>NC_060119.1:80213055-81682221 GCF_021461395.2 Schistocerca americana
AGTCTGAACAGACAACGCCTTATTAACCTTAACAGCTGTGTCCGCAGCTTCTAATTTCGTCATCCTAACCACATCGCAAGCGAAAACGAAATAGGTAAAGAACTTAGCATTTTAAAGCAGATCGCGGTAGCTAACGGCTTTTCTATAAATGACGTCACGCGCCCCTGCAGTAGGCTAAAGAAACGTTTAACAAACAGCAGGCACATACACACACACACACACACCCACACACAAGAGAACCAGCAAAGATAGACTGAAAACCATTTCTATAAAATTTAACCGCAAAATATCCCTGAAAATAGAAATATGTTGTAAAAAGTCTGTCAGATGTGGCTTTCAGGTTAATAACACCCTAAAACTGCGAATAAAACATAAACTGAAAGGGAACTATGATAAATTTGGTGGCTGTAGGGAATACAGGATTGACTGCAGTAACTGTGACAAATATTATATCGCTCAAACAGGCCGCTCTCTTAAATTAAGGTTTAAAGAACACTCACAGCCACGAAACAAAACGGCTTTGGAACAGCATTTGTTACTGGTCATTCCATATGGAGCATTGAGAATTGTATGCGTATTCTTCACAGAGCGGAAAAAGGCCGTGCTCTTAATTTGTTAGAAGAACTTGAAATTTACAAAACAAACAATAGAGAACCAACTAAACTGCAAAACTGGCAAAATGACTAGCCAATACCTACTTTGCTTTATTGGACAATGTTTCACTCCAATCACTCTAGGCCTTGTTATATAGTGTGTTAAGTTCACCTAGTGTTGAGTGCATCACATAATTATTTACTTAGTTTTCATACGTTTTGTGCCCCCTGCGGGTTCGGGGGTAAGAATAGGCCCGTGGTATTCCTGCGTGTCGTAAGAGGCGACTAAAAGGAGTCTGAAACTTTTCGGCCTTATGTGATGGTCACCTGTTGGGTTTGACCTCAATCTCCGAAAATTTTTCGGAAGAGCGAGCCGATTGCGGAAGGTCGCCCTACTTGGTGCATTGTGTCCATATTGCGTTGAGACCTTTCGCCAGCTTATTCGTTGTTGCATTGCAGTCCTGCCCGCTCTCCATCTATTGGGCATGGATACGTTCCTGCGTGCAGTTTCTGCCATGGAATGTGCAGTGCCACTTTCTGCACTAACGGCGACCACGGACTATATGTCACCTAAAATCCAGCACTGTAGCCAGTCCGTTGTGGTGGGGCTGCCATGTACCCTGTTGGTTGTAGCCCCCTGACAACACAGGGATCGCTCTACTGATGCCTGCACCGTTAATCCCCACGTATGCCAAGGAGTAGATGCCTATCCTCCTGGGGTATCGGGACTCCTGGCAACGGCCATCCTGCCAGGTGGCTCTTGCTGCGGCTGGGTGGCGCCTGTGGGGAGGGCCCTTGGTCGGAGTAGGTGGCATCAGGGCGGATGACCCGCAATGAAGCGTGGTACATCGTCTCTCGCTGGTGGCCAGCCGCCAGCAGTCTCTAAGCGTTCTCGGGCTCACTTTAACGCTCAGAAGTACGATCCGAAAACGTTCCCCTCTCTGGCCACACTGTGGGAGGAACGTAAGTCTCAGGATGGCAGTAGCAGTTATTCGCCCCGAATATTAGTTTGTAAGAGACCTGATGGGGAGTCCTTTCTCACCACAAAGCCTCAGTTCTTCGTCGAGCATTTAGAGGACAAGTTGGGGGAGGTGGAGGATTTGTCCAAAATGCGCTCTGGGTCAGTCCTAATACAAACGGCAACCTCTGCTCAGTCACGACGGTTATTTGCTTGTGACAAGTTGGGGGATGTTGCCGTTACGATCACACCCCATAAGAGTCTAAACATGCTCCAGGGAGTTACTTACCATGGGGATCTTCTTTTGCAGCCTGATGACGAGCTGTGCGCCAATTTAGAGCGCAGAGGTGTACATTTCGTCCAGCGCGTTCATCGGGGTCCAAAGGAAAATGAGATTGCTACCAGTGCCTTCATCTTGGCCTTCGAGGGTGATACATAACCGGAAAAGATCAAGGTGATGGTCTACCGATGTGACGTCAAGCACTATATCCCTCGCCCGATGTGGTGCTTTAAGTGGTGGAACTCTTCCCGCTGCACTTCCAGCCTCACATGACGCGATTGAGGACGCCCATCACATCCCAATACTCCATGTGCCCCGCCTCCCATCTGTGTCATCTGCGGGGAGCATCATTCACCTTGCTTGCCAGACTGCAGAATCTTCCAGAAAGAGCGTAAAATCATGGAATATAAGACCCTGGACCGACTGACCGAGGCCAAAAGGAAATACGACCGACTCCATTCTGTGAGAATGACATCTTCCTACACCGCTGCTACAACACCTGTGCTAGCCCCATCAGTTTCTCGAATTCTGGCCAGATCAACGAGTAGTACAACTCCTCCTGCCCCCTGCAAGTGGGGGGGCTCTACCCACTGGGTTGCTCCTGTGCCACCTACCTCAGGAGCAACACCATCCCACCCATTGGGGACGTCTGTCCATGCTTTTAAGCCGGAGAAGTGTCCAACTTCTTCGGCTCCTCACGCTTGCAAGGGGTCCCTCAGGTCCCTCCCTTCCCAGGTTTCCACCAGCGGGAAGGCTGATGACTGACAGTGGCGTAAGTGCCCACAATCAGCTGGTTGTACGGTTTCGCGATCCTCCTCCGTCCTGGAGACTGAATTGGTGAAGCCCTCACAGCCAGTGAAACCCAAGGAGCAGCATGAGAAATCCAAGAAGAGCTCTAAGCCCAAGGAACTCGCAGTGGCAGCCACCCCACCACAACCTTCCAACTCTGTGTCTGAGGACGATGTGGAGATAATGGCGTCTGGTGAGGACCTCGATCTCGCTGGTCCCTCACACTATGGATAGCACTAGCACAGGTGCTCAATCGGAGGCAGCAGGTGACCCAGTGGCGTTATCTGCCTTCCCAGTCCCATCACGCCTTTCTCAGATATGGACAATATTATCCTCCAGTGGAACTGCAGCGGTTTCTTCCACCATCTAGCTGAGCTCCGACAACTTATCAGCCTTCAGCCTTTCTTCTGCATTGCTCTACAGGAACCTTGGTTTCCAGCAATGCGAATCCCTGCCCTCCATGGCTGTTGGGGTTATTATAAGAACTGGGCAGCTTATGAAAGGGTGTCCGGTGGCGTCTGCATCTATGTCCTTCACTCTCTTCACTGCGAGTCTGTCCCTCTACACACACACCCTTAGAGGCTGTCGCTGTTTGGGTGTGGACACCAAAGGCTGTTACTGTCTGCAGTCTTTACCTTCCACCGGATGGTGATGTCACGCACCATGTCCTGGCTGCGCTGATAGCCCAATTGCCGCCACCTTTCTTGTTACTGAGCGACTTCAACGCCCATAACCCTCTGTGGGGTGGGTCAGTGACTACAAGTCGAGGCGCCACCATTGAGCATTTATTGGCACAGCTCGATCTTTCGATTTTAAATGATGGTGCCTTCACACACTTCAGTGTGGTGCATGGTACATACTCTGCCATCGACCTTTCGATCTGCAGCCCTAGCCTCTTACCATCTGTCCAATGGAGAGTGCATGACGACCTGTGTGGTAGTGACCATTTTCCGATCTCTCTGTCACTGCCACAGCGTCACTCTTTTGGGCGCCCTAGCAGATGGGTTGTGAATAAGGCTGACTGGGACCTGTTCTCCACCACTGCCGCAATTGAGCCCCTCTCTAATGATATTGATGCAGTGGTTCAATCAGTCACCACTGGCATCGTTACTGCCGCAGAATCTGCCATTCCGCGTTCTTCTGGGTCCCCCCCCCCCCAGGGGGCCCACAACTCTTTTGCGGATACGTGCGTGGCGAGCACGGGCCCCGAGCCATTGCAGCCATCTTTCTCTCCAGGGCAGCATTTCCTTTCCCTTCCCATCCTTTCCCCTCCTTGCTCCTTTCCCCTCACCCTCTCCTCTCCCTCTCTTGGTGTCCCTGCTTATGTTGGCCCCGCTATCTTCCTGGTTCTGTTGGTTTTCCAATTCGGCTTTGTTGCATAATCATCTCCTCCTTTTGGCATTCCTTGGTCCCCTCTGGGGTTTGACCTCCATTACAAAATTTCTCCTCCGCAGTGTGAGCCATTTGGGGAAGAGCACCTTACCTAGTGTCTCCGACGTGCACCCTCCTAGTACATTCTACCTTTTCTTTCACGTTGTTGTCTGATGCTAGGGTGCATAGCCAGCACGGTAGCCAGCCCATATGGTGGGGTCGGTATGTACCCTTTTGGTTGAGCCCCCTGAACACACAGGGATCACACTTCTGATACCTGAGCTGTGACCACCTCATGCATGCCTTGGAGTGGTTGCTCGTCATCCTGGAGCATCGGAACTCCTGGCAATGGCCACCGTGCCAGACGGCCCTTGCAGTGGCTGGGTGGCGCCCGTGAGGAGAGCCCCTGATCGGAGTGGGTGGTATCAGGGTGGACGCTATGCAAATGAAACGCGTACGGGTCCAGAACTCTGGCCGTTCTTCTGCGGCCATCTCTCTGCGTGGAACTGATTCCTCAAGTGCTGCTTCTCTTGCCCCTTCGGCCTTCCCTTCCATGGCTACCCCCTGGGAAGAGGGTCAGGCCCATCGTCTAGAGGCAAAACCTTTCCTCTGTTATCTAGTTTGCACCAGGACTGATGGAGATACTTTCACCAGTGTCAAACCTTTATTCTTTGTGGAACACATTGAAGACAAGTTTGGCGAAGTGGACTCCCTGAGCAAGATGCGGTCGGGTTCGTTGCTGATAAAAACTACTTCAGCTGCCCAATCTGCGGCCCTTTGTGCCTGTACCCATCTTGGCACAATTCCTGTGTCCATTACCCCACACCAGTCTCTAAATATGGTACAAGGTGTGATGTTTCACAGGGACCTCATCCTTCAAACTGATAAGGAACTTCGGGACAATCTTGGGCGGCGGGGTGTTCACTTTGTTCGGCGTGTTCAGAAGGGCCCTAAGGACAATCGTATTGCTACTGGTACCTTTATCTTGGCCTTTGAAGGGGATACTCTCCCTGAGAGAGTTAAGATCATAGTCTATCGCTGTGATGTGAAGCTGTACATCCCACCTCCTATGAGGTGTTTTAAGTGCTTGCATTTTGGTCACATGTCTTCCCGCTGCTCCGAGGCCCCTCTCTGTGGTGACTGTGGACGTCCACTCCATGAGGGGAGTCCCTGTGTTCCGCCTCCTGTATGTGTAAATTGTCATGGTAGTCACTCTTCACGTTCACCAGATTGCCCAGTATATCAGAAGGAAAAAAAGATACAGGAGTATAAGTCCCTCGATCGTTTAACCTACACAGAGGCCTGTAAGAAATATGCAAGATTTCACCCTGTGTCCATGACATCTAGTTACGCATTGGTTACATCTTCCCCCCTTCCTCCCCCTTCCTTACCCCCATCCCGGACACCTCCCCCCCTCCCCTGTGGCTCCCACACCTTCTCCTATGGGCGCTGCTCCCCCTCCCCAGCCGGAGAAGTGTCCCACTCCTTCGGCGTCTGCCGGTCAAGGGCGCCTCTCCCGGGATGCCCCTTCCCGGCACCTTCCAGGCCAAAGGACTGCTGCCGCGCGACGACCGTGAGAGCCGCGGTCTGTCGGCCCACAGGTCGCCCGGTCTCTTTCTGTTCCTGATCTTGCTGCAGCTGGCTCCTTTATGCCACACAGCCCCCTGCGGGTCCGGGGTAAGAATAGGCCCGAGGTGTTCCTGCCTGTCGTAAGAGGCGACTAAAAGGAGTTTCAACTGTTTCGGCCTTCCGTGTGATGGTCTCCCTTGGGGTTTGACCTCAATTGTTCAAAATTCTACAGAAGTACGAGCCTTTTGGGGAAGGGCACAGTACGTGGTGTACCACTGGTCCTAAGTGCACTAAGACCTTGGCACTCAACATAGTTCCGGCGTTGTAACCGTACCCACTATTCCGCAAATTGGGCCTAAACGCCTGATGGGTTGTCCAAGTTACGCCCATAGTGCGTCTCCATCTGCACCAGTGATCATGATGGACTTTCCATGGCACCAGAAATCCAGCACGGTAGCCAGCCTCTTGTGGTGGGGTCGTCATGTATCCTCTAGGTTGTAGCCCCCTGACAACACAGGGATCGTACTGCCGATACCTGAGCTGCACCCTCCCCACGTCGGCCGAGGAGTAGATGCCCGTCTCCTTGGGGCATCAGGACTCCCGGCAACGGTCATCCTGCCAGGTGGCCCTTGCTGAGGCTGGGTGGCGCCCGTGGGGAGAGCGCCTGGTCGGAGTGGGTGGTATCGGGGCGGACGTTTTGCAGATGAAACGTCAACACGTATCAGGTCGCTCTGTGGCCGAGTCTTTCAAAAGAAAAGGTACCGTTTCTAGTTCTGGTTCTCCTGCCCTTTCCCCCTTGGCTACTCCCTGGGAGGAGGGACATGCCCGCCGGCATGGGGCGAAGTACTTCCCCCGCTATTTGGTCTGTTCTCGAACTGATGGGGGGACGTTCGCAACCTCCAAGCCCATGTTCTTTGTTCAGCACATTGAGGACATCTTCGGGGAAATTGAGGCTCTCAGCAAGATGCGTTCAGGGTCCGTTCTTATCAAGACCACCTCCACCACACAGTCGGCAGCGCTCCAGGCGTGCGACCACCTAGGGGACATCCCAGTGTCCATTGTCCCGCATCTGGCACTAAATAGGACGCAGAGGGTTATTTTTCCTTGTGACCTCCTGCTACAATCTGATGAGGAGCTCAGGGCCAACCTGGAGCGCCGAGGCGTGCATTTCGTCCAGCGAGTGCAGCGCGGCCCCAAAGACCGTCGCATCGACATCGGGGCCTTTATCCTCGCCTTCGAGGGGGACGTTCTCCCGTAGGAGGTAAAGGTGATGAGCTACCGGTGCGACGTGCGACCTTACGTCCCACCTCCTATGCGCTGTTTTCGGTGTTTGCACTTTGGGCACATGTCGTCACGGTGTGGGGCTGAGCCCCTTTGTGGCGATTGCGGACGTCCTCTTCGTGAGGAACATACATGCACCCCACCACCTCGGTGCATTAATTGTCCTGGCCTCCACTCGCCTAGATCCTCAGACTGCCCCGCATATCAGAAGGAGAAGAAGATACAAGAATTCAAAACTTTGGATCGGCTCTCTTATTCTGAGGCCAGGAAGAAGTATGACCGCCTTCATCCCGTGCCGTTGACCACTTCATTTGCCTCAGTTGTGTCCACTACTTCCGCGGTATCCTCACCCCTATCCTGTCCCCCTCCACCTCCTCCGCCCATCAGGGGGCTCTGCCTCCGCCTCCCAAATCCCTCCCTTCCAAATCCTCCTCCCCCGTGGCCCCCGCCCCCTCTGTCCCAGGGGCCACCCACCCATCCTCCTCCTCCTCCTCCTCCTCCTCTCCCCCAGCCACCTGAGAAGCGATCCTCTTCTCAGGCGTCCATCGGGGAAACGTTCCGGACCCTAGCTTCCGAGGTCCGGCGTTCCAAATCGGACCCCGCACATGAGGACCTTCTTCGGGTCCAGCCCACCATCCCTGTGCCTCCTCGGCCTTCCAAGAAGGCCTCAAAGAAGTAGTCTCTATCCCCCTCTCCACCCCGGCGCGTTTCGTCTGACGCTCCATCCGTGAGTCGCTGCTCCCGGCCGACCTCAGTTTCGCCGGGACGCTCTGCTGCCAGGCGCTCAGCTGGCCTCTCGTCGGCAAATGATGCTGCCCCTCCTACACAGCCAGGGACAGTGGCTGCAGCTGGCGACGACTCCATGGAACCGGGTCCGCCTCCCATCAGTTGTAGCGTTGTTCCCTCGCAACCTGGCCCTCCGCGGCTGTCGAGGTGACCAGCTCTTCCCCCGTCTCGATCCCCCAACTTTTTGACTAGCGATGGCCTTGTTTCATTGGAACATAAGAGGTATTCAATCTAATCGGGAGGAATAACAACTGCTCCTCCGCCTGCACTGTCCGCTCGTCCTTGGTCTCCAGGAAACCAAGTTGCGCCCGACTGACCGTATTGCCTTTTCCCACTATACCTCGGAGCGGTATGACCTCACCCCTGTGGACGGTATCCCAGCTCATGGTGGGGTCATGTTGCTCGTCCGGGACGATGTCTATTACCATCCCATCCCATTGACCACCCCACTCCAAGCAATAGCTATCCGCATTACTCTTTCTGCTTTTACTTTTTCAGTTTGTACCATCTACACTCCACCGTCATCTGCTGTTAGTCGGGCTGACATGATGCACCTGATCGATCAGCTTCCCCCGCCGTTCTTATTGTTTGGCGACTTCAATGCCCATCATCCCCTTTGGTGCTCTCCTGCATCCTGTCAAAGAGGCTCACTCTTGGCGGATGTCTTCAACCATCTCAATCTTGTCTGCCTCAATACCGGCGCCCCGACTTTCCTCTCGGACTGTACTCATACCTACTCCCACTTGGACCTCTCGATCTGTTCTACCACTCTTGCCCGTCGGTTCGAGTGATATGTCCTTTCTGACACCTATTCGAGCGACCACTTCCCCTGTGTCATTCGTCTCCTGCACCACACCCCATCCCCACGTCCTTCGAGCTGGAACATACTGAAAGCTGACTGGGGACTTTACTCCTCCCTGGCGACCTTTCCGGACCACGATTTTCCCAGTTGTGACAGTCAGGTCGAATACCTCACGGCTGTTATTATCAATGCTGCCGAACGTTCCATACCTCGTACTACTTCTTCTTCACGTCGCGTTTCCGTCCCCTGGTGGAACGAGGCTTGTAGGGACGCTATCCGTGCTCGACGACGTGCTTTACGCACCTTTCGCCGCCATCCTACGTTGGCGAATTGTATTGAATACAAACGACTCCGAGCGCAATGCCGTAGAGTCATCAAAGACAGCAAAAAAGCTTGTTGGGCCTCTTTCACGAGCTCCTTTACCAGTTTTACTCCCTCTTCCGTCGTTTGGGGTAGCCTGCGCCGGCTGTCGGGCATTAAGGCCCACTCCTCGGTACCTGGCCTGACCTCAGGTAATGAGGTCCTTGTTGATCCTGTGGCTGTCTCCAACGCCTTTGGCCGCTTTTTCGAGGAGGTTTCAAGCTCCGCCCATTACCATCCTGCCTTCTTTCCCCGGAAAGAGGCAGACGAGGCTCAGCGATCTTCCTTCCACTCGCTGAATCTGGAAACTTATAATGCCCCCTTTACTATGCGGGAACTCGAACGTGCGCTTGCACTGTCCCGGTCCTCTGCTCCGGGGCCAGATGCCATTCACGCTCAGATGCTGGCACACCTTTCTCCGGCGGGCAAAAGCTTCCTTCTTCGTACCTACAATCGCGTCTGGACCGAAGGTCAAGTCCCCATGCGTTGGCGTGACGCCGTTGTTGTTCCTATACCCAAACCCGGGAAGGATAGACACCTTCCTTCTAGTTACCGCCCCATTTCTCTTACAAGCTGTGTCTGTAAGGTGATGGAGTGCATGGTTCATGCTCGGTTAGTTTGGATTCTTGAATCTCGACGACTACTTACTAATGTCCAATGCTACTTTCGTCGCCGCCGCTCCGCTGTTGACCACCTTGTGACCTTGTCGACATTCATTATGAACAACTTTTTGCGAAGGCGCCAAACGGTAGCTGTGTTCTTCGACTTGGAGAAGGCTTATGATACCTGTTGGAGAAGAGGTATCCTCCGCACTATGCACAAGTGGGGCCTACGCGGTCGTCTGCCCCTTTTTATTGATTCCTTTTTAATGGATCGAAAGTTTAGGGTACGTGTGGGTTCCGTATTGTCCGACGTCTTCCTCCAGGAGAACGGAGTGCCTCAGGGCTCCGTCTTGAGCGTAGCCCTTTTTGCCATCGCGATCAATCCAATAATGGATTGCATTCCACCTAATGTCTCTGGCTCTCTCCTCGTCGATGACTTTGCAATCTACTGCAGTGCCCAGAGAACATGCCTCCTGGAGCGCTGCCTTCAGCGTTGTCTAGACAGCCTCTACTCATGGAGCGTGGCAAATGACTTCCGGTTCTCTGAAGAGAAGACGGTTTGTATCAACTTTTGGCGATATAAAGCGTTCCTTCCGCCATCCTTACATCTCGGTCCCGTTGTTCTCCCATTCGTGGACAAAACTAAGTTTCTAGGGCTCATGTTGGACCGGAAACTGTGTTGGTCTCCACATGTCTCTTATTTGGCGGCCCATTGTACACGTTCCCTTAATGTCCTCAGAGTTCTTAGCGGTTCATCTTGGGGAGCGGATCGCACTGTCCTGCTTTGCTTGTATCGGTCCATAGTCCAATCGAAGCTGGATTATGGGAGCTTCGTCTACTCGTCCGCTCGGCCATCCCTCTTACGCCGGCTCAACTCCATCCACCATCGGGGGATATGTCTTGTGACCGGAGCCTTCTACACTAGTCCTGTCGAGAGTCTTTATGCTGAAGCTGCCGAATTACCATTGACCTACCGGAGCGACGTACTGCTGTGTCGGTATGCCTGCAGACTGCTGTCTATACCCGACCACCCCGCTTACCAGTCCTTCTTCGCCGCTTCTCTCGACTGTCAGTACGAGTTGTATGTGTCTGCCCTGCTGCCCCCCGGAGTCCGCTTCCGCCGCCTGCTTCGACAATTGGATTATGCCCTCCCTACCACCTTCACAGAGGGTGAGAGCCCGACACCACCTTGGCTCCAGGCTCCGGTTCATACTTATCTCGACCTCAGCTCACTCCCGAAGGAGGGTACTCTGGCTGCAGTGTATTGCTCACGGTTTGTCGAACTTCATGCTCGACTTGCTGGTCACACCTTTATTTACACCGATGGCTCCAAAACTCACGATGGTGTCGACTGTGCCTTTGTCGTCGGGGCCGCCACCTTTAAATACCGGATCCTCGACCACTGTTCGAGCTTTACGGCCGAGCTTTTTGCTCTCCATCAGGCCGTTCAGTATGCCCGCCGCCACCGCCATTCATCATATGTACTCTGCTCTGACTCACTCAGTGCTCTTCAGAGCCTTGGAGCTCCCTATCCGGTCCATCCCTTGATTCAACGGATACAGCAGTCCCTCCATTCTTTCGCTGCTAATGGTTCTCCTGTCAGCTTTGTGGGTTCCCGGACATGTAGGAGTGCCTGGGAATGAGGCTGCGGATGGTGCAGCCAAGGCTACAGTCCTCCTGCCTCGGCCAGCCTCCCATTGTGTCCCGTCATCTGACGTTCGTGGGAATCTATGTAAGAGGCTTGTGTCGTTGTGGTGGGATGCTTGGTCATCCCTCCAAGGAAACAAGCTCCGGGCAGTAAAACCGCTCCCAACTGCTTGGACAACCTCCTCCCGACCATCTCGGCGAGAGGAGGTCCTTCTGACCAGGTTGCGGATTGGGCATTGCCGGTTTAGCCACCGCTACCTGCTCTCCGGTGACCCAGCCCCGCAGTGCCCTTGTGGTCAGGCATTAACAGTGCGCCATGTTTTATTGTCGTGTCCCCGTTTTAGTCAATTCCGTGTTGTCCTGTCCCTGCCATCTACTTTACCAGATGTTTTAGCTGATGACGCTCGAGCAGCTGCTCGTATTCTGCGTTTTATAACTTTAACTGGCTTTTCCAAAGACATCTAACCTTTTTACTTATTTTATCTGCATCTTTGTCAGGTCCTTCTGGTGTACCCCCCATCCCCTTGAGTTTTACTAGATTCCATGTGCTCTAACAACGGTGACTGGGCGCTAATGACCTCAGCAGTTGAGCGCCCTTAAACCCCACAAAAAAAACACAGCCCTTGTCGATCTCAGCCTGAAAAGAAGAAGAAACATAAGTCCCGGGACAAAGAGCCTCTGGTGTCACTGGAGGTCCCTCCCCCGACTTCACAACTGGATTCAGATCTGTCGTTCATGGATGTCGCCCCCTCCTTGTCGGCGACTGGTGGGGACCCGGCGGTTTGACTGGATTTAGCGTGTTCAGCCCCCATTTAAACCTTCATTCTGTGGTTCTCCAATGGAATTGTAATGGATTCAATCGTCACCTTTCGGAATCCCTTCTTTCGTCCTACTCTGCAGCTTGTGTGGTTCTCCAGGAATCTTATTTTACTGATGCTCACTCACCGACCCTCCATGGGTTTCTGTCGAAATCGGGTCGGACCCCTTCGGGCTTCTGGTGGCGTTTGTACATTGGGCCATACAGACATTGCTAGCACGTGGATTCCTCTCCAAACTACATTGCAAGCAGTTGCTGTTAGGGTCCACCTAGACTCTGCAGTCACAGTTTGCTATCTTTATCTGCCTCCTGACAGGACTCTTACACCTGCTGCCTTAACCGCCCTTCTTCAGCAACTTCCTCCTCCCTTCCTCCTCCTTGGGGATTTTAACGCTCATCATCCCTTGTGGGGCAGTGCCTTTCCATCTAGACGAGGTCTTCTCATAGACCAATTTATTTCTGACCACGACCTGTGCATTCTTAATGATGGCTCCCCTACTCATTTCAATGCCGGTCATGGTACCTTTTCTGCCATTGATCTTTCTCTTTCTTCTCCCTCTCCTCCCTTCATTACACTGGTCGCCACACGACGACCTTTGTGATAGTGACCATTTCCCGTTGATTATCACGCTCCCTTCCCTCTCCCCGATGGACAGGTTACCTCGTTGGTCTTTCCACCGCGCCAATTGGCCTCTATACACTGCACAGGTCGAGATTTCTCCCTCTTTGTCGGGTTGTATTGATGACGTCCTACGTGACGTGTCTGACGCGATTGTTCGCGCTGCTAGCCTTACTGTCCCGCGCTCATCTGGACCATTTTGTCGTTGGCAAGTCCCGTGGTAGAGTACAGCCATTGCCATCGCCATTGCCATCCGTGATCGCCGTCGAGCTTTGCAACACTTCAAGAGGCACCCATCCGTAGCCAGCCTTACTACCTTTAAACCCCTTCGCGCTAAAGCCTGTCATTTAATCAAACAGAGCACGCGGATATGTCTGGGAACGATTCGTTTCTTCCCTTGGTTCTACTGTCCCTCTGTCACAGGTATGGGCTACACTTCGCTCTCTCCAAGGTTACCATCGGCAGTCCACCCTCACAGGCCTTCACCTCCCAGATGGCATTTGTACTGACCCATTAGTTCTTGCAGAACATCTTGCGACCCATTTTGCAGTGGCATCAGCGTCAGCCTCCTATCCAGCTGCTTTCCTTCATCAAAAACAGTGGGCTGAAGCTCCCACCTTATGTTTCACCACTTGTGAGTCAGAATCTTACAATGAACCTTTTACTGAATGGGAATTTCTTTCTGCTCTATCTTCTTCTCATGATACAGCCCCTGTCCCAGATTCCATTCATAACCAACTGCTTCAAGATTTCAGTGCTCCACAATGGCAACATCTTCTTCAGGTGTTAAACCGTATCTGGCTCCAGCGTGACATCCCTTCTCAGTGTAGGGATAGCATTGTGGTTCCTGTCCTTAAGCCTGGTAAGAACCCCCTATCTGTTGACAGCTATCAGCCAATTAGTTTGACCAATGCTGTTTGTAAGTTACTTGAACGGATGGTAGCCCGTCGGCTCAATTGGGTCCTCGAATCTCGGGATCTATTGTCCCCTTACCAGTGTGGCTTTCGAGAGGGACGATCTCCAATCGATCATTTCGCTTCGAATCCGCAAGCTTTTTCCCAGCGCCGCCATTTGGTTGCAGTGTTTTTTGACCTTCGCAAGGCCTATGACACGGCCTGGCGCCATCAAATCTTACTTACCCTTCATCAATGGGGTCTTCGGGGCCCACTCCCGATTTTTATCCGCCAGTTCCTGATCCATCGGTCATTCAGAGTTCGAGTTGGTACTGCTTTTAGTTCTCCACGGACCCAGGAGACGGGCATCCCACAGGGTTCTGTCTTGAGTGTCCTTTTCCTCATTACTATCGATGGACTTGTGGCCTCTGTCGGTCCCTTGGTCGCCCTTGCCCTATATGTGGATGATTTCTGCATTTGGGTTAGTTCCTCCTCGATGGCATCTGCAGAACGGCAGCTCCAGGTGGCTATACGGTGTGCCTCTGCATGGACCCTCTCACACGGGTGTCAATTCTCTCCTTTAAAATCGCGAGTGGTCCACTTCTGTCGCCGTACTACGATCCACCCTGATCCAGAGCTCTATCTCGCTGCACAACGATTGCCTGTGGTCCCACAGTTTCGTTTCCTGGGTCCTCTTTTCGACAACAAGCTCACTTGGCTGCCCCATATCAGACTCCTGAAGGTAGGATGTTTCTGTAAACTCAATGTCCTTCGCTTCCTTGCCCACTCCTCTTGGGGTGCGGACCGTTCCCTACTCCTCCGTCTTTATCGTGCTCTAGTTCTGTCTCGCTTGGACTATGGTTGTCAAGTTTATGGTTCAGCTGCTCCTTCCACACTGCACGTGCTGGATCCAGTTCACCATTGTGGTATCCGTTTGGCCGCCGGTGCCTTCCCTACTAGCCCTGTTGATAGTCTCCTGGTTGAAGCTGGGATCCCCCACTTTGTTCGGCGGTCCCAGCTTCTGGTGTCTTATGCACTCACTATCCGTTCCTCTCCCACTCATCCTTCCTATTCTGTCCTGTTCCCAGACCATGGACGTCGCCTACCCGACTCCCGCCCTCAGGCGGGTTTACCGGTTGGGCTGCACCTAGCGTCTCTTTGCCGTGATTTTCAGCTTCCTTCTTCGTCCTGTCTTCCTCGCTCCCTCCCCGCCACCCCCCCTTGGTAAGTTCCACAGCCTCTACTTCGGATGGATCTCCGCCGCGGTCCGAAAGATTCCATCCCCCCGGTGGTGTTCCGTTCCTTTTACCGCCAAATTTTACGGGAGTTTCGGGATGCTGTTGTTTTTTACACTGATGGCTCTAAATCTGCTGATCGTGTTGGGTATGCCTTCACGTCCTCTGTTGGAACGGAAAGTCATCTGCTGCCACCTGCATGTGGGGTGTTTACTGCGGAATTGATGGCAATTTTCCAGGCCCTTACCTTTATTAAACAGTCCCAACACAACCGCGTTTTGTTATGCACGGACTCGATGAGTGGCCTTCTTGCTATTGACCGGTGTTTTTCACGCCATCCCTTGGTCTCTGCCATCCATGACCATCTCGCTGATATTCACTGTGCTGCTTGTTCTATTGACTTCCTTTGGGTCCCTGGCCATGTGGGTATCCCGGGTAATGAGCTCGCTGATCGTTTGGCTTGGGGAGCAGTTACTTACCCCCCGTTTTCTGTAGCCCCCTCCTGCAGCGGATTTACGGCTTCACATCAAATCCCACTTGGCACAGTCATGGGCCAATTCTTGGGAGGCTACTCCCCTGTCTAATAAACTTCGTGCAATTAAGGTGACACCAGGCCCGTGGCGTTCTTCCTTTCGCATCTCCCGAACGGACTCGACCACACTGTGTCGTCTCCACATTGGCCATACTCGGTTGACCCATGGTTTTCTTTTGCGTGATGAGCCATCCCCACTATGTGGTTGTGGAGCCTTCCAGTCAGTAGCCCACATTCTGGTTGAATGCCCCCTTCTTTTGGCTCTGCGTGCTAAGTACAGGCTCCCCCACACTTTACCTTTGATGTTGGCTGACGATTCCCGGATGGTCTCTCTGGTTCTCGGTTTCCTCCGGGAAAGTGTTTTTATTCTCAGTTTTAAGGTTTTTAATCTCTCTCTGGTGTTGGGGTAGGGCGGTGAGTGTTTGGGTGTCTCCCACTGTAAGCAGTGTTCGGAGATTCCTGATTCAGCTCCATGACCGAATTCCTCTTTTCTTGTCCTTTTACTCTGTTTTTACCCTTTTTTTTAAGGCTTGGTTAGTCTTTCTATTCCCATACGTACTTTCTACATTATAGCAGTTGTACCTTTTAAGTCACAGGTGGTCTTGCTTATGCTGCTTCAGCATAGTGTTGGGTTCGTTCTCTTACCGACTTCCCTCATTTTGTTTTTTAGCAATGACAACATGACTGCCTTTTTACGTTTTTTCCCTTTTTGCGTTTTATTGTTCTGACTTTACTGAGTTGTCCCATTAGCGGAATGGTGCATATTTGAAACAAGGGACTGATGACTTGCTGTTTGGTCCCTTCAACCTCAACCAACCCAGGCCATGTTGGGATACCCGGCAATGGAAATGTTGACCGCCTGGCGAAAGAGGCCACCAGTACACCATCTCTGGACATTTGCCTCCCGGAGACTGATTTGAGGGCAGTCTTACGCAGCAAAGTTATCTCGCTTTGGGACGCTGAATGGCGCGGTCTGACCACCCATAACAAACTCCGTACCATCAAGGAGACGACGACTGTGTGGCACTCCTCCTTGCGAGTCTCTCGCAAGGAGTCTGTCGTCCTCTGCCGACTGCGCATTGGGCTCACACGGATGACCCATGGCCACTTATTGCGCCGTGAGGACCCCCCTTTATGTCGCTGCGGCTCTGCATTGACAGTGGTCCAGATTTTGTTGGACTGTCCACTTTTGAGTGTGCTCAGGCAGACGTTTGCGCTGCCTAACATGCTCCCTGCCCTTTTAACAGATGACTCTGCCATGGTGGATTTAGTTTTGCGTTTTATTCGGGCAGGGGTTTATCATTTAATGTGAGTGTTTGTCTTTTAGTGTTGTTCCTGGATTTTGGCCTCCGATTTTAAACTGAGTTTTTAATGTGTTCTCGGTGGTTGGCTTTTCCTTTTCTCTATGGTCGGCCAGCCACCCTCACACTCTGTGTGATTTTAAATTGTTTTGTCTGATCTCTGTCGGAGTATTTCTTGCCCTGTGTCGTCTGCCGTCTTTCCTGTTGTTCGATTTTTATTCTGTGTGGGTGGTTTCTTTTTTTTTTTTTGGAAAAAGGGACCGATGACCGTAGCAGTCTGGTCCCTTCAATCCCACAAACAAACCAACCAACCATACGTTTTATGCATGACTCTAGTATGTTCTTGTTCCTACTCTATTCATTTCATAGACTGCATTAATCAGATAATGTGGATCATCCATTGTTACGGAATTTTATAGTTCTTTTCTTGCAGCGGAGTGCCGCAGGGTACGAGGGGCCGAGTGCCGGTCACCACTTCCCGCCTGTGCGGAGTTCTGGCTTTAGCGCTAACAGAGGGTGCTGATTATGTGCAGAACTATGTTTTTTCATTTGTGGCTCTTTTAGCTATTTGGTTTATGGGTGTTCAATTTTACCCAGTGCACTGACGGTGTTTAATATTTATATCGTTATCTAGAATATTGGCACTAGAGCACATGTCAAACACTGTTTCTTAACTAGTCCTCTTTTTATCAATATTACATTTGTCGTGCTCTTTTTATTGCTTTTTATTACTGTAATGTCTTGTATGCGTTATAAGCTTATTACAGACCTCAACTATAGTATCACCCTTTATTTTCGCTGTTTCAATTAATTATTGAAAACTAGTGTATGCCGACATCAGCGAGATCTGGTGAACTTAAAACACAAACATCTTGTGGCTGCTGAACGGCAGCTTGTTTTAATCAGTACTACTACTCACAACATAACTCGTGCATGCGATGTTATTTATATGTATTTGACGATGCTGGTGCTGATCCCGCATTTAACATTTGACGATGCCACTATGTCTGCAGTACATCAGGACTTTGTTTTTATGAAACAGGTATGCCTCTTCATATTTAAAGCGCACAAATGTAAATTTTGTCAGTAATACTTTTCATTATGGTCTGTGTGTTGTTCTTAAGCTGTATACAGTTTGCCAGTGTATTTGCTTTTCCCATTTTTGCTGCAGATCTGATGATGGTCATTAAAGACCGTTAACAAAAAGTTTGTGACCTTAGACGTAAATCAAAGGAAACTTATTACATGTACGGGTCACTGTTTTTTCGCGATGATGTCGCAGCTTGTGAAGATATTTCTCTGACGCCTTTGGATGCTGAAGTCAGAACCTCACTTTAAAACGAAAATACTGGTTAGGATCCATTTTAGTCAAAGGCGCCCTATAGAAATTTTGTAGTGTGTGTGTGTGTGTGTGTGTGTGTGTGTGTGTGTGTGTGTGTGTCGTAAGCTTCTGTCACACGACTGTCCGAAAGTAGGGTTAAGTTTTATTCCTTGTCCCGCGCAGTGTCGCCTCCTTGAGCAGCCTACAAACGATCTTCTAGTGCTACCCTCGCCATCCTTTAGTTGCGTCTATCCGAGAGTCCATCTACGCTCTGGATCGGTACCGTTGTTCATTGGCATTTGTGTGGAACCCAGGACATGTCGGTATCCCAGGCACTGAACTTGCCGAAAGGCTGGACAAACAGGCTGCGTAGAAATCGCTTATGGAGACGGTCATCTATGAACCCAACCTGCCTTCTTTCGTCGCAGGGTTTTTCGGCTTTGGGAGACGCAATGGCATAACAGTACGCACAAGAAACTGCGTGCCATTAAGGAGACTACAAATGTGCGGAAGTCTTCCATGTAGGACTCTCGCAGGGAGTCAGTTGTCTTGTGCCGCCTCCGCATTGGCCACGCTTGTGCGACCCACGGTGACCTCCTGCACCGTTAAGAGCCGCCTCAGTGTCGGTGCGGCGGCCGGTAGACAGTGGCCCAGATTTTGGTGCACTGTCCCACTTTGAGTGGCCAGTGACGGAGTCTTGGGTTACCGGATTTGTTGCCGCTCATTATATCTGACAACGCCTCATTGGCTGATTTTAGTTTTACGCTTTATTCATTTGGGTGGGTTTATCATTTGTTTCAGCGCACGTCCTTTGTCCCTGCGTGTCCTCCACCCTATTGCTTTTTGGGTGGAGGTTTTAATATGTCGCAGAATGGCTGGCTTTTCCTTTTTATTCTCGTGGTCGGCCAGCCACTGTAAAATGCTTTCTCGTTTTACTATTTCTAGCGTCTGTTTTCTTGTCCTCTTTAGGTCCTTTGTGTTTCCTTCGTTCTCGTGGTTTTTTTCCTTTCTTACGTTTTGTGTTAAATGCCCGTTCTGTTTTATACTCACATTTGTGGCATTTTTATTACTAACAAGGGGGCGATGAGGCCGTAATTTTCTTTCTTCCCCCCCTCTCTTAAACAAACCAACCAACCAGTGTCGCCTTCTGTGTAATATGAAGCAGTTAAATACTTTATAAGGTCTGTGTAACATATTTCACTATTATCCAGATAGCTAGTGTTTGTAATTACGATTGGAGAGAGGCTTAATTGTATCAGTGACAATTCCTGGAATAGGAGTGCCCATTCCACATGGAAAGCATAAGTCACATTCCATGTAATTTAACAAGTCACTATGCGACCACTGTCTCAATTTAAACAACTTAGAAATACGTAAAGTGCAATGACAGACCATAGCGCATACTCTAGTTATTCGTGTGAGCAGGTTCTTAAAGGTTTGTTACGTACAAAACTGATGAAATATGTCTGATCATAGCTTAAAAACTAACTTTCAAAACAAATGTCAACGATGTCAGATAAGTTACCTACGATTAACACAACAAATTCGTAATGTTAAAGCCTGAAATAATTGCTAAAATAATCCTATTTTTATATAGCTTCATTGTCACACCTTGCTATTTTGATGTTACACTGTGGTTACATGATGTATTTCACACATAGCCATTGTCAGGTCTTATACACTAAAGGTGGCGTTACATTGTTGGCATATAGTTGCAAACTATTATACTGATTAATGATCATACATGTTAAAATGTTTTCAGTCAAGTTAGTCTATAATCATAAGTTTGTCATACATTCATAACTTCGCTTTCATCAATAAATTGCTGCACTGAATAAAATGGATTTTCTGTCAATATTGTCGAATGCATTTTAAAAATTCTTTTAAAGGCTTTATTTGTATGACATTTGGAAGAAAGTTACAGAGGCGCATTCCTAAAGGTATGTACATAATACCTTCCTCAAATTGGCTGGTTCAGTGCTGAATTGCCCTTAGCTTCCAGCAATTTTTGGTTTCATACTGAACTTCTCCGTTTATTTGGATGTATAACTGTGCTCGTTTGTGTTAGAATTCTGTAGATTCAGACATTTATTGCTGTTAGGATATTCAGTTCTTTGAACTTGGGTCTACGATTCTTTCGCCTCGTCACTACGTTGATGGCCTATCCCTGTAGAATAAAGATCTTATTCATATTTAATGCTATCCCCCAAAAATTCAATCCCATAGCACGTAATTGAATAAAATTTTGCATAGTAATGTTTTATCGATGTTTTCATGTTAACCATTTCACTTTTTAATACCAAAACAGAGTTGAGAATAAGATACACAATTTTTTGATTCCAACAAATTTTTTGGCCTTGGTAATTTTAAAACAAATGAAATTGGTTTCGTTTAATTCAATTTAATTTCTTGCTGCAGAGCCATTTACCATGATAACAAATAACCACTTAAGTATTTAGAGCATGTTGATCTAAATTTACACCCTTTACCACAATATTGGCATTGGTATAAGGATGGTTTAATTTTGGATGTCATTAGGAAGATTTACACAAATCAAGAGGAATAATGGCCCTACCACACTTCTTATGGTACACTATGTATAATTTTCTTTGTATCTGAGTAAAATTTATTTAATCTTGTTTCGATATTCTGATGTCTGTTTAGAAGAAACTGAGTGCAGTACCTGTTACCCCATGGAATTATAATTCCTCCAGACATAATTCGTAATTAACTACATAAAATACTTCAGACAGGTCGCAAAATGTCGCTGTTGTAGTTTCCTCATAGTTAAAAGCTTCTAGCACATAGTCGGTGACATCTTGAGCAACAGACGTGGTTGACTTACTTTTTGGTAACCATACTTCTGGATAATACTTCATGTGTTGTGAAAAACTTTATCTACTTTTGTACAGAATATGTTTAAACGTTTTTGCCGTTCTTGGTAAAATACTCAGGTAATTCCTATCAAGATAGAAGACAGTTTCAGGAGCATATTTGAAATCCCATAAACATCCTTGATCTTACTGTTTTTCAGGCTGGTTACTACTCCAATTACTTCTTTCACTTGCAGAAAACAAGTAAATCGAATTACTTAATGGTTGTTTCTTCAGCTTTAACCCATTTAAAGCATTTTTTGCTGAGATTGACACAGTGTGTCTTATGTTCGCAGATATTTACAAAGACATTTGCTATTGATTCAGGACTACTTATTAAGGTGTTACTCCATGAAATTTCTTTGGGACAGTCCATTTTATTCCATTAATGATCTGTTTCTTCATTTAACATTTGCCAAGCTGTCCTTGCCATACTTTCTGAAAGGATAATAGCCATCTGAGTAGCCATTTTTGTTGCAGTTATGACTTCATTATGTATTTTCTTATAACTAGTATTATATATCTTGATATTTGAGTACTCCGTCTGCACTTAATATATGCAGTTCCTTGTGTCTGCTACTAGATACCTTAATGCCCCTACTTACCCAGCTATTTTTGTATTACCAGACTCACATTTGTTTTTCTAGGGAAAAGCCTTCTCACTGATGTGTTCACAAGTTCCCAAGTGTCAGTTATAAAGATAGTAACATTTTCCCATTGTTTTTATCTAGTAGTGAGGTCCAACTTTCCTTAGCAAGATTCAGTGAACTTATTCATGATTTCTTTGTATAGAGGTTGATACATTTCCTGTATTTTTGATTTATAGTAATTATTTCTGTGCAGTCAGATACATTGTCAGCGGTGTTTACTGTGTAATTAGTACTGAATATTTGTGACAATATAATGTTACAGTGGCACTGTTACTAGACACTCTAGTAGGGACTATGATTGTATTGTGCATGATTAAAGAGGTGAATCTTGAAGTGGTTTTTGTTTTCAATCCTTGAGGTAATAAACATCTGTGTCTCCACAGAGTACTAATTTTCATTTAAATTCAATAGTCTTGTTTAATGCAATATGGAAACTATTGAGGAATATTATTAATTTACTATCAGGTTGGCTATAGATTTTGATTTCATATCTTAGATCAGCGTGATTACAGAAGCGTCTGAGTCCACCGGTCTGCTTTGACCAATGACAGCACCAATATGGCGAATCGGACCATTCACGACGACTCATTACGAAAACATAACAAAAACGAAAATAAATTAAAAACCAAACACATCTTTCTCAAAAACCATAATCAAACTAACGGGACCAGTGTGGGGAAATTCAGGGCTTTTGGGTGAGGACCAACTACATATAAACACACACCACAATCCCAAACCACGCAAAACGATGACATAAATCGGAAACACAATCCCAAATTCCACTACTTACAATAAGCTCAGGAGTCGGTTACCTCCCTTCACCCACATAGCTCAACCAACAATTGTCGATACCACAATACAAAACCCCAAAATCTCCATAAATTGCACCACCACCACAACTATAGATACCACAAAACAAAAACCTAGACAAACATTACTGGAATCGAAGACATCACTTAACCCAGCGGCTCACGAAACCAAGACACAGCTAAGACAGCTCAATGGAATCAGATACTTCCCATCACCTACACAGCTCAAAAACTGATACAAAAAAATGAAAGTCCTTCCACAAACGTACATAAGTCAACTCCTAGTGCCAATACCAAAACCTCAACCACCAACACATGCAGTAAGTACCACTAACTACACAACAGAGAAATACCCCGCCGAACATTATAACACGAAAAATACACACAAAAACGACTACTTACCACAAAGTTCCTGCGCTACACACAGCCACCAGTCAGCCGTCCAACTACAAAAAAAGCCGCAACCAAAACAAACTCCCAACCTACTTACAACCTAGAAACCCCCCAGCCTTCACCCTCTCCCAAACCCCCCAGGGGGTCCACAACTCTTTTGTGGACACGTGCGTAGCGAGCACGGGACCCCGAGCTAATGTGGCCCTCCTTCCTTTCCGGGCTGCATACCTTCCCTTTCCGTATCCTTCCCCATCCCCCATCTTTGCCCCCCCCCCTCACCACTGGCTCTTTCCTTCCCTTTCTCCCCCTCTGGGAGTATGGTTTGTGCCTATGTCCGGAGACGGACGCTTGTAAATGTACCGCACTCTTCGCCTTCCTTGCTTGTATGTCTTCATCTTTCTTCGTCCTTCTCTTTTCCTTACCTCTTCTCCTTACCTCTTCTCTTTACCTCATCTCTTTACCCTTTTCTCTGCTGCGGCGTTTGAGACCTCTCTTATTTCCTTTCCCTGTCTCTTTCTTCCTCCCTGTGCGTGTCTGAAGGCCGACCCACGCACTTCCATGCGTAGCCGGTGACGGGGTAACGCGTAATTCCCTGCCCCGGGTAGACAGGTAGGACACGTACGTACCCCCTGGTAATGGCCAGGCCCAGGGAGGGGTGATTACCCGAGCTGATACCTTCCGAAAGTGTCGATTGGTCCCTCCGTCCGTTTGTCGGGAGGTGTGACCTGAGGTGTGAACAATCACCTAAGGCGGGTGTGCCCTCGGTGAGGGCCCCCACAAGGGAGGAGCGCGCCATCAGAGACGCCGGTAATCATGGGGGATTCTTCCGCAATGGTTTCCTCACCTTCCACTATGTCTGCTCACAAACGTAAGTTCACTGAGTCTCAGCCACAGACGGTTCTTCCATCGTTGCCACAGTTCCTTGTTGTTTCTCGGTCTGACGAAGGTCACGACTTTTCCACGGTCAACCCTTTCATTATTCAGAAAGGTGTCGACGCAATTGCGGGTCCTGTAAAGTCTTGTTCCAGATTACGGAATGGCACCCTGTTGTTGGAAACACACAGTGCCCTCCAGGCTCAAAAATTGCTGCGCCTTTCTCTGCTCCACACCTTCCCTGTCCGGGTGGAACCGCAGCGTACCTTAAATTCCTCGCGTGGAGTCGTTTATACACGCTCCCTCGATGGATTGTCTGACGAAGAAATTCAGCACTACCTGTCTGATCAGGGCGTCACAGCCGTTCATCGGGTTATGAAAAGGGTTGACTCGAACATCATTCCAACCCGCACTGTCTTCTTGACATTTGACAAAGTTCAACTCCCATCAAAAATCAAAGCAGGCTATGAGATAATTTCCGTTCGCCCTTATGTCCCAAACCCTACGCGTTGCTATCGATGTCAGAGGTTCAATCACACCAGCCAGTCCTGTTCCAATCCGGCCAAATGTGTTACGTGTGGCAAGGATGCCCATGAGGGTGCTTGTCCACCTCCATCCCCTCGCTGCATCAACTGTATGGGTGACCACGCTGCTTCCTCTCGAGATTGCCCCGTTTTTAAGGACGAAAAACTTATCCAGGAAATAAGAGTGAAGGAAAAGGTGTCGACCTTTGCTGCTCGAAAGTTACTCGCCAGTCGACAGCCCACTGTGCCTCAGAAAGGAAAATACAGCTCTGTCCTTGCTTCTCCTCGGCCAACAAAGGAGGCGGCCACGCAGACTTGCGACCTCACCTTTAGTACCACGGTCTTCAGATCGGCCAGCGCAAAGATCGCCCATTCAACCTCACCTCTTTCGCTATGGCTCACCCTTCGTCGGGTTCTGCTAAATCTCGAGCCCAAAAGTCAGACGCCAAGTCTTCGAAAAAAGAGCATTCTCGTGAAGAGTTTTTACGTACCGCAACTTCACAACCATCGGTTCCTCCTCCATCTAAACATCATACTTCCAAGAAGGCTACAAAGAAACACAGTTCCTCTCCTTCTCCGCCAAGGCGTGTCCCATGTACAGCACCAATTGGCGGAAATCGGCCTCGGCCGTCTTCTGTGTCGCCGGGGCGCACTGCTGGTGGCCGGTCAACTGGCCGATCGTTGGTGGCTGGAGCTGCTCCTGACCAACCTATGGATCAGGATCTTCTGCCTTCGACTGAATGCCATTCCATGCTGTCGGTCGCAAGCTCTGAGCAGTCGTTGAGTTGACAGCACTCTTGGTCACGTTCCTCCATTTTCTGTTCACCCTATGTCCATTATCCACTGGAATATCCGCGGCATTCGAGCCAATCGGGATGAATTGTCGATCCTCTTACGATCCTACTCGCCGGTCATCTTCTGTCTTCAGGAAACAAAGCTGCGTCCCCATGACCGCTTTGTTCTCCCTCATTTTCAGTCCGTCCGATATGTCCTCCCCTCTGTTGAAGGCACTCCAGCCCATGGAGGACTCATGATTCTGCTCCACGATACTCTCCATTATCACCAAATCCCCTTAAACAGTTCCTTCCAAGCTGTCGCCGTCCGTCTTTCCCTTTCTGGATACACGTTCTCTCTTTGTACGGTATACATTCCATCGTCCACACCAATGGCACGAGCTGATCTCCTTCATCTTCTTGGTCAGCTTCCACCCCCCTATTTGCTGGTTGGGGACTTCAATGCCCACCACCTGCTTTGGGGATCTCCACATCCTTGTCCACGTGGCTCACTATTGCTAGACGTCTTGCACCAAGCGGATCTAGTCTGCCTCAACACTGGGGTCCCCACATTTTTGTCTGCCTCCACGACAAATTTATCTCATTTGGACCTTGCGGTCGGTACTGTTCCGCTAGCTCGGCGCTTCGAATGGTTCGCCCTTGATGATACACACTCGAGTGACCACTTTCCATGTGTTCTTAGACTGCAGCCTCAACTGCCATATATGCGCTCGCGACGCTGGAAGTTTGCCCAAGCCGATTGGACACTTTTTTCGTCTCTAGCGACATTCGATGACCGTCGCTTTCCCAGCGTCGACGATGAGGTCACACATATTACCGACGTTATTCTCACAGCTGCGGAACGTTCAATACCACGCACCTCCGAATTGCCCCGGCGCCCCCCAGTTCCTTGGTGGAACGAGGCATGCCGTGACGCAATACGTGAGCGGCGACGTGCTCTTCGCATTTTCCGTCACCATCCAACTTTGGCAAACTGTATCCGATATAAGCAGCTCCGTGCGCGATGCCGTCGCGTCATCCGCGATAGCAAGAAGGCATGCTGGAAATTCTTTATTAGCTCGTTTAACACCTTCACTCCCTCCTCAGAAAGTTTGGAGTCGGCTTCGACGGTTCTCAGGCGCGCCTAGTTTCTCCCCGGTCTCTGGGCTCACTGTCGCGCATGATACCTTAGTGGACCCCGTCGCAATTTCTAACTCATTGGGTCAGCGCTTTGCTGAGATTTCGAGCTCTTCAAATTATCCGCGAGCGTTTCTCCTGAAGAAACGTGCAGCGGAAGTGCGACATCTTGCTTTCTCCTCTCAAAATCACGAAAGCTACAATACTGTTTTCTCCATGCGGGAACTCCAACATGCCCTCTCTTCTTCTCGCTCCTCCGCCCCAGGACCGGATGGTATCCATGTCCAAATGTTGCTGCATTTATCAACCCATAGCCTGCGTTACCTCCTTTGCCTTTACAATCGAATTTGGATCGACAGTACCTTTCCCAGGCGATGGCGGGAAGCTATTGTCGTTCCCGTTCCGAAACCTGGAAAGGACAAACATCTCCCCTCTAGCTATCGTCCCATTTCTCTCACGAGTAGTGTCTGTAAGGTTTTGGAGCGTATGGTGAATTACCGTTTAGCTTGGTGGCTGGAATCCCGCAGTCTTTTAACACCAGCCCAATGCGGATTCCGAAAGCATCGTTCTGCCGTTGACCATCTTGTTGCTCTCTCCACTTATATCATGAACAATTTTCTCCGGAAACGCCAAACGGTAGCAATATTTTTTGATCTGGAGAGAGCATACGATACCTGTTGGAGGACAGGCATCCTCCGCACACTGTTCTCTTGGGGCTTTCGAGGTCGGCTGCCCCTTTTTCTTCGCGAATTTATGGCAGAGCGCACATTTAGGGTGCGCGTGAACACTACTCTCTCCCGTACTTTCTCCCAAGAAAACGGGGTACCCCAGGGCTCCGTGCTGAGTGTTGTACTGTTTGCCATCGCCATTAATCCAATTATGGATTGTCTCCTTCCTGATGTCTCGGGCTCCCTCTTTGTGGACGATTTTGCGATCTGCTACAGCTCTCAACGGACAAGCCTTATTGAACGACGTCTTCAAGGATGTCTCGATCGCCTCCACTCGTGGAGCATCGAAACCGGCTTCCGTTTCTCACCCAGTAAGACCGTTTGTGTTAATTTTTGGCGACGTAAGGAGTTTCTTCCGCCCTCCTTACATCTAGGTCCTGTCAACCTTCCGTTTTCCGACGTCGCTAAATTCTTGGGTCTTATGTTTGACACAAAACTGTGCTGGTCCTCCCACGTTTCCTATCTTTCGGCTCGCTGTCTGCGATCGCTTAACACCCTCCGTGTCCTCAATGGTACCTCCTGGGGAGCGGACCGAGTGGTCCTTCTCCGCCTCTATCGCGCCTTAGTGCGCTCGAAATTGGATTATGGAAGCATAGTCTACTCCTCTGCTCGGCCGTCTATTCTTCGGCGTCTCGACTCTATCCACCACCGTTGATTACGTTTAGTGTCTGGAGCTTTTTACACCAGCCCTGTGGAAAGCCTTTATGCTGAGACTGCTGAACCTCCGCTGTCCAATCGGCAGGCAGTCCTTCTGAGTCGTTATGCTAGCCATCTGTCTTCCATGCCTGCTAATCCAGCCCATGACCTTTTTTTCGACGCCTCCTTTGATGTAGGGTATGCAGGCCGCTCCTCCTCCCTACTACCCCCGGGAGTCCGCTTCCGTCAACTGCTCCATTCTCTCTCCTTCCGCTTTCCTAAAACCTTCTTGACAACTTGGGGTACAGCACCGCCTTGGCTCCGTCCCCGGATCGACTTGCTCAGAGACCTATGTCAATTTCCCAAGGATGGTACCCCTACACTTGTCTACCGTCGGGCATTTGCTGCTCTATGTGCACAAGTGACGGAAGCCACATTTATTTACACCGACGGCTCGAAAACATCGTTAGGTGTAGGGAGTGCCTATATTGTTGGCGACACCCCAAATCACTTTCGGCTTCCCGACCAGTGTTCGGTTTATACTGCGGAGCTTTACGCTGTTCTCCAGGCTGTCCACTACATCCGCCGCCATCAGCGGATACAGTACGTAATCTGCTCAGATTCTCTCAGCTCTCTCCTAAGTCTCCAAGCTCTTTATCCTGTGCACCCTCTGGTCCACCGGATTCAGGACTGTCTGCGCTTGCTCCACCTGGGGGGCGTCTCAGTGGTGTTCCTCTGGCTCCCGGGACACGCTGGTATCTGTGGGAATGAGGCGGCCGATATAGCGGCCAAGGCTGCAGTCTCTCTTCCTCGGCCAGCTATTCAGTCTCTTCCGTTTACCGATCTACGGAGCGGTTTATGTCGCCAAGTTGCTCATTTATGGCGTGCGCATTGGTCAACACTTCCCCATAATAAATTGCGGGAAGTGAAAGCCCTTCCCTGCGCTTGGACCTCTTCCTCCCGAACGCGTCGTCGGGAGGAGGTAATTTTAGCTAGACTCCGGATAGGGCACTGTCTTTTTAGCCATCGACATCTTTTAAGCGGTGATCCTCCCCCACTCTGTCCCCACTGCTCTCAGCTGTGGACGGTCAGACACCTTTTAATTGAATGCCCCTATTTTAATCCGTTACGCTCCCGCCTACAGCTATCGCCTGATCTATCGTCGATTTTAGCAGATGACACGCGCTCAGCTGACCGCATTCTACACTTTATTAGTGACAGTGAAATGACGTCAGTCATTTGAAGTTTTTTTTTTTTTTTTTTGGGACAACCAACCCCTTTCTATAGTGGATTTTTAAGCATTCCTTCTGCCTTTAGTTTCTCAAATTTTATGACTTTGTTCCCCTTGCTGCTGATTTTAAATTTCGTTTTTATCCTGTTTCCTACGTCACGGGCTGGGCGCTAATGACCATAGAAGTTTTGCGCCCTAAAACCCCCCCCAAAAAAAAAAAAACAAAAAACCTCTCCCAAAGTCAGGTCCATCAACAAATAAATACCAAAAAATAAATAAATCATCACACACAACTCAAACAACTCCAACAAAACAGATGCTCCACAACATAACCATAAAATAACCACCACCACCACCCCCACTTACATCCACAAACATGACGAACACCACCCCCTCCCACCTCCGCACGAGCTTTAGCCCCACACCCTCGCAACACATCCTTAACCAACCACCCTCGGCCTATACATTTTGCTAACAACCCTTCAAAAAGAAAAAAAAAAACGCGGGAAATCCAATAGTCCCCAGGGACGCCATTCCGCCAACAATACTCAAGCAAATGTGAATGAAAATCAGAAGCGCGCCTCTTCCACCTCCCAATAACTGACTTAACCGCCCCCCAAAACCCCTGTATCGTATTTGTACATGCCCCAATCTCACGATTTTTGAATTCCAAACTATGGTTGACTACTAAATCATGATACCCCTCTCGCCAAACCCCCTATAGAATGAAAAAGCACTCATCTATACACTCCTCGTACGTCCCTCAAAAACCCTAAAAACACACTCTGGATGTATTGCGAATATATAGAAAGAAGGATCCTTTATTGTATGATTATATGATAGCGGAACAAACACTGGTAGCAGTTACTTCTGTAAAATATCTGGGAGTACACGTGCGGAACGATTTGAAGTGGAATGATCATATAAAATTAATTGTTGGTAAGGCGGGTACCAGATTGAGATTCATTGGGAGAGTGCTTAGAAAATGTAGTCCATCAACAAAGGAGGTGGCTTACAAAACACTCGTTCGACCTATACTTGAGTGTTGCTCATCAGTGTGGGATCCGTACCAGATCGGTCTGACGGAGGAGATAGAGAAGATCCAAAGAAGAGCGGCGCGTTTCGTCACAGGGTTATTTGGTAACCGTGATAGCGTTACGGAGATGTTTAATAAACTCAAGTGGCAGACTCTGCAAGAGAGGCGCTCTGAATCGCGGTGTAGCTTGCTCGCCAGGTTTCGAGAGGGTGCGTTTCTGGATGAGGTATCTAATATATTGCTTCTCCCTACTTATACCTCCCGAGGAGATCACGTATGTAAAATTAGAGAGATTAGAGCGCGCACGGAGGCTTTCAGACAGTCGTTCTTCCCGCGAACCATACGCGACTGGAACAGGAAAGGGAGGTAATGACAGTGGCACATAAAGTGCCCTCCGCCACACACCGTTGGGTGGCTTGCGGAGTATCAATGTAGATGTAGATGCAGATGTAGAACCACCCCACGAAACAGACCCCCACACCTATAAACTTACTTACGAAACAAAAATCAGTCAGAAACCGTCCTCTCACTCGCATCAGTCTTATGTGCACAAAAACTGAGAGGATACATAGCAAAAGAAAATACGTCAACACAATCTCTCGTATGCCCAGCCTCGACCTCTGAAACCTGGTACCACGCCTTATGGAGCTCCATTGGTTGTCCCTCCTACTCCGCCACATGCAGCCCTCCCTTGTCAGAGGCTACGGAACTTCTGCCGACCGCATTTCCTGCCGACACACGCCACACCTAACCACTTCTGCCAGCAGCCCATACAGTAGCACAAATTGTATAATGGACAACACATAGTACCCCATTTTTGCACGCAAACGAGCGCTGTTAAATTTACCCGTCATATCCATACCAAACAAAAGCAGCCACAAATTAAACGACTAACCACGCGACGTACAGCAAACACAACGGAAACTTAATTTTTAACTCACTGAAACCAATTTCTGTAGAATAATTTCTGTAGAATAATTTCTGTAGAATAATTTCTGTAGAATAATTTCTGTAGAATAATTTCTGTAGAATAATTTCTGTAGAATAATTTCTGTAGAATAATTTCTGTAGAATAATTTCTGTAGAATAATTTCTGTAGAATAATTTCTGTAGAATAATTCCTGTAGAATAATTTCTGTAGAACAGTAACAACCAACAACTGAACAGATCAAGCAGCGATACAAAAATGAATCAAATAAAACACGCAAACCATAAATATACCACCAGAGGACACCAACGACCGCAACAAAACACACACAAAACACACACATAAGCTAAACTCCGCGCCGTCGTGACGACACAGACAACACCCTTACGTCACGAGGCAAAGCAGGCGGGTGGGATCGGAGGCCTCTGTTGACAAAGCGTTCGATGGCAGAGCACTAAAGTTCTTTTTCTATACGTAATTTACATAAATCTGAAGTATTTTTTACACGCCCAATAGTCCACTTAGCACATAAATGCTACAACTTCATTTTTACTTGTACTACCGAAAAATGAAGCTGTTGTACAGTTGTAACGCGTTTTTCAGCACCACTAGCGAAATTAGCTGGTCATGGTGTTGACACAAAGTGAATGTCTACTTCCTGGTAGTAAAAGAAGGCATGAAGGGCACCAAAAAGAGAAATAACAATAATGCATTTATTGCACCATTTCACACGCACTTCATGATATGAGACATTATAATTGCCATACTCGAATCTATTATGGCAATATGTATTACGAAGGGCACAATGGAGTTTAAGAAATTACAATGGCACATCAACTCCCCTATGACAAACAGTGTCCATAATGAAGGCCGCACAATTTTACCAATGTAATAAGGCACGCAACTACTCGCTCCGTTGCGGTTCCGCGCGTTCCACCCAAGTAATAGCTACCTGAAACATTTTAATAGTTGGAACAGTACATCAGTGATCAGCAAATTAAAAAATAACGTGACATAAAAATACAATAATTTAAGAAAATTACATATGACTATGAGCTTAAGGTCTTTCAGTAATTAACATATTACGAAATAGGTAAAGGGGCATGTGCCACAATTAACTCTACCATCATTACACTACTAAATTTCTCAGTGCCCAAGTTGCAATTAACGTAACAAGAATTCAATCATTTAAGCGATAATGTTACTTCAAAATAATAAAATCATTTCATACAGCAGAGGACCAAGAATGGCCCGATCAGTACTCCCCAGTGAAGCAGTTCACACAAATAGTACTCCAGGACTCCGAGTAAACTAAAATCGTACTAAGTCAAAATAAGTGCCGACTTTTAAAATAACGAGACCTAGCCCGGGCCGGACAACAGACCAAATGCCAGGATATCCATAAGAAGCCTCTACCAACTTAATACCAAAACAACAATTCATGAACAATATGCAAAACACAAGACCTCTCAGTCCACAGGCTTCCGTTTAGTCGCGAAGGTGGCTCCGACCCGACTGCTGAGGTGCCAATCGTCGTACGGAGTGCCCAATCAAGCTTAACCTTCGTTAACGGAAAGCGGAAGCACCACAAGACAAAATAAACTCCAATCTAACTGCGCAAGGCAAACTCGAAGGAGTGCCACTCGAAGATCAAACATAAAGCACCCAGACTAACGTGCCGCTGAACGACGCACTTCCATCACCAGCATGGAGAGCAGCGTACCCCATCGATATACACCCACGGTACGGTAAACGAGGATAGCAATCCCAACGCCGGAGAGACAGGAGGACGAAATGACATCCCGCCGCACATAGAAGGTATTTCAAACTCGGGCTCGACAAACTACAACAGGCGAGATTTTTCTCCCCTTACGAATCAAATTAAACGGCACACCACGCCGCTGTGCACACTATTGACCGTAAAATCACGGTCCGGTCTTCCCATCGGGCCCCACTCGGCGTCCAGACGCAAACAACCCCAGCCGAGCCGAACTGTCTCCACGCCAAGGCAGCCACCTCTTTCCTCATCACACGCCTCCAGCTAAGCTGCGGCCAGCGATCACACACGGAAACAACCGCCTAACTCCAAAGCGCCGTCTGAGTGAAAACTCAGCACTAAGATCGATACGAACTTGACAATAATAGAGCACCGTAACAGGTAGTATTTATGTTTTTGTGTGTTCTCCTTAGTTACACGTGTGTTCCTGGATAACGATGGTTACTAATTGCCATGAGGAATGTCTGTTAACTGAACGACTTCCATTTTGGTGACCTTCACCGCTGATAATCGTTCTACACAGTTAACTGTAACAGAATTCTACAATTACAAATAACTTTACTGCTGGGAAAATTCAGTTTCGTCCAGCAGGTTCCCACGGAACTGATGTGTAGTGTTCATGGTGTCTCTGCGATAACATGGGTACTTCAATGAGTGCTACCAACTAAGTATTCTAAGATAGCTCTGCAACACACGGTGCTGAGAATAATTTATTGGAAAAGTGTGGCAATTAAGCTTTCCTGCACCCGCAGCATGAAAAAGCGGCTTAGCAGGTAGAAAACAAAGCTGCTCAGCCAGCAACAGAAATAGGGCGAAAATTATTACATCGTCCATGAGACACACGGCTAACTGGCAACTAAAAATAATCTGTAGGCATTGGAATGATGCAGGACAAATAGTAATTATAATAAGATCGTTACCTTGGGTTTTGGAACCCTTTGGTAGACTGACATACTGTCATAGTACGCGAAATAAGACACCATCCTAGAACGTCAATGTTCACAATACAATTAATAAATCCATATTGATACTCAATATCGTGGGAAACATTATTCGATAGATCTTTTTCCAGTTTTGTCATGCTTATGATATGTGATACAGCTGATGTAATTGTACATGACTGAGCTTGTTGATGTCCGTATGCATTAGTTAGTGCATAGTGTACTCTTAAGTACCATTAAAATACTTACCAACCGATACGTGTTTGTCTGACAGGTAACTAATATAACTTGGAAATACATGCTGAAACCATTCAACGTTACACAGAAATAAAATCTACAGTCCACAGAAATGTCATGGATTCTATGGCTCTGTAGCCCGCTCCTTGGGCGCGTTATGACGTCACATAGAATTTCATGTTAGTGTACAGACGTAACGACCGGAGGTGAAAATGTGTAATTCCTGGTAAGAGAGACAGTTGTAGATGAATATTTTTATTTAAATTAGTAAAACGTCCATAAAATTAAACAACTCCCGCTAGGAAGTTCCCTTAGCTGTCAGTGGTTGGCCTTGTGTTGCAGGACTAGTGCACTTGGTCGCTTTTACGGGACAGACCTGACGTCTAGGAAGTCTGTGAATTTATATAATGTAACTATAGTGGAACAGACAGCACAGATGGAAACCTTCAGTCCGTTGACCAAATTCCAGGGGGGCTCAGTCAATATGGGGAATGCCAGAGACCTGCAAAATGGAAAGGGCATATAAGACTAAGTTTATTATTATAGCTCATCATTAACCTTATTCGTGCCTGCTGAGCAGCACACTACGTATATCAGCAAAGGAAAAGGCTGACCCATTCCATAAGCCGTGCATCCCAGTGAAACCCAAGTTGTTAAACATAATTAAGTACGTTGATCGGAAGCCCCAAATGTGACAGAAGCTTCTAAACAGGTCAGTTGAAGCTTTGTAGTAGGTTGTAATGCGATGTTCATTTAATCGTGCGATCAGCTAATTTGGACTAGCTCATTGTCAGGCGCCAGGATAAAGATGAGTGCTTTGTCACGTTTGTTTTACAAGTAATTCACAATCACGGGTAATCTAAATCAGCTTATCACACGTTTAGACAAGCATCGCAGTACAGCCTACTACGGGCGATGTTTAAATTTATTAAACCTCACATAAAGTGACTCGAAACGTTGTAATGGAAAGAGACATGAAACAGCAACTTCACGAAAAATTTACTGGGAACCTTTATTCATACATCAAACAAAAGAACGATGGTGAGAATCGCGATGCAAGCAGTAGATGTCATTCCGAGAGGCCAGGTCGGTACCAGAAACAGCGGCAGAGTGCGTTAGTCCTGCTAGCCTGGGCCAGTCGTTGACAGCCAAGGGATCTTTATAGCGAGAGTTACTTGATCGTGCTACCAACAGCTCGACTGCAGTTTGGCTGCTTGTTAGCGAAAATGTATCGCACGCTTCATGTAACAGGCTGTGTGTTAATCTAGCTAGCAACGCACGCGTGTGTTAAGTTACGTGAAGCGAACGCTAATTGGGAGCTACATCCAGTAGCTAACGGAGAATTTGGTCTTGATGACAAAGCGGTGACCCAGAACGGGCCTTGTTAAAAGAACAATCAATGTTCATAGGTAATCAGCCCTTACACATGGGAAACAAGTGATTTTCAATATATATTCTTTCAAACATCACTGTGAAGTTGAAACTTGACCTAGGACAAGTAGTAGACTACGCAACACAAGATGGCCCAAGCGACCTGCGACTATTAAAGGCCGCTTCGAGGTGGACGTCAACCGAGAGGAACGCAACCAGGTGTAACGGTCCGATAGCGGTGCGTTCGCAGTGAACGCAAGGGCAAGGCGACGTCTCTTCCCATGCCGCAGAGCTGAAAGGTGATAGTGAAGTAACGCAGCATTAAAACATAATACAAAGTCTCAGAATTAGAGGACTAGCCATGATAAATATTACTTCTGTCATAGTAAAGGTATTGGTTAACCATTGGAAATACAGCCTTCTCTCTATCTTGCTGTGCTGTGCAAGCCATTCTCATTGACTCAGTAGCATAGTAAACACCCGTCTTTGGCGTAACTTGCCAACTACTGTTTGAAAAATGCACTATACCCATGTGAAATGTAACACATCGAATGAAAATAGAGCTGACATCACTTTTCTTGAGTACCAATAACAAAAATAGAATTTCTGTTATGGGTTCAAAGTTCTTTAAAGCAGTGTAACTTTGTATTACTCTACGTTTGATAACCCTGTTTATCCAAAATATGGCTAGCATATTATGCTCAAATAGGTTTTGGAAAGAAGGAAAGTAAATAAGAAATGTCGTGTGACGAGGGCCTCCCGTCGAGTAGACCGCTCTCCTGGTGCAAGTCTTTCGATTTGACGCCACTTCGGCGCCTTGCGCCTCGATGTGGATGAAATAATGATGATTAGGACAACACAAGACCCAGTCCCTGAGAGAGAACCTCCGACCCAGTCGGGAATCGAACCAGGGCCCTTAGGATTGACAATCTGTCACGCTGACCACTAAGCTACTGAGGGCGGACGGAAAGTAAATAAAAGGAACAGGGCAGCATGAGATATTGTGGGGTTGGGAACCATTGGTGTAGATAGATCTGGTAACCGAAAGAGGAGTCGGTTAAATTGTAACAACCACCAAGCGATAAAGAGAAGGTACAAAATACGTTTGTTGGGATGCTCATCTTCGACATTTGTTACAATCAATTGTTACTGGTTTTTAAGTCTTAAGTTCAGTTCAAGCATAGTGTGCAGAGTTTTTATTTATGTAGGTACACTGTGGTTGTTGCGGATATGTGGACACACAGTATACACATACGCTGTCAGACGGGTGTGAGCTGCAATCACAGTCTGAAACTTCTTGGCTAGCTCTACAGCGCTGTCGCTGCTCGTCAGTCATCTATGGGCGCCTCTCCAGACGGCTGGCTGCTGAAGAAGCCCGGTCTGTTAACTAGCATGTGATGTTAGCGTGTGGGACGTTCACCCGCGCTTATGGAGATGGCGAACGGCAGCAGCGGCTCTCTCGAAGGAGTGCCCCGGCCACTGGTACAGCAAGCTGCCAGCAGACTAGCTCGCCTCTCCCTCATCGGGCAGCATGACAGGGACACAGCCACAGTCACCGCCCGGGCACTCGCCCGCTAGGTGGCCCCACCTGCTGGCTGCTACAACATCAGGCAGTCGACGGGGATGCAGCCGAGGTCGCCGCCAGGGCACTCGCTATCCAGGTGGCCCAACCTGCTGGCCGCTCCAGCATCAGGCAGTCGACGGGGATGCAGCCGAGATCGCCGCCCGGGCACTTGCTAGCCAGGTGGCCCAACCTGCTGGCCGCTCCAACATCAGGCAGTCGACGGGGATGCAGCCGAGGTCGCCGCCAGGGCACTCGCTAGCCAGGTGGCCCCACCTGCTGGCCGCTCCAACATCAGGCAGTCGACGGGGATGCAGTCGAGGTCGCCGCCCGGGCACTCGCTAGCCGTGTGGCCCCACCTGCTGGCCGTTCTCTCGTCGGGCGGCATGACGGGGACCCAGCCGCAGTCACAGCCCGGGCACTCACCTGCTGGCCGCTCCCCAGTCAGGCTGCAGGACGGGGATGCAGTCGCCGCCCGGGTACTCACTCACCAGGTGGCACCACCTGCTGGCCGCCCCCTCGTCGGGCGGCATGAGGGGGAGGCAGCCGCAGTCGCCACCTGGGCACTCACTCGCCAGGTGGCCCCACCAGCTGGCCGCTCTCTCACCAACATACAGTAACTGTAGTAGCTGGCAACACGACATACGAAGGGCTCAGTATGTTGGCGGTGCATGTGGGGTGACTGCCGTCCAGGTACTGAGAATGTTAAGGAGATCGAATTAACACGGAAGATAACAGAAGCGCGTTGGTGGTGCTCTGCTGAGGAATTACGGTCGCCACGCGACATAAATAGTAATTGTGGGTGATACTATTATAATAATGTTACTAGGTAACCTCAGGAAAGAAGAGGAAGACTGGAGGTTGCCGGGTTAGACGGATTAAAGGAGGTCACGGAAAAAAAAAAAAAAAAAGAAATAGGGCAAGTGGAAGAATAATAAGATAGCGACATATCCGCGGTGCGTCGACAGCTGTAGGAACCCAGAGGAGAGAGCGGGACAAAAATGAGAACCAATGTGAAGATGGAAGGAGGTGAAGACGAGAAAAGATAAAGAGAGAAATAATGCTTACCTCTGACGAAGGTTACTCCAGACGCATCCTCTTGACGGGTTTGCGAACTTCGCAAGACACCTCGTTGACCCACTGTCATAGAAGCAGCTGAAGTCGAGCAGACTGTCGTCTGAGTCACTGTCAGAGGCCTCACTGTCAAAGTTGCTTTCAGAGGATTCACTGTCTGAGCTGTCCGACGAATCTGAGCTGCAATCATAGTGTGAAACTCTTTGGTGAGCTCTACAGCGCTGTCGCTGCCCCTTAAACTCTTCACCGGTCTGCTGGAAGAGGTTCTCAACTGCGTCATCCCGCCGCCACGACAGCCTTGCCTTAAGTTCATGAGCAGCCGCAGCGACAGACGCGTGCCCATCGGCGGCTACTGCGGGCGCCTCTGCAGATTGCTGGCTGCCGAATAAGTCCAGGCTGTTGTTGAGTATGTGGCAGTAACGTGAGGCGCGTTCACACTCGCTTTTGGCGATGGCAAACCGCAGCAGCGCCTCCCGCCCTCGAGGTAAAACTGCCAGTTGCGTTTCCTCAACTGCTGCTTGTACTCCTCCCTCGACCCTGAGTCCTGGTCGGCTCCCTGTGGACGCCAGAGGTCACATATTAGCATAACACTATGCAAGACACTTATTTGTTTTACTTGAACTACAGCAATCAGACACCTGTTATACAAAACTTAACTCACACTTCCGTTTGCCATCTGGACTGTTATACAATCACTGTCACAGTGAGGTGATCGAACTCACGGGATAGCGATACGCACGGATACAGATGGCAGTACTATAGCGTAAACGAGGTATAAAACGGCAGTGCATTGACGGAGCTGTCGTTTGTTCTTGGGTGATTCATGAGAAAAGATTTCAGACACGATTATGACCTCAGGACGAGAATTAACAGATTTTGATGGCGGAATGGCGGTTGGAGCTAGATTTCGGAAATCGTTAGGAAAATCAGTATTCCGAGATCTACAGTCTCAATAGTTTGCCGAGAGTACCTCTCACCATGGACAACGCAGTGGCAGAAGTCCTTCACTTAACGGTAGCGCAGCGGCGTTTGTACACGGTTGCCAGTGCTAATAAACAAGCAACAGTGCGTGAAATAACCTGAGGAATCAATGTGGGACGTACATCGAAGGTATCCATTAGGCCAGTGCGGCGAAATTCGGTGTTGACGGCCGACGCGAATGCCTTTGGTAGCAACACATCGCCTGCAACGCCTCTCCTGGGTTGGACCCTAGATGACTGTGAAACCAGTGCCCGGTCAGATCAGTCATGATTTCAGTTGATATGAGCTGATGGTAGGGTTCGAGTGTGGCGCAGACCCCACGAAGCTACGGACGCATGTTGTCAAGAAGGCACTGTGCAGTCTGGTGGTGGTTCCATAATGGTGTGGGATGTGCTTACATGGAATGGACTGGGCGCTCTGATCGAAATGAACCAATCGTTGACTAGAAATGATAATGTTCAGCTGCTTGGAGACCATTTTCAGCCATTCAATGATGAAATTTATATGGATGATAGTGAGTCATGTCACTGGGCCAGGATTGTTGGGTACTGGTTTGAAGAACATTGTGGACAAATCGAGCGAATTATGTGACCACCAAGATATCCCGACATGAATTTATGGAACACTTATAGGACACAATCTAGGGGTCAGCTGGTGCACGAAATCCTTCGCCGGCAGCATTTCAGACATTGTCGACGGCTACAGAACCAGCGTGGCTCAGTATTTCTCAGGGGACTTTCAACGACTTGTTGAGTCCATGCGACGCCGAGTTGCTACGCTACACTGGGCAAAAGGAGGCCCGACAGGGTAGGAGGAGGAATCCCGCGACCTTTGTCGCCTCGTTGTACGTAGTAATGAGGAAGACCAACGGAGGACCGCTAGGATTGAAAAAGGCGTAAGACAGGCGTGTAGTCATGCTCAGTTATTTTTCCACCTAGAAAACAATTTTACGCAAAATGACTACCTGGACAGTGGTTGTATGGTTTTCAGAATTTAATAAAATGAACAACTTTGCGATTGAGAGAATAAAATAAAAAATATGCCACCTGTACATCGATGAAGTTATGAAGAAAATAAAAGCTTCAGAAGTGGAGTAAAATTCGGTGTGAAAGGACATCAATTAGTAGTTTCACTGATGAAACTGCTATCCTATGTTAAAGTGAGGAATACTAAAAGCACAGGTTGAATGGAATGAATACTGGGTGACATTTGAGTCCATCTAGATGCAGACTTATTCGAAATGATTACGTATCAAACACGTCTCTACTAACAAGGAAAGTATTTGACGTTGAAGTCATTTTCGGCTTGCAACCTTTAGGGAACCATTTGCACTCGAGCACAGACAATATTTAATTTAGTTAACTTAGATTGTATGTATCGATTTTTTAAGACAAGAGAATGCAAAATAAAGGAATTAACACCGCTCTCTTGTCACAGGCATCTATACTCTTATGTCATTCGATGTTCTAGAAGGACGCAATATTTTGTGCGGCTCCACAGTTAGCCATATTGATATTCATTAGCAGAAAAGAGGCGCAGAATTAATAAGTCGCTCTCATTTGTGAATTATCTGCAATTATTTACTTAGAATTTTACGTAAGTGTCACTTATATCGTAATGTATATGTTAAAATGAATATATGTTTTATTCAATCGTATGCTTTTCTTTGTTTTAGTAGTTTTAGTCACTCCATTTTCATGATTGAAGATGAGGTCAGATATCAGACTTTGTCTACAAAAAATATATAATGAGCCCTGGCTACGTTCCGTACATCTTCGGACGTGCGAAGCTCGATAAATTCACAGCGTAAATTTTAATCTCTCAATTATCCTAGCAAACAAACATTATTATTATTACAATTTATTATTATATATTATAATATTATTATTTTATTTTTTATTTGTTGAACTGGCGACTTTGTGCCAGGACTCATTATTATATCTGTACTACAACTAATTGTTCTTTTTCATGTACATCCTGACCGGCAACAACCTATGTTACGAGAATATTGAAGAAAAGGAATAAAATCTGGAGACAATTTGGACTGGAAATGCAATCTTCGGATCAAGACGACATGTACGGTAAGACGCAACACTCGCGCATCCACAATTGATTCCAAGCACATTTTTCATTCCTAATTATTTTTCTCAGCATTAAATATTCAGTTTCCATTCAGTAATTTTTTTCCAAATTCCGCGAAATCTTATTATTCAGACGATTACATTCCTATCCAACAATACGCAAGTTACATTGCACAATATGGCCGACATTGTACAAGATTCAAGCAACATGGCTGGTCACCATTAACACGTATGCTACTTTCGTTCATTAAAGTCATCTCTCAATCATTCTAAGTCATTTAAACACACACACAGGCACTAAATTTTAACACTACGCGTTTAAACAATTTTTCTTTTGCAAAAAATTTATTCACGATATGGTAAAAACTCGAAACCAGTACACAATGGAACATCAATCAAGTAACGCAAACATGGATACACAGACACATACAGACACAGAAATTAATACAGACACGCAAACACATCAAAATAAACCGCTACACACAGACACAAACACCGAAAGGAGCAATTCAGAACAAAATATGAGACCACATCCCGTCTAATGACGCGGCGGGGGCAAGTTCATTTTGCAATCAAAATTTTGCTGCTATACTGAATTCAGTTTTGGAAGGAATATCCAATATTAAGCAAGATAATGACGAAAAATTCACACAATTAATGACAGACAATGCAGCTTTCAGAAATGAGATAAAATCAGACTTCGTCACACTGACTTAAAAGGTAGATGGACCCCCCCAGGGGGTCCACAACTCTTTTGTGGATATGTGCGTAGCGAGCACGGGACCCTGAGCTAATGTGGACCTCCTTCCTTTCCAGGCTGCATACCCTCCCTTTCCGCATCCTTCCCCGTCCCCCATCTTCGCCCCCCCCCCCCACTTCTGGCTCTTTCTTTCCCTTTCTCCCCCTCTGGGAGTATGGTTTGTGCCTACGTCCGGAGACGGACGCTCGAAACTGTTACAAATTCCTTGCTTTCTATACTTGCAAGTCTCCGTCCTTCCTCTGTCATTCTCTTTCCCTTCCCTCTTCTCTTTGCCCTTTTCTCCGCTGCGGCAATTGAGACCCCTCTTCTTTCCTTTCCCTTTCTCTTTTTTCCTCCCTGTGCGTGTCTGAAGGCCGACCCACGCACTTCCATGCGTAGCCGGTGACGGGGTAACGCGTAATTCCCCGCCCCGGGTAGACAGGTAGGACACGTACGTACCCCCTGGTAACGGCCAGTCCCAGGGAGGGGTGATAACCCGAGCTGATACCTTCCGAAAGTGCCAATTGGTCCCTCCATCCGTTTGTCGGGAGGTGTGACCTGAGGTGTGAACAATCACCTAAGGCGGGAGTGCCCTCAGAGAGGGGCCCCCACAAGGGAGGAGCGCGCCATCGGAGACGCCGGTAATCATGGGGGATTCTTCCGCAATGGTTTCCTTACCTTCCACTATGTCTGCTCACAAGCGTAAGTTCACTGAGTCTCAGCCACTGACAGTTCTTCCATCGTTGCCACAGTTCCTTGTTGTTCCTCGGTCTGACGAAGGTCACGACTTCTCCACGGTCAACCCTTTCATTATTCAGAAAGGTGTCGACGCAATTGCAGGTCCTGTAAAGTCTTGTTCCAGATTACGGAATGGCACCCTGTTGTTATAAACAGTCAGTGCCCTCCAGGCACAATAATTGCTGCGTACCTCACTACTACACACCTTCCCTGTCCGGGTGGAACCGCACCGTACTTTAAATTCCTCGCGTGGAGTCGTTTATACACGCTCCCTCGATGGATTGTCCGACGAAGAAATTCAGCACTACCTGTCTGACCAGGGCGTAACGGCTGTTCATAGGGTTATGAAAAGGGTTGACACGAACATCATTCCAACCCGCACTGTCTTCTTGACATTTGACAAACTTCAACTCCCATCGAAAATCAAAGCAGGCTATGAGAATTTCCGTTCGCCCTTACGTCCCAAACCCTACGCGTTGCTATCGGTGTCAGCGGTTCAATCACACCAGCCAGTCTTGTTCCAATCTGGCCAAATGTGGTACGTGTGGCAAGGATGCCCATGAGGGTACTTGTCCACCTCCATCCCCTCGCTGCATCAACTGTATGGGTGACCACGCTACTTCGTCTCGAGATTGCCCCGTTTTTAAGGACGAAAAGCGCATCCAGGAAATCAGAGTGAAGGAAAAGGTGTCGACCTTTGCTGCTCGAAAATTATTCGCCAGTCGACAGCCCACCGTGCCTCAGACAGGAAAATACAGCACTGTCCTTGCTTCTCCTCGGCCAACAAACGTGGCGGCCAAGCAGACTTGCGACCTCACCTTTAGTGCCACGGTCGTCAAATCGGCCAGCGCAAAGATCGCCCGTTCAACCTCACCACTTTCGCCTGCCCACTCTCTGGCGCACCCATCGTCGGGTTCTGCTAAATCTCGAGCCCAAAAGTCAGATACCAAGACTTCGAAAAAAGAGCATACTCGTGAAGAGTTTGTATGTACTGCAACTTCCCAACCATCGGTTCCTCCTTCATCTAAACATCATACTTCCAAGAAGGCTACAAAGGAACCCAGTTCCTCTCCTTCTCCGCCAAGGCGTGTCCCATCTACAGCACCACCTGGCGGAAATCGCCCTCGGCCGTCTTCTGTGTCGCCGAGGCGCACTGCTGGCGGCCGATCGACTGGCCGATCGCTGGTGGCAGGAGCTGCTCCTGACCAACCTATGGATCAGGATCTTCTGCCTTCGGCTGAATGCCATTCCATGCTTTCGGTCGCAAGCTCTGAGCAGTCGTTGAGTTGACAGCGACCTTGGTCACATTCCTCCATTTTCTGTTCACCCTATGTCCATTATCCACTGGAATATCCGCGGTATTCGAGCCAATCGGGATGAATTGTCGATCCTCTTACGATCCTACTCGCCGGTCATCTTCTGTCTTCAGGAAACAAAGCTGTGTCCCCATGACCGCTTTGTTCTCCCTCATTTTCAGTCCGTCCGATATGATCTCCCCTCTGTTGAAGGCACTCCAGCGCATGGAGGACTCGTGATTCTTCTCCATGAAACTCTCCAGTATCACCCAATCCATTTAAACACTTCCTTCCAAGCTGTCGCCGTCCGTCTTTCCCTTTCCGGATACAAGTTCTCTCTTTGTACTGTATACATTCCATCGTCCACATCAATGGCACGAGCTGATCTCCTTCATCTTCTTGGTCAGCCTCCACCCCTCTATTTGCTGGTTGGGGACTTCAATGCCCACCACCCGCTTTGGGGATTTCCACATCCTTGTCCACGTGGCTCACTATTGCTAGACGTCTTCCACCAAGTGGATCTAGTTTGCCTCAGCACTGGGATCCCTACATTTTTGTCTGCCTCTATGACAAATTTATCTTATTTGGACCTTTCGTTCGGTGGAACGAGGCATGTCGTGACGTAATACGTGAGCGGCGACGTGCTCTTCGCGTTTTCCGCCACCATCCTACTTTGGCCAACTGTATCCGCTATAAGCAGTTCCGAGCGCGATGCCGTCGTGTCATCCGCGATAGCAAGAAGGCAAGCTGGAAATTCTTTATTAGCTCATTTAACACCTTCACTTCCTCCTCGGAAGTCTGGAGTCGGCTTCGACGGTTCTCAGGCGCGCCTAGTTTCTCCCCGGTCTCTGGGCTCACTGTCGCGCATGATACATTAGTGGACCCCGTCGCAATTTCTAACTCATTGGGTCAGCACTTTGCTGAGATTTCGAGCTCTTCAAATTACCCGCCAGCGTTTCTCCCGAAGAAACGTTCAGCGGAAGTGCGACTTCTTGCTTTCTCCTCTCAAAATCGCGAAAGCTACAATACTGTTTTCTCCATGCAGGAACTCCAACATGCACTCTCTTCTTCTCGCTCCATCGCCCCAGGACCGGATGGTATCCACGTCCAAATGTTGCTGCATTTATCAACCCATAGCCTGCGTTACCTCCTTCGCCTTTATAATCGAATTTGGAACGACAGTACTTTTCCGAGACGATGGCGGGAAGCTATCGTCGTTCCTGTTCCGAAACCTGGAAAGGACAAACATCTCCCCTCTAGCTATCGCCCCATTTCTCTCACGAGTAGTGTCTGTAAGGTTTTGGAGCGTATGGTGAATTACCGTTTAGCTTGGTGGCTGGAATCCCGCAGTCATTTAACACTTGCCCAATGCGGATTCCGAAAGCATCGTTCTGCAGTTGACCATCTTGTTGCTCTCTCCACTTATATCATAAACAATTTTCTCCGGAAACGCCAAACAGTAGCAATATTTTTTGATCTGGAGAGAGCATACGATACCTGTTGGAGGACAGGCATCCCCTGCACACTGTTCTCTTGGGACTTTCGAGGTCGGCTGCTCCTTTTTCTTCGCGAATTTATGGCAGAGCGCACATTTAGGGTGCGGGTGAACACTACTCTCTCCCGTACCTTCTCCCAAGAAAACGGGGTACCCCACGGCTCCGTGCTGAGTGTTGTACTGTTTGCCATTGCCATCAATCCAATTATGGATTGTCTCCTTCCTGATGTCTCGGGCTCCCTCTTTGTGGACGATTTTGCGATCTGCTACAGCTCTCAACGGACCAGCCTTCTTGAACGACGTCTTCAAGGATGTCTCGATCGCCTCCACTCTTGGAGCATCGAAACCGGCTTCCGTTTTGTCCCAGTAAGACCGTTTGTGTTAATTTTTGGCGACGTAAGGAGTTTCTTCCGCCCTCCTTACATCTAGGTCCTGTCAACCTTCCGTTTTCCGACGTCGCTAAATTCTTGGGTCTTATGTTTGACACAAAACTGTGCTGGTCCTCCCACGTTTCCTATCTTTCGGCTCGCTGACTGCGATCCCTCAACACCCTCCATGTCCTGAATGGTACCTCGTGGGGAGCGGACCGAGTGGTCCTTCTCCACCTCTATCGCGCCTTAGTGCGCTCGAAATTGGACTATGGAAGCATAGTCTACTCCTCTGCTCGGCCGTCTATTCTTCGGCGTCTCGACTCTATCCACCACCGTGGATTACGTTTAGTGTCTGGAGCTTTTTACACCAGCCCTGTGGAAAGCCTTTAATGCGAGACTGCTGAACCTCCACTGTCCAATCGGCGAGCAGTCCTTCTGAGTCGTTATGCTAGCCATCTGTCTTCCATGCATGCTAATCCAGCTCATGACATCTTTTTCGACGCCTCCTTTGATGTAGGGTACGCAGGCCGCCCCTCCTCCCTACTACCACCGGGAGTCCGCTTCCGTCAACTGCTCCATTCTCTTTCCTTCCGCTTTCCTAAAACCTTCTTGACAACTTGGGGTACAGCACCACCTTGGCTCCGTCCCCGGATCTGCCTGCTCCGTGACCTTTGTCGATTTCCCAAGGATGGTACCCCTCCACTTGTTGATCGTCGGGCATTTGCTGGTCTATGTGCACAAATAACGGATGCCACATTTATTTACACCGACGGCTCGAAAACATCGTTAGGTGTAGGGAGTGCCTATATTGTTGGCGACACCCCAAATCACTTTCGGCTTCCCGACCAGTGTTCGGTTTATACTGCGGAGCTTTACGCTGTTCTCCAGGCTGTCCACTACATCCGCCGCCATCAGCGGATACAATACGTTATCTGCTCAGATTCTCTCAGCTCTCTCCTCAGTCTCCAAGCTCTTTATCCTGTGCACCCTCTGGTCCACCGGATTCAGGACTGTCTGCGCTTGCTCCACCTGGGGGGCGTCTCGGTGGCGTTCCTCTGGCTCCCGGGACACGTTGGTATCTCTGGAAATGAGGCGGCCGATATTGCAGTCAAGGCTGCAGTCTCTCTTCCTCGGCCAGCTATTCAATCGATTCCCTTCGCCGATCTACGGAGCGTTCTATGTCGACGTGTTGTTCATTTATGGCACACGCATTGGTCAACACTTAGCCATAATAAATTGCTGGACATAAAAGCTCTTCCTTGTGCTTGGACCTCTTCCTCCCGAACGCGTCGTCGGGAGGAGGTAATTTTAACTAGACTCCGGATAGGGCACTGTCTTTTTAGCCATCGACATCTTTTAAGCGGCGATCCTCCCCCACTCTGTCCCCACTGCTGTCAGCTGTGGACGGTAAGACACGTTTTAATTGAGTGCCACTATGTTAATCCGTTACGCTCCCGTCTACAGCTATCGCCTGATATATCGTCGATTTTAGCAGATGACACGCGCTCAGCCGACCGCGTTCTCAAGTTTATTAGTGCCAGTGAAATGACGTCAGTCATTTGAAGCTTTTTTTGGGGATAACCAACCCCTTTCTGTAGTGGATTTTTAAACCTTCTTTCTGCTTTTAGTTTCTCCAATTTTATGACTTTCGTTCCCATTGCTGCTGGTTTTCAATTTCGGTTTTTTACTGGTTCCTAAGTCACGGACCGGGCGCTAATGACCATAGAAGTTTTGCGCCCTAAAACCAAAACAAAAAAAAGAAACAACACAGATTACACAAGAAATGGAACACCTACACCGCACTTTAACCGGAACAACCAGTATTATGTGAGACAGTGGCAAACACAGCAACCGCCACCACAAAATCATATTCAGACGCCACAAGGGAATTTTGCACAAACAAGCAATACAAACCAACAAGTGACTTGAGCCAACCGAAAACAAACAGGCGATTGGCAAAGACAATATCCTAATGTAAATATTATTGAGGTAGCTAATGAAACTACAACTACAACTACACTTGCCAATGACCAGGTAAACTAGAACCAGTCATTACTGAGCCCCAGGTCATGACTGAGGAACATTTGGGGGGCAACTTCAATTTAGAAACTATGCTTGAATACACCCTTGCTAGGGAAACTGTGAAACAAGAAGAATTAACATTTACGCAACAAGAGTTGCCTACACCATTCTTAAGATATAATGAAAGTGGAAATTTAGCTGATGATCTGATAAATGACAACACACAATGTCACAATATAAAGAAAAGATTTGTACTGTCTTTCCAGCTCAGGCATTGTAGGGGGTATACCTGCTAACATAATTATTGATACAGGAGCTGCTGTCAGTGTGATTTCTCACAATTTTTGTACTATGATGAAGAAAACTTCTAAGATACCAGAGTTCCCAGTTCAAAGATCGTGAAACACGACGCGGGGGTGGTGTGGGTGCCTATATTCGCTCTGATCTGAGACCTACTATACTATGCACATCGGATGCAAAGGGCGAAGGAGAAGCAGAGTTCTTGTTTTTCGAAATAAATACATCAAATCAGAAACTGCTAATTGGAGTAATATATAAACCTCCAAATGTCGGTGCTATGTCCTCCTTTCAGTCTACCCTGTCCTCGCTCGTGACACTGTATGAACACATAATCATTATGGGCGACACAAACATCGACTTACAGTTAAAATCTCCCTCTGCAGAAAAACTTAGGAGACTGTTCCACTCCAATGATATGAGTTTAACACCGCTGGACCCAACTCATCACACGCCACACAGCCATACACTCATAGATATAATAGCAACAAAGCGACCAGATAAAATAATTCGCGCCAATCAGACATCCGCTCCAGGACACTCTGCTCATGACGTGATTTTCTTAAATTACTCAGTACATACTACCAAAGAAAAATCTCACCTGGTAACCTACAGAAAAAATGTTAACCATGACGCTCTTCAAAAGGATTGTTCAGACATCCCTTGGCATGATATAAGCAATGAACCGACTTTAGACGGAAAAATTCGGGAATTATGTCGCAAAATTATTGCACTGTATGATAAACATGTTCCTCAACGCACTGTCAAGGTAAAGAGAGCTCCCGCTCCGTGGCTCACCACTGCATTACGCCAGTTAATGAATGAATGTGATGCTGCACATAGGGCCTTCAAGCATAACCCAACTCCCGAGGCGTACGAAGCTTATAGGAAACTCCGAAATAGAACCAAGCAAAGCGTGAGGAATGCCAAAATCAGACATGCCCGCTCTGTCGTATGCGGCATATCAAAACCTGCTGCACTGTGGAAAAAGCTGCGCAGTTTCGGTATAGGGAAGCGAAGATCTGACGCTGTTTATCAAGCGTCTGCAGAAGAATTAAACGATTTCTTCTCAACAGCCGTAAACTGCCACGCAGCGACAAATTACCAGCCCCAAGATATCAATCTCTCGAGAGACAAGCTTTTCCTAAAACATGTCACTACCGGCACAGTACACAAGGCAATTATGAGAATCTCTTCCGAGGCAGTAGGAAATGATGGAGTGAGCATTGGCATGATTAAGAACGTCGTAAACACTATTACCCCAGTTATCACAGACATCTTCAACCTGTCTCTTGTCAGTAGTACATATCCTACTGAGTGGAAGCAAAGCTTAATTCAACCTATACCCAAGACTGACAACCCTAAGTCGCCAGGTGACTACAGGCCGATCAGCATACTTCCTGCAATATCTAAAGCCCTAGAACACATCGTCCATGAACAGCTGACGGATTACCTCAAAACTCATAACATCCACGACAAATATCAGTCAGGCTTTCGAAAGCACCATAGTACAGCAACTGCATTAATCAAAGTAACTGATGACATTAAACATGCTATGGACAGACGTGAAGCTACCATCCTAACACTGCTTGACTTTAGCAAGGCTTTTGATACAGTTGACTTTGATATATTACTAATTAAAATGAAGCAGCTGAATTTCTCAAAAAGCGCAATACACTGGTTCGACAGCTACCTCAAAAACAGAAGGCAACAAGTCATTTGTGGGTCGGAAAAGTCATCATGGAAAAACGTGCGCTCTGGAGTTCCCCAAGGCTCCATCCTTGGTCCATTACTCTTCTCACTGCACATTAATGATATTTCTTCAGTGATTCACTCCTGCAACTACCATCTATATGCCGACGACATCCAACTGTACATAAGTGCAAGCCCCAAGAACATTGCTGACGCAGTAGCGAGTATGAACGCAGATCTTTGCTCTGTTTCTCGATGGGCACAGAACCTAGGTCTGAAACTAAACCTCAAGAAATCCCAGGTCATACTTATATCTCATCCAAAGTTAATCAGTCGATACTTTCGCGAAACAGTCCCTCAAATACTCCTCAATGGTACCCAACTACCATACCAAAAAACAGTAAAAGACCTTGGAATAATCTTGGATGAACACCTAAACTGGGAAGAACAAACAGTCACAGCTTGCCGAAAATCGCTCTCCTCCCTATATGCAATTCAAAAATTTAGAAAAATATTTCCAACCCATGTTAAACAAAAATTAGTCCAAACACTAGTCTTGCCTAATCTTTACTACTGTGATGTAGTTCAACATGGCACAAATAATGAAAATTCGAGATGCCTCGAGCTAGTGATGAATGCTTGTGTTAGATACGTATGCAACATACGGTTGTATGATCATGTCAGTCCTTCATACTCCCAGCTAGGTTGGATACGCCCACATAAGGCACGCGATCTCCACACGATGTGCTTACTTCATCGATTTCTTAGCCACTGGTGCCCCCAATACTTATCTTCTCACATTAAACACCTATCATCATTCCACAACCGCAATACCAGATCGGGTACGTCTAGCATCTTGGCTGTACCTTTACATAACACAAAATCTTTCTCCATGTCATTCTCCATCTCAGCCATACGACTATGGAACGCGCTCCCCTGCGATCTGCGTCTTATCCAAAACCACTCAACATTCAAGAGGGAACTTAAGACTTACATATTAGGGACGGTATAGCCACCATTGTTGTGCCCCCCCCCCCCCCCCTCATCTTTTTCTTTCTCCTCTCCATCATAGCTTCGAATTTTACCATTCTATTTCTCTTCCTCTAACCTATCTACCTCTTCTATATCTCTTTCACCCCATTCCATCGTCTTATGTCTCTGCTTGATGAGAATAACTCACAAGCTGCAAGAATATAACGAGTAAATTCCCAACTAGCAATAGGACTGACACTCATAAAAGAAAAATATGTTTACTTTCATATACATAGTCATTATTATTATTATTATTATTATTATTTTTATTATTCTTGATTGTTATAATTATTTTTTGATTGTTATAATTATCATTGTACTACTTTTATAATCTCTATTTTTTTTCTTTAACATTAATACTGTATAACATGTTATATGTCCTAATTTTCTGTAGACACTGAAATTTGTTGAATCTGAGTCTGCCTGGTTAGGTGTAAGAGAGGGCCTGAAGGCCCTAATCTTGCCAGGTAAAATAAATGCATAAATAAATAAATAAAACTGTTAAATATTAACTGCAGTAGGTAATAAGTCAAGTACAGTTAATAAGCAGGTATTTGTGACTGTTAATATGGGAAATGGAATCGTACAATGGTCTTTCCTAGTTGTCTAAAACCTTGCTGCCAATTGTATATTGGGTATTGATTTTCTTTGGGAGAAGGACTGCACAATAGACTTCTCCAAAGGCATTTGTTATTTTAAGTATGAAAGCAGAGACATAGTTTTGAACTTGGACACTCGACTAGTAGACCATAACAAGCACTGTTCTGGCTACAAGATACAGATTATACGTGAGACTGACGTAGATTCCACACAACAACCTGTATCACACAGTGAGGTAGTGAATGATGTACTTCCACAAATTAATTCTAACTTATCAGAATGTGATGCTATTAATGAAGAGGAGAGATCCCAGCTTAAACATATTTTACTTAAGAATAAGGATGTTTTCACTAGTAAGCCAGGTAGGATCAACACATATATGTATACGATTGAAGTCAAGCCTCACCAAATCTATTACCACAAGTCATACAATGTACCTCTAGCTCTGCGACCTACGGTTTGGGAAGAACTAAAGAAAATGATTACATGGAATATTATAGAACCATCAACATCTCCGTATTGTAGCCCTTTGCATGTAGTGAAAAGACACAATGGAAGTATCAGGTTAGTATTAGATGCAAGAGCTATCAACCAAATTACCTTACCTGTGAGGACACAACCAGAGAATCTTGATGAACAACTTCAGAAATTCTTGGATGCAAAATATTTCTCTACAATAGACCTTAAAAATTCGTTTTCGCAGGTGCCAACAAGCAAAGAATCTAGAAAATATACAGCCTTTATGTTTGGTGGCAGAACTTATCAATTTTGTGTATTACCATTTGGCCTAAATGTAAGCTCAGGAGTATTCATTACTGCACTAAACACTGTACTCGGTGATGATTTACTAGAAACTGTTACACACTATGTAGATGACATACTGATTACCTCAAAAACCTGGAAGGAACACACTGATACCCTGAACACTTAACTATACAGATTCACGCAAGCTGGAATCACTGCCAATATTTATAAATCTAGATTTGCTTGTTCTGAGATCAAATACCTAGGACAAATCAACACACAAGGCATTAAACCTGATCCTTCAAAATTAGATGCTATCAGAAATTTCCCCAGTCCCACTACAAAGAAACAATTAAAATCATTTCTCGGTCTTTGCTCTTTTTTCACACGATTCATACCTAAACAGTTACTCAATAGCAGATACTTATTGAACTTATTAAAGAAGAACCAGATATGGATTTGGAATCAAGACTGTGAAAATGACTTTACTAAAATCAAAGAAGCCTTAGTAAATTCTAACATGCTGGAACATCCTGACTTCAATTTGAACTTTTGTATTGCTTATGATGCATCAAACATTGGTTTGGGATGTTGTTTATCTTAACTTGTTAAAACAGAAACTTCAGAACATATTAAGATCATTGGTTTTGCCAGTAGGACTTTAACGGAATGTGAAAGATCTTACTCAACCACAGAATTGGAAACATTATCTATTATATGGGTATTTAAAAAGTTTAATTATTATCTGTATGGAAGACACACTACTATATACGCTGACCATCAAGCGCTTACCTTCCTTTGGTCATGTAAACTCATTCATCCTAGACTTACATGATGGGCACTTGCATTACAGAATTACTCTTTTGAAATCAAGCACATCAAGGGAAGTACTCATTGCAATTACTGAACAAGCTGACATTAGAAATAAGAACTATGGTGCTAATCTTAAAAGAAGGCAAAAATTTACAATAGGTATGCAAGTTTTACTTGAAACCCACTACAAATCACCACCACCTCTAAAACGTAATGTTAAGTGGCGTCCATTGTATAAAGGTCCTTACACAATCATTGATATACCACACCCTGGAGCATATCTTCTACAAAACCCCAAGGATAAGAGAATTTTAGGTTTGTACCCTCACAGAGATTTGAAAACTTTCAGCCCTTAGCAGAGTATGCTGATACAACAAGGTAAGTCACATCTGGTACTTCAAGCTGGAAGAAGAAGAAGATATAAGATACAAGCTATAATCTTGAGTATCTACATTTTACAGCACTAGCAATAACAGCAGCAGCAGCAAGAAGATAAGACACAGGAAGAACTAACAATTTTCATGCAAACACAGCTACTGATGATATTTATTAATACCCTGCAGAGACGCTGAGAGACTAAATGACCGGAGACAATTTCTGCCCTGAACCTGATATATTAATTGGCATGATAGGCACTTGATTTACTATTCACTCACACCACAATCCACATATCCACATAAACACAACATGCACAAAAAACACTCTACAGGAAATGACAAATGAGATTAATTGAGCAAGGCTATATACTTTATTTTATTTGTAAATGATACTTTGTAAATGTGCTAATTTGGAATTGATTGTGGATGTAACGTGTCGTGTCTTATTGTACTCATGACTTTTCGGGACAGATCATCTCCAAGATGTTTCCTAACCTACAATGAAAGTTTATGTTGCAGGAAACATTTAATGAGGAAGAACACTTACTGTGTAGTGCTGATGTAAAGGAAAATATACTTAAAAGGAAAACTTTATTCAAAAAACACTGAACCTATAAGATAATTTTTATGTCTGACCCATATGTATTTGTAAATATCTAGTTTAATGCAACTGAAAGATGCAAAATATGTATATGTATTACCAAACAATGTAATGTAAATGTATAGATTCATGATTCACAGAAATTTTTTTATATCTATGTAAATATGTAACAGAAAACTGTACTCAATATGAATTGATATTCGTTATGTTTTGTGCTCTGTTGTGAACGAACATTTTGTTTTGCAACGAACAATGTATGAACAAGTTGTGCGGAAATTTTTAAAAAACGGTACACTGCACTCATGATGGGACACTATAGGTGACGTGAGTCGCAAAAACCACCGCACACTTTTCGACGAAACGATGACAATATCCAAGAGACGACATACGCCTTTTGGTAGACTAAATATGGAGGTTATTGAGTAGATGTAACACCGACTGGCCAGTATGGAACCACAGACACCATGTATTCCTACCAAGACGAAACCGAATTTTAACTAAGTCTTCCAAAGCACGCTTCATTGTGGGATTATTGATCCCCAACTTGCTTCCTCAAAAATTTTGTATCAAACTATAGGTGTGATACATGACTTTTATTTTAAAGTGCAATGAGTTTAGCACAGTATTAACCATCCCTAACAAGTGACATACGTTCACATATCTCTGAATATGCACAAAAACATTAATTTTATTTACTGAATGAACATGAACATGTGTAATAACATTTTGAAGTGAAAGAGAACAATGGACTATATACCCAACTTTTTACAAAGTGACTAAGCGCAAGTGAATACGAACTGTGAAATAATTGTTACAATCTATATTACATGCTCTTGATAGCTACTATGAAGAATGCATCAATAGTTACGTGCTAGCGCACTCGAAGATGCAGCAAGAGTGCGCGGGTTCAATTCCGCATGAAATCAAATGTTTTTATTTTTTCTTTTCACTTTCATTTAACTTGTACGTAAATAATATTTATGTGTTTGTATAGATTTGACATTTTATTTATGTTGAATCTGTGAAACATGATACGCAGTAACTTACGATTCATGACATGACAAAGAAAATACGTCAACAAATTGCTCAGCTGCAGGTGGTACACCTTTGCCTTCGCAATTTGGGGGGGGCAGTTTAAGGAACCATTTGCACTCGAGCACAGACAATATTTAATTTAGTTAACTTAGATTATATGTATCGATTTTTTAAGACAAGAGAATGCAAAATAAAGGAATTAACACCGCTCTCTTGTCACAGGCATCTATACTCTTATGTCATTCGTTGTCCTAGAAGGACGTAATAATTTGTGCGGCTCCACAGTTAGCCATATTGATATTCATTAGCAGAAAAGAGGCGCAGAATTAAGTCGCTCTCATTTGTGAATTATCTGCAATTATTTACTTAGAATTTTACGTAAGTGTCACTTATATCGTAATGTATATGTGAAAATGAATATAAGTTTTATTCAATCGTATGCTTTTCTTTGTTTTAGTAGTTTGTCACTCCCTTTCATGATTGAAGCTGAGGTCAGATATCCGACTTTGTCTACAAAAAATATATAACGAGCCCTGGCTACGTTCCGTACATCTTCGGACGTGCGAAGCTCGATAAATTCACGGCGTAAATTTTAATCTCTCAATTATCGTACCAAACAATTATTATTACAATGTATTATATATTATATATTATATTTTTTATTTGTTAAAAACCACACATTCGCAACGATCTAGCAAACCTGAAAGTTTTTGCTTATCTTATCTTACACTTTCAGCTGCGTCACTTTTAGCTGTAACTCTGATACACGCTGAATAATTTGCCCAGAAAGAGTGAGTAAAGATTGTAAGGGTGATGCAGGGTAGATTACTCACAGAAATGATTGTCAAAGGAATTTCATGCATTACGCCGTTTCCGAAATAAATAGCATTACAGTTAACCCATTAGGTCGCTGCGCGCGCACTTTCAAACGACCCGTCTTTGACGGTGTAGCCAAAAGTATTCTTCGTTTGGTTGCCTAAAACCGATCAAGAGCGATGCAAAAACTGGTCGTGCGACGCTAGTAAGGATCGAACCCGAGACAAAGGCTGACCAGTCTCGTGCGCTATCGTCTACATTACGAGAACTACTGAGACCAATTGTATGTAGTGGGCCGCTTGAATTAGCGTGCAACGGCCTGATTGGCTAACTTCAATGCTAATTCACTCAGAATCGGCGAAACGTAACGAATTTTTTATGAACAGTTATTTCTCAGCACAACCGACCCTCCAACCCTTATACAAGCTTTTCACACTGTTTCTAACCACTCTGTGCATGTAGATGCATGTATGTCTGAAGCAGATATTGCAGAACACCAACAGCTGTAACAATCAGATATTACTAAATTTCATTAGTTGATTGTGAATTCTGTAATGTCAGGTGTATTAAGGTGAAGATGTACTATGTATTTCGGACACGCAAGAATTTGTGGCAGATCGGGGACCGAATCCGGTTTCCCGCAAATTTTTTTTTTTTTTTAATTTTGTTCGTTGTATTTGGTCGTAGTGGACGTCACATGACATCTATTGAAGTTCGTTGTTCATCCTTTCACTCAGTTTTTTATTAAAGAGATCAGCCAGGTCTCTGACCAAACACGCTGATTTATTGTGTAGGCGACCAATTCGGCTATCCGGTCACGCTCCCCCGACCGATCCAGACCTCCACATGGCGCATTGCCAACATCCCCTAAAGCACTCAACATACTTGGATTCCCACACTAGGGGCTATAGACAGTGTCACGTGTGGAGGTTTTCATCAAATATACGTGGTTCTCTTCGAACTTGGGTTTCGGTTGCTAATATAGCTGATCTCGTGGGGAATTTCGTTCTAGCACAGCAAGTGTTGTAAGAATGACGATTCCGTAATCTATTCTGTAACAAACGGAATACGTAACTAAACGAAGTTTGCTGTAATGATTGATTTATAACTGATATTAATGTGGTGAAAACTACTTTTGAATGATTTTACATGACATTTACTATTTAATGATATTTTGTACAATAAAACTGTGAAACGTACATAGGAAAAATCTGAACCCTTACTGCCAGTGTAGTAGCCTTGTATCTTATCCACTCTCCTATACTCGTTTGGTCGAAACATGACGCACGCTACCCTTGTGAAAGTTCTGGATGAAACCTCAACTTCGATTTTCTCGCCAATCATGGGCCGTCACACAAAAATTCGCTATCCAGGTATTCAGGACAGGTCCCTGTACAACATACCGAAATTTCACCAAAATCCATGATTAACAGGTCTCATAGTCCCCTTGTCAGCTGCGTCTATTAAATATCTAGCACAAGGTACTGAAATGAAAAAGGGAACAAGCACGTAAAATCGTTTACTGGAAGAATTCTAGGCAAGTGTCACGCACCTTTATTCCACCGCTTACAGAATGTTTGTGGGACCGATCTTTGTGCAGTGGTAGACCCGTTAGGGCACGTTAAAACGACGCATCAAAGCAATTCACGGAGTTGGTCCTGAATTTGTTATTGATCAGTTCAGTCAGAACGGGATTGTATGGAAATATTCCGTAAATAAAACTGAAAATCCTTGAAGGGAAGAATATACCCTTTTCGTGGAACGCTATTGAGGCGGCAGGCTACACTAAACGGCATTTGCGTCGTACGACGATTGTACTAGCTGACGTCCTATCATGTAGTGGCTCGCGAAATACATACGTATAGGCATACTGTCATAGCTCACAAAGAACTGAATATTAAGCAAAACATCAATACGCGATAAAAGTATTGGTTTCCTTGTTCATAGTGTGATATCAAGGTGTAAATAGTTTAAGGACAGGAAACGGCAAGCCGAAAAATTTTGATAACATACCGATATGGAGAATGAAATACAACAGTAGGACTGAGCCAATAATGGTGACTTCCATTGCTTCATCCAGGATAATTGGCAAGACAGCTGCTTGATTTTGGATCGTAAACAGGATACGTCAGTGTAGACGTAATAAATATATCTCACCAACGAAATTATTCGTTCACGTGCCCGTGATACGTGAATCTCCAAGTGACGGTTCAGTCACCAACCTCGATACGTAAACAGCGAATGAAAATTTACGTTACTGTCTGCAGAATATCGGGTAGATTTTATTCTATTGTCTTATTCATTTCCGAAAGCGTTGAGCTCCTAAATCTCAAAGCGCTCAGCTTGGACTGCCCCCTCATACTTTAGGGAGTTGAAGCATGAAGCAGTAAGTGCTAGTATACTAGCTGAGATTTTGTCATTTATACTCACGTCCTCCACTTCTGTCTTAGATTTAATCTCTCTTGTTTCACAAGTCCCGTATGGTGGCCATTTTCCCAGCAGCTGTAAACAAATTGGGATAGCTAACAAGAGAAATGTCTCTTACTTGCTGCATGTGAAGTTTTTGTTTCATTTTTGCACCTAGATGCGTTTCGCCTTATTTTCAAGACATCTTCAGGGGGCCACAGATCAGCATCTAATTCACTAACACCTTTCATATTGCAAACTAGTCGAAGCCTTTGCAGCTTTCCTTGTGTTCACTGTTTCGAAATATAGCACTGTAACTGCCATTTTGTGTGTCTTCTTAATTTATTTTGTGCGAAATATATCTGAATTCCATTCAGAGAACATCTTTGTTACATAAAATGCGCAGTGTTTCCAATAGTACAAAACATCTCACTCTAGAATTGATAACTGTGAACTCCTTTACGCAAAACCTGTCGAAAAACAGCGGAGAGAAAGTCAACTTCAGAATTTATATTAGAGAGCCAATCCAATGAGCAACAGACACTGTACTTCGACTGATGGACGAGTGCAGTAAGTACGGAAATGTTCAGAGAAAGTCAAGATGTCCACATCTCGTGGTCGTGCGGTAGCGTTGTCGCTCTCCACGCCCGGGTTCCCGGGTTCGATTCCCGGCGGGTTCAGGGATTTTCCCTGCCTCGTGATGACTGGGTGTTGTGTGACGTCCTTAGGTTAGTTAGGTTTAAGTAATTCTAAGTTCTAGGGGACTGATGACCATAGATGTTACGTCCCATAGTGCTCAGAGCCATTTGAACCATTTGAAAGTCAAGAACACAGCAACATGTATAACGTCTAAATGACTACTGTGAAATTCACACTTCAGTGTCTGGCAGAGGTTTCCTCGAACCACCATCAAACTAAATCTCTACCATTGTACTCTCGAAAAGCGCGGGAGGAAAACGAACACTTAAATATCTCCGTGTGAGCTCTTCTTATTTCATCACAATGATTATTTCTTCTTACGCAGGTGCGCTTCAAAAAATATTTCGCATTCCGATGAGAATGCCACTAAGGAATGAAATTAACGGAAAGTGCATGGAACCTAAGGCGAAATGGTGGTACGAAAAACAAAGGAATGTAGAAAATTATGTCCGTCGTAACGACAGATTCAATACATAGAAAAAAACAATCTTTTATGGAATTAAAGGCAATGGCGTCAACATCAAGAGTACAGTGGAAATTCCACTTTTAAACTCAAAGGAGAGATGAAATACTACACTGTAGGCCCCTCCGAGGGGGAGCACTTGTCATGTGACGCGATGGACAAAGGCGACATGGAGTATACAGGGAATCCAGTAATCATAGCTTAATTGGGCTTGGGAAGACATGCAAGCAAATAACGCAGAATGGATCGGTATTATTTCGTAGGAATTTCTAAAATGACTGGGAGAAAGTGGTGATACTGGAGATATAGGTCCTGAACATCGAAACGTATCTTCCAAACAATCCTGAAGACAGTACGAGCGGATAAGTGCGCGAATCGGCTTTACAGCTTCTGCGTCCAAGTTGCTAACAAGAATGATATACACAAGGAAAGAAAATTGACCGTCTCTTAGATAACGATCGGATTGGTTTTCGAAAAGGTAAAAGCACCAGATTGGCAGTTTTGACGTCACGCTTGATAATGGAATAAATAGGGAACCACGAATCAGAAGTAAGTCTGCTACCCTGGAAGGAAAATAATACATGATGGAAGGAGCAAGGAAGACATAAGAAGTAAACTAGCACAGACGAAGAGTATATCCCTAGTCGAAAGAAGTCTCTATCCAAGACCGCTGTCTGCTTTCATTCCTATAGCGTAGGCTACCTGAAAAGAGTGAAATATCTTTATTGATCCACTGCTCGTGTAATATGATGATTAAAGCATGTTTCCTTTCGATAATTTCTTATGTTGTATCATTGTGAAGACATGATTTATTAATTCTTGTGTTCTTGTGGCACGGCTGCAAAATACACTATTGGCCATTAAAATTGCTACACCACGAAGATGGCGTGCTACAGACGCGAAATTTAAAGGACAGGAAGAAGATGATGTGATATGCAAATGATTAGCTTTTCAGAGCATTCGAAAAAGGTTGGCGCCGGTGACGACACCTACAACCTGCTGACATGAGGAAAGCTTCCAACCGATTTCTCATACACAAACAGCAGCTGACCGGCGTTGCCTGCTGTAACGTTGTTGTGACGTCTCGTGTAAGGAGGAGAAATGCGTGCCATCACGTTTCCAGCTTTGATAAAGGTCGGATTGTAGCCTATCGCGATTGCGGTTTATCGTTAGTCGTGATGACAGGCATCTTATCCGCATGGCTGTAACGGATCGTGCAGCCATGTCTCAATCCCTGAGTCAACAGATGGGGAACAGTTCGACGACGTTTGCAGCAGCGTGGACTATCAGCTCGGAGACCATGGCTGCGGTTACCTCGACGCTGCATCACAGACAGGAGCGCCTGCGATGGTGTACTCAACGACGAACCTGGGTGCACAAATGGCAAAACGTCATTTTTTCGCATGAATCCAGGTTTTGTTTACAGCATCATGATGATCGCATCAGTGTTTGGCGATATCGCGGTGAACGCAAGTTGGAAGCGTGTATTCGTCATCGCCATACTAGCGTATCACCCGGCGTGATGGTATGGGGTGCCATTGGTTACACGTCTCGGTCACTTCTTGTTCGCACTGACGACGCTTTGAACAGTGGACGTTACATTTCAGATGTGTTACGACCCGTGGCTCTACCCTTCATTCGATCCCTGCGAAACCCTTCATTTCAGCAGGATAATGCACGACCTCATGTTGCAGGTCCTCTACCGGCCTTTCTGGATACAGAAAATGTTCGACTGCTGCCCTGGCCAGCATATTCTCCAGATCTCTCACCAATTGAAAATGTCTGGTCAATGGTGGCCGAGCAACTGGCTCGTCACAGTACGCCAGTCACTACTCTTGATGGACTGTGGTATCGTGTTGAAGCTTCATGGGCAGCTGTAACTGTACAGGCCATCCAAGCTCTGTTTGACTCAATGCCCAGGCGTATCAAGGCCGTTATTACGGCCAGAGGTGGTTGTTCTGGGTACTGATTTCTCAGGATCTATTCACCCAAATTGCGTGAAAATGTAATCACATGTCAGTTCTAGTATAATACATTTGTCCAATGAATACCCGTTTATCATCTGCATTTCTTCTTGGTGCAGCAATTTTAATTGCCAGTAGTGTACTAGCGCGAATTCTTTACAGACGAATGAAAATACTAGTAGAAGCCGACCTCGGGGAAGATCGTTTGGATTTCGTAGAAATATTGGAACACGTGAGGCAATACTAACGCAACGACTTATCTTAGAAGCTAGATTAAGAAAAGGCAAACCTATGTCTATAGCGTTTGTAGACTTAGAGAAAGCTTTTGACAATGTTGACAGGAATACTCTCTTTCGAATTCTGAAAGTGGCAGGGGCAAAATACAGGGAGCGGAAGGCTATTTACAATTTGTACAGAAACCAGGTGGCATTTATAAGAGTCGAGGGGCACGAAAGCAGTGGTTGGGAAGGGAGTGAGACAGGGTTGTAGTTTATCGCCGATGTTATTCAATCTCTATATTGAGCAAGCAGTAAAGTAAACAACAGAAAAATTCGGAGTAGGCATTAAAATCCATGGAGAAGAAATAAAAAACTTTGAGGTTCGCCGATGACATTGTAATTCTGTCAGAGACAGCAAAGGACTTGGAAGCGCAGTTGAACGGAATGGACAGTGTCTTTAAAGGAGAGTATAAGATGAACATAAAGAAAAGCAAAACGAGGATAATTGATTGTAGTCGAATTAAATTGTGTGATGTTGACTGAATTAGATTAGGAAATGAGACGCTTAAAGTAGTAAATGAGTTTTGCTATTTGGGGAGCAAAATAACTGATGATGGTCGAAGTAGAGAGGATATAAAATGTAGACTGGCAATGGCAAGGAAAGCGTTTCTGAAGAAGAGAAATTTGTTAACATCGAGTATAGGTTTAAGTGTCATGAAGTCGTTTCTGGAAGTATTTGTATTGAGTGTAACAATGTATGGAAGTGAAACATGGACGATAAAAAGTTTGGACAAGAAGAGAATAGAAGCTTTCGAAATGTGGCGCTAAAGAAGAACGCTGAATATTAGATGGGTATATCACATAACTAATGTGGAGGTATTGAACAGAAATCGGAGAAGAGAAGTTTGTGCCACAAACTTGACTAGAAGAAGGAATCGGTTGGTAGGACACATTCTGAGGCATCAACGAATCACCAATTTAGTATTTGAGGGCAGCGTGGAGGCTAAAAATCGTAGAGAGTGACCAAGAGATGAATACACTAAGCAGAGTCAGAACGATGTAGGCTGCAGTACTTACTGGGAGATGAAGCAGCTTGCACAGGATAGAGAAGCATGGAGAGCTGCATCAAACCAGTCTCAGGACTGAAGACCACTATAACAACAACAACAACAACAACAACATCATGACAGTGTTTTTCGCGTGTAAGATACGACTGTGAAACGTCTGTCGGATACACAGTAATTGCTGTTGTTGTAATGGGCGTTTCACGATATTTGACTATGTGAAACAGTGATCTATAGTTATTTTAATAACAGACGGTTCATCATTAAGGTCTGCTCGATCCTTAGCTTGATGAGGAACAATAAGGGTAATTTACCTCTGATAAACTTTATATTTATTTCTTGTATCGTAGTGATTGTTACAATATGTAGCACCATGTAGATAGAAGTAGGTGAATCTGAAGTATTATCCACGTTGTGTGACTCATCTCTAGACGTAGTTATGCTAGAAAGTGTATTACGACTTCATGCCTTAGTACCTCATTCAAGCCAAAAGACATAAAAACGGATAGGAAAATAAATAGTTTGAGCAGACATCAGAGGAGGGAGTAGGGCTATACGAATGTCATGTAATGACTGCACAGATCAGACGGAATTTCTGTAGAATTATTAAGTAGAATGAACGAATAATGATGAAAATAGCTAAAAGAGAATGGGAAAGGATTAATTCTTAAAAATTGCATCCTACACAAGAGGGCTAGAGTGCAGGATAGGCTCTAGGGTTGCGCGAAACATACCACAATCCTAGCGCGGCAATTTTTGAGGGCCAACAATATCTTAAATTTTATTATGGTTCCAAACAGACGAATTAAACAAAACAAAGAAAGTTTCATATTGTTGCAGAAGAAAATAAAGAACAGAGTATTAGTGTGATGCAGTGGATATGGTACTGAGTCATGTGTTTAAGACCCACGTTGCACGTAAATTTTAATCATCATTTCTAGTGCCTTCTGGATATGTCAAGAAGCAATGTTCTGGAAGGTTCTGTACGTGGATATGTACTGTGTAATCTTCCAGTCAGAGGCAGTTCGCTCCGCGCTCTTGTGTACGTGTGTGACTTCAGTTCTCAATAAATCTACGTTGAGTTCCAACTAGTGTTCGTTATTCAACTAGCTACTTCTAAGGACACCCGATTCTTGTAGTCTACGTGACATTATTCCGGTGGAGGCCCCGGGTATCTGAACTTGTGGTTGCGTGCATTGTTATCGACATCGTGGCTCCCATGAGGTCATGATAGAGCCGTGGTTTACCTGGCCAGAAGACCGATTCCGAGCAGAAGAAAGTGAAAACTCTCGGCAACAGAAGTAGTCTAGATAACCGAAATGGCGCCAGCCGTTTGCCAACATATGAGACATACAACAGCATTCTCTGGACATGTTGACCAAGATAGAAACAAATGGTTAAAGGGATACGAACGTATCGCCAACTTCAACAAGTGGGACGAAACAGTATGCTTGTCTAGTGCATTTTTCTGCTGGGAGAGGACGGGCAAGCAGTGGTATAGAAAAAAGAGGATAAGTTGGCAAGTTGGGAAGTATTGTTGACGGAATTACATAAGTATTTCGGAGACACCCAGCGACAGAAGCGACAGGCAGGAGAAAAAGTTAAATGCAGAGCACAGCGTTAGGGGAAACTACATAGTCGTACATTCAAAACGTCTTGGAGCTGTGCACATGTGTCAACCGTCAGCTGAAGGAGGAAGAGAAAGTTGCGCACCTTATGAAAGGGATTTATTAGGGCATGTACCAGGTCATTCTACTGAAGAAAGTGTACACAGCAGATGATTTCATAAAATGGTTATTACATTGAGACGATGCATCAAAAACGAATTGGCTGCAAGAGGTTTGAACGACTTCCGAAAGTTGTATCGATGGCTGTGATGGCGGAGGAAACAGATTTGACAGACTTCAATTGTCAATAGTGTGAGAGGAAGTTCAAAAGGTATTGGGAGTGCAAGTCGAAACAAAAACCGATACACTGCAATATATCATAAGAGAAGAACTGCAACAGACGCTAGCTCCAATCTCTCATCGTTCAACTCCATTGAAAACAAAGAGTCGAGGTCAGGACGAATGTATTCTCCAACAATGCTTCGTGAGGATTCTGTTTATGCTTCAAGGAAGACTGGCCTCTCGAGAGACCGGCAAATGTGCCCACTGCGGGCGACCAGGACACGTGTGCACTACTGCCGAGAAAGCTGGCAGGTAGGACTAAACCAACGCCAGTTCCAGGACGACAAGAAAGGACAAGACAATGTGTTTACAAGACGGCATAGATCACCACAGTCGCAAGCTAGCCGCTGGAGAGGACCCTCTCCTTGACACCAATCAAGGTCTCTCTGTTTAGAAGCTCCAGTCAATCACCTAGGCACCGTAGCCTGGAAAATTAAATGGTGCTACCTTCCTTGGAGGTGAGGCCACCAAAGAGAAATATCCTCTGCCATTGATCATAACAAAAATGATGGGAAACTACGTTGATATCTTTATGGATGGCTGACCAGCCCGAGCTATTGTGGAGCATCGTATTCAGTCATTTCAGAGAACCATCGCCACCAGTTTCAGAAAACCGTACTCATTGACAACAAACCGTCTGCAGTGAAGGTGGCTACTGCGAAGTATGTACAACCTACTGGTAAAGGCATTATTTATGTCGGAATAAATGGCCATACAGAGACCTTTGACGAATAGCAAATGCTACGCCGTTAATTGAAGAGCAGCCAGAGAGCATACCATATGTCAGCAATGGAACATCAAATAATTCATGAAGAGATTACAGGAAAGTTAATAAGATAACTGAAAAAGATGTTTACCCTTTTCCATAAATCGATGATACACCGGACTGTCTGAAGGGAGCTAAGTTTCTCTCACCCATAGTACTTAGGGTACTGGCAAACCGAAGTAGACAAGGCTGATCGTGAGAAAAATGCATTTATTACCCCTGAGGGCCTATATGAATTTAAAGTAACGCCACTTGGTTTGTGTAATGTACCAGTAGCTATTGAACAGATGAGGGATAATCTTTTACATCACCTCAAAGGGTCACTGTATCTTTGCTTCTTAGGTGACAGTATAGTATTCTCTGAAACAGAGAAGACTGAGAGCTGTTCATAAGTGTTTCAAACAAGCTGGCCTAAAAGTTAATTCAGGAAAGTGTCTCTACGTACCAATAGAAATCAACATACTTAGACATCTTGTGTCAAAGGTGTGTGGCCAGACCCAGAGAAGGTGAGATTTAACACTGAATTCCCTATTGCTAAAAATATTAGTGATTCGAGAAGCTTCCTTGGACTGTATTCTTATTACCAGTATTTTATTAAAGACTAGATGCTAGTAACCAAAATCGCCCAAGCAGAATCAACGCAAATCAATGCCTACTGCAAAACATTTTCTCACAGGAAACACGTACCTGTCTTTGGGTGGGCCTGTAGGGCATTTGGAGGATCATTTCTGCAAAAGCCAATTCACCCACAAAGACCGCTGTTCGCTAAAAATTTGCCGACAGACTATATAGCGTAGAGTAGTGGTCTATTCAATCCTTTTCAAACCATTCCTTTCTGCATTACTATCGTACTATAACCTCCACTCTTTCCACCTGATTCCTATGGTCAAGATTTGGTCTCCCTCATCGATTTTTAAATTCATTTCGTCAAGCTATGCGCTTTAGCTATTGACATTTAATAGCTCGTTAGATTTACAGGAATGGAAGCTCTGTATTATAAAAGAGCACTTGACAACAGAGCTTGTAGTACTGTCTGGCACCATTGGAGTGAAGCATTCCTACACAGGCTGTGCGGTCTCTGGCTGTTGGGCAAGACTGGAGTGGGTGGGAGAGCGGCGCCTGCTGCCATTGGTCAGCCTCCCGATCAATGACAGGGCCCTCCGTCTGGCGTCACAGCCAGCCACGCGGCGTTCTGACGCTGCACAGGTTGCTGGGCGCTGCCTGGACGCAGAATAATCAAGAGGTCTTTCGTAGATGAGTGGCTCCAGTTTCCAGTCCTACGGAGCGACTCGTTATTTCGGCAACACTTCAAGGACTTATCTCTCGGCGACTACTTGTCTGCTTGCGGGGAGAAATATGGAATGAGAATTACGCTTCGTGGTCATTAGAAATAGAGCACAAACGCGCGCTGGAGAGTAAGAGAGACAGAAATGCGATGTAAGAACCCACCTCAACAACTCGTAAAAATGATGTAAGGACGCTAAAGAAAAAGTCCGGATGAGTGGGCCGTGATTTGAACCGCACTAATGCCAGATACGAGCCGAGTATTTCGATCAGTACATAGACCCTCTGCTAATGGCAGCGCATGCACATGTGGACTGCGGCTAAGCAAACCATTTAGAAACCGATGTCGCCAGAATACACGTCATAGAACATCGAGTAGTTATTGTCTTCATATACATAATACGCAGTAGTAGAAGGCCTTCAGTAGTTCATCAGAATGAGACTATTTGTGCTTGAATTACTATCATTCGTGAACAGCTTCCAGTAAAGACAATTGCTAAACGAAACGAAAACATTAAATAAGATGTCTGTAAAACTTTTGTACTAGTAAGCCCAAAGGATACTTTACATTTCGGTATAACACATCATCATCATCATCATCATCATTTAAGACTGATTATGCCTTTCAGCGTTCAGTCTGAAGCATAGCCCCCCTTATAAAATTCCTCCATGATCTCCTATTCAGTGCTAACATTGGTGCCTCTTCTGATGTTAAACCTATTACTTCAAAATCATTCTTAACCGAATCCAGGTACCTTCTACTTGGTCTGCCCCGACTCCTCCTACCCTCTACTGCTGAACCCATGAGTCTCTTGGCCAACCTTGCTTCTCCCATTCGTGTAACATGACCCCACCATCTAAGCCTGTTCGCCCTGACTGCTACATCTATAGAGTTCATTCCCAGTTTTTCTTTGATTTCCTCATTGTGGACACCCTCCTGCCATTGTTCCCATCTACTAGTACCTGCAATCATCCTAGCTACTTTCATATCCGTAACCTCAACCTTATTGATAAGGTAACCTGAATCCACCCAGCTTTCGCTCCCATACAACAAAGTTGGTCGAAAGATTGAACGGTGCACAGATAACTTAGTCTTGGTACTGACTTCCTTCTTGCAGAAGAGAGTAGATCGTAGCTGAGCGCTCACTGCATTAGCCTTGCTACACCTCGCTTCCAGTTCTTTCACTGCGTTGCCATCCTGTGAGAATATGCATCCTAAGTACTTGAAACCGTCCACCTGTTCTAACTTTGTTCCTCCTATTTGGCACTCAATCCGTTTTTATTTCTTTCCCATTGACATTACTTTCGTTTTGGAGATGCTAATCTGCATACCATAGTCCTTACATTTCTGATCTAGCTCTGAAATATTACTCTGCAAACTTTCAATCGAATCTGCCATCACAACTAAGTCATCCGCATATGCAAGACTGCTTATTTTGTGTCCACATATCTTAATCTCACCCAGCCAGTCTATTGTTTTCAACATATGATCCATAAATAATACGAACAACAGTGGAGACAGGTTGCAGCCTTGTCTTACCCCTGAAACTACTCTGAACCATGAACTCAGTTTACCGTCAACTCTAACTGCTGCTTGACTATCCATGTAAAGACCTTTAATTGCTTGCAAAAGTTTGCCTCCTATTCCATAATCTCGTAGAGCAGACAATAACTTCCTCCTAGGTACCCGGTCATATGCCTTTTCTAGATCTATAAAGCATAGATACAATTCCCTGTTCCACTCATAACACTTCTCCATTATTTGTCGTAAGCTAAAGATCTGGTCCTGACAACCTCTAAGAGGCCTAAACCCACACTGATTTTCATCCAATTGCTCCTCAACTAATACTCGCACTTTCCTTTCAACAATACCTGAGAAGATTTTACCCACAACGCTGATTAAAGAGATACCTCTGTAGTTGTTACAATCTTTTCTGTTTCCATGTTTAAAGATTGGTGTGATTACTGCTTTTGTCCAGTCTGATGGAACCTGTCCCGACTCCCAGGCCATTTCAATTATTCTGTGTAGCCATTTAAGACCTGACATTCCACTGTACTTGATGAGTTCCGACTTAATTTCATCCACCCCAGCTGCTTTATTGCACTGCAATCTATTGACCATTTTCTCCACTTCCTCAAACGTGATCCTATTTCCATCATCATTCCTATCCCATTCTACCTCGAAATCTGAAACATTACTGATTGTATTTTCACCTACATTGAGCAACTCTTCAAAATATTCCCTCCATCTGCCCAAGGCATCCACAGGATTCACCAGCAGTTATCCTGACCTGTCCAAAATACTTGTCATTTCCTTCTTACCTCCCTTTCGAAGACTGCTAATTACACTCCAGAATGGTTTTCCAGCAGCTTGACCCAATGTCTCCAACCTGTTTCCAAAGTCTTCCCAAGATTTCTTCTTGGATACTGCAATTATCTGTTTGGCTTTGTTTCTTTCTTCAACATAACTTTCTCTGTCTACCTGAGTTCTAGTATGTAGCCATTTTTATACGCCTTCTTTTTCCTTTTACAGGCTGCCTTGACTGTGTCATTCCACCAAGCTGTTTGCTTCCTCCTACTTTTACACACTACTGTTCCAAGACATTCTTTAGCCACTTCTAGTACTGTGTCCCTGTACCTTGTCCATTCCTTTTCCAATGACTGTAATTGACTACATTCAACTAACTGGTACCTTTCTGAGATCGCTGTTATGTACTTGTGCCTGATTTCCTTATCCTGAAGTTTCTCCACTCTTATCCTCCTACATATGGACCTGACCTCCTGCACTTTCGGCCTCGCAATCCCAATTTCACTGCAGATTAAATAATGATCAGTGTCATCAAAGAATCCCCTGAATACACGTGTGTCCCTCACAGCCTTCCTGAATTCCTGATCTGTTATTATATAGTCAATGACAGATCTGGTTCCCCTGCTTTCCCAAGTATACCGGCGAATGTTCTTATGTTTAAAAAAGGAGTTTGTGATTACTAAGCCCATACTGGCACAGAAATCCAAGAGTTGCTGCCCGTTCCTGTTGGCCTCCATATCCTCTCCAAATTTACCCATAACCTTTTCATACCCTTCTGTTCGATTTCCAATCCTGGCATTAAAATCACCCATGAGCAGAACACTGTCCTTGTCCTTTACTCTAACAACTACATCACTGAGTGCCTCATGAAAACTATCCGTCTTATCTTGATCAGTCCCTTCACAATGCGAATATACTGACACAATCCTAATTTTCTTGCTAGACACTGTCAAATCTATCCACATCAGTCGTTCGTTTACATACCTTATTGGAACTACGCTGGGTTCCATTTCCTTCCTGATGTAAAGCCCTACACCCCATTGTGCTATTCCTGCTTTGACTCCTGACAAGTAGACCTTGTATTCTCCCACTTCTTCTTCTTTCTCACCCCTTACCCGAATGTCACTAACAGCTAAAACGTCCAGCCCCATCTTACTTGCAGCTTCTGCCAGCTCTACCTTCTTCCAAGAATAGCCCCCATTGATATTAATAGCTCCCCATCTCATTACCATTTGTTTGCCAAGTCGTATCTTAGGAGTCCCTGGTTTGTCAGTTAGAGGTGGGACTCCGTCACCTCCAAAGGTCCGAGGCATTTTGCTCTGATTGTTGCCAGCATCATATTTAAAGTACCAGGGAAGCAGGTTGCTAGCCTTACTTGCCCCGAGTCCCATTGGGTTTTACCCCTAACGGCTGAGGGACTAACCGGTGGATTTGGTAGTCTTTGCCGTATGAGCACAAAGGTGACCACGACTCAGAATATGTCCGAGATGCCCAGCCTTATTCCAAAGTAACTGGTATCCCGACTGTTGGGACCACTTACTTGGCCACTCATACGTTGCCCGTGGTTCATGAACTAGGGCATGACTACAGGAACCCACACCATGAAACTGTTCAGTATAACACAAGCGCATTTAAAATTTTTACGGTTTTGCGTGTACGTTTGTTGCATGTGGCAAGTTTTTGAAGCAGAAACTGTTCAGAATGTTGCTTAGAGAGTTTATTTTCAAGATTCGTTCATATGAAGCGTACCATAAGTGCTACAATATGTTAAAACCGTGGTTTACTGCGTGGAGGTCTGGCGCATCCGAGGGCTCGAATGCCACCGATGTAATACTGTAATAATTGCGGAAGTACTAGAGGTCCTGTTAGTTTCGGACAGCATGACAGAGGGCATTAGTATCAACTAAAACACTATTCCCAACAACATTTAGCTTCATAACATGATCCGTTTATGGTAAAAATTCTGACACCGAGTGCTTGTATTGCGTCTGCTTAACTTTTTTTCGCTTGCTTTTTATACGAAGTAAAACGTGTCGTTGGAAGCGACAAACATATTTGTACGGATACAAAAGTTTCGAAACGTAATCCCAATCGTACAAAAACACTTCGACTGCTTCGCGGAAGCTAGTTAATCGATATAATTTCGTCAAAATGAGTGTGTTGGACGTTGGCTAAAGAAAGGCCAACTGTACGGGGTGTAATAAAGGATCGTTGAATTTCAATATTAAAAGAATACAAGCTGAAACTTTAAACATTTGCTTTTTCAAAACAAAAGTTGGCGGCAGCTGTAGGCCTAACTCATGAAATATACGTGCAATTACATTATATCTTTTGGAAACGTGCGATCGGCGTTTTTTCTACTATAGTACGTAAAATTTTTGCGATATGTTTTAATTTCAACTTTTGTGAACCTCTTTATAACGACTTTGCTGTCGAAAATTTGATGTTATTTCAGAGGGCCGCAATTTTGTTAAGAACCATTTTTGTTGAATACCCCGACCTGCTACTTTAGACATTATCATCAGTTTCAAAGCTGTTACTGAAATTTTGATCTAAGTTGAAAATTGTGGCGTTCACAGTTCCCACCGACCTCCCTCGCACTCCTCGAAAGCCTTTCGTCGATTTCGAGTAGTGTCCTCTGGGTGCAAGTTTATACTTTAAAAAAGCCCATAATACAATCTTAAAGGTGTACAATATAGGTCTAAATTCAGTTGTGTAATTTGTGTATTATTTTATCGAAAAAAATCATGATTATCGGTTCCAAAATAGAGCGTCACTCTGGCCTACCCTCTTACGAAGGCTTGTATTAGAGATGGATTGTCATAAACTTTTTAATATCACCTCTGGAAAATATACATAATTGTTTTCTTTGTTTGCAGGTGTATGCAAAGACTGCAGGGACTCGCAAAGCGCTATGCTCATGAAACAGACAACCTAGCTAAGAATTTTCAACATGGTGGAGTAAATGGAGACTGGGATCAAATTAAATCTGGTATATACAAAGCAGGAGAAAAGATAGTTGGAAGAACTGAACCCAAAAACAAGAGGAAATGGATTACAGCAAATATTGTTGAAATTATAGAAAACATGAGATAATACACAAATGCAGCTGATGAATAAGGAAAAGCTGAATACTGAAGACTAAGGAATTTAGTTAATAGAGAAGCTAGGAAAGCAAAAGAAAATTTTCTTGATGAAATGTGCAGAGAAGTGGAAGAAAATAAGCAAAACGGAAGAAATGATTTAGCATACAGAACAGCTAATCAATTTATTAACAAACGTAAAACACCACTCTCATGCGCAATAGAAAATAAAGAGGAGAAAATGCTGTTTGGTGAAGACATGGTGAAGAGATGGGAAGAATAAATAGAGGAGTTGTATGCCGGAACACCTCTTTCGGAGGAAGTAACAGGAAGAGAAGAGCAAGTAGACGAAGATGACAAGGGAGGTGGCATTCTGCAAGACGAATTTAACAGAGCTCTAAGAGAACTACGGGACAACAAAGCAACAGGTATTGCTGACATCCCTGCAGAACTAATAAAGGATGCTGGTGACAGCATGTAAATCATGCTGCTTAAACGTATTAGGTCCACCTATACCACAGGAGAGATACCGACAGACTTCCAGAAATGTATCATTGTTCCTATACCAAAGAAGGCAGCAGCTACGAAATGTGAACAGTACCGAACTCTAAGCCTAATATCACATGCATCAAAAATTCTCATAAAAATAATTCAGAAGAGAATTGAAGAGAAGGTGGAGGATATGCTGAGTGAACATCAGTTTGCTTTCAGAAGGGGATTGGGAACAAGAGAGGCGATTCTATCACTGAGACTCGTTATGGAAAAACAATTACAGAAAAATAAACCAACTTATATTGCCTTTGTAGACATGGAAAACGCATTTGATAACGTTATCTGGCGAGAGATGTTCAGAGTGCTGACGAAAAGTGGAATAAAGTACAAAGACGTCCGTGTGATACTCAGTTTCTATAAGAATGAGGTGGTAGTGATTAGGAACTGTCACCATGAACAAGAAGCAAATATTAGAAAAGGGGTAAGGAAAGGATGTGCTCTCTCTTCTCTAATATTCAATGCTTACATCCAGGAAGCTATAGACCAAGATCGAGAAACTGCTGAGGTGGGGATCAAAATTAATGGGTAGAAGATAGACATGCTACGTTATGCAGATGATATTGCTATAGTCACAGAGACAAAAGATCATCTAGAGGAAGTCCTCAGAACAATGGAAAAAATTCTATGCAATCACTATGGAACGGGAACTAACAAGAAAAGGACTAAAGTGATGGTATTCAGTACAGGAGCAAAATATGAACCTTTGAGAATGAGAATTCGAAGAGAGGAGCTGAAAGTGATAGAGGAATTTACTTACCTGGAAAGCAAAATCACAAGAGATGGTAGAAGTCGGAAAGAAATTGCGACCAGAATACAAAAGGCCAAAATTGCATTTAATCGGAGAAGGAACTTATTCACCAGCAACAACATCAGTCTGAAAATAAGGAAACGTATCGTGAGGTTTCGTTTGGAGCGTGGCCCTATACGGATGTGAAACTTGGACAATTGGAAGAGAAGACAGAAGACGGCTAGAGGCCCTGGAGATGTGGTGCTATAGAAGGATGAAGTTCAGCTGGAGAAACAAAGTAACAAATGAAGAGGTGCTTAGAAGGGTACAGGAAACCAGATCTCTGTGGAGGCACATCCAAACAAGAAGAGACAAAACTTGTAGGACACATCCTACGACACAACATCATTGGAACAATAGCAGAAAGAGCTATTAAGGAAAGGAATCGGCGGGGGCGACCAAGGATATTATACATGCAACAGATCATGAATACGTTGGATGTACCACATACGTGGAAGAGAAGAGGAAGAAAGACAGAAAAGAGGAATGGCGCTCTGCTGCAAACCAACCTCTGGGTTGAACACTAAAAGAAGAAAGAAGGTGTATGCTTCCAGTCAAGGACAGTCTGTGAGGTCACCGAGCAATAGTGCATTAGCATGGTACCCATTTTTTGAAAGGGCTGTGCTATTTCGCTTAGGTTCTTTTAACGTCGTGCTGAGAATATGTGGCGAGGTTATTCGAGAGTAGACACCTACCTGCAGACAAACAAAATGTAGAAGAACAAAGTAAATTGCTTTTTTACATGCGTCGCGGACAAACCTGATCGCATCCACACTGCGGCGTCTTTCTGATGTCGTGTAGCTGTGGGAATTGCAAGACTAGCGTCATGTCAGAGGCTTCCGCCTGATAGATCGGCAACCCGTCGGCCAGCTCCATCACGCGGGTAACCGCCACTGCCCCTGCTCGCCTCAGCACTTGAAGTGCGACACGACGCCGTCAAGACCGACTACCAGGAGGCGATGCCGGCGTTTACAGAGGGCGCTGCCAACACGGAATCTACTCGCGTCTGCGAGCCATGTGACACAGAAAGAGCCCTCACAGTGCTTTGCAGCAGGCAGCTATATTAGCCGGCGACCGGACGGCACCAGTCAGTCAGACTTCGAGAGCCGTCCTTGGTCCAGCCTACAGGTGTAGCTCACACATCAAACGGTATTTCTCTCTTTTTGAATGTTTACTGCACTTCATCAGTTAGTCCTACTAATTTTGGGTCTAAATAAACGAACATGACAATGAAAAATTTCCCTTAACTTTAGTTTCTGTGATAGACACTGGGTGGAAAATTCATAGTAAGCGATTAAGACAAAATGACACATTTTCATTACGTATGCTAACAACATTGCAAGTGTATTTGGATTATTTAAATGGTAGTTACATTTTAAAGATTCTAAATTGCTGGAAGAATACCTCGCAGGTAACTGGGTCTAAAGAAAATGATGTGGTGGCTGTGCAAGATCGTCGTCTTTTAGCTTGACTCTCGTAACGGAGTTCCAGAACATCCCTACACAAAGACCAGCAGTAATCCACAAGTATTGCTTCATTCTAATGGCCCAGATGTCTGTTTCACACCAGAAATATCCTTAGGGAATCTTTCTCCATGTTCATCACTGACAGCTCCACAACAAGGAGCTTGGTCAAATGCAAAATCCTTTACATGTTCTCGAATCTGTGGCCCCATAAAAATACCTTCCTTAACTTTTGTATCACTTAATTTCTGAAATTTCTCTCTCGTGTACTTAAAGGCCCTTCCTTCTTGGATCATACCTATGACATCATTTTTCATCAAACCCAGCTTCATTTGCAGCGATGAAAGAAGAACGACTTAGGTCCACGAGAGGCTCGGCAACGATATTTTTCTCGCTAGGGTTGATTTCTTCCTAACGTCTACTTTAATACAATGCGATTTCCTATCCCTACTCTCCCACATATATAAGAAGCAAGAACGTTTTTTGTACTCCAGTTGTATTCCTAACATTATGGCAATGACTTCTGGATCACCAGAGGTTTCCCATTTGAGTCCATGATATTTGATTGAGTTCAAGAAGGCTGTCATATTTTCATATGTGTCCTTCATGTGAACAGCATGACCAACAGGAATAGATGGAAGATGGTTGCCATTGTGAAGTAACACAGCTTTTAAACTAAACTTGGAGGAGTCTGTGAATACCTTCCATCAACTCATTACTGTCGGAGCAAGCAACAAGATCGTTTTTCTTCTCCTAAAAGGGAAGCAGTTCCATGTGACGTTTTCTGTACTGAGAGACTGTGACATCACTTTTGAGAAGATCCCATTGCTGTACTCGAGACCCAAGACTTTCTGCCTTCTCCCTTGACAGGTCAAGGTCTCTAATGAGATCACCCAATTCCGCTTCACTCAGTTTCTGCGGTTTATCATCTTTTCCCTAAAAATAAGAGTCACTGGATTTAGAAGGCTTTTTTGGTTGTTCTACTGCTTCTTGTTCCCCACTGTCTTCATTTTCTACCTCAAATACACAATTTTTGGGTTTAGTAAGAACTGGTAAACTATCTGAACGAGGAATGGGACGATTAGAAGACCGAATAATCGGGTAGTGAACCGATTTTTTCTTTTTTTTCTATTTTTATTCAGAGACCATCCTTCCTTTATAGATGCAGACAAGGAGAAATAGCAGTCATCTGTACTGTTTGTCGGCTCCCGCCAAACTATAGGTACAGAAAAGCCATAGATCGTCTCTTATTTTCTAGCCATTCTCTCAGCATAACTGAACATACGTTGCGACATATATGTGCCGTGCAAGACTTATGCTGGTCCGCTACTTCCATGCCGAAATAATGCTGATAGGCAGTCTTCACAAGAGGCGTCACATTGCGTTTCTGTGAGGAAAACCGTATTTCACCACAAATGCTACGAAAATTATTCGCCGTATTTACACATTTTCGAGGCATTTTTTACGAATTTACACTACAAAATCACTCTCAAAGCAGAATTACAGCAGAAACTATATGAAACTCGCTTTCATAACAACAGTATCTCTGTTTATGACTTTCAAACAGCTTAAGAGCACTTGTGTTTTCCCCAAACTGAAGGTGTTGTCTATAAAAATTAAATGTCACTTTACAGCGAAAGTAAGAGGTAATCTGTAATTTTTGTGTTGGTTTCTTTATTCAGCGGATGGAAATACGGAAGAGTTAACTATTTTTGAGCCCGAAACATTTTCATTGTTGGCCAGTGTTATTAGTGACGTTATTCTCTGTGCGACGTCCGGCCTTTTTGGGCAAGCTCTAAGTGCTGTCTTTTTGAAACTATACTCGGACAGCCGTCATCTTCGAATTCAGTCTTATCAACCTTGAACTCAACATCCAGCCAGGGATCATCGGGAACCCAGCGTCCAGCAAGTACTCACTCTCGACTTGGCTCCACGTAGTGTTCTTTTTTCGCGGTGATCTTTCCCTCCGACCAATGCCATCGGCTCTATCCGCCAGTGTGGCCTTATTGTGATCCACAGTTATTCTGTACCTTCTACGTGACGCTTGTTATTGTATTCTTCCCTTTTATGTCCCTACCGCCGAAGCAGACATTTTTTTTAGTTCAAAAGCTAGTTACCTATATCTAAGAGTTTTTTTTTTTTTTTCGTGAGACGTGACACTTCAGGTAGTAAAACACAATACTGAGGAGCCAGGACGTCACATTAGTACAAAACGTTCAAATCTGATGAGGCAGCTGAACGTCAGGAGAACTGCGGTCGACGAACAGACTTCAGCAATGTGCTAACGCTAGCCGAGGAATTACTGTTTATAGATAGACAGTCGGAGAAGCGGTTGAGGTTTTCTTTCAGTTATAGGTGACGGCTATAGGCATCCGGCTTCGTGTCTTCCCACCACTATCGAAAGTACACACCCAGCCACGGTGCACGAGGAATACAAACAACGACCAAAAAGCCAGCTCTGTCGCAGGACAATAACATTATCATAAACATTGCCCGTCCTTTCTTCTGCATATTATTCTACGTATCCAATGACAGTGATGCCCCAATTGAAGGAGGAAAAATTTCACCCAGAAACCCCACGTCTTAAGATCGAGCGCTGGTAAACTCATTTTAAGAAGTGAACGCCACCCTGGTCTTTTGACATTGTTCAAATAACCGGGAACACCGAAAGATTCTGAAGTTACCACTAGAGGTGTCGAAATATCAATCGTGTAGAAGAAACTGAAGAGGAACATGATGCGGCCTAACACACTACAATATTCTACGTTGCATGGCAACAACCACGAAACCCACTTAACATAAAAAATAATAGTTAAGTGACAATTTTTTCAACGTGATAATTGAAACTTTAGGCGCCTCGTACCTAAATGATAAGTAAAGGATCTATGCTCTTCAATCTGAGGAGTTTACTGTGACCCTCGCAAATATACGGAACACGAGGTCTTGTGGAAAGTCATGAGAGCTTGGCTATTTGTGTTAGATTTTTAATATCAACTACATCTCAGAAGCTCTTCTACTACATTGAGGTTAATTATTTTAGATTTTTACTGTCAATAATCTGCCGAAGAGTTCTTTAGCAGACTCCTCACAAAGAGATATAGCATTAGGTGTGACTGCATTCCTTTGGTGAGATAGATCAGAACACACCATGATACACGTCATGTGAGCAATGCCGCCAGATATCCAGCTGGTAGAAGGTGACCTGTGAAACTGCAGTGGTGTTTGCACAGCCTCTCCAGTCCGCAGTCTATTGTTTCTTCCAGGACTAGTAGGACCCAGATTAGCAGCGATATGAACCTGTAGCTGAGCGACCTGGTCTGTAAATGAGTGCAAACAGTGCTCGTGAATGTGGGGGAGAGAGAGACAGGGAGGGAGAGGAGAGTGAGTGAGAGTTTGATATAGACGAGTGGGATCGACATCCATTCCGGAATATAAGTGACCCAAATATTATCGAAAAGACTGTAGACGGTATTCCGTCCAAGCAGCAGCAAGGGCGATAACGTGGGGGTGGTGTACGTTGCCTGGGTACGGGGCCCAGCTTTTGCGCAGTTGCAGCAATCGCTTCAATTGTTGGTCAGTGGAGTCCTCCCTTAGGATGTTACCCCGACCATCGCCAGCCTCACTTGTGCGCAGGTCGCCAGAGTCCAGAGCAGAGCTGTTCGCCCCAGCAGGCAGCGCGGGCAGGCAGCCGCCGCCGTCACACGCCTGGCGCATACTTTCCACGTCACGCCTCGAGACCCAGAGTCCAAAGCTGTTCGTCTTGGCAGGCAGCGCACGACACCTTCTGGTAGCGCGGGCAGGCAGCCGCCGCCGCCACACGCCTGGCGCAGACGTCTCACGTGGCGCCTCGTGACCCACCAGCGGGTATCCCGACCTGAAGAAACTGATCCAGCCGTGCCACCAACTTCCCCTTCTTTATCTGTTGTGTTACGTCGTTTCGCCCCGCCGGCTGAACTGCAGTTTTCGGCTTTTAATGGCCTGATTTTCGAAACTGGCGCCATCACAGCTGGTTCAACACTGCTGACAAAGTGTGCATTCTCTCTCTGACGATCAGTTCTAATTGCAAATCCAAATTTCTTTATGTTTGCCCCAATCTGCTATTCCGATGCACGTGTCAGTACCGTGGACGACAAACGAGTCAAGGGACTGTCATGATGAGGATACTGTTAATGGGGATTGTGATGATGGAGATAAGGACTGTGGTTATGAAGATGATTTCTCCGTAGCTATCATTTTTGTCATGACGAGTTATGCTCTAACCTGGGATTACAAAGCACTCATTTGTATTCATCCACTTCCCCAAAAATAACAAATCTGGTTGCCTGCTGCCTGTTACGATATGTAGCGTGAAGCGAGAGAGATTGCGCATACGAAGGCATTGTGTAAATCCTGTAAAAGCATAATTGCTTGCACAGATGTTTGTCACACATTTCTCTTCGTTAATAGAAAAGACCGCTCATCTAAGTACATCAGCTTACGACAGTGTTAAGAAGCTTCTATTGCAATTTTAAGCCAGTGGAGACAATCAAGGAATCACGTTAACACTTAACTATCATATACCCGTGTGGTATCTTATACAAACATAGAAACTGAGCGAACTTGCTCATAGGTAGGTATACAAACAAACAAACAAACAAACAAATTACAAGATAGGAATCACTTGCTGACACACCGTACTTGGCACCTGGTAAGTGATTGGGATATGCCTCCTTGCCCGATATAGATATTCGTATGAACAAACTACAGGATACGAAGTATTATTCTGCCTTTTGTATAGCTGTAATTTTTGCTACTTTTACTTGTCGTTTACTCCACAAAGAGAACACGTCTTGTAATTTGAACAGTCTTCATGCAAGCACCGTTGGCACACTACACAATTCGATTGAGTTTGATAGTGAAGTTTCAGACTTTCTAAACAGTCATGTTCACTGAACTACTCTGACTCGTTATGACGGTGAAGAACCATCTCCTGATCGTTGTCACCATCTAATGATCACTCTAAATGCAATTTTCCCTATTTATTCGTGGAAGCTCCACCACATTTATTTGACAACCTAGATTCATTTCTCCATGTTTCATGAGAGAATTTTTCAGCAGTCCTCTTATTATTTGGTTTTTACTTGTTTTGTTCACTGATTTTTCTCTTTGGAAATGGGAGCTAGATCCGTTATGTTAACAGCAATTTGTTTCCTTTTTTAAACAGGTGTTTTTAAGCCTGAGGGAATGCGTCAGGTAGTCTTAAGAACCATGAATGGTGTTACCTGCACATTCTGGTTGGTATTAAATGCATTTACTGAAGACTTATTAGCAGAAGTCGATGTGCTTGCTCTTTTCCAAGGAGAAACGGGATCAGGAATATGAAAGTTGGAACTCACATTAGGAGAAGCTATTGAACTGCATCTGATTGACGAGAAGTGGAAACAGAAAAATGAGATCGCCAACGTGGGGGTGGAGGAGAATTAACAGAATGGTTTTGGTCGCAGGATAAAAGAGAAGCGTAATCTGGAACAGCGTCGATATTGATTGGAAAGATACTTGTAGCTCTAAATGCAGAAATGCCGTTCTCAACATTAGCAAATCGAACCCTTGCTGCATTTAACAATTCCCCACAGTTCGATCTGGAAATGTTCTTGATGCCGTTTTTCACCTTCATGAACTTCTGGAAAGCATCTTTCCAATATGTCTTTAGTGGTTCGAAATCAATACGGTCCAGCGGCTCGAGATAATGTTTGATATGACACGGTAGGCAAATTATGTTAATGTCATTAGCTCTCGCTACATCTAACAATCTGGCACTGTTCATATGCAAAGCATGGCCATCCACATCAAGATTTTCTCCTGAAGTCTTTATGGGAATGCAGTGGTTTAGTATCCAATCGATGAAGAAGGGTTCAATAATGTAGGTTAACTCGGGCCTCATTTCGATAAGTGTCCCTGGACGTTCACCCGTTTGAAATTTTGGTTTGCCGTACACCCATGCTTTACGCAGTAAGGGGGTAAAAAGTAGCCTCCTACATTGCAACAACACAAAGCAGTCACTGTGTCACCTTTCTCCTTTCTCTGACGAAGTCAAAACATTAACGTCTTTGTACGCTTATGAGCAACCACTTGTCCAGCAACATCGTTCATCGGGAACCTACTTTCATCAGCATTCCATATCAAGATTTTCCATTTTGGTCAGAAGTTCAAAATACTCAGATATTTCTTTTCTGTTCAACCAAGAAGAATTTTCACTTTTCCTTATGCAGAGCTCAGAATTTCCTCTTAATAAAAGAACTCATCCATGCGTTTTGCGCCACTTTCTCACATTTATTAAGTGTGGTTCTCAATCGCAACATGTGTGCCATGTTGTAGGCTACCTCCATAGCTTTTAGTTTTTTTAATGGAGCAAATACAGCAGTCTGAAAGTGAATAATGTGTGTTACCATTTTCTTCTGAGACTTTCTTTGGCGAAATTATTGTTTTTAGTTGTAGTCCTCAGAGTTTTCTTAAAGCTTTGGCCGTATTTCTCACATCATCTCCACTCAAAGAAACTCCATTCGTTATGTCATTGTAGCTGTTCGTCATTATGTATTTACCCAGCAAGCGCAACACAGGTGCTTTATACAAACTGTACTGCACTGTAAGCGCGAATTTGCAGCACAAAAAATTAATATCCGTTTTAAGTTCGCGTCTTCTATCCTATTGCCTTCGTGCCTTCGTTGCGGTAGTGAAGAAGACGAACCTTGCCGTTCCGGCATAAAAATGTCTAACTAGCATTAACCTGTCCACGTGCCATTACCATTAACCTATCTTTCTCCTACGTCATTAGATTTTTAGTTAATTTCCCTACATGCCAGCTGTTTGACAATGTTGCACTATGTTCGAGAAATTTCAGACAGTTACCTCAACCAGTCGGCGAGACAATTCCCTTCTAATACTTGAGGATATGCTCACAATTTCTGCAGAATTGGTTGCATCACTCGTGTCTTCTTCTGCATCAACTAACAGACTGGGGCTGCCACATACAGCGAGTGCAAAAGCGGAAGACGCATCGTCTCTCCTACCCGCGTCAACTCTATCAGCTTCTGACGGAGCGAGAACCGCGATTTTGTAAATCAAAATATTCTAAAGATTCTGCGAAGCGCTAAAATGTGCTTATGTCTTGTACGTACCTCCTTTGCGAGATGAACGATACACTGCGCGTTTTACTCATGATTATCGACCGCCAACATTTGATTCAGGAGGCCATCGGCACCATTTTGGTCCGCCAGACTGATGTGGGTCGTCCGTGTATTTGTGAGATACGTCTTCCATTTGGGATTCAGCAATTTCTGTTAACGTTTCTGGCCGCGCGCTATGTTGAATTATCAGATATTGCGTCGTAGTAATGTCGACCTCTCGCACGTAATCCATTCATGTGTTGGTCGCTACACTCGCGGTTCTTCCCCTTCCAGCACTGTGGGCCTGCGGTCCGTCGGCCACCGTCGCCTCCCCAGCGCGCTGCGTCCGGCCAGCCTCTGGCGAAGGCTGAGGTAGCCCTCTGGACACGGCTGAGTGTGTGCGCACTCGAGACGTCACGTCTCGGCGTTTCCGCCATCCACACCACAGGTGGTGGTGATTATTGGTTTATTCGAATTTTCATTCTTCTCAGACGTGGTCCGCATGTTACCGATAGGGGTCGGGGTAACACTCCATTGTGTCGAAAGGGGCCACTGCGGCTGTAACTGACCGACTCCTGTCCTGTCCTGTCCTGTAACGTCAGTAACAGCCACTCTTCCCACATCTCGTAGGGAAATCCTCGATAGCAAGTCGATAGAGTTCTGTAAACGACTTAGTTCGTAGAAGTTTAATAGTTTAATTACACTGTGCAAGAGTGAAAATGCAAATCGAATGAAAATAGCCAATCTAGCATCTAATGTGCTGATCGCGATTACCGCAAAGACAATTCAAAATTAGCTCTATTTTTCATTTTACAATGTTTTATTACGGTGAGGTAATTATATACGGATTTTTATGTTAAGTCTAAAATCCAATATTATAATGGTTTGTCAAAGTCATAATAACGAGTAAGAATTGATTATATTGCTGTCCCTGGTTTTACTTGTGTGCAATATTTTGGATATAATCATTCTGATGCCAATTTTAGTGACCTTTTTGCCTCCCACCTCTCCAACTTCAGTGACTTTATTAATGCATGTAATAATTTTTTCACATTTGTTTCCAGATTAACTACCAGTTGCGGCCAGAGTGGCCATGCGGTTCTAGGCGCTACAGTCTGGAACCGAGCGACCCGGGCATGGACGTGTGTGATGTCTTTAGGTTAGTTAGGTTTAATTAGTTCTAAGTTCTATGCGACTGATGACCTCAGAAGTTAAGTCGCATAGTGCTCAGAGCCATTTGAACCATTTTTGAACTACCAGTTGTTCAAGTTGACTGCTACTGAAATGAACAAAAATTCCACGAGTTTGTATTAACAGTGCTGACACATTTGTGTGGAGAAGTGACATTTGCTTCACAAAAACAGCAAATAACTCCATTGATTAAAACAGCTTACAATTGTTATTTTGCGTGCAAAATAGGTGATCAGGATAAACCCTGGGCTCCACATATGATCTGCAACACTTCTGGCTTCAACCTCAGAAACTGGATGCTTGGCAGAGAACGTTTAATGCGTTTTTCAGTGCTCATGATGTGGCGTTAGCCAACTAACCGTGACAGTGAGTGCTACTTTTGTATGGTTCCTCCTATCAAGAAGGGAATATCTAAGGAGAAGAAGCGGGCAGTGATTTACCCTAACATTCCACCTGCCATACGTCCAGTTCCACATGGGAAAGGATTACCAATACCTTATCCACCGACAGAGTACGAGATTACTTCTGATGGGGATTCTGAATGTTCTGAGCCATGTACATCACAAGATCGCGAGTTTCTTCCAAATATATCATCAATTGATGAACCACAAAAACAGTCTCAAAATGAGTTAAGTGATCTCATTAGAGATTTGGAGCTCTCTAAAGCTAAGGGTGCGATTTTAGCATCAAGATTGGTGCAACGCAATTTTCTAGAAAACAATGTAAATATTTCATTCTGCGGCAGAAGAGAGAAACAACTGACTCCTTTTTTTTAACATGCAAAATAGTCTTGTGGCACGTGTAGACAAAAATTGTCTAATGAAGTCTCTCAGAATTAACTACAACCCTGATGAGTGGAGACTCTTTATTGGTTTGTCAAAGTTGAGCTTAAAAGCAGTGCTTTTACATATTGGTAGTGAGCTTCCTTCTATTCCAGGTGGACATAGTGTGCATATGAAAGAGTCATACCAAACCATGAAAATTTTACTAGAAACCTTCAAGTATAATAACTCTCAATGGCAGGTTTGTGGTGACTTGAAAGTGGTTGCACTGCTATTAGGTATGCAGTTAGAGTATACTAAATATTGTTGCTTTATGTGTGAATGGGATAGCCGAGCTCGTGCATCTCATTACAGTAAACATGAATGGCCCACCAGAAAATCTCTTCAACAAGGTATAAAGAACATTAAGAGTGAACCTCTAGTAGACCCTGAAAAGATTCTGCGCATGCCCTTGAACACCAAGTTGGGTCTCATGAGAAACTTTGTTAAGGGAATGAACAGAAATGGTGACACGTTTAAGTACGTAAGGCAAAAATTCCCTTACTTAATTGATACCAAACTAAAGGAAAGTATCTTTGTAGGCCCACACTTTCGAGAGCTTTTTGAAGCGCATACTTTTGATGGAATCATACAAGATGATGAGAAGCATATATGTGAATTTTTAAGACAGTCTGTTTACATTTATTAGAGAACAAATGAGCAATATATTACAAAGAGATTATAGATAACATGTTATTTTATGAAACGCTTGGTTACAACATGTCATTGAAAATGCATTTCTTACGTACTCATCTTAGCTTCTTCACCAAAGATTATGGTGCAGTAAGTGGTGAACAGGCGAGCGATTTCTTCAAGATATTGACACATTTGAGAAGAGGTACGGCGGAAAGTGGAGCCCAATTATTTTGCAGATTACTGCCGGACTGTCATAAGGGATGTTCCCGAGTATGTGTATAAATGTCATGCCAAGCGAAAATTGTCATCGTCTGAGCTTATCTCTGAACAAAATATGTAATTGCATATACTGCAAAATATGGTTTAAATGGCTCTGAGCACTATGGAACTTAACATCTATGGTCATCAGTCCCCTAGAACTTAGAACTACTGAAACCCAACTAACCTAAGGACATCACACAACACCCAGTCATCACGAGTATATACTGTACATATGGACGTTTAACATTTGTAATCCTCTGTATACATTTGTGACAAGTTAATTTATATATTTTCTTTTGTGCTTTACATAGTTCTGGTACAAAGTAGACTTACAAAGTACTTTCATTCATGCAATATTAGCTTCATTTTTTCTTAATATTCTACTTTTTTACTTCGACAATGACACTGAAATTTATCAATGCATAACACATAATTCAAATAATAATTCACTTAAAAGTGTTTTATGCTTAATTTTGGAACATGAATGCATATTTAGTTATTTATTTATACAAAAATGTAGATAACTTTCTTAAGAGACTAGAACCAAATATTTCTGAAGATGATTTTGTATCATTTTATAATGAATTAAACATGAATAACTAAAAATAATGCAATTTACACACTCTCATTTCAAATTTGTTATTCAGTGTTATCAAGCAGATATCAGTTTAGCATCTCCCTTTCCACAATTAGTCTTATATAGTTTCTCCACAGAAAAATCACACCTAATGGATACCCATTTATATTACATGGCTCTAGCCGATATCGGTGATTGGTGATTGGCAATGATGAAATTACATCAAATATTAAACAATTGTACAGAATGACCAGGTATAATATTTATTAAAAATCAGATTATTTTACTACTTTGTCTTTGCGTGAAATATACAAGCACATAGAATATCGAAAAATATCTATACTCTGTACCTTACTGAATATCACGAAAAATAACCAATATATGATATTCAGGGTTTTCTTGAAAATAAAGAACATCTGAGTGGACAATTCGAATAAAAAAAAATAAGACTAAAGGGCGAAAGAACATGTACTGGTCGTTAGAATTAAAATGTAGCTTGGTGATCGAATTCGTTTACAATACTGCTGATTGTACACTGAAAGGATACCCAAATGAAACAATAAAGAAAAATCCACCGGATGACGCCACAGCCAGCATATCTAACACATAAAGCTAGTCCACGTGAACTTGACGTAGCAAGTCAGTGTTTCGTACATTCTTCGAGAGATCTGTATCGCTGTTTGGCAGTTATAATACTTTCAGGGATTATTCATTTTATCGCGAACTCTTAATAATTTCCATTCTCTCAGCATAAGAGCTGAAAAGGGCAGAAGAGAAGCAACGGGGTACATTTCTCCACTGTCATTGCATGTCAGACTCGGGTTCGATTGCCTGCGGGGTCAGGGATTTTCACCTGCCTCGAGATGACTGGGTGTTTGTGTTGTCCTCATCATTTCATCATCATTCATGAAGGTGGCGAGACTGGACTGATCAAAGGTTGTTAATGTGTACGGACGCTGATAACCGCGCAGTTGAGCGCCCCACAACCAAGCATCACCATCATCCATGTCAGACACAATGTGGCGTAGCATAATTGCAATCGAGGACTGATATCGGACAAGTGAGTTATTTTTAGCATTCAATGACAAGCAAATTTCCCTTTATTTGTTTCTGTGGAAAAAGCCACTTGAGCACGACAGGAAAGCGTTGGGAAATTTTCCTTTTTTCATCACTGGATAGAACTACTCGAAACATAAACTGAATACCTGCACAAAGAGTGATATGACACCATATCGAACAAAAAATGTTCAAATGTGTGCGAATTCGTAAGGGAGCAATTTGCTGAGGTCATCGGTCCCTAGACTTGCACACTGCTTAAACTAACTTATGCTAACAACATCACACACAGCCCTGCCTGAGGGAGGACTCGACCCTCCCGCGGGAGGGGCCGCGCAATCCGTCGCATTGCACCTTAAAAAGCGGGGCCATTCCCCGCGCCCATGCTGAACATAATTCAGCGGTACACGTAGTGTTGTGTCACCTTTACCAGTTACGGCTCTGGTGAAAACAAGACTTTCCAGGAACAGTATTCTGTAACATGGTGCGTGACAAAAGACGGATGTCCCCATTAGCGGCGGAGATGGCGTTAGCTCATAATCTCTTAAATCTCTGAGGTGCACTACGCAGTCTGCACCGCACGTAAGCGGCTGGCCGGCGCCTCCTGCCTGATCCCGCCAGGTGATAAGGGAGACGTGTCCGTCAGAGCTGAGAGCGAGCGTAGAGGCCTGAGCAATGAGAGGCTGGCGACCTTCTCTTGTGGCAAACAAGAAAGCTGTAAACAAGGGACACATATTGTGTGGCAGCTGACGTCATGTTCGATTCACGGAGAGTAATTATAACCACTGCTGACAAAAGGCAAAGAGAAACCCAACTGAATGTTTACGTAGAAAATAGGGAGCAGTTTTCTTGTTATTTCTTGCAAATTAACTGCATCTGTCTGTAGGACGCTGGTGTCTTGTGATGGGCTACCCACATTATAGTTTGCCGCTGTTATTTTAAAGAATGTGACAGACGCTTCAGCCAATAAAAACTCGTACAGAGATAAAAAGAGTTCAGATGAGACAATCGCCAAACTTAATTAACTTTTTGATTAATAGTTGGCAGGTCATGTCGAATTTGCGAAAATCTCTCCTGAATCCGATCGCCGATTTTTTTTCTGCTGAACTCACTAAGAATTAAAGAATAGTATAATTAAAATTCACGATGTTAATATAACGGCGCAGTGCAGTTAAACCGGTCTCAAGACACTACACGAGATTATAGAGTGTTAGATTCATCAGGTGTCTAATGCGAACGTAAAAGAAAATTTTCATATAAAAAATCAGCACCGGCGAGACGATTATGATCTTTATGCGACCACTGTCCTTACGCTGATACACTGTGTCTTTCACCTCATGATACTCGTGCACAAATAAAACGTACATCCAGACAGTAGAGTATTTAATACATTACGAAAACAAACTTTTTATAGTGTCGATCATCAGTCATCGGTTCCAAGAACGCTTGTGAAACAAATGACCTCATCAAACTCATATATTACACTACAGTTGATTCTGTGGTGTCACCGCCAGACACCACACTTGCTAGGTGGTAGCTTAAATCGGCCGCGGTCCATTTAGTACATGTCGGACCCGCGTGTAGCCACTGTGTGATCGCAGACCGAGCGCCACCACAAGGCAGGTCTCGAGATACGGACTAGCACTCGCCCCAGTTGTACGACGACTTTGCTAGCGACTACACTGACGAAGCCTTTCTCTCATTTGCCGAGAGACAGTTAGAATAGCCTTCAGCTAAGTCCATGGCTACGACCTAGCAAGGCGCCATTAGCCTTACATAGTTTGATAGTTATCGTATGAAATGTCTCATCAAGAACGATGTATACAACAAGGAAAAATTAAAAGTTAAGTATTCCAGCAGCTACATACTTTTCTTTATAACATTAATAAGTATCCTGTTTCAGACCTCTATCTAGCCTACTTGAGATTACGCGTGCCTTTCGGCTACTTCAGAGTGGCGTAGCTGTCTTGTTACGCCGCAACAGTTGGCGACGAGACAACGGAAAGGGTCTTGTTCTTTCTAATTGCTTACATTTACTTGTGTCATGGCTTCGCCACATTGTCCAGATGTACTGTCCGAATTTTATCGCTTGCAGAATCAGCAGACGCAGGCGTTATTGGATGCCCTTGGACAGCTCGTCCAGGGTCAACGTGCCATTCAAACCGATGCGGCCGCCGCCGCTTCATCGCTGCCGCCGCCACAACATGCAGTTGCACCGCCGTTTCGCAATTTTGACGTGGCGCAAGAGTCCTGGACGGAATGGTCACGCCAGTTTGGATTTCATCTCGCCGCCTACAGAATTCAAGGTAACGAGCGGCAGCCTCATTTATTGTCGTGTGTAGGGGTGCAAACGTACCGTGTGATAGTGAAATTGGTTCCCCGACGCGACGTAGCAACTCTGTCCTACGAAGAAATTTTGTCGGCATTGGACGCCTATTTCAAAGAAACAGTTAATGTCGTTGCAAAAAGGTATACGTTCTTTCATACAAAACGTACGGCCGGTCAAACTAATAGGGAGTGGGTAGCAACATTGCAAGGCCTTACAAGGGATTGTGCTTTTGAGTGTGAATGTGGACTCCCTTATTCAGATACAATGGTACGTGATGCAATTGCACAGAACGTTTCTGATGTTCGCATACGGGAACAGATTTTGAAACTAGTTAATCCCTCCCTCCAACAAGTGATAGACATATTGGATAGACAAGACACGCTTGACTTTGCTTAGGAATCATTTGCAACTTCGCCAGCCGTGTGTAAGATTAACCGGCCCGCCGGGCGCGCTGCGCGGCCCTGTAAACTGCCCTCGCGCACGTCCCCGCAGCTGCCGACACGCTCTAAACCAGGTGTGCCGTGCCAGCACACAAATGCAGTGAAATCATGCCCGCGGTGTGCTACTAGACATTCGCGTGAAAATTGCCCGTCACGCCAAGCTATTTGCTTTCTCTGTAATAAGAAAGGACATGTTCAAAGTGTTTGCCAGAAAAAGCTCAGATCAGACAATCACAACCATTCCAGGCCCTTTGCTTCGTGCCGGAATCGAACCAAAGACCCTCAGGCTCGTGAACCTTCGCCCATGGACATTCATGTAGTTAATTCCACCCCGTCCAGTGCCACTTTCTCAAACAGTAACAGTGTTCGTCCCCCACCAAGTATGCGTCGACGTCGCCGGAAATCACGTCAATTAGCGAGTGATTCTGTACCTGTATCAGTTCAAACTGCACGACACAGTCGCTCTTGTCGTCAGCAGGACAATAAACTTTTTGTAGATTTGGACTTTAATGGCAAGGTCATACCATTCCAGCTCGATACCGGAGCTGCAGTTTCATTGCTCAATCACGACATGTACAAACAACTGGGCAAACCTCCGTTGCGTTCCGCAAATGTTAATCTAACTACATATTCAGGACAGAAAATTCCTGTGTTAGGACAGTGCACTCTTCTTCCAACATACAAGGGACAAACAAAACTTGTGTCATTTTACGTTCTTCGTTCTTCTACTGCAGTGAACTTGTTTGGTTTAGATTTATTTCAATTGTTTAACATGTCTATAGTAAATCAGGTCCTATCAGTGAATCAGACTGTGCCTTCCGACAGTGTTTCTCGTCTGCGCAAAGAAATTATTCACAGATAGAGAAAGAAGCTTTGGCTCTCGTGTTTGGTGTTACTAAGTTCCATGATTTCTTGTATGGTCGTCACTTTAACATCATCACAGACCACAAACCTTTGACATCGCTTTTTCATCCGAACAAGCCTGTACCTCCGCGTACAGCGCAGAAATTCATTCGCTGGTCTATTTTCCTCTCGCAGTACCGCTACGATATCTTGTATCAGTCCACTGCTAAGCACTGAAACGCCGATGCGTTGTCCCGTTTGCCTGTTGCTGAGGATAAAGCATTCGATTCTTCCGAACTTGCTTGCATGTTCATTGATTCGGAAACCGATGAAGTGGCCGAATCGTTTCCGATTGATTTTCGTCGTGTAGCTACAGCCACAGCTGCTGACCCGGTCCTTGCTACCGTTTTGCGTTTTGTTGCTACGCAATGGCCTTTGTCAAAGTCTCGGATCGCGGATCCGTTGGTTCGCCGATTTTTTGCTCACAGGGAGAGACTTTTTGTTCCACGTGGTGTTTTGTTGTTGCGTTCTGATAATGATCAGTCCAGAGTCGTGGTCCCACGTTCGTTGCAATCCTCTGTCTTACGGCTTCTTCACCAAGGACATTGGGGTACAGTGCGAACAAAACAACTTGCTCGTCAGCACTGTACTTGGTTCGGAACCGATGCTGCGATTACGAATATGTGTTCTTCTTGCATGGCGTGTGCCGAACAACAACCCGCACCGCCGCGGAAAGTCTTTGCATGGCCAAAAGCCACTTCCCCTTGGCAACGCTTACACATAGATTTTGCTGGTCCATTCTGGAATGCTAGATGGTTGGTTCTGGTAGATGCCTTCAGTAATTTTCCTTTTGTTGTCCGGATGCCTTCCATGACGTCCTCTGCCACCATCCAAGCGTTGTCTGCTATCTTTTGCATTGAAGGTCTTCCGCAGACTATTGTTTCCGACAATGGCCCACAATTCATGTCCGCAGAATTTCAATCATTCTGCCAGGCCAATGGTATTCAACATCTGACATCCGCGCCGTTTTTGCCTCAGTCAAACGGTGCCGCTGAACGATTGGTCCGGACTTTCAAGTCACAGATGTTGAAGTTGAAAGAGTCGCATTCTCGGGAGGACGCGTTGTTGCTCTTTTTGTCATCGTATCGCTCTCAGCACCGAGATGTTCGCTCGCCGGCTGATTGCTCCACGGTCGTCCTCATCGAACCTTGATGTCTTTGCTGCACCCGCCGCATCAGGTTCCTGTGCAGCGGCAGACTTCTGCTTTTGCTCCAGGCGACGTTGTATTCTATCGCAACTTTCGCGGTTCACGGCGTTGGCTCGCAGGGCGCATTCTTCGCTGCCTCGGCCGCGCGATGTATTTGGTTGTGGGGGGTCTCTGGTGAGGTGCGTCGGCATCTCAATCAGCTGCGCCTCTGTCGTCGCACTGGTTCTGCCGCTCCCCGTCTGCTTTCAGCGACGGTGCCGTCCGGTCAGCGCCCTGGGGACCCATCTACTGGCTCGCCTCATCCCCAGGTGTTACCGACGATGCCTTCCATTTTGTCCCATGGCGACGCGCCGCTGCCGCCTCCGCCGCCGCCGCCTGTCCTCCAGCCGGCGCCGCCCGCAGTGGACGCTTCGCTGCAGCCAAGCGCCTCCCTGGGTCACGCGCCGCCGATCGCTTCCCGTGACCAGCTGTCCTCCGCCATGGAACTCTTGCCCGCTCCGGAGGTCGACCCTTCGGCATGTTGACGTGCACCCTGGACTAGGTTTTCAGGCGTTTCCTAGCTCCCCTCGGACCGAATGGCCGGGTGCGGGTGGCACAGCCTCGCCTGTTGTTAGGCTCCCCACCTCATCGCATACGTCAACGTGGGGTCCTCCCCACGGCGGGCGGAAGCCTTATAACACGACCGTTCGCCGATTTGCGGGGGAGGAATGTGGTGTCACCGCCAGACACTACACTTGCTAGGTGGTAGCTTAAATCGGCCGCGGTCCATTTAGTACATGTCGGACCCGCGTGTCGCCACTGTGTGATCGCAGACCGAGCGCCACCACAAGGCAGGTCTCGAGATACGGACTAGCACTCGCCCCAGTTGTACGACGACTTTGCTAGCGACTACACTGACGAAGCCTTTCTCTCATTTGCCGAGAGACAGTTAGAATAGCCTTCAGCTAAGTCCATGGCTACGACCTAGCAAGGCGCCATTAGCCTTACATAGTTTGATAGTTATCGTATGAAATGTCTCATCAAGAACGATGTATACAACAAGGAAAAATTAAAAGTTAAGTATTCCAGCAGCTACATACTTTTCTTTATAACATTAATAAGTATCCTGTTTCAGACCTCTATCTAGCCTACTTGAGATTACGCGTGCCTTTCGGCTACTTCAGAGTGGCGTAGCTGTCTTGTTACGCCACAACAGATTCGGCGACATATGTGACGACTTCAAGCCTGGTTTTCATAGAGCCAGGAACTTTGCGCCTTTTGAGTCACAGGGGATGGTAAACTCAAATATGATGCGCAATTGTTTGCCGAAGATTTGGCGGTACCCTCCTATGGGACCTGACTGCTGAGGTCATCAGTAATTAGATTTTCACACTACTTAATGTAACTTAAACGAACTTACGCTAAGGGCAACACACACACGCATGCATGCCCGAGGAAGCACTCGAACATCCGATGAGGCGAGCCGCGCAAACAGGGACAAGGGGCCCCAGACCGTGTGGCTGCCCAACGCGGATTTCCCAGGAAATGAAACGGCAAGCGCAGTGACTATCGAGTCCACGCGTGCCGTCTGGGAAGTGTGTTCAATGAAAGTGTTGGAAATTTAACTGAGGTGCTAATATAATGTAGAGTATTGATGGATGATGTGGATGAAAGGAAAGGAAACTCCTTGCTTTGCTGGCTGCTACACGCATAAGGGACAATGAAGAACAATATTACTTGCTCCAGACTTATGCAAAGACCAGGAAAACAGTTAGCAATACATTTTAACACTGCTTCCACTAACAGTTTGTTTCTCGACGCTGTAACACACTCGTAGCTTTTTAGCACACTTTGTAGTTATTTTGCACACGAGCTTTACTTGATTTGCAGCAACTGCTTCACTCAGACCCAGCGTACAAGCATTAGACTCGTCCGGAAACAGTTGGTCTGTCACGCCTGACTTAAAGCGCCGACGCTCTACACATTGCGCTCAGTCTGAACACACTTTCACTGTTTTGTTGCTGACGAGACGACGACACTACACCGAGCGCATCACGTACCACGTGGTGCAAAATTCCCGCTCCTTGGGAAACCAGGCCTCATTCACGGCATGCTCATCGGCTCGTCAACAAGCGGCAGCTCCTGTCTGCCATCGCTTCACGCCTCCACGTGGAGCCTTCTTACCGCGCCGCTTCCAGACACCGTCATGACTCAGGTGTGCTGGGGATGGTCACACCAGTGCCTGGTACCACATCTGCTCAGCCTACACGACAAGAGCGTCATCTGAACCTATTACAATCTACACGTCAACAGGATATAACCCCGAAGACCACATAAAATATTTCACTCAGTTTTCATCAAATATACTGTCTCGGTCTTAAACTGTTTTCCCTCCATAACGGTACATATGTTGTTTAAAGTTAAAACTATGGAAAAATAGCAAAATTGTCACAGACCTGAAACCAAAATTAATATTTCCATCCTGGAATCTGCAAACGATGCCATGCATGTCTCCTTATGTAGGTCTGTAGCTTCACCTTCCCGTGTTGGGGATACTAGTAACGATAGCGATGAATAGAATCAAATAGATTCATCCCAAAGAAGACAATTTAATTTCACAGAGGGATAAGTGCTCTAGACAGTTAACGGCTACAGCCGCCGAGATTTAAAAAGGAAACGAAGTGATTGCATTATTCTTAGCTAACACTGTGGCGCTCATTACTATTACGACAAATACGCAGGTCTTCGACCATCAATGGACCTTCATCCGTGGTATGTGCTCCTGTAGCATAAACAACGAAATATCTTTTCTAATACAAGAACTGCCAATCGTAAAAGAGAATTTTGAGCATAGTGCTTAGCAAAATTCCGTACTAATTCCTTTACTATATATCATTTACTAAGATACTCAGAAATGTCAGTACATCCACCATAGTACATTCTCCAGTACGGCGATGATATCTGTATTGATGATACAGAACGAACAGCCTTAGAGAATGAAGAGTATCTGACTTTCGCTAGGGTAGTCTTAAGGGCCTCTCTTTTGAAATTGTTCAAATGGTTCAAATGGCTCTGAGCACTATGGGACTTAACATCTGAGGTCATCAGTCCCCTAAAGCTTAGAACTACTTAAATCTAACTAACCTAAGGACATCACATACACATCCATGCCCGAGGCAGGCTTCGAACCTGCGACCGTAGCGGTCGCGCGGGTTGAAATTCTTCTGGATGAATTGACTAGGATATCTGCAGCATTTCTGTACGAAAAATCGTGCGTTATTCATCGTACGCCGATAAAAAAATCATAAATTGTGTAAGAAATCTAATTCTCGCTTTTTATGTATGATTTGTGGATCATGTCAGATAAATGTGACACACAAAGGTCTGCTAGGCAGTAAAGTAGGCTGCTAAGCGGTCGTCCATGTGATTTGTTAGTACTCTTGGCAATTAATTGTTTAATCTTGGCCCCTATCAACTCTGTTATGTGGAAGTGGCTGTGGGATAGTGGTAGGTTTGTGATTTTATCCAAGTCGTAATTTTACAAAGATAAGCGCACAAGTTACGAAGTGGTCATTCCACATTCAATTGGTCATCTGAAATGCAAACTAACAGACGCTAGAAAGTCTAATCACGCTTTCGTATTGTGCCCTTATAGTGCCTTTCAGTAATGTTCAAATGTGTGTGAAATCTTATGGGATTTAATTGCTAAGGTCATCAGTCCCTAAGCCTACACACTACTTAACCTAAATTATCCTAAGGACAAACACATATACACACACACACACACACACACACACACACACACACACACACACACACACACGCCAGAGGGAGGACTCGAACCTCCGCCGGGACCAGCCGCATAGTCCAGAACTGCAGCGCCTTGACCGCTCGGCTAATCCCGCGCGGCTATATAGTGCCTTTCACTGCGTGAAAGAAATCTTTCAAATGAAACCACTGGAGAGTGTTACAGTAATAGTGAAATGGAAAAGAAGGAAAAGTTTCGGAATTCTGATCGTTTTTAATACATTAGAACATTAACTGTACGGCCATTAACGGGACCATGTTGATCCAAATACTATAAAAAAAATTTAAAAAAACAAAATTAAAGGTGAAACATAAAATTTCGTTCGTTTCTTAATTTGTTCGAAATAACATCACACGAAAACATTACATAGTAATTAATTAAGCCAAGTTGAATATACTGATGTGAGACTGGGAACAAGTTACAACAATTGTGACTGCAGGAAATTGTGGGCAGTGTAGAACATAACTTTGCAAGAGGCAATGGATTATTAATAGGAAATCTACATTACTGTATGCATCCTAAAGGAAGAGGTAATACCAGTTTTAAGGAGAGAAAAATTTTGAAGCGGAATGAGAAACACTGATTTTTAGGTGGTATATTTTTAAAATGAAAACTACCAATTAAGGAATGGGGAATATTTTAGTTAGAGAAGTTGTTTTCCAATAAAGGCACGAATACACAATGGAGTGCTAACTTTGAGGACGAAAGTAAGTTCCTCATAATCTGTTCCTACAAGTAATATAGCTCTATGAAACTTGGACCATATATAGAACGAACTGGTATGGTATGGTGCAGAAGGTAACTGAAAAAAATAATGCAGTGCGATAAACAGGAAGGACTTCTATTCAAAGCCAAAAGTTACACAAAAGTATCTGCGATATTCGACGTTCCCATGGTCGTGGGAGGGAGGGGGGGGGGGGGGTTACCACGGACAGCCGTGAAAGCTCTTTAACGTGTGCCCATGCTCGTCACGTGGTTAATAAGGTGTCCTCGCGTTAGGGCGTTCAGCCATGTTGGTGCCACGCTGACTGCCTTATGTCAGCGGGGTGTCTTCCAATAACTGCGGCAGCAGTGAATATTAGCGGCTCTAGATACTTGAGTGTATTTAGATTCCCATCAATAAAACGCGAGCCAATAATGCGGGTCCTGAAAAACGCGTACCAAACGTCGACGGACCAAGAGGGTTGTTTTTATCCATTCTAGGTTTTCTTCTTTTTAATTCCCGTTTCTAGAACTTTTATATAACGTTTGGAAAACAGATCGTGAGTGTTTGTCGCGATCTGGATCCTCTTTGGCCTACAGCCGCACCGCTGCTCTATTATTTTGACGGTATCTCGTTAAGGATATTCACTTCTTCGACTATCATATATATTGTGAATGTCTGAATAGCCTTATCAGCAAAAGCAGAACACAGAATGATTGGCTTCAAGCGAAACGGTAAACACAGGAGCTATACATGAATTACGTGTTTGGTTACATTTAGTATAACAGGGCAGACGTTTGTAGAACCTCTTGTCCTAACGTGGGAACAGTGGTTTGCGGCGGTTAGCTTTGACACTGAATTTTCGTAGGAGCTCTTTACAAATGTCATAGAAAAAAATGTATCTAGTTCCATTAGAAGTAACATAGTCAGTGTCGTAATTCGACGACTATAAACGTTAAAAATCACTCGCGAACATCAGGCTATAACTCGGTGAAAACTGCACCTCAGTAACGTACTGTTCCATTCTGCACCCAGTAAACAGAATCAAAAGGATGTAAGTTTCAGTAATTATTCGAAGATGATAACGCTTGCACAGGACAGAGATGCATAGAGAGCTGAAACCAGTTTTCGGAATGAAGACAACAACATGTTTGGAGTGGCCTGACTTAGCCCCCTTACCCTGTATACCTACTGATCTGGTGTCATTTATCGGGAGTCTTTCCGATAGCTTACGAATTCGCTGAAGCCCGAGACATGGGTCTATTAAAACAAAAACCTAGCAAATGTACCGCTAGGTTCAGAATTTTCCTTTTCAACTGTTGTTGGTACAACGAATCTGATAATGTCCACTGTCCACTTCATTTTCGCATCAACGCCCTTAGATGCAAGTCAATATTTATGGTAAAGAAGAGGAAAGGGAACGGAGATTATAAGTTAACGTTCCGTCAACATCCAGATCCTTACACACACAACACACGCAGCACACGCACCACACGCGCCAAACAGCCAATGATAGGGTATCAGCTTGTCACTGTCCGTTTCGGCCGGCACGGCGTCGCCGAGCGGTTCTAGGCGCTTCAGTCTGGAACCGCGCGAGCGCTATGGTCGCACGGTGGAATCCTGCCTCGGGCATGGATGTGTGTGATGTTCTTAGGTTAGTTAGGTTTAAGTAGTTCTAAGTTCTAGGGGACTGATGACCTCACATGTTAAGTCCTATAGTGCTCATAGCCATTTGAACCAGTGTCCGTTTCAAAGGCACCACACTTGAAATCGCCATAAATGATTCAGGCAAGCAGAACTGTGGATGGTCGGATTGAGGTTTTCACGCCACTCCCCTCGAATACCGGTATGAGTAATGAATTAACAACGTATCCCCTCCGCCCGGTCAGACTAGGTGCTTGACGTATCCTATATTTCGACATGTTTACAAATTTGAGGTGGACTCTGGGCCAGCAAAAGCAGTTTCCACTGCACTCGCCACGGATGCGACAAGTTCTGAGATGAGTACTCCTTATCCTCTGCTAAGTAAACAACGTGCTCCTCTGTACGGAGTTGATGCCACTGAAGAAGTCATGGGGATTGAAACATATCTCACACAGCGAGACTGAACGTATCTGGGAGAACAATATCCTTCACTCAAATCTGTTGATTTATTACTGTCAAATATCTGATTTGAATTGTAATATTTAGCTTTCTTCCGATATGGTATTTTTCGTTGAACATTGCCAAAATGGCGAAACTCTGAAGTTAGGAAGGACGCCAAAGAAATAAGTGGTAAGTTGGGGGTTGGAGTCGTTCATTTGGAAGAAAACTACTTGTGAAAGGTTGGAGACTTGCACGAGTTCCGGTCCTTCACGCTACTTCAGTTTGTCTCTGATGGTGTGTTAGCTATTAAGCCATAACCAATTTAGCATCATGTAGAACACACTTAAAAACAAGTCAGCTGATGAATTATAATAGTAAAGTTAAAGCGTTTTCGTTCTTTCAAGAGCACAGCGTGAAACATACCGCTATTTAGAATGTGTGTTGTCTTCATTATTCTATATCCTTAAACGTTGGAGAAACCTAACGTGGATGACTCAGTGATGACTCATCCTGCCATCTTCCTTGTAGGAGCACCGTTAAGTTTCCTGCCTGCTGAGTGCTTGTTGCCTGCTGCTACTGTAGTCACATCCCACTGAACAGCCGCTATTTTGTTTCCATGAGGCAAGCTTGGACTGGAAGTTTTACTGGTGGTCGCAAGCAAGAGCAGACAATTCCTGACGCAGCACTACTGTCGATCGTTTTGCATTACCAGTGCTAGTAATGTAATGACAGGAGTAAAGTTTTAATTACTTGCACAGTGGATACGTAACATTGTATACTTACTTAACGCAACTGATGAACCACGTAATTCGATTAACTACGCAATTGCAGGCCGTAAAATGATAGAAGTTATTTGTTTATTTGCTCAGTGACTATAAATGCACCGCAACCTGAGATCACAGAGACAAGAGCGAAAAACTGAATTCGATCTTGCAAAACAGTTTCTCAGCAACATTATTAAAGTCTATTTTCAATTGCTAAATAAACGCCAAAGTGCCACATATTTACGTAAGTGATCTAGGAATAGAAAATTAACCAAAATCAGTCAGCAGCGTAGAGTAATCAGCACCTAGTAGGATACCTGTAAGATTCTAACTTAAATTGTGCGAAACAACTTGCTCCTTTAACTATGAATAAAATGTTCCGGGATATTATGTCGTGTTCCAATGGATTTCACCTCAAAACCCGTTGAAAAACACCACAGGAATTTCAGCAGGAAGGACGGCGGGGTGAAAGTGAGTGACATTTGTGACATTTGGATTCCGGTGCTGGAGAAGATGTATACCAGTCTTCCACCACGGGATGACAGCATGGCGTGTGATACCACCACACTTTAGTTGCGACGTACGAACGGTTTCGCTTTTGTCTCTGAAAGGAAACGTCGATATCCACATTGACTAGTGTAGTGAATTCAGAACCAAACGCGTGATGAACAAAACAACGTGGCTTCGCAACAAGATCACTTTGCATACTCTGAAATGAATAAATAAATAAATAAATAAATAAATAAGCACTTATGAAAAAGGAATGACTTAATCCCGTAATTCGATGTTTCCAGCACGTTAGTTATTCAGAAAGCGCATGCTGCGTACAAGTATGAAAAATGGTGCAGTAATGGAAAGGTTATATGAGACGCACTTGGTTAACTTCTAAGATCTAATTACATCAGTACTGTCTTCGTAATAGTTTAACTGCACCGGGACATTATATTAACAAAAAGTTAAGCTGTTTGCTACTTTATTCACGAACTTGAATTTTACTTTCTTTTGAATCTTAATGATTTTGGTAGAAAAACATTCTACGATGCGACTGCAACACAGATTCCGCAAAAGCAGCCGGACTGCCCACCCACCAGGCTTCAGGACTTAACTCCCTCAGATAATTGTCTCATCTGAGCACTTTTACCATTGTGGTACTGGTGTTAGCTTTTGTTCTGGAAGTATCTGGCAAGTTATTTAGGGAGATAGCAGCTAACTGTCGTGTGGGCAGATCGTCAGAAGAAACCGACTCTTGCAAACAAATGCAGTTCATCTGCACGATATAATAGGAAAACTGATATCAATCCCACATATGTGCAATATTTTCTGTGCAAGCAGTCATCCGGATTTTCGTTAGTCATGTGTCGATGGAACTTTACGTCACCTGCCACACAATACTTGACTCTGAAAACAGTATTTTTTTATTGATAGTTACAAGAATGGGATTGGACGTCCCTGATTACTTTGTCTGGTAAGGACTACAGCTGGTCCACAGATTTCGTATCTACATCTACTGCGCGCGGCGAAGGGTACATTGTACCGCTATTTGTCATTTACTTTCCTGTTCCACTCACAGAGCGAGCGAAAAAATGTCTGTATACCTCAGTACGAGCCCAAATTTCTCATCCCACCTTCGTTTTCCTTACGCGTACTGTATGTTGACAGCAATAGAATCGTTCTCCATTCAGCTTAAAATGCCGATTTTCTCAATTTTGTCAACAGTGTTCATCGAAAAGAAGGTCGCCTTCCCACCAGTGATTCCAATTTGAATTCCCGAGACATCTCCGTAGTTCTTGCGTGTTTTTCTAACCTACCGGTATAGAATACAACAGACCACCTCTGAATTGCTTCGATGTACTTCTACAATCCAAGGCGGTGGGGATCCCAAACACACCAGCATTGGTGTTACATACCTTATCTCCTGTACAGATGACCCACGTTTTCCTGAACTTCCCCCAATAAACGGAAGTCCACCATTCACATTCCCTACAGCAATCATTACATTTTCCTTCCATTCCGTACCGCTTTACTCCCAGATATTTAATGTAAGCAGCTGTGTCAAGCAGCATACTGGTAACGCACTATTCGAATATTACGGGCTTGTTTTCCCTACTCATCTGCAATAACTTCCGTTTTCCTACATTCATCACAACAACTGGAAATTTTGTTTAAATTATCTTGTACCCCCTACAGTCGCTCAATGACGACTCCTTCCCGTACAACACAGGTTCATCATCAAACCCCCACAGGCAGCTGTTCACCCTGCACGTCATATAATTTATGCACTGTGTATACAGAGAATAGCAGCGGTCCAGTCACACTCCTCTGAGGCACTCCTGACGATAGCCTCGTCTCTGAAGAACACTCACCGTCCAGCACAACGCACTAGAGTCTGTTACTTAAGAAGTGTTAGAGCCATTCACATATCTGGAAACCTATTCTGTATTCTCGTATCTTGGTCTGCAGTGGGGCACCTTGTCAACTGTTTTTCTGGTGTCTAGGAATGTCGAATAGGACTGCTGTCCATCTGTGGTCCGCAGGAAGTCACGTGAGAAAAGGGCAAGGTGAGTTTCGTAGGAGCGATGCTTTCTAAAGCAGTACTGATTTGTGGACCTAAGTTGTTCCGTTGGAATATAAAAAAAATCCTTGAAACGGAACCTGGCGGGTTATTTGTTTTCAACTCTTCTCTACTCCACGGCTGCCCGTTACTATGTCCTCTGTGCGGGAGTCAGTGTGATGTTCAAACGATAGTATGTTTTTAGTGTCCTCCTGCGTGAACGGTTTTCAAATGCGAAAATTAAAACTTGAGCTTTCCTGTTGCTGTCTTCTGTTGCCACATCAGCCCGGTGGTTGAGTCTTCATTGCATTTCCTTATCAGCTGGCGCGATCAGTTGTTTACAGAGGACAGACAATGGGCCGACCAGCCGCATACCTGGCGCACACACTGCGTGGCCCAGATCGCTTACGCAAGAGATAACGAGGTGAGGTTGTCGCAGCCGCTAATGCGATGACTCATCTTTTGACACGTGTTACTTACTGTAAACTGTTGCTGTGCAGGAATGGTGTAACTGGGAAGTAAATGTGTTTTGTCTGTTACGCTCTGCACATTGAGCATGGTATTCTTCCACTCCTTGTGGAAGCCCGCATTGGATGCTAAAACGTATTGGTTGCTGAAACGTATTGGTTGCGTTTCCAGTAGTCCCTCTGTATGCGTTTATGCTTCTTGAACATTTGATAATTTTGGTAGAAGTAGTATGCGTCTTTATACTGTCATAAATTTTTTCTCTGTAAAATAAAGTTTCTGGTTACATTCCTATTGTGCAGAACTATCTGTCGTACGTTAATCAAGAGAGGAAAACATTTCTCTGTACGGTTAAAACAATTCATTTTCACCAAAGTTTAACTGAAGCATATTTCCCATTGACTGGAATTTTACCATGGCGCACTAGAAGAAGAGAAGTTGCATCGAGTGCATAGAAGTGCGCTCTCGTGGAATTTTCGGCTATTTTTGTTGAGAGAACGAGAAATTTTAAGAGTCTGTGAAAAAATGTATGTGGATGGGGGTAGGTTGATTATTAAACAGCATTATACGTGCCTCACTTAGGTTACGAGACACTGAAGTGCAAATTTAATCTGACTTAAGTATACAAACGGAATAAGTCATTTATACACGAACTGGCTACGTGTCGGGTGTCCTTGTGATACAGTAAGAGAACAATTTCTTTCTCATTTCATTAGAGTATACGTACAGTGTATTTTCTTAGTGATAAACACGGTTGTATCATAACTTAATTACACATCTAAGGTATATTTAAATTCTAGTAAACAGTACAGTAGGTATTACTTACAAATATTACTAAGTTTCTATTTTTCATTTATTACATCTTGTCCAGTGAAGTCTAGTCGTTTTCTAGAAACGTGTAACATAGTATTATTTTGCTGGATAATTTCTTGGTTTACATTCAATTTTAGTGAAATACTGCTGGCAGTGACAAGGATTAATAACAATCACATTAGAGTTTAATGCAAATAGTTGTATGAGCATAGAATTAGAGAAACACGAGCTGAAAATTGTAGCTCTCCAGGAGATAAGATAGAAGAGTACAGAATTAATGAAGATAAGCAATGGGATTATCCTTTATGGAGACTCTAGTGAGCTCCATGAATTACATACCGGCATTAATGACATGACTCAGCAGTGAAATCGGCGAAAGAGGTTAAACCCGTTAACAACCAAATCTCTTGCAATACAATCGCTTTCCACAAAAGAGGCGTAACGTTGATATAATGCAAACGCTACCTGCGAAATGAAAACATGAAATTGGTAAAGGAGAAATTTTTCGCTGAATAGGACTGCGTACATCTCTCGTTGTCAAACCATAATGTTAAAATAGTACTGGGTGATTTTAACCCCAAACTGGGTCAGGAAGGCACGTATAAACCGATGATCGGCAATACCAATCATCTTAAAGAGAGCAGTGACAATGGCACCCATACGAGTAATTTCGCACTCGCCAATGAATATCTGCATCATGGTTACGTTGCTTCAATATAAAAAATGCATAAAGGAATATGTATGGTACCAGACAGGCAAACCCTATATCAGATGGACCATCTATATATCCAGAAGTGCTACGCAAACAGCATCACATATACGTAAATTTATAGAGCAACAAATGGTGACACTGATTTCTTCCTGCTAATAAGTAAGATAGACATTAGATATTAAGGTGGGTGGAATAGCTAGGCACACCTCATTATCATGTAAATAGATTAAAAGAGGGAGAGATTAAAAGAAAATAAGACTCAACGGTGGCATAAAACTTAAGTAACTGAGAGGAAAAGGGCAGGAGACTGTGATATCAAACGCGACTGGTCTCAAATTAAAGAAACAGTTAACAGGGTAAAATCCGAAATTCTAGGCAAACGCAGGAGGTCACATAAGGTGTGTTTCAGTGAAGCCAGCCAGCAAAGCACTGAAGAGAGAACGTTTGCGGGGAAGAGGTGGTTAGAAAATATGAACGCTCAGGAGTTAAAACACAGGCATATCACAATAATGAAGGAAACGGTAACTATACGGACGCAGGAGAAACGGAAACATTACAAGGAAGTAATAGAAGAAGCAGAAGAAGTTTTCATCCATCACAGGGTAAGACAAACGTACCAAAAAGTAAAGAAAGTGACCTAAAAATACGAGAAAAAAGGATAATTTGTTAAAGATACATAGAAGAAGATTCTAACGAATGAAACTGAAACAGAATATCGATGAACAGAGCTCTTCGCAGTATTACTTAACTGTTATGATCCCATGGCAGCGAAGTAGAGGCCTTCGACGAAGAAGTATTACGACAAATAATTATAAAAAAAAAGCAAAGCGCAATAAGGCTTTCGGTGAAGATCAAATTGCAGGAGAGCTAATAAATAATGCGGCACCTGTAGTTACAAAAATAACTACCAAACTGCTAAAGAATGTTTGGGAATGTCGGAATTTGCCTGACGACTCTAAACTGGCCATAATCTGCCCTGGAATACGGTAATATTCGAGGGATTGCATTCTTTAATGTAAGCTACAAAATTCTATCTCAGTGTCTACTAAAGACAATCATCACAACTGCAGAAGCAAATATTTGGAAGTAGCAATGTGGTTTCAGAAGGAACAGATCGACTACAGACCAGGTTTTTGCGTTCAGACAGGTAACCGAGAAAGATTGGGAACATTGGTATTCACATGGTATTTGTTGACTTCAAAAAAAGCTTATGACAACATACGTAGAGAAATAATAACCTCTGTTTTGAAAGAATTTCAGTCTCCACAAAAGTTGATACGTCTAGTACAGACGTGTTTAGCGGAAACCCTTTGCAGAGTAAAGATCTTTACGGGAATGTCGGAGCATTTCCATCCCAGAACTGGTTTTGTACAGAGAGAAGCATTAGCTCCAACACTTTTTAGTTTAATTTTAGAAAAGGCAGGCAGAGAACTCCAAACATTAAACCGTGCTGAACTATAACTGGATCATAACACAATATGCCGACTTGCCTATTTGGAAGATGGCTAATGGCTCTGAGCACTATGGGACTTATCTATGGTCATCAGTCGCCTAGAACTTAGAACTACTTAAACCTAGCTAACCTAAGGACATCACACACATCCATGCCCGAGGCAGGATTCGAACCTGCGACCGTAGCGGTCACGCGGTTCCAGACTGAGGCGCCCAGAACCGCACGGCCACACCGGCCGGCATATTTGGAAGATGTTCTTCTAATAAATAGTAGTAACAGAGAGTTGCGACTCCTGACAACTCATTACAGAGATATTGCAAGTAAATCAAGGTTACAAATTAATGAGGACAAAGCTGAGTACATGGTGGTGTGTAGGGCAGCCAATATGGTACACTATTGACAGCTGGCGAGATCACTTATAAAAGAATAGACTTATTTAAACATTTGGGAAGCATAATTAGCGTGTAGAACAGAATGGAAACAGAGTAAGGCAAGGGCCGCAGTGCCAAACAGAGCACATTTTGACTGACGTGACGTGCTGTGCAGTAGAGCTGTTTCGATAATTTTTAAAATCCGATTGTACCGGAGTGTCATATTCCCTGGAGCTCTGTGTGGCTGTGAAACGTTTAGTCTCCTTTACGGAAAACAAATAAACAAACCCTGCTAGTCTTCTAAGAAAAATATTAAGAAATATATTTGGCCCCAAGAGGGACACCCGGTCACAGGAATGGGCGATATTAAAAAACCGAAAACTGGCAGACCTAAAGCTGAAGTGCGAAGGATGAAGGAAAGAAGACTTATGTGAGCTGGACGCCTAGTTAGGATGGAAGAGGCAAGACTATTGGGGGTATCATTCTCAGGTTCCGTGAATGGTAGAAGTAGCGCAGGATTGTCGCGGAAGAGATGGAACGATATCAACAGCTACACGGAAGAGATGGGTCTGAGAAAAGCCCAAGCCCAACACTTTGTGTCTAGTATATCCAGTGTGTGTGTGTGTGTGTGTGTGTGTGTGTGTGTGTGTGTGTGTGTGTGTGTACCGGTTATTTATTGAAATAAATTTGTTCGTAAGTTCTTTGAAATATTTTGGATTTCGTTTCATGTTTGCCCTGTGTAAAAGGCAGGCAGACGTTGGCAGGGCAACTTAGGACACTATGTCTGCCTGTTCGTTAGTGTTCAGGTGCAGCAGTTGTTCGCTTGTAGAAAATGCAGTACGTTCGTTAGTTCCCTTGATTAATATGCTGGCTTGGGAGGTATTTAGTCACGGCTCGCAGGGCTGACGTATTTAATGGATATTCAATTTGCAGCATGTGGCTCGTGATTCCAAAGGAAACCAAAGAAAATTCAATTTATATTGGAATTCGTTCAATTGTGTAGCGTGATTGTTTTATAGGTGACAGACATTTATTTAACCATCGTCAATTTAATCAGTGGAATCAGCTATAATCACGTAATTTGTAGCTGTGGGAAAGGAGATTCCAAATTGAGGTCAACTTTGCAACAGTTCTTCCGCAAAAGAGGTCGCTAACAGAACTCGATCGAGATGCTATCGACAATTACTCGTCAAGACGTGGAGAGAGAGGCTCTTATTGATATTCCTCGACAACAGACCAGGAATGGTTTACCAACCGCATCACCCACGCTGTCGGTGGTAGACGTGCCATGTGAATAAAGAGCACAGTGCTTCGAAAGCGTCAACTGAGCACCTGACATCGTGCGAAGAGATGGGAAATGGAATGATTTAACAATCTTCTCTGTCTTGAGATAGCACCACAGGAAAGCCAAGGTGTATAATCTGAGGTCCAAGAATGTATCACAAGATGAGGAACCAACATAACCCGCCAAATCGGTAATCACACACAGCTTTCTGGCTAAACTTCAGTATCAGTCCAAACTGAAAAAAAATTGGCTACGATAAACAAGGACTGTTGTAGCGCCTCTTCCTGAGAATATATAAACTAGATGGAATTCGCTGGGGAATTATTTCGTCAAAAATGCAATAACGGTGACTTCCAGTTAGACGTTACTAACTTGTAAGTAGTGTTTGGCATATTGTTTATTTTTTAGGGCTACGTAGTAATTTCCGACGCTGTGGTTAGGTTGCGGCGAAGGAGCACAAAGTAAATTGCTAAGAGTGAAACGAGCGGAAATTGTGTTTGTAATCATGACTGTCACAAACTTTGGTGGTGCTTTAGCAATGCGATTTGATATCCAATATGGTATTGTTGGGAGGTGATAGCACAACGAAAATTGACTGCACACTTCACTCTGTACCATGCCCTACAAAATTATATTTCTCTACTCCTTCGCGTTCATGTTACCTACGTAGGAATAGCGTTTGTCGACCGCTATTTTCTGATTGGTTTTTCCAACTCTTGTTATCCTCCAGCGTCACACGTTGCTAACTGTTATCTCGTAATTTGGTATATTTCTCCTAAAAAGCGTATGGATCAGGCAAGTTCTGCGATTTAAAGTAACAGGCATGCTTCTGTTACACAGTTTCGTGTCATATTGGCCTGTGTATTCATTTAATGTATGTCTATTTGCCTTCGGATTTCGCATGAATTTTAGCCTAGAATTTCCAGTTAGAGCACAGGAACAGAGTGCATGTCCTGTTCAACGTGAGGAATTTAAAAGCAGCGCTGGCGGTCTGTATTAACACGGCCACGATATGCCTAGTTCATTCGAGCGGTCCCACGGATGACACACATGTCAGTCACATGTAGCCTGGTGGAAATTCCTTACAACTGAACTGGAAACGACAAACGCTGTTAATCTTAGACCCATGGTCGCAAACGTTTTTGCTCGGGAGACAATACTGACAGACACTGTGGGGTAGCACCTCGCGCCACGAATGTGTGATGTTATTTTTAATTGGTAATCAACATAAATTAGTATTTTATGTGCCCCCAACAGATAAACAATAGGAAGGACTCGACAAGTTGGCTGCACCACACTCCTCCCTCCCCCCGCCCCCCCCCCCACCGCAAGCATTGATCGTTGAAAGTTGGCACCATTCAGAACACAATGTGTCGTCTGTTCTCTGTTTCAGACACACCGAGCGAGGTAGCCCAGTCGTTTGCAACACTGGACTCGAATTCGGAAGGGCTGCGCTTGAAACCCGCGTCCAGTTGTCCCGATTGAAGTTTTCCGTGATTTCCGTAAATCGCTTAATGCAAATGCCGGGATGGTTCCTTCTAAAGGGCATGCCCGCTTTCCTACTCTATCCTTCCCTTATCCGATATCGTGCTCCGTCTCTAAAGACCTCGTTGTCGACGTGAAGTTAGCCACTAATCTCCTCCTCCTCCTTCTCCTCCTCCTCCTGCTCCAGAGTGCTTCCTCCTTCAGCGACCCCGAAGTTGTGGAGCAGTAGTTGCCTGGCGATATGTGGCTGTGTTCTCTCTGTGAGAGCGTGGTTAACTGAAGAATAGTTGTACTTACATTCAAATGCAGTATGTGACACCTCCGGAAATGTTTTATAAATGTTTAAATGTCATTTTTCTTCTGTTCACGGCATTGCATTGCAACAGTCCTAATTTAGTTTCATATTCCTTGCTACAAATATGCACTGCATCTGAAGATGGTCATCTCTGTGACGCAACGAATCCATGTTACTTATGCTATGAACGTATACCATAGCAGCTGATTGGGACGAGTGGCGCATACCCAATGAGGTACAGACTGTTACGGCGTTAAGTCAAGTGCCGGCAAGCCCGTCGGAAACGATAGAGAAGAGATGGCTGTGAGAAGACGTCAGCACGGTGACCGGCCCCCCTCCAGGACGACAACGCGACATCAGCGGCCCCTGAGTGAAGATGGCATAAGCGCCACGACCGACTGGCGGCGACCCAGTTGAATAGCAGCTTAAAAATTAGGCACTTGTACAGCAGCATGAGTGGTGGATACTTCCCTTGCACTACCTATGTAGCACAGCCTTGTGGTTGTTTATACTGAAAAAAATTGCGTATTTTGTATGTCGCCCTTTGCTTGCGATACCTCTGTGCAGCTGTCAAAGTTAAGTATTGTTTCTTTTCTTTTTGTAATAAAACTCATTAACGAGATTTATTTGAGTGTTGTCTAGCGATTCGAGAAAGCAGGATTCCTAGACACCACATATTTGACAACGAGCATGTGGTTATAATACAGAACAACCTCACTTAGTTATATTATCGGTGGTGCATTCGGTCATGAGCTGTCTCTGTAAGTATTTTTGTTTGTTAGTAGGCAGATAAACTACACTCTTAAGAAGCTCTTCACGTTAGTTGCTAGATGCATATTATAAAATTATTAAACTGTAAAATTATTAATTTATTATAAAATACGGCTGAGAACCGCGAGCCGCAAGAATACGTGTTATGGCCACATGCGGCCCTCGGGCAACTGTTTGACGATCGCCGCCCTGGTCAGACACTGTGCCTACAGCGACACCTACGACCTTACTGCTTGATGTCTTAAAAACTTCTTTTCCTTCTCATTTCTTATGTCTTTTGACTTTAATGAATGACTTCTAAATGGTTCGGCTGTTAATACAGTAGCAGTGTACTGGTCCGCCACGACCACCAGCCATCTCCCTCTGGTGCCTGAAGAGCCACCTCACCGCTGCAGTTGAAGCTGGCCGACTTCACTGCGCCATCCGCTGCAGCAAAAAGTGTGTCACTATCACGGAACGCAGCTGGCACTGCTTCGCATCCACGAAGCCACGTGACGCCGGACGCTCACTGCTTTCCGTACGCTGGGCAGCCTTTATAAGAGCGCCCTGCCAGCTCTCCGTAGTCCAACGCCGAGCCTGACGCCGTGTGAGACTCCGAGTAAACGACTAGACAACAACACAGCGCTGCTGGACCAAGACAAGATCTTTACACCACCGAATGGTGACCGAGACCAATTCTGACCTTACGAAGAACCTTTTCTTTATTCTTTTTAGGCTTCATACTTATGGCTGGGTTCATGTGGCCCGCCAAGAATTCCTCTCCCGCACCAACTTGTCCACCCCATAGCAGCAGTTACAATCTACGCCACCAATTATTTCCTTTATGTATTCCAACCTCTGTCTTCCCCTACAGCTCCATCTAGCATCGAGTAGTACAACAATTTGTTTCCTGATGACGTAACATGTCCTATTGTCCGGTCGCTTCTTCTTGGCAGTGTTCTCCATGTTTTCCTTTCCTCACCAATTCTTCGGAGGACCTCCTCATTCCTTACCTTATCAGTCCACCAAATTTTCAACTATCTTCAGTAGTACCACATCTCAAATTCTTAATGTTTCGGTTTTAACACAGTACATGTTTCACTACCATACAACACTGCTCGAAACGCATATTCTGAAAAACTGCTCTCTCATATTAATGTCTGTGATTGATATTATTAGACTAGACTTCTCTTGACCAGAAAGCAATTTTGCCTTCGCCAGTCAGCTTTCTATACTCTCCTTCCTCGTCCGTCATGGGTCATTTCGCTGCCTAGGTAGCAAAACTTTTTAACTGCATCTACTTCGTGATCACCAGTTTTGATAAGTTTCCTGATCTTCTCATTTTTGCTACATCTCATTACATTCATCTTCCTCGGATTTATTCTGAGTCCATATTCTGTAGTCATTAGACAGTTTATTCCATTCAAGAGATCCTGTAACTCCACTTTCACTGAGCATAGCTATATAATCAGGAAATCTTACTACTGTCTTTTCACCCCGAATTTTACTCCCACTCTTGAAACTTCCTTTTATTTCCATCATTGCTTCTTCCAGGTATTGCTTGAACAGTAAGGTGAAAGACTACTTCCCTGTCTTACACTGTTTTTAATCCGAGCACTTCGTTCTTGGTTTTCCACTCTTATTGTTCCCTCTTGGTTCTCCCTTACTTCGTAAGGTCAGAATTGGTCTCGGTCACCATTCGATGGTGCAAATGTCCTTTCTTGGTAAAACAGCGCTGCGTTATGCTCAAAGTTGTTTACTTAGAATCACACACTGCGTCAGGCTCGGCACTGGACTTAATCGAGAGCTGCCAGGGCGCTCCTATAAAGGCCGCCCAGCGTATGGATAGCAGTAAGCGACCGGCGTCACGTGGCTTCGTGGGGCCTAAATAGTGCCAGCTGCGTTCGGTGATCGTGACACACTTTTTGCTGCAGCGGATGGCGCAGTGAAGTCGGCCAGCTTCAACTGCAGCGGTGAGGTGGCTCTTCAGGCACCAGAGGGAGATGGCTGGTGGTCGTGGCGGACCAGTACACTGCTACTGTATTAACAGCCGAACCATTTAGAAGTCATTCATTAAAGTCAAAAGACATAAGAAATGAGAAGGAAAAGAAATTTTTAAGACAAGACATCATAGGAAATAGTATTCCAATCTGATATAATGACAGCACAGATGAAAAGGGAATACACTAAAACTATTAAGTAGAATGAAAGAGTAAGGATGAAAATAACTAAAAGCGACTAGTAAGAGATTAATTCTTAAAAATTACATACTGTAAAAAAGGTCTTTACGGTGACAGATCATGTGATACGTGAGTGAAATGACAAGACTTGCGGAAACGAGAAAGAGGCACGGGGAACTTGGTAAGTATTCTTACAGCATAAGCAGGTTTATTTCCAAGCGGACATTGCAAGAGTTGGAGCGTCTCCTTTCAAACCGTTTTCGAAGGGGAAGGTATGAGGTATCCGATATGATATAATAAATGAATGTGAGAGGGAATGTTCGCAGTGCTGGACATTACACTGTGTCTGGGCGGACCTGTGTCTGTGACCTCTGCAGTGGAAGCGACGGCCGTCCACCCCAGTGTGTAGGCCGAGGGCGGCGGCCGCTGCCGTCTGTACAACAGTTGGCACCGTGGGGAGGGAGGGAGGGAAAGCTTCAGAAGCCCCGAGCGAGGCCAGCAGGCGCGGAACACGAGAGAAACCGATGACCAAAAGTGTCATTTAATCATCAGAAAACAGAAATGACTATGGAGGATGCATGATGAACTCGGAAGTCATCGCAAATACCTTAGTTTAATAATGGAAGTAGTAATCATTAACAAAGAAACAGTACATGTAGATCTTGGTGGAAAGGGGGGGGGGGAGGGGTAGGAGACTCCTTCTGATTATAAACTGTATCCGCTTCTTTTGGGTGAGGGACCGTTTAGAACTGCAACATCGGTTATTTGGCTTGATGGTCTCGATAGAGAAGGACAATATTCAGAGTTCAGACCGACGGCAAGGTGTAAAGTATAAGCTCTCACTTTTCCAGTAGGGCTGTCAAACCTGACTGCTTCTTGAGCCATTCCCCACTGCAACCTACCTTTCAGGACATCCGAATGGATCTTCATAGAGCTGGTACTCCGTTCACGAAGATTATTATTTATCAGAGTAATTTGTTTCAAATTTCAAATTAAATTGCAATTCTTCAATTCTTACATTTGGATGTGTGTGTGTGTGTGTGTGTGTGTGTGTGTGTGTGTGTGTGTGTGTGCGTGCGCTTTTAAAGAAGTTCTTTAGAACTGTTTGCAGTCTGATTGTTAACTTAAGAGGCCAACGTATTGACTGAACTTTCTAAGGCGCTATTTGTTTAGTCTGGCTGTAAAGGTGAAACCAAAGTCCAATAAGTTAATTGAAGTGTTTACGTCTCTGGCCGTTATTGTACGTGCGTGTTGTACTTGCGAGTTGGCTTGTGCAAGCTGCCTGCCCACTCGCGAACTCAACACACAAACAACCAAACAAGCGACTCTGTGCCCGGAAACCAATACAATCGTACAACTGCTAAACAGATAATTATTTATGCTGCTGAGTGCTAATCCAGCTGAAGTTTCACTATCTACACAGCAAAATTTAATACAATTCATGCAATTAAAAGGGGCCCAGCTAACATTCCACATTAAAAGAAATGAATGTTTCTCGTAACGGCACTTGTGTTACATTGGAAACTGCATCGCTGAGACTGGAATTCAGTAAGCTGAATGCCCCTCACTATATGCTTTTAATGTAAAGGGTCATCTCATGGGATCGTTGTCGAAGAAAATGACGGAGTGAGGAAAAGTTATCTTAAAAATAGTTATCTGCTCTCAGTCAATATTGTTCAGGTAGGGATTATAATCATTTAAATTAATTTCGTCGAAAAATGTAGATAGCAATATACATACAATCTTAAGATTTTTTGAACCAGCATTATGATAATATCGAGTTTTAAAATCCCGTATCTGTGTAGATGTCAGCCGAATACTCTGTGGAACACTGTAGACTGAGATGGAAATGACTTTCCAAAGTGGGGCCAACACACAAAAGGAACAGATACTGCATAGCGTCGACTTCTGATCCTAGTATGATAGAGGAGTGGCGTTATAAAGCTTTCACACACACACACACACACACACACACACACACACACACACACACACACACACACAAACAAACGAACTGTCGTGTGAGTGCTCTAGCTTCCTCCATGCAGGGAAAGCTTCTAGAATTTTCTCCTCCAGCGCTCTTTCTTTCAACCAACTAAAGTTGGCATTGTACCTGATACGCTATTAGATTGATGTCCATAAGGTTTTCGTTCATCAGTGCATATAACAGGTACTTGAATAGTGGACATGTGATATAGAGTAACTTTTGAAGGCATTGACTATGTACTTATGCTACAACACGACTATAGTATCACGTAAGTGTTTGGTAAAAGAGAATTTGTGATCTTATTACGTGACTTGCGAGATTATGTGTAAGTCAGCACATAATGACGAAACACGTGAAAACAGTTATCCTACACGAAGTGTGGTATTGTTACAGTAAAATTAACGTAGAAATACATTTCATCGGAAATGGGGAGGAAATAGAAAACGATTTTTTCATTCATACGACTATACGAGTTTGATTCGATATTTTTGATTCGTCTACATCTACATCGATACTCCAGAAGCCACCGTGCGGTGCGTGGCGGAGGGTACCCACTACCACAACTTGTCATTTCCCTTCCTGCTCCACTCACAAATACAGCGAGGCAAACACGACTGTCTTTACGCCTCAGTATGAGCCCTAATTTCTCTTATGTTTGTGGTTCTTATGTATGTTGGCGGGAGCAGAATCGTTCGCAGTCTGTTTCAAATGTCAGTTATCTAAATTTTCTCATTAGTGTTTCCCGAAAAGAAAGCCGCCTTCCATCCAGATATTGACATTTGTGTTCCCGGAGCATCTACATAACACTTACGTTTTGTTCGAACCTACGTGTAACAAATCTAGCAGCCCGCCTCTTAATTGCTTCGATGTCTTCCTTCAATCCGAACTGGTACGGATTCCAAACACTCGATCAGTCCTCAAGAATAGCTCGCACGAGCGTCCTATATGCGGTTTCCTTCACAGGTGAACTAGTCTTTAAAAATCCTCCCGAGAAACCACAGTCGACCATTTGCCTTCCTTACAACAGTTTTCACTTGCTATTTTCCCCATCATTTCGCTTTGCATCGTTTCACCCAGATGTTCAAACGACTTGACTGTGTCAAGCAGGACAGTAGTAATGCTGTATCCGAACATTACAGGTTTGATCCTCCTACTCATCCTCATTAACTAACATCTTTCCACATTTAGGACTATATTCCATTCACGACACCAACTGGAAATTTTGTCTAAGTCGTATTGCATCGTCCTACAGTCACTAAACTTCAACGCCTTATCCTACACGACGGCATCGTCAGCAAACAATCGCAGACTGCTGCCCACGCTTTCCTCCAAATTATTTGCGTGTACAGAGAACAACAGCGGTCCTACCACACTTCCCTGGGTCACTCCTGACGATAGCCTTGTCTCTGATGAACACTTGCCGTCGAGGGCAACGTGCTGCTTTCTATTATATAAAAAGGCCTCGAGCCACTCTCATATCTGTGAACTTATTCCGTATGTTAGTACCTTGGTTAACAGCCTGCAATGGGGCACCCGGTTAAAGGCTTTGCGGCAATCTGGAAATACGGAATCTGCCTGTTGCCCTTCATCCATAGTTCTCAGTATATAATGTGAGAAAAGGGCAAGTTGAATTTCGAACGAGTATTGCTTTCTGAAACCACGCTGATTCATGGGCATAAGCTGCTTAGCCTCCAGGAAGTTTACTGTATTGGGACTGAGAATGTGTACAAGGATTCTGTAGCAAAGAGAAGTTAGTCTGTAATTTCGCGGATCCGTTCGTTTACCTTTGTTATATACTGGAGTCACCTGCACTTGTTTCCAGTCGCTTGGGGCTTTGTGCTCGGCGAAAGATTTACGGTAAACGAAAACTAGGTAAGGGGCCAATGCCATAGGGTACTCTTCGTAAAACCGAATTGGTATTATATCCGGATCTGATGATTTATCTGTTTTCAAATTATGTTGCTTGTCTCCGTCAGGTTTTCGTCATAAACGCATTTCTATAAGATGGGCGAAATAATTATCTTGACAGGTATACAACTTAACATTGAGAGGATTTTTTTTGTGGTTTTAAGGCGCACAACTTCAATGGTCATTAGCGCCCAGACTACGTTAGGAATGCACCGCTGGGCACAAGTTTAAAACAGCAACTAAAAGGGAAAACACGATAAAGATAGATTGACAGGCATAGGATTAAAAAACCGCATAATCAAATGTCCTTAGACAGGTTTGTCAAGTTGAAAAAACGAATAACGCGAGCAGCTGCTCCTGGGTCATCCGCTAAAATGGCATCTAAAATGGCATCTAGAGTACATGGCAGGCCAAGATCAAGACGCAGTGTAGTAAAATCCGGACAGGACGTTAAAATGTGGCGGACTGTCAGCAATTGCCCACATGGGCAGAACGACGCCGGCGCAGCCGTCAGCAGATGGCGATGGCTGAACCGGCAGTGTCCAATTCGTAACCGGGCCAAAACGACCTCCTCCCGTCGAGAAGGGCGGGAGGAAGACGTCCAAGCCGCGGGAAGAGGTTTCAAGGCCCGAAGCTTGTTGTCCGTAAGTGCAGCCCAATCGGCATGCCACAGCGATAAAATGCGCCGACAAATGACTCTGCTACAATCTGATGAAGGGACACAACAAGAAGCAGTCCGAGGCTGGAGGACCGCAGCCTTGGCCGCGGCATCTGCAGCTTCGTTCCCAGGGATACTGACATGGCCAGGAACCCACATAAAGGTAACCAGAGAACCGTCGTCCACCAGCTGCTGGAGAGAGCGTTGGATCCGGTGGACGAAAGGGTGAACCGGATACGGATCACTGAGGCTCTGGATGGCGCTCAGGGAATCGGAGCAGATGACATAAGCAGAATGTCGGTGGCGACAGATTTAAAGAACTGCCTGGTAGAGGGCAAAGTGCTCAGCTGTGAAGACCGAACAATGGCCATGGAGCCGGTATTTGAAACTTTGTGCCCCGACAATGAAGGTCATATTAATGAACTTAGAACGAAGTTCGACAAAACGGGACTGGTACACCGAACCGGGGGTAACCTCCTTAGGAAGCGAGCTGAGGCCAAGGTGAACGCGAACCTGAGCCTGGAGCCAAGGTGGCGTGTGGCTCTCGCCCACTCTAAAGGTTGCAATGAGTGAAAAATCAAGGTGTTGAAGGAGGCGACGAAAGCGAACTCCAGGGGGTAGCAGGGTAGAGACATACAACCAGTATTGACGGTCGAGAGAGTCGTAAAAAAAGGAACGATAAGACGGGTGGTCGGGCATTGACAGTACCCGACAGGCGTACCAACAAAGCAGTATATCGCACCGGTAGGTGAGTGCCAATTCACCGGCTTCAGCATGAAGACTCTCGACAGGACTAGTATAAAACGCTCCGATCGCAAGACGTAAACCCCGATGTTGTATGGAGTTAAGGCGGCGTAAGATGGACGGCCGTGCAGAGGAGTATACGAAGCTCCCATAATCCAGCTTGGAGTGGACGATCGACCGATATAGGCGAAGTAGGACGGTTCGATCCGCTCCCCACGACATACCACTGAGAACACGGAGGACATTTAGAGAATGGGCACAACGGGCAGCCAAATGTGACACATGTAGAGACCAGCTAAGTTTCCTGTCAAATGTAAGATCTAAAAATTTTGTTGTCTCCACGAATGGAAGAGCAACGCGACCGAGTCGTAAGGACGGTGGGAGAAACGCTTTGTAGCGCAAGAAGTTAATACAGACCGTCTTCTCGGCAGAAAAACGGAAGCCATTGGCGACACTTCAGGAGTAAAGACGGTCAAGAGAACGCTGAAGATAACGCTCCAGGAAACATGTACGCTGCGCGCTGCAATAGATGGTAAAATCTTCCACGAAAAGGGAGCCTGATACATCAGCTGGGAGGCAATCCATTATTGGATTGATCGGTATGGCGAAGAGAGCGACGCTCAAAACTGAGCCCTGTGGCACCCCATTCTCCTGGCGAAAGGTGTCTGACAGGACAGAACCCACACGTACCCTGAACTGTCGATCCACTAAAAAGGAACAAATAAAAAGAGAGAGGCGACCGCGAAAGCCCCATGTTTGCATGGTGCGGGGAATGCCCGCCCTCCAACAGGTGTCGTAAGCCTTCTCCAAATCAAAGAACACAGCTGCGGTTGGGAGCTTCCACAAGAAGTTATTCATAATGAAGGTCGACAAGGTAACCAGATGGTCAACAGCAGAGCGGCGCCTACGAAATCCACATTGTACGTTGGTAAGTAGGCGTCGAGATTCGAGCAGCCAAACCAAACGAGAGTTAACAGTCACAGCTGGTAAGCGGGATGGGTCGATAATTGGAAGGCAAGTGCTTGTCCTTCCCCGGCTTAGGAATCGGTACAACAATAGACTCGCGCCAGCATGCGGGAACATGACCCTCAATCCAGATGCGATTATAAGTACGAAGAAGGAAACCTTTACCCGCAGGAGAAAGGTTCTTCAGCATCTGAATATGAATAGAATCAGGCCCTGGAGTGGAGGACCGTGACCGGGCAAGTGCATTTTCGAGTTCCCGCATGGTGAATGGGGCATTATAACTTTCACGATTCGAGGAACGGAAGTTAGGTGGCCTAGCCTCCTCTGCCTGTTTTCGGGGGAGGAAGGCAGGGTGGTAATGAGTGGAGGTCGAAACCTCTGCGAAATAGTGGCCGAAGGCATTGGAGACATCCTCAGGGGCCACAAGGATGTCATTTTCGACCGTCAATCCAGAAATTGGTGAGTGGACCTTAGTGCCAGATAGCCGGCGCAGGCTACCCCAGACAACAGAAGAAGGAGTAAAACTGTTGAAGGTGCTTGTGAAAGCAGCCCAGCTGGCTTTCTTGCTTTCTTTAATAATACGACGGCACTGCGCACGTAATCGTTTATAAGTGATACAATTCGCCACTGTAGGGTGGCGTTTAAAGGTGCGTAAAGCACGTCGACGAGCACGTAAAGCGTCTCTACATGCTGCAGTCCACCAGGGAACCGGTACGCGACGCGGAGAAGAAGTAGTGTGAGGGATGGAATATTCAGCAGCAGTGAGGTGTGCGACCTGACTATCGCAGCTTGTGAAGGTTTGATCCTGAAAGGTCGCCCTGGAAGAGAAGAGCCCCCAGGCTGCTATGGAGATGTTCCAACTAGTTGAGCACGGAGAGGGGGTATGATGCAGGAGATGGATAACACACGGGAAGTGGTCGCTCGAATATGTATCAGAAAGTGCATACCACTCAAACCGGCGTGCAAGTTGGGTAGTACATATAGAGAGGTCTAAATGGGAATAGGTGTGAGATGTGTCCGAAAGAAAAGTAGGGGCGCCAGTATTGCGGCAGACAAGATTGAGCTGGTTGAAAAGGTCTGCTAAAAGGGAGCCCCTCGGGCAGGATGCCGGAGAGCCCCAAAGAGGATGGTGGGCATTGAAGTCTCCAGTTAACAAAAATGGGGCAGGTAGCTGAGCAATAAGCTGCATCATGTCTGCCCTGGTAACGGCAGATGACGATGGAGTGCAGACGGTACAAATGGAAAATGTAAAAGTGGGGAGAGTAATGCGGATGGCAACTGCCTGCAGGCCGTTGTGCAATGTGATGGGATCGTAGTAAATATCATCCCGGACCAGCAACATAACCCCTCCATGAGCCGGAATACCTACCACAGGGGGTAGGTCAAAACGCACAGAGGTGTAGTGTGCCAAGGCAATTTGATCGCATGGGCGTAGCTTCGTTTCCTGGAGGGCTACGACGAGCGGACGGTGCAAGCGGAGCAGCAACTTCAAGTCCTCTCGGTTGGAGCGAATGCTACGAATATTCCAGTGAATAAGTGCCATCGTGAGAAGAAGAAGAAGAAAAAGAAAAAGAAGATGCAAGAAGGGGGTCACTTCGAAGGCCGCTGAGGGCCTGGCTTCGAGCGAGCACTGCCGCCGCTATCAATAGGCGGACAGTCATCGTCCATTGGTTCTATAGGTTCATCGGCCATCTTGTTAAGATGGCTGGGAGGGGGAGCTTCCTCCGCCGGTGAACGGCCAGATGTTCGGCTACCAGCAGTGCGGTCAGGCGAAACGGATGACGGCCTGGGGCGGCAACCGCCGGGTGGCGCAGGAGAAGAAATGCGCCGTGGCGGAGAAGGAGAACTGTGCTTCCTACGAGCCTTCTTGGAAGGGCGTTTAGTGGAAGTATTGGGCGATGGCTGCGAGTTCGAGGTACGTAGGAAGTCTGCACGGGACGGTTCCTTCTTGAAGGCCCGTGCATCTGACTTCTGGGTCTTCATCTTGGCAGAAGCTGATGAACGTGCTTGTGTCTGAGGGGTGACGGGAGGAAGAGGAGACGTCGACCGGGCGATCTTAGCACTGGCCGAACGGACAACCGTGGTGCTGAAGGTCAGATCGCATGTCTGTGTCGCCACCTCCCTGGTAGTCCGAGGAGAGGCAAGGACAGTACTGTATTTTCCCGCTGGGAGCAGCGTGGGCTTCCTACTAGCAAATAGCTTGTGAGCAGCCGAGGTGGACACTTTCTCTTTGACCCGAATTTCTTGGATACAGCGTTCTTCCTTGCAGATGGGACAGTTGCGGGAGGATGCGGCATGGTCACCCTGACAGTTCACACAACGAGGAGACGGAGGTGGACAGTCACCCTCATGGGCATCCCTGCCACAAGTGACACATTTAGCCGCATTGGAACAAGACTGTCGAGTGTGATTTACACGCTGACACTGGTAGCAGCGCGTAGGTGTCGGGACATAGGGGCGAACAGAAATAACCTCGTAGCCCCCTTTGATGCGCGACGGCAGCTGAACACTATCAAAGGTCAAGAAAAGTGTCTGGGTCGGTACAAGGTCATTGTTGACCTTTTTCATGACCCTATGGACAGCCGTCACGCCCTGCTCAGCGAGGAAGGACTGAATCTCCTCATCAGTGATCTAGTATATACCACACCGCGAGATGAATTCAAAGTGCGGTGAGCCTCCACCCGTACAGGGAACATGTACAGTAGTGTGGCCCGAAGCAGTTTTTGTGCCTGAAAGGCGCTCTCAGTTTCTAGTAACAAGGTACCGTTACGCAACCTGGTACAAGACTTGACAGATCCGGCTATGGCATCTACGCCCTTCTGGATAACGAAAGGGTTGACAGAGGAAAAATCCTTTCCGTCCTCAAATCGAGAGACTACGAGGAACTGTGGGGCAGGCGGTAGTTCTTTCGTCACTGGTGGCTGGTCAAGTTTCCGTTTTTGGGCAGAAGTCGAGAGAGAAGGAGAGAAATCCATTGCGGAGGAATCCCCCATGATTGCCAGCGTCTCCAATGGCGCGCTCCTTCCTTGTCGGGACCCTCTCAGAGGGCACTCCCGCCTTAGGTGAATGTTTACACCTCAAGCCACAACTCCCGAGAAACGGACGGAGGGACCAATCGGCATGGTCGGAAGGTGTCAGCTCAGGCAATCACCCCTCCCTGGGCCTGGCCTTTACCAGGGGGTACGTGCGTGCCTTACTTGTCTACCCAGGGCGGGGAATTACGCGTTACCCCGTCACCGGCTACGCGTGCGAACGCGTGGGTCGGCCTTCAGGCACGCACAGGGAGGAAGGAAGAAGAGGAAAAAGAAGAGAGAGAGGAAGGACAGACTGTCTCAAACGCCGAGCCGGAGACCAGAGAAGGCAAGGAGAAGAAGGCAAGGGAAAGAGGAAGTAAGACAGTGAGATGGAGAAGAACAAAGAAAGGAACCAACCAAAGGAAGGAAGAAACCAGAAGAAAGGAAAAACCAAAATTACCGCAAATATAGGTCGTGGAACCGTCCGTCTCCGGACGCAGGCGCTAACTACCCCCTTGAGGGGGAGGGACTCCTTTTAGTCGCCTCTTACGACAGGCAGGAATACCTCAGGCCTATTCTAACCCCCGGACCCACAGGGGGGCACATTGAGAAGAAACTTTGAAAATTTAGTCCAAAATAACATTAACCTCTTTATGCGGAAAGCTACTTACAGACGTTATTTTCCTGCAAAATTACAGTTCATTTAATGAAACTGAAATGGCCGTACAGCGTTTTGGGTCGGGAGACACCACCTGAGGTTTTTGGGCAGCCTGGCGCAAGTGATTTTATTTCACGCCACATGGACGACTTGCACATTGATGACAATGAAAGGATGATGAAGATGTCACAACACCCAGTCCTCTATTGGATAGAATCTCCGGCTAGGCCAGGAACAGAACCCAGGGCTCTCTGATCTAGCAACGTTAAACACTACATCAAGTGCTTCGTGGAGTTAATCTGCTAAAGATCATCGTAATGAGGATGTGTGTGTTCTTGGATATCACTGCGTTATAAAATATTGTAACAATTATTCTTTATTTCAGCGGTATTTTGCTCTATTCCACACAGACGTCTCCATACAGATTTGAAACATTAAAAAGTGTTAACAATGAAACCGGATTCTATCATTCTCTGTCTTTTGCTTGTGCCTTTGTACCGCATCTGCACATGCTCGGTGCGGTTATTAACGGGTGAGGCGAGGTCACTTTAAGGGGTGGTCGGGTGCCCCTCCTGTCGTCACCCTGCCAGCCGCCCCCCTCCCGCCTAACCTCCCACCGTGAGGGAATATGTGTACCTCACCTGTCTCTGAGGCGGAACATTGTAGCACATGCGATATGGGAAACCGTCTAAAAAACCACAACCAGGCTCGCTGGCTCAGCGACCCTCTTCGGTAATCCACAGAGTAGCCAAAGCTACTCTTCCCGAAAGCGACACACACGACTGTGTCACTTTCTGGCATTAATACAGAAAGTATAGCTAATTTCATTACTATTAGAAATCAATGATGTGATCCGATGTACCGTACCTTCTTTGTTGCTTTCGTCATCTGTTCGTCATCTCTGATGAGAGTTGTCTGAGTGGAACAGGTAGCGTCATTATTCGTGCTAAGTAGACCACAAATGTTGATAAGCAGTTGATGTTTCGCATTCGCTGCAGTTGTTCTCAGGCATCAACAAGGAGTTTGAAGTTCATTGCAATGAAATGATCATAGTCTGCCGTTTGACTGTACGAGTATTCACATGGTGTAACAGCTGATGGACCGGTTCACTTACCCCATCCATCGGTCTCCTGTAATAGTGGCATATAATCTCAATTGAAAGACTAATATATAGAAATATGAGGAGCAGAAAATATATCTGCGGAGAGAGGACGTGCATAGGATACGGTCAACATTTTCACATATTTCTGAAAATTATTACATTGACAAAGGGCGGAAAGACACTGTGTCGCGAGTGTTGTGCCTAACATTCGGTCAGTTTGCTACAGTGTACTACAGAACAGCACATATTCCGTTGTATTGCGTCGCCATAATTTCGAGAAGCCTCTGCTCTCTTACGGCTTATCGGTCACAAATTTCCTAAAAAGTTTTACTGCAGTGTGTAATCAGCAGGAAATCTCATGAAGTCTGTTAACATGTTTGATGAAAGACATATCAGGATGCCGAATTTTAGTTCAGTTGTCATGCTCGGTTTGTGATGTAACTGATGTAACAATTTGCAATTAGGTGAGGAGAGGTGAGGAGCCAGCTTCAGTTTTCGTTTGTGAGCAAAACTCATGTGTTGAGGTTGTTATCCCATATGTCAAGTATATTTGTATTCGAGGCTACAGTGTTGCATAGTGGTCTCAAACTCCTGCAGGCCTCTTCACTTCTGCGTCACTGCCGTACTGCAACCTACATTCTTTTCCACCTGCTGACTATAGTGAAACTTTGGTCTGCCTCTACCACTTTTATACTCTGTACTTCCCTCCATTACTAAATCAACTATTCCATCGCGCTTGAGCATGTGTCTTATTGCCCTGTCCCTTCCTTTAGTCAAGGTACGCGTTTTTAGCTTATAGCTTTAGCTTTATAGCTCGTTAGATTTACCAGAATAGCAGCTCTATATGATAGTGGTGACTAGCGTCATCGGAGTACAACGTCCCGACACAGGCTGTGCGTTTGCTGCCCGTGCGTGGGTGGGAGAGCGGCGCCTGCTGCCATTGGTCAGCCTAGCGGCCAATGGCGGGACCCTCCGTGCTGACGTCACAGCCACCCACGCGGCGTCCTGGCGCTGAAAGCAGATACCGATTAGAATCACCGTCACGGCTTTCGCACCTGAGTAGCTCTAGTATCTAATTTTAGGCCGAGACAAGGCATATCGACAAAAGCCTAAGGACAAATCTCCGCCCATGTACTTGTCTACTTGTGGAAAGAAATATGGAATGAGGATTAACATTTAACGTCACCTGGATGCCATTGGAGATGGAGCACAGATAAAGGCAGTAGTGGTTTCAGATTTAAGAAAGCGTCTCAGCATCGAGTCAGACTGGTGTAAGGAAGACAAGAAGAAATCCCGATAGTTGGGCAGTAATTTGAACAGCAGTCCTTCCAAATGTGAGGCGAGTATTTTAACCTATACACAAACTGTCTGCTAGTGATATACAAGCACGTCAATCTAGCGCATAGAAAATCATTTAGACTGCGGTATCTCGAGAATACACGTCGAACGAACTTCAAGTAAACTGCTTATCTCCATATCCGCAATAGAAGACCTTCAGTAGTTCATCAGAATGAAATTATCTCTGCTTGAAAGTGAAGTGCAACCACCCATTCGGGAACATCTTGCAGTAGAAAAGAAAACATAAAAAAGACCCCAAATAGCCATTTTGATGTAATAAGCCAAAGGACACTTAACATTTCAATACAGGCCTAAGAATTTTTACTTTTATGAATGGTTCGAGCTAAAAGTTTTGAAACAGAAGGTGTTGAGGAATGTCATCTGTATTCGATTGGTGCTGGAATAAGTAAAATTATAATAAAAAATGAACATCTAGTAAGCCTTGAAAAATGTAGAAAATGGAAAAAACTATAATACAGCTATAAAATTTCAGGTACTCTTTGGAGACATATCCATTTTAGAGCTCGACTTAACGTAAATAGAACTAATGAAAACCGAAGACTAACCTTCTGAGAGCGAAAGGACGGATATGTAGCTACCTCAAACTTCCTGGAAGATTAAAACTGTGTGCTGGGCCGAGACTCGAACTCGGGACCTTTGCCTTTGCCGGCCGCGGTGGTCTAGCGGTTGTAGGCGCTCAGTCCGGAACCGCGAGGCTGCTACGGTCGCAGGTTCGAATCCTGCCTCGGGCATGGATGTGTATGATGTCCCTAGGTTAGTTAGGTTTAAGTAGTTATAAGTTCTAGGGGACTGATGACCAGAGATGTTCAGTCCTATAGTGCTCTGAGCCATTTTAACCAACCTTTGCCTTTCGCGGGCAAGTGCTCTACCAACTGAGCTACCCAAGTACGACTCACGCCCTGTCCGCACATCTTTACTTCTGCCAATATCCTTTCTTTCAGGAGTGCTAGTTCTGCAAGGTTCGCAGGAGGGCTTCTGTAAAGTTTGGAAGGTAGGAGACGGGGTACTGGGAGAAGTAAAGCTGTGCGGACGGGGCGTGCGTCTTGCTTGGGTGGCTCAGTTGGTAGAGCACTTGCCCGAGAAAGGCAAAGGTCCCGAGTTCGAGTCTCGGTCCGGCACACAGTTTTGATCTGCCAGGAAATTTCATATCAGCGCACACTCCGCTGCAGAGTGAAAATTTCATAATGTAGCTACCTGTTAAAAAGGCTCAGTACTAGCTTTAGGTCTCTGTGTAAATACGACGGTTGCTCATTAACTTTTAGTATCAGCTCTGAAAAATAAAGTTACATATTTAATTTTTTATGTATTTTCAGGTGCATGCATGCGGTCAGAGCACACGGTGAAGTCTGCGCTCCATGCTAAATGGACCTGAACGAAATGAGCCGCGTCATTGATGAAGTGCAGTATAGTGAGATAATTGATTTCTGATGTCGCCGAGAACGAGTTGCTGCATCAGTGGGCTAATGCTACGGCTTCTTATTTTGGCTCTTGTAGCGGCGTGCTAGGTTTCTGTGGTGCGGATATCTCAGAGTGCACACACAGCCTATTCCTGTCAGCAAACAAAAACTTTAAGAAAAAATTGAACTATTTTAAGACGCACCTGATTACTTTCACACTGCAGGAGTATTTGAAACGTCATGTGGCTCTGATGAAGCGTATTTAGGCGAAACAAAAGGACGGTAAAACGCGAACGGCTGAGGCGCATAAAACAAAAGTGTTAAATGTGCTGCAATGAATCATCAGCAGGACTGCGGATAGGCTTCCAGGTTTGAGGCTTCGCGCCAGCAAACACCGACCAGGAAGCCACCTCTGCGTGGCGAGAGTAGCACTTTTCTCTGTTTCGTTACCTATCTTGTAGCGATGGCCCATTAATAATCGCTGGAAAACTTTGACCGAATAGCCATATCTCTTCAGAATACTTATTAAATAACAGGGGCACCGGAAGATCCGGAAAAAAGTACCAAGAGAGTGGTCGAAACGACGAGGCCTAACAGCCTAGAAGATTTTAAATGACAACGGTCAAGAAACCCCGCAGATTGATTGTTAGATGCGTGGCATTATACTTCATATGTGATAATTTAGGTCTACGGCAGGTCCTTAGATGGATTCGGAGGCTTTCCTTTCGCATCTCACGTGTCTTGTGAGGCCATTTGCGAATACGCGAAACACAAACGATGACGATACGACATCTCGTGAAAGCTCTTTGGCCTTGTCGCAGGGTCCGCTTATATATGTTACACTTTTAATATCGACGCACTCTCAAGAGCACTTGTGGCACACTGTGGTTAATTATTTTAGAGTTTTACTGTCAATGATCTGTCGAACAGTTCTTCAGCAGACTGATGGTCACAAAGCTGGTAGTCATTTAGTGTGGCTGTAGTTTCGTAGCTAAGACATACGGCACAACGTAATAGGCATTATGTGAACGCCGCCACAAGATATCCAACTGCAATTGCTTGAAGTTGAGAGTAGATCTGGGAATCTGACTTGTTTACACGACCTCACCAACCGCAGGTTTTTTTTCCAGGACCTGTAGGTGGCAGATTAGCAGCTTATGAGCTTGTCTAGACGTATGAGTGTAAGCAGCACTTGCGAGAGAGACAGAGTTTGATATGAAAGACTCCTGTCGACATACAGTCCGGAATACAAGCTTCAGTGTCAAACATTTTATCAAGACGAGTGCAGAGGGTTTCTGCCCCTGCACCAGCAAGTACGATAACGATGAGCGAATGTGTGTTGCCTGGATGCAGGGCCGTGCTTTTACGCAGCAACAGTAATCACTTCATCTCCTGCACAGTCTTTTTTTTTGTCTTGCTTCTATTATCAATCGCAACGTCAGATCAGCGTCTCTCGTGCCTTTACCTTTTCTGAAGCCAAACTGATTGTTACCTAACATATCCTCAATTTTCTTTTCCAATTTTTCTGTATGTTATTCTTGTCAGCGACTTGGGTGCATGAACTGTGAAGCTGATTGTCCGATAATTATCGCGCTTGACAGTTCCTGTAGTCTTCGAAATTGTGTGGATTATATTATTTCCGAAAGTCATATGGTGTACCGCCAGACTCATATTCTACACGCCAACGTAAATACTCCTTTTTGTGCCACTTCCCCTAATGATTGTAGAAATTCTGATATCCTGTTTTCTATGCATTATGCTTTATCTCACCTTTAGGTCACCCAAAGCTTTTGAATTCTGATACTGGATCCCCGAGCTCTTCTAAATCGACTTCTGTTTTTTCTTCTACCACATCATCAGACAAACCTTCCCCCTCAAAAGGGCCTTCAATGTGCTCTTTCTACCTATCAGCTTTCTCCTCTGCGTTTAACAGTGGACTTCCGTTGCACTCTTGATGTTACCGCCCTTGCTTTTAATTTTACCAAAACTTATTTCGATTTTCCTATATGTTTAGTCAGTCCTCCGCCGATCATTTATTTTTCGATTTCATCACTTTTTTATTTAACCAATTCGTCTTAGCTTCCTGGCGCTTCCTGTTTATTTCATTCCTCACATACTTCTTTCTGTATTTCTGATATTCCCTTAACATTTTTGTACTTCCTTGTTTCATCAGTCAACTGAAGCATATCTTCTGTTACCTTTTGTTTCTTCGCAATTTCCTTTTTGTACCTATGCTTTTCTTTCCAACTTCTATGAATGTCTGATTAAGAAACGACGATTCCTCTTCGACTGTAATGGCTAGTGAGCTCTTTCTTATCGCAGTATCTATAGTCTTAGAAATCTTCAAGCGTATCTCTTCATTCCATAGTGCTTCCGTATCCCACTTCTTTGCATATTGATTCTCCCTTATTAATCTCTTTGGTTTTGGTTTGGTTTTGTCTTGCTTTAGGACGCAGAAAACCACTAGCATCATATGCGCCCAAGACAAAACTATAGAACACGAAGACAGAGAGGAGTTGAAAAACAACTATATGTCATTTCCTACTGACATAATAGAACACAGCTAAAAACAGGCATGTTGGAAAAGGGCTAAAAATACACCATACTGAGACGAGGTCCAAAAATAAAAGTTAAATGGCCTTCATCTTACTGCTTTGGTGGATAAAAATAAAACTCGGTCGACAGCCCGTGCATCAGTTGTTACAACAGCTTGTAACACAGACGACAAATCCAAGCGAGAACATAAACATTTTAAAAATGAACATTCCATCAGGAAGTGGTGGACAGTTTAAACTTGTACACAATGTGTACGAAGTGGTGGGGTAGCGCCACTTAGCAAATGACGATGGCTAAAAAGGCAGTGCCCAATACTCAGCCTTAAAGTGACTCCTCCCTGCGGCAAGGCCGAGAGGAGGTCGTCCAAGCCACTGGGAGAGGCTTAATAAGTCAGAGCTTATTCCCAGGAAGCGATGCCAAAGGGACATCACATCCTGACAGACGGCAACGCAGCAATAATCGGGGGGAATAAAGAAAATCGTGGGCTTTGGTATGACGACTGCAGCCTTGGCAGCAGCGTCAGCAGCCTCGTTTCCTGGAAGACCGACGTGACCAGGAACCCACAGAAGCAACACACTGGCTCCACCGAGAGTGAGCAAGTGACAGTTTTCCTGGACCATCTTCACTAAGGGATGGGCGGTGTACAGGGAACATAGATTTTGAAGGGCGCTGAGTGAGTCTGAGCAGGGGACACAATTGAAAATGCTGTGTCGCCGAATGTATTCTGTGGCCTGATACAGGATGAAGACCTTGGCTGTAAATACTGAGCAGTTTGCCAGAAGCCAATATAGAAAGACAAACGTGCCAATGATGAAGGCACACCTGACCCCACAGTCAGGCCAAGAGCCATCAGTGTATACAAAAGTACTATCGCTAAGTTCCATACGAAGAACTTGAAACTGAAGGCAATAGACCGAGGCTGGAGTAGTGTCCTTAGGAAGCGAATCAAGACCAAACTTAACACAGGCCACTTCATGAAGCCGAGGGAGTGATGTGTTCACACACACTGGGTAAGTGGGTAGTGTGGTGCTAAGCAGCCATATCAACTGCAGTAGGTAGACTCCCGGAGGTAAGAGGGTTGGGTTGTTTGGGGAAGGAGACCAGACAGCGAGGTCATTGGTCTCATCGGATTAGGGAAGGAGGGGGAAGGAATTCGGCCGTGCCATTTGAATGGAACCACTCCGGCATTTGCCTGGAGCGATTTAGGGAAATCACGGAAAACCTAAATCAGGATGGCCAGACGCGGGACTGAACCGTCGTCCTCCTGAATGCGAGTCCAGTGTCTACCAAAGGTAAGAGAGAAGAGGGATGTGCCCCATACTGGCGATCAAAGAAATTGTCAAAGAAGGAGGCTTTGCAGACGAATGGCATGCATACCTGCTGAGGAGAAAGTCACAGCAGTACGACAGCGGTAGTTCAGCAGCTTCAGCATACAGACTCTCGACCAGACTAGTGTAAAAGGGGCCTGATGCGAAACAGGTAACACGATGGTGGATAGTGTTGAGACAATGTAAGAGGGATGAGGTGCAGACGCATAAACAAAGCACCCATCGTCAAGTTCCGAATCGACAAGGGCCAGTACACACTGAGGAGGGTGGTTCGACCAGCACCCCAGGACGTACCATTAAGGACATGTAGGACACTGAGGAACTGAGTCCAGTGGGCTGCCAAGTAAGACACGGGGTGAGACCAACAGAGATTCCTATCGAGCATGAGCCCCAGGAATTTCGTAGTTCCAACGAACATAAGGACAGCAGGACCCAAAAGTAAAGATGGTGGGAGAAACCATTGGTACTGCCAGAAATTCATACAGACAGTTTCATCAGTGGAAAAGCGAAAGGCACTGTCGATGCTCCAGGAGTAAAGACGATCAAGACATTGCTGAAGACGCCGCTCAGTAGGACAGGTCCATGGAGAATTACAACAGATGGCAAAATCGTCAACAAAAAGGAAGCCAGAGATCCCTGGCAGGAGACAGGTCATTATAGGGTTAATGGCGATAGCAAAGAGGATGACGCTCAGGACAGAACCTTGAGGCACACTGTTTTCCTCGATTAAGGTATCCGACAAAGCAGAGCCCAAAAAGACCTTGAAAACTAGGTCTTTTAAAAATGCCTGAAGGAAACAGGGCACATGGCCATGGCAAGAGTGAGGAGGACACCAGATCTCCAGCAGGTGTTGTACGCCTTCTTCAAATCTGAAAACACCGCCACAGTCTGGGATTTCTGCAGAAAACCATTAATGACATGGATGGACAGAGTAATGAGATGGTCAACTGCAGAACACTGCACTCAAAATCCATGCTGTGCATTTGTCAGTAAATTGCTAGACTTGAGCCCCCATAGCTGCTAGCATGAATCATAGGTTCCATCACCTTGTAAATGCAGCTGGTAAGAGAGATGGGGCGGTAGCTAGAAGCAAGGTTTTTGGTCCTTACTGGGCTTAGGTCTGGGTATGACAGTGGTTTCACGACAGCGTCCGGCAAATGTTCCCTCTGCCCAGATGCGGTTGTATGTGTTAAACAGAAAGTGCTTGCTCACAAAAGAAAGGTGCTGCAACATCTGAATGTGGATGGAATCTGGCCCTGAAGTGGAGAATCGGGGTGAACTGAGAGCATGATCTAGCTCCCTCATAGTGAAGGCGGCATTGTAGCACTCACGATTTGGAGAAGAGAAGTGTATAGCTCGAACCTCTGCCATTCGTTTCCGATGGAGGAAGACAGGGTGATAGTGGGAAAAGCTCTAAAATTTCTCAAAATGGCGGCCCAAGGCGTTGGAGATAGCAATAGGGTCCATGATGACATCATCAGCTACTGTCAGGCCAGAAATTGGGGAATGGATGTTGGTCCCAAAGAGGCGTCGGATGCTGGCCCACACAACAGAGGAAAGGGTGGAACTGTTAATAGACCTAGAGAATGCAATCCAGCTAGCTCTTTTGCTATCCTGAAGAAAGCGACGACACTTTCCATGCAGTTTTCCATCATGGATGGTGGTTAAAATGCAGAGATCACGGCTCCGCATCGTGGCACGCCTTAGACCACCAAGGGACTGGGACACCTCGTGGTGAAGATGTATTGCAGGGAATGGAACATCCTACAGCAGTAAGGATAACATTTGTGAAATATTCCACCTGCTCATCACAACTGCGAATCTTGTTTTTCGAAGGTCGCCAAGGAGGAATACAGCCGCCAGTTCTCCTTAGGAAGCTGCCATCTGGGCGTGCTCACATATGAGGTAGGAGTCAGCCAACAGATAGCACATGGGAAATGGTCACTCAAGTAGATTTCAGAAAGAATGGACCATTCAAGATGATGGGCAGGCTAGGCAGTGCACAAGGATAGGTCCAAATGGAAATAGGTGTGCATGGAGTCAGTAAGGAAAGTGGGTGCTCCAGTGTTAAGGCGGAAGAGGATATGTTGGTTAAGAAGGTCAGCCAAGAGGGCAGCTCTCTGACAGGTCCTGGGAGATTATGCACATTAAAGTCGCCGAGTAGCAAATGTGGGGGAAGTCTGCCCTGTTGACAGCAAGTGATGGAGGGACGTAAATGGTACAGAGGAAAATGTCAGGTGAGGAAGGTAAAGGCAAACTGCAACAGCTTGAAAATTGGTAATTAGGGAGATGGGTTGACTATGAATGTCATCCCGTATGAGCAGTGTGACGCCTGCATGAGATGGAATGCTGACCTCAAGGGGAAGGTCAAAACGAATTGGTATGAAATGTGAAAGCTCAAAGCTGTTGTGAGGGCGCAATTTCGTTTCCTGAAGGCAGAGTACAAGGGGATGCTGCAATGGGACTGAAGGCCACAAACATTCCATTGGACTAGAGTCATCATGACGAAGAGAAGTATCAGCTTGCTTCTGCGGTCAGTCTTTGGGGTCCAACGCTGGAAAACGGTTGATGGTGTGCACTGGCGACACGGAGACCGTCCGGCTAAGGTATCATGTGGCGACACCATCAAAGGGCGTTTTCCATTTGGTGTAGGGGAAGACCATTTAACTTTGGTGGAGTTTTTCGAGCCTTTCCAGTTAGAGAAGACTTGGGTGGTGTTTGTCTTGAGGGATGGAGGTAGTCTTCACAAGAGTACTCCTACCCTTTCCATCCTATCGGTTGTGAAGCCGGACGCTTCGCCCCTTGAGGCGAGAGTTTGAGGGCTTGTTGCACAGCTGGATAGGGGGATTGCATTGCTACCTTGACACTGGGCTATTTGACAGTCCCAGAGCTGAATTGGAGATCGCATGTCCGCTTAGCCACGTCCTTCGTGGAGCGACGGGTAACAAGAACAGAACTATAGGTAACGGGTACAAGATGGGAGAACACAGGGTTTGTGACTACCCAATAACTTCCGAGCGACTTGGTAAGGCACTTCTTCCTCTACCCAGATCTCTTGGACAGCCCGCTCATCAAAATGCATGGGAAAATCCCAAGAGGAGACTGCATAGCTGCCATTGCAGTTGATATAGTGTGGAGAAGGAGGTGGACAGTTGCTCTTGTGCGCATCCTTATCTCAGTTGACATATTTGGCTGGGTATGACAAGACATTCCAGCGTGGTTGCAATGATGACACTGGTAGCAGTGCATCAGGTTTGGAATGTATGGCCGGACTGTGATAATTTCACAGCCTGCTTTGATTTTGGACTGTAGTACCACTCTATCAAAGGTGAGAAAGAGAGTGCAGGTGGGCACTAAGGAGCAATCTACTTTTCTCATTACATGATGAGCGATAATGACACCCTGATCAGTCAGCGACAGACAATGCAGAACAGTCCCAATAAAGCCCCAGCCATGTTCCCCAAGGGAGGAGAAAAAGAATAGCAAGAGGATAGACACGCAGCACGGAAGGAAAAAAATGCTTCAAAGTCTGGGACCCCATGGTAGCCAAGCACAACCCCTCCAAAGAGTGGCAAGCCCCCTGATGGGGGACTAACCTCTGATTTCAGCCTCCTCTTCATCACTAGTACACTCTGATCTGAGTCTATATCTGCTCCTGGCTACGCCTTACACTCTAGTATCCGATTTCAGAATCTTTGTCTGACCAAGATGTAGTATAACTGAAATCTCCCCGTATTTCCCGGCATTTTCCAAGTATACCTCCACGTCTTGTGATTCTTGAACAGAGTATTCGGTATTACTGGCTAAAATTTATTACAGAATTCAGTCTTTCTCCTTTCTCATTCCTACCACCAAGTGAATATTCTCCTGACTATTAGATTTTCATCCCCTTTACGTACCGTATTATCCGTTCAATTTCTTCATATACTTTCTCAATCTTTGAATCTTCAGCTTGCGACTTCACTACACATACCTGAATTATCGTGGTCGGTAGTGGTTTGCTGCCGATCCTCATGACCAGAAATCCTTGTCCCATTTCCATTTCATGTCACTGACCCCCCACTACATCTAGACTGAACCACTGGATTTCCCTTTTCAGATTTTCTGGCTTCCCTATGACGTTCAATGTTCTGACATCCCACGCCCCAAGTCATAGAAAATTATCCTTTCTCTTATGGTCACCTCCCCTTGGCAGTCCTCTCCTGGAATTCCAAAGGAAGGAAGGAAGAATGGGTTTAACGACTCATTAGATACGGGGAACAAACTCAGACTGCGACAAGGATGGGGAAGAAAATCGGCTGTGCCCTTTGAAAGGAACCATCCCGATATTTGTCTGAAGCGATTTAGTAAAATCACGGGAAACCTAAATCAGGATGTCCAGACGTGATTTTGAACAATCGTTCTCCCAAAGGTGAGTCAATTGTGCTAACCATTGCGCCATCTCACTCGGTTGGAGATTCAGATTGGGGACGTCTCCGGAATATTTTGCCAGTGGAGAGATCATCATGACACTAATTACAAGCCACCTGTCTTGTGGATACACATTATGTGTCTTTAATGACGTGGTTTCCATTTCCTTCTGCATCCTCATGCCGTTGATCATTGGCGATTCTCCCGCATTTATGGGCAATTTACCCACCCCAAGGGAAAGGAAGTGCCCTGAACCTCTGTCCGCTCACTTGCTCTGCTTGACAAGGCCGTTGGCAGAATGAGGGTGACTTCCTATGCAGGAAGTCTTTGGCCGCCAGTGCTGATTATTATTATTCAAAATTTAAGACGTTGACAGGGTTCGAGCTCCGGATCGAAGATGTTCTGATTACCAATCAAAGACGCCACAGGTGTAGATCACTGCCTGCTAATCATAATTCCCCATGAATATGTCGGTATGGGAGATGAATCCGACTCACTGGTCGAGTCCTTTGTGCCACAGCGCAAATGAGAGCCAAGTAATGCGATTGGGTGCTCACTCCAAAACTACAGAAGCGTTTCATTTTCCTAGTGTAAACTGTGGAAACTGCAAATTTGCTACCTTTATTAGCCCAAACAGGATGGTGCGATTCGCTATGCTCCATAACCCCCAGGGAACCACTGTACCGGACGGTGGTGGTTGGCAGGGGGAGGGGGGCGGGCACAGGGCAACCTGCATAGACTTACGGTGCCCTACCGACAGAATCAGAGCCTCTCAGATTCTGTGAATCCGCACCTTTTCCTTCCCTCTTGGAATCCTCGTGGAGGACCCCATGAACTTTCTCGTGCTGCTCTGGTCTGCGTTTCAGTCGAGACAAAATGATGCTTGCAGCCACATACTGAAGAAACATTAAAATAAAATTACTAATCGTCGCATAGCAACAAGTGACGAAAGTCACATAACTCACTCATCACTTTTTGCTGAAAAAGAATAAAACCTCCCTTAACGTAAATCCTCAATAGTCACTGAGTTTTGGGTCTAAGAAAGTAGACTACCTCGAATGAACACCGGGAAATCGAAAACCGAACTTACTAAAGTTCTTACATTAAACTATTATAAAAATAACAAGACATCATAGTGTATTTGAATTCATGGTATTACAATGTAAAGGCAATACGGTGCCACCTAAAACCATAGGACCTTTCATCTTCACAATCTTTTTCTTTTCTAGAGTGAGCCACGTGGCATGTTGGCTTCTTATGAACACTTCCTTCGTTACAGTCTACAGAAAGAGATTCTAAATTTGTTTTTAAATTCACACGATTCCTCATTGGGATGTTCAATATTATAATTATAAAATCGGGTCAAGTATTCATAAGAACAAGGGAATGTGTATTGACATTACACTACAAATATATACAAATACCAGAAATAACTCCAGGATGTGGTGATCTGCTCATAGCAGCAGCAAAATTATAAAGAAAGGAAATAAATTACAAATAGAAATGATCTTCAGAGGTGACTTTTCCATTTGCCTTGACACGATGCAAAACGAATGAATATCTTAATCAGTAAATTTGAAGCAGAAGAACTATATGGCTCTATACGAAAATGATGGCATCTGCCTTAATTATATTGTGGTGTTTTTGTACAATGTTATTAGAAAATTTAACGTGCTTGTCTCTCATGCAGCGAGCCCGGTGCGATTCCCGACGGGGTTGATTTTCTCCGCTAGTGGAGTGGAGTCGACCAATGAGGCGTCGACTGCAGTAAGACTTGCACTTGGCGGCCGAACTTCCATTAACGGAGCCTACCAGCTAACAATGCCATATGATCACTTCAATTTTTTTTGCACTAGAAAATTATTTATTTAATTAATTATTTGTGTTGAGAAAAAGGGGTATTGTACAAACAAAGAATATGCGCAATGTATTTCCTTTTTGGTATAAAGACAACATTCTGTGTCTTTTGTTTTGTGACCGCCATTCGATGAACAGCTCCGTATTCAGGTCCGTGTTAAGGCACTAATATTTCATTCAATCGGTTTCAGACTATTAGCAATATATTATTATTGTTAAATGATTGTACATGTTGTCATTCGGAACATTAGCGCTCCCCGCGTCAAATCCTTTAAGGTTTCAGCCTTTAGCGCTGCGGAGAAAAAGAAAACGTTATTTACGCCTTTTCGTGGCTAACGGCAATTTAAAGATTTTCATTCGCAGCGTCACGCTGCAGAAGAGCGCCGCAGCATTAATTTATTTAATTTCAGCTAAAGTGCAGTCCTAGCAGAAAGCAGTGTATCGTAACAGTATTTTAATCTTAGCTCAACTGACTACCCCATTTGCTTACGCACCATGCAAATAATTTCAATTACGACCGTGCTTGAGGCCTTGTAAGAAAATTTATTAATAATAATGTTTATGTCTGAGGTTTTTCAAGCTCTGAGATTATCTTGAAAGAACTTGCTGGATTATTTGTTGCCTTCTAAATATGATTAAATACGGAAACTCAGGTAACTGTAGTTTATCTGATAAATAATACCTTAGCACGAACAGCCCAAACCTTCCTTCTACTAAACAGGCCACAACCAACGAACACTCAATGCATTAATAACCAAATTTAAATAAATTGTAACATTAAAACATGTATTCCAGTGTCTCAGTATGTTGTGTACTGTAAGTGAAATGGTTATCAAGAACAATTCATAAATACGTTAAGTGCGAAAGTGTGATTGATTGTGTGTGTGTGTGTGTGCGTGTGTGTGTGTCTCAAGACGCTGAGACGCAGCTCAGTCACGCCGATGCGTTGCCTGAAAACATCGTCTACAGCAAAGACGCCGCGGCGTGTGGCCAGGTGCCGATGGCCGTGTTCTACAGAGCCCTTACAGCTGTCCTCAGTCCTCGGACACGTGACACGCGCCGACCCTTTCGGTATAAAGGCAGGCAGTGTCCCACGGCTCAGCTGCCGCCCTCTCGCTGAAGGTCAGAACACCTTGTCCGGCTACATTTATCCATTTTTCACCTGCGCGGTCATCGCCGCTGTATCTGAAACAAGTAAAAGCTTCATTGAACAGGCGCATCATTCACTCTGTTCATCATAATCCCATACGTAGATGCTAACACTCCGATACCAGTGTTTTATTTACTGTTTTCTACTTAAAGTGGAACCACGTTGCAGTTTATGGAATTTAACCAAACAAATGCTGTTTCCACTTCAAAAGGAAAATGCAAAAGACGTTATTGATTATAGTTTTGTTCACAAGTGAAGGAAAAAGCAACCAGCAATAAGTAAGGGTTTCCCCAAAATCTTTACCTCCTCGTATACAAGTGGTACAGTCTTTCTGACATCAATTCTGGTGATTTGGAGCTCCGAATTTGTTACAGCATCATGAGTGACAATTTATTTCCTGTATTAACGAAATACACTCCTGGAAATTGAAATAAGAACACCGTGAATTCATTGTCCCAGGAAGGGGAAACTTAATTGACACATTCCTGGGGTCAGATACATCACATGATCACACTGACAGAACCACAGGCACATAGACACAGGCAACAGAGCATGCACAACGTCGGCACTAGTACAGTGTATATCCACCTTTCGCAGCAATGCAGGCTGCTATTCTCCCATGGAGACGATCGTAGAGATGCTGGATGTAGTCCTGTGGAACGGCTTGCCATGCCATTTCCACCTGGCGCCTCAGTTGGACCAGCGTTCGTGCTGGACGTGCAGACCGCGTGTGACGACGCTTCATCCAGTCCCAAACATGCTCAATGGGGGACAGATCCGGAGATCTTGCTGGACAGGGTAGTTGACTTACACCTTCTAGAGCACGTTGGGTGGCACGGGATACATGCGGACGTGCATTGTCCTGTTGGAACAGCAAGTTCCCTTGGCGGTCTAGGAATGGTAGAACGATGGGTTCGATGACGGTTTGGATGTACCGTGCACTATTCAGTGTCCCCTCGACGATCACCAGTGGTGTACGGCCAGTGTAGGAGATCACTCCCCACACCATGATGCCGGGTGTTGGCCCTGTGTGCCTCGGTCGTATGCAGTCCTGATTGTGGCGCTCACCTGCACGGCGCCAAACACGCATACGACCGTCATTGGCACCGAGGCAGAAGCGACTCTCATCGCTGAAGACGACACGTCTCCATTCGTCCCTCCATTCACACCTGTCGCGACACCACTGGAGGCGGGCTGCACGATGTTGGGGCATGAGCGGAAGACGGCCTAACGGTGTGCGGGACCGTAGCCCAGCTTCATGGAGACGGTTGCGAATGGTCCTCGCCGATACCCCAGGAGCAACAGTGTCCCTAATTTGCTGGGAAGTGGCGGTGCGGTCCCCTACGGCACTGCGTAGGATCCTACGGTCTTGGCGTGCATCCGTGCGTCGCTGCGGTCCGGTCCCAGGTCGACGGGCACGTGCACCTTCCGCCGACCACTGGCGACAACATCGATGTACTGTGGAGACCTCACGCCCCACGTGTTGAGCAATTCGGCGGTACGTCCACCCGGCCTCCCGCATGCCCACTATACGCCCTCGCTCAAAGTCCGTCAACTGCACATACGGTTCACGTCCACGCTGTCGCGGCATGCTACCAGTGTTAAAGACTGCGATGGAGCTCCGTATGCCACGGCAAACTGGCTGACACTGACGGCGGCGGTGCACAAATGCTACGCAGCTAGCGCCATTCGACGGCCAACACCGCGGTTCCTGGTGTGTCCGCTGTGCCGTGCGTGTGATCATTGCTTGTACAGCCCTCTCGCAGTGTCCGGAGCAAGTATGGTGGGTCTGACACACCGATGTCAATGTGTTCTTTTTTCCATTTCCAGGAGTGTAGTTCATTTGACTGACAGTAAGAGTTTCTGTAATCAAGAATCGCAAACACACTCTCGTCAGTGAATGTACAAATTCACATCCATCAACCAGTGCCCGAGATCGTCAGTGTCCAACAACCTGAATAGTCCGAAAACTCGTAACAGTAATCACAATATTTGTAGTGTTGGCAGAAGAGCCAACACTGTGTTGCTAGAGGAGGCCGAAATGCACGCGTTTAATTACACGCTGACTGGCGTGAGGTCTGGAACAGTTAAGGGAATTAATAGTAGCAAATAAAGTATGTAGTTGATATAATACTTAACTTTTATCCACAATTGTAGAACATCTCTCGTTACGGTACATGCTTCACAATATTAATTATCAAATGCTTTGGCGCCTTGCTAGGTCGTAGCAAATGACGTAGCTGAAGGCTGTGCTAACTATCGTCTCGGCAAATGAGAGCGTATTTGTCAGTGATCCATCTCTGGCTAAGTCGGCTGTACAACTGGGGCGAGTGCTAGTAAGTCTCTCTAGACCTGCCGTGTGGTGGCGCTCGGTCTGCAATCACTGACAGTGGCGACACGCGGGTCCGGTGTATACTACCGGACCGCGGCCGATTTAAAGGCTACCACCTAGCAAGTGTGGTGTCTGGCGGTGACACCACAATATTTAACACGGGGAAGCGACAATTGAAGAACGAAGAATGAGGTACCACATAAGATGTAATAAAAGGATAAGTATGGCAGAACGATAAATGATAGTTTTGTTACCTTGCTCCTTTCTTCCAATATCTTAAAACAAAAACAAAGAGCACTTCTCTCATCACAGAGTTCGGTTGGATCTGGTAGCTCGCCAAAGCGACACTTTTTCTATAATGGTCGAAAACTCGTATCAGCTTTCTGGCAGTGAACAAATCTCCATAAAAACGGGTATAAAAGTAAAATGAACAGACCCGCGTATACTGGGACACGCACACACATTCTCCTAAAGTATCTGCGAATCGCATACGCCATTCCACAGCCAACAACTACTCTGAGCATGATTTAACCTAATACAGCAAAAACTTTACGTACTAAGCCCCAAATAAAAGGAACAACACCTACAGAGAAAACTGAACAAAACTTTTAGCTAATCTTAACGTAAAGGAGCATTAAAAAATTTCTGCTTACCTTGTCTGCGCTCTCCATCTCAGCCGTCAAGTTATCTCTCACTTCTGACTGTATCATGTGGAGAATATAAGCCAGGCCCTTAGTTACGTTCGTTACCTGCTCCCTTCGAGTAAGGACTGTCGGCTGCGGGCTGAAACAGAATTACGAAATTTGATCGTCTCCACAGACTCATGTCCTTGCTCCCTTGGTGGCACCGACATTCCGTTTTTGAGGCGTCTCTTCCTCAAACTGCCGTGACTTTTGACTACACTAATTCGACTTGTAGTGGCGGCTTCTGTTGCCACTGCCATTTCCTTTGCATTTGTGCTTCTCTGCTAGCTACTCCAGTCACACCGATATTGGGATCTGCCGTGCGCGAATCCCGCACATTCCTCTTCACGCTCAATCTCGTCTAGGCAGAGAGAATTAATCTCAACGCCTCCACGCAAGTTTTTTCGAAGCCAGTGTGTGATCTTTTATGCACCGATGTCTTCTAATTAACGCATATGTAGATCACCTCAGAACCGTTATTTGGTTGATCCAGATGTTGATTTGATTGCAGAAATTCATGAAAATGGTGTGCAATTGAAAACGCATTGCTGAAAGTGGTGGAGCTCTAATAAATCTATCTTCCCTTTGTGTGGACTCCGAATATGCACTCATTTCCCTACCAGAGATTCAGTCTGTATCGGATCATTTCGTGCCATTTGAATGAAAATTTGCACACAATGGGCTCGTTGTCTTTCCGTGTTCTTCCATCCGATAGGGCTGACAGCGGCTCCATCGCTTGTGGACGCCCAGTTTCTCTTTTTAAATCCTCAATGTACTGTTTTGTAATAGCGATCTCCTCCGTTTCGACAAATGGTGTCGGCTGAGCCGCCTCCGAAACAGTCCGTTCCCCGTTGTTTATTCGTATTATTGACTTTTTACCTTTTCGAAAGCGTGTTACTACCTTCCTTGACTTTTCCTAATCTGGTTTCGACCCGGAGTAGGCCAACTATACTGTCGTCTACTGTTTCTGAGACGACGTCGATTTTCACATGAATTATGTGTGGTATAGCATAGGATTTTCCACCCAGCTCACTCATACTGTCCCAAAATTGCCTTCTTTCACGCTTCGCCCCTTGTCATCTACTTCTACTGTCACTTCCCTTTCCTGTGCTTTAGCTCTGCCTTTTTCTCTTTCCTCCCGCGCCTGTAACTTCTGCCTAACCCATCGTGGCACGTCCTCCATACTACCAGAAAGTGGAACAGCCAGCGGAACGTTTGTCTTGCATTCGCCAAGCTGTTTCCACTCTGCTCGTTTGTCTGTTCTGTTGGCTGAGCATCAGACATGGTAGCTGCTCGTTCTGCCTCCGTTCGGGAAATCTGGCAATAATTTCTTTAGCTCTGAGCACTATGGGACTTAACTGCTGAGGTCATCAGTCCCCTAGAACTTAGAACTACTTAAACCTAACTAACCTAAGGACATCACACACATCCATGCCCGAGGCAGGATTCGAACCTGCGACCGTAGCAGTCGTGTGGTTCCGGACTGTGCGCCTAGAACCACGAGACCACTGCGGCCGGCTAATTTCTTTAGCATCTACTGCACACCCGTCACGCGTAATTATTCCAGGCCTCTCACGATTTGGTGCGATTTGCCCTATTCATACTCTAGTCTGCTCTTCGAAAAACAGTAGCTAACAAGAAAATACGATCAACAAACAATGTAATCTAAACACATGAGATCTCTTGACACACATATGCAGTATCTGCAAACGGACACGCAACAATAACCTGAAATATTCCCTCGAAAATACGAATAAAACACAAAATATATCGCTAGCAAAGGTGTCGCCGCTGAAAACAAATGCAAGGAAACGGAACAGTGATGGCCGAATCGTCGCTACAGCTAAATTACAGTCTAAACTGCGTCACAACCAGACTAATGTGCGACGCTGGGGTATCTGAGTTGTGTCATAATGGTGAAATGTCTCCTCAACTCTCCGGATTCAATGCTTTTTTATAACTGGTTCAGGACGAGCAGTCTGCTGAATTTTGAGACGGTGTGTTGTGATAATGTCGACCTCTTGTCGGTAGTCTGCTTCTGTGATGGTCACTGGTGTTGCAGTTCTTTCCCTTTGGTCACCAATGGTCTGCGACCTGTTGGCCACTGTTGATGGTCATCGGTGGCCTCTGAGTGAGCGTGTGTGCGTTTGGGGGGGATATGAAGCGAGGAGAGTGGGATCGCGCTGCACCTGGCCGACCCCTCCGGACAGCTGACGTCACGCCTCGAACTGTGGGGCTGCCGGGAGACTTTACTACGGTTTTAGAACACGGTCTCATACCTAGTTTATGTGACGTTTACCTGTGGTGCTGGTTCTCTGACTACTTTCTGGGTGGCATGTTCTAGACGCTTTCTGTCAAAAGACTCAAATGGCTCTGAGCACTATGGGACTTAACATCTGAGGTCATCAGTCCCCTAGAACTTATAACTATTTAAGCCTAACTAACCTAAGGACATCACACACATCCATGCCCGAGGCAGGATTCGAACCTGCGACCGTAGCGGTCGCGCGGCTCCAGACTGAAGCGCCTAGAACCGCTCGGCCACAACGGCCGGCACGCTTTGTCCTCGGACGTAGGACACTCTGTGCAGCACTGGTAAGTAGGACTTCACTGTTCGTCTCGGTCACTGCCGGAATGCGCACCATCATCACAACAGGCACTGAAGTCGTTGGCGCTATCTAGGACATCAGCAACCTAGCTATTGTCAGTTCAGCTGCGGCCGTACATTGATCAGCTGATGTGATGTCCCTGAAAACATAGCTAAGTTGAGGACAGATGAGTGAACTAAGCGTCCTGTGGCCATAAGTTCGTATATCTCTGCACTTTGACCCTCACTACTTCCTACAGTGAGGATGCAAAGTCTCAAGTCGTAATGGCTGATTTCCGCTTTACCTACCGATGTGAAGAGGCGGTGGGCTAGCGGCATTTCACTCTTCTGTTGCCGCTGAGTAATTTCATGGGAATGTGTTGGGTGTCGCATTTTATGGTTCGTTCTTCATGGATCAGTTTTAGGGAGACGACATTTTGGCGTTCCCGTCATCCACTTTCCAGGCGCCACTGTGTTAGTCATAGCAGTGGCTATTAATTCATTCGAATTTCCCTGTCGTAGCACGTTGGAGGGCTTTCAGTTGTTCCTGTCGAAATGGTCCCCACATTATTTGTACGGGGAAATCTACCACCGACAGCATATAGAGATCAGTCGATGTGGTTTCTGCTAACCCCTTCCTGTCGTCGTCGTGGAGTTATGTCTGCAACAGCCGCTCTCCACATCTTTAAGAACTATTCTTGATAACAGTTAGATCGAATATTGTAAGGCGCCTCGATCGTGGAAGAATGATTGGTCAAACAGATCAGAGCTTAACATCTTCCTTCCAAGAACTCTGATTATGTGGTTTTTCCAGTGTAAATCACGCCTTAGCTTTTTAAATAGCTGTAGCTGATCCCAGAGATTGATTGTCGATGTAGAAATCAAATTACATGGAATATCAAACAAGCGTTAAGAATGACAAATATAGAATTTTGATTAAAATCGAATTTAATTGAGTACGTTGTCGATACACGAAGTAAACAAACACACGGAATATCAAACAAAACTGTGTTCTGTATTCTGCACCACGTCTGAATAACAAAATATCAACCAAAATATGCAAAGAGAAAAGAAACACAAATAGCCACTATCTACTAACAAACAACTTGAACAGATAAACCCAAAGAGGCTCTATCTTAGTTATCCTGTGAGCATATAACTATCCCCTACCTATTTATACGTAGGTCAAACAACAGGTTATATTCAGCAACCTTTTGGACAATACACCAGTGCTTTCAACATAAATGATTTCAATACAGACTTTGTTTTCATACTCATGCCATGGCATGTACAAAACCACGCGAAATGGAGAAGATCCAAATTGTCTTTCATATTACATTTACAGATCAAAAGCTACTCTTACAACGAGAATTCAGAACTGCTTGCAAACAAAATTTAATGTCGTTTAGTATCAATTTTCGTTAGTTTTCCTAATATTACACTAAAATGTGAATGTCAACCAAAAATAACGAAATAAAACCTCGGACAATAATATTACGGATTTCTAGAAGACAAAGTAGATTTGAGTGCACGAAACGAATGAAAGCACAGAAGAAAATGAGAAAACACCTTAAAAGTTGTAAAGCAGGGATGATTTAATGTATTGGTTATGATAGTTTAAATGTAACTCATCGATCGAATTCATCTGTAATACTGTTAAATGAATACTGCATGTCTCCCATATTGAAGTAACATAATTATACCCTAAGAGTGTCAAAAAAATACGTAACATATTTTGCTAATTCATGTGTAGGCACACATGACCTGTTTTACTCGTATACTCAAAGGGCAATTTCAGTTTGGAACTTTGTGTTTCAGAGCTTCTCCAGGAAATATAGATACCATCATACCTTCAGGATTTTTCACTTTATCGCGCGCTCTTAAAAATTCCGATTCTCTAAACATAACAGGTAAAAAGGCCACAAGAGAAGTAATGTGGTACAATTCTCAAAGTTCACTCCATGCCAGGCATGGCGTGGCGGAAAATAGTTTCCGTCAAACGATCATATTTTACGATTCATTTGAAGTGCAAGGGAATTATTGTTGTGTATTAACGACAAGCAAATTTTCCTCCATTTATTTATGTTTAAAAGCAAGTTAAGCACAACGAGAAAGCAATGAAAAACTTCTTTACAAACAAAAAGCGACAGTTATCCGAAGAAGATTTTTTTTTTTTTTAAACCAAATGCAGTGACGCTACTCAACACGGTGAGCAGCACCAGCTGTACTGCTGTCGAATGTGAACTGGAGGCTTCCGCAAAGAGTGCTATGACACCGTGTTGAACAGAAATTAACTATGCACCTAATGTTATATCACACTTTTTAGTTATGGCTCTGGTCATGGTATGAATTTCCAGTGACATCGTGCTATAACACGTCATGTGACGAGAGATTAACGTTCCCATTAGCGGCGGAGACGACATCAGCACGTCGGTACCCTTTAAGTCTCTGACGCGAACCACGCTGTCCGCAGCGCAGGTATGCGGCTGGCCGGCGCCTACTCTCTGATCCCGCCAGACGATAAGGGAGACGTGTGTCCGCCAGAGGTGAGGACGAGCTCAACGGCCAGAGTAATGAGGGAGATTACGATACGGTTCTTGTGACAAACACGTCTCTTAAGAAAAGCCACTATAGAGATAAAATTTTCAGATGAGAGCACTTGAAAATTAGTGGTTGGCCAGTGAAAACTTCGGAAGTAGTATAGATATCACATCATTGATTATTTCTCTGCTTAAACCATTACAACATGAAGAGAGAGTATTCAGTTTAACGAATTAAGCAGCAGGCAGCTAACCTCTTTTGGAGTAGTGCGGCGTAACTGACACGTTCTGAAGATTCTAGAGAAATAGTTAAACATTATCTGTTGTTACATTAGACAGGCGTGTATCACGCTATCGTAAGGAATGAAATAAAATAAATATAACTGGAGACAAAACGGCTGATGGAAATGGGTTAAAATAGCAGAGACGTGTTACGTCCTTGGACAACAACCTTTGCTTTTCTCTCAGGCTACAGTCACAGATATTTCTTTAAAGTTTTCCTCCATCCATTCGATATCTGATTGAAGACGTCCCTGAGGACAACTTTTCACACACTTACCTTTTCCGCCTCTTGCCAAATATTACTGTTTTTATTTAGCGAGATATTGTAAGTAATCCACACATGGTCCCCGTGTTCCTTCGTGTTGCTTCGTGGTCGTACAATGTCGTATTCTTTGAAACAAAGGGATTGCAGACATTTGGTGCAATCGAGCATTGATGAAATCAGTGGGAAAGTTGAAAATTTGTGAAGGACGGGATTCGCATCCAAGTCTCCTCCTTACTTGGTAGCTTTCAGGCCTGGTGTGCGCCTGTATTGAAGTGATCATTGGCCGTCTCGCCTTCATTATATACATAATGTATGTGCGTGTGCGCGTGCGTGTTCACCCGGGATAGTCGTACTAGAATTATGTTGGCTTTACGGCAGCGGTGTTGACAGCGACCTCTTCTGTCGTTGCGTTTGTTATTTGTGATGATCAGCAAAGAAAACGCGATAGCAAAGCACGGGTATTAAACGAGATAATCGTAACAAAAACTAAAGCAATCCATTGCGTTTCGCAGCGCTGCCGTTGCCTCACTTAAACACGCAGGTGTCGCCAAATTGTTGGTTTTTCTACATTGCTTCATTGCAGATGTAGCAAGTTTTCAGTTAAGGAAAAGCATTACCTGTTACATTTCATTTGTCAGCGATAAAGTTCGTTGTTAAGTCTTTACATAAAGGAAGGAGAATGACCAAACCTCACTATCTGTCACTTTCCGTCTTGTCCCTGTGAACGTCTGGTGCATCTAATTCAACGGCGAAGGATTATGTTAACACCTGGAAACAGTTCTGAAGCACCTGCAGCACTTCAAAGCAACAGACAAGAACGTAACTGCGACGTGTCTCCATTTGCACAAGAACAGGATAAAACCCCGAAACGTACAAAATCGTATATTCACTTTCTAATGACATCAGCTACCTCAACGTTAAGTAGTTTTCCCTCCTCAATATTAGATACATTGCGTGAAGATTCGAACGAGCTATAGAAACAAGAGAAATAAGCTAAGACTAGAAAACAAAAGTATTTCCAACCTTGAAATCTGCTACATATCTGAGTAAAACCTTCCCGTATAAAGCTGTAGCTTTATCCTCTGGTATTAACAGTACTGAGCTGAAGGGAAAATGATCTAACAACTGGAATTACGAAGCATTTTTGGAAACACCATTTAGGGTTTTACAGAATGGCACGTGCTTCGTAGAGTATGATGTTACCATCTTAAATGACAACCGCCGAACTGAAAAAGGAACTGAAGCCGCTGCATTATTACACGTGGCTTGCGGTCGTGTAAGCTTCCACGGTATTACGACAATGACCCAGCTCGTTACATCTTCGGAGGCCTTCATTCGTGGGATATGCTCGTACAACATAAACAGCGACACATTTTTACATACCAGAATTAACTGTAAGAAGTAACTATCTTGACCACGGCACTGCTACAAGATGGCACTCAAGTCCATTACCATACATCACTTACATAAGGGACTGAAGAATGTTAGTATCCCCCATCGTAAACACTTCAATGTGAGGTTGACGTTCCTTTATACGATGGGGGACGAACAGCTTCAATAACTGAAGAACAACTGACTTGAGCTTGTGTCGATGTTAGATGTCTAAATGTTCAAATGTGTGTGAAATCTTATGGGACTTAACTGCTAAGGTCATCAGTCCCTAAGGTTACACACTACTTAACCTAAATTATCCGAAGGACAAACACACACACACCCATGCCCAAGGGAGGACTCGAACCTCCGCCGGGACCAGCCGCACAGTCCATGACTGCAGGGCCTCAGACCGCTCGGCTAATCCCGCGTGGCGTTGGAAGTCTCTATTTTGAAATTGTCCTGCATGTACTCACAACCGAATAAATCTACAACAGTTATGTATGTTGGTTACGCGCTAAATAAAAGAAGCCTAAGGCCTGTCAATTCAACTAGGTACTTATGTATTACGATTACGAGTAACTAAAATTGGAACTATCACATAGATAATGCTGTAGGGAGCACGAACCAAAGAACGTGATTTCTTTCGCAGAACATTTAGATGATGCAATATTATAACAAAATACGAGAAATCGTACCTCGCACAGAAGGTTTTGTGTGTTCGTTATCCCGCATGGTGTTCGAGAGTAAAACGCTAGAGAAATAGTTTGAGGGTGGTTTGATGAAACTTCTGCCAGGCACTTATTTGTGAATTAGAGAGTAATCATGTAGATGTAGATACAGAGTTCAGCACTGCAGACAATCCCTGACAGGCAAGTACTGTTCTGAATTCTGTGTGTTGTAGACGTGGTGTTCAGCGAAGGGAAGTCTTTATTGATTTACGTCGGGCATTAGTATTTTTTGGAATTTATCACGGAAGAAAATGTAAGTTACTGGCGTTGTGTAAACGATATGAAGAATAAATGCCTAAAAAAGACTGTTCTCTAAAAATGACAAAGTTTTAGCTTGAGGTTGTGGTCTTTGTATTCAAAATGAAGCTACAAATGATGTTCGAAAACCATTTGTAAGTGCAAAAGATCATGAAAAAGGAGAAGAAACTAAAATTTTATCAATTTACCTTAAAGAAGGTCTTCAGTCTACGCTATAACTTAGCAACCTCACTACCATCACATTCACGTGCAAAACAGTAACTGGATGGCATTAGGAAAAAATACACGGGACCTACTCAAGATCCGGCCAATTCTGCAGACATATTCTTTAAAAAAAATATTTTACTGTTTAATTATGGCAGCAAATATTTATATGTAGATGGAAATAGCGTACCGAACACAGAATATTGGTGTCTGCCGGCAGAAACGTAAAATCTTGTTTATCAAGCTGTTTCTTCTGTTTACATTCTGTCTGATTGGAACGTTCAACAGTCCGATCAAATAGTTCTGACAGTTGTTTATACTTCACGTCGGTCTTACACATTCTTGAGAGGAAACAAACCAAATTCAGCTGTCTACATTTCGCTACCGAACAAAAAGCGTCTAACATACGAATTTTTATTTTACTATTAAAACCAACGTGCTTGGAGAGACCCGTGCCTCTGTCATCATTCGAAATTGCTACCGTCCAATCAACTAGAAGTTTCTTTCCTGAAACAGGTGGTATGTCTTGCAGCTTTCATTTTAATCGATGTTAGTGGAAAGAAGTTCAGTGTTGCGGCCTTGTTCCAGTCTACGAGGAAAACAGAGAAAAGGAATTTTATAGCAGTAAACAAGCCCCTCCGCTCTCGAACATGTAAAAAAATTGCAAAATGACTTGACCACGATATCTGTATGGTGTTGCAAGTGGAAATTGTACCTGAATGAGGGAAAGTATATGGTGATCTACACGAGTACGAAAATGAAAATTGTAATAATAACAACCACCACCACACCACACGCATTCATTATTCGACTTCGAACATGAAATTAAAACGTAATCGAAAGTCTTGGAATGTCTGGGGCGGTATCTTGCCAGTATCAGTGTCGATAACAGGCAAAAATCGTCCACATCCTCGATTCCAGGGATGTCTGCATATATACATAGGTAAGATTGTACGGAACCCTCAGTGTTTATTCCTTCTCGCACCTGCTCAAGTTAGAGAAACATCTAGATTGACGTAACGAAAAATTCACAGATCTTGAAAAGGTTTTTCGACCCTCAAACGGGCGCTGTATATGGTTTCATTTATCATTTAAAATACCTTTAATAAGCTACCGTTTTAATAAGAATCTGCATTTTCCAAGTAAGGGAGTTTGCGAGGTGCGTAATAAATCGTTCATTTTATGACACCTCCACTGAGCTTATCCGATGTTGCAAAAACATCGCTGGTTTTTCACTCGGGATCAGGGAATTTCATAACATGATCCGTTTCCTCTCCGCCCATACGCTTTCCTTTGAGCTGAGGCGTGGTACAGAATGAGGCCAAGAGAGAAGAGAGATCTCATTCTGTTCTGCAGACCACTCCTGCATCCCCATTGATGTGTTTACTGTGGACTAGTCCTGCTGATCCACGTCCGAGCGCTTTGATTCTTTATCCCGAAGAAGTGGCGTGGCGATTGTAACGGCTGCTTATCGACCTGGAGGTCATTTTTTTAAATTTTACTTTCCACTTAGATGATCAAAACATTTTATCAAACTGTAGACAAACACTATTGGGTGCAATAATTTAAAAAAAAATTGGAAATTTGTGGTAAGTTCCAGCTAAGATCCACACACACACACACACACACACACACACACACACACACACACACACGCCGGAGGGAGGACCCGAACCTCCGACGGAGGTAGCCGCGCGAAACGTGGCAAGGTGCCTAAGACCGCACGGCTACCCCGGGCGGGAATAATTAGAAGAGACTGTGATTATACAGGCAAGGATAAAATAATATGCGGCTATAGATTTTCAAAACGCATAACGTTTTTATTATTATTCAGGCATTCTCTTACCTTTCACCAATTACGGGCATGTTGCTTTTTACAATATGGTCGAATGTAGTTCAGGTTTCTTTTCCAGCGATTATTATACAAAATGAATGTTATTAAATGTGCATGGTACAGAAGATTGTGTGTTATGTAATCTTTATAAACTTTGAATGACTTAACACTGGACCGATTCTTAGGAAGAGAATACCTGAACGACAGTATGAAACGATATGCATCAGATTATCTACTTGCTTGTACTGGGGCCTTTTGATGAGAACCCTGTTACAACGGTAATCTTTGAATTCTCCCCAATATCGTGTTTTAAAGCGCAAATAAATCTTCGGATCGTAGCCTCCCCTTGCAGTACTCGTATAATCGTAAGAAAATGTGTGTGTCTGTGCTACTGCTGTTTTATGGGCTGAATAATATCAACAATGTTGCTAATCTGTGGTGAAATTAATTCATTAGTACTAAACTGCTATTATTACTTTTTTCACAGAATTCATGACCATCCCATACAGGACACCCAGCAGCAAACCTTGCCACCTGTTTAGTCACACTTGTTGGTTGGTGAATAACGCCACCAGCCACACTTTTCAAATGCTTAATTTCAATGTTACTAACAGTTTCGGGCTACCACGCCATCCTTCACATGGCTAAAATTTCCCATGACACTGCTGCGACTCGTTCCCGTCTTCAGGTAGCTAACATTTTCAATTACAGCGATGCGCATGGTAGTCCGTAACTGGCAATAGTATGGAAATTAAGCATTTTTAACTATTAGTGACTGGCTTGGTTCTTCATCAAAATCATTAACAGCCGCGAAGTTCACATCATCCAATATGGATAAAATGACGTTAACTATAGTTGCCACTACAAGTGAGCCTCTTTGATACGTAGTTCAAAACTAATCGCTGTGGAGCACTTACCAGGCATCAGGAAAAGCTAAAGAAGGAAAACGACTGTTACAGCTCGATACAGAATCGAACCCTCTCATGTCACGCCTCTCTTTCACAAGTCAGCTGCTGAGACAACCAGCAAAAATTTCCTTTTTCAGGGACCATGTGGTGTATCTGTCGAAATACGTCTATGAAACAGGCAGGGCCAGATTCAATCGACCTGTTTCTTTGATTCGGTCCATGTTCCTGTTTTTTCATCAATTTTCTTCAGCTGTTGTGTGGGAATGTCGCACAACACTCCCATCGACGAGAACGCTACCCAAGCGCGACTCACGGCCCGCCCTCGTGGTTCTGCTTCTGCCAGTACTTCATCTCCTGCCTTGGAAACCCTCACAGATGTTCTACTGCATCCCTTGCGGAACTAGCACTCCAGGAAGAAAGGAAGAGCGAAAATCCATACCGAAAGTGATAATACGATTTATTTCACGTTGCTATTTTAAAATCATCTCAGTCGCTTTGTATTTTTCTAGAGAGTTTTCTCATTTGTTTGGGCTTCGTCACATCCTATTTTCTTTCGTTCGCGTGATCAGAAGTTAGCTTCAGAGATGAACATGAATAATTACACGCGTAAGACATCAAGAGAAGGAAATATTATGTCTGAGAACATCATTTACAGTGATGAGAACAACTCGCTAAAAGTATATTTGGTCTGCAACGATAGAATTGTGTAAAACCAAAATTTTTGACTACAGGAGAATTCTGAGATCCATTTAGTTATGATTTAAATTTATTCTCTGTATTTAATAATTGTAAAATACTTTGAACTGGTCGTCAGGCATCTTTTGAAGAAAGGGAATAACTTTTCAATTATCTGGAGTGTATGTTCACACAAACGAGAACTGCATTAGCCCATTAATGACTCAACTGAAGCAATCTCTCAGCGAAACACGAAACTAATCTAGTAATGAAATTCTTCTCTACAACAACTAGCACGTATTCTTCCATAGCTATGGATATACGAGAATAGCATGGTGCTACTGCTAATACTTTTACAGTAATTACCTTCTTTTGGTAATTTAGTGTTAGCAAACGTGAGTAGTTTTAACAATTTAGTGGTCTTTGAAATTTTGCATCGCAGAGTATAAAATTGAGGGTAATAATCAGTCACTGGCATAATACGAGCAGCAGTATAATACATGGTATTAGACTTGCTTGAGTAAATTCCTACCCAAAACTCAGTATCTCTGTTATAACCTTCACGCCGTTCATCAGAAAAAAACGACCGGAGTGAAATGTATACTTCGAATGGTTGTTCAAAAATGGTTCAAATGGCTCTGAGCACTATGGGACTTAACATCTGAGGTCATCAGTCCCCTAGAACTTAGAACTACTTAAACCTAACTAACCTAAGGACATCACACACATCCATTCCCGAGGCAGGATTAGAACCTGCGACCGTAGCAGTCGCGCGGTTCCGGACTGAAGCGCCTAGAACTGCTCGGCCACCACGGCAGTTGGAATGGTTCTAATAGTGTCGTTAATGAGATAAAAATAAATGACTGAATAATATAATGATTCTGTTAAAGTCTTATGTGAGTGTAAAGAAATTACGTGACGTAGCTGTATATTGTCAAATTCTATTTGGGGTTACTACGTCTCACAAAGCAAATGTCGCTTGTGGAATTTGACTAAAAGTGAATGAGTTTTCTAGGCGTCCACGAAGTGATTTAATTATTTGAATCAAAACTTTGGTTTCTGTGTTGAAATGTTCCGACGCCGTAAACTGTACCTCATAATGGAGGACTAGTTCCCAAATACTTCTACTTTCAGGTCTTTGTTGAGCGTTATGAAGGATCAGTGTACACATCATGAGCACAATCACTAAATTGGGAATGTTTTTACGTGTACAACCTTAGGTGAAGTGAAACAATTGCAGCGAAATATTAGATGCTGTTTTCACCAACGACTCATAATTCCGTATTTGAAAAAAGAATGTTGCCGAAATCTTTGTGCGACACATGCGATCAGAGATCACGAAAGTAGACGGAACATCTGATAAGTAAATTCAGTGCATTCACTGGTGTGCGAGCTTGTTACAGGAATGCAGGAACCGTTATCGCCGCCTAACTGAGGTGTGTAGGTTGTAAGGAGGGGTAGGAATTACAGAGGTGGTGGAGGGGGCGGGAGTGTCGGCCACGTGATCCTGCCGACAGTCAGAGGCTGCTAGAAACTCCACTTCCGCCGCTGCGGAGAGGACTCCTAGGGAGCACCCAATACCAGATGCAGCAGGTGCGATCCACGTCTAGTCTCGCATCCCCTCTGTGGTTGTACCATTTAACATCGTTCCCGATTCTCTAGGGATCTCCTAGTCTTTGAAGGAAAGTGCACCGTTTTTGAGAGGCTATTGTTTGCTGACGTTTGCCCAGATTTACTAGAAGTAGAGAGAGATCCGTTTTTTGCATTGCAGTTTACTTTTCAAGTTAATCTTAATTCTTGCTTACGATCACCATTTCTCCTATTATCCATTTTTGTGGAATTTTATTGGAGAAGAATTAATTGAAAATGTTAGGCAGTATAATGGTCATACTTATTCTGGTACCTGCATATTTTTGATGTGTATCGACATCTTCAGAACGGCATTCCGTTGTCAATGAGAAGGTTCTGCTGACCAGAATCTACTGCATGCTCTGTAGTAATACTTGTGTAAGAGTGCTGGTTTGCGATAGGAAAAGTTTTTGCCTTCTCGATAAAAAAACCTGTTTAAGTCTTAAAACACAAAATTCTTTTACGTATTCTCCTTAAGTTTCTGATCGAATATAACCGTATTTCCTAATGGTATATCCAGTGGAACAGAAGCGTAAGTTAACTCGTGATGGTTTAAGAGAGGTCGGCCGGGTTGGTCGAGCGGTTCTAGGCGCTAGTCTGGAACCGCGCGACCGCTACGGGCGAAGGTTCGAATCCGTCCTCGGGCATGGATGTGTGTGATGTCCTTAGGTTAGTTAGGTTTAAGAAGTTCTCGTTTTAGGGTACTGATGACATCAGAAGTTAAGTCCCATAGTGCTCAGAGTCATTTGAATAGTTTAAGAGCGTACACGAAGTAACTGTCGATTGTACGCTCAGTTTCAAAATAGTTCCATCTTTATTATTTTTATCAGGACTGAATTTAATGTTGGTGGTTGGAAAAATAGGGCTATTTTACATAAAAAGTAGCAATATCTCGCCATCGAAACTGTTTAGCGCAAAATACGTGACTTAAACAAAAAGCACATAAAGAAAGGGAGTAACGTTCGAATTTTCTTACAAATACAACCGAAAGTCAAGTGAGACAATGGCATCGATAAAGAACTATAGTATTTGATGAACGAAGAATTATATCCAACTCTCTAATCGACACGTATTATCATAGACCACAATAGTTAACGGAGCACTGGACAAGTGACCTTGTTGGATTCGCTAGTAGTGATGCCGGTTACAGAAAAGCGGGAAGCGCTGTCGCCACGTCACTGAGATGTAGAGTGGTGGTGGGGGAGGGTGGTAGTGACGTCACACACAGGCCGACCCCCGGCAATCAGTGTGCAAGAGGAGCTCGCGCCAGCATCATCTCTAGCTGAAGGCTTCCAGCATCGCTGCTGCACACACCTGGGAACCAGCGACGCGACGCGAGATGAGACAGGTAAGAGGTTCAGGCCACGCTACGCATCTCGCTTACGTGTTTGTGTCACTCCAGTCAGATGATTCGTTTTGTACCTTCCACGGCTGCCTAGGAAAATGCTTCCTTTTTACCGTTTTTTGTCATCAGATCTTTCTGTCTGAATTATCCTCTGTTTGGGAAACAGACTTATCTCCGTCTGTTTTAGTTTTTCGTAGCAGCAGTGAACCACAATTACTGCTTCTAAGGTTAACCAGTGCTTCTGTTATCCGTTCTCGTGAAATATAACCCGAATACAAATTACTGCCTTTGCGAGATTTTTTGTGAGTAGGACTCCTTGTAATTGTTGGTGTGTGTGAGTAATCTGAGTTTCTAGTGCCGTGTATTTGTGCTTTATCTTATGGAGTCCGATCGCGTTGAGATCCTTGAAAACGAATTCCACTAGAGCAAGGTCGTTCCGCTGGCAACACTGTTACGTAATCTTCCGATTCAGCAATTCAGTAAATATCAACGGTTCATTATGATACTGGTTGTGAAACAGTTGAACCAAGTGGTCCAAAATTGAAGGAGTAATTATCTTGTGTAGTTGCTTCCTTTGAGAAATTTTATTTTCAATTCATTTTAGCTATAGTGTCTGTTGTAACTCTTGTGTTGAGCTACCATGCAAATACAAGCACACACGAAGTGACAATTGTGTGGCACCTAAAGATTGTACAAGAAATAATCATTTCGTTAATTGTGAAAACATCGTGTTACGACATCAGTTTTGTACAAAATTCATAGTCTTCAACTAGCTATCAACCATTAGTAATGGTATTTGTAACGTTCTGAGAGATACGTTTAAGAAATAATGTCTTTCTGATCGTTTCTAGCTCTTCCTATTTCGTAGTCCGGTGTGCCGTAGCACTTACTGCTGGTCGGCTGTATAGTACTAGAGACCAAATCGTTATAGTTTTCTTTCGTTACTTTAACCTCTTTCAAATCAGTCACACGGATAAACTACGTAATTCCCCCAATTTATAGCAACCGTATCTGAGCCGAGAAGAACCGTTTTTGCATTTAAGAATGTTGACACCAGTGTTCTGTAATTGTGTGATACAGCGTGTCATTGTTTTTGATGGTGAATTAATTACAGAAGCTGACGTTGAGAACGCTTGTAGGCGCTAACTTGTTAACAAAATTGTTTCGACACCGTCATTCAGCACTATTCTTCGAGATCGTTACCAACAGAATTATTGTTATCATTAATAAGAGAACAACTATAAGAATATGTCATGTCTTTGCGTAAATCATTGACGGATGACTGAACTGATTTAATTCGTTGTTATTCAATGTTAATTTTCAACGGTTAACACTATCTGTATTGATATAACATTAAGCGTAATAGGTGAGGCAGAGAAATTTGTGATGTTGACCTGCATTGTTACACGCTGTAATTGCTTAATACTTCAGTTGCTACCGTCCATCGCAGTATTGGCCCTTTCTCGATTTAGTAGGCTAGTCTGTGGTTTATATATATAAATTCAGAAATACTTCCACTGCACAATACTATGACTCCGCTTCATGCAAACAACGACCACACTCTTTGCTGAAGGATTTTAAAAGCTGTCGTCGTTAATAGTTAATATACTATCGATGTAGAGAAAGTAAAAAAACAAAAATAAGCGTCGAGTTAATACAGTCAGAGCAATATTACATTTTACTTGGTTCTGTATTTCCAGTTTAACTTGTTAAGAGAGTCAGATGACAAGAATGGTATTTATATAGCTGTCATATGAACATTCCGGTTATGAACAAGACATTTTCTGCACCTAACAAAAAATATGAGATGGACTATTCATCAGGTTGTACGACAGTTTTAAACAATAGATGGATATCCAACAGTCTATTCGTAGTTACACTATCGCTGGAATAGCTTGCGGAATTACCGTACTTTGTGTTTCCCTCAAAAGAAGGGAACTTGAGAAACACCAAGAAAGTTGTATGGCTCTAGAAGCAAGAGAGCCCGTAGTAATAAGTCTCTCATGCTTAGCTTTTATATACAGTAAATCCCACTCACGCTTCACTGACTGAGCAGACGAGAGATTCTGTCAGCTTACGACTCAAGCTGCTCCAGGGTAAGCCATCTGGACGAATTCATCACGAGACCGACGCAGAACCGCAGCTCATCCTATCCATACAGTTATGCTGTGTTCTTAAGCAACGATGAAGCTTTTAAATTGAGAAGCACTTTCACTGCAGCTCATATTTCGCCAAATTAACTCGACTTGTAGACTTGAATCCGTGCACTCACCGATTTGTGTATCTCATTCTTCTCGCGGATTATTTAGCACGGCGACCAGGGGCGTCGCTGCACGGTTTCCTGAACAACATGTCTCTCTCTGATGCTGTCAGCCGTACGTCCTCTGCGTTCTTACCCTGTGCCTCGTAGATTTACATTGTTTCCGTGGAATACTCTCTTTGTCTTCAGTTAGCGGTCTTTTCTGCGAGTTTCAAATGAGCCAATCTATTGAAGATCGAATCGTCATAAATCTCGCCCTTTCACCGTTGGGCATTGTTTTGAAACTTAATCTTTATTATCCTTAAAACAAGCTGTCGTCATTTAGTGGTATTTTGAAACTCGTGTTTTATTGATATGCTGTCGTTATCCTATATGTTCATTTTTCAATCTACTCCTAAGAAATTGTCACATATTAAAAGTAAAAACATCACTTGTGAGTTGCCGATATACGTTCTTAATTTTCGATATCGGATTGTGAAGTACTCATTGCATTTGCATATTTCTTCTTATTTCGTGTCAAGATTGTTCTGATTAGTATGATGCGGCCCGTACGACTTTCTTTTCATCTCACAGCAACACTTCATTGTAATTTCTCAGTTATTTTTTGGATATATTCCATCCTTTGTCTTCATCTACAGTTTTAACCGCCTAGAGCTCACGCTAGTGTCGTGGGAGCTAATCTCGGACGCCTTGTCACATGTTCTATCATCATGTCGCTTCTTCTTGTCAACGCTTTTCATATTTTAGTTGCCTCCTCCTTCCTTACTTTATCAGCCTACACGACTTTACAGCATTCTTCGAAACCTGCACATCTATAACGCTTCCAATCTCTTCATTTGCTGTTTTTCCACAGTCAGTAATTCACTATAATACAACGCTGCGCTCCAAATGTGCATTCTCAGAATTTTCTCCTTCGAATTAAAGGCAAGTTTTAAATTAGTCTACCTTTTATGGCCATGAATGTCTTCGTCCACCGTTGTGTCATACGTCGTGCTTTTTTCTTCCCTGGTAGCATGATTCCTTCACTTCCTGATCTTTGTTCGTCCGTAATTTGGATGTTAAATTTAGTAGAAATATTTTTACAGCTACTCCTCCCAAGTCAAAACTTTCGCCTTTTGTCGGTTTACTCTCAATCCAACATGTTTTATCGTTAGTAGGTTCTTTCACTTTAACACGTCACACAATTACACACTTTAGAGAAGCTCATTCTATCACCTAGGCTACTAGGCTATTTTCTTATCCACAATGAAACTAATTCCACTTAAATCTATAGGCCTATTACTCTGACCAAAAATGCTTATCTTGTCTCTGTCTCACTTCCTTCATCCCAAACTACATCTACAATAAACCTTTAGACATTCTATTGCTTCCCTACAACATTCAGACTTCCAATTTTCCTCGCAATATTCCGCTGTTGGTTTTCAATACTTTCCTGTTTTTCTTAGAATTTCCTGTGGTACATCTTATTCGACTTCTTGAAATTAATCTACCACTTATAATTTCTGAATTGAGAATCCCAAAACAAGTAAAAACTAAATAACAAGGGATGGATCTTGTACCAGTAAGTGTTTATTTCTAACTTTTGTAAGATTGTGTGTAGCTTACTCATACCCCCTGGCTTTAGTTTTGGGAATTTCTCTGTTGAAAATTTGAGCACATTATAAAGTCTCTGTACAAATCTTTGAAAATAATCCTTTCTTTCAGACATTGCTATGCAGCCATTCAGATGTAAATTTTCTATTCTCTATTGACTGCTCTTTATAAATAAGGAATAGCTTATATATTACTCTGTAACATAGTGTTCAATTTTGTGTTTGGTTTGTGTGTGCTACAGGGTTTTGAACGTTGTTACTTTGATATAACGTCTTATTATGAATTGGTAGGGTATTATAAGTTTCTAATATAATACATTACAAATACAGTGGCACAGTCAGAAGCTTTTGAAAATCTATTGATCAGTTTAGTTAGTTTATTTCTGTATGAATTGTTTCACTGGAGCTATGATAACTATGCATGATTCACTCTCCTAAAATCTGCAACTACCCCAGCAGTTTCCCGCCACTTTACAAATCACAGCTCTCTTGCTGTTTTCAGATGAAGAGGTAGTGCAGTACTGACCAATGAGACGCTCCGCCAGCGCAGTGCAGAGATGCAGGAGAGGCGGCTGGAGCTGCTGAGGAGAGCCACCACCAACAGCCACCGGCTCTGGCTGCAGAAGGTGGCGGACCTACCAGAGGTAGACCAGCTATTCGAGGACTGGACTAAGGAACTGGAGGGATTCGAAGACTTCGTCCAGAGGCACATCGCCGAGGACTCCGACTCCGATTCTGATGAAGACTTCCTGGATGAAGTGCCTCCAGCTGTGGCAGAACAACAGCATAGTGACCATCAGGAGGTTCCTGCCAGGGGGGGATGTGGGGAAAGGGGGCAACTGTCTCCTCCCAGGCGACCAACTATCAGGAAGAGGCTGGGCCAGCGGTGTCGTCGCCTGGTGGCTCTGCTGAGGAGGACGTTGGCAGCATTCACACAGAATAAATACCACTAGTGGTTTCTGCAAGAGCCACAGAATGTACAGAATGACATGTGCACTATGTGTACTATTATTATCTCTCTGTTGTGTGTTTCGTAATGTGGTTAATTTAGCAATTCCTGTTTGTATTTTTCTTAGAAAATAAATCTTTTTCTTTGTAAAAATATTGATATATTTTCGTTATTTTCTTCGCACAGCACTTCTGTTTCCTAATGCTGAGAACTTGCTAAACTATTGTTTTATGTTTGAAACCGAAGTATTGTTACACCAGCTAGTAGTACCATAATTATTGCCACTTTCAAATCTTTGCTTCCCATCACTTGAAATTCCAACTATCTTACGCTCTACTTCTTTATGTGCTGACAGTAACAAGATCCAAAGTTAATTCATTGGTTATGAAGAAAATGAAAATTATTACTACTTTAGTGGTTATAGAATGAACTCTGCTGGATGAATAAATCGACACTCTTTCTGTTCTTATCTCTCTTCAGGGTGATGTCTGTGGTGTCACCGCCAGACACCACACTTGCTAGGTGGTAGCTTCAAATCGGCCGCGGTCCATAAGTACATGTCGGACCCGCGTGTCGCCACTGTGTGATCGCAGACCGAGCGCCACCACAAGGCAGGTCTCGAGATACGGACTAGCACTCGCCCCAGTTGTACGGACGACTTTGCTAGCGACTACACTGACGAAGCCTCGCTCCTTTGCCGAGCAGATAGTTAGAATAGCCTTCAGCTAAGTCCATGGCTACGACCTAGCAAGGCGCCATTAGTAACATTGCATGTATCTAAAGAGTCTCACTTGTATCGCCACAATCTCCAGATGTACCACAAGGATGGATTAAAGTTAAGTATTCCAGCAGCTACGTACTTTTCTTCATAGCATTCATTACGTATCCTGTTTCAGACCTCACCCCATCCTGCTTTAGCTTAGCGCGTGCCTTTTGGCTTCCTCTCATTGTGTCTACGCTGTCTTGTCTAGACACAACAATGTCAATGTGTGATATCAGGGTAACAGGGCTGGAACTGTATCTACAGAAATCTTTGTAACAAATGGTAATGTACCTCGTGGAATGCCTCTGCTGCCAGACAAAGTTTTTGAGAGTGTACTTCCATGACTTACTTTTCTGCATTTACAATATTGTTGTCTGCAGCAGATAACTCTGAACATTCTATGCAGATTAGTTACTAAAATTTTATTGGGTCTTGCGGTATTGTGATTGAAACAATAAGGTAGCAGAAGTGTGTCATACATATCTTAAAACTATTTTGACACCAAATTCATGTTTTTAATACTTATTAGCAGTAAGCAGATGAAACCAAAATTTAGCTCGACAAAGATTAAAATAGACAAAACAGAATGTTTACATCGTATCTAGGAAGAAACTGAGATGAAAATGCATCGAACAATTTGAAAGACTCTGATGGGTCCAGCTTTTCTTCTGCAGCTAGCAAGTGAAAAAAAATACTATTCAATCTCACTTGTTCACTCTTATGTTCTGTTTATCTTCTCTGAAATGTAAAGGAAACTACTCCATGGTTACAACTGTTGAATGTCACAATAAAGATAAGGCATAGCTGTGGTCCCCTCCTGGCTATAAGTGACTCACAGTCACATAAAAATCTGAGAGTGGGACAAGTATCACTGCTAGCTGGTGAGTGCTACTGCAGTTCTGGCATGTTCTCAGGCTTACTGTCACGTCTGTTCAAAAGAGACCACACGGCAAGTCTGTAGCTTTCAAAAAATAACGGCAACTCATTCCACTCAAATGTATATGACAATATATTTTAATTACTCTGTAATTCCATAGCCTTGGGCAACAGTGTTCCAGCTGAATCACATTAGGGGCAATGCTGAAATGGGATTGTTTGGTGATGGAGAACCAATGGATGCTGGGGTTACTGCAAGAATATTTCCAGTGTAACAAATTTCATGTAGTAGCAGACAGCAGTTTGGTAGTTGGGTCTAGAGGTATTAAAGTAACAGTAGCAGTAATATGCTGCCAAAGTACAGAATGATTTAAGGTAATGTATATTTATGTGTTATGTGACATAGTTCTATCAAATGAGATGTGACAAAGTAGTATCTCAAATAATCTGTTCTCTGACTGTACCAACAGCATTTTCGGCATCAAACTTCTTATTGATCATTAACATGCAACACGCTGCCACACCTTTCCCAGAATGTTGAGGATATGATTTGACACTTCATATATTCTCCATGGGATGTTGAAAGTCACTTTTCAGACCTTACAACAGCTAACAACACTGATGCCAAACAAACAATATAAGAAAATAGGTCAGGAATTAATAATTTACACTAAGGACTGGAACTGTTAGACTTCTCTGGCCAACTACAAATGGCTTTCAATATGTCAAAGTTTTTTCTGTTTCCAGGGTCTCCAATGGCCTAGTGAGTAATGTAGCATCTAAACTACTTGAGCTAAGAGGAATGGCCTTACATGTAATTAAAAAAAATTCTTGCTGAACTTGAAGATTTAAATAGTTAAAGATGCAAAGGTCATAACTCTATTGCAAACGTTAAACATGCATAAAGAATTTAAAATTACCAGGAAATTGGTTTAACAATTTACGTGACAATCAGTGTAGAAGCATTTGGGATAGACACTATTCAGAATTGTGATACAGCTCTTTTGAGTAGTAGAAACTCTTTACTTTTTGATTGTGCCTGAATGCAGTGCTGAAAGGAAATCACCACAGAATAGTTATCTTTCACAGAAGATGATGTAATCAGAGAAGTAGCAAATGATGGTGACTAAAGTCTTGTACCAAGTTCTAATATGTGTAGTGTAGCCTATAGTTGACAGTGTTATCAATATTCAGTCTCAGGAACTGAGTATCGTCTACTCTTAATACATCTTTATCTTTACGTATTATCCTCTCATAATCTTGTATTTTTGTTTTGTGTGAAAGTTAGTCGTTTTTACAGTGGGAGACAAACCACTTGATACAAACTATTCCACAACCTCTCCAAACCGAGTGATATGGGTGCTGTGTAATTTGACTTCTTCAGATCCACGGTGGAGCTCATTTCATTGACACACAGTGTCAGAGAATACAAATGCTTTATAAGTATTTCATCACACACATAATTTAGTAACAATTTCCTAACTGCCTTGGAGTATGAGGTTGGAGGTATGGGGAAACAACTTCAAATGGGATGCTGTATTTACAGTGCATTTCCACTCATATTATGACTTACGATTGTCCCCACAACATACTTGCATGACTATGCTATTAGATGAGTATAAATAAATCTTATTCACACCAATTTGTAACATATGTACTACAGAACTGTTGCATCACTGGTACCCATACACATGGTGTATTTTCACTATTGCACCTCCTGATTAAATCTCAGAATACCAAGATGGGGGGGGGGGGGGGGTGGAGGATTCCTTATAACCACTTCTTGAAAATGTATTAGTCTGGACAGTTATGTCATATTTTCAATTTCTGAGAAAATATTTATTATTTTAATGATTTTCTCTAACAAATTCCATATATGTTTTAAATTCTTCAGTTAAACTTAATCTAAAAATTTAATTCTCAGCAACAGGTATCAGTTTACCCATTGAATGTCATATTCAATATTTCCAGGTTCATGCACATATGTTGGGAGTAAAAGTCAACAACAGGAAATCATATCTGCATTTTCTAAATTTTTTGTGGTGTTTTGAAGTCAGTGGTACATGCTACTGAACATGTGTTGATATTGCTGAGAGTGAGGTAAGACGTATTTTCAGGTTCAGGACCCTACTCCCACATTAATAACTCTTTTAAAAAGTATCTTGTTAATATAATTCAACATCAACTTATGAATTTTGTTTTTTTAAATTTTTTAGGTGTGCATATACTACCCACCCCCCTTGATAATGCTTCTTGAAAATACCTCATTATTGTTAGAATTAAGATGATGAGTTGGAGTGTGACATAAATCTGCCACCTTGCCATACACAAGCATTGTTGTTTCCAACTGAGCTATCCCAATATGACTTATGTATTTCATGCACAGCTTCAATTTGATAAATACATTCTCCAGTTTTCCAACCTGTAAGTAGTGCTGGGATGTCTCAGCTGATAACAGCATTTTCCACATAAAGTAGGGTTCTGGTTTCAAATGGAATTGTGGCACACCATTTTAATTTTTCAGGAAGTCTGTGACTAACGCACACTGTGCTACGGAGTGAATGATGTATTATGGTTTGCAGCTATAGACTGTAACAGAAGCAATATAGGTTGCAGAAGAGCCCATCTCTTCTGTCATGGACTCCTACTTCAAATCAAACCCTGCAGATTAAAAATTTATAGTTTCAACTCATTTCATTTACTTTTGATTTATTACTTGATTAGGTACAACCAGTATGATTAATTGAAGCTCCATTTTCAGCTAAGGGGAACCACTTTTTAAAATATTCACCAAAGACAGTTTCCAGCAATGATTAGAAAAGGGCAGTCCCTCCCACCAGTAAAACAGACATCTGCAAAATGGACTCACTTCCTACCCTGTCACAGAGACAATTGCGCCATTTAAAATAAATCGATTATATGGAAAGGATACAGATATATTTGTTATGGAACCTTAAAACTACTTCACCATTCACCAGTATTATGCTTTCACCTATTACTACCACATGGTTCTGGATTATAAAAGGTTACACCAATGTTATACCTTCAATTCTGTATATTTCCTTCAGTTGTAGTAAATGTTGAAAGAAACAAATAATGTGAACTAAGAAAACCTTTGTATGTGTCCAAATGCCTGAAAGTCAAATAATATTTATGAATTTCTTATATACTGCACACTTTCACATAAGTACACTACAGATAGTAGGTAACTGTTATTAAGTGGTAATTTTACTATGTTGTGTTGTTTTTCAGTAGTCTGGAATAAAGTTTGAGAGAAACTGAGCTGATTTCCTCCAGCCCTCATCTTTCTGTAAACAGTAATGTGTGCTCCCTATAATCCCATCTGCTGCCCCTCCTTGTGATGTCTTTGATCTTGGGTACACTATTGTCACACACTGCGATACACTGTGCAGCAGTTCTCATCCAATGTGGTGGTATGGATACTCTGACCGGCAGAAAGTGAGGATGATCAACTTTTATGCAACAATGATAAAAATAATAAAGCAGTAGCAGCTTTAAACATTAATTACACACCACTCAGTCAGGCAGAAATGGGAAGAACTATATAACTGACTTCGAGATAGTATTTTGGCTTAAAGAAGAGCTGCTCAAGAAATCCATGAATGATAGCCATTTTAATACTGATTTGAAGTAGGTTTACAACATTTATGTAACACTCAGGAGCCTGATTTTCAAAGCTATACAAACAAGGTCAGGTCATCTCAGAAAGGAACTATCACACTTGTATTCTGAAAGAGTAAGGGAAGAGAGAGAGCTGCAGTAAGCATGTGCATCAAACGGGAGCCATATTACACTTCACACCTGGATGTAAATCTCTTAGAACCCAGGGGATACTTGACTAAAAAAATGAAGATGTCACCAAAATAATTCATCAGAAGTTAGGACAGCTGTCAGTTAATGAAAGATCTCCCTTTATACTACTGATACGATTCCCTCACTGTCATACAAATGGACAAATTCAAAATTTCCTGGAATTGTGCTATAAAAACCATTAAAAATTTATTTAATTCAATCTGATATAACAGATCAATACACCTAGGTTCCTTTCCTCATAGGTAACACTTCAGGCAACTCCCATAACCTGCAAGCCAATGTGAAGATAGCTAAGTACAAGGATCTGGTAGCTGAGGAAACACATTGTGCCTGTGTTAGTACTGAACACTGGCGTTATATAAAGGGAACCATAAGAGCCGACAGGAACTTAAGCTGCATCCTTCACTCTGTTTAGAGCTATGGAAGAAAGCTGTACTGAATGCCTTAGATGGTTTAACAATAACACATTGCCAAGTGAAATAGTTCATTGGTCAGCAGACTGGATTAGTATTCTAGAGGCTGGTGGTCAAGTATCCATCCAGTAATCCAGTTTTGGTTTTCTGGAATTTTCCTAAATTGCTCCAAATAAATGCTGAAATTTTTTCCTGCAATTGGCATAACCAATATCGTTCATGATGCAATCCTGTCGTGAGATTCGAGCCGTATCTCTACATGACCTGCAATTGGCTTTAAATCCCGAACAGAATAGAGTAAGAGAATCTTCATAGAGTCCCTTAGCAGTCTACTCCAACTGATACGTGCAATGACGGCGCCTGTCAACAATTATACAGTCAATTATTTTAGTTATTATTAGTTTAGTCAAATATCTTTCAGAAAATGAATCTGATGATTTTTGTAGGGTACTGTGTGGTCACAGCAGACACTGTGGTCGGTTCTGTGTGCGACTGCCCTTTGTTAAGCCCACTACCCTCACCCCGTTGCAGACAGGAGATGGACAAGTGACTGCAGTACCGATCAGCTAATGCTGAGTGAGAGTAAGGGACAGTTGAATGAAAACCCATCAGATGAACAATAGGTAAGTAAACTGTTTATTATTTCCCATAACTGTTAATAAAATTATTGCACTGCGAAAAACACAATGAACGCTTTCATGGAAAAATGATTGTGCTTGCTGAAGGAACTATGATATATCTAGGCATGCAGCTCTTCATCCGAACCAAATGGACCGCCACGAATGTCATTCACCAAGGCTCCAGCAATATGGGAATCACATAGGGAGATATCAGGAATATATGGAGAATGAGTAAGGGATTCCCAGCGAAACATCCTCACTGCAGTCAAAAGAGCCTTGGCTTCATGTGGGCTGCTTTTACCCTGCGACAGAATAATCCCTTGTGGCAACATTCCTTGATGGCGCACTTCAATTTTTGCGAAGTGTACACACACCACTGTGCGTTAGTTGTGACGCCTGCTGCAGCAACGGAAGACCATATTGTATCTGAGAGAGGTTTGTTTTGCTTTGTCTTAAGGCGCAAAAACAGCTAGGGTCATACGACCAAGGCAAAACTAGAGAACACGAACACACAGTGGAGTTAAATGACAATGCTTCAGTCCCAATGGACAGAATAGGGGACAGCTAAAAACAGGCACGTGGAAAAATGCTACAAAAATCATACACTAATGGACATCCAAAACTAAAAATTTTAATAGACTTCGCCATATTGCTGTGGCAGATAAAAGGTAGAATGCCGATGACAGCCCGCATGTCAATTAGTAAAATGACTGACAAATCAGGCAGCAAAACCAAACTGGAGCATAAATGGTTAAAAAATGGAAATTCCAGCAGGAAGTGGCGCACAGTCAAAATGTGTGCGCAATATGGACAAAGTGGTGGGATTGCACCACTGAGCAAATGACGGTAGCTAAAAGGCAGTGCCCAATACACAGACAAATTAAAATAATCTCCTCCCGGCGGGAGACCTGAGAAGAGGTTGTCCATGGCACTGGGAGAGGCTTAACAAGGGAAACTTACTCCTGCGAAGGGAGGACAATTGGCGATGCCAAAGGGACACCACCCCCTGACAGACAGCAATGCTGAGATCATTGGAGGGAGTATAGGTAGTTGTTTCCTGGCAGACTGACATGACGAGGGACCCACAGAACCACGACATTGGCTGCACCAACAGTGAGCAAGTGAAAATTTTCCAGGCTCACTGCAATGAGCGATGGGCAGTGTACAGCACACACATACTTCCAACAGCACTGCTTGAGTCTGAGCAGAGGACACAATTGGAAAGGCTGTGTGGTCTGATACAAGGCAAAGAGCTCAGGTGCAAATACTGAGGACTGTGCCAGAGATCAATATAGAAAAACACAGGTGCCAATGACGAAAGCACACCCAAACCCACGGGCATTTCGAAAGCCACCAGTGTATACAAAGTACTCTCTTGAAGTCCCATGTTATAAAACGTTATAAAACTGGAGGCATTAGACCGAGGCCGGAAGCAAATGAAGGTCAAACTTAGCATAGGCTGCTTCTCGAAGCCAAGGTGATGAGGGTTCACACCCACTGGGAAAGCTGCAGGTAATGTAAAGATATATCACCGTAGTAATTGGCGAAAGTGGACTCCAGGAGATAACACGAAAGAGGGATGAGCACCATACTCATTGTGGTGTCACCGCCAGGCACCACACTTGCTAGGTGGTAGCTTTTAAATCGGCCGCGTTCCATTAGTATACGCCGGACCCACGTGTCGCCACTGTCAGTGATAGCAGACCGAGCGCCACCACACGGCAGGTCTAGAGAGACGTCCTGGCACTCGCCCCAGTTGGACAGCCGACGTTCATAGCAATGGTTCACTGATAAATACGCTCTCATTTGCCGAGACGATAGTTAGCATAGCCTTCAGCTACATTTGCTACGACCTAGCAAGGCGTCGTATTCAATTGATAATTATTATATGAAGCTTGTATCATCAAGAGCGATGTTCTACAATTGTGGATTAAAGTTAAATATTCCAGAAGCTACGTACTTTTATAGCATTCATTACGTATCCTGTTTCAGACCTCACGCCAGCCTGCGTGAGTTTAAGCGCGTGCCTTTCGGCTTCCTCTCATTGTGTCTAGGCTGTCTTGTCTAGACACAACATTTTTGGCGACGAGTCTCAAAAGAGGATTTAGCGTTCGTATTGCCCTAATTTACTTGTGTCATGGCTTCGCCACAATCTCCAGATGTACTGTCCGAATTTTATCGCTTGCAGAATCAGCAGACGCAGGCCTTATTGGATGCCCTTGGACTGCTTGTCCAGGGTCAACGTGCAATGCAAAACGATGCGGCAGCCGCCGCTCCACCGCTACCGCAGCCACAACACGCAGTTGCACCACCTTTTCGTCAATTTGATTTGGCAATGGAAAGCTGGAAGGAGTGGTCACACCAATTTGGATTCCATCACGCCGCCTACAGAATTCAAGGTAATGAGTGGCAGCCTCACTTATTGTCATGTGTCGGCGTCCAGACGTACCGTGTGATAGTGAAATTGTTTCCCCGCCGCGACATAGCAACTCTGTCCTACGAAGAAATTTTGTCTGCGTTGGATGCATATTTCAAGGAATCAGTCAATGTAGTTGCAAAACGGTATACGTTCTTTCGTACAAAACGTACGGCCGGTCAAACTAATCGGGAGTGGGTTGTAACTTTGCAAGGCCTTACGAGGGATTGTGCTTTTGAGTGTGAATGTGGACCCCCTTATTCAGATACTATGGTGCGTGATGCAATTGCACAGAACGTTTCTGATGTTCGTATACGGGAGCAAATTTTGAAACTAATCAATCCCTCCCTTCAACAAGTGATAGACATATTGGATAGGCTAGACACACATGACTTTGCTCAGGAATCGTTTGAACCTTCGCCAGCTGTGTGTCACACTAACCGGCCCGCCGGGCGAGATGCACTGAACTGTAAACAGCCCTCGCGCTCGTCCGCGCAGCTGCCGCGAAGCTCTCAACCACGTGTCCCGCGGCAGCAAGCAAATGCAGTGCTAAAATCATGCCCGCGGTGTGCTACTAGGCATTCGGGTGAGAATTGCCCGTCACGCCACGGTATTTGCTTTTTCTGTAATAATAAAGGACATGTTCAGAGTGTCTGCCAGAAAAAGCTCAGATCGGACACTCACAACCATTCCAGGCCCTTTGCTTCACGCCGGAATCGAAACAAGAATACTCAGGCTCGTGAACCTTCGCCCATGGACATTCATGTAGTTAATTCCACTTCGCCCAGTGCCACTCTCTCTAAGAGTGACTGTGTGCGTCCCACAAAAAGTGTGCGTCGACGTCGCCGGAAATCACGTCAATTAGCAAGTGATTCTGTACCAGTGTCTGTTCAAATTGCACAAGACCGTCGCTCTTGTCGTCAGCAGGACAATAAACTTTTTGTAGACTTGGACATTCATGGCAACGTGAACCCATTCCAGCTCGATACCGGAGCTGCAGTTTCTCTGATCAATCAAGACATGTACAAACAGCTGGGCACACCTCCGTTGCGTGCCGCAAATGTTAAGTTAAATAGTTCTTCCGGTCAGAATATCCCTGTGTTAGGACAGTGCAGCCTTCTTGCCACATACAAGGGACAAACAAAACTTGTGTCACTTTACGTTCTTCGTTCTTCTTCTGCAGTGAACTTGTTTGGTTTCGATTTATTTCAGTTGTTTAACTTGTCTATAGTCAATCAGGTCCTATCAGTGAATCAGACTGTGCCTTCAGCCAGTGTTTCTAGTCTATGTGAAGAATTTGCAGACATTTTTGCACCGGGCCTCGGTTGCGCTACGAACTATAAAGCACATTTGGAACTGAAAGTAAAAGCGCAACCGAAATTTTTCAGAGCGCGCAATGTTCCCCACGCATTGCGTGATGAGGTCGCAAGAACGTTACACGAATTGGAATCACAAGGTGTGATTGAACGTGTGCAGACTTCTCTCTGGGCATCACCCTTAGTAATTTCGCAAAAACCTTCCGGAAAACTGAGGCTTTGTGTGGACTTCAAAACTACAGTGAATCCACAACTAGTGATTGCAACTTTTCCTTTACCCCGCCCGGAAGATCTTTTCGACAAACTGTGTCCGGGTAAATATTTTTCGAAGTTGGACCTGGCAGATGCGTACTTGCAAATACCGGTGGACGAAGAATCCTAGCGAGTTTTGGTGGATAACACGCATCTTGGTTTGTACTGATTCAAAAGACTGCCATTCGGGTGTGCATCCGCCCCTGCATTGTTTCAGCGATATCTGCAAACAGTTTGTGCCTCGGTCCCTACTGCAGCAAACTATCTGGACGATATTGTGATCTCCGGAAAGACGGAAGAAGAACATTTAGCCAACCTCCGAACATTATTTCAGGTCTTGCGCCAAAATGGTCTTCGCTTGCGGAAGGACAAATGTGTGTTTTTTGCTCGTCATTTACCATATCTGGGTCATGTAATCAACGCCCAAGGCATACATCCTAGTACAGAGCACCTCCGTGCCATACAAGACTTGCCTTCGCCACAGAAATTGAAGCAGCTACAGATTCTGCTGGGTAAAATTAATTATTACACCCGATATATTCCCCATGCCTCTTCCATTTCAGCTCCGCTTCATCGCTTACGCCGTAAAGGTGTTCCGTTCGTCTGGACGACGGAATGCGAACGCGCCTTTCGCCAGTTGAAATCGGCGTTGCTCTCTAATACTTGCCTTACGCCATTCGATCCCCAGAAACCCCTTTTCTTGATGGTATATGCATCGGATTTCGGGATCGGTGCTGTGCTTGCGCACAACGATGGCTCGCATGATCGCCCTATTGCCTTTGCGTCCAAATTGCTCTCGTCTGCGCAAAGACATTATTCACAGAGAGAGAAAGAAGCTTTGGCTCTCGTATTTGGTGTTACTAAGTTTCATGATTTCTTATATGGTCGTCACTTTACCATCATCACAGACCACAAACCTTTGACATCGCTTTTTCATCCGAACAAGCCTGTACCTCCACGTACAGCGCAGAAATTCATTCGCTGATCTATTTTCCTCTCTCAGTACCGCAACGATATCTTGTATCGGTCCACTGCTAAGCACGGAAACGCCGATGCGTTGTCCCGTTTGCCTGTTGCTGCGGATAGAGCATTCGATTCTTCCGAACTTGCTTGCATGTTCATTGATGCGGAAACCGACGACGTGGTCGAATCGTTTCCGATTGATTTTCGTCGTGTAGCTACAGCCACAGCTGCTGACCCTGTCCTTGCTACCGTTTTGCGTTTTGTTGCTACTCAATGGCCCTTGTCAAAGTCACGGATCGAGGATCCGTTGGTCCGCCGATTTTTGCTCACAAGGAGAGACTTTTTGTACGACGTGGTGTTTTGCTGTTGCGTTCTGATAATGATAAGTCTCGGGTCGTGGCCCCACGTTCGTTACAGTCCTCTGACTTACGGCTTCTCCACGAAGGACATTGGGGTATAGTGCGAAAGAAACAACTTGCTCGTCAGCACTGTACTTGGTTCGGAATCGATGCTGCGATTACGAAAATGTGCTCTTCTTGCATGGCGTGTGCCGAACAACAATCCGCACCACCGCGGAAATTCTTTGCATGGCCGAAAGCCACTTCCCCTTGGCAACGCTTGCACATCGATTTTGCTGGTCCATTCTGGAATGCTCGATGGTTGGTTCTGGTCGATTCCTTCAGTAATTTTCCTTTTGTAGTCCGGATGTCTTCCACGACGTCATCTGCCACCATCCAAGTGTTATCTGCTATCTTTTGCATTGAAGGTCTTCCACAGACTATTGTTTCCGACAATGGCCCACAATTCATGTCTGCAGACTTTCAGTCATTCTGCAAGGCCAATGGTATTCAACATCTGACATCCGCGCCATTTTCGCCTCAGTCAAACGGTGCCGCTGAACGATTGGTCCGGACTTTCAAGTCACAAATGTTGAAGTTGAAAGAGTCGCATTCTCGGGAGGACGCGTTGTTGCTCTTCTTGTCTTCGTATCGCTCTCAGCCTCGAGATGGTCGCTCGCCGGCTGAGTTGCTCCACGGTCGTCCTCATCGAACCTTGATGTCTTTGCTGCATCCGCCGCATCATGTTCCTGTGCAGCGGCAGCCACCTGCTTTTGCTCCAGGCGACGTTGTATCCTATCGCAACTATCGAGGTTCACGGCGTTGGCTCGCAGGGCGCATTCTTCGCTGCCTCGGCCGCGCTATGTATCTGGTTTTGGGGGCCTCTGGTGAGGTGCGTCGGCATCTCAATCAGCTGCGCCTCTGTCGTCGCCTGGGTTCTGTCGCTCCCCGTCTGCTTTCAGCGACGGTGCCGTCCGGTCAGCGCCCTGGGGACCCATCTACTGGCTCGCCTCATCCCCAGGTGTTACCGAAGATGCCTTCCATTTTGCACCATGGCAACGCGCCGCCGCCGCCGCCGCCGCCGCCGCCGCCGCCGCCCGCAGTGGACGCTTCGCTGCAGCCGCAAAGCGCCTCCCTGGGTCAGCGCCGCCGATCGCTTCCCGTGGCCAGCTGTCCTCCGCCATGGAACTCTTGCCCGCTCCGGACCAGATGTCATCTACGCCCGTCGGGTACCCCGACGCGATGGAGGTCGACCCTACGGCCCATCCTGTCTTTACGGGCGCATACACTGCATGTTGGCGTGCACCCTGGACTAGGTTTTCAGGCGTTTCCTAGCTCCCCTCGGACCGAATGGCCGGGTGCGGGTGGCACAGCCTCGCCTGTTGTTACGCTCCCCACCTCGTCGCATACGTCAACATGGGGTCCTCCCCACGGCGGGCGGAAGCCTTATAACACAACCGTACGCCGATTTGCGGGGGAGGAATGTGGTGTCACCGCCAGACACCACACTTGCTAGGTGGTAGCTTTTAAATCGGCCGCGGTCCATTAGTATATGCCGGACCCGCGTGTCGCCACTGTCAGTGACAGCATACCGAGCGCCACCACACGGCAGGTCTAGAGAGACGCCCCAGTTGGACAGCCGACGTTCATAGCAATGGTTCACTGATAAATACACTCTCATTTGCCGAGACGATAGTTAGCATAGCATTCAGCTACATTTGCTACGACGTAGCAAGGCGCCGTATTCAATTGATGATTATTATATGAAGCATTGTGAGGTGCCGGAGCTAGCAGTGTATTTAACACTAAATTCTAGAATCTACATATGTAAATGATACTCTAAACCCCCCCCCCCTATTCTAACTCCGACTTTTGCTGTTGCACAAGGATTAAAAAATATACGCGAACTGACTGTATTCAACCCTGCAAGTGGAGTAGAAAAGAGTTTGGCACCTGCAAGAATTTAATTTGATAAATAAGTTAAATAAACAAAGGTTTCATTAACATAGTGAGGAATGATAGGTTTGCTCTACCGATTAACAGAATGAAAGTTCTGTCCAAAACAACAATATGATTTATTAAGACTAAGCACAAAATACTAAACCAAAACACATGAAACATTTACAATACATCAAATTGGCTCAAATTGAATACTCATCCAAACACTGTAAAGGTGAAGTTGTCCCTAAACTAGATTGTGAGGTTTAAGACGAAGTGGTATGTGGAGCCAATTCCTTGCTACTCAAATCATAAGAGAGACACACAACTAACCCAACATTAATTGCTGGTACTCTAGACAGAACAAAGTTAGAAAAAGACGAACAGGCACGCTCTGCTGAGCTCTGATTATCACCTAGGAAAATCCCTATCTGCCGGTGCTGTGGACATACATTACCAAACTGTCTTCTTAACTGCCAGAACACGATCTAGCGTACCGTAGGCGATGGCTGGTTGCTACGACGTCCGCGACCGAAAGGCGAGAGCCGACTACCTAGAGCACCCGTACAGGCCGAACACAGAACATTCCCGCCCTCACGACAGTGGCTGTGGTTAAACGTTCCAATCAGCAACTCTAAAACCGGTGGAAAATTCCACCCCATTGCCGGAGCACTACCATTCCACCAATGGAGATTCTTGGCGCCAATTTCTGCGCTGATTTTGCTACGTCATGGAGCTTTGCCCTGAGCCAGCCAATCACAGTTACTATTTAGCAGAAAGCGCGGGAATTTTCCCGCCACAACTGCCTGGGTACACAAGTCATTCCTACGCCTCGCTGGTAGCCCGTCAGAAAGTGTTTTCGCTAAGTTTCTGCGAAGTAACGGAACCTCTAGCCCAGCCGCTACTTCAGGCCCCGGCGGGCGTGTCTCTTGACAATGTCGGCGTCTGGAAAGCATTCACTCGACTGCCTCACACACGTCGGCTTAACCCTCTCGAGATCAGTAGATCCCGCCTGCCACCGGACCACCTGGGTGACGAGAGACGCTGCGTGGGAAGTCCGCGTGTGAAGGAATAGCAACTTTCCACCGTATGCAATTAGAGAGGAGAATCGTAAGATAGAAATATGAGAGGGGGCTCATTCCACCTCTCAGCATGTAGCATTAAGAGCGATGTTCTACAATTTTGGATTAAAATTAAGTATTCCAGAAGCTACGTACTTTTCTTCATAGCATTCATTACGTATCCTGTTTCAGACCTCACGCCAGCCTGCGTAAGTTTAAGCACATGCCTTTTGGCTTCCTCTCATGTGTCTAGGCTGTCTTGTCTAGACACAACACTCATGATCAAAGGAAACATCAAAGAAAGAGGCATAGGATAGGTGCCCATGCATCGCAGACAAACGACATGCATACCTGAGGAGAAACTCATGGCGGTAGGACAGTGGTAGTTCCACAGCTTCAGCATACAGACTCAACCAGTCTGGTGTAAAAGCCGCCCAAGGCCAAACAGATGCCATGATGGTGGGTAGTGTTGTGATGGCGTAGGAGGGATGGGCATGCAAATGCATAAATAAAGAACCCATAGTCGAGTTTAGAACAGACAAGCACGTGGTGCAACCAGAGGGGGGTGGTTCGTTCGGCACTCCGGGAAGTACCAGTGAGCACATGTAGGAGATTGAGGGACCACATACAGCAGGCTGCCAGGCAAATGCATGGACCAAGAGAGCTTCCTATCGTGCATGAGCCCCAGAAAAGTCATATTTCAATGAGCAGAAGGGTAACAGGTCCAAGATTTAGAGATGGTGGCAGAAACCATTTGCTCCACTAGCAATTCATATTGATGGTTGTATCAGTGGAAAAGAGGAAGCCACAGTCGATGCTCCAGGAGTAAAGATGATCAAGACACCACTGAAGACGCTGCTCAGTGAGACAGGTCCATGGAGAAGTGCAATAGATGGTAAAATCATCAACAAAAAGAGAGCCTGAGATGCCTGGTGGGAGACCACAGTGTCAATGGCGGTAACAAAGAGGACGATGCTCAGGATGGAATCCTGAGGCACACCATTTTCCTGGATGTAGATGTCCGACAAAGCAGAACCCACTCGCATTCTGAAAACTTGGTCTTGTAAAAATGCCCAAAGAAACCAGGGCAGGCGCCCACGGAACCCCATGTGTAAGCAGTACGGAGGATACCAGTTCCACAGTAGGTGTTTTAGGCCTTTTGTAAATCTAAAAAGACGCCCACAGTCAGGGATTTCCGAAGAAAACCATTCATGATAGGGTGGACAAAGTAACAAGATGGCCAACTGCAGAATGTTGTGCAAGAAATCCACACTATGCATTCATGGGTAAATGGCGAGACATAAGCCACCACACCAGCTGGGCATGATTTATATGCACCATCACCTTGTAAACACAGCTGTTAAAGGAGATGGGCTGGTAGCTAGAAGGAAGGTTTTTGTCCTTACTGGACTTAGGTATGGGTATGACAGTGGCTTCACGCCAGATTCCAGGAAATGTGCCTTCTGCCCAGGTGCGGCTGTATGTGTTCAGCAGAAAGTGTTTGCCTACAAGAGAAAGGTGCTGCAACATCTGAACGTTGATGGCGTCTGGCCCTCGGGCGGAGGATTAGGATGACCTGAGAGCATGATCTAGCTCCCTCATAGCAAAGGAGGCATTGCAGCACTCACAATGCTGAGAAGAGGAGGGTATCCCCCGAACCTCCTCCGCTTGTTTGTGATTGAGGAATGCTGGGAGATAGTGTGAAGAGGTCGAAACTTCGGCAAAAAGGTGGTCCAAGGTGTTGGAGATAGCGAGAAAGTCCACAATGACATCAACGACTGTCAGGCCAGAAATTGCGAAATGGATCTTGGTGACTGAGGGCCATCAGAGGTTGGCTTACGTGACAAACGAAGGTGCGGAACTTTTAAAAGAACTAGTGAACGAAATCCAGCTAACTCTTTTGCTATCCCGAAGAATGCGATGCGACTTTGCGCGTATGTGTCTACAATGAATGCAGTTCACGTGTGGAGGCTGCCTGTTAAAAATGCGGAGACCTTGTCAATGTGCACGAATTGCATAGTGGCATGCCGTAGTCCACCAAGGGACTGGATTATGACATGCTAAAGGGGATGTGTGAGGAGTGGAATGTTCGACAGCCGTAAGGATAACATAGGTGAGATAGTCCACCTGATCATCACAACTGGAGAAATCTTGTTCTTCGAAGGTCGCCAGGGGCAGGTAAAGTGGCAAGTCTGCCTTAGCAATCTGCCATTTGGGCATGCACTCAGGTGGGTTAGGAGTCAACAAATATATGGCACAGGCAGGGGAAATGGTTGCTCAAGTAGGGGTCAGAACGAAAGCACCACTCAAGACGATGGGCAAGGTGGGTAGTGCAAAAGGATGGGTCCAAATGGGAATAGATGTACGAGGAGTGGGAAAAGATAGTAGGTGCTCCAGTGTTAAGGCAGAAGAGGTTAGGTTGGTTAAGAAGGTCAACCAAGAGTGTACCTTGCACGATACTTGCTTTCCGCACCCTCGGCAGGCCGCCTCAATTTTATAAATGGCACCTGTACTATAGAAGACGCCGGCGGCCATTTGCAGCAACAAGCATCAATACTCAAACTAAAGTTTTATTCGGTGGTTTTGATCAAGTTAGAATTAGAATATTATTATAATGAAGTTTTAATACCACCTTACAGAGTTTATTGAATGAAATATGCCCATGAGTGGGACATAGACAGGTGATTAACTGAAATACGCATACCAAATATTCTGTGAAATGATAAGGGAATATGGTGTGGCTGGGAGAAGTCACTGTAACATATTTATATAATAACACAATCACATTTATTCAATAAACATTACCATCTCAAATATTCCCTCTCACTTATCACGGAATGCTGGCGTGATACACATAGTGTAATATCTAAGTAAACTTAGTTAAACATCCGACTAACATGTGCCCCCCCCCCACACACACACACACAGCCGGCCGTGGTGGCCGTGCGGTTCTAGGCGCTCCAGTCCGGAGCCGCGCGACTGCTACGGTCGCAGGTTCGAATCCTGCCTGGGGCATGGATGTGTGTGATGTCCTTAGGTTAGTTAGGTTTAAGTAGTTCTAAGTTCTAGGGGACTGATAACCACAGCAGTTGAGTCCCATAGTGCTCAGAGCCATTTGAACACACACACACACACACACACACACACACACACACACAAACACAAACACAAACACAAACACACAAACACAAACACACACACACACACACACACACACACACAAAACACCTTCACTCTATTCATTTTATCTAACAGATGAAAGAGGAAGGTTCCCATACACCAAGTGGGACAACATTGGGGGAGAGCACATGGTTCCAACTGTAACTTTTATTCGGACAAGTCCCGTCTTCACGTTTAACTAACTCCGCGAATTTTTCCGGATATTATGAAGGAAATATTAAATCACACGCGTGAATTTACGTAGAAGATCCAGCTCGATCACGAAATGTGATTACGTCGAGCTGAAGCTTCTCACCAAGAAATGCACGGGGTCTGCGGACCACGTGTTACCAATCTCTCCACAATCAGTAGTCAATAAACACATTTAAATAAAATACACTTTGCATATATACTTCACACTCACACTGAAACGCAAAGTGAGCAATTCTGAGTATTACTCGGCAATGAGCGCCTGTTCACTCCCAAGTGCAGTGAACAAAAAAAATGGCTCTGAGCACTATGGGACTCAACATCTTAGGTCATAAGTTCCCTAGAAGTTAGAACTACTTAAACCTAACTAACCTAAGGACATCACACACACCCATGCCCGAGGCAGGATTCGAACCTGCGACCGTAGCAGTCCCGCGGTTCCGGACTGTAGCGCCAGAACCGCACGACCACCGCGGCCGGCTGCAGTGAACACAATTCCCACGAAATTACTTGGCAAAAGAAATCATCTCCCTATCTCTCCTAACCGATATGATTCTAGGAAATACCATAGTGACTTTCCTCAGCAGGGAAGCTGCTTCCAAGTTCAAAGTGAACGTGGAATTCTAAATCTTCGGTAACTATCGGAGCGATAGAGCAGAGCGTGCTTACTCACCCAGGTCTTCCCAGCAACAACCCCGATACGGTCTCACTCGTCCGGGTCCACACATCGTGGCCGCAAGGACTCAGAGATACCGGACACGGTTATTTGCCAACCTAACGAGCGCTAATGACGCGCGTGGAGCTTATGCCTCTCTGGTCCAGTGCAGTCGCGCTCTACTAGATTCGAGGTTGGCTACACTTCCACTATGCCTATAGCACACCCACAGCCGACATCTCACTCATACCTCATCATACGTACGCATTCACTCCTTGCAGACAATTACCACATCTAATATTAAAATGATTGTCTATATTTAAATAACCCTACCTTACTAATTATCATCAGGCTCTTCCCTGAGTGTCGGAAGGGCACTCAGGTGTCTTTAGCTGTGGGGTCGAGCCATGTAGCGGCTTACATGGAGCCGTTACATAACCCTCCCCTTCTGACGAAAAAATGGGCAGCAAGTGTCCTTACTTTTGGAAGGGCACTTTCAAGCATTTTTTTTTAAACCTAGTGGTCGGAGGTGTGTCATTTATCTATCTGATTCTTTACTGAGTTTATTACACATCCTCCTCATCTGTTCCGTAGAACATAGTATTCAAATTCAAAACTCAGACTACAAAATTTAACATTCAAAACCCTCACACATGGTTATCTCCTCCTGAGAGCATTATGCGGTTAATAACACAAACATATGGGCCTATGCCCCTCTTAAACATCATTGAAACATATACAATTTACCATTAATATTTCAATTTAACACATATCTTACCTATCATCTAGGCCAAGCATCCGTTTTTCAAATGTAACATGAGTGAAAACTTTAAATTTTTCGACAAACATAATCAGTTCTTATATACTAGACATTTGAAACTTTGTGGGCACTTAAATTATTAAAGTCCTGTTGCCAGTGTGTCCCACTTTGAAATATTTCACAAGATCTATCAAAACACACAAATTCTTGTAATTGCACAATTTAAACAAATTATATAATGAATTGAATTTCATACAACGTATAGATAAGTTGGTACGAAGCTTGTGGGCATTTAAATTCTTAGCGTCTTTTCGCATTTGTATCCCACTTTGAAACATTTGCGAAGCATAGAAAACATACAAAATCTATTAGAGACATTTTCAGTAAATCACATTACATCTTTAGGCAATTTCGTTCTTTCACTTCTGGATTGACGTGTTAAAGTTTTTTCTTTATCTCTTTCCATATTTACTTTAGTAACTAGCCATAATATATGCAAAATCAGTTCTGCTGAAAAGTAAACACACGCGCTACATATTGAATGTACGTGGCACTTTCAAACACCTTGCACTTCACTATGGGATCGGGGTACTTGGAGGACCACAGTTTTGGGCTACTTGGAGGGCAGGGGAAGAAGTTAATCTGCAGGTGTCAGCGACTGCAGGCTCTCCGTCGATCATGCCGGCCGCCTCCTTGCATCAGGCCGCTCCCTCACCTTTGTCAGCTCCCCAGGACCCACGTTGCCTCGCGTTGATGGCTGCCTCAGGACGTGGTGGCACGCGTTTCCGCGTCAGGTGGGCGTCGACCTCCAGGGCAGAATAGCATCCCCCTAGCAGTCGTCGCCGCGTGCCCCATCGTGAGCGCCCGGACCCGTCTGGCTACCTCTCGTCGATATGTGAGCATATCCGCAATTATTGCCGACAGCCACACTCCTGACGTCACCCCCTCGGTAACGTCACTCGCCTCTCTCTTCCGTCTGCAGTCCCGGCATGTCCGACTCAAGTGGTGAGTTTGACATGCCTCTTGAATCGGTACTGCGGACGTTGTAGGTGTGGTGGTGTCGTCGTTGACACGCCGCCACTGGTGCCACGCCCCTGGCGCGCACCGGTTCTCCTTCCTTGATCTGCTGCACCGCGACGCCTGACCTGGATACGCCAAGCTCGCCTCTTGCGGGTGCTGCAGTTTCCATCCCGGGTTTGTTTGTGACGATGTCTACCAGGCGTGGCAGCGCGTCACCCCACGGGTCGTCCATACGGACTGCCCGTTACCACCTGCTGCTGTGCGGCGTCCTCAGAGTTGGGGGCGTGTCACCGGCTGGCGCGGGCGCTCGGCATATGTCGGTCACCACCGCCCGCTGTTCGTCTGTTTCGTGATTGCGGCCGGCTACCTGGGTAGCCACCGCTTTGTTCCTGCATGTGGGAGGCCCGGTAATCGCCTCCGGCGCGTGTTGACACAGTCGCGGACAACGGCCGTCACTTAGGGAATCCCAAGTGCCGTGCACTCGCCCGACGTCTAGCCGCTAATTGCTTGCATCGGCGACCCGGTCTCCTCGGCTCCATTCTCCCCTGGTTGCTAACCTAAACTCAGGGAAGCTTGGCTATACCGAAACATATCAGACAAATTTTCCATCACAGTCCCCGACTGTTCTCAGCAATCCATAAGGTCTTCCTACATTACTCAGATTCTATTTCTCTCTCTCCTTCTCCTACTGTGCCTTATGGGCGTTATCCTTCCAATGATATTTTAACATGGCTTTTAATTTAGCCGCCTTTTCTTACATGAATCATTATCCTATCCATTTACAACAATTTTTTATTCCTTATTTGATCCCTCAGTGGCTTTATAATAGGGATATTTTAATCAACATTAATCTACGATATTTTCTTTACTGATGGACAAGAAATGGATGGAACTAGAATTCCATTTGTTTTAGATTATGATCTACAGTATTCTTAAGACTAACTTATCACACTTCCACGTCCTTCAGTCATTCATTTCTCACTCTTCTCACATAAATGCAACACACACATAGGCACTCTTTAGTAGCTACATAGCAAGCATTCCTTGTGACGTCACACAGTTCGCATCCACAATTTCTCATTTAGGGCAACCTTCCCCCTCTAGTTTACAGTACATGCGCTACTGGAACAGGTATAACAGAGAATTAACTACAAAACATGCACTATTGTAACAACTACGACACATAATTAACAACCAAAACATGCCTTATAGTAACAAAATCCTACACACACAATTACCGCTACTCCCACTACAACCGGTTTCTACGATAACTTACACCCTTTTTCCTTTGTACACCTCATTTGAGGTTTTTGCATCGTCCCTCTTCATTCTGGTTACCACTCCTTCCTGTAACACAACTTCTGGATACGGATTAATCTTTCTCCTTACATATTTATCTCCTTCTGGAGTAATTTCGTCCTTACTCTCCTTACTTTCATGTGCGACTTGTCTGCTCATTGATCACATGGTACATATTATTGCTCGGAATACAATTTATCCTAATACATTTTACACACAACATATACAATATACTCTAAATCTATTTTACCTATATTCTATTGTTCCACAGTTATTATTCAATGAGGGGTTTCACGTTTGATACGTGATGAAGCCCTCTCGATTTTCTCGCCCTCAGTGTCTGTACTTCTATTGCGTTCGGATGAGGGATACGGCATACACGGCACAGGCTTAGGAACTTCTTGCAGATTCCCTTACCTCTGTTTGACAGGTTGTGTGACCGAACCCACACCTTCTGTCCAATGAAGAATTTTAATTTTCTCGTTTTGTTTTGGTACGCCTTTTGCCTCCGGTCTGCCGCACTCTTGATATTTTCCAGCGCGAGATCAACGACCTCCTTGTGTCTTGGTTGTCATTCTTTTGGCCAAGGTATGACTTCCCTGATTCGATTAGGGGGCTCCTTATTCTTTAGCACTAACACTGGTGGCAACATCGTGGAGGCATTTGGCAATTCATTTAAGATCTCCTGAAACGCCTTTAGGTGTATGTTCCACGTGTTATGCTTCCTGTAACAGTACAGCCTGCACAGCCGCCCTAATTCCTTCATTATTCTCTCGGCGGGGTTAGGCGACGGGTGGAACAAGAATATAAAATTCGGCATTATTTTCCTCCGCCTCAACATCCGCAGCCAATGTTTAGATCGGAATTGCGGTCCGTTATCCGATATCACTCGTTTCACCGGCCCGACCTCGCGCACGAAATCGTTCGCGAATGCCACCGCCACCGTTTTCCCCGTTGCTTTCGTCAGCGGAGTAAAGCAAACGAACTTCGACGTCAATTCCACGGCTACAAGAATGAACGCGTAGCCAGATTTCGTTCGAGTTATTGGCCCGAACAAGTCCACCGCGGCGACCTCTCGCAACCTGCTTGGAATGATCGGGTACATCGGTGCAGCAAAAGATGTGGTGGGCGGTTTTGTCCTTTGGCATGGTTTACACACTCTAATTACCCGCTGTATCCTCTTTAGCATGTTATTGAAGTAACAGGCCTCTCGTAACTTCTGGACGCACTTCCGTGCTCCGAAGTGTCCGTAACTTAGGTGTATATACCACACTAGCTTATTTATTGGCTCCTCAGGTATTACCACCAGCCATCGCGGATCTTCTATGCTCCGTTTCCGGAAGAGGATTCCGTTCTCTATTTGGTAGTACTGCCGAATAGCAGCTTGGGACCTGACCTTCCACTTCTCTTTCACCTCCTTTAGTATCGGGTCCTCCTCTTGTTCGCGCCCGACATTCTTTAGTGACATCGTCACAAAGTTTTAGAACGTGACGTTTTTCTGGTAGAGAATACTGAAATTATTCTCGCCCGTGTCACCGTCTATGCCGTGTTTTAGGCCTATCGGAGCCCGAGACAACGCATCTGCTATCAGGTTTTTTTCTCCTGGAATGTATTTAATTGTGAAATCGAACTCCTGTAGACACAGCGCCCAGCGAGCTAACCTGCCGTGGGCCAACTTTGCCGACATCAGAAATTGTAATGCCCGATGGTCGGTGAACACTTTAGTATTTCTCCCATACAGGAAGTACCGAAATTTGCTAAACGCAAAGACGACAGCGAGTCCCTCGAGTTCCGTCACCGAGTAATTTCTCTCAGCCCTCGACAGCACTCTACTCGCGCAAGATACGGGCTTCCATGTCAACATATCCTCCTCGTCTTCCCCTTGGAATAGAACCGCGCCGAGGCTGTTTAACGAGCTATCCGTGATCAGATAAAATTCCCTACTCAAATCTGGATGCGCGAGAATCGGTGCATTCACAAATGCTTTCTTTAACCTCACGAACTCATTCTGTGCTTGCTCGTCCCAGTACCAGATCGTGTTCTTGCCAGTAAGCGCGCAAAGACGTGGCGTGGACAGCACACTTAGGTTTACAAATTTCTTAAAGAAGTTCGTGACTCCTAAGAATCCTCTTAGTTGTCGCTTAGTCGTGGGTCTTGGGAACTCCGCAATTGCCTTGATTTTGTCCGGGTCCGTTTGTATCCCGTCCACCGAAACTATATGTCCCAGGAACTTTATCTTCTGGCGCCCGAACTGCGACTTTTCCAGGTTTACGGTTATTCCTGCTCTTTCGAAGGCGTCTAATAATCGATTTAATACTTCATTATGTTCCTCCCAGGAACTTTCCGAGATTAATCTGTCGTCGACGTAGACCGTAATTCTTTCACGCACGTCTTCCGGAAGGATGCTGTTGAAGCCTCGTATGAACGCCGCCGCCGAAACATTCAACCCGAACGGAAGCCGTTTGAACTTGTAGCAGTTACCGTAGCATAAAAACGCGGTATACTGCCTACACTCTCGATGCAACACGATTTGCCAGTAACTATCTCGCAGGTCTATGGAGGATAACACCTTCACTCCATGAAACCGTTGCAATAATTGCTCCAGGCTTTCCGGTCTGTCTGTTTCTGCCTTTATTACCGTATTTATTTGCCGAGAATCCAGCACCAACCTCACCGATCCGTCCCTTTTCGGTACTACTAGGAGTGGTGAGTTGTACGTACTCACGGCGCGTTCTATAACGTCTTGTTCTAACATCTTCGCAATCTGCTTCTTGACCTTTTCTTTATGCCCTAGTGGAATCGGGTATGGCCTGACGAAGAACCTTTTATGTTCTCGTACTTGGAATATGTACTCGAAGTTCCTTATCGCACCCGGTGCGTCTGAGAATATTTTCTCATGGTTCCTCAGAACTTCTAATAATCGCACACGGGCATCCTCTGGCATGTCTCCTACATTGCGCATGCTTTCCTCGATTATTCGCTCGAAGATCTCATCCTTTCCATGCGTGGAGGACGGTAAACTCACGCCATTTACACAGTTTATGAGGATCTCCGGCTCAGGGCGCAATTCCGGGTAAATGAGAATCGTAGGCAGCTAGTTTCCGCTCCGTCCCGTAGGACCCAATTATTGAACTTTAATTCTACGGGGTTTCCATCTCTGTTCAGAGACATGATGCCTCCACCCAGGTCTACAATTGCCTGGTGAGCGCTCATAAAATCCATCCCGAGACTCATTTCTGTGTTCATTAGGGCCACAATGAAGAAGTTTGCCTCGAACTCTTCGCCCTGGAATTGGAACGTAATCCTGGTCTGACACTTGACTTCTACACTTTTCCCGTATATCTCCCATCACCTTTGTACCTCGCCACGGCAAAGTCGGCAAAGTTCCCGTCTTCTCGCATTTCTGGAATGCGGTCTCACTAACGATCGAAACCGGGCTTCCCGTGTCGACTATGCAGTCCAGTGAAATTCCTTTCACCGAGATCGTAATTACTGGGCTGACGGCCGAAATCCGGTTATCCGTCTGCTCCTCCAGTAATGTTTCCCTAATGTCGTCCTGACCAGTGTACCTTATCTCGCGGTTATTCGTTATCGGGGGTCGACTAAGGTTGTCTCCCTCGATTGGCACGGGTCATAATGTTTGATTTCCTCCTGGTTCTGGATCATTCCTCCGTGGATCGGCCTATCTGATTTCTACGTCGTCGGTGATATTTTCTCTTCTCTTTCTCCCTGTGGCCTGTACGCTTCCTTCACCCCAATTTTGTGGTGAATTCGCACGATTCCCGTGGTTGTTCCTACCTTTATCCCGGTTATCGTGCCCGTCGTGCCGGCCATTGTGTCCCTGGGCTTTGTAGTAGCCATGCTTGTTGCCATTTTTCCAATTCGCCTTGTATGGCTGGAAACTGGTATTCGCATGCTCCGCTACATGTGAGCTTGTACGCTTCCGCGTTTTATTACGGCCGCGACTCACTCTCCTATTTCTTCCTACGTCCTCTCCTCCTGCGGTCTGTACCCTTTCCGGTATACATTGTCCTATATCATACTCCAATTCTTGTAGGAGTAATTTAAACGACTCTAAATCGTCCTTACAACGCCCGGTTAATATGATATGGTTCAAATGGCTCTGAGCACTATGGGACTCAGCTGCTGAGGTCACTAGTCCCCTAGAACTCAGAACTAGTTAAACCTAACTATCCGAAGGACATCACAAACATCCATGCCCGAGGCAGGATTCGAACCTGCGACCGTAGCGGTCTTGCGGTTCCAGACTGCAGCGCCTTTAACCGCACGGCCACTTCGGCCGGCTAATATGATATGGCGAAGCTGCGCTGGAAGCTTCATTATACACAGCCTTATCAATTCGCACGGACTGTAAGGGTTGTACAAGAATTGGTTATTCTGCAACATGTTTTCAAACAGTCTTGCAGGACTCGCGAAACCGGATTGACTAAGACTCGGCAGCATCATTATCTGATGTTTCACCCGATCTTGCGCAGCTTCGGACCAATATGCCGAGAGAAATTCACGCTGAAATTCCTTTACCGTTTTACAATTTCTCGCTATGGCTCTCATCCTTACTGCGGGTTCAGCCTCAAGATGCCCGCACATGAACTCGATTTTATACTCAACCGGCCAACTGGGCGGAAGACAGAATTGGTACTGTTCCAAGAAAGCCCGTGGGTGGATTCCGTTCACAGAATTTCTAAAGACTTCGAACTTCCGTACGGAGAGAAAGTGCTTATAGTCGAAGCCTTCCACTTCCCTCCGGTATGGATCTGCGCACGGTTTTAGGTGTCGTTCCCGACACCTCCCTATATTCCTGCGTTCGCTAGCCTCCTCGTAATCATCCTCGTGTCCGGAATCGCGTCCCTCGCTTTGGCACGCGCCCTTGCGCACATGGTCCTCCCTCCCGTCGCCGCGAGTGATGAGATTTTCCACGTGGGCCATGCGTTCACATATGTCATTGGTAACTATCCGTGGCCGCCTATTGACTTCCCATTGGCCTTCTTGAAATTTCCGCAATGCCTGTATCTCCTCGTTATCCCTCGAGTTCAGGATTGCAGCACTCTCGCTTCCCTCTGATATTGTTAAGTCCGCAACCTTCTCCGCGAGTTTTACTAACTCCTCCTTTACTTTCTTTGTCTCCTCGCTATTTAATGTCTTAACCGTATCTATCTTTTCCTCAAGATCCACAATTGCCCTACTGTTTCCGTGAACCTTTTCTTGCGTTGCTTCTACTGCTTTTACTCGCGCTATTACCCTTTTCCTTTCGGTAATGCATCGTTCCCTTAAAGTTTGGAGCCCCTTTTCTAATTTTTCTCCGCGGGTTTTCACTTCGATCCTAACTTTTTTTTGTTCCTTTTCGAGGGCGTTTAGTTTACTGCCAACCACTTCGAATTTCTCATTGACGTCTTTTCGAACCCCTTCGATTTCGGACATCATGCCCTGGAATTTCGCTTCCTGCCTTTTATTATATTCTTCCTGCCTTTTATTATATTCTTCTAATCTGGAATTTACTCCAATTAAGATCGTTCTCGCGTTCTGTTCCATCATTTTGACCAATTCGGTCATCCACGTGTTACTATTTGTGTCTGCATTGGTCGGCGCATTTTGGCTACTCGTTGCATTCTCTAATTCATCTGCGCTCGCGCTCGGGTCCGAAGTCCCGCTATTTGGTGTGGAATTGGCCTGCTCATTTTCCAAGTTCAACATTGCCGTAGCGCCGCTGAAATCTTGGTGATTCCCGTTGCCTGCCTCGTCTCTCTCCGCGGCTACCTGATTGAGGATAACTTCCTCCTCACCCGGCCGGTTTTTCCTAGCACCGCTCCTCGAGCGAGCACGTGTCTCCATTCTCGACACTAGGCTTACGTTTCGGGCTAAGTGCCTAAATAACGGCTTCGCTCGCGGAAAACAGACTTCCTACTTTCGCTGCACGAATCGCGACAAATTCTCGTAGCTTAACGTAAGTTAATTTCACACGCAACCTAGTACATTTATTTGGTCACACGCAGCCTAACACATTTATTTAGTCACACGCAGCCTAACACATTTGAAATTCCCCCAAAATACATCGATAAATACAAGAAAATTGCCCCCAAAATCACATAAATAAAATCACAAGCAACGCAGTATATTCAACGCCGTATTCTCAACGCTGGTTCTATTCACAAATAGGAATTTTGAATCCTGTGGAAATTTAATTTTGTTAGCACATCCTAGCAATCTCCCAGCATCACAAAGGGTTCCTAAACTGAACGAGATCCTAGGCTAAAGGGTCGCCATTATGCACGATACTTGCTTTCCGCACCCTCGGCAGGCCGCCTCAATTTTATAAATGGCACCTGTACTATAGAAGACGCCGGCGGCCATTTGCAGCAACAAGCATCAATACTCAAACTAAAGTTTTATTCGGTGGTTTTGATCAAGTTAGAATTAGAATATTATTATAATGAAGTTTTAATACCACCTTACAGAGTTTATTGAATGAAATATGCCCATGAGTGGGACATAGACAGGTGATTAACTGAAATACGCATACCAAATATTCTGTGAAATGATAAGGGAATATGATGTGGCTGGGAGAAGTCACTGTAACATATTTATATAATAACACAATCACATTTATTCAATAAACATTACCATCTCAAATATTCCCTCTCACTTAACACGGAATGCTGGCGTGATACAAATAGTATAACATCTAAGTAAACTTAGTTAAACATCCGGCTAACATGTGCCGTGAATCGACAATGACTGCCGCCTGCACATTTCTATCATCATTTAGCCACACACACACACACACACACACACACACACACACACACACACACACACACACTCTATTCATTTTATCTAACAGATAAAAGAGGAAGGTTCCCATACACCAAGTGGAACAACATTGGGAGAGAGCACATGGTTCCAACTGTAACTTTTATTCGGACAAGTACCGTCTTCACGTTTAACTAACTCCGCGAGTTTTATTGGATATTATGAAGGAACAATCAAATCACACGCGTGAATTTACGTAGAAGATCCAGCTCGATCACGAAATGTGATTACGTCGAGCTGAAGCTTCTCACCAAAAAATGCACTGGGTCTGCGGACCACGTGTTACCAATCTCTCCACAATCAGTAGTCAATAAACACATTTATATAAAATACACTTTGCATATATACTTCACACTCACACTGAAATGCAAATTGAGCAATTCTGAGTATTACTCGGCAATGAGCGCCTGTTCACTCCCAAGTGCAGTGAACACAATTCCCATGAAATTACTTGGCAAAAGAAATCATCTCCCTATCTCTCCTAACCGAGATGATTCTAGGAAATACCATAGTGACTTTCCTCAGCAGGGAAGCTGCTTCCAAGTTCAAAGTGAACGTGGAATTCTAAATCTTCGCTAAGTATCGGAGCGATAGAGCAGAGCGTGCTTACTCACCCAGGTCTTCCCAGCAACAACCCCGATACGGTCTCCCTCGTCCGGGTCCACACATCGTGGCCGCAAGGGCTCAGAGATACCGCACACGGTTATTTGCCAACCTAACGAGCGCTAATGACGCGCGTGGAGCTTATGCCTCTCTGGTCCAGTGCAGTCGCGCTCTACTAGATTCGAGGTTGGCTACACTTCCACTATGCCTATAGCACACCCACAGCCGACATCTCACTCATACCTCATCATACGTACGCATTCACTCCTTGCAGACAATTACCACATCTAATATTAAAATGATTGTCTATATTTAAATAACCCTACCTTACTAATTATCATCAGGCTCTTCCCTGAGTGTCGGAAGGGCACTCAGGTGTCTTTAGTTGTGGGGTCGAGCCATGTAGCGGCTTACATGGAGCCGTTACAGCCTCTCTGACAGGTCATGGGAGAACGCCAAAGGGAATTATGCGCATTGAAGTCACGAATTAGAAAAAATGGGGGAGGTAGCTGCCCAGTAAGCTAAAGGAAGTCTGCCCTGGTGACACTGAATGATGGAAGTACATAAATGGTACAGAGGGGAAAAAGTAAGGCTGGGAATGTAAAGGTGAACTGCAACACCTAGGAGACAGGTAGTCAGGGAAATGGGTTGATTATGAAAGTCATCCCGTATGAGTAGTGTGATGCCCCCATGAGATGCAATGCTGACCCCAGGGGAAGGGCAAAATGAATTGGGAAGTAATAAGAAAGTTCAAAGTTGTCATTAGGGCTCAACTTCGTTTCCTGAAGACAGACTACAAGGGGATGCGGCAATGCTAAAAGCAGCTGTAAATCCTGTTTGCGGGACCAAGGCCATAAACGCTCCATTGGAGGACAGTCATGAGGAGGAATAAATGGAGGGTTGTCAACTCAGTGGCCACCAACTGACAGCCTGTGTGGAATCGCTACTTCAGGGCACAGAGGCAGGAGGATCCTGCTCTGAGGTCCACAGAGGCATCGGCTTGCTTGTGCAGTCGGTTCATGGAGACCAACGCTGACAAACGGATGGTGGTGCACACCGGCGAGACAGAGCGCAGCTGGGCTAAGGTACCATCTGGTGACACCGTCGAACAGGATCTTCGAGTTGGTGAAGGAGAAGACTATTTACCTTTAGCAGACTTCTTCAAGCCTTTCCATTTAGAGAAAGACTCAGGTGGTGTTTGGCTGGAAGGATGGAGCTAGTATTTATGGGAGTACTCTTTCTGTCCTTTCCTGCCTACTCATTGTGTAGATGGCGGCTTTGCCCCTTGAGGCAAGAGTTTGACGGTTTGTTTCACAGTGCGACAGCGGGATAGCGACGCTACCCCAGGCAAATTCACAACCTCAGAGCTGAATTTCAAGTTGAATGTATGCGTGGCAATCACCTGCATAGAGCGAGGGTAACAAAAACAGAACTATAGGTGGCAGACGGGAGAACACAGGGTTTGTGACTAGCCAGTAGCTTGCGAGCCTGGATTTCTTGGACAGCCCACTCATCAAGATACATGGCACTGTCCCGAGAGGAGGAGGCATGGCTGCCATTGCATTTGATACAGCAGGGAGAATAAGGCAGACAATCGCCTTTGTGGGCATCCATATCACATGTTATACATTTCTCTGGGTGTCCTCAAGATGTTCTAATGTGGTTGAAACGATGACATTGGTAGCAGTGCATCTGGTTGGGATGGTATGGCTGGAACAGGGCAGCCATGAAGAAGCGAGGCAGCAAGTAATTGTTGCTTTTGAGTTCCAAAAGCAAAGTGCCATTCTGTAAATGAGAGCAGGATATCACAGGGCCAGCAACTGCATCAACCCCTTTGTGAATAATAAACGGATTGACCCTTGTGAAGGGCTGACAGTCGTCAGTATGTGAGACCACAAGGAATCATGGTGCAGTGGGAAGAGTCTTTGAGTGAATAGCCTCATTACGTTTACATTTGGTAGACGTTGCATTGAGAGATGATTTGACTTATCATGAGAAAATCCCCATGATGCCCATGATCTCCCATGGCGCACTCCTTCCAACTGGGCTCCCTTTACAATGGCGGCACACCCACCTTAGGTTCTGGTACACACCTCAGGTTACACCTCCAGAAAACCTGACATGGGGACCAATCTGCAATATGGGATGGTTGCAGCTCAAGAAATCACCTCTTTCTGGTCCTGTCTTGTACCAGAGGTACGTGTGAGCCTTACCTGTTGACCCAGGGCTGGGAATTACGCGTTACCCAGTCACCTCTTATGTGTCAGACACGTGGGTTAGTCTTCAGGAGCGCACATGGAGGATGAAGGAGGATCCTCAAACGCTGAAGCGGAGGAACAAGAGGCGAAGGGATACAAATAAACGAAAAGGGAGCTGAATACAAGGGTGAGACATACGTCAGGAACAGAAAGCAGAACATTCCCAAGAATTCCCCAGACATGTTCACCAAGGGAGGGGAAAAAGAATAGCAAGAGGATAGACATGCAGCATGGAATGGAAAATTGCTGCAAGTTCTGGGGCATCGCGGTAGCCAAGCACAAACTCGCCAAAGAATGGCGAGTTCCCTGGGAGGATCTGAGAGAGTATCTCCAGTCATCCACAAGACTACAAAACCATCGCCCAGCAAACTTAGATCTGCAGCACGCAGCTAGGATTGTAAGTGGCAACCCATGACAAAAAACCCATGGATGTAGTATCAACCCATGGCAAAAACCCACAGATATAGTATCAGCTCAGTGCTTGGCTCAAAGTAAATACGTTTCAGAGGTCAAACTTAAATTTGAAATTTGTTTCTGTTTCATCAGAATGTGCAGTCACTAACAAGAAAACAAGATGATATTCAGGTTCTACTAGAAAATAAATTAAAAACTACATCATTGTTATGTCAAACAGAACATTGCCTTGATGAGGAAGATCTTGAGATAATGGATTTTCCAAATTACTACGTGGTTATTTTTGTAGAATTACGAACATGGTGGTAGTTGTGTACATGTAAGAAAAAGTACACACTTTGAAACAATACATATTCCTGAAGTAATAGTTGAAGGTAAAGATGAAAATATATCAGAAGTTCAAATATTAGATGGAAGGATAGTTGTTATTTGTTCACACAGATCGCTAGCTATTGGACAACATTTTAGCACGTTTAGAATCGCTGCTCACCAAACTATTGCATGCTTAGCCTTCTTTCAACCTTGAACTTACAAGCTACCATCGAAATACCATTGTGTGCCACAAAGACATCAGCCTCGACAATTGACCACATATTCATTAACGCGCAAATGAATACTCTAACAGAAACACTGGGGACCACATAGCCAAAAACGTACTCTTCACTTACAAAAATCAACTCAACACAAGAAACACAAGTAGGTCCTGCAGTGATGAGAATATAAATTACTTTCACCACTACTTGAACAACGAAAACTGGAAAGAAATATATACCATAACTGTTGAAATGCGGATGACAAATGTAATAGTTTCCTTAATAACTTTACAAATTACTATTATCGCTGCCCCCCACCCCCCATAAAAAAGAAAATACACAAACCAACTGTAAAAATTAATTTGACCACCAGCTGAATACAAATATTTACAAAAGAAAGAAGTTTATTACACAAAATGTCCAAACAGAACACATCTCCGTAGTTAATATGTATTTCAAGTCCTATAACAAAATCCTCAGCTGGGACATAAAACAGGCAAAAACAATAGCAAATAACAGACAAATTTAGGAAAATCTGAAAATGAAAGCCATGTGGAAAACCATAGGAAGGAAACAGCAGTAGAACATCCGAAAGCTAAAACTATTTTCTCAGCATGTTCAGCTGTATTATAAGACCCACAGAAAAACTGCAAATCAATTTAATTCAGACTTCACACTGGTAGCAGAAAACCTGATACAGCAAGACTCACAATCTGCCGTAATGAATCCAGTTAAGATATAGGTCTAGTCAGACTCTCCTTCTACACCCAACTAGTGAGAATCAAATGCTGGACACAATCAAGGAACTCAGATGAAGACAATCCCTTGATATTGGCAGTATAAATTACTTTATTATATTAAAAAATGGCCCCTTCACAGTGAAGCCTCCAATTGACTTCGGCAACTGCTCGCTCTCTAAGGGAGCATTAAAAAAAAGCCATAGAAAAACCTCTCTACAAACAGGGGATAAAAACAAATGCATCCAACTACAGTCCCAATCACTCTTGTCTGGGTTTGCGAAAAAAAATCGGAAAATTCTACTCTAAGAGATTAGTAAACATGGTATAAATAATAACAGTTTCTCAGACTCTTCCCATGGCTTTCATAAATCCAACTCTACTGAGAGTGCGTCTTTGCATTCCTTAATAAAACTTTAAATTCAATTGGCAAAGAGCGTATTTCTTGAATTTTTCTGGAGCTCTCGAAGGCATTTGGTGTCGCTAGCCACAACTTCTAGTTAATGAAACTGGAGGGTGTACGTATTAGGGCACCAGCTCATGACTGGTAATATCATACCTACAAAGCAGAGAGCAAGCAGTTGAACTTTGGAGTCCAAAAAGGGGACTGCATGAAGATGTGTCACTCAAAAAAACTATATAGTAAGTGCGATGTATTGTAAGACTTCACAGTAGGGACTGTTTTGTTTTTGATCTACCAAATGACCTCGAACCAACTAGCCCTCATCATAGGTATATTAAATTTGATGACGTCACAAATGTGTTAGGTAATGGAAAAACTAAACAAGAGTTGCGGAATAAGATCAAAATATGCACCTCGGACACTGAATACTGCCTCTTGAAAACAATAAAAATGATAAATACAAAAAAAAAAGTTACTATGAATATACACACAGTAAAGAGTAAGAATCCATTAGCCCCACCTATAGAGTTATTCACCAGAAACTGGGAAAACGTAAATGCTACGAAGTTTCTTGGAAAATGAATCCAGGAGAATCTGAGATGTACCCAAGACGGGTAAGAAACTGAACATCGTTTCTATACAAAAATTCTTTCAAGCTGCACATCAAAGCAAACCAAAAAATGTGTACTCGGCCGTAGCAGAGAACTCTACCTTGATAGGCGTAAATTTCGGTGGGGAAACTCGAGTTACAGAAGAGTTCTCTATTAGTGAACCAGAATTGAAAACCCGTGTGTGTACATTTTATTGTAGTAAATAGTGATAACGAAAAATATGCATAGATTGTATTAAGTGTGAAACAGGAAAACAGACTGCAAAATTCAAGGATCTGTGGACAATATCTCCTCGGAAAATGACTGTTCAGTATAGATAAATATTTGTCAGCATAAAGAAGTATGTCATCACTCAACACATTTTCATCATGGTATTATATAAATTGTAAGTATCTCTCTATCAGGAAGCTGAAGCTCTAAACTATAGTCAAAAAACACTATGCAAAATGTATTAACTTTTTTAACTACATTAATTGCTGTAAATGAGCAGAGTATGACGATGTGGCGTAGGATGGTGTGTTTTGTGCAAAAAGAGATGATGTAAACTGATCATACAATGGGGGGTAAGAATGGTTAACATACTATTGCTTTTTGTGTCCTTATTAAGAGTACCCATGAACGGGCCCTTTTTAGGTTCAATCACAGTTTGAGTTTAAGAAGACTAAGTGTAATAGCTTGTATTAACCATTTTCTTACTGCTAATTGTATGTTTTGTAATAGATGAACAGTTTACAACAATCAAATTAATTCATGTTCTCTCGTCTTATTTTCTCATAATACTGACTTTTCCGATATCAGTTTGTATCTATGCAGAAAAGTTATGAATAGAATCAATAAAACAATACATTTCTGTACTATACAATTAACAGCTGACCTTTTCAGTTAAAAGAGAGGGATGGTCATGGCTTTCCCGGAACTAGGGGTTCCTGTTGTTTCGGTTATGCTACAGAAGTTTCTCTGGGATGCCATTTCACGTGATCCACATAATCCCAGAGTCTGTCTATAAGCTTTCTATATTTTCATAGCGCTAAATAAAGACATCCGGACCGTAAATCTGCTTCGGGAGAAAAGGTGCCAGGTGCTTTACCGGCTGTTTTGTACTCAACGAGTCACTCGTTTACAGTCATTCTCCTGAAATATGAAGCTATTACCGTCCCTACCTGTAGATGCTGTTTTTTTTGTTTATGTTTAAATGCGCAACAGCATAAATTTTTCAGTGAAGGCATTGACCGTCTTATTACACAGTGGGATAAACGGGTTTAGAATGAAATAATGAACTTACTTGTATGTAACACTCTCGTTTTCTTATTTATCCCCCGTCTATCTGCACTCGACAACTATGTAAACAAAAATGCAGAGTAGAATTAGTAGGAAAGTGTTATAGTTACAAGAATTAAACAAACCCCTCCTGTCTGTATTATATGCGTAATAGATACACACTTCTCATTAGTGACGGTTAGTGTTTCAGTTTCAATACGTTATGTGGTGCAGCTGGGTTTCACACTGTGGAAGCAAAAGATACGCACACAGTTCCGTCCGAACACGAAAAGATGCATCTATTTTGCAACCACGTATCAATGACGTTTGAAATTTGTTATATTCCCATTCAGTTTCGTTATCAGTATCTAGTTGCTATGTTTCTACTCTAATAACATGTGAGTTATGTGGCGGTCAAGAACTGTTAGTGAAATCAGAAATTTTGAAATTGCGGCCGTGTTGAGGAGATCACGGGGTAAGGTTCGCAGATATTACATTACCAAATTATTTCGCTGAAAATTCACTGGGAAAAAAATCTTCGACGAGCAAAATAATAGTATTGTCCATGCAACAAACCGTAGGTCAGTGAAAAAAGACATCTTTCACATCTGTGTATCGGGCAAAAGTGGAATCGCAGGGAAAAGAAGACGAAAGGTGTTGTGTGACATTCTCCTGATCATGCGTTTGAACAGTATTTTACTATTTTGTCTATTAGTAAAATATAATTTGTTTGTCATGTACACTTGATCAGTCAAGTGGGATTTTCTTTTTGTTTCACTTTTTTCTGTGTGTTAATTTTCTTGCAAGGATAGGTGTCTTATGGGTTATTCTGACTTTTCTAGAGGTTGGCTTGTGATTATACTTTCTGGGATGCTCCTTGCGTGGGACATTGTTTCATACATTCAGGCTCCCTTGTGTTCCTTGTATCTGACATGTAACGTTCTAGGTCGACTTGTCTGCACAACGTACCTGTCATTACCTAAGTTCTATTGTAGTTAGTATAGATATGCTTTCATGTTTGAACTTGGGTATCTTGTCAGTTTTGGAATGTATTTTTTGATGGAATTATACACTGCATATGCTTTATTTGTACCTTGTGTTTTGGTAATTTTGTGTGCGAGTTTGTGTTTCTAAAATATTGTGTACCATCTTGGTCTTCTCTTATATTTTCCTAATTGATCAGTGTTATGTTGTTCAGTGTGTGTGGGAGGGGGGGGGGTAATTGTTTTGTTTAATGTTACTGTTGTTATTATTTTGTTGTTGAGTTTCGTGGTTGTTACTATTCCATACATTGTTGTACGCTCTCCCCTTTATAATGTATAGTACTTTTTAGTAATTTTCTTTGTTGACTGGCCCTAAGATGAATCTATGATCATGTGTCAAAGTGTTGCTTGGTTTAGGTAGTTGGAGGAGTGGTGCATGATTTTATCAGTTGCTGTGGGTTTATAGTAAATTTAGAATAAGCACCTGTTTTTTAGTATTATATCTTGAAAGTTAATTTGACTATCATGTTATTTTTCAATTATAAATTTATCTTTTTGTACTTCCTAAACTGCAGCAAGTAGTTTTATAATTTCGGTCTGTGGTTCGTCGCTTAGGAAGAGGATGGTGTTCTATATATCTGATATAGTACAATATGGTTCATAATTTTGCGACTACTTTTATGAAAATGACCGGTCAAACATGATTTATGAAAGGTATTTATTAAGTGTCTTGAATCTGTTGATCCCATTGGTAACCTATCCCATTTTAAATGAAGTTCACTGTTCAACTGCAAGTTTTATTGTGTAATAGTCACTAGTGAAATGAGTATTTTATTAATCTGGCCACCATGGAGTTGGCTGTATTTTCAGGTTTTTGTTTGTGGTCAACCCAATGGTAACCAGGTTAATGACATTAACTTCAGTAATGTTTATTACAGAACAATACTGCTTCAAGTTGAACAGTGAATTTTATTTATATGAGGGTAACTTACCAAGAAGACCCCATTCCACGAGGTTTAGTAAATATTTTTTGTGAAGCATGTCAAGTAGACAATTTTCACAAAAATAGTTGCAAAGTAGTACAATATATTGCACTGGTTCAGATATATGGATGACATCCTAAGCTTAAGAAATGAATCACAAACAAAAATTGAGAAGCCTCTTACTGACATTCAACAACGTACATAAAGAGAGAAAATTTGCAATTGAAACAGAACATAATAATCATAATTTTCTAGATACATCAAAAAACGAGAACATATTCGAAGTTTACTGTAAATCCACAATAACTAACATTATCATTAACAAGTCATCGAACCATCCACAAAAACAAGCAGCACTTCCACATTTGTTCTATAGACTCGCCAAATAGTACCTCAACAAAGAAAACTACCAAACGGTACTAGACGTCATAAAGCAGATAGCCACAAACAATGCCTGCAGTATTACAACGTCCACACAGTATGCACCAGTATCCCAGCTGTAGCGCACACCCGTGGAAAAACTCAAGGTTTCGTTTGTCAGTTAAATTCCCATTTATGAATTTTAAAATGTTAGTGAAACTAAGACACGTAATAACAGTCGATTACCGCAATCATATGGCTATGAGAAGAAAGAATTTGAAAAGACAATTTAAAACTGCAAACCAGAGAGATTGTGCTGTAAACAGATGCTGAGCTGCGAGAAATGGGAGAGGAGTGCGCATCTCAGCACTGGAGATTATTATTCGGGTTGTTGTTGTGGTCTTCAGTCCTGAGACTGGTTTGATGCAGCTCTCCATGCTACTCTATCCTGTGCAAGCTTCTTCATCTCCCAGTACCTACTGCAACCTACATCCTTCTGAATCTGCTTAGTGTATTGATCTCTTGGTCTCCCTCTACGATTTTTACCCTCCACGCTGCCCTCCAATGCTAAATTTGTGGTCCCTTGATGCCTCAAAACATGTCCTACCAACCGATCCCTTCTTCTAGTCAAGTTGTGCCACAAACTTCTCTTCTCCCCAATCCTATTCAATACCTCCTCATTAGTGACGTGATCTATCCACTTTACATTCAGCATTCTTCTGTAGCACCACATTTCGAAAGCTTCTATTCTCTTCTTGTCCAAACTGGTTATCGTCCATGTTTCACTTCCATACATGGCTACACTCCATACAAATACTTTCAGAAACGACTTCCTGACACTTAAATCTATACTCGATGTTAACAAATTTCTCTTCTTCAGAAACGCTTTTCTTGCCATTGCCAGTCTACATTTTATATCCTCTCTACTTCGACCATCATCAGTTATTTTACTCCCTAAATAGCAAAACTCCTTTACTACTTTAAGTGTCTCATTTCCTAATCTAATCCCCTCAGCATCACCTGATTTAATTTGACTACATTCCATTACCCTCGTTTTGCTTTTGTTGATGTTCATCTTATATCCTCCTTTCAAGACACTGTCAATTCCGTTCAACTGCTCTTCCAAGTCCTTTGCTGTCTCTGAAAGAATTACAATGTCATCGGCAAACCTCAAAGTTTTTACTTCTTCTCCATGAATTTTAATACCTACTCCGAATTTTTCTTATGTTTCCTTTACTGCTTGCTCAATATACAGATTGAATAACATCGGGGAGAGGCTACAACCCTGTCTCACTCCCTTCCCAACCACTGCTTCCCTTTCATGCCCCTCGACTCTTATAACTGCCATCTGGTTTCTGTACAAATTGTAAATAGCCTTTCGCTCCCTGTATTTTACCCCTGCCACCTTCAAAATTTGAAAGAGAATATTCCAGTTAACGTTGTCAAAAGCTTTCTCTAAGTCTATAAATGCTAGAAACGTAGGTTTGCCTTTTCTTAATCTTTCTTCTAAGATAAGTCGTAAGGTTAGTATTGCCTCACGTGTTCCAACATTTCTACGGAATCCAAACTGATCCTCCCCGATGTCCGCTTCTACCAGTTTTTCCATTCGTCTGTAAAGAATTCGCGTTAGTATTTTGCAGCTGTGACTTATTAAACTGATAGTTCGGTAATTTTCACATCTGTCAACACCTGCTTTCTTTGGGACTGGAATTATTATATTCTTCTTGAAGTCTGTGGGGATTTCGCCTGTCTCATACATATTGCTCACCAGATGCTAGAGTTTTGTCATGACTGGCTCTCCCAAGGCCATCAGTAGTTCTAATGGAATGTTGTCTACTCCCGGGGCCTTGTTTCGACTCAGGTCTTTCAGTGCTCTGTCAAACTCTTCACGCAGTATCGTATCTCCCATTTCATCTTCATCTACATCCTCTTCCATTTCCATAATATTGTCCTCAAGTACATCGCCCTTGTATAAACCCTCTATATACTCCTTCCACCTTTCTGCCTTCCTTTCTTTGCTTAGAACTGGGTTGCCATCTGAGCTCTTGATATTCATACAAGTGGTTCTCTTCTCTCCAAAGGTCTCTTTAATTTTCCTGTAGGCAGTATCTATCTTACCCCTAGTGAGACAAGCCTCTACATCATTACAGTTGTACTCTAGCCATCCATGCTTAGCCATTTTGCACTTCCTGTCAATCTCATTTTTGAGACGTTTGTATTCCTTTTTGCCTGCTTAATTTACTGCATTTTTCTATTTTCTCCTTTCATCAATTAAATTCAATATTTCTTCTGATACCCAAGGATTTCTATTAGCCCTCGTCTTTTTACCTACTTGATCCTCTGCTGCCTTCACTACTTCGTCCCTCAGAGCTACTCATTCTTCTTCTACTGTATTTCTTTCCCCCATTCCTGTCAATTGTTCCCTTATGCTCTCCCTGAAACTCTCTACAACCTCTGGTTCTTTCAGTTTATCCAAGTCCCATCTCCTTAAATTCCCGCCTTTTTGCAGTTTCTTCAGTTTCAATCTGCAGTTCATAACCAATAGATTGTGGTCAGAATCCACATCTGCCCCTGGAAATGTCTTACAATTTAAAACCTGGTTCCTAAATCTCTGTCTTACCATTATGTAATCTATTTGATACCTTTTAGTATCTCCAGGATTCTTCCAGGTATACAACCTTTTTCATGATTCTTGAACCAAGTGTTAGCTATGACTAAGTTATGCTCTGTGCAAAATTCTACAAGGCGGCTTCCTCTTTCATTTCTTCCCCCCAATCCATATTCACCTACTATGTTTTCTTCTCTCCCTTTTCCTACTGACGAATTCCAGTCAATCATGACTATTAAATTTTCGTCTCCCTTCACTACCTGAATAATTTCTTTTATCTCATCATACATTTCATCAATTTCTTCATCATCTGCAGAGCTAGTTGGCATATAAACTTGTACTACTGTAGTAGGCATCGGCTTTGTGTCTATCTTGGCCACAATAATGCGTTCACTATGCTGTTTGTAGTAGCTTACCCGCACTCCTATTTTTTTATTCATTATTAAAACGATCCTGCATTGCCTCTATTTGATTTTGTGTTTATAACCCTGGATTCACTTGACCTTAAGCTTGTTCCTCCTGCCACCGAACTTCACTAATTCCCACTATATCTAACTTTAACCTATCCATTTCCCTTTTTAAATTTTCTAACCTACCTGCCCGATTAAGGGATCTGACATTCCACGCTCCGATCCGTAGAATGCCAGTTTTCTTTCTCCTGATAACGACGTCCTCTTGAGTAGTCCCCGCCCGGAGATCCGAATGGGGGACTATTTTACCTCCGGAATATTTTACCCAAGAGGACGCCATCATCACTTAATCATACAGTAAAGCTGCATGTCCTCGGGAAAAATTACGGCTGTAGTTTCCCCTTGCTTTCAGCCGTTCGCAGTACCAGCACAGCAAGGCCGTTTTGGTTAATCTTACAAGGCCAGATCAGTCAATCATCCAGACTGTTGCCCCTGCAACTACTGAAAAGGCTGCTGCCCCTCTTCAGGAACCACATGTTTGTCTGGCCTCTCAACAGATACCCCTCCGTTGTAGTTGCACCTACGGTACGGCCATCTGTATCGCTGAGGCACGCAAGCCTCCCCACCAACGGCAAGGTCCATGGTTCATGGGGGGATTATTCAGGTAGATTATGAAAAACCTAACTGTATAATGGATGAGAACTTGGCCGAGTTTTAATGATATGGACAAATATCTACTCTTATATTACTTCTGAGAAAACGGAAATCCATTGCGAACTTATGTTGGAAAAGGTACATTGCCGTTACTTTCGTGCAAGACCTTTAAATGCAAGGGCCTCATTAACTTTCTACCGCTCGGTACTACCACTGAATGACCACACGTTTTCTTATCCGAGTGTTGTGGAGGTACCTCACGTCTTCCTCGACCTTCCCCCACCCCCCACCCCACCCCCTCCCGTGACCATCTTCTAAGTGCGGCCACCAAAGCTCTTTCATTGGTCTGACATGCTGCCAGGCCGATTCTTATAGGTGGGAGAGTGTTTACTTTCTACCCACAGGAACAGTATAATTTTGCTTATGCTGCTCAACATGCTGTGCAAGGAAAGCACGCCAGTGGAGCATCAACTCCAGTGTTTGTGCGTGCAGATACACAGGAGTCCGGACTTCAAGAATACGCAGGGAGTTGACAGACATGAGTAATTGGGATGAGACTGCAGGGGAAATGCATCTCCACCTAATTTGTTTTTTGATCTTTTACTTCCTTCAGCTGATCGTCTGATATACTGTTGCTTTTGTTCATACTCGTTCGAATCCGCCTCAGTGTTTCTCTCAGAACCCATATGCGTCGTAATAGGATGCTTGTAGGCTGTGTGATGTCAACACTCTAGGTTCCGATATCCTGATTAACTACGTGAGTTCGTAATTTACAGACTATTTATTGGAAGTAAAGTGATGTTGTGGAGTCTTTACCGTTCTCCGTTTGATTCACAAGAGCTTTGATCTTGTCAGCTATCTCGTGATACAAATTTTCCCATGCATGCAAAGTGCCATGTTGTGTTTTTGTTTGTTGGCCTTTTTAGTACTTGTTACTCCGTCATTTCGTTCCTGCGTCTATGTACTCTCTCCCGTTTCTTTGACTTACTGTGCCCGCCATCTCTTGCAAATGTAGCGTTCGTGTTCTTTCTTTTGTAACTCTGAAATTTCCTTTATAATTGTGTATGTACAACATTTATTGCATTGTTCAGTATTCAGCGACATTCGTCTTTGCTGTGCTTCAGTACACGCTATAGAACCAAGGCTCGTTTTGTGTCTCTCAGTTGCGAGGTACAATTTGCATTGCCTCTACGAACTGTCAGCTTATTTACGCTTGATGAAGGTAGTTTATACGTCTATCCTCGCGAATGGAAATATTCTGTATATTTTCAGTTCGTGCCACTATGCAACCCTTATATCCTTTGGTACTGAATTGTTTTCATTTGGTAGTGTCTTGTAATTCCACACGCACTTCATTCCATATCGCAGTGTTTTTCAGTTTTGTTAGGTACTTCACGTACAGGAACGGTACTTGCAATTTAATAGAAGTCATCATTACAATAATTTTTATCTTTGTTGGGTGTTACACTGCATGGAGCTTGAATGAGCGTGTATAAATTTATGGTCGCTAGCTGCTTCCTGGTCCGTTATTCTCGACTTAATAGAGCAAACTTACAGCCTTCTCCGTCCTCGTGAAATCTAACTTTTCCCTGTTTTCCTGTATCCGTCCTTCCTTTAGGTATAGGTGGTCTGTCATTTAAGTGACTATTCTTGCTGCCCTTTCTCTTTCACTAAGCTTCTCCAGTGTTCTCAGCGAGAATTCTATTCTTTCATCCATGCAGAATGTATTTAATTCTTTCTCCATTTCAGAATTATTTATTTGATATTTCAGAGCACATCCTTTAACTTTCCTTAAATACTTCATTTTAGCCGACTTCGTCCTTCTTTGGTCTTCATTAGTTACTGTGCAGGTCTCATTTCTGCATGTGAACATAGGTGCTACCATTAGTTTGAAGGAATCTGTGTGTCTTGGCTGATGTTCTAAGTATAGTGCCACTGCTTGTTAGACATGGTAGAAAGTGATATTTCTCTTAACTGTAAGCGAATTTCTTTTTCAAATGTTATTTAAGCTCGGCAAACTCATGCAGAAAATTCATTTATTTTGTAGAATGTGCGGTCCGTGAGGGTTGTTTTTGAATTTTTTGGACAAGTGCAGTGGCAGTACTGGGGTACACCGTTATTGGAGCCAAAAGAGAATGGCGCTGTGAATCTGCAGTTTAAGACTGAACTGCGCTGTTCTGTTTTTGTTCCTGGAGTGGCTTGGCTTGCTGCTGTACTCTGGCGCTGGGATTCGCATGTGTACCTGCAAACAGAGGCCGAGATACTTTGTTAAGGTAGAATGTATCACCGTAAGCCACAATGACAAGTCTCTTCTCACTCATCATTAAGTTAACTTCAACTACAGTGATGGGCAATTTCGTGCATTTTGTGTCAGAAAGGAAGAATAATGGTTCTGCGGATTAAAGTGCACATGACAGTGTAGAGTTAAATACATTTTACTATTAGTGGAATTTACTCGATGCCTTACTGTTGTGATAGGTACATATAACTGCTACTTTTGGTTGATAATGTTAAAATGATCTCGTTTTTCATTCGACAGGAAGCAATAGGCCCGCGACCAGACAAAACTTCCACTCGCAACACCTTCGACAGGAAGGCGTCGAAGCGGCAACGCACTGCAGAGGCCTCGGAAGGCGAAGAGCCAAGGAGGAAGGTCGCTCGGATGGCGGACAGTCTGCCTCGCTCTGCCGAGTCGCCGAGTGCCGAGGGGGAGGCGGAGGCGGCAGTGGTGCGGCAGGACAGCAGCAGTGCCTACGACCCGCGGCGCCAAGAGGTGGAGGAGTACGTGCCGGAGGTCCTGCCCGAGTGGCGGCGCCGCGAGTTCCGCGCCTACTGGGCCGACGCCGACCAGAGCTGCGGGGAGGAGGAGCCGTGGGGGCACCTGGCCAGGGACTGCCCCAGCGACGACTGCCCTTTTGTCGAGGTCTGCCTGCCCGACGACGACGATGACGAGTCCGTCGCGTCGCTCGTCAGCAGGTGGCGCAGGTGGGGCCACCTGGCTAGTGAGTGCCCGTGCGGCGACTGCGGCTGCGTCCCCGTGATGCTGCCGGACTAGGGGGCGGCCAGCGAGTCTGCTGCCGGGGCCCTCCTCCCAGAGGAAGGGTGGTGGTAGCTGGGAGCGGAGCCCACACTGACTGCACCAGGGCGCCAGGTGAGGCTCTCGCTGCATTTGGCTCTCTGCTGCTAGCGTAGCACTGTGTCCGTTTCCACACGTACTGTTCTTTTGCTGTGGCCGCACTGTCATGATCTTTCATTTGATATACCCAATGTTTTTATAATCACACGGTTTCACCAATCAATTTTTCTTTTGACTTTGTCCCACATCAACACAGGGTCGCCATTGTTATGAACACAACTGCGATGGTTAACTTTAACAGGTAGCCAAATGCTCTTCCTGTCGCCTACAACCGTCCATTTCTAATGGACAACATGAAAGAAAACTAATTTGGGTGAAATATGTCAATCCATTAAGTTAGACGACATTTATTTTGCCACTTGCATGGTACAAATTAGTGTGAGAACATCACAACGTTCATTAATGAGCCCTACTAAGTTAATCCACGTTTTTGTGCTGTCAGGCTATTTATCCCATAAACTGGGCTCACCCTTAACTCCAAATACTGATAGCAACTATTTCAGTTGATGCTAAGTAGAGACGTTTGTTCGTGTTATGCTTGTTTCTGATATTCTAATAACAGGCCGTTCACGAAACACGACAGCGAAATTTTTGCAAGAAAAGGAGTCTCCTTACTGAGGCGCTGTTGAGGACGGCTTAATGGTATAACGGTCTGTTTACATTTGACGCAACGAAACGTCGAAACAGTCCAAATACAAATTTCAGCCGGTGGCGTTGACTCACGAAGGCCATCGACGAAACGGGACGTCAAACGCCGGGTTTCTCAGGAATAAAGTTTTGACGTACTTAGTGGGGGGGGAGGGCGGGGGCGTGTCTGTGGCGTCGTCTGCGAACACGTCATGTGGACCGATTCCCAGTGCGCTCATTCTACATTAGATGATTACGCCTCTGTGTTCTTACTCTTTGTCTTGTTTGCTTAGTTTCCGTCACAGTAACAGATTATTTTGGAGGACTTTAGTATTTTTGCTACGGATGCTTTTCTGCGAAGGTGTAAAATTTGCTAAATACAAATCGATTTACAATACCTGGAGCAAGGCGCAGCCTACTCTATGGGTTAATAAAATTAACTTCCTGAAACATTTTTCTTAATATTAAAAACATAAAAACCTTCATACCTACACCGCATTTAAGTAGGAGAGTGAAGATGACTACCTAGTTTCAGTGTCTAGTAACAACCCTTTTCAGATGATGCACGTACTAAATGCCGATTGAATATGAACTTCGTGTGCCAGTGGTAATCATAATGCTGTGGCATACGTTCGTCTAGAAAGCAGCTAGAATAAGAAAAACTTTGGAAGCACTAGTAACAACACCACTTAACCAAGCTGTACATCATGCACTCACGAGGCCCACATCTAACAAACCATCTGTATCAGTAAAAATCGCAGCAATTATTAGCGTAATTATGTTTTGACTTCGAATGCACTTTAGTGAGGTCAGACCGGCAGTACATATCTGCATTTTATTTCGTCGCAGACGAGTTACATGATGAAATGCTGACCGTTTTTTATGTTATAAATTCTGCTGCTTTATCAACCAGCATGCTGCTGCGTCTCACAATTTTTGTGCCGTTAAATTCGAAGCTTTTTGCGCTAAATTTGTGTTTCATATAATTGCAAGTTAATGACTGATGTGAGTTTTACCACTACAGCTGGTTTGTTCAACGGCTCAGACCTGTTGTTGCAGCTAGCTTCCAGATGTTTCTTATCCATGCTGTTTTCTACACGAATGCACGTGACAGCCTGATGTCTATTAGGGTTGTATTCAGTTCGTGTCCACTAGGCAACACACTGTCTCATACCGAAAAGGAAAACGTTGACGCATTCCATAAACGGCGCATCCTAATCAACCAACAGCGCCTACTGTTTTTAATTATACTTAATTACGTGGATCGGAAGCTTCAGTCTTATAGGACAGGAGCTGCTAAATTTTCAGTGGAAGCATTTATCATCAAAATACGCAATTATCTAAAGCAGAAGCTCTGAGGCAGGGGGAAGGTGTAGGAACATCGAAGTAGACTGGGAAAGCCCACGCAACCTATCTCGTACGTCATTGATCTGAATATTGTAAACATGATCGGTAGTTGGCTGTGATGTGATTTTTATTTAATCGTGCGAACAGCTAATTTCGGCTACTTGTAATTGCTAAGCACCTGTAAAACGAACATGGAAAAGTACTATATTGTCTGCATACATCGTCATGTGTAAATACCATTTCACACACCTCACATTAAGGTGAAACATTACAGCACAAATTTATTAAAACCACATAGTAATTAGCAGCTGCTGTCAGGTACCATGTTGTTGTAAAAAATTTATGCACTAATGTTTTACCTAAATGTGATGTGTGTAAAATGTTATTCATACCTGGTGATGTAGGCAGACAATGCAATCCATTTCCATGGTGGTTTTACAGCGGCTTGACAAAGCAGATACTCGAAATTAGCTACTGGCATTAATAAACAAAAATCACATTACAGTCTACTACAGACGATGTTTATCTAACGTCTGGAGGCTGTGGAGCCCCACAAATACAAAATGTGATCCGAATATGATTGCTACTCACAACGGAAACTACCTAGCCATCTTAGTTACGTGAATCTTGTCTAGGCGTTAAAGGATTTTTACATTTTGTTTTATTTTAATAAACTACGCGAAGTACGCTTCCTCCATTCTTGATAATGTTAGGCATTACTTTTTCGTTACATCATCTCTTGTTAACAGTGAAAAAAATCAGTCCCATTTTAGGATAAAGATGGAGTTGCTTCTGACGTTATTTGGCATTCGCTGAAAAAAGGATTCCCGAGAGGTTAAGCTAAAAATGTTGTTTGTAGTGACTTGTGAACGTTGTTAAATCAATTTCGATGTATATATTAGCTCTCTAAAAAATATCGATATTTTAAAATGTTTGCACGGTGTTTTTGCAATTGTTTCACTTTTCAGCAGTTCGTATGGTAGACTTCTAAAGAATACAATTAACCAGTTATTCTACTTTGGCACAAGTAAACTTTGTCATGGGTTGTCCCCTAATTCTGATAATATAGCCGGCCTTTCTTTGTATCATGGATGATGCTGCTTTACCTCGCTATCACCATTCAGCACTGTGATACGTGAAGTGGCGTCGTCTTGTTGCACCGCTATTAGACGGTTAGATCGCGTTCCGTTGACGTCCAACTTCAATCGGCTTTTAATAGTCGCAAAGAGTCCTGGGCGACCTTGTGTTGCGTGGTCTACTAGTTGCCCTAGGTAATCTAATAGAGCTTGAACTTCGCGGATATATTTGAATTAATATATGAACTGACAATTACTTGTCTCTGACGTGTCAAGGCGAATATCTACTTGTGAAAATTAATTTTTCCTATAATAAGGGCCGTTTGGTGTCAGCGCTTTGTCCTCGCGGTGATACCTGTCCATTAGCAGTATGTCGCTGGCCCCATTAACGTTCACTTCACCTAATTTAACACACGCTTGAGATGCTAACCAGAGTAATTCATAGTGTGTTGCATCAAGCCTGCGACATTTTCGCTAAAAAGCAGTGAAATTGCAATTGACGCGTTGGTTGTACTTCTATAGAGCTGGGTTGACCCGCGTTTTCTTGCGTTCACCTTCTGTTGCACGTATTTTCCCGCAGCCAGTACTAACATCAGATTTATGTCCACATTATTCGTGCTCCTCCATTTTCGCGTGAGAATTGATGAACGAATTTTTCACCAGTACGTAAGCGTTCATGTGTTGCGTGGGCTCTCCCAGTCTACTTCATTATTCCCACACCTTCCCCCTGCCTCAGAGCTGCTGCTTTCGATAACTGCGTATTTTGATGATAAATGCTTCAACTGAAAATTTAGCACCTCCTGTCCTTTACAACTGCGGCTTCCGATCCACGTAATTAAGTATAATTAAAAACAGTAGGCGCTTTTGGATCATTAGGATGCGCCGTTTATGGAATGCGTCAACGTTTTCCTTTTCGGTATGAGACTGTTGCCTAGCGGACATAACTACGTCTAATAACGAACTGTAACAAAATTACTCATACGCCTCCTTTCTACGTTACAGGTGCCTGGCATTTTTCCTCTAGACGAAGACTCCCCGGAGCTGACGTGACAAGATCTCCACTTTTGATATCAGTTCACACGTTTTTATTACGCATTTTATTATATTTTATTATACATTTCATTATATTTTAGTACATATTGTTTCATTTTTACTAATTTAAATAAAATTTTTTTGTTAATAACTTTGTGTGTCTTATTTGTAATTACACATTTTCACCTCCGATCGTTATGTCTCTACACCGTAAAATGAAGTTAATCTGTCTGACGTAATAACGTGCACAAGAATCCGGCTTCCGAGAAGTGGGAGACTGTATTACAAATTTATATGGACCGCATATTTTATTTCTACATAACGCAGAATAATTTCAACACCTATGTCTTTTAAAGTTGTATTAGTGACCTGTCATACAAACACGATCGGTTTTAAAGGTAGTTAAGATACATTATGAACTAATTAATGAATATACACTTCGACAAGTTCAGTCATTTACAAATGCATCAGACGTGCTACATATGTTTATAACTCAAACCTGGAAAATGAAGGATCGACTAGAGTTCCCCATAATATTGTGTATGATAGTAGATTTAGTAATCGTGGTATGCACATCGACATTCTCGGATGTTGTCTTATTTCGCGTACTATGACGGCATGTCAGTCTACAACACACTTCCGGAGCCAAAAGAAACGATCTTGTTATAATTACTATTTTTCCTGTACCATTTCAGTGCCTACACGTTATTTTCAGTCGACAAAAGAGGACATTCCCAAATCACATATAAGCCTATCTTTCATACAGTAAGCTGCTAATCTTTTTTATTATTGACGATGTAATACTTTGTACCGTATTCCTGCTGTTGGCTGACTAGATTTGTTTTCCACCTACTAAGTCACGGTTTCATGCTACGGCTGCAAGAAGACTTAATTACCACACATTTCCGACACATTACTCTCAGCACAGTGTGATTCACATGTATCTTAGAATACTTAGTTGTTAATTTGATACCAGTACCCATGTGGTTACAGCGATGAAATGAACATTTCCCATCCGTTCTAAGGGAATCTCCTGGACGAAACGGAATTTGTCCAGTAGTGAAGATTTTTATAATCGTAGACGTCTGGTACACTAAACTTTGTACAATAATTAAAAGAGGTGAAGGTAACTAAAACCAAAGTCGTTCCGTTAACAGACATTCTTCATCAGTAAGATTAACCATCGTTACTCGAGAGTACTCGTGTAATTAAAGATAACACCCAGAAACAGAAATAAATTCAGTAAGTATACTCTCAATTTGCATCTGTACCATACTAGGGAATATCGCTAGGTGTTGAAATACGTATTCCATTAGTGTGACAATGACACTAAATAAAAATGAGACTATATTAACACATTTCAGGCGTAAACATTAAGAATCTGTTGTCTTCAACCTAGTTAATTTGACATCGTTGATATTTATTTGGAAAGCAAGTTTTTAAGCTACATTAAGAGATCTTCAATCAGTTTCGTATGTCGTGAACCATTAAGAACCTGCTCACATGATCCACTAGAATACGTGCTATCTTGATGTCATTGCACTTTATGTGTTGCTATATTGTGTAAGGAATGTGACATAAGCGTGCCTATGTAGAATGTTCGCTCACGTACAGGAAGATTATTCAACACGGGAAGTGTCACTGAAACAATGAACTTTCTTTTCTGTCGAAATTAGACTATCTGGATAATAGTGAAATTTATGTGACAAACCTTAAAGGTATGTAATTGCTTAATACTGTACAGAAGGTGACAATGAGCGGCAAAAAGAATAGAACTACATCCTACTTTCGGACTGAGACGTCTGACAAAAAGTTACATCACACTACAATACTCGAGAATTTCTGTGGGGCGTCTTTGGCTTTAAAATGTGTGCTAACCACTATTTTCGTATTTAAATTGAGATTCTGATTCAGACAGCCCATGATATTGTGAAGGAGTAGCTGCTCATGGATCACACCCTTCAGAGCATTAACAAATACCACTTGGAAGAACAATAAAAGTTCCCCAAATACATGATGTGCTTAAACTTTCTTTCACTTTTTACAATACCGGAAAAGCGGCAGAGTGCTGTCCCATTTAGATATTTCATTCTATACACGTTACGCGTATCCGATACATGGAGGACTTGTGCAGTATGGATGGGACAGGATTTCACGATTTTTCTGATTTCATGTTTCTTAGGAAAGTAACGTCTTACATACCACTTTGGTTACGTATTTTGTATTTGAATACCTAACAGGTAAGACCAGAATATGTAAACCAAACGATGTCAGTTCAAGACCGTCACAAACTCTCAGATAGTAATTGTATCCCTTTGGTTGAAAAAATCTTTTTTGGAAATAATTTGTAAAGGAACGTTAAGGAATAATGCGCGCTCAGCAACACCTCTCGTCTCATGTTTGCGCGTGATTCCTGTCAGAACACACGTGGAGCTGGATGCTGCGATATGCCGAAGGGGCGTATTACCTGCTGCTGGAGTGTATGCAAACCACGGATCCTGCCTGCTCGTAGTGGTGCAGGACACGTTTAGCTCCAAGCTGGAAGACTGGAACCGCTTTGTGAACAAGCCAACATTCGTACAATGCACAGCTACAGTTATATATCCCAGGTTACCCCTAGACACAAATAATCACCGACTGTGTTACAATACACGAATACATAATTTATACACTCCTGGAAATTGAAATAAGAACACCGTGAGTCCATTGTCCCAGGAAGGGGAAACTTTATTGACACATTCCTGGGGTCAGATACATCACATGATCACACTGACAGAACCACAGGCACATAGACACAGGCAACAGAGCATGCACAATGTCGGCACTAGTACAGTGTATATCCACCTTTCGCAGCAATGCAGGCTGCTATTCTCCCATGGAGACGATCGTAGAGATGCTGGATGTAGTCCTGTGGAACGGCTTGCCATGTCATTTCCACCTGGCGCCTCAGTTGGACCAGCGTTCGTGCTGGACGTGCACACCGCGTGAGACGACGCTTCGTCCAGTCCCAAACATGCTCAATGGGGGACAGATCCGGAGATCTTGCTGGCCAGGGTAGTTGACTTACACCTTCTAGAGCACGTTGGGTGGCACGGGATACATGCGGACGTGCATTGTCCTGTTGGAACAGCAAGTTCCCTTGCCGGTCTAGGAATGGTAGGACGATGGGTTCGATGACGGTTTGGATGTACCGTGCACTATTCAGTGTCCCCTCGACGATCACCAGTGGTGTACGGCCAGTGTAGGGGATCGCTCCCCACACCATGATGCCGGGTGTTGGCCCTGTGTGCCTCGGTCGTATGCAGTCCTGATTGTGGCGCCCACCTGCACGGCGCCAAACACGCATACGACCATCATTGGCACCAAGGCAGAAGCGACTCTCATCGCTGAAGACGACACATCTCCATTCGTCCCTCCATTCACGCCTGTCGCGACACCACTGGAGGCGGGCTGCACGATGTTGGGGCGTGAGCGGAAGACGGCCTAACGGTGTGCGAGACCGTAGCCCAGCTTCATGGAGATGGTTGCGAATGGTCCTCGCCGATACCCCAGGAGCAACAGTGTCCCTAATTTGCTGGGAAGTGGCGGTGCGGTCCCCTACGGCACTGTGTAGGATCCTACGGTCTTGGCGTGCATCCGTGCGTTGCTGCGGTCCGGTCCCAGGTCGACGGGCACGTGCACCTTCCGCCGACCACTGGCGACAACATCGATGTACTGTGGAGACCTCACGCCCCATGTGTTGAGCAATTCGGCGGTACGTCCACCCGGCCTCCCGCGTACCCACTATACGCCCTCGCTCAAAGTCCGTCAACTGCACATACGGTTCACGTCCACGCTGTCGCGGCATGCTACCAGTGTTAAAGACTGCGATGGAGCTGCGTATGCCACGGCAAACTGGCTGACACTGACGGCGGCGGTGCACAAATGCTGCGCAGCTAGCGCCATTCGACGGCCAACACCGCGGTTCCTGGTGTGTCTGCTGTGCCGTGCGTGTGATCATTGCTTGTACAGCCCTCTCGCAGTGTCCGGAGCAAGTATGATGGGTCTGACACACCGGTGTCAGTGTGTTCTTTTTTCCATTTCCAGGAGTGTACATAGGTAAGTCACTGTTGCGCTACTGATTTTGCAAGACTAGAATTTTTCAACCCCTTGAGGTATGTAATCGTCTACCACTAAGAACAGTCAATTATTGATGCAACAGGAACATGATAATAAATTGTGTGACATCGTACATTTTCGTCAGGGGATTACAGAAGCGTCCGATTCCACACACCTGCTTTGACCCACGTCGTCATCCATTGGGAGGAAACAACCATTCTCAGTGTCTCCAATATCGCGCCTATGACGGCACTGCATAAACAAGACAACAAACACGAAAATACATATAAATTGACAGTAATATCTCCTTACAAATATATAATCAAACTAACGGGACAACTGCGGTAAATTCAGGGTTTTATGGTGGGGTCAAGCTAAATGTAAGAACAAGAAAACGCACACCAGGATCCCAAACCACACAAAACGACGACAAATAACTAAAAAAATCACCCAATTCCTTTATACCCACAAAATCTACGCAAATCTGTCACTTCCCTTGACCTAGGTAGCTCAACCCCAACTGTCGACACCCCAAAGAAAACACTAACAACTACAATAACAGAAATCGAACTCGTCGCTTGACTTACATAGCTCAACCGCAAATACCGAAGTCACAAAACGAACACTTAAAATAACAATTGGAATCAGATGCTTCCCTGAACCTATATAGGTAAACAACACCTATGGTAAATAAAACCAGTCCCTCAAGACCTCAAAACCCAACGAAACATTATAAACCGCGAACAATAGACAAAAAAAACTACTTACCACCATCAAATTCCGGCGCTACACACTGGGTTAGTCACCCCAGTCAACCACGCAAAAAACACAGAAAAAAAGCTTCCCAACCATCCACAACCTACCAATGAAGCCCCCCCCCCCCACCACACACACACACACACACACACACACACACACACAAAATCCGCCAACAAATAAAAACCACAAAATAACCGAAACTCAGTCACACTTTACAGCTCAAGAACAGCTGCAACAAAATAGATCCTTCCCAACATAATCATAAGACACAACCATTACCCACAACCGATCTGGGGCACGTTCTGAAATTTTACAATGTGTGGAGTGAAAGTTGCTTGATGCTCAGTAAGTAATTGATCACGTAGCTACCGAAACAGGGCAAGTCTAGTTGTGCAAAAAATTTCAATTTCTGGTATGCCATTTTCTATTTCACGTTAGGTACAAGTAGAGTACACGCAACGCTACATACGGAACTTTTAGCAGATAACACGTTAGTGATAGGTGGTATGCGAGTTGTACCAGTCCCAGGCATATTTTCTCATCAGTCGACAGTGTCTGAGTTCCATGCAACGATGGGGAAACAGAATTCAAATACATGAGGTAGATATTCAAGACAAATGATGATTCGCATACCGCATGTGCAGATTACAGAGCCGGAGGTGCTTGGCCAGGTATACATCAGATAGTCTCCCACAGCAGTCGCAGGGTCTGACATCTGCGAGGCTCTGCCGATGGTATCCCAGCTGGCCCACACACGACAGGCGCGTAACACGGCCGACTGCCAGTTTTCACAAAAAGCACACGCGTGACAACACAGGCGCTACATGATAGTGAGGCAGCGCCGTAAATCGGCCGATGCCTGGAAACCACATGCACTGTGAGATTCGTTTCTAGCAGCAAGACTCATACAGACGCTTTGGTTACTCGCAGTAGGAAGCTGGAACGCAAAATTACATACACGCCTACACTCACGAGGAAGGTCAGCAAACTTCTCGGCGGCAGCACAATACAAACAGACGCGAACGCGGCGCAACGGACGATTCACAACTATGACAGACAGCGGGAAAACACCGTCTACTGTAGATGGCTGATAATTCGCTGCAATACACCAATGGTCGACGCAGCAGGATGAATACAAAGGGCCCTACACATGCACCAACCGACAGACCGAAAAGCTGGACGCGTGCAGGCGTGTTGACCAACCGACCGACCGACCAATTTTTGTCGTCGAGTATGACCACCCGACAGCCAAGTACACAACCAACACAGTTGTCTATGTGCGGGGAAAACAAACTACTCGAAATGGTAAACCAGGTTGTTATTTTCTCAGTTCGTTTTCAAGGTGACAAGTAGGCGCCATAATCAGTAAGTTAAGACGGTAGAGACGTGCGTAGACTGCACAAGAAATTGTTCGGTCGGTCGTTTGGTGTGGGTGTGGGGCTCTTAACACGTAGACTGCCATGTCGCTAGCGGCGGCGGCCACAGCAAAACCGCTCGCTTAATAATGTGTGGCTGGCCTGATCTGATCTGACGCTGGACCATGGGTCACTGAGCGTGCGGCGGTAAACGTGTTAAGGGAGATCGGAGTTTAACAGGCAGTCGACAATAGAGTCACAAGAGATGGGACCCAGACTTGCGTTGGACGAATATGTGAGTACGTGGAATATATTCGCAGTTGCGGATATGGACTACCATCAGCTGTACAATGGAATGATGACAGTGAAAATATATGCCGGGCTGGGACTCTGACACGAATTTTGTGCTTATTTCCAAATGTCACCTTACCATTTGGCTATCTGATCGCGACTCACCGCCAGACGAAAACTCCCCTATGTCGTCGGCCATGTGTCCACAATCTGTACTCGTACTTACACCGAGTATGTACATTCATGTACAGGAGAGACGTTCTAGTTGAAAGTCTGCCCGGTGTCCGCGGGTGAAGAAGATATTGCAGTACCTGCATGCCCAAAGAAACTTTGCATCGTAATTCACACAATGTAATGTAAATAGATATGTGAATGGTAATCGGCGGTGGTCATGTGCAAGTCACCATTGTTGTAGGACCTACATTTATTTAGGAAGACCACGAATGTTCTTGTGCCCGCCGCTTGATTACCACTCACACTTAACTCGAGTCCAGCTGAGATGTGACAATGAAAGTACGGTGTAACAGTAGGTGACTGCAGTGCCCGTGAAAAACGGATCATGGCGGAGCCCACAGCTCGATGTCTCTTGTGCAACTTGCGCTTGTGGACAGCGTACTCCAGTTGCCCAAATGCTGTGTCTTATACTCTCATTGGGCACTCTTTCGCATCTGTAAATCCCACTTATGTTCTCCCAAGAGCTATTCACTGTAGTTAGTTTCTTTAACAGAGGAAATTTCGGAGAGATATCGCGCTCAATAAGACATGGCGATGGATGTTTACTCGGGAAAACTGATTCCCTCGACACGAAACTAGAAACCAAACACGACTGCTGGAGTTAGCAAACTGGTTAGAGACAGCAGATAACTGGCCGCTGTGGTCGAGCGATTCTAGGCGCTTCACTCTGGAACCGCGCTGCTGCTACGTTCGCAGGTTCGAATCCTGCCTCGGGAATGGATGTGTGTGATGTCCTTAGGTTAGTTAGGTTTAAGTAGTTCTAAGTGTAGGAGACTGATGACCTCAGATGTTAAGTCCCATATTGCTCAGAGCCATTTGAACCATTTTGTGAACGTATCCTTCGTCCCCGGCTAGGATGTTCAGACATTACGTCTTGAGTAATCCTTGATGCCTTACTATACTGGCTACTTTATCAGCTTATCCCTCCTGGTAGCAAAGGTTTACGGTTTTAGCTGTTTCCATTTTGTGGCTCTTGAGATTTAGGTGAATGGCAGTGTTGCAAAAACACAAAGCCGAGACAAATGTTTGGCAGCTGAGTTTGTGGTGTTGATTAGCGCCAGTGGAGTGTGGAATTCCGCCTCAGGCTGTGTGCCCTTAAGGCAGGCAGTGCGTGGGTGGGACAGCGGCGCCTGCTGCTACTGGTCGGCCGCACGGCCAATGGCGATGCCCTCCGTCTGACGTCACAGCCGGCGACGCGGCGACCTGGCTCTCCAGCGCTGCCTTGTAGCCGTGTAGCTGTCCCAGTGGTCTGCAAGAGGCTGCTGTGTGCAAGGGAGAGACGATATATAAACTTGACTTCTAATAGGTGAATCTAACATCACGGATCTAAAAAAGTCGTAAATATTCACCAAAAGATGTTAAGATCAGTTCGGTCACCACATTCCAAATTCTAAATCGGTATGCCGTTCGCAGTGGCCGCGCGGTTCTAGGCGCTTCAGTGCGGAACCGCGCTGCTGCTACGGTCGCAGGTTCGAATCCTGCCTCGGGCATGGATGTGTGTGATGTCCTCGGGTTAGCTAGGTTTAAGTAGTTCTAACTTCTAGGGGACTGGTGACCTCAGATGTTAAGTCCCATAGTGCTCAGAGCTATTTTTACTCCCAAAATATATTAAGATCTGATCGGTCCCCACATTCCAAATTCGAAATCGATTTGGTGTTTCTTTTGTGGGCGATCATGCTCTACACGTAGCAGAGTTTGTGGGTCCATTCGCAGATGCCCGTCAAGCAGCCGAGACACGAAAAAAACAAAGAATCTATTACAACATTTCGTACATGGATGTGTAAATTTGACGTCAAATAGGTGACAGTAATTTCAAACACTTAAAAAAGATGTAGCTACTCAGAAAAAGATAGTAAGATGCGTTCCGATCCCACATTTCAATTTCGAAATCGAAATTGTGCTTTTTAGTGGACGATAAATAAATAAATAGCGGAGTAAGTGGATCTATTTGTAGATACCCGTCTACATGCTGAAAGAGAAAAAGACAAAAATCTGTCTACATTATGTATTTGGATCTGTAAATTTGACTTCAAATAGTTGAATGAAGTATCAAGGAACTTAAAAAGCTGTAAGCTCAAATGGCTCTAAGCACTACGGTACTTGACATCTGAGGTCATCAGTATCCTAGACTTAGAACTACTTAAATCTAACTAACCTAAGGACATCACACACATCCATGCCCGAGGCAGGATTCAAACCTGCGACCGTAGCAGCCGCGTGGCTCTGAGCTGAAGCGCCTAGAACCGCTCGACCACAGCGGCCGGTAAGCTGTAAGTACTCACCTAAGGAGAGTTAGATGTGTTCGGCCCCACATTTCAAATTCGAGATCGATATGGTGTTCTTTTCGTGCCCGACAATGCTCTGCAGAAAGCCCAGTGTGTGAATCCATTCGCAGATGCCCGTCAACCTGCTGAAAGGAAAAAAGAGATAACCAGGTGTAACACTACGCTCGGGCGCACGATACTCTTTAAAGCCTGTACTATGGTAAGTTGACGGGCTTCACCTTAAGAGAAAGGATTTTGGTATATATGTTGACCGCGTGTACCTGAATGGAGGCAAAATCAGACTTTCACCCACTCAGTAACAACAATGATACGTCAAGCAAGTCTGAAGTGCAACTACACGTTAGGACGGACAAGGAACAACACAGCAGATGCTACCAGTTGTTAATAATACGGTCACCAGCCTAATTAGGTATTAACTGAGTTTCTTCCCTGTACAAGTGGATGTACGTTCAAGCATAACACGTAATAACACTGCATTATATGGTAAATTTTAGAACCAGAAAATCTACTGAACTAATAATTTCACTTTCTGTACTAATATGGACTTCGTACTGTATATTGGTCAGATTAAATTCGGGCATAGGTTACCCTAGAAATAGCACTTTCGAAACACACATACAATGTCAATTTTGAAAAGGGTAATACACTGATAAATTTGGGTTTTATATTGACTAACTTTGCTGGTCGAATCAGTTCAGTACACTTCAGAATTCAAATGAATAGAAAAGAAAAAAGGGGAGGGGGGAGAGCCTGAAACTGTTATGATCACTGTATTGAAGATTTTGATTATTGGAATCATTAAGCACTCAAGATTTCCAATATATGGGTTACTACTCTTTTTAGCTTATTTCCTGCTCATTTAACTACCATTATTTTTTTCTCAAATTAATTAAACTTCATTATTAAACCAATTTCAACATTATCTTCCAACTTGGTCAGACCTATATTATTCGTCCAGGATTTCATTAATAACAAAGTTCTTTAAACATCATTCTAACATAGATAGGTCTGCAGGTAATTATTATTAACATAAACTTTAAATCTTCATCTCGGGACACTCATTGCACAACATGTGGAAAGGACCCTGTTTAGGTTAGTTGTGAGGATAATTAAATGATAGGACAGTTCTGGTAAAATTTAAGTTGTTATTGAACAGTATGGAACAAAAGTAACACTGGTCCACATGAATACAGTACTAAAAGTTTCAACCTGTTCGTATCGATGAGGCGGTCGGCAGGCGGCGAGATGGCGAGGCACAAAGCACACATACAATCACAGCAATGGCTCTTGAAGTATCGGCACTTTACTTCTTCATAGCGTCGCAATACTTTTCCATTTAGTGCCTATGGAAGTTTTCCATGCTGTATTGGCGTCGGAAACGGCACATCCGAGGCTCAACGAAATCACGTTTTCCAGGAGAGCCTCCTCGATCCAGAGAGTGTTTCTCAGACCGATGCCCAACTCCGACTATTACTGCTGAGCCCGTTATGCCGTGCAGCGCCCGTGTGCTTTTTCCCGCGCTCGTCTGCCATCCACCTTTTACCGCTCCCCTACAGACAGGGTATTCACCAGAGGTTTTGCGTTCTACATATCCTAATACATTGCCTACGTATGGACCAGACGCACAATTACAACTTTAACATCTTATAATAGTTTCAACGTTTCTCACATTTCAATTCTGTTATAATATTGCTTGAAATTTGACATAAACATTAATATTCACATCGAAAATTGTTTACAGTTTCTTTAACACAATGGCAAGAAAAGAAAAAGAAATGAAATCAGAATATCGATTACACTGATTTATCGAAATTCAGAAGAAAAAATTATTATATGTACAATAGTATAACGTCGTCGTTGTTACACAGGGTATAATGAGAAAGTAACGAAGATTTCCAGGTATAGAAAACAACACAAGTAACGAAAATTCATGAAAAGTTATCGGATATAGGACTCGGTAACCAGAATTGACCTATACAGGTCAGTTCTAGTTACCGATTCCAAGATTTACTATTTTTCAAGTTTTGAAAGGACGTGTTTGCAGTGTTCTTTATAGGGTTCTTGTTTTTGGTGTTACTTTCTGTACTACTGTTGTGACATTAGGTGCCTACAGACATTCATCGAAAAATGTCATGCATGGTATTACTCTGTCATTTTTACGTTTCGTGATTTTTATTGCATGTGAATTATGTAAGGATTTAACTTTTTTGCCTCGCTCCTGTGGTAAAGCATAAACACGAAAACTATCAAATCTTGGAATGTACAACTATACCTCACCTATACAGCTCAAGTACAGGAAGAAGACCCAAAAAAATAAATCCAAAAAGAAATAACGAAACATACTTAATGCAAAGTCACAAAAAAAAAACGAATCGTGGAATGGGGAACTGTAGCTGACCTATATAGCTGTGGTCTTAGGTTTCCGGATAATCCCACCCTTGGGAATCGTGCCACATTCGGAACAGTGTAATAAAGCATTTATGAGAACCACGATCATAAATACGATTGCTACTTGATTCACTCGCAAATATTCAATCTGTGCGCTTAGGTCCCTGCGTAACCACACTCTTGGAAATCAGTACATGTTTGCAATAAACACCACATATTTTGTACACAGTCTAACGTATAGAGATGCGACACTGATACTCATTTTTGTTGTACTACGCGACAGCAGCGCTCCAACAGGTCAGCAAGCTACACTTCTGGATACGACACTGGATGGTTGTGAATAGTATCGTTTGTATTTATTTGTAATATAGTTTTTGAGTGGGAGACCACAAAAATCGAGAATATCTACAAAAATGCACCTCATTCGTCAATCTTTAGTTTCTTAAGGATCGTGGGAGGTACGAAACGGTACATCACAGAACAGTTTATTTACAATTCTCTTAAACCTGCAAATATTAACTGAAAGACGTTTTCTTTTAAGAGCAATAAAAAATGGCATGTTAACAGTAGAAGACCTCACCTTTTGCAGAAAGACTTCTTGTATTTGCTAAACAACTTAAGTTTTCTTCACTCCATTTCGAGTCAAATCAGAGGATATTGAGACGTAGGAAACTTGTATGCCATGCAATGTCTGCCTTATTTAACGTATCTAATTAGCTATCACAGCTGCAGCGAAAAGAAAAATCACACAGGTGATATAGTATTACATAAAAAGTAATAAAATGTTTCGCAACACAGAAGAACCCAATTCCGGTACTGTAGCTACATCTTAGCCACAAACGGCAAGAATCATCAACTCATTCGCTTTTGAAACCAAAAGGCTCACATTTACAAAAGTATTTGTGCACTGGAAAATGGAGTGAAGTGTAAGAATGTGCGAATCGTTAGACCTAATACAAAATTATTGCGTAAATAACAGAAGTATCTGGTCCTAACGTATGAGATACGGGTTTATTTTGTCTTGATTTCAGCGGTATAAGGTGCTGTTACACGCATACTCGAAACTATTTCTTCACAGCATAAATTGTAGCTTCTGGCTCAGAATCAAATGAGATTCGGCTGTTTTCACATTTATTTCATTATTATTCATGTCTCTCGATAATTTTACTAACACTTGGAGCGCTAAAATATAATAATTATGTACTTATTTCGTAAATTAAGTAGAAAAATAATTGAAAACAAACGTTAATCTTACGGCTGCTTTCATGTCGCTAGGAGCGCTAGTTCAGTTCCAACTGTCAGATGATAACAATATTCGCAGTAGTGTTGTCACGGCCGTGTATGTTAGGCTGTGGTTTACGTCCTTTACTAAGGCAACCACAAATAACATTTAATAACAGCCTACTTACGACCTACGTCCGTACTCTTGCATCCTTCGCATCGTTAACCCATGATGTCACACAGGACGTCACCGGTCAAAGCTGATAGGTGGGATCGGACACTAAAATTAACACGGCCTGAAATTAATCTATAAACGAGTACAAATTATTATAAAATGTATTATTTCTTACCAAAAGTCCATGTAAGTCGTGTGTTTCTAGACAACATGCAGCTTTACTAACCATCTCGAGTATTATCCAAGTGAGCCAATACGTCCGGCATTTGACACAGCAGTTTCGTAGGAAGATTTCTGGTTTATAGTAGCCCGGCCTTCCTGCAGTTACAAGATTCACGAAATTTAATGTTTCTTCTACGGCCATAAAATAGTTATAAGTAGTTTGACGACTAATTGGCATAATTAAATTACTGGGTCATTAAACATACACGAATGCTACAATGAATGTTATGCATCCGCAGAAAGTTGCAATCGATTCGATGCCTTTTTTTTTTTTTTTGGCAGAAATAAGATGCTATTTGCTGGCTCACCAGAGTGATGTCACTTTCCCGTGCTCTTACCGCGTTTCACAGGATCTTTAAGACTGTTGAATGGAGACACGAACAGTCGTCTTGCTCGCCATTCGGCTCGTCTCAAACCGTTGCTAAGCTACGGCGTGGGCCATTGAAGAGAGCCCTGTATTGTTGACAATTGCGTCACTACGCGACTTCTCTCGTCTACGCTAAGAGTGTATGAGGGCAGTTACCACGGTAGCGATGGTAGCATGGACGTAAATGGGCTGTGGCACACTGGTCAACCCCGCCCAAAATAAGGCGCCCAGAGGAAAGAAATAAGCAAACATTAAAACAGGAAGAAAAACTGGACAGAAACTGTAAAATCGATCAGTCAGACGAATCTTCAACGAGGTTAAAGTAATGCAATCACTTCATTATTTTTATTTCATTATTCGCCTCTAGTCTCGTTGCACCAAACGGAGGTGCAAATCTCCATGCTGATGGCACAAATCAGTTCATCAAATTAACATCAGGAAAGTTAATAGTAGATAAATTTTACACGAGCTCCTGAGTAACATCTAGCGTAATCAAAAGTTACAATACAGAAATCTGCTTAATTTTTATCCTGGAACTCTCCGAGAGAATAGAAGTAGTGAGCCACGAAAAATCTTCATCTTAGACTGAAAAGTACATAGATTACTGCCAAGATTTTCTTTTTTTTTTTAATTCATGTGATTGCTTATTGGAAATGAAAAAAACTGCACGCTATTCTGCTCAAGAATCAGGGAAGTGCAATAGAAATGCAGACTGCATTTTTCCCTAATACTAAGTGACTGAAGGCTGCTAACTCTTGGAATAAGCTCGTGTTGTTGGCAACACGTGACGTAACAGAAAATATATTTAGAATGGCCAGTCTCAGAGCTCCCACACTCTTGAGCAGGGGTCGACTAGAGTTTCACGAACTTACGCCACACTTATCCCGAACTGCTCTTTCTTGAGCCAAAAATACTCTTTAATGGGATTATTTACACCAGGATGACGTATGTAATAAGACAATGAAAATAAGCAAAGTAGACTAATTAGACTATCACTTATTTCAATTTTTGTTCCAGTGGTACATACATCAGCACAAAGTTGTTGAACAAGAAACTTAACGTGGGCTTTCTATGACAGCTTACAATCTATTTGAACAGGTAAGAATTTGAACTGTTTAGATTCACTAATCATATGCCCATTATCTGTAATGAAAAATGTCAGTTTTAGTTCAATTGTGTGTTAGGGACTGTAAAAACTGAGTGTTAGCGTAAGTTTGTTTCCTACAAGACATTAATTTATATCTTAAAATTCACAACTGCATATGTTGCACTCAGCGTATTTCATAGAGTGGCTCTGAGCACTATGGGACTCAACATCGGGGTCATCAGTCCCCTAGAACTTAGAACTACGTAAACCTAACTAACCTAAGGACATCACACACATACATGCCCGAGGCAGGATTCGAACCTGCGACCATAGCGGTAGCGCGGTTCGAAACTGAAGCGCCTAGAACCGCTCGGCCACACCGGCCGGCGTATTTCTTAGAATCTCCTGTAATATGTACATATGCATCTACATCAGTACGATGCAAGCTACGTGACGGTAAGTGGCGGAGAATATTTATCGTTCGATTGTCGGTACGGTGTCGTATTAGCTCTAATTTCTCAAATATTCTTGTCATGGTTATTTCACAAGATGTATACGGGAGGAAGTAATATGTTTTCCGACTCTTCCCGGAAAGTACCCTCTCTAAATGGCTCTGAGCACTATGGGACTTAACTTCTGAGGTCATCAGTGCCCTAGAACTTAGAACTACTTAAACCTAACTAACCGAAGGACATCACACATATCCCAGCCCGAGGCAGGATTGGAACCTGCGACCGTAGCGGTCGCGCGGCTCCAGACTGAAGCGTATAGAACCGCGCCGCCACACCGGCCGGTGTACCCTCTCTAAATTTGAATAGTAAATCTCTCCGTGATGCACAACGCCTCTCTTGTAGCGTCTGCCAGTGGAGTTTGTTGAGCGTCTGTGTAGCGCCCACGTGCCGACTAAACGATCCCGTGACGAAAGGTGTCGCTCTTCTTTGGACCCTCTCTATCTCTTCTATCAGTCCTACCTGGTAAGGGTCTCAGAGATATGAACGATACCAAAAAATCGGTCGAATAACCGCCTCGTACGCCACTTCTGCCGTGGATGAGTCATATTTCATTATGATACTTCCTATGAATCTCAATCTGGCTTCTGCTTATCCAACATATGTAATTTATGTAGTCATTCGACTTAATGTAGCTCTGAAAAGTGCTCCTAGATATTTTACGGTAGATACCGTTTCCAACAAGTTGTCAGCAATAGTGCATTTGTACAGCAGTGAATTTCTATTCCTATGAATGCGCAGTATGTTACATTTATTTACGTTCAGGGTTAACTGCCAAAGCCTGCATCATTGATCAATGCTTTGTAGGTCATTTTGTAAATCTATACTGTCTTCTGGGGCTGCCGATGTCTTATAAACGACCGCGTCATCTGCGAACAGTGTTAAAGAGCTTCAGACGCTTTGTGCTAGATCATTTACAAATAATGTAGGCAGTAACGGTCGTATCACACTTCCTAGGTGTACTCCGGAAACTATCTTCAGATCTGGCGATTTTGTTCGGTTAAGAGCGACATGCTGAGTTGTACTTGCAAAGACGTCTAGAATCGAGTCACAAATCTGGTCCGATACTCGTTAAGCTAGTCTTTTTTTTTTTTCGCTAAACAGAATTGCGGGGCGGCGTCAAATACACTGCTGGCCACCGTACATGCAACACCAAGAAAGACAAGAGGTAGCACAACAAAATTTATTTTGTAGATAACATGTTGACCAAGTATCAAATGATTACGTTTACAGACGTCTGTGACATGTGGTTCCTGCCAGAATCAGTAGCCAGAGTAGCCGCCATTGTTGGAGATCACCGCTGCCACACGTCTCGGCATTGAATCAAAGAGACGTTGGATGTGTTCCTGGGGTACAGCAGCCCAAGCAGCTTCCACACGTTGCCAAAGATCATCTGGTGTGGCAGCTGGGGATGTAATCTGGGTCACTCGTTGAGCAACCATGGACCACATGTTTTCTATCGGCGAAAGGTCCGGAGAGCGAGCCGGCCAGGGAAGCAATTCAATCTGGTTATTGACGAAGAACCTTTGAACAATGCGTGCCACGTGTGGTCGCGCATTATCCTGTTGAAATATGGCTGTGGCCGAGCCCTGAAAGTAAGGAATTACAACTGGCTCCAGCACCTCGGATATGTAGCGCCGGCTATTTAAAGTACCGGCAATGCGTAATAGAGGCGTGCAAGAGTAATATCCAATACCGCCCCATACCATAATACCCGGTGCAATTCCAGTGTGGCGGTGCATAATGCAGCTGTCCAGCATCCTCTCTCCACGGTGTCTCCACACTCGAATCCGACCATGGTGGTGCTGCAGACAGAAGCGTGCCTCGTCAGTAAAGACAACGTCATTCCATTCTGCCGTCCACATCCGTCTGTCATCACACCATTGGCGACGGAGACGTCTGTGGTTCTGCGTCAAAGGTAGACGAAGCAATGGACGTCTTGTGGACAGACCACTCTGCTGTAAACGGCGTCGAATGGTACGCGCAGACACTGGATGATGCGTTACAGACGCAATGTGCTGTGCTATGGTACGGGATGTCACTGAGCGATCCGTCACTGCCATGCGGACAATTTGCCTATCAGCACGTGCAGTGGTGCACCGAGGTGAATGCGATCGACCACGTCGGTCCGTCGTATCCTCCTGCATCCAATGGTCACATATCCGCATTACAATTGTTTGGTTTCGTCCAATAAGACTAGCGATTTCTCTGTATGATAATCCACAATCTCGGTAAGCCACTATCCTTCCTCTGTCGAACTCGGATACTTGATCAAACGATGTTCGCTGTTGTCTACGAGGCATAACTGATCGCCTTGTGAAACAACCAGTAAGGTAAACACACGTGCCGAACGTACACTCGTCGAAATCGCCAAGCCTTAAATGGCGCTATGAGGTGGCGCCACAGGCGCGCGTGATGTGCGTCTGCGCTGAAATTCTAATCATTTGCATATCTCATCGCTGCAAACCCATGGTGCAAATTTCACTTGATTCGGATGCTTCCTTCAGGGTGTTGCATTTACGGTGGCCAGCAGTGTACTTTCCTGAAGTCAAGGAACCCGTCGTGAATTTGAGCGCCGTTGTCTACGTCATGGATCTCATGCAGGAACACGACAGGGTTAGTTTCGCAAATTCTGTGTTTCAGTATGCATGTTGATTCTTGTAAGTCAGATTTTCGTTTACCAAAAGTCATAATCTTCGAGCATAAAACATGTTCCGTAAGTCTGCAACAGATTGACACGAACGATATAAGCCTGTAATTATGTCCATCTATCCTGCGACCATTCTTCAAAAGGGCGCTTTTTCCAGTCGTTAGGTGCCCTTCATTGCTCCAGCGAACTAGGATAAACTACTGCTGGAAGGGGAGCAAGTTCTCTCGCTTAACCTTTGCAGAATCTTACAGGTATCTCATCTGACCCTGATGTCTTTCCACTACTAAGCGATGGTACACGTTTTTCTATTTCGTGTTCGATTATCTCAACATCTGCCATTTCAGCGTTCGTACGATGACTGAAAAGAGGAACCGCGTTACGAACTTCCGCGGTGAAACGATTTCGGACGACCAAATTTAATATTTCGGCCTTATATTGAATGACTGAACAGACGGCTTCGAACGTTTGCTGGTTTTACGTATGTCCAAAACCTGTCAGGGTTTTTAGTGAGGTCGGTTGACAAAATTTTACTTTCAGAGACATTGAATGGTTCTGTCATTGCTCTCTTGATGTTCGTTTTCACTTCGTTCAGGTTTTGTTTATCAGCCATCTTTCCATTTTTCTTGAATCTGTGATAATGCTTTCCTTGTTTATGCAGCAGTTTTCTAACACGGCTGTTAAACGACGGTGAGTCTTTCCCGTACCTTAAGACCTTGATCGGAACATACATATCTGAGACATATTAGACGATCCTTCTAAATTTCTTCCATTTGTGATCCACATCTTCGTACCACCATAGATTGTTTGATGTTGGCTGCTCACATACTCTGCAGTTTGTAGCCTGTCATTCTTACCGAGCAAACATATTTTCCTGCCTCTTTTAATATTCCTTGTAACACCCGTAGGCATATCTGCTATCACAGCCTTATGATCACTGACACGTTCTTCTTCGTTACCTGATTTGTTTAGTTCATGTCTGCTTGTTGTTAGGAGGTCTAAGACTAACCTTAACGACTTGTTTCCCTAGTTACCTGATCGAATTAATTTTCCGAGAAGACATTCAGAATAATATCATACAAATCCTGTCTCAGGAACCAGTTTTGACACACCAAACGTCTAAACGGATTTCTTTGTGATAACACACTCTGAAACTTTTTATGAGTGTCTTTAGTAATAAACTACAAGATAGAAGCGCCTTCATGAAATAATACCCATGCAGCATAGTTATATGCGTTTTTTTCTAGTGCACATGTAACATATTACGGGAAACTGATCAGAGTTTAGGCACAATACTCGGAACACAGATTGTGCGCTCATTATTTCCAAAGACTGTCAGAATATCTAATCAGTTTCAGAGATGCGCGGAAGTATCTACCGTATTAAAGGAAGGCGGCCTCTCCACGGCTATATTTTCTGCTCATCGTATTTTCAAATATTCGCTGTGCAATTTTGATTATATGACGCCGCGTACTGAAAGCTGTTGCATAGGGTAAATGCAGTGCTCAGTCAACTATAAGAACAGCATGTGGCTACGCCCAACAGCAGAATACGATCAGTATCTAATTACACTGCAACAAATTTCGGAGTTAGTGGTGATAACTCGGAACGAATGCGAAACATCAACTACCTACCGACACCTTTGGCCTGTTTAGCATAAACAGTGAAACAGCCTGATGCACTCACTGTTCTAATCAAAGACGATGAACTGATGACGAAAGAAAGAAGGAAAGTTACTGTAATGAAATTATCTGCACTTTTCTATTTATCTACTGTAATGATACGCCCAGTGGAACATAATCCAATTTCACTGCTAACACTTGTAAAAGTTTCTAATTTGTAGCTTTAATTCAATATGTTTTTCGTTGCACCTTGTACAAACAGCATTGGCTGTATGGACATGCTAAATGCCACAAAAATAAGCAATAATTATTCTAATAGTTTAAAACACCGTGATATCGTAAACAAACACATTTTCATTGCTTTAAATTCATTAAATATAGTTTTCTAGCAAAATAAGATTTTATTCAGCAATGGGCTTATATTATTTCGGACAAAGCTTTCAACTTTTGCTTTTAAGATACAGATAGTATCGCGATCGAAACTTGCGATTATCTTATCGATATGCGTTTCTGACAAGAATCAGAATCTCTTCTTTGGATTCAGACATCTCGAGTCCATCGCCCTGTGGCAGACTTGCACGTAATGCATCATTTTGTTGTGGATCCGTCCCGCATCAGTACAGGCTTGGCACGGTTTGTAACGTATTGGGCATGGTTAGCTTAAGGGATGGCTTCATTTACTCCTTGTCGCCACCCCGTTAGTCCCTGGGATGGATATGTGTACCCGAACTGTTTGCACTTAATGTCATTTACGTGAAAGTGGGCGAAAGTTTTTTAAAAGTTTTCGAATGGTGTAACTGAGGAGAGGCTTGGGTGTCAGACAGGCATTCACGCAGTGGGATGTGGGAGACAGCCTAAAAACCATACACAGGCTGGCCGGCACGCCGACTATCGTTGTCAATCTGCCGGGCGGATCCAGTCCGGTGCTCACGCTCCTGTCCATCCCATGAGTAGCGCTTTAACACGCACAGCAATTCTGGTGGGTCATTTGCACGTAATAAATAATAATATCGTATATTTTTCTGGGAGGAAAGACGTACGTAATGTTATACGGTCCAGTCACATTAATGTGACAACCACCTGTGCTCGACGTCAACGTGCAGTAACCACTCACAGACGGAAGGCCGCAGCACTAACAGTGGAGGGTATACAAAAACTGTCGGGGGTTTCGAAAAACAGTGATGTTGTCGTAATGCGAAAAAGGAGAGATTTATCTCAGGTCCAAAAGGACATGACCACTGTCTTTCGGGCCAAAGGTGGGAGCATTTCCGAAACTGCTAAGTTTTTGATCAGTTCGCGTTCCACCATGTTATGGTATGCAAAATGGCGCTGTCCGAAACAGCCACACTGGAATTTGCGCGCCCATACGGCAACTGGACGTCCACTGAGTGCCGACAGGCAGCCTTTCCAGATAAATCACATTGTATGCCGTTAGCGTGTACGGCGTGGTGAAACGCCTGAAAGGAAACACCCTGCAGCAATAGTCGGAAGGGTCTAAGCTGGAGGACGGAGAGTTATGGTCTAGGGAATTTTTTGGTGGCATTCCCTTGGTGATCTCGTCATTCTAGAAGGAACAATTTATCAAAGAAAGTCGTTGGAGGCCATGTCCACCCTTGCATGCAGTTTGCTTTTCTTCGGCAACAATGGCATCTTCCAGCAGGACAATGCAAGGTGTCACAGCTCGCAGTATACGTCTGTAGTTCGAAGAGGACAAGTTTACCGTGATCCCCTGGTTACCAAACTCCCTGAATTGAAGCCAAGTCGAGGATCTGTGAAACCACCTCGATCAGGCTATACGCTCCATCGAGCGTCATCCGTGAGACCTAACATATCTGGCCGCAGCAGCAGAGTCGGCATGTCGCCAAATCCCAGTCAGTACCTTCCAATGACTCTTCCTGCACGTCTTGCACCGACCCATGCTGCAAAAGGTGGTTATTCAGGCTTTTGGCTAGCAGTCATATTAATGTGACTGGACAGTGTATAATCGTATTACGACGTTCAGTCCTTACCTCAAGGACTTATGGACATGTACCACATGTCTATTTTTGCAGAATGTATTAAACGTACTGGTAAACGATAAGGTAATGACCACAGCATGCTAGTCCACCTTGGAATTCATTACTAGCATTGATTCTTCAAGTCCATGGTAGGTTTCCAGAAGTTACTTGTGGTTTACGGACGCATTGCTTGCGCCTGATACGGCCCCAGATGTGTTCCATCGGTTTCAAATCAGGCAAATTTTGCGGCCAAGACGTTAGTTTGGTATAATGATCCTGAAATCAGTGTAGCACGTTTCTAGCATTGTCACATGGACAGTTGCTGAAAAGGCCATCGCCGTCACAGAAGACGACAAGCATGGAGGGATGTATATAATCTGTAATAACGTTCAGGTAGTCCACAGATCTCATAGCGCCTTCGATTACTACCACAGGTCTCAGCCCATTTTCGCCGTATGACAGCGTATCCACATACGACCGTCGATATGGTGTAACACGAAACGTGGTTCTTCCTACTAGGATACATGTTTCCACTGATGCACGGTACAGTCTTGTTGGTCCCATGCCCACTGCGATCGTAATTAACGATGTCGTTTTGTCAACATGCGAACTTAGTGATCGTCTGCTGCGGAGCCCCATGCTCCAACGACAGCTGAACGGAGTGCTCTGAAACATTTTTGGTAGTGCCAGAATTGCATTCTCTCATCTGATTTTCTGCAGATCACCACCTGTGCTATTTTACAGAGTAGGCAAGCCTCCAACCTCCGTATTCTGTGACGGGGTGTGGACATAAAACACATTACCCCCAGCGAGCGGTTTCACCGAACTTCAACCACTCTTCGTAGGTACTCAGCTCAGTAGCACGTGAACAGCTGACCAGCATCGCCGTTTCTGAGGGTCGTTTCCAGCCGCTGGGCCATACAACCTGCCTTCTGTCGAAGTCACCCATGGGTTTCCTTATTTGCTGCCGATATCGTCACTAGAATGACTCTCCATTCGTCTCTGTCCCACTTATATACTTCCCTGACTGTCACTTGCCGGCCCCTCCACCAGACGCCATTTCATCGAGTGGTGCACGGCGGTCATAATGTTGGCGCTCTTCAGTATATACGGTTAATAATGTGGGACCAAAAAGGCATATAAACACAAGGATTACACAACTACACGCCTCTGAATTGCTTTGATGTCTTCCTTCACCCCGACTGGGGGTGAGGAGATCCCAAACACTCGTGCTGTACTCAACAATAGGTCGCACAAGAGTGCTGCACGTGGTTTTCTTCGTAGCTGCGCTACACTATCTTAGGATTTTCCCATGAAGCCGAAGTGGCCATTTGCCTTCCCTATAACAGTGGATACGTGCTCGTACCATTTCATACCGCTTTGCAACGTTATGTCCAGATGTTTAATAGACGTGACTGTATCAAGCTGTAACGCAAACCCTGAATTGCTGTGAGGAGCTGTTTAAGTAACAGTGTCCAATACAGATCAACAAGACTTCACTGGAGTACCTAGCGAGAGTCGAGATATGCAGGTATCAAATTATTGTCGACCAAATGACAGTGTGAAGAAATCAACTGATGAAGCACTTGAACCAACGAAGCAGGGGATGCTTACTAATTGAATCATTCACCTCCAGAACACCAGAAAAAAATGTTTCCAATTTCTCTGATATTCTCCAAGAATGGCATAATTTCTACAAAGTCCTTAGTTTAGCACAGGAAACAAGTGGGAGGGGCAGTACAAGCCGCTTAACGATGATACAGAACTTTATACATGCCATATGTGTTAAAAGAAGGAATGATAAACCACTGAAAGCAGGTTTCATTGAACCTGCAGAACCATTACTTTCATCCTGTACATTACCCATAGCAATTGTCAGAAAAAATCACGTACAAGGGAACAGAAAAGTAAAGTTTATGTTGATTAGGGGAAGCTAAAAGCTAGAATCCCAACGTCTATTCATCCATTACCAAATGTGGTATAATCATTAGACTGTTTTGCTTCATTCAAAAACTGTTTGTGGTTTGACCAGTGGGTGCGATCAGCTGACTATGCAACGCCGAGACTAAAACATAATTTATTGTGTGTACAGGTACATGTAAGTACAACTGCCTTTCTTTGGTTTTCAGAACACACTAGTAATATTTCAGCGACTGACGAATACTGTCCTAAGAAGATTAACACCCTTCGAGTGGCTGGTTCCCCTTGATGATGTTATTTCCATCTAACACATGCAGCAACACGGAGGGAAGCTACTAGTAGTAGCAGTGGGGCTATGTGGTATTTGCGACAGCTTGCATTGTTGCCAAACTTATCCATTATAGCGGACCCAAGATGATGGCTCTAGATGTGCCAACATCATACTGATGTCATGGCAGGAAATTCATATTTTGCCAGGAAGTAGGAAAAGTGGGCTACTTCCACTAACCTACCTCCACCCGCAACTCCCCACTCCTATGACTTCATCCACCCGTATCACCATGCCCCCCCCCCCCTGGAAACGGAAAACGGGAGGTATATGCTGAGCCGCAGGAGGGGGAGGTTAGGTTTGTGTACTCTATTTATTTTTAATGGCATATTGATGTAAAGATCGTTCAAAATACACATATGTGTGCATAGTGATACACAACGAGTGCCTAAAATCGTAATTTTCCAAAAATTGAAGATGCCGCACAAGTGGTGTTATTCCACCACAAAAAACTAGTAGCAGGCGGATGCAAAATAAATAGGAATTCTGCATAGGACGCTCCCTTCACCTACAAGTCTAAATAAATCTCTGTGGTCCACTTGCAAATCCGTGGGAAAAGACTTTTAGACGATAACTGAAACTGTCTCCTGAATTGGCATACGCATGGAAATTACAGTGTATTAAAAAAGTAGAACTGTGGTGATGTTAAGAAATCGGACTGCACATATCAGTGACTAATAATAACGCTGTGCTAAAAACGACTGTTGAAACAGTATCACCACTTCATCTGTAAATTATAGCAGTACGCTATGGGATAAAAAAACGCAACATGAAAAAGCTTTGAAAACTAGTGCGTGCTAGCGCAATGGAGGTTAAAATTACTAAGCACAGTGGTCGAAATTACATATTTAACTCATAGGATTGTGTGTTGTGAGGTCTCGGGCCACCAGGAGTACAGCTGTAAGTTGATTAGTGCTCTGCCAGCGACAGTGTGCTGCCGACCACACGATACCCGACAGCCGCTGGAAAAACTGTAGCGAGGAACCCAGTGCAGCGCTTCAAGCGGCTGCCATGTGAGACGGCATGTGGAGTCCTGTTACGATTTCAAAAAGAGTGATGTAGTCCATTCTGCAGGACCCAAACACAGATATACAGTCAGTGTCACGTGTAAAGATGGATGGTGGCAAACAGAAGGTGTTGCTGGTCTAGAACAATACGACACTTTTGTAACACCTGTGTGCGTGTGTGTGTGTGTGTGTGTGTGTGTGTGTGTGTGTGTGTGTGTGTGTGGCCAGCGGCCCTCTTTGTTTGTAGATTGCGAGCTCTGTCGATCATTTCCATAGACAAAGACTTTCCCGAAACACAGCTCTCTAAAGTTCGCATTGTCAAACCTTTCAACAGCGGCGTCCAATAAGATGGCTATTTCCAGAGCATTCTACCACTGATGCTAAAAGCTTTCTCAGCATCTGCAGCAGGGAGAGAGAGAGGCAATACCAGTTCATCGTAAGCAAAATTCCTACCTATAATACCTCATGCACAGTTAAGCATTCTGGCTTCAAAGACATTCCTGAACTCTGACATATGTTTTCTGCAAACCAACACATGCTGGCCTTGTGAACAATATCAAAATACCTGTCTACTGACCACCCCTTCCTAAATGTGTACCCCGCCTCGTATTCATAGTGAGTGATCAAACACGTTTCTACATCGTTACAGTCTAGTGAAATTCCTGAAGACCTGAATGTGATACTGTACATTTCCTCCAAGTCCTGTCTCATCTGGTAAAAATATCTGTTCTTATTTGTTACGTTCCTCGACAGAGTCCGTCATTTACAAACAGAGACGGCCACTGGCCGCTTGCCCCCCCCCCCCCCCCCCCCCCACAAACACACACACACACACAAACACACACACACACACACACAAATACACCTGATTACTGCTCTAACTCACTATTCATACCTGTGGCTGCTGCCGTCCTCCGTCAAGGCGTATAGCTTCCTCCCACTATGTCGGTACTACTACTACTACGCAGCAGCCCTAACTTACTCCCCTAGGTGTACCCTATGTAGCAGGACACTCGCGTCTTTATTTAAACAATTGTCTTGTGCAGAGGGAGTGCTCGCGTTTCCGCGATCGCAAAGTTCACAATCACCAGCCAGAGAGTCTAGAAGTCCACCACCATCCCATTCACAGTGGCCTCGCTAAGAGCAAAGTTAGGATAGGAACAACTGCATCTCAAGCACCACTCCAGGGAGGGCGTCTTCCTGTAATTTCGCAGCCTGCAGACTGCCTGCCAACACTCACGGGACTGCCACACCTGCATGCCACCACAGACAGCTAGCTGGGCATAGCACACTGCTGCAGTAACCATCTCTCCAGAGTTTAGCACGCTCCTTCTAACTGAGAGACGGATTTCGCTACTGTATTATGCTTGTTAAAATAAAAGTAGAAAAAGATCGCCACAAATTTATGAGGGAAATGGATGACGGTAACTTAACCAACATCACAGAACCATACACACCTCCATGCCGCCATACCCAAGTTAAAGTCGAAACAGTACTCTCAAACACTGGCAGAGTAAGAATCTTCTTGACACTTACTTTCGTGCCGGCGTTAACTGGCCAGCACCAGCAGTAACGTCTGCTGCCAGTCACTTCTCTGGGGCCGGACACTGTACAAGCCGGGTGCCGTGACACTCGGCGCCAGTGCGTGTTGCACCAATAGGGCGCGTGTTTCAACAGACAATGGAATTCGCAGCACAATCCTATAGACGAGAAAACTGCGAAAGAAAACAGTCTTGTGTCTAATAACCGCAACCCACCTCTTTACTCGGGAGAAAAAACAGACCCCGTCGTAATAACAACTATGAAACATACTTCACTAGCGAGGAGAAGCTTCGAATAGTGCGTCCCGCCACCGTGTGTGCTGTTATGAAATGGGACGGGGCCACTGCACACAGTGCGAGCGGTCTTCGGCGCTGCCCGCTGGTGAATGGGATGCCCGAGAACCGTTTATGAATGTAAACCAACTTTGTTTCGCAAATGGACACATTCAAAAAATCATAGACGTGCAAAAACTCTGCTCTCCGTAAATCTGTTTTTATGTGGCGATAATTATTGTTATCCATGTTTCTGGCCACCGACCAACGTCTCCACGCGCTCGAAGGCCAAGCAGAGTCGTCGTAGGGAACCAGCCACATATTTATCAATGTAATATTGCTACAAGAATTTGCTATGCTGAGATCGAGTGCTAATAGTAGAATAAAAGCGGGTTAAAAGCCGTGAGCTGTCTGGGGAGAAGTTAACCGTGGATTACTGGGCAACTGTTTCATCAGATATTTAGTCTAGGTTTACCAAGCAGACTAACATTAATGATAATCTTTTAATAGTCATACAAAACCGGTAATATATATAAAAAGAGAATTTAAATAAAAAGAAAGAAATCAGTTTATGTTTGGAAATTTATTTTAAGATTGTTCATTGAAATTTCAGCATATTATACGTGAGTTATAACTGAGCTGGTGCCTTATTTACGATTGAAAAATGTGAGATTGTAATCTTATGGAACACATAAAATATGGAGCCAAGATTGGGAGACTGCATACGACACTGCATTCATAAAATAACTCACGAAGAACATTGAAACATAAGCAAGAAGAAATTAACCACAACCAACAGATTCAGTTTTTTACCCAAAGAAATTACGTTCATACCACAATCCTGTCCGTCATGTAATTACCACACACTGGTATACTAAATTCATATTAACTCTTTGTGAAGTCTTCGCAAAAAGAATAGCTGAGGGCTACTTTGATGATTACACCACATGCTCCACGTGGTCAACTTGGTTTACACAAAGCGTACAACTCCACAATAATTTTGATAATTAAAATACGTTAGATCGAAAAGCAATTGACAAAAGCAAAACCTTGAACTGGTTACTAACGTCTTACTATTAACGTGGTAGTGGTAGTGGTCTCGCAAAGTACACCCCACGTGGGCTGAACATAAAGAAAAGTTGCTATATTGAAAATATAGTCAAGACGAGACGTTATAATCACACAAGCATTCGCATTTAAGATTGATCTTAGTTAGAGTTACTGATCAACACGTAGTTCCACTTTACTCACAAAGTAGTAACAAAGCAACTACCGGAAACTAATCTGAACTTCACACGAGAATAATACTGCGCTGCAATTTAAGATAACATCGGATATTTTAGACCTAAACCCGAAATAAGGGTGATTAAATTTTCAGTTAGGCTGAACTTAAGAAATCCATTGTCCTACGGGCTTAACAGACACGCGCTTAGCCGGAGATCTTACCACTTCAGACGCTCGCCATGGCCACACTGCAACTGCCCTACAGCCGAGCGTGCTTCCTGAGGGTGGCTCACAAAGACCAACGGAAGTGGCCAGAGGGGCAGCTTCCTATACCAACATGACAACGGACGGACAGGACCATACTAAGGATAGAAACCTCTTTGCTTTTAGGAAGCGTAGCTACCTGTTCCGACGTTGGTCCTACTGTTCTCTAGCAGACAGCCTTGTCTGCTACCCTCAAGCATGCAACTAGAAATACATATGCTCATTCATCCTCTCACACAAAAGGGAAGGGGGATGACAGTATCTTATCATATACAGTATATAAAAGAAAGCGGATGTAGGTTCCGTATGAGACTGTGTGACATGAATTACATATAAGAATTACATATAAACTGTGCTTTAAAGTGTAGTAGTGTGACAGATCGTTCTTGTTTATGTGTAAAAGTAACACGTTCCACTGCTCAGTCTCCTCCCAGATAGTCAGAAACGCCACAGTACATTTAGAAGAGGAATTTATTCCATAAATGGCAACAGATTTAAGAAATTAGACATGAAAGGAATCCAACAGAGACCTTTCATCAATGTAATTACAATTAAATTTTAGGATCGAAGAGCCAATCTGATGACATTCGTCAATGAGTGAAGTGTCGGAAATAACTTCTCCTGTGGCTCTGGAAGTATCAATTTCCCACGTAAATCTGTATGGTCCTCATGACTGGACATAATTTTCCATGTAAAATCTTTCATTCCCATTATGGCTATCAATGCATCGAAATCGCAGTTTTTCGCATCAGATCTACTCCCTAACGATCGAACATAGTTCCACCCACATCATTTTCTTCGCACATATCAGACGACAGACCACAGTGTCTTTACACTCCAACACATATGCATTTCAGACAAGCAGTGCAATTATCGTTTACATGCGTATAGCGTCCAAAAAGGTATGGTATGTCCACATTCACACCGGTTAACTGTCTCCAATCTCCTCACTTCTAGGAAATTATGTGACTTCTAGGTCAACCAGCCAATCACATTCGAGATCAGACTGCATGTATTTTCAATCAACGCATTCGGAAGGCGCTGCACTCCTCCGAGACTCTCTCAAACAAGTGTTGTAAAGCACAGACGTCCGGCACATGTCATAATCATCAACACTCCCGCAGACAAAACGATTCGAAAAACATCACCGATATGGGTTGGTGTACTGTAATAAACATCGCAGTCCACAGTGCGATAAGAAAACGTGAGCATCTGCATAGCGGAGTCGATGAGAATACTTTCTGCCTTTCCATGATGTTACAGCTGTATTGCCTGTTCTGTTTGTGCACATCAAATGGTTCAAATGGCTCTGAGCACTATGGGACTTAACTTCCGAGGTCATCAGTCCCCTAGAACTTAGAACTACTTAAACCTAACTAACCTAAGGACAGCACACACATCCATGCCCGAGGCAGGATTCGAACCTGCGACCGTAGCGGTCACGCGGTTCCAGACTGAAGCGCCTAGAACCGCACGGCCACATTGGCCCGCAGAATTCTAGATTTAACGCTAACAAAGGGCGCTGATTATGTGCAGAACTGTATTTCCTTTCACTTGTGGCTCCTTTAGCGATTTGTTTTATGTTGTTTATATTACCCGGTGCAATATCAACGGTGTTTAATATTTGTCACTGCCTATAATATTGGCACTAGAGCATACGTCAACCAATGTTTAACTCTTCTTTTTAACAATATTACTTTTGTCGTTCTTTTTATTGCTTTTTATTACCTTTTATTACTTTTTATTACTGTAACATGTTTTATACTTTATAAGCTTATTACAGACTTTTATTGTATCCCCCCTTTTATTTTCGCTGTTTCAATTAATTATTGAAAACTAGTGTGTGCTGACATTAGCGACATTTGGTCAACTTACTACACAAACATCTTGTGGCTACTGTATGGCAGCTTGTTTTAAACAGTAGTTTTACTGACAACGTGACTCGTCCATGTGATGTGATTTTTATGTATTTGACGATGCTGGTGCTGATTCCGCATTTAACAGTTGACTATGCCACTAAGGCTGCAGTGCATTAGGACTTAGTTTTTATGAGACAGGTATGCCTCTTCACATGTAAAACACACAAATGTAAATTTTGTCAGTACTACTTTTCAATATGCTCTGTGTATTGTTCTTAAGCTGTGTACAGTTTGCGAGTGTATTTATATTTTTCCCATTTTACTTCAGATCTGATGATGGTCATTAATGACCGAAACCGGTAATCTGTTAAACAGAAAATATTGTGACCAGAGACGTAAATTAAAGGAAACTTATCAAACAACTGCAACAAACCAGATCCTCCACAACGTAATCATAAAATAACCCCCCCCCCCCCACCTATATCCACAAACATTACGAACCCCCCCCCCCCCCCCCCCCCCCCACTTCCGCACAATCCATAGCCCCACATCCTCATAAGACATCCTTAATCAACCACCTTCAGCCTATACATTTTACTAGTAGCCCTTGAAAAAAAACGAAAAGAGCAATAGTCCCCAGGGACGCTCTTCCGCTAACAATACTCGTCTCAATAAAGGTTAGAAGAGCGCCTCTTCCCCCTCCCAGTAACTGACTTAACCACCCTCCAAAACCCCTGTATCGTATTTGTACATATCCCAGTCTCATAATTTTTGAATTTCAAACTATGGTTAACTACTAAATGATACCCCCTCTCGCTCAACCCCCTATAAGATGAAAAAGCATCGGAAACTATTGCGCTGCCCTCATCTATACACTCCTCGTACGTCCTTCCAAAACCCTAAAAACACACTCTGAATAACACCCAGAAACAGCCCCCCCCCCCCTACTTACCCCTCCCATACGTCTTCCCAAACTGCGACTCAACATCCTCCACCCAAGGCCCACCCAACTTACCCCTGTACTTAACAAACTCAGAACACACTAATCCACAAAACGAAAATCAGTCAAAAACCGTCCTCACTCACACCAGTCTCATGTGCACAAAAACTGAGGATCCGTGATAAAAATAATACATCAACACAATCCCTCACATGCCCAACCTAGACCTCTCTAACCAAGGACCACGCCTTATGGAGCGCCATACGTTGCCCCTATGGCACCACCACATGTAGCCCTCCCTGGTCCGAGACGCCGGAACTTCTACCGACCGCATTTCCTGCCGACACACATCTACATCTACATTTATACTCTGAAAGCCACCCAACGGTGTGTGGCGGAGGGCACTTTACGTGCCACTGTCATTACCTCCCTTTTCTGTTCCAGTCGCGTATGGTTCGGGGGTCGAACGACTGTCTGAAAGCCTCCGTGCGCGCTCGAATCTCTCTAATTTTACATTCGTGATCTCCTCGGGAGGTATAAGTAGGGGGAAGCAATATATTCGATACCTCATCCAGAAACGCACCCTCTCGAAACCCCGCGAGCAAGCTACACCGCGATGCAGAGCGCCTGTCTTGCAGAGTCTGCCACTTGAGTTTGATAAACATCTGCGTAACGCTATCACACTTACCAAATAACTCTGACGAAACGCGCCGCTCTTCTTTGGATCTTCTCTATCTCCTCCGTCAATCCGATCTGGTACGGATCCCACACTGATGAGCAATACTCAAGTATAGGTCGAACGAGTGTTTTGTAAGCCACCTCCTTTGTTGATGGACTACATTTTCTAAGGACTCTCCCAATGAATCTCAACCTGGTACCCGCCTTACCAACAATTAATTTTATATGAACACTCCACTTCAAATCGTTCCGCACGCATACTCCCAGATATTTTACAGAAGTAACTGCTACCAGTGTTTGTTCCGCTATCATATAATCATACAATAAAGGATCCTTCTTTCCATGTAATCGCAATACATTTGTCTATGTTAAGGGTCAGTTGCCACTCCGCTGCAGATCTTCCTGCATTTCGCTACAATTTTCTAATGCTGCAACTTCTCTGTATACTACAGCATCATCCGCGAAAAGCCGCATGGGACTTCCGACACTATCTACTAGGTCATTTATATATATTTTGAAAAGCAATGGTCCCATAACACTCCCCTGTGGCACGCCAGAGGTTACTTTAACGTCTGTAGACGTCTCTCCATTGATGACAACATGCTGTGTTCTGTTTTCTAAAAACTCTTCAATCCAGCCACACAGCTGGTCTGATATTCCGTTGGCTCTTACTTTGTTTATCAGGCGACAGTGCGGAACTGTATCGAACGCCTTCCGGAAGTCGAGGAAAATAGCATCTACCTGGGAGCCTGTATGTAATATTTTCTGGGTTTCATGAACAAATAAAGCGAGTTGGCTCTCACACGATAGCTGTTTCTGGAATCCATGTTGATTCCTACAGAGTAGATTCTGGGTTTCCAAAGACATGATACTCCAGCAAAAAACATGTTCTATAATTCTAAAACAGATCGACGTCAGAGATATAGGCTTATAGTTTTGCGCATCTGCTCGACGACCCTTCTTGAAAACTGGGACTACCTGTGCTCTTTTCCAATCATTTGGAACCTTCCGTTCCTCTAGAGACTTGCGGTACACGGCTGTTAGAAGGGGGGCAAGTTCTTTCGCGTACGCTGTGTAGAATCGAATTGGTATCCCGTCAGGTCCAGTGGACTTTCCTCTGTTGAGTGAGTGATTCCAGTTGCTTTTCTATTCCTTCGACACTTATTTCGATGTTAGCCATTTTCTCGTTTGTGCGAGGATTTAGAGAAGGAACTCCAGTGCGGTCTTCCTCTGTGAAACAGCTTTGGATAAAGGTGTTTAGTATTTCAGCTTTACACGTGTTATACTCTGTTTCAATGCAATCATCATCCCGGAGTGTCAGGATATGCTGTTTCGAGCTACTTACTGATTTAACGTAAGACCAGAACTTCCTAGGATTTTCCGTCAAGTCGGTACGTAGAATTTTACTTTCGAATTCACTGACCGCTTCACGCATAGCCCCCCTTACGCTAACTTTGACATGGTTTAGCTTCTGTTTGTCTGAGAGGTTTTGGCTGCGTTTAAACTTGGAGTGAAGCTCTCTTTGCTTTTGCAGTAGTTTCCTAACTTCGTTGTTGAACCACGGTGGGTTTTTCCCGTCCCTCAGTTTTACGCGGCACGTACCTGTCTAAAACGCATTTTACGATTGCCTTGAACTTTTTCCATAAACACTCAACATTGTCAGTGTCGGAACAGAAATTTTCGTTTTGATCTGTTAGGTAGTCTGAAATCGACCTTCTATTACTCTTGCTAAACAGATACATCCTCCTCCCTTCTTTTATATTCCTATTAACTTCCATATTCAGGGATGCTACAACGGCCTTATGATCACTAATTTCCTGTTCTGCACTTAAAGAGTCGAAAAGTTCGGGTCTGTTTGTTATCAGTAGGTCCAAGATATCTCCACGAGTCGGTTCTCTGTTTAATTGCTCGAGGTAATTTTCGGATAGTGCACTCAGTATAATGTCACTCGATGCTCTGTCCCTACCACCCGTCCTAAACATCTGAGTGTCCCAGTCTATATCTGGTAAATTGAAATCTCCACCTAAGACTATAACGTGCTGAGAAAATTTGTGAAATGTATTCCAAATTTTCTCTCAGTTGTTCTGCCACTAATGCTGCTGAGTCGGGAGGTCGGTAAAAGGAGCCAATTATTAACCTAGCTCGGTTGTTGAGTGTAACCTCCACCCATGATAATTCACAGGAACTATCCACTTCTACTTCACTACAGGATAAGCTACTACTAACAGCGACAAACACGCCGCCACTGGTTAAACGCAATCTATCCTTTCTAAACACCGTCTGTACCTTTGTAAAAATTTCGGCAGAATTTATCTCTGGCTTCAGCCAGCTTTCTGTACCTATAACGATTTCAGCTTCGGTGCTTTCTATCAGCGCTTGAAGTTCCGGTACTTTACCAATGCAGCTTCGACATTTGAGGCTGTTGCCCTTTCTGTACTTGCCCGAATCCATCTAACCTAAAAAAACCGCCCAGTCCACGCCACACAACCCCTGCTACCCATGTAGCCGCTTGCTGCGTGTAGTGGACTCCTGACCTATATAGCGGAACCCGAAACCCCACCACCCTATGGCGCAAGTCGAGGAATCTGCAGCCCACACGGTCGCAGAACCGCCTCAGCCTCTGATTCAGACCCTCCACTCGGCTCTATACCAAAGGTCCGCAGTCAGTCCTGTCGACGGTGCTGCAGATGGTGAGCTCTGCTTTCATACCGCTAGCGAGACTGGCAGTCTTCACCAAATCATAGCCGCCGGAAGCCAGAGAGGATTTCCTCCTATCCATAGCGACACACATCATTGGCGCCGATATGAGCGACCATCTGCAGATAGGTGCACCCTGTACCCTTCATGGCATCCGGAAGGACCCTTTCCACATCTGGAATGACTCCCCCCGGTATGCACACGGAGTGCACATTGGTTTTCTTTCCCTCTCTTGCTGCCACCTAACCACTTCTACCAGCTGCCCATACAGTTGAACAAATTTTATGAGGGACAACGCATTCTCCCCCAGTTCCGCACGCAAACTAGCGCTGTTAAATTTATCCGTCATATCCATACCAAACAAAACTAGTCACAAATTAAACGATTTACCACACGACATACAGCAAACAACACTACAATAACTTCAACACAAAGGAAACTTAATAATTAACTTACTGAAACCAATTTTTGTAGAAGGATTTGTGTTGAACAGTCGCAACCGACAACTGAGCAGTTCAAGAAGCTATACAAAAATAGACCAAATACACCACACAACACGCGAACCATAAACACACCACCAGAGGACACAGACAGCAACAAAACATCAACACTCATACACTAAACTCCGCGCCGTCGTGACGTCACACACACCCTAACGTTACGGGGTAAAGCCGACGGGTGGGATCGGAGGCCTCCGTTGACAGAGCGTCCGATGGCAGAGCACTCAAATTTTTCAATACGAAATTTACATAAATCTGAAGTATTTTTTACGCGCCCAATAGTCCATTTTGCACATAGATGCAGCAACTTCATTTTTATGGGTTGTTCTACTGAAATGTGAAGCTACTGTATAGTTGTAACATAGTTTTTCGGTACCACTAGCGAAAGTCACTGGTATGGTGTTGACACAAAGTGAATGTATACTTACTGATCGTATTTCTGTTTTTGTGTGTTCTCCTTAGTTACACGTGTGCTCCTGGGGTAATGATGGTTACTAATTGCAATGGGGAATGTCTGTTAACTGAACGACTTTTATTTTGGTGACCTTCACCTCTGATAATCGTTCGACATGGGTTAGTGTATCAGAATTCTACAGTTACAAATAACTTTACTGCTGGACAAATTGTGTTCCCATAGAACTTACGTGTAGTGTTCATGCGTCTCTGCGATAACCTGGGTCCTTCAGTGACTACCACCCACTAAGTATGCTAAGATAGCTGTGCAACACATGGTGCTGAGAACAATTTATTGGAAATGTGTGGCAATTGTTTCCAAGCAGCTGTAGCATGAAAAAGCGACTTAGCAGGTGGAAAACAAAGCTAGTCAGCCAACAACAGAAATACAGTGAAAATTGTTACATCGCCAATAAGACACACTGCTGTGTGGCAGAGACCCATACATTGGGCACGAAGACGTCCTCCAAGTTTTTCGGCAACTAAAAATAATCTGTAGGCATTGGGATGCTGCAGGACAAATAATATCGTTTCCTTGGGTTTTGGAACCCTGTGGTAGACTGACATACTGTCATAGTACGCGAAATAAGACACTATCCGAGAATGTCAATGTTCACAATATAATTAATATAGGCCTATCTATATTCATGCTCAATGTTGTGGGAAACGTTATTCGATCCATCATTTTCCTGATTTGTCATAATTATGTGCAATGCAGCTGATATTTTTACACGACTGAGCTTGTCAGTCTGTACCCATTAATTAGTGCATAGTGTATTCTTAAGCACCATTAAAATACTTACCAACCGACACGTGCCTCTGACAGGTAGGTAATACAGTTTGGAATGACATACATGCTGAAACTATTGTGCGTTACATGGAAATAAAATCTACAGTCCACAGAAATTTGTCAAGGATTCTATGGCTCTGTAGCCAGGTCCTTGAGCACGTTGTAAGGTTACATAGAATTTCACGTTAGTGTGCAGACATAACGATCGAAGGTGAAAATGTGTAGTTCCAAATAAGACACAGTTACAGAATATTTTTTATTTAAATTAATAAAACGTGCATAAAATGAAATCTCTCGCTAGGAAGTTGCCTTAACTGTCGATGACTGTCCTTGGGTTGCAGGACTAGTGAACTCTGCCGCTGTTTACGGTACAGGTATGTCTCAGAAGTCTCCGAAGTTACACAATATTAGTATAGTGTAACAGACAGCACTGATGGATATCTTCAGTCCGTTGGCCAAATTCCAGGGAGCCTCAGTCAATGTGGGGAATGCCAGACAACAGTAAAATGGCAAGGGCACATAAGACTAACCTTATTACTATCGCTTACCATTTAACTTCCTCGTGCCTGCTGAGCAACACACTACGTATATCAGCAAAGGAAAAAGCTGAATCATTCCATAAACCGTGCATCCTAGTGCACCACAAGGTGTTCAACATAATCAAGTACGTGGACTGGAAACTCCAAATGCAAGGGACAGGAGTTTCCGGAAAGGTCAGTTGAAGCGTTGTCTGTAGTAGGCTGTAAATCGATGTTCATTTAATCGTGCGATCAGCTGATTTGGACGAAGTCACTGTCAGGCGCCTGAATAGAGATGCTGCGTGCTTTTTCATGTTGGTTTTACAGGTAATTGACAATCACGGTTAGTCGAAATCAGCTAATCACACGATTAAACAAGCATCGCCCTACAGCCTACTACGGACGATGTTTACGTTTATTAAACTCCACATGAAGCGACTCGAAAGATTACAATGGAAAGAAAGACATGAAACAGTAACTTCACGAACAATTTACAGGAAGCATTTATTCAAACATCAAACCAAAGAAGGATGGTGAGCATCGCGATGCAACCAGTACACCTCATTCAGAGAGGTCAGGTCGGTACCGGAAACAGCGGCAGAGTGCGTCAGTCCTGCTAGCCGGGGCCAGTCATTGACCGCTAAGGGAACATCCTAATGAGTGATTTGTTCGTACCACCAACGCCTCAACTGCCGTTTGGGTGCTTTTTAGCGAAAATGTATCGCACGCTTCATGTAAGACGCCATGAGTTAGCAACGCACGCGTGTGTTAAATTACGTGAACGCTAATTGGGAGCTACATCCAGTTTATGTAACGAAACGATACTAACGAACAATTATCGTCTTGATGACAAAGCGGTAACGCAGAACGGTCCTTGTAAAAGAACAATCAATGTTCACATGTAGATAGTAGCCCTTACACGTCGGAAACAAGTGATTTTCAATATATATTCTTTCAAACATTTCTGAAGTTGTTCGATGAGATTTCGAGATTACAGCAGGATTATGTTGACTTCTTGCCACGATATTTCTGCTGGCAATCGTCCAGCCATCTTCGGGTGATTGTCCGCCACTGGAGACAGCAAGTTCCTGGAGTCAACTTTATAGAAAAAAAATTGCGCGAAAACTACTGCGCATTGGCCTACGTCACAGGAGCGTCCTCTATCGAAATCCGCGCCCTCTGGAGCTACTGTTCTATCTGTGGTGTGCAGGCGCATGCGTAAAGGTGAAAACCACATATCCGCCCTCTGTCGGTATGCACGCCCACGTCGCTAAAAACAGACGTCAGATGTCGCCAGGGGTGCCATTGTGAATAAAATGTCTTTCCTCAGAGGAAATTAGAGAGATCCTGGCCCCAAGCCTTGTCGAGATTAAAACCGCCATCACGATTTATAAGATTTTGCGCTAGCCGTACCTCCACAGATTCTTTAATTACTGAATCTCAGAAAGTTTTCGCTGGGGCCAAGATTTTCGTGGCAGAAAAATCCATAAAGTGACCTGTGGTAATACAGTGCTCAGCTACGGCCGACTTACTGGGCTGCGAAAGGCAAGTGTGGCGTTCGTGTTCTTCGCACCTTTCATGTACTGTGCGTGTCGTCTGACCGATGTAAGCTTTGCCACACTGGCAAGGAATTTCATAGATCCCGGCCTTTTGCAGACCCAGATCGTCTTTTACTGGACCAAGAAGGTCACTAATGTTTCCTTAGAATCCTGCCTATTTTAGATAAAAGGTTGCCGACGTATGGAAGGAACTCCCTGGACTTGAATAGTTCCTTATCTTCTTGATTTTGTAGGTAGTCACGTTTCTTCCGTCTTAGCGCTGTTCTAATCCGATGTGGAGAGTAACCATTACCTCTGAACACCGACTCTAAATGTTCCAGCTCCTTTCTAAGGCTGTCTCCATCAGAAACATGGGCCCGGTGCACCAACGTTCTAAGGACGCCGGTAGTTCGTGCAGAGTGATAACTCGACGCTTGCAGGTAAAGGTCCGTATGTGTTGGCTTACGGTAGACAGAATGTCCTAATGACCCATCCACTCTCTTAGTAACCAAGACGTCCAAAAACAGCAAGCAACCATCCTTCTCTATTTGTTCTTGTGGATTGCATTTAGATGTTAAACCGAAAGTTTTCTGGCGGTATGTAGGTGACACTTTTAGTGTGGTCCCATGATGAAGAATAACTGTCACGGTTCTTGCAGAACTTAAACCGAAAGTTTTCTGGCGGTATGTAGGTGACACTTTTAGTGTGGTCCCATGATGAAGAATAACTGTCACGGTTCTTGCAAGTTCTGCAGACTCTAGTGCCCTTTCCCTAAAGTCTTCCATAAAAAAGTTTTCTACCAAAGGCGAGAGAGGACTGCCCATGGCAACACCGTCAGTCTGCTCAAAATATTCGTTATTAAATAAAAAGTAGGTTGAGGAAAGGACGTGATGGAAAAGCGCTGTTATGTCGGCCGTGAACTTACTGCTGATAAGCGACAAAGAATCCATAAGAGAAACCTTAGTGAAAAGTGAGATGACATCAAAGCTGACTAGTAAGTAAGTTTCACTGTGTTGAAGTGACCTCAGTCTATTGATAAAGTCAGCCGAGTTGGGAACATGATGCACGCACTTCCAACAAAAGGTCTCAATAGAGAGGGGAAATGTATCGCCAAATCATACGTGGGGGTGTCAATATTACTGACGATAGGCCGTAACGGAACCTTTTTATGGATCTTCGGAAGACCGTATAACCTGGGTGACACAGAACTGAGGTCTTAATCTTTCGGCCACTTCTTGCGCAGTAGAAGAATAATTCAGCAGGGCTGATGTTTTCCTTTCCACTTTCACTGTGGGGTCTTTGTCAATCTTCCCATTCATTGGTTTACTCGACATTTGTAAATCTCCTGATTATAAACCTCACGCGGCAAGATCACTGTAGCGTTTCTCTTATCAGCTGGTAAGACCACCGTGTGAGGATCTTCTCGCAACTTTCGTAGTGCGGACCTTTCCATTACAGAAATGTTGCTCTGCTGACGTGGAGCTTTTGTGAATACTCAAGTTTCACGTCTTACTTCTTCTGCAGCATCTCTGTGAAGTCGATACTTCTTTCGATGACCTAGGGCAAGTGGTACACTACGCAACACAAGATCGCCTGAGAGACGTGCGACTATTAAAGGCCTCTTCAAGGTGGACGTCAACCGAGAGGACCGCAACGAGATGTAGCAGTCAGATAGTGGTGCGTTCACAGTGGACGCAAGGGTAAGGCGATGGAACTTCCCATACCACAGTGCTGAAAGGTGATAGTGAAGTAATGCAACATCAAACATGATACCAAGTGCGGACTATAGTGTCGGAATTTGACGTCTAGCCATGGTAAAGATGACGTGTGCCAGAGCAAAGGTACTGCTTAACTATTGCAGATTCAGCCTTCTCCGTATCTTTATCTCTGCTCTGCAAGCCATTTCAATCGACTCAGTAGCGTACTCACCACCCGACTCTCACACCAGCTGCCCTTACAATCAGAATGCTTACTGTAGCGACAATGCTACTAGCACCCAGTGATCAGGGTGCATGCGTGCTTGTATGTGAGAACCTCTCTGGCGTAACATACTTCTGCATCCTGCCTGGAAGGCGGCGCGTGGGTCTGCTCCTGTAAACTGAAGGGTAGGCCGAATGTAGGGAGTGAGTAGCAGCAGGAAAACGTAAAACACGTCGGTACTGCAAGTAAGTAAAAGTGGTTTACTGGTGCGTGAATATATACAGAGGCATCCATAAGTTTGTACGTAGGTGCGAAGCCTTGGACCCATGGTAAGTAGAGCAAAGTCTCTATATGCTCTTGATCAAATGGGCAGAATCTGGAGCGGAGCTCGTAGATGGGGACAGCGCCTGCTAGAGGGCACTGTCATCGGTATTGTAGTGCCAAATTGCCACCTACGCCGTGGCATCGTACCTATCGATACCACACATACCAACTACTGTTGGAAAAAAATCCACTAAACAAATACGAAATATAACACATCGAATGAAAACAGAGCTGACATGATTTTTCTTCAGCAAAAATAACAAAAATCGAATTTGTTACAGGTACCAAGTTCATTGAAGCACTGTAGCTTTGTATTACTCTACATTTGATAACCCTGTTTTACTAAAATACGGGTTGCAGATTACGCTCAAATAAGTTCTGGAAAGAAGGAAAGTATATAAAAGAAACAGAGGAACATGAGATATTGTGGGCTTTGGAACCATTGGTGTAGATAGATCTGGTAACCACAGTAAACGAAAGAGGAGCCAGATAAATAACAACACAAACACCAAGCAATAAAGAGAAAGTACAAAATACGTTTGTTGGCATCCTCATCTTCATCTGTTATAATCAATTGTTACTGGTTTTTTCCGTTTTAAGTTCAGTTCAAGCATAGTTTTCCGTCAGTGTTATGTAGGTATACTGTGATTGTTATGGATATGTGGACACAGTATACAAATACGCTGTAGGACGAATGTGGGCTGCAATCACCGTATGAAACTTAGCTCCTCAGTAATCTATAGTCGGCTGGAAGATGTTCTGCACAGCATCATCCCACCGCCACGACAGGCCAGCCACAGGCTCGGGAGCAGCCGCATGCGCAGCGGCGGCAACTGCGGGCGCCTCTGAAGACGGCTGGCTGCTGAAAAAGCCCCGTCTGTTAGCTAGCACGTGATGGTAGCGTGTTCGACGTTCACCCGCGCTTATGGGGATGGCGATCGGCAGCAGCGCCTCTCTCGGAGGAGTGCCCTGGCCACTGGTATGGCGAGCAGCCAGCAACCTAGCTGGCCACTCCCTCGTCTGGCAGCATGACAGGGACGCATCCGCAGTTGCCGCCCAGGCACTCGCTCGCCAGGTGACCCCACCTGCAGGCCGCTCTCTCGTCGGGCAGCATGACGGGGACGCATTCGCAGTTGCGGCCCGGGAACTTGATCGACAGGTGGCCCGACCTGCTGTCCGCTCCCTCGTCGGACAGCATGATGGGGATGCAGCCGCTGTCGCCGCCCGGGTACTCGCTCGCCAGGTGGCGCCACCTGTTTGCGTCCCCGTCATGCTGCCGAATGAGGGAACGGCTTCTGCAGTCGCCACCTGGGCACTTGCTCGGCAGGTGACCCCACCTGCAGGCCGCTCCCTCGTCGGGCGGCATGACAGGGACGCATCCGCAGTTGCCGCCCAGCCACTCGCTCGCCAGGTGACCCCACCTGCAGGCCGCTCTCTCGTCAGGCAGCATGACAGAGACGTATCCGCAGTCGCCGCCTGGGCACTTTCTCGCCACATGGCGCCACCTGCTGGCCATTCCCTCGTCAGGCAGCATGACGGGGACGCATCTGCAGTCGCCACCCGGGCACTTGCTCGCCAGGTGACCCCACCTGCAGGCCGCTCCCTCGTCGGGCAGCAAGACGGGGACGCTGCCGCAGTGGCCGCCCGCGCACTCGCACGCAAGATGGCCGCACCTGCGGCACCTGCTGATGAGGGACCCCACGGGTTCGTCTTCGTCGTTGGGCAGGCTAACCTGCACAAACGGACAGTCGCCACTGCGGCCCTCGCTGGCCAAGTGCCCCCACGGCTCGTCCCCACAGCCCCCTTGCCATAGGCGTCGGCCCAGTGCGCCGCCACGCGGGCACGTTCTCCGGCACGCACTCTCCGACCCCCTCGCCGCGCGGGTCGTACTCACTGTCCTAAACAGCCTCCTCCTCCTCCTCCTCCTCCTCCTCCTCCCCTGACGATTCGGTAGAGCGTGGCTGCTTGCCCGCCGTCAGGGCCACTCTCGTGCAGACGGCCTTCCTCTCCGGCTCTTCACCCTCTGAGGACTCTGCACTCCAAAGCCTCTTGGCTGCCCTTCTCTCGAAGCGATTGCTGACGGCAGTCTTTCAGGTCGCGGAGTATGGAAATCCACTGCCTCGACCTACCTTAGCTTCATTAACTTCTCAAATACCAAAGTGCGAACTCATTTGACATACAAACGAAATCTTATGCTTCTCCAGTGGCGTTTGCTGCACTGTGAAACTGTTGCATACAGTGTGGACATTTTAATAAGTTTTTCGTAACTAGCAGCTACGCAATAAGACATGCACTCATATAGCGCGTACAATCAAACTACATCGGCGGACATGCAAGATAGATAACTAACAAACAAGGGAAAATGTTAGTTCTTTGAAATTCAAACGCGTTCACCTTGGTGCAAACCGTTATACTTCTAACACGTTTCGCCTTTCACATTAAGGCACTTCAGTTGGGTTAATCCGGAATAATAGAATTCGGTTTCTACATGCTATATTCTGATTATAAAACCGTCTGCACTGTCGTCTTCATATAAGTAAATCAGTTACTCGTTTTTACTGTAGAAGCTTACGTTTTCTTCTTATCTGGTCTTTGGTTGGATGTCAGTCTCAGTTAACTTACAAAACGTACACACATTTTCGGGACACGATCTTTTTCTTGACTGAATGTTAAGACATTTAGGAGGGTGTGGTAGTTGTTAGGCAGGAAGTCGATAGTAGAAAGATTGTGGACCATATAGCTCCCAGAGTGTGAGAAAAAGTTCTAGATATTTGTATGAATGCATTTTTAGTTCAAAGGATAACTGAAGGGGATCTTGGAAGATGATGTGACAAGTGTGAGTGATATTCTAATTATCATCTGTTGATTGTCATACTACTATTTTGTCTATTAATGCAAGTAAATAGTGATTTTTCATGTGTAGGAGAGTTAAGCAGTTTCTCAAGTAAAGTAGATTTTCAAAGTGAAGAGTAAGTTTTTGTGCTAAGTGTTCCTTAGAGATTGTGTCCAGTGTTACATAGTTCATTGTGCAAATGAACGCAATGAATATATGGTAAATTGTCGAGGCTGATGGTTTTGTGACTCATGTTGATGTTTCTATGGTAGCTTGTAAGTTGAAGGTTGGGAAGCTGAACAAATCTCTTGTTTGTTTTGATTCTTTCACAAAGTCCATATACAAATCATCAAATAGAATTAATCATCTATTTCTATGCATTAGTTTAGCGATGACAGTCTAATCCCTTTAGAAAGTTGTTACTATTACTAGTTGGTGCTCTGTACAAACAAATCACATATATTCTTACATCTAATATGTTAACTTTTGATATCTCCGCATATTTATCTTGAACCACTTCTTTAGGGGAATGTATTGTTGCAGAACGTGTTTTTTACATAGTTACAACTATGACCACGTCGGTAAGTTTTCGACAAAAATGAATACCTAGTGCCTAATTTGGAAAAGCCACCCTCTGAAACTTTACCTCATCAAGGCAGTGTTCTGTCAGACATAATCATGTACTTCTATAATTCATTTTCTAACACATCTTGAATATCACCTACTTCACTTTGTAGTAGCTGTAAATTGTAATGAAATTACACCAAATTCGAATTTAATACTTAACTTTGAAACTTGCTGGTATTTATTTTGGGCCAAGCATTGATTTGATAATTTATCTGTGGGTTTTTGTCATGTGTCACCACTGAAAATCCTTACTGCTTGCTGCAAGCGTAGATTTATTGGGTGTTGATTTCGTAGTGTTGTGGATGACGGGAGTTACCTCAGATGTAAGGCGGTCTTCTGTTGTTGGAACAGGACGCCACAACTAACGTACAGCGGTAGGTGGACACTTGGCAATAATCGCAGCGCGCCTTCTAGACCTGACGCCCAGGAACGATGACGAAAAGCTTCCTTCTACCGCAGGGTAATGCCCGCCCACATAATGTCAAGGCTGTGTTGACTGCGGTACAGAGGTTTGGCTGGGATGCCCTTACCTACTCTCCATATATTCTGGACCCCTCCCTGAAGAAACACATTCATGGCCGTCGATTTGCTTCGGACGAGGAAAATACAGGTGAACACAGCGATTTGCGGTCGTAACCGGTTTTCGGAAGACGCTGCCTGGTGCGTGTCTTCTCACGCTCGTCTCGTCCAGTACATCCCGCCCTCCCCCACCACTTACTAGATGCGTGAAAGTCGCACTGGGGGAGATACAAATTCCTGTACTTCCTTTCCTTCCGGATCCACAGTGCGACAAGGTGGTGCTTAACGCGGAAAAAGCAAGTTGTTCAAGTAGTAGTCTACGGTTCTAGTCGCTAAATAAGTAGAAATCAGATTTGGACCTAAGAATATGTTTGAAATCGCAGTACATGCATCCACGGATACCTTAGTGCTAAGTATTTAATACAAAACAAAGTTTCTCATATTAAATTTTTTGAATAATATTTCGGTACATTAGCATTAGTTTATGCAATAATTATTTTTAACACTGGAGCGTGGTTTGTATATGATTCTCAGGGACAATGTTTTTATTTTAGATACTAATTCACAGTTTTAGCTTGTCGAATTAAATCTCAACAGCATTTTACATCTTGTATTCAAAAATTAGAAACTTTGTTCCTGAAGTGAAATAAGACATTACAGATGAATAATTTTACTACTGTCAGACATTCCGACATATTTTTGTGTGGTCCCCACGTCAATTTATTACTAACAACAACCGCATAATCTAACAGTTTCTAATTCGATAGTTAGGAATCTATTTGAGGCTGAAGTACAGTACTTGTCTTACTTTCATTTAGTAGGATACTGTTCACTCTTAAACCATAGTAAACAGTGAGCAAGGGTATTTTCGGTAAGTTTTCAGTGTGCTTAGATCTGAGCTTGTATTTAGAAAACTTACGTCGTCAGCATACCATACTTCAGATAAGGAGTCATCTGGATCGGCAACATTCACTCACAGTGCTATCCACCATTTCACCGGGAGCGCTGTATAGTGACTCTCCCGTATGGTCTTGCATCCCTGATTTACCCTATGCACACCAAGTGGAAGTCGATGGAGGCCACGTTAATTTAATATTCAATGACTGTGTTTAGCAGGACGAGTTCGCAGTGAGCTGCGTGAATTTAGATACTCGATAATAGATGGCGACCCGAACTACAGCTCGTCGTCAGTTGTGATTTCAGACCCCCGTCTGAGGAGCGCAGGAAGGACATCTTCGCTGGTATTGTGCTGGAGACATTACCGGCGTCGGGAAGGTAGAGGCTGAGTGAATGAGATTATTCCTTGGTATCACGAGCGGGTCTTCTGGGCGCACCAGGCACGGTTACAGATTAGGCTTACCAGTTTAAAGTTTTTGAGCATCGGAAGTTTCTTTTTGAAGACACTCATAAAGATGCTTATGGCGAGGAATAACACACCGATATTCATATCCTTGTCTTTTTCTCTGCTGCTTTTGTACTACTGTGTAAACAGAAATTTGATACGGGATTCGTTCCATATTTTATTGTTTCTTATATTTCTGTGGTAGAGTGTACGATGCATTAGTGTACGATAATGTTCTGGTCTATTTCAGGAGAACGTTGATTTTGTAAGTATGTTTCCTTCGCGATTCGGCCTTCGTGTTCAACAAATGTTTCAGGCGAGACTGTTTCAGTTACAAGTCTGTAATCGCTCATGGTCGCGTCTAGTATCAGTAGTAGTTCCAGATGAACGTGGAGATCACAACCTGAAGATCTGAAAGAGTATGGTAAAAAAAAAAGTGTAGTGATAAAGCCATTGGTGTAATCTGGCCAATCGTGTTCATGTGTAGTATTGTCCTTTCTGATCATTATGAAGTAGTTTTCGAGAATATGTTGTGTGTTTCACGTGTTTCTGTGTAGTCTGAAGTATTTTAGTTCGTCTTTGATTAGTTAGTAACATTTGCAGCACCCAATCCTATATATCCTATGCTGTCCTGACAAGAATTTCATTGTATAAGATTACTATTTTCTGAAAGTGAGTTTTCTGATCAAGTGACTGAATAAAAACCGATCACTATGGTGATGAGGGTTGTCTTGAACTATGGTCATTACTTTGTTAAAAAAAATTCTTTTTTGTTCAAAATTTAGGAACTTCTTGTTAAGCCCAGTATGTAAAGTAACAAGGGCAAGTTTTATTATTGTTATTGTTATTGTTACTATTATTATTATTTCTTTCCTTCTTTTCTCAGACGTTATGTCTGGTTAAAAATGGAAAGTGACGCGGACCTTGATCAAGCGTGACTTCCTTTTAACTGTACGGTATATGTTACATTGCATTTAGGAACTTTCGGATAATTGAACATGTATGAATAATTACGGATTTCTGTTGTATATATAAGTTTGGATGTAGCTGTATTGCTTTGATGTACTGGTGGATATTGTGTGGTATGACTCCTGTAGTTGATAGTATAATTGGTATAATGTCAACTTTATCCTGATGCCAGATGTCCTTGACTTCCTCAGCCAGTTGGATGTACACTCCTGGAAATGGAAAAAAGAACACATTGACACCGGTGTGTCAGACCCACCATACTTGCTCCGGACACTGCGAGAGGGCTGTACAAGCAATGATCACACGCACGGCACAGCGGACACACCAGGAACCGCGGTGTTGGCCGTCGAATGGCGCTAGCTGCGCAGCATTTGTGCACCGCCGCCGTCAGTGTCAGCCAGTTTGCCGTGGCATACGGAGCTCCATCGCAGTCTTTAACACTGGTAGCATGCCGCGACAGCGTAGACGTGAACCGTATGTGCAGTTGACGGACTTTGAGCGAGGGCGTATAGTGGGCATGCGGGAGGCCGGGTGGACTTACCGCCGAATTGCTCAACACGTGGGGCGTGAGGTCTCCACAGTACATCGATGTTGTCGCCAGTGGTCGGCGGAAGGTGCACGTGCCCGTCGACCTGGGACCGGACCGCAGCGACGCACGGATGCACGCCAAGACCGTAGGATCCTACGCAGTGCCGTAGGGGACCGCACCGCCACTTCCCAGCAAATTAGGGACACTGTTGCTCCTGGGGTATCGGCGAGGACCATTTGCAACCGTCTCCATGAAGCTGGGCTACGGTCCCGCACACCGTTAGGCCGTCTTCCGCTCACGCCCCAACATCGTGCAGCCCGCCTCCAGTGGTGTCGCGACAGGCGTGAATGGAGGGACGAATGGAGACGTGTCGTCTTCAGCGATGAGAGTCGCTTCTGCCTTGGTGCCAATGATGGTCGTATGCGTGTTTGGCGCCGTGCAGGTGAGCGCCACAATCAGGACTGCATACGACCGAGGCACACAGGGCCAACACCCGGCATCATGATGTGGGGAGCGATCTCCTACACTGGCCGTACACCACTGGTGATCGTCGAGGGGACACTGAATAGTGCACGGTACATCCAAACCGTCATCGAACCCATCGTTCTACCATTCGTAGACCGGCAAGGGAACCTGCTGTTCCAACAGGACAATGCACGTCCGCATGTATCCCGTGCCACCCAACGTGCTCTAGAAGGTGTAAGTCAACTACCCTGGCCAGCAAGATCTCCGGATCTGTCCCCCATTGAGCATGTTTGGGACTGGATGAAGCGTCGTCTCACGCGGTCTGCATGTCCAGCACGAACGCTGGTCCAACTGAGGCGCCAGGTGGAAATGGCATGGCAAGCCGTTCCACAGGACTACATCCAGCATCTCTACGATCGTCTCCATGGGAGAATAGCAGCCTGCATTGCTGCGAAAGGTGGATATACACTGTACTAGTGCCGACATTGTGCATGCTCTGTTGCCTGTGTCTATGTGCCTGTGGTTCTGTCAGTGTGATCATGTGATGTATCTGACCCCAGGAATGTGTCAATAAAGTTTCCCCTTCCTGGGACAATGAATTCACGGTGTTCTTATTTCAATTTCCAGGAGTGTATTTTTCAATTTTTTCTCCTGTTTACTTATGTATATTTGTTGTATTGGGTATGGATATTTCGATTAGTTGTGTTAATTTCTTCTTTTTATTGGTGAGTATGATGTCAGGTTTGTTATGTGGTGTTGTTTAATCTGTTATAATGGTTCTAGTCAGTGTAATTTGTATTCATCATTTTCCAGTACATTTTGTGGTGCATACGTATTATTATTATTATTATTGTTATTGTTGGCACTTAGAGATAAGTAGATTTAAGACTATGGTTTAAACCAAAGGCTATAAAAGAATGAATAGGGAAACCATATGAACTGATCAGTTCCATGTCATGTGGTAGTATTCTCGTCGTATTTCTTGAGAGTACAGTTCATGATGAGAAACAAGGCCGCGGCGAGGAACTACAGTAGCGTACGCTGCGGCGCACGGGGCAGCGCTGGAGGCAGCCGCAGGCGGGGATTCCGGCTACGGGCAACGGCCGGGGACCAGACGGGGCACAGGGTTCCCAGCCCCATCTCCTGTGTGACGAGCGGCACTGGATCCTGCGATCGCCTCCCTCACCGACTGGTAGACCCCGCACGGGAGGACGCAGGCAACGCCGGGCGGTGCCGCCACAGCTGGCTTCTGGTCGCCGCGCAGGGGGTCGCCGACCGCAGGTGTCTCGGCGGGACGGCTGGTCGCGCGCACCTCACCTGGCGCTGGTGTTCCACGGATCCTGGCGACATGTCAGATTCTGTGGGCAGCGCTGACGCACCTGTGTCTTTGAAGAGGACGACGACTTACGGCTCATCGTCACTCGAGCAACGTGTAACAAGCTAATACCGAGGAAGTTATCGGCAGGAGATGGGTGTTCGATGAGCGTGTAGCATCCAACAAATAGGTGTCATTTCGCATCCTATCGACGACACAAATGTCAGTGGGCAGAGTCAACATGCCCACCCTGCTGATACGTGACAGCTGCGTAACCATTCTGGAGGTGCGGAAAGGTTCACTGCCTGCATAGGGAGGCGCAAAGAAGAGCCTATAAGCGTCTCCCTTGCGCAGGAACGTGCTCATGAAGGTTGTCACACCACGGAAAATTAGCCAACACCAGACAGGAGGTGTGTGTGGCGAGGTTCCTGGCTTGCCAAGGTAGGCACATAGAAGACCTTCGACGTGCCTCACTTCTCAAGGAACTCGGAGGCGGTTGTCAGTGTGCCACTCCATTCGAAACAGTCAACGTCAGTGATAACCTTCGGCAAACATCACATTGGCATGGCTGTCTAGGTATGAAGAGGACACACACGTCTCACTTCGAGATGGTTTCTTGGAACATCAGAGGCAGGAAGGCTGCGTTTCGCGAATGGACAGCTGGCCACTGCTTACAGCTGCGACGGCGCGCCCCGGCCCCCCTCAGTCATGTTACGCTACCGAGTCTTTGTGGGTCTTCCAAATACAGTGTTGTGCCAGTGACCAGTGGTAATGTGCAACGTATCGGAAAAGTACGTCTGCTACAACAAAACTGAACATCCTTTATTATTATTTGTATTTTATATTTCTATGCGCATTTGTCAATACTGACCCTCTTGTTGCCAGTCTGTCATTTTAATGATAATTTAAATTTCATAACTGTTCTTAATGTAATTTTTTTTCTTGCTCTGCTTTGTGATCTTGCTTTCATTTTCTAACTCATTATGGAGAGTAGTCGATGTAAAAGATTTTAACACGACATTCCACAATCAGAATCACTTCGATAAATTAATTGATGTCAGTTTCCTTAAATTCATATATGGTGACGTTCTTAATATATTACCTTTGTCGGGTATTATTTCAATTCATGTTCTTTACCTCGACTTGTTGCTTGGAACTTCTGCTCTTTTATACTCAATTGATCACATTGTAAATGTTCAGCAGCTTTGATGACTAACTTTACGTCTAATCTTATAAAGTAAGATGGTGCCACAAAGTTAAAAAATTAATACATTGTTAGCATTAGATGAGTGTTTCGTTTATAGTGCTGGTTGCCTGGTGTCTAATTCAGATATTTAAATTTTTAAGCTTGTACAAAATTTTAGGCGATTTTTACATGGCTGGCACGTTTAAAAGACGGCTTGGATGTGTAAGAACACTCCCTGCACAGTCTTTCTCCCCATACGGTAGCGTTATGAAAAGGTCCTATTTAAGACCTTTCATAACACTTCAATAAAGCTTACGCAGTTCTCAAGTCTTCAGCATCTCACTTCCGGTGCATACATAAATGTAGGGAGAAAGAGTGAGCAGCTGGGTGTTCCTTTGTCAGTCACAATTAAGTAATTTATCCGTTCATATCTGCTTAGCAACTAGCTTTTCACACACGGGTAAATGGTTATTAAAAATGTGTGCTTTACTTACCTGCCACGACTTATTTATAATGTTTTGATATTGAATTACTATTTACTATGTTTCTTTCCTACTCCTTCCCCTCATTGAATGGCAGTGTGTGTGAATGTGTCTGTGTATTGTGCTACTAAAGTGTTCGACCTTGGTCTCATTTCCGACTGCTGGAAGGCAGTTTAGCCAAGTTAGATATCCTTAGGATCAGGCAAAGAGGGTTGTGTTCCTATGCTCAGTTGGTTGTGTACAGCAAGCGATCTCTGTCTGTTTCCCCTACTTGGGTGGACCCCGTCCAGAGTGGGGGCTCAAAAGGCTACGTTCCGGCTGGAGCTCTGAGTGTGAAGACGGTAACGACTCGTCTCTAGTAGCTCTGGTGTGCTCTTGAAACCGTGCGCGTTACAGCCTAGATGAAGATTTCATCTGTTTCTTCTGCAACTTTATGCATTTATGACCATGTTGCGTAAGTCCTTTACGATAAAAGTGTCTGTAGGGAGATGGCTTTGTTGAGCCACATCTTAGAATTTGGAAGCGTGAAGGACTAAAGATGCTTCCTCTGGTCCGTATCCAGTGTTTCTTTAAGCTTCCGATTTCTTGTCGGTACCGCTAACGTTTTTGTAACTCGAGTTTTTCGCATCTGTCTGCACGCCAACCTGTTCGCCCACGGTGTTTCTCTGTGGTCCTTTCGGTTGAGCCCCTCACGGCTGTCCGTCTGAATCGCTATTCTAATCTAAATTCTCTCTGACGCTGTGCGTCATTAGTTAATTTTAATCCGTGAATTGTAATGTTCCATTATTGATGCGTCTGGCAGTAGGAACATTTCCTCTTTGCCTGCTGTTGTGTGCTTATGGTGTAGGTTTCTGTTCTTGTTCATTCCGCTCTCTGTATTGTCCTTCGAATGTCGAAATGCGTGTGTGTTCCTAATCAGTCCACTATCCTCAGTTTGCAAACTATTTATTGCTCACAAGGTATAAGGTTAGATATTTTACGTTCATTCTGTTACTCCTGTGTAATGAAGCAGGCACCAGCAACTGAGTTCAATTGCATGTTAATAATCTTGCATCTCATGAATTCATCTTGTGAATAAAATGTTCAGTTCATATTGAGTTGAATATCAACAGTAATATTAGAAACATCCTCACCTCTGCTGAGTTACACGAGTACATCCTGCAACTCTCTCCATGCACAGGTTGAATCAGGTGCCGGCCGGAGTGGCCGTGCGGTTCTAGGCGCTATAGTCTGGAGCCGAGGGACCGCTACGGTCACGGGTTCGAATCCTGCCTCGAGCATGGATGTGTGTGATGTCCTTAGGTTTAATTAGTTCTAAGTTCTAGGCGACTGATGACCTCAGAAGTTAAGTCACATAGTGCTCAGAGCCATTTGAATCAGGTCTTCCCTTCTTTTTGCCAAGTTCGCCAAATGTTGGTTAATGTGCATAATCGATTAACCACGCATTGCAATCCCACACACTCCCAAATACGCACTGTGTTAAAATAAGATAGCCACGTGGTTTTTTAATGCTTAGTAATATAAAATCGCAATTTTATGGTGTGCAATAAACATTTCCATATCCTACCTCATTTAACCTCCTTCCGTGTTTCCATAAGTACCATTAAATATTAACGCCTACAAAACGAGTAATGAAAAAAGCAAGCTGATCATATGTTGTACCTGCATATTCTACAATATCAGTGATGAGCACAGAGTCAATGATACTTCTGAAGTTGTTCACAGGTTCATCAAGCGTAACAAAGCTTCGGTACGTACTTTTCCAGATAACTGATTGTAAAGGAGAGAATGCATTTTCATGACAAAGAATCATGTCATGCAATTTTGCTTGCATGATGCTAGAACGTAGACTGAGGAATTTCTTCTCTTGACATATTTTGTACCGCGTGAAGAAATGCACGTCCAGAAGCTCTACACATTTTGTACTTTTAGGTGGGTTGATTCTTATAGCTACATCTAGCTGTGTCCAGTAGGACTTGTTCATCCTTACGTCCACACCAGGAGTCATAAAGTGCTAGTTACTTTGTCGATAAATGTAGATTCGGAACAGAGTAAATAGGTCTTGATCTTCTTTCACAAGCTTCCCGATCTACGAAGACATTTGGAGGGCATATGGGATCCAAACTTTACATTTGGTCCTTGCAATCATATATGTTTCCAGAATCTGCCAGGAAGTTTCATATATATTGTCTCCCAGTCGTCCATCAATTGCTGTAGCATAATCGATAGTGTAGCTGTGTTCTTTACTTTTAAATGAAGTCGATACAGTGTTAATCTTTCCTTTTGTTGATGGCCTCCCTTCAAAAGGAAGCTCATAGTTTAACTGATTGTGATGAAAGTTCCGTACAGAACCGATTTTGATGTTTTATGTCGTGATAAGCGCATTGAATTCAACAAATGTTTGAGCTCTTTGAGTAGTCTCTTCTTCGTTGTCATATTTTCCTACTTGCATCATAGTTACGCTGCGTGATGTTATCCTAAACTTTTTTAAATTTGTAATAAATCTCACTTTGTACACTCGACATTTCTGGCCACGTCCAATGCCCACTGTTGAACGGAAGGACTGCAGTCTCGCTCAACCTCAATCTTCCCCATTATACGCTAAGACACTGAATTGCAGCGTACGATTTCCTTCGAAAACTATATTGCCTAATCTTTCGAGAGATAGCCCTGTACTCTTTTAATGTTGCTTTTAGCGTTCAGTTAAAGCCTTGTTTCCAGAGCTCGTCACATGTACTGAAACCTCAGACGTTATAATCGTCCTATATGTTGTGCTGTTCTTTAGTGTGTTGTCAAATACAGTTATGACACTTTACAGTTTAAACTTATTTGTAAAAGGCTGAAATTCACTTTCACTGGTTTCATCCTCTTGTCGAACTAGCCGTATCTCTACCGCTTGCCGTGAGTTGTTCTTCATTATCATCACTAGCATAATTATGTGCCGGTGCTAAAACAGTATCCGTATCTAAAAGGTGACAATATTCATGCACAACACATACCAGGGAACATTGGACTGATTCATCCTCTACACCAGTACCATTCTGACCCACAAGAGTTCGTCCTTACTTCAATTCAACCAATTGCAAAACACTGGTAATCGACCTTGCTAATCACCGATCCATTTTACGTTTCGGTACACAAACACCTTTACAAAATACAACCTCAAATACACAGTGCACCGTTTCTTCTGGTATCTGCTAGCGACAGGCAGAGGAAAAGTTCGGCACTTCATGCTCAGCAGCCGCCAGCGGACGACTGCAGAGGTTCGCAGATAAACGAATACCAACTGTGCAGTACGACGCCTTTAAATGAACCCTCACGGGACTGAGGTGTAAGTGTGTTTGTTAGAATCCAAATACTTACCTTATCGGAAGCTTGAATTGTATACTACTCCAATGGACCCTTTGACATAAATTTCAACTCTATACCTCTACCCCTTCCTGAGAAAAAAATGTCTGAACAGCCGGATGGGTAACAATGTGATATAATTACAAACTAACGACTTTAGGATTTTGTCCTTTATTTTCGCTGTGAAAACTCGCTTCTTGTCAAATTTCATGATTCTAGGTGAAGGGGAAGTACCCTATAGTTTTTTTGGCATAGTCAAGCATAGGCACGCCAGTCGGAAACGGTAGAGCGGGAAACGCAGTGACTAGACGCCAACCAATTTAAAGCTGGCTGATCCCTTTCCAGGACAACAGGACGGCAGCGGCCTCTAGGCGAAGAGGACATAAGAGACACGCAGACTGGCCGCAGCCCACTTTTACAGCAGCATCAAGATGAGGCACTTAAAAGACCAGCGGCTTAGGAATTGTATATGCTGCAGAGATTTCTTATTCCCATGTCGCCCTCTGCTTGCGACACTGTGTTATTGACAAAGTTAAGTACTGTCCTTGATTCATTTCGTAATAAAACTCTTCAATACGATTTACTTGAATTGTCTAGCCATCCGAGAATGCAGGTTTCCTTGATACTCCATAATTTACGTGTAGGCAGGATACAACAGTTTTGGCGAGTGAGTTTGCGAGTATCGAAATATAAATGGCCGTATCTTATGTTTGAAATGATGTACAACAAACCCCTTTAGTGCGAGATCGCAAGTTCACTCTTCAGTAAGGTTCATTACACAGTATTGTTAACAATTACGAGAGGAAAAACCTTAAGTGCTACTGACTCACCGCGTGTAGGACGACGACAGAAAATGATTGTCCGGGAGCTGCAAGATAAACCTTCTGTGGGATTACACTTAACAAAGGGGACGTCGCCGACGTTCAGGAAATGTTAAAAACAAACCATTACGTTGCACCATGACCGTCAAATAAAAAAAAGGCGTGCCATAGTGATCACAAAGATTCGCACAATCAAGATCGAAGGCGAACTGCCTGGGAGTGCAGAAAGTTCAGCTGGGTTTTGCCTCTACAGCGTGCTACCGGATGCGAAAAAGTCTGTCGTAGAGCATATCCTGAAACAGGCTACCCTTTAAGGCGCAGCTGCAGATAGTGCGATAATATGTTTTAGAGGCATAGGAAAAAGAAAACATCCAGAGGTTAAATTTGTATAGTGGTTCCAAGTGATATGACTTGCCACGGCACACTTAAGACGGGATAGATTGCTCTAAAGGAGTTCTATTTTTATACACAGACCAGGGATCAAGCAAAAGAAAGTTATTTTTGACCATCTGCTGGCCAAAAGCAGTGGTCATACCGTAGTTGTTTTCTTATGCCAATTTTCCCAGTCTTGCTTGGTGTGACGTAAATATTCCCTACTGCCATTGCAAGATCACGCACACGAGAAAGAATCTTAGGTGGCGGAGCAGTTCCATCCACATTAACAGTCGGCGTAGTTGGATACGAATGCGTTAAGGCACTGACGTCAGTTGATACATCTCTTGGTACCACTAATTTGCAGGGTTGCTTTCATGTGCATCTCCTCTTCAAATCCCCATTGCTCGGAGTTGAAAATAAATTCCTTTCTGGACGATGGGAAAAGTTTTTCATATACTAATTTTCGATCCGAATCCGCCGTTTCCCATGCATCGTGTAGTTGATGAATTGTCCGAAATTTCGTGAAATTACGTCTTCCAGTTCTGTAGCACAGTTTGAAGTTACACAACCATCCACTGGTTTCCTTGAAATCACTTTAATCTCTGTCGCGCGCAATTTGATGTGCATAACGTAATTGGCCGTTATCATGCATATCCTGTAAACTGCATCGATCATCCTTGAAATGCCCGAACACCAGTTTTTGTAAAAAGTGTACCCAAGTCTTTAGTTTCCCTTATGCACTAGACGGTCATACTCCAGCTGTCTTAATTGTTCGTAATAGCTTTTTTTTATTACGTTGCGGATGATCTTGCATATGCGTAATTATGTTTAGTACCTGGACCTCCCTGGACAAGGATTGTTCTTTATTACATTTCACTGGAGGCGGGATTTATGGTTCCCCTCTGACATGGATAATGGACTACATGGCTCGACAACTATTTCAATATCACTTTCACATGTTAAGTGCGTATCGTCCTAGTTGTACTAGTCATGTACATGGTGCATACCGTTGAAAGTATACAACACATTCCACTGATCCGTCTTACAGAAATGCTAATATTTCATCTTCCACTTCATTACTATGAGAAATTTCGTGGCTTCTCTGACGAAATATCAACTTCGGCAAGTGTTGTAGATGTAACACAATGTTTGCTTTGTTCATCGTTGCCATTGCCCTGCTTTGTATCAACACCACTAGCACTGTAGCAGTGTTGAGTCACTCGTCGACTAAGCAGTTCAGCTACGCTCTGGAGCCTCATGCTGTGCTCGCCATTGGGTACCTACATTCCCTCTCCCCCCCCCCCCCCCCCCCCCCGCGCCATTCTTGTGGTTGCATGATAGACAATGAGGGGTGTCTAACGTCGTATGAGTCATCGGCCTTTTTCAACCTCTGTCAAGCGGTTTCCTGCTAGAAGCTTAAACTTGTTACACCGCCGTGGAACCGTAGACCTTTGTACGTGACATAAATCTCAGCTTGATACCTCTACTAGTTCCTGGGAAAAAGGATTCTCAACTGCCGGACGGACGGATGGTATTACTTTTTATCGACTGAGGTACGGAATCGTAACAACAGATCACTACACCCCAGCGCTTGAGAATGAGTATCTCAGAAACGAAGAAGCTGACTGGTTGTTTGCGTGCCGCTGTCGTTATCTGTAGAAGAGTGGTTGAAAGACCATGTATCCACGAGTACGCGACACCCACGGCTCACCACAAATTAGAGGCTTATCCGATCTGTAGAGGAGGATAGATGGCGATCTGTGACAGATGTGGCAACAGAGTTCAATGCTGATGGAGGCACAATAGTGACTCGGAGCACCCGATCGGGACACATTGTCAAACTTAAGGGTCTGCAGCAGTTCCCGTGTATACCCAACAATATAGTCAATTGCAATTCCAGTGGGCACGTTATCGAGATTATTCGGTGGATAAGTGTAATCGTGTCACCTGGTCTGACGAATTTCGTTTGTTACGCCTCAAAGAGTCGCGTGCAGATACGCCGTCGCGTGCAGATACGCCGTCGCACAAACGAACGGCTGCTTGAAATACGCGTAGCGCCAGCGACACAGGACGATGGCTGCAATGCTACCCTAAGCGGGAGAGAGGGCGGCGACATTCACCTGGTCTTCCATAGGACCTACGGTAGTAGTCGAAGGCTCAGTGACATCTCTGGACTACGTGGACTTAACTGCATACCACTAGCGTCTCTTCTTCCTTAAGGGGCTCCGGAACGCCCTATACTTGCAATGTTAAAATAACGCTTATAAATTACATCTTTCCTCACAAAGTGTTTGAGGTAGGAAGTTGAACTTTTTACAGATTATTTATTGGAAAATGGGCTACAACTTAACACAGGGATTTTACAAAATTTTAGTTCAGTTATTAAAGATGATTTTTTTTAAATTGTAATGAAAATTCACATTTTTTTGCAATTTTTTATTTATATATTCAAAAATAGTTTTTTGGAAAAAGGCTGTGTTAAATTATGCAGAAGGTACTGTGTAACATTTACTGAAAGTTTGAAACATATGTTTGGAAGATCCTTAGAAAACATGTAATTAGTATGAGAAAATAAAAGTTTTGGGAATCGAGCGACAAAGATTGGATTAACTTTTTAGTGCATTCAAGGTCCATAGGATGGATTATCTTCATCCTCTGCAAACTCCTCCTCCAGCTTCCTCTTGTTCCTCCTCCTGTTTACTCTTGCTTGTATTTCTAGACTCTTTACAGCCCTGTCTGCAGCCCGAAGGCGTTCCTTGTCGAAAGCAAGCATCGCTCGTACCATGTTAGAACCTATCTTCACTCCCATATTTCTAAATACCTTGCACCTTACAATGTTGCCATCATTGAAAGTCGCAACAGCATCATACACACCAAAGTGAAGTGTTTCTATTCCAACGAATACAGTCTTGGGGATTCTCGACCATATAACACTATTTACACTTTCATTGGGGTTTTGAGTTGTGAATGAAATATTTGATATGTCGGTTCTCAAAGGAATCACAGGTTAGCCACAACACATACTTTATCTCACATCACTAAAATGTACCTGATGAACACGGACGTTAATAACACCATTTGACAGCAGTTTAACAGCGCCACAGTGGGTCACGCCCATGTAGAACACATTTCAAAAAAAAATTTAAAAATAGTTGTAGTCTTCGGAATTCAATAAATTATATATCTATTAAAAGGTAATAGTCTGCAGATTCAGAAAACGCAAAAAAGTAAAAATTGAAATTTTCATGATTTTGAGCCTTTCCGGAGCCCCTTAATGTCGTTCCCGACGCGATGACATTTTCCAGCAGGACAACAGCGTATCTCATAAGGTATGAATCGTGGAACATTGGTTAGAGCAGCACGATAGTGCAGTCACGTTCATGTCTTGGCCAGCAAATTCGCCAGAGCGAATCTGTAACGCAATATGTGCGAGCTATTCACAGCCCCGTAACTTAGCCGAATTACGTGACCTTTGCGAGGACATTTGGAGCTGTATAACTCCGGAAACGTAGCAAGGGTTGGACGGATGCAGACCACACAGACTAGCTTCCGTATTCCGTTCTAACGTGGTATCAACTCGGTGGTCGTAATTTTTCAGCTCGTCAGTGTGTGCAGATAGTTACAGCAACGCTTTTGTAATAAGCAGCTGAATGCACAAAACCGAAACCATCTCACAGTTGTGCATATTTAAACTCGTCTCACGTGAATTACAGTACTACACCAGAAACTGTGTCTCTGGTAGATGCTCACCAGAGACCAGCTTAAACTAAAAAGCAATTTTCGTCCCCAGCCTTAGAAAAATGTAAGTAGGTAATTTGTGGAGAGATGTTGTAAGGTAAGTGTAGTTTGTCAGTTAATTGACATGTTGTGGGTACAGCAATTGAAGGCAATATTGATGAGGGGCGTAATACGGAAAGTCCATGACTGAAATCATGAAATTCGTCGTCAGACTGACAAACACGGCAATCCAATACTCTGACTTACCACGAAAGGAAATAACAAGCCTACTTGTTTTCTTCTGTCTCAGAAGCTGAACGTCAGTGATAGTCCGTATACACTGATTTTCCTTTTGATTCCCCTCTGTTACATAATCACAGGATTCTACAGCATTTCTCCTTTTCGTTATATCACCGGGAAACCTGAAGCAGCAATATTTATTGCCATAAAAACATCTGTAGCTGTCCAAAATTAATCCGTGATAGCACCACCATTTGCAGCACTAGCCTTTTTATTTTCCCATACTAGTAAAAAGCTTTTTCTATTAATTCAGCAGAAAAAACGCCGCTTCCTCTCTCGTCTTCAGAGTTCCAATCTTGTTTGATATCTTTTGATAAGTTTAGGACCCAAAGAAACACCTCCGTTCGAACTATATCGATCGGCCTAAATCGGCAGAGAATATCTCTGTGTTTTTCATCCTCTGTTTTTACGAACCTTACTAACAAAGTTAACATGTGACTTCCAATCGCTAGGAGGAAACATTCAAATTTTGTTCAGTCTTACGCAAATTTACAATAATAAATTCAGCATGGCCGGAAATAATTACCGCTATTACTTCAGATGAAATCATTCAAACTAAGAGGAATTTACCAATATAAAACTCTGTTTACACGTCCGCTGTTTGAACAGCTGTTAGCTTAGGAGGACGTCGAAATCACCGCCACTTTTGTTTAAAGAACATATAAAGAGTGCCAAATAAAGTGATAGCTACAGCTCCATCGATGCTGAGACCCCGCCCCCGCCTCAGGATATTTCTTCCAAACACTGGATTATTTCTATTTACTACGGTAAAACAGTTGGTTAGTTTCCACAGGTTAGGAAGGAAATTGTCACCGGACCTCACTTCGAGAGGTCAGACCTCGAGACTCACCGATCTAGACCAGCGTCGGCGGGCTGCACGGGGGTCACTAGGAAGAGAGTCTTGTGTGACTGTTTCTCTTCGCCAAGTTTCCGTTTTCGAATCATTAGAGGTCGAAGGTCATGACGCATGATCAGTTCCGAATCGCTAGAAACATCGAAAATAAAATATTTGAAAGTATTTTAAATCCGTCTTCCCAGCTACTAGAAAATGCGTTTAGTTTTATTAAAAATACAGCATCATCAGTGGAAGACGTAATGGCAGACACCTATTTAGAATGTGGCTTTCTTTCTAAATCGATATTGCGATATCTCTTGTCCGGTTTTTGCTCGCATCAGAAACGCCGTATGCTTGCAATTTTTCTGAGATATTTCCTTGTTTGATACTGCTGTTTTCGTCCAGCCCCATATTCATATGAAAACTATACTGAACAATGAATTTACTTTCAAAGTCTTTTCTTAAAGAATTTACTTTATTTATTAGCGATTCATCAAGAACACTAACACATTTAAACACACTAAGTGAGCGTGGAAGTGGTTGCCAGGGAGTAACTGATGGAAATGAAATTACCTTTAACAAATGCGAATTTTATTCATAGAAGCCTTTTCAAAAACAGGTTTTAAATTTATAAGCAGAAAAGCACCATCGACATATCAAGTTACAATTTTATTTAGAGGCAGAAAGAATAATATTGACAGTATGAGCCTTTCGGCTGAGAAGCTTGCCGCTCCCTTTCAACACGGCCGTAGTCACGACCGCTCGCAACAACCTCTGAAAGGCTACACTGGAGCAAATCTGCAACACACCAGATTACTTTAAACTAAATATTTTAACAACTCTCACACACATTAACTATGCAGCCCGTAAGAGGGATGGAAATGGTACAAACACTCACACTAAGAAATTATTTGCCACCGAAAGTGCAATTGGTTTTTAAAAGGACGCTTACGGTGGAAGGTTGGCAACTTTATAAAAAATGACTAAATAAAGCCCATCAAATTCAGACTTGCGTAAAATGTACAACATGCTCTACATTACCCATATACCGCCTCGCAAGATGACAGGCAAGATAAAAACACATTTCAGGAATTCGGCCTTTACACCTTATTTCTATAAATTCGTTAACACGGAATCCGACAAACATGACAGAGGCAGCTACTAACGTATGGCAGATTGAGAGGGAGATTACTGAACAACCCGAACAGCAGATTGTTCCTACCCTCCCAACACCACAAGGGAAAAACGGACCACCCAATTCACAAATAAACACCTTCCCGCGGGTGGGCAGACGGAGAAGAATGGTGGATCGACCCCAAAACAAAGCGGCTGGTGCCCTCACCAAGAAAACAAGTAGAATTTAACAAGTAAATGAAGCAACGTATCTCCACTCGCTTAACTTCTAATAAACTGCGATTTCTGGCGAAGACCTGGTGCAGCATCCCCAACGCTCTCCCAAACCGTTCGCTGTCAGCCGCTTCAACGGACGCTGGAAGGCGCGTCAATCTCCCGTCTCACGGCGTCGCAGCTCGCCCCGGCCAGCCCGATGTCGTGGTTTCATTCCTGTTGCTCTCGTGTCAGCCGCGAAGCCACAACTCCTTCCTATACGGCCGCGGCCCACTGGACTCACGTTGGTACCTCACGTGCGCCGACGCTCAAGGCGGACAAGTCATCTCGTGTCTCAGTGCGCGACCGGCCAACCGACCGATCCAACCGCCAATGACCGTTACCCGAGCAACTCGAGCAGACTGGCGGCCTAACGCGCAGGCTCAGATGCAGGAGCTCAGCCCCGACTCTGCGATCACTAGCTGAGTTCTGTTACTGGCGGAGTGGCAAGACACTCATTTTCTGGCTTAAAGTTTGATCCAAACGACAGACATACTTGCACTCCGACAGACACACTAACTGCCGCACAAATAAGAACGAGAGACAGACCAGCAACTGGTGACACGAGACTGAGCTAGCCTCACTCCGACTGACCAACTACCGAGCTGATAGCGCCCCTTAAATGCACGTGAACAGGCAACCTTTCCGCTTTCCCACCAGCGGGAGACACCAAAGCTGCGATTGCCACAGCGTCGCCACCGCCAGAAACTGAGGGCGACTGCATCTCAACGCGCTGCGGCGCACTCTTCAAACAGGAATTTTTTTTTCATCCCACGGCTCATATACATTTAGAGAAGTGAAACATAACGCAGTGTAACACCGTTACTGTTCCTTAGCATCTTTCAGGCTGAATACGTGGTTTTTTGTGAGTAGTGTTGCCAACTTAATATTTTTTCTTTTGCTCCAAAATGTTATATAGCGTTAGGGGAAACTGCCATGTCCGGTAGTACCTTCTTGGCTCTTTTTCCGAGGTTCTTTGAACCTCAACTATCCTGTGGGCCGGGGTCTCAGTTTCAATGAAAGTGTACCTATAACTCCATTTTGTGCTCTTATCGTGTTCCTTAAACAAAAGTGATGGTGATTTCGAAGTTCTCTTAAACTAACAGCAGCGAAAATAATGTATAAATTTAGTGTTATATTGGTGACTTCGGCTTTGTTTAACTGATTTTCGCCTGAGGTAACAGCGGTAATTATTTCATTCCTTGTTGAATTTATGAATGTTCATTTCCACAAAACACTGACAAAATTCTAACGTTTTCTCGTGCTGTACGTCGCGGTAAGACAAATTTGTATACAGTCATCACTTTCGTTACTCTATTGTCAAGTATTGAAAGCTTGGTTTGTATCGCAATTGCTGACCGTTGTGTGGCTGATATTTACTGTTTTACAGCGCAGTCGTTAAACACACAACATACGGAATCCCACAGAAGTGAGAAACTGACAGTTTATGCCACAGTTTTACTTGCCAATTGGAGGCTTTCTTCATTCCACTGGCCTCTGCTGGTGGTTCTTGCGTAATTTCTAGGCATCGTCTGCAAATAAATAAACGTCAAAAAATGTATTACTATCGGCTTTTCTACCCCCAAAGAAAATATTGCCTCTTTCCCAGGTATCAGGGTGAGACGCAAGTTGAAATACGTCTCCCAGTATAGTAGCGAACAAGAAGTAACTGGATTTAACCTTAATTTGAAAGGTAGAGTAGAAGATAGTCACGGTTACAACTATAAAAATGCACAGAAAACAGTATTTTTTAAAAACCATCTGAAAATATTACGCAGCGTCAGTTTTAATACCTACCACAGTTTTTTTTTGTTCACAAAAACGTGAAGTATTTGTTACTTCAGCTACCACTTGCCGCTCGAGACTTGATCTGAAGGAAACTGAACTACTGAGTACTGCTCCCTTGATACAGTGAAGTGGCGCCAGCAAATGGACATCGTTCCCCAATAACCATCTTCCCCCGTTTCACTGTGTCTTCCTTTGCGATTCATCGTACGTGTATCAGGTCGTTCAATTAGCTTAAATATGTATTTAGGGGAGGGGTGGAGACAATGATGAGTGAGCAGTGAACGCAGGGGAATGGGGAGTGAGTTAGAAGAGGTGAAATGAAAGGGGGGGGGGAGAGGGAGAGAGACTAGGAAATAAAAACTATTTTCCATATCGTTATTTTCTTAGTAATTTTATTTAGCGTCTGATTAGCAACATTTATCCTGTCAATAAGTGACTATTTATTGTGTGTTAGTGCTGTGCATGTTGGAAGTTTTCTTTAAGCGGCAGGTGTGTTTCTACTGGCTTTTATGATGTTCATATCACGCCGTTTTGCTCGCCGTTTGCTGCTACTGTTCAAGGTGGTCTCCAACACTGAGCGGTCTCTACTGTACTTCCGTGTCCTGATGTGTTTTTACACTGTGACAAAAGTAGTGGTATAGCAGTATACACATCTACAGATGGCGGTAGTATCGCGTACACAAGGTATAGGAGGACAATACATTGGCAGAGCTGTTATTTGTTCTCAGGTGATTCATGTGAATGTTTCCCAAGTGATGTAGTACACCCCCACTGCAGCAAATAAGACTTTAAACGTGAAGTGGTATTTCGAGCTTCGGAAATCAGGGGATTCAATATTCCAATGCCCAGTGTCAAGTGTGTGCCGAGAATAACGTCTCATGCATTACCACTCAGCGCGGACAACTTTGTGTTCGACGGCCTTCACTTACCGACTGAGAGCAGGACATTTGCGCAGAGCTGCGAGTGCTAACAGGCAAGCGACAGTGCACGAAGTAACAGCAAAAATCAATGTCGGATGTACTACGAACGCATTCGTTAGGACAGTGCGGTGAAATTTGGTGTTAATACGCCACGACAGCAGACGAACGATGGGAGTGCCTTTGTTAATGGCACGACATTGCCTGCAGCACCTGTCCTGGGCTGTTGACGATATCGGTTGAACCCTAGACGAATGAAAAACCTTGTCCTGGTCAGTTGAGTCCCGCTTTCAGTTGGTAAGACCCGATGGTAGGGTCGCGTGTGGCGTAGACCCCCGAAGCCAGGGACCCAGGTTGACAACAAGACAATGTTTAAGCTAGTGGTGGATCCACGATGGGGTGTTTTGTGTTCTCGTGAAACGTACTGGGTGCTCTGGTCCAACTGACCAGATCGTCGACTAAAATGGTTATATTCGGCTACTTGGAGACCATTCTCAACGACTTGTGGACTTCGTGTTCCCAGACAACGAAGGAATTTTTGTGGACGACAAAGCGCCACGTTACCGGGACACAATTGCTCGAAGTTAGTTTGAAGAACGTTATGGACAATTGGAGCGAATGATCTGGCGACTCAAATCACCCGACATGAATCCTGTCGAATATTTGTAGGACATAATCTGGAGGTCAGTTCGTGCACTATATCCTGCACCGGCAACATCTTCGCAATTATGGCAGGCTATAGAGGAAGCATGGCTTATTAGTTCTGCCTCGGACTTCCCACTACGTGTTAAGTCCATGCCACGTGGAGCTGATGTGCTACGCCGGCCAAAAGGAGGTCCAGCACGATGTTAGGAGGCGTCCCATGACTTAAATCACCTCAGTGTATGTCCTGCCGGTTATCCCGATGTAGTTTTATCTCAACAAAACGAAACGCTATAAGTGACGAAAATTACGCGTTTTCTTTTAGTCGCGAAAACGAATTTACAATACATGAAACACTTTCAACAGTTATATAGCTGGGGAGCAACCACGGGCAATAACACACAAATGAAAAATATGTGCATGTAATATCACGCCCGCAACCTAATAGTTACCGAGAAATAGTGATCTCTCTGCATAAAAAGTTCTGGATTTACTTGCCGCGTCAAATTTGGATAAAATCCAAAGATTTCGAAGAACGAGCGTTGAACAGTGCTCCCTTACGTCCATCCTACTTCTTCAGGTATGTTGACGATACATTTTTAATCTGGCCACATGGCAATGCACTGCAGCAGTTTGTTGAACATTTGAATGGTATACATCAGAACATAAGATTTACAGTGGAGGTGGAGAAGGATGGAAAGTTGCCCTTCTTAGATGTACTGGTGGAGCGAAAATCAGATGGACGTCTCTGACATTCTGTGCACAGAAAACCGACGCATACAGATTTATATCTAAACGCGCGTAGTTTTCACCACCCAGCTCAGAAGATAGCTATGCTGAACACCTTGGTACACAGAGCAAGGACTATTTCGGACAAGGATCATCTCGGCTCCGAGATTAACCATCTGACGACGGTATTCATAAAAAATGGTTATTCTGATCGTGATATCAGATCTACTCTGGCGAAGAAACCAAGAAAGGACGCTGTTCGAACAGATCAAGAGGATCAACACATCGCGCGGCTACCATTCTGCAGTGCAACGACCAGCAAGATCGGCAGAGTCCTGAGCCGGCAAGGACTCAAACCAGTCTTCCGGCCACCCAGGAAGATTAAGGAAATGCTGCGACCCGTGAAAGATAATCTCGGCCTGAGAGTACCGGGAATTTACAGCATTCCTTACGAGTGTGGCAAAAGTTATGTGGGCCAGACTAAGAACTGTCGCCGATCGCAGTGTGGAACATCAGCGTCACCTGAAATACAGGTATCTAGAAAAATCAGCGGTGACTGGGCACAGTTTGTTAAATAAACATAAGATTTTATTCGATGAAACAAGACTGCTTGCTCACGCTTCAAACTATTGGGACTCTGTCATCAGGGAAGCAGTTGAAATTAGACTCTGTGAAAATAATTTCAACAGAGATTCCGGTTATGCACTCAGCAATGCATGGAAGCGCGCAATTGATATAGAAAGAGCGCAGAGAGAGACTTCTTACATTCCTCGCAGTTCTCCGCCTGTTGCGATGGATGGCGCTGCAAGCAACGCTGGATAAAGCGCGCAGACAAAATCTATGGATATAGAGGCCGCCACCTCAGAACGCATCGGTTTCACCGTGACGTCATCCAGCCAATGAGAAGCCGTCCACTGCTTATAAAAGCGGAAGCCTCACCGGTCCACGACAGTCAGTTTTACCCTGACGAAGATGACGGAGGTAGTCATCGAAAGCTTGGGATTTTATCCAAATTTGACGCAGCAAGTAAACCGAGAACTTTTTATGCAAGGACTCCGTCGCGAAAGACTTCGTAGTCAGTGATCTCTCTCACTGTACGTACTACTAATGAGGAAAGCAGTTGCTGCAGAGGCGGCCACTCGCTGGAAAGTCTGCATCGAGATCACAATAATCTTCAGTGCGCTTGCGATCGAATTACACGGCTTGCAATTCTTTTTATTCTTTTTATTCTTTCGTATGAGACTAACTTGTTCCTAATCTTTTTAATAGTACCATCAGTAAAATAAATTGTATTGTGAACTCGAAAAGCGATCAGTGTACTATCCGACCACAGTATTACTGCAATTCGCGTTCCGTGGACGTTATCGAAAACATGTGGTGCCTTTACAGTAAACAAGTACAGTGGTGTCTAAGGAAAACAACTCGCATTGTGAAAGAGGCAAAGACAGTTGTCCATGTGCTAACAAGTGGTTCGGCTTTTTCTCGTTAAAACTCAGGATAAGCCGACCGGAGTGTTTGTGATAGAGTAATACACTCCTGGAAATGGAAAAAAGAGCACATTGACACCGATGTGTCAGACCCACCATACTTGCTCCGGACACTGCGAGAGGGCTGTACAAGCAATGATCACACGCACGGCACAGAGGACACACCAGGAACCGCGGTGTTGGCCGTGGAATTGCGCTAGCTGCGCAGCATTTGTGCACCGCCGCCGTCAGTGTCAGCCAGTTTGCCGTGGCATACGGAGCTCCATCGCAGTCTTTAACACTTGTAGCATGCCGCGACAGCGTGGACGTGAACCGTATGTGCAGTTGACGGACTTTGAGTGAGGGCGTATAGTGGGCATGCGGGAGGCCGGGTGGACGTACCGCCGAATTGCTCAACACGTGGGGCGTGAGGTGTCCACAGTACATCGATGTTGTCGCCAGTGGTCGGCGGAAGGTGCACGTGCCCGTCGACCTGGGACCGGACCGCAGCGACGCACGGATGCACGCCAAGACCGTAGGATCCTACGCAGTGCCGTAGGGGACCGCACCGCCACTTCCCAGCAAATTAGGGACACTGTTGCTCCTGGGGTATCGGCGAGGACCATTCGCAACCGTCTCCATGAAGCTGGGCTACAGTCCCGCACACCGTTAGGCCGTCTTCTGCTCACGCCCCAACATCGTGCAGCCCGCCTCCAGTGGTGTCACGACAGGCGTGAATGGAGGGACGAATGGAGACGTGTCGTCTTCAGCGATGAGAGTCGCTTCTGCCTTGGTGCCAATGATGGTCGTATGCGTGTTTGGCGCCGTGCAGGTGAGCGCCACAATCAGGACTGCATGCGACCGAGGCACACAGGGCCAACACCCGGCATCATGGTGTGGGGAGCGATCTCCTACACTGGCCGTACACCACTCGTGATCGTCGAGGGGACACTGAATAGTGCACGGTACATCCAAACCGTCATCGAACCCATCGTTCTACCATTCCTAGACCAGCAAGGGAACTTGCTGTTCCAACAGGACAATGCACGTCCGCATGTATCCCGTGCCACCCAACGTGCTCTAGAAGGTGTAAGTCAACTACCCTGGCCAGCAAGATCTCCGGATCTGTCCCCCATTGAACATGTTTGGGACTGGATGAAGCGTCGTCTCACGCGGTCTGCACGTCCAGCACGAACGCTGGTCCAACTGAGGCGCCAGGTGGAAATGGCATGGCAAGCCGTTCCACAGGACTACATGCAGCATCTCTACGATCGTCTCCACGGGAGAATAGCAGCCTGCATTGCTGCGAAAGGTGGATATACACTGTACTAGTGCCGACATTGTGCATGCTCTGTTGCCTGTGTCTATGTGCCTGTGGTTCTGTCAGTGTGATCATGTGATGTATCTGACCCCAGGAATGTGTCAATAAAGTTTCCCCTTCCTGGGACAATGAATTCACGGTGTTCTTATTTCAATTTCCAGGAGTGTACATGCCTGGAGGGGGGTCCGACAACTCATGTCCCTGGCATAGTCTGCATGCGTTCCATTTTTCTTTGTTTTTTCTTTTCACAAAATATATTTTTTAGGAAATATGTAGTTGAACTAACAAGTGTTACGCAGTGGTTGCTGCTCTCTCTTCCTCTCCCTCTCCCTACCATCCCTTTCCATATTTTTGAAATACTAGTTTATTTTCTTCTTGCCGCCGTAATCCTTGGTAACAGGAGGGACAACAGAAAAAATATATGCACCAGGCACTCTGAATGAAAGCTGTTTTCCTGCGCGCAAATTTTTTCCGCCCAAAATGAAATTTAAAAAATCGCTCTGTTTTAAAGAACACCTCTCAGTGTGGTACCACGTGAATGATAGCATGAACCTGACTATGTGCAACACGAATAACATTAGCTGTATCAACTTACTGAAACAGCTCTCGATATGTTGGGAGAATTGTCACAGTTTTACAATTTCATTATCACTTTGCAGCACACAGTACAAATGAATAGTGGACAATGGACTTGTTTTTTGAGTCAAACACACGTCACACAATGAAATAGCAGTGAAGTGACAGCCGAAGGCGATACCAGGTCAGTAACAGTCTCCTAACCCAACTTAACTCTTCGTTACGATATGGCTCTGCGACGTTAAGTCCAGACAGCGTAGCGGATCCAAATATCCGGTGTGCCCCGGTATGATAACAGTGAACAGCGCTACGAAGACTGATTATCGCACTGGTGATATAATACACGTTCATGGCAGCATTACCACAGAAGTGTTAATCCCTCATAACATACAGGTAATTGCAAATCAGTCCAAAGAATCGTCAGTCCAATAATCGTCTTATCCTACAAAGCAGCATCGACGAGGAGAACATAGCAAGTGCCATAATCCAGCTTCCCAGGAACTTCTCTTAGTGGAAAAGGAGCGAACACACGCCTCGGCTTACCCGTAACTGCTTCACCGTTTATCAGAAAAAGGCCGTCAAATTTTTCGACATAAATTAGATGCCTTTCTGCGCGGGATAATCTCAGCCCAGCTAGTGACGCAGTATCTAGGGTGGCTGGCTCTCACTTGTGCGTCCCGTGTTCGAAATCCGGTTGATGTCTTTATTTCGTCTTTTTCATTTATGTACCCACGTCCGTAGGTGGATACTACACGAACGTTTCTTATCAAGTGTCTCACTGAAATGATTCCTTGGGTATAAAAGACTCATCTGGACAACACATTGGGCTCTCAAGTTTAGTGAGTTTGATTACGATGTTGTCCATAAGCCAGGTAGAAAACATACAAACACGGAACACGTTACGCGGGAACGACGGACGAAAATATTGCTCAAATTCAGAATTTTTTTATACATACTGCAATGTAGTAGACAAATGGGGTTTGCTGAAATGAATGAATCATTCATTAAAGTATTTATTGGTATTTTTTATTGAGAAATATTGATATCTTCGCTGTGTAATTGGGATTTTCCCGAGGTAGCCCTCAAAGGAGATGGATTGATGGATGTCACTGCAACTCCGGTTGTGGTTATCTGAAACATGAAATTAACACAGCTCCCTGATCTTTACAGGTGTAATTTTAGTTAATCATAGGGATTGGCAAAAAAAGTTTTTTTGAAGAAATAGCAACTTTTTGGAATGTTTTCATTGGCTGAATAAGACAGTAAATATCAACATACAAAAATCGGCTACAGTGAACTGAAAATGATTCAATTTCCTTCAAGGGAGACGAAAAATCATTAAAATCGGATGGAAATTGTAACGTGGGCGATGACAATCATGCCGAAAAAATGGTTGAGAAAAAATGCGTTTAAATTTGACAATATTTATCGTATAAAAAGGGGACAAAGCTTGAATCTTACGTGGTATCATCGATTCCTGATCCATAATAACTATCGGCTAGTGGATGGCCGGTTACTGCTACTTAGACCAGATAAGCCCCTCTTTTCGACCTCTAAGCCCTTTTTGTCGGTGCGCACATCGCCGCTGTCATCTCAATCATCACAGAATCGGCGTATTTCACCGCCGATTTTGATTTGAAGGGCACTTGACACGTGCATTAATGCAGTGTGGTTTATGACCAAATTTGAAACAATGTTGACAATATCGTTTAGGATGGATAACACTTTTGGAGAGTATCTCCAAATGAGGCTACTGAAACTTTCGTTCATATTTTGCGTAAAACCCCCAAAACAACGCTCCGGCAGATCAGAGTTACTCAGGTCGGTATGAATAGGGGTGATGGCATCCATAACGACTCGTGACAAATGTTCTCTAACGCCGAGGCGTGCTGTGCACGCTCAGCTTCAAACGTTCATATTTTGGGCAATAACTCATCGATGTACATTATGTGATCAAAAGTATCTGGACGTCTGGCTGAAAATGACTTAAAAGTTCGTGACGCCCTCCATCGGTAATGCTGGAATTCAAGATGGTGTTGGCCCACCCTTAATTTGATGACAGCTTCCATTCCTGCAGGCATATGCTCAGTCACGTGTTGGAAGAATCCTTGGAGAATGGCAGGCAATTCTTCACAGAGTGCTACACTGAGGAGAGGTGTCTATGTCGGCCGGTGAGGCCTGGCACTAAGTCGGCGTTCCAAAACATCTCAAAGGTGTTCTATAGGATTCCGGTCAGGATTCTGAGCAGGCCAGTCCATTACAGGGACGTTATTGTCGTGTAACCACTCCGCCACAGGCCGTGCATTATGAACAGATGCTCGATCGTGTTGAAAGATGCAGTCGCCATCCCCGAATTGCTCTTCAACAGTGGGAAGTGAGAAGGTGCTTAAAACATCGATGTAGGCCTGTGCTGTAATAGTGCCTCGCAAAATAACAAGAGGTGCAAGACCCCTCTATAAAAAAAACACGCCCACACCATAACTCCACCGCCTCCGAATTTTACTGTTGGTACCACAAACGATAGCAGATGTTCACCGGGCTTTCGCCATACCCACACCCTGCCATCGGATCGCCACATTGTGTGCCGTGTTTCGTGAATCCACAAAACGGTCATGCACTATTCAATCGCACAATGCTTACGCCTCTTATACCAAGCGAGGCGACGTTTGGCATTTACTGGCGTGACGTGTGACTTGAGCAGCCGCTCGACCATGAAAGCCTAGTTTTCCTCACCTCCCACCTAACTGTCACAGTACTTGCACTGGATCCTGATGCAGTTTGGAATTCCTGTGTGATGGTCTGGATAGGTATCTGCCTATTACACATTACGACACTCAAACTGTTGGCGGTTTCTGTCAGTAAACAGACGAGGTCGGCCTGTCCGATTTTGTGCTCTACGTTTCCCTTCACGTTTCCACTTCGCTATCACATAGGAAAGAGTGGCCCTAGGGAGGTTCAAAAGTGTGGAAATCTCGCGTAGAGACGTTTGACATAAGTAACATCCAGTCACCTGACTACCGTGGAACTCCGTGAGGTCCGCGGAGATCCCCATTCTGCTCTCACGATGTATAATGACTACTGAGGTCGCTGATATGGAGTACCCGGCACTAGGGGTCAGCACAATGCACTTAATATGAAAAGTGTGTTTGTCCGTGTCCCAATACTTTTGATCACATAGTGTATATACATTCGAATTCTATATTTAAAAAATCGAGTTTTTTCGACCATCACCGTGTCATTTCCCCTTATATCGCAAAGTAGGAAAATTGAGTATGTTGGGCCAAACAATGTTGCTACGGTAATTAGCACAGGCAGTGGGTAAAGTCTGTCAGGCCTTTAACTCACAGCTGCACTTTGTCATACATTAAGATTTGTTGTGCAGAGTCACGAAATGTGGCCCATGTGTTATTGTTCTGGGAGTTTTTGAAAAGGAAGTGTTGCAACAGGCTCTGTATCATATGTTGTCACGTCATGGTGGTTGATGAGCAACAGACATTGTGAGGAACGGTTTTGGTGGAGGAATAGGAAGCTTTACATGGGGCAGTATGTCAGACACTTTGTACTATGTATGCAGAGAGAAGATACTTCACACCAGAAAATCCCTTTGAAAAGGGTGACCAGAAACATTAAAGCCATTTCAAATACTTGGGCTTTACTTTTGTGGACCATATAATAGGATACCAGCAGGTTATTGGTGCATACTTACGGTTAACTATCATTTCTTACAATTTCTAGTAATTACAGCAATTATAGACCAAAAGTCCAGTACCATGGCACAAACATTAGTTAGCAATATTGGTTATTGAAGGTTGGAGCACCTGATAGTTTAGCCATGGATCAGGATACGAATTTCGTCGTGGAATTTATGAAACAGCTATGCCATGTGTTGCGTATTCAGAAATTATGAATGAGGCTGTTCTGTCTGTAAATGAACGGTAGGACAGAGCACATTCGTAAGACCATTTCGGAAATGTTAAGCTTCAAGACAACTGGTATACCCATCTCCATATCTGGTTTGTGCATACAACCCAAAGGTTCATCCAGCAACAGACATATCACCATTTGACGTTCTGTACCCGACGAAGTTGCCATTGCTCTTGACGTTTTGAGTCCTAAATTAGGTCAAAACTGCGAATCAGTGAAGTAGTTTCCGAGAAGAATATGGAAGGTATAGAAAAATGTAAAAAAAATTGACACAAAGTGGCTGGAATGCCAAGAACAGCTAAGTAGGTGCACGGGCAGACTACCATAGAATCATATAGGGCAGTGGGTATTTGGTACTAATCCCTACACACCAGAGTGAAAGAAACCAGTTCTTGAGCATATATCATGGACTGCATCAATTCGTGGAGATGATTTCACCAGTTATCATAAGGGTACATTTCCTACCAAAACATCTATCATGCACTCAGTCAGGTGAAACCATTTAAGTGTATGGTAGGTGCGATACCAGAATTAGCTGTGACCAACCTGACAATGATGCAGTAAACAGAAAGAATTAACGTCTAGAAGCTAGACAGTACAAGGCCAAAATATACCTTGTTCTTTGTAATGTTATGCGGATGTTAGATTTAGTCCTGATACTTTTGCTAGTCTATTTGTATATTTTTCGTTTTGCTTTGTTTGGGTGGGTTTAGTATTTTATGTCTATGCCACGTGTATATTTCTTTTATTGCTGTGGGGTTATTGGCTGGTTTTTTTTATGTTACAGCTTGTTTCTATTTGTCATTACTTGTTTCAGAAGAAGGGGGATGGTGGGTGGTTCTTTTCCTCAGGTGGTGAAAGCGTGATGACATCCTGGATGATGGTAATCGTCCTGGGTGGGACATACTTCGTCACAAGTAAAGCAGAATGCTTATCAATGATTCATCCATTAGAATCGGGTGTTGGATGTCTTGCTTACAAGCCATAAATGGCCATCAGAATCAACAGTAGAGTCATGGGAAATAAGGAATGAAATTTGGAGATTCGATGACGATTGCTTTTTATTGTGTAAAGAGGCTCAAGAATGTGATGTTTTTACGGAAATGCTAGGGGAATAAGACGAATTACAGCTTACATATGGTAAATTAAGAGCACAGCTCTCACAGCTGGTGGATGTGCCAAGGACCCTAGTTTGGAGGAAAAGGCTGGTTAAATGCATGAGGTATGTTACTAAATGAAGGAAGTAAATTACTAAGAACAGTGTTTGGGACAGCGGATGAGGAAGATGTTTGTAAATTAAATTATACACTAGGCTAGGTGTAGCATGTGACAAGTTCAATGAAAGGCATTGTAGAATGGCTTGCGACTTTGTAGTCTAGTTTAGAGCAGGGAGTATTATTCAGTTAAAAGATAGTTTGCGAATTAACTCGATATACCAGTGATACAAAGAAAGTGTTGAATAACTATCTGTGGATGATACATGGACAGTTAAGTTTACTGGATAATAAATTGCCAATTGCAAGGTTCCTCTGTGCATTGGCAGACCAGCTGGGCGACCCAAGGTTTGAGGTGACCATAGTACAGGAAGTAATGTATCATGCAGTAAATGGATGGCTCAGTACAGTTTTGATTCCAGTATTGACGTTTATTCTGGGATTGTGCCCAATGGAGAAGCAGTTTCAAGCAGAATTAGGACACGTATCACTTTACCGTAATGACGATCCACTCACTGTATTAGAGACATATCGATTCTTAGGACTGGTTTTCGACACCTGATTGGCTTGGCTACCTCATCTTCGTCAGCTTAAGCGCAAGTGCTGGCAGCACCTCAGTGGCTTCCACTGCCTGAGCAACACCAATAGGGATGCTGATCGCTTTAGACTGCTGCAGCTCTACAGAGCCCTTATTCAATCTGGCCTTGACTATGGGAGTCTGGTTTATAGTTCGGCAGCGCCATTAGCATTGTGTTTACTCGACCCAGTGCACCAATGTTGCTTTCGCCTAGCGACAGGAGCTTTTATAACAAGTCTGGTGACCATTGTCCTGGTGGAGGCCGGAGTCCCTCCACTGAAGGTCAGACTTGCACAACTACTCGCCAGTTACATTGCACATGTTCATAGTTCTCCTGTGCATCCAAATTACCATCTCCTTTTCCCAACCATGGCGGTTCATCTCTGGCATCGGCGGCCCAGGTCACAGATTAAGATTGCATTTTGCATCTAGTCCCTTCTGTCTGAACTGGAGTCATTCCCATTACCACCTCTCCTCGAGGTCCATTCATGTACACCTCCATGGTGTACACCTAGGCTGCAGATTCTCCAGCACCTTTCACATGGCCCTAAGGACTCCATTAACCCTACTGCTCTCTGCTGTCACCTCTTGATTCTCGACATGTACCGGGGCCATGAAGTGGCTCAATGGCTGATGGTCATCTAGGCTTTGCGTATTTTCATGGAGGACATATTGAACTTCTTGCCAGATGGCTGCAGTGTGTGTACTGCAGAGCTGGCGGCCATATCTTGTGCTCTTGAGTCATTTCTCCTGTGTACTGACTCCTTGTGCTGCCTACAAGCTGTCGATCAGTGCTACCCTCACCATTCTTTGGTAGCGCCCATTCAGGAGTCCATCTATGCCCTGGAATGGTCTTATCGTTCTGTGGTGGTTGTGTGGACCCCAGGACATGTTGGAATCCGAGGTAACGAACTTGCTGACAGGCTGGCCAAGCAGGCTACACAGAAACCACTTCTGGAAATGGGCATCTCCGAAACTGACCTGCGTTCTGTCTTACACCACAGGGTTTTTCGGGTTTGGGAGACGGAACAGCATAACAGTATGCACAACGAACTGCATGTCATTAAGTAGGCTACTAATGTGTGGAAGTCTTCCACGTGGTCCTCTCAGTGGATCAGTTGCCCTCTAATGGCTCCACATTGGCAATACGTGGCTAATGCATTGTTACCTTCTCCATCGTGTGGATCCACCTCGGTGTCGCTGGGGCTCACAAATTATGTTTGTCCACCTCTTGCTGGACTGCCCACCTTTAGCCACTCTTCGGCAGACTTAACTTTCCCAGTACTCTACTTTCGGAGTTGGGTGACAATGCCTGAACAGAAGCTTCAGTTTCACGATTTATTCATGAGGGTGGGATTTATTAGTTGATCTAAGTTTTAGCGCCTGTCCTTTGTCCCTCTGTGTCCTCCACCCTAGTGCTTTTAGGGTGGAGGTTTTAATGTCTTTCAGAGTGGCTGGCTTTTTTTTATTCTCATGTTCAGCCAGTCATGGTAATCTGCACTCTTGTTTTGATCTCTTCTACAGTTCCTTGCGTCTCTGGCTTTCTTGTCCGACTTTGTCCATTTTAGTGTTTGTTGCACTTCTGTCATTCTTGTGGTTTTTTCCTTTCTTCCAGTTGTATTTTGTATGTCTATTATTTTACTCCCGCCATTGTTGAATTATTTTAATTGAAACGAAGGACCGATGACCTAGCAGTTTGGTTCCTCCACTCCTCCCCCCCTTCTTTTAAAGCAAACAATCTTCCACTACGATCATTCTCTTGGGGTGGGATCCCTGCTGTGCATGGACATACTGTCTTCATACGAAAGGTAATATACCACCCAAGATTTCCAGAATGAAAATTCTCATTCTGCAGCGGAGTGTGCGCTGATACGAAACTTCCTGTCAGATTAAAACTGTGTGCTGGACCGAGACTGTAACTCTGGACCTTTGCCTTTCGCGGGCATGTGCTTTACTTGCCTGCGAAAGGCAAAGGTCCCGAGTTAGAGTCTCGGTCCGGCACACAGTTTTAATCTGACAGGAAGTTTCATCACCTAAGATTGTCAAAATTCATCATAAAAACACTAAATCTGTGTTCACATGCAGCATTATGGGAACAATCGCTCGTCCCCTTTCTAGGTTTGAGTCGAAGTCTTAACACAATTGATTCATCTGTACGTGACTGAGCTAGTTGATTTCTATATTGCTTATTTGTGCATTTCAATGGTACGTGTTTGACAGGTAACTAAAACAACTTGGAACACATAGCAGTTGAAACTGTTTTACATTTCGTACAAAGAAGCCAGGGTGTCAAACAAGGTATTAGGTTAGATTCTCGTCGTCAAAATGTGTAATGAGATAGGAGAAAGTTTTACAGATGAAAATTTTTTATTTAAATTGAAATATGCATAAAGTATAACATAATACATTTATAATAAAATATAATTGTTAAGCAGCAGATATCACAGACTGAAATCTGGTGTTATGATGTCAGCCAAACTGCAGCGAGGCTCCGTCAACAGCGGGGATGCTAGGCACCTGTAACTGTGAAAGGCGGAGAATGTTTAGTTTCGTTATTATAGCCCATCATTCAACTTACTCGTGCCCGCTATGCAACTCTCACTCAGTGAGCTGCAAGTGCTTACTGTTGTTCGATATACTTAATTACGTATAGGTTATAGTGAAAGTTTTCACTACATGTCATTACACAGTCCTAATATCCCTTCTTTCGCACTGAAATGTTTTCATTTTTTAGCTTCTTGTAATTCCATAGGCTTTTCTATCCATACTGCACTGTTTTTCATAGTACACTAATTACAGACTGAAAACGATTTTGATGTACAAGTTGTAATCATTGTGCTGTGAGGTGGGTTCGTATAATTTTTGTGTTACGGTTTTAGATCGCAAAATTGCTACCGTCATTAGCGCCCGGTCTGTGACTTAGGAAAAAGTAAAAAAACTTAATTGGAAACCAGCAGGAATGGGAACGAAACTCAAAAATTGGAGAACCTAAATACAGAAGGAAAGCTTAAAAAACCACTATAGAAGGGGGTTGGTTGTCCCCAAAAAGAGCTTAAAATGACTGACGTCATCTCAGTGGCACTAATAAACTCGAGAACGCGATCGGCTGAGCGCGTGTCATCTGCTAAAATGGAAGATATATCAGGCGACAGTTGTAGACGGGCGCGTAACGGAGTAAAATAGGGGCACTCAATTAAAAGATGTCTTACCGTCCACAGCTGAGAGCAGTGGGGACACAGTGGGAGGAATCGTTAGCGCTAGGATTTCACCCGGAACAGGTCCCGCCCACTCAACCTCGGTTTCCCGGTCTTTTTTCGGCGCCTGGGCATCGTTTCAGTTGATCCACGTGGCTTACCGCGTTCGGCTGCACTTGGAGTGAATGTTACATTAATATCTTGCTAGGTCTTAAATTTTCTCAGGTAGTTAAAAGACACATTACAAGAAACGTGCACAATGGCCTCAGCTGTGCCAGGTACTTCCACAGCAAACATAACAGAAAACAATGTAGCACTGAATTCTCTAAATACGAGAACTCAGTATCCAGATGAATAGCCTATGAAGAAACATACTTCTATGTGAGGAAAAGCACCCAAAGCTAAAACAGGATAAACCTACCCTCAAAGAATGATTGGTTTGGAGAAAGAGGAACCACAGTATACTTGACACTTAAGTTTCAGAACTCAGACAGTATATGTGAAACAAGCACCAATGTTCACTATACTTCCAGAGGGCATCAAAATTACTTTGTTGTTGCTAGATCGATCCAAGCGTATTTCGCGTGGTATTCAGTGAATAGTTTTGCTGAAAAATTTTAGGGGTGAAAGAAGAACTAGCACAGCATGAAGGACGTTTTACAGCCATGAAACACCGCAGCATGTATTTCCTCCATAACTGCTCTGTGACAAACATAAACATCACATTATTATTTTTTTTAAATGGTTTGAATGACATTTACGAAATTAATAAATATTTTGGTTAAAAACAGACAGGACAATGAATAACGACACATTATTTTCCTGAGACGATTGCAACAGCATATAGGTCACTAATCACACAGAAACAGCTACAATTCTTTGTAACCTCGTTTATAATGCGCAGGTATGGTATTGGAAGAATTTACAAGTTAACATTCACCCATTACCCTTGCAAATACTAACGAAATATGTCATACATGCAAATATCTTACTGCTTTCATTAGGCATTTCTACTTTATGACATACTTACATTCTTTAATTTTCGTGAGCTACTATGAGGGCCTACATAAACAAAACAACCTTCACTTATTTCTATATAACGGTGATTTTAGACAACAGAGTTATTCGAGTGCATCCATGGCTTTACTGCCGACATGACAGATTCAAGACCATTGTTTTCGCATTGTATGTTTGCTCTGGTGTTTCCCTCAAAGAAACGTATTATAGTAAGTGAATTAGTTAATGAAAATTTCTCCTTATTGCCCTTACATTACATCACGTTATTTTTTGTTTTCTATTGCTGGCGATGCTTTCAATTCTCTATAAATATTTTTATTTCTTTAATAATGCAGATTCATATTACATTACTATCCAGAAAAGCTTAAATTTCTTATCGTTACTGAATTTCATCACAGTATAACACGTGTTGGACTGCGACGATAACTTTGTTGTAGCTTCCAGTTTGGGGAACTGGCGGCCGTTTAGGGGAGGGCCTTACACTATGGATAGGCGTGGAGGGGGGTGAATGGGCGGGACTTGTTCCGGGTGAAATCCTAGCGCTAAGGGCACGTCAGAGTGGGGGAGGATCGCCACTTAAAAGATGTCGATGGCTAAAAAGACAGTGCCGAAGACACGTTCGGGAGGAAGAGGTCCAAGCACAGGGAAGATCTTTCATGTCCCGCAATTTATTATTGGGAAGTGTCGACCAATGTGCATGCCATAAGAGAACAACACGACGACATGAATCGTGCGAATAGCTGGCCGAAGACGAGAGACTGCAGCCTTGGCCGCTATATCCGCCGCCTCGTTTCCACATACCAACGTGTCCTGGTATCCAGAGGAACGCCACAGAGACGCCCCCCAAGTGGAGCAAGCGTAGGCAGTCCTGAATCCAGTGGACCAGAGGGTGGACAGGGTAGAGAGCTTGGAGACTGTGGAGAGGGCTGAGAGAATCTGAACAGATAACACTATCTGCTGATGGCGACGAATAGGGCAGCGTAAAGCGCCACAGTATGAACTGAACACTGGTCGGGAAGCCGAAATCGACTTGGGGTGTCGCCAACAATACAGGCACTCCCTACAAGTAACGATGTTTAGAGCCATCAGTGTAAATAAATTTGGCTTCCTTGATTTGTGCACGTAGACCAGAAAATGCCCGACGACATACAAGTGAAGGGGGTACCATCTTTGGGAAACTGACAAAGATCACGGAGCAGGCAGGTCCGGGGATGGAGCCAAGGTGGTGCTGTACCCCAAGTTGTCAAGAAAGTTTTAGGAAAGCGGAAGAGAATAGAGCAGATGATGGAAGCGGACTCCCGGTGGTAGTAGAGAGGAAGGGCGGCCTGTATACCCTAAATCCAAGGACGCGTCGAAAAAAATGTCATGGGCCGGATTAGCAGGCATGGAAGACAGATGGCTAGCATAACGACTCAGGACAGCGGAGGTTCAGCAGTCTCAGCATAAAGGCTTTCCACATGGCTGGTGTAAAAAGCTCCACACACTAAACGTAATCCACGGTGGTGGATAGAGTCGAGACGCCGAAGAATAGACGGCCGAGCAGAGGAGTAAACTATGCTTCCATAGTCCAATTTCGAGCCCACTAAGGCGCGATAGAGGCGGAGAAGGACCACTCGGTCCGCTCCCCAGGAGGTACCATTCAGCATACCGAGGGTGTTAAGGGATCGCAGACAGCAAACCGAAAGATAGGAAACGTGGGAGGACCAGCACAGTTTTCAGTCAAACATAAGACCCAAGAATTTAGCGACGTCCGAAAACAGAAGGTTGACAGGTTCTAGATGTAAGGAATGTGGAAGAAACTCTGTACGACGCCAAAAGTTAACACAAACGTTCTTACTGAGAGAAAAGCGGAAGCCTGTTTCGATGCTCCAATAGTGGACGCGATCGAGACATTCTTGAAGACGGCGTTCAAGAATGCTGGTCCGTTGAGAGCTGTAATAGATCGTAAAATCGTCCACAAATACGGAGCCCGAGACATCAGGAAGGAGACAATCCATAATTGGATTGATGGGAATGGCAAACAGTACAACACTCAGAAGGAAGCTCTGGGGTACCCCGTTTCCTTGGGAGAAAGTACGGGAGAGTAGTGTTCACCCGCACTTTAAATGTGCGCTCCACCATAAATTCGCGATGAAAAAGGGGGGCAACCAACCGCGAAAGCCCCAAGAGAACACTGTGTGTGTGTGTGTGTGTGTGTGTGTGTGTGTGTGTGTGTGTGTACGCTACTCGTCAGAGAAATGGGCCTATAGCTAGAGGGCAGATGTTTGTCCTTTCCAGGTTTCGGAACAGGAACGACGATAGCTTCCCGCCATGGTCTGGGAAAAGTACTGTCGGTCCAAATTCGATTATAAAGGCGAAGGAGGTAACGCAGACTATAGTATAATAAATGCAGCAACATTTGTATGTTGATAACATCCGGTCCTGGGGCGGAAGAGCGAGAAGAAGAGTGCATGTTGGAGTTACCGCATGGAGAAAACAGTATTGTAGCTTTCGCGATTGTGATAGGAGAAATCAAGAGGTTGCACTTCCGCTGCACGTTTCTTCAGGAGAAACGCTGGCAGGTAATTTGAACAGCTCGAAATCTCAGAAAAGTGTTGACTTAATGAGTTAGAAATTTCGACGGGGTTCACTAATGTATCATCCGCAACAGTGAGCCCAGAGACCGGGGAAAAACTAGGCGCGCCAGACAACCGTCGAATGCGACTCATAACTTCTGAGGAGGGACTGAAGCTGTTAAATGAGCTAGTAAAGAAGTCCCAACTTGCCTTCTTGCTATGGCGCATTACGCGACGGCATCGTGCACGGAACTGCTTATAGCGGATACAGTTGGCCAAAGTAGGATGGTGTCTGAAAACGCGAAGAGCACGTCGCCGCTCACGTATTGCGTCACGGCATGCCTAGTTCCACCAAGGAACTGCGCGCGCGCTAGGGCAATTCGGAGGTGCGAGGTATTGGACGTTCCGCAGCTGTAAGAATAACGTCTGTAATATGAGTGACCTCATCGTCGACGCTAGGAAAGTGACTGTCATCGAATGTCGTCAGAGACGAAAAAAGTGTCCAATCGGCTTGGGCAAACTTCCAGTGTCGCGGGCGCATATATAGCAGCCGTGGCTGCAAGCAAAGGACACATGGAAACTGGTCACTCGAGTGTGTATCAGCAAGGGCATACCATTCGAAGCGCCGAGCCAGCGGAACAGTACCGACCGCAAGGTCCAAATGAGATAAATTTGTCGTGGAGGCAGACAAAAATGTAGGGACCCCAGTGTTGAGACAAACGAGATCCATTTGCTGGAAGACGTCTATAAATAGTGAGCCACGCGGACAAGGATGTGGAGATCCCCGAAGTGGGTGGTGGGCATTGAAGTCCCCAACCACAAATAGGGGGGCAGTAGCTGACCACGAAGATGGAGATCAGCTCGTGCCATTGGTGTGGACGATGGAATGTATACAGTACAAAGAGAGAACGTGTATCCAGAAAGGGAAAGACGGACAGCGACTGCTTGGAAGGAAGTGTTTAAGGGGATTGGGAGATAATGGAGAGTATCATGGAGAAGAATCACGAGTCCATGTGCCAGAGTGCCTTTAACAGAGGGGAGATCAAATAGGACTCACTGAAAATGGGGGAAAAAGCGGTTGTGGGGATGCCACTTTGTTTCCTGAAGACAGAAGATGATCGGCGAGTAGGATCGTATGAGGATCGACAATTCATCCCGATTGGCTCGAATGCCGCGGATATTCCAATACATAATGGACATAGGGTGGACAGAAAATGGAAGAGTGTGACCAAGGTTGCCGTCAACTCAACGACTGCTCAGAGCTTGTGACCGACAGCGTGGAACAGAATTCAGCTGAAGGCAGAAGATGCTGATCCATAGGCTGTTCAGGAACAGCTCCTATCACCAGCGATTGGCCGGTTGATCGGCCGCCACCAGTGCACCTCGGCGACACAGAAGACGGCCAAGGGCGGCTACCGCCAGATAGTGCTGTAGATGAGACACGCCGTGGCGGAGAAGGAGACGAACTGAGTTTCTTACTAGCCTTCTTGGAAACAGGAGGTTTAGATGAAGGAGGAATCGATGGTTGTGAAGTTGGGTACATAAAAAAATCTTCACGAATAGGCTCTTTTTTGGAAGTCCGGGTGTCTGGCTTGTTGGATCGAGATTTAGCAGAACCCGATGAAGTGTGAGCACTAGAGTGAGCAGGCGAAAGTGGGGAGGTTGAACGGGCGATCTTTCCGCTGGCTGATCTGACGACCATGGCACTAAAGATGAGATCACAAGTCTGCGTGGCTGCCTCCTTTGTTGGCTGAGGAGAGGCAAGGACAGTACTGTATTTACCTGTCTGAGGCACAGTGGGCTTTCGACTGGCGAATAATTTTCGAGCAGCAAAGGTCAACACCCTTTCCTTCACCGATTTCCTGAATGAGCTTTTCGTCTTTAAAAATGGGGCAGTCTCTAGAGGAAAATGCGTGGTCACCCATACAGTTGATGCAATGAGGGGATGGAGGTGGACAAGCACCCTCATGGGCATCCTTGCCACACGTAACACATTTGGCCAGATTGGAACAGGCCTGGCTGGTATGATTGAACTGCTGACACCGATAGCAACGCGTAGGGTTTGGGAAGTAAGGGCGAGCGGAAATTCTCATAGCCCACTTTGATGTTCAATGAGAGTTGAACTCTGTCAAATGTCAAGAAGACAGTACCGGTTGGAGCGATGTTCGTGTCAACCCTTTTCATGATTATGGTCAGACAGGTAGTGTTGAATTTCCTCATTGGAAAATCCGTCGAGGGAGCGTGCGTAAACGACCCCTCGTGAGGAATTTAAAGTGCGGTACACATCGACCCGCACAGGGAAGGTGTGGCGCAAAGACGTACGCAGCAATTTTTGTGCCTGGAGGGCACTGACTGTTTCTAACAAGGTGCCATCTCGTAATCGGGAACAAGACTTTACAGGACCTGCAATTGCGTCGACACCTTTCTGAATAATGAAAGGGTTGACCGTAGAGAAGCTGTGACCTTCGTCAGACCGAGAAACAAGGAGCTGTGGCGACGATGGAAGAACTGTCTGTGGCTGAGACTCAGTGAACTTACGCTTGTTAGCAGACATAATAGATGAGGGAACCATTGCGGATGTATCCCCCGTGATTACCAGCGTCTTCGATGGCGCGCTCCTCCCTTGAGGGGGCCCTCTCTGAGGGCACTCCCGGGTTAGGTGATTGTTCACACCTCAGGTCACACCTCTTGAGAAACGGACGGAGGGACCAATCGGCACTTTCGGAATGTATCAACTCGGGTAATCACCCCTCTCTGGGCCTGGCCGTTACCAGGGGTACGTACATGTCCTACCTGTCTACCCGGGGCAGGGAATTACGCGTTACCCCATCACCGGCTGCGCATGAAAATGCTTGGGACGGCCTTCAGACATGCGAAAGGCAAGGAGCGCGAAAGGCAAGGAGCGCGAAAGGCAAGGAGCGCGAAAGGCAAGGAGCGCGGTCTCAAACGCCACAGCGGAGCAAAAGGAAAGAGAAGAGGTAAGGAAAAGAGAAGGGCAAAGGAAGGCTGAAGACTTGCAAGCAGAGAAAGTGAAGAACGTGTTACATTTTCGAGTGTCCATCTCTGGACGTAGGCACAAAACATACTCCCAGAGGGGGAGAAAGGGAAGGAAAGAGGCGGCGGTGAGGGGGGGGGGGGATATGAGGGATGGGGAAAGATGTGGAAAAGGAAGGTATGCAGCCCAGAAAGGAAGGAGGGCCACATTAGCTCGGGGTCCCGTGCTCGCTACGCACGTATCCACAAAAGTGTTGTGGACCTCCTGGGAAGAGGGGGGGGTCGTATAGAAAGTAGCACAAATAATTTTAAAAAATTGGAAGCTAACAGCAGCAATAAGACTGAATCCGGCTGTACACTGTATTCTTAAGAAACGAAGGTTGAACAAACCAGCTGTATCAGTCGTTAACATATGTTTTCACGTCGAATGGGGTTAGTGAAGTACGCAATTACGTATTTACTTACAACCGAAACTAGATACTCATCACAATTGCCTTAAGCAATTGCTTTCTGAATATAGACATTTTTATAATTTTAAGAGTTATTTCGTTAAGTTATGACCTCACTAATCCACAGAATAGTCTGCGTCTTCGTCCAGGTATTGCAACTCCTAAAACCGTTGTGGGTTTCACACGTTTTTTGGGGACCACAAACAATCGTACCAAAAACACTGAAGTGATCGAAAAACGTGTTTCGTGTAGCGAAAAGGAGGCAAATGAAGCAAGGGGTAAGAGAACAAAATCACATCCAGTGCTATTGAACTAGTGATCTGGCTGGAAGGGGGTTTACTTGTCATGTTAGCAGATGACGCCGCAGCTCCTTCCTGTCCCCCTCCCACACCCCCAAAGTACGTTAAAACCTTTACAGCCTTTACGAGTTAATACCGCCAGTCTCAAATGTATCGACGTTACTTACGTTCCGTTTCGTTTACTGTGAACCAGCAGATGTTCGACTGAGCCGCATTGAGAGCGCTAAGTAATACGACTGCACTTGTTACAGAAACTTCAGTGACAAGTTTTGTGAACGACCCAACGTTAGAATATCAGAATCATGACAGAAGGAGTTGGCTCCACTAGCTAATAACTAATATAGTTGTTAGCAAGCAGTGTTAAGGGCGAGCTCAGTAGGATAAACAGCCTGATTGCAAACAAGCATGGGCTTAGATTAATAGTGCTCACAATTGCACTTAGCGATATATTTCACTAATTTATACCATGAAAGTGGTTGAGATATATAACACGCAAAATATACCTCATCTAAAGTAACGGTTTCAAACTTCTATCACATAAATTAAACATTTATATGTGCTCTATTAATACTGGTTGGTTAAAGTAGTGACAGGAAGGGTATATGGCGCCCTCTTAAATTCAGCCATCACTAATCCTGCAGACAACCTTGTAGTTAGGGCTACTACAGCTATGAGTAGTCATCTTGTGTGTTAATAACCACTTCAGGTGCATTTAGTCATTTTTGAATCACTACCGGTTTCGTGGCACAAACTGCGGCATCTTCAGGTCTACATCTACATGACGACTCTCCAATTCACATGTAAGTGCTTGGCAGAGGGTTCATCGAACCACAATCATATTATCTCTCTACCATTCCACTCCCGAACAGCACGCGGGAGTAACAAACACCTAAACCTTTCTGTTCGAGCTCTGATTTCTCTTATTTTATTTTGATGATCATTCCTACCTATGTAGGTTGGGCTCTAAATATTTTCGCATTCGGAAGACAAAGTTGGTGACAAATTTCGTAAATAGATCTCGCCGCGACGAAAAACGTCTTTGCTTTAATGACTCCCATCCCAACTCTTGTATCATATCTGCCACACACTCCCCTAATACGTGATAATACAAAACGAGCTGCCCTTTTTTGCACCCTTTCGATGTCCTCCGTCAATCCCACCTGGTAAGGATCCCACACCGCGCAGCAATATTCTAGGAGAGGACGAACGAGTGTAAGCTGTCTCTTTAGTGGACTTGTTGCATCTTCTAAGTGTCCTGCCAATGAAACGCAACCTTTGGCCCGCCTTCCCCACAATATTATCCATGTGGTCTTTCCAACTGAAGTTGTTCGTAATTTTAACACCCAGGTACTTAGTTGAATTGACAGCCTTGAGAATTGTACTATTTATCGAGTAATCGAATTCCAACGGATTTCTTTTGGAACTCGCGTGGATCACCTCACACTCTTCGTTATTTAGCGTCAAGTGCCACCTGCCACACCATACAGCAATCTTTTCTAAATCGCTTTGCAACTGATACTGGTCTTCGGATGACCTTACTAGACGGTAAATTACAGCATCATCTGCGAACAACCTAAGAACTGCTCAGATTATCACCCATGTCATTTATATAGATCAGGAACTGCAGAGGTCCCAGGATGCTTACCTGGGGAACACCTGGTATCACTTCAGTTTTACTCGATTTGCCGTCTATTACTACGAACTGCGACCTTCCTGACAGGAAATCACGAATCCAGTCGCACAACTGAGACGATACCCCATAGGCCCACAGCTTAATTAGAAGTCGATTGTGAGGAACGGTGTCAAAAGCATTCCGGAAATGTAGAAATACGGAATCAACTTGAGATCCGTGTCGATAGCGGCCATTACTCCGTGCGAATAAAGAGCTAGCTGCGCTGCACAAGAACGATGTTTTCTGGAACCATGCTGATTACGTATCAATAGATCGTTCCCTTCGAGGTGATTCATAATGTTTGAATACAGTATGTGCTCCAAAACCCTACTGCAAACAGACGTCAATGATATAGGTCTGTAGTTCGATGGATTACTCCTACTACCCTTCTTAAATACTGGTGCGACCTGCCCAATTTTCCAATCTGTAGTTACAGATCTATCGGTGACCGAGCGGTTTTATATGATTGCTAAGTAGGGAGCTACTTCTAAGAAACTCATGCTAGCAGCTGTTCGTGTTTCAAATTCTGGAATATTCCATTCGTCTTCCCTGGAGAAGGTATTTCGGAAAACTGCGTTCAGTAACTCTGCTTTAGCGGCACAGTCGTCGGTGACAGTACCATCGGCACTGCGCAACGAAGGTATTGACTGCGTCTTGCCGCTTGTGTACTTTACATACGACCAGAATTTCTTTGGATTTTCTACCAAAATTCGAGACTGTTTCGTTGTGGAACCTATTAAAGGCACCTCGCATTGAAGTCCGTGCCAAATTTCGCGCGTCTGTAAATTTTAGCCAATCTTCGGGATTTCGCGTTCTTCTGAACTTCGCATGCTATTTCCGTTGCCTCTGCAACAGCATTCGGACCTGTTTTGTGTACCATGGGGGATCAGTTCCATCTCTTACCAATTTATGAGGTATGAATATCTCAATTGCTGTTGCTACTATTTCTTTGAATTTGAGCCACATCTCGTCTACATTTGCATAGTCAGTTCGGAAGGAATGGAGATTGTCTCTTAGGAAGGCTTCTAGTGACACTATCCGCTTTTTTAAATAAAATTATTTTGCGTTTGTTTCTGGTGGATTTGGAAGAAATGGCATTGAGCCTAGCTACAACGACCTTGTTATCACTAATCCCTGTATCAGTCATGATGCTCTCTATTAGCTCTGGACTGTTTGTGGCTAAGAGGTGAAGTGTGTTTTCACAACCATTTACAATTCGCATGGGTTCGTGGACTAACTGCTCGAAATAATTTTCGGAGAAAGCATTGAGGACAATCTCTGAAGATGTTTTCTGCCTACCACCGGTTTTGAACAAGTATTTTTGCCAACATATCGAGGGAAGGTTGAAGTCCCAACAACTATAACCGTATGAGTGGGGTATTTGTTACGAGACTCAAATTTTCTCTGAACTGTTCAACTATATCATCGGAGTCTGGGGGTCGGTAGGAGGAGCAAATCATTAACTTAGTTCGTCTGTTAAGTATAACCTCCACCCACACCTATTCGCACGGAGTATCTACTTCTACTTCACTACAAGACAAACCACTACTGACAGACACAAACACTCCACCACCAATTCTGCCTAATCTACCTTTCCTGAACACCGTCTGTAACTTCGTAAAAATTTCTGCAGAACTTATTTGAGGCTTTAACCAGCTTTCTGTACCTAGAACGATTTCAGCTTCTGTGCTTTCTATTAGCGCTTGAAGCTCAGCGTCTTTCCCAGCACAACTACAACAATTTACAACTACAATTCCGACTTTTCCTTGATCCAAGCTCGTCTTTTATTTGCCATGCACCCTTTGAGATTGCAGTCCACCCCGTACTTTCCCGAGGCCTTCTAACCTAAAAAAACCGCCCAGTCCACGCTACCCGTGTAGCCGCCAGCTGAGTGTAGTGAACTCCTGACCTATTCAGCGGAACCCGAAACCCCACCACCCTATGACGCAAGTCAAGGAATCTGCAGCCAACACTGTCGCAAAACTGTCGGAGCCTCTGATTCAGACCTTCCACCCGGCTCTGCACCAAAGGTCCGCAGTCGGTTCTGTCAACGATGCTGCAGATGGTGAGCTCTACCTTCATCTCGTAAGCAAGACCGGCAGCCTTCACCAAATCAGATAGCCGCTGGAATCCGGAGAGAACTTTCTCAGATCCAAAGCGACACACGTCATTAGTGCCGACATGTGCCACCACCTGCAGCTGGCTGCACCCTGTGCTCGTCATGGCATCCCGAAGGACCCTTTCCACATCAGGAATGACTCCACCCGGAATGCACACTGGATTTCTTCCCCTCCTTAGCCGCCATATCCCTAAGGGGCCCAATTACGCGCCTAACATTGGAGCTCCCAACTACCAATAAGCCCACCCTCTGCGATTGCCCGGACCTTGAAGGCTGAGAATCATCCTAAAACAGGGCAGTCAGCTGCATCTGGCTCAGCCAGAGTTCCTGAAACCTGTGTCAGACGCACCGGGGAGGCTTTCTGATCAGCCTCCGGGGACGTCTTTCGCTGCCTGCCACGCCTTGGAACGACCTCCCGATCAACCACAGGCGTGGGCTCAGCCCCACTGCGGGCAGCAACCGGGACAACCAGAGCGGCAGACCAATCTGGGGACAGATGGGACGAGGTTGACATCCCCGTGATACCGAAGTCCGGCTCCCCACAGTGGTGCGCATAGGCAACAGCCTCAAGCAGCGCGACCGAAGTCAGCGCCGCTTGCAGCTGTGAGCGAAGCGATGCCAACTCAGCCCTCATCCTAACACAGCAATTGCAGTCTCTGTCCATTCTAATCGACGTTGAACAACAGTTACTGAAACGAGTCCGTGCCTAGAAAACTCAAGGGAAACACGCAAAGAATGTATGAACTAACTTGTACAAATGCCTAACGACTGCACTACAATCTGATTGAATTTACGATTACAGTAACTAAAACTCTAAATTAACCTCCTATACGAAAAATCACACGCAATTTAAGTAAGAATCTATGAAAAACACTAAAGCGCGACGCTACAACTCTCAAATACTATAATTCGCCCGAAATTTATGAATTCAACAATACAAGTACCCAAAAAAACGCAAAGAAATTAAGAATTAAACTATGTAACAAATAAGTAAGCTAGGGATATACGACGTGCTGCTGGCAGCTGCTTATCCAACGGCGGCAGGTAGCCGCCTTAATGTTTTAGTTTCACCCGAACGTGAGGCTTTTACTGCCACAAAACCGATTGTGAGCCAATAATAAAGGGCTAAATACAGCTGAAGTGGTAATTAATACCGGAGATAACATCACCTGTCTATATCCACGTCGATCCTGCGTTTCTTACGGAAAACAGGCGCAAGAAAAAGAAGAAATGGCAGATAAAAGCGTGTGACTATTAAAGCTGTGGGTTCGTTATCAAAAAACTTTTCCTACAGCATATGAAAGATTATGGGAGTGCAGTCACTGGAATAAAGTAGTAGTGGTGGAAATGGACGTGGTGCTACGCAGGCAGTAGAGAGCGAAGTTCAGCGAGGGCCTCACCTGGTGCGTTACTGCAGCCGCTGTCGTGACCGGACTCACCGGCCGCCGCCCTCCCCCTGGAAGGAGCCGGCAGCAGACTCGCTGGCCGCCTCCTCGTCTGGCAGCAAGACGGGGACGCACCGCAGTCTCCGCCCGGGCACTCACTCGCCAGGTGGCCCCAGCTGCGCCACCTGCTGACGAGCGACGCGACGGCTTCGTTTCTGCAGTCACCGTGGTTACCGGGCAGTGGGACCTCCACAAGTGGGCAGTTTTCCCCACCGTGGCAATCACGGGCCAGGTGTCCCCAGGGCTCGTCCGCACATCCCACCGGCACGTGCTCCTCTGCGGCGGCCCGGCACGCGCGCTACACTCAACACAGCCACTCGTGTACGTCCTCCGGCACGCACTCCACGTACTCGCGCAGTGGGTCGTACTCCGCCTGTTACGTTATGTGTGCCTCACTTTTTTTCCTTAAATTTGTGCCTTATTTTATTCTGAGAAGCTCAGTAATGTATGTAAATGCCATAAATGTGATTCTAAAAGTACTTTAAGTGGAGCGCAGCTGGACAGCAAGAAACTCTTTCGCGCGCAACCCCCGCAACGAGAATATTAGAGAATCTTTGAGTATGGACTCAAAAAAAAGACATTTTATTAAAAAAGACAATGTATCTTGTGGAAAGGTGTTGCTAGGCCGTCGCTCAGAACGTATTGTTACATTTTTGGTGATAAAACCGAGTGAAGTATGTAAGAGTTGCCAAACATTTATGTATACAAATTTTCTGGAAGCGAAGAATAGAAATATCTTGTTTTTGGAAAAGGAGGTGAACATTGTCGTCGCTGTCTATCAACTGACAGAATTGTAAGTGTACAAAGTTCACTAAAATAGAAGAAAAGAAATGCATTCTCTATAGTTTTCGTTCAATAAGTAGCAACCTCAGTTTCTTAATTACAGTAATCGGCTTATGATCTTGTGCATTAGTATGGTGCTGAATTCCACTGACCAATTTTGATGTAGCAGGACGTGTAGTTTGAAGGAAGTTTTGTGTCAAGCAATCTGCTTTTCTCACGAAAAGCAGATTGCTCTTTGATCTTTCTTACTTACAACAGTGGTCCCTTAGGTATGAATAGCTACGAAAACTTGGGCTCAAAGCTATCCGCAATACGGCCAAGTAACTAACAGTCGTTTTTTAAACCTTAAAGAACAATAACTTTCTCCAAATTGCAATACGTCAACAACTGGTGCAGAAGCTGACCAAGGAGGCAGCAACCAAAATTCAGGTACCAGTTGCGACTTAAAAGCACATATATAAATATTCATAATATTATTAAAAAAGAAGTCTTACACGCCCCGTTGTCCTGCAAGACCACCACCACTTGCTGCTGCTGCTCCTCCAGCGCTCCCGTACGACTCATCACTGCCGCTTGCCCGCCTTCTTCCTCAAACTGGAGCGAACGGTAGTCTCTTCAGCTCGTGGGGTCATAGCGCTCTGTCGAAAGAAAAACGAGATTAGTTTACGATTCGTCTACATCTACATGATTACTCTGCAATTCACACTTAAGTGCCTGGCAGAGAGTACATCGAACCATTTACATACTACTACTCTACCATTCCACTCTCCAATGGCGCGTGGGAAAAAGGAACACCTAAATCTTTCCGTTCGAGCTCATTTCTCTCAATATGATGATCATTTCTCCCTACGTAGCTGGGTGCCAACAAATTATTTTCCCATTCGGAAAAGAAAGTTGGTGATTGAAATTTCGTAAATAGTTCTCGCCGCAAAGAAAACCGCCTCTGTTTCAGTGACTGCCACCCCAACTCGCGTATCATGTGAGTGACACTCACACCCCTACTGCGCGATAACACGAAACGGGCTGCCCTTCTTTGCACTTTTTCGATGTCCTCCGTCAATCCTACCTGGTAAGGATCACACACCGCGCCGCAATATTCCAGCAGAGGACGGACAAGTGTAATGTAGGCTGTCACTTAAGTGGGTTTACCGCATCTGCTAAGTGCTCTGCCAACAAAGCGCAGTCTTTGTTTCGCCTTCCCACAATATCTATGTGGTCTTTCCAATTTAAGTTGCTCGTAATTACAATTCCTAGGATAATGGAATGTAGTCGAATTAAGTCGGGTGATGCTGAGGTAATTAGATTAGGAAATGAGAAAAAATAGTGAAGTTTTGCTATTTGGGGAGCATCATAACTGATGATGATCGAAGTAGAGAGGATATAAATTGTAGACTGGCAATGGCAAGGAAAGCGTTTCTGAAGAAGAAACATTTGTTAACATCGAGTATAGATTTAAGCGTCAGGAAGTCGTTTCTGAACGTGTTTGTATGGAGTGTAGCCATGTATGGAAATGAAACGTGGACGATAGACAGTTGGGACAAGAAGAGAATAGAAGCTTTTGAAATGTGGTGCTACAGAAGAATGCTGAAGATTAGATGGGTAGATCACATAACTAATGAGGAGGTATTTAATAGAATTGGGGAGAAGAGTTTGTGGGACAACTTGGCTAGAAGAAGGGATCGGTTGGTAGTACATGTTCTGTGGCATCAAGGGATCACCAATTTAGTACTGCATGGCAGCGTGGAGGGAAAAAATCGTAGAGGGAGACCAAGAGCCGAATACACTAAGCAGATTCAGAAGGATGTAGGCTGGAGTAGGTACTGGGAGAAGAAGCTTGCACAGGATAGAGTAGCATGGAGAGCTGCAACAAACCAGTCTCAGGACTGAGAACCACAACAACAGGTATTTAGTCGAATTGACAGCCCTTATATTTGTGCGATTTATCGTATACTCAAAATGTATCAGATTTCTGTTAGTACCCATGCGAATGACCTCGCACTTTTCTTTGTTTAGTGCCAGTTGCCACTTTTCGCACCGTACAGAAATTCTCTCTAGAGCATTTTGTAATTGGAATTGATCGTCTGATGATTTTACTGGACGGTGAATTACAGCATCATCTACAAACAACCTACGGGGGCTGTTCATATTATCACCTAGATTATTTATGTAAATCAGGAAGAGCAGAGGGCCTATGACACTACCTTGCGGAACGCGAGATGTTTCTTCTGTTCTACTCGATTTATGGTCTATCACTACCAACTGTGACCTCTGAGAGGAAATCACGAATCTAGTCACAACTGACACGCAATTTGATTAATAGTCGCTTGTGACGAACGGTATCAAAAGCATTCTGGAAATCTAAGAATATGGAATGGATCTGAGATCTCTTGCCGACAGCACTCATTACTTCATCGGAATGAAGAGCTAGCTGTGTTGCACAAGAACGATATTTTCTGAATCCGTGTTGGTTATGTATCAATAAGTCATTTTCTTCAAGGTGATCCACAATGTTCGAATACAGTATATGTTCCAAAATCCTCCTGCAAACTGAGGTCAGTGATATGGGTCTAATTCAATGGGTTACACCTATTTGTTTTCTTCAATATTGGTGTCACCTATGCTACTTTCTAGTCTTTAGGAACAGACCTTTCGTCAAGTGAGCTGTTGTATATGATTGCTGAGAAAGACGCTATTGTGTCTGCATACTCTGAAAGGAACCTGACTGGTATACTATCTGTACTGGAAGACTTGTCTTTCTTAACTGATTTGTTTCGCAACACCTAAGATATCTACTTTTATGTCACTCATGCTAACAGCTGTTCTCGTTTCGAATTCTGGAATATTTACTTCATCTTTCGTGTATGAATTACGGAAAACTGTATTTAGTAACTACGCTTTAGTGGCGCCATCATTGGTAACATTTCCATCACCATCGCGCACTGACGATACTGACTTTTTTGCCACTGGTGTACTTTACATACGACCAGAATATCTTTGGGTTTTCTACCATATCTTGAGAATGTTTCATTGTAGAAACTATTAAAAGCATCTCGCATCGACGTTCGCACTAAATTTCGAGCTTCCGTGAAACTTAGCCAATCTTGGAGATTTTGCATTCTTCTGAATTTGGCATGCTTTTTTCGTTGCTTCTGCAACAGTGTTCTGACCTTTTGTGTACCATGTCGGATCAGTCCCGTCTCTAACTTATGCGGCATCAATCTATCTATTGCTGTCTATATTGTATCTTTGAATTTGAGCCATATCTGGTCTACACTTAGATAATTGGCCTGGAAGGAATGGAGACTCTTAGGAAGGCATCAAGCAAATTTTTATCTGCTGTTTTAAATAGATATATTTTGCGTTTATTTTTAGTGGTTTTGGTTGATATGGTTTTGAGCCTCGCTACAATCACCTTGTGTTCACTAATCCCTGTATCCGTCATGACGCTCTCAATTAGATCAGGATTATTTGTGGCTAAGAGGTCAAGTGTGTTCGCTAACATCTACAATTCGTGTGGGCTCATTAACTAATTGTTCAAAGTAATTCATGGAGAAAGCATTTAGTACAATTTCTGAAGATTTTTCTGTCTACAGCCGGCTTTGAACATTTATTTTCGCCAACAAATCTAGAGTAGATTGAAGTCTCCGCAGATTATAACTGTATGAGTGGGGTACTTATTTGTAATGAGATTAAAGTTTTCTTTGAACCGTTCAGCTATTATATCATCTGAGTCGGGGGTCGGTAGAAGTGGCCAGTTATTTTGATATGGCTGTTGAGTATAACATCTACCCATACTAATTCGCAGGAACTATCTATTTTAACTTCACTACAAGATTAACTACCAAGAGACACAAACACACCACTACCTACTGTATTTAATCTCCTTTCTGAGCACGGTTTGCGACTCTGTAAAAATATCGGCAGAATTTATCTCCGGCTTTACCCAGATTTCTGTTGCTATAACCATTTCACCTTCAGTGCTTTCTATGAGCGCTTGAAGCTCTGGAACTTTTCCAACACAGTTACGACAATTTGCAACTACATTACCGACTGATGCTTGGTCTATTCTTGTCGTTTCTTTGCCCTGTACCCTTTGAGACTGGAGGCCTTTTTGATCTTTCCCAATACTATCTAACGAAAAAAAAACAGCCCAGTCCACGCCACACAGCCCCCTGCTACCCGTGTAGCCGCCTCCTGTGTGTAGTGGACACCTGACCTATTTAGCGGAACCCGAAACCACCCTATGGCGCAAGTCGAGGAATCTGCAGCCTACACGGTCGCAAAACCGTCAGCCTCTGATTCAGACCCTCCACTCGGCACTGTACCAAAGGTCCGCAATCTGTCCTGTCGACGATGCTGCAGATACTGAGCTCTGCCTTCATCTCGCTAGCAAGACTGGCAGCCTTCACCAACTCAGATAGCCGCCGGAAACCGGAGAGAATCTCTTCCGATCCATAGCGACACACGTCCGTAGTGCCGAAATGAGGCACCCCCTGCAGCTGGCTGCACCCTGTAGCCTTCAATGGCATCCGGAAGGACGCTTTCCACATCTTGGATGACTCTCCCCGGTATGCACACGGAGTGCATATTGGCTTTCTTCCGGTCAGCTGCCATATCCCTAAGGGGTTCCATCACCCGCCTAACATGGAGCTCCCAATGACAAACAGTCCCACCCTCTGAGCTTGTCCGGTCGTCTCAGAAGGACCGGCCACTGTCGCAACAGGCGAGGCCGCCCTTGCTGGCTCAGAAGTACTTTCAGCAGTGGGCAGTACCTCAAACCTGTTACGGGGGTTTCCTTACGCCCAGGGATTCGCGACCCCGCCACGGTTCGCCAATCACCTTCAGGCAAGTGTCGATCGGCAGGGACGTCCGAACCCGAGGGCGCAGTGGCATCAGAGATCCCAGGCCTCACAAAAAATAAACTTATGTAATTGAGTTTGTCAGCAGGCACACGTCTGCAGTCGTGCCACACACGGGAACCCAGCCCCAGAGCACCGCAGCACGCCACTACAAGAACCAAAGGCCGGCCGCTGGTGGCCGAGCGTTTCTAGGCGCTTCAGTCTGGAACCGCGCGACCGCTACGGGCGCAGGTTCAAATCCTGCCTCGGGTATGGATGTCTGTGATGCCCTTAGGTTGGTTAGGTTTTACTTGGTCTAAGTTCGGGGGGACTGATGACCCGAGATGTTAAGTCCCTAGTGCTCAGCGCCATTTGAACCAAGAACCAAAGCAGAACAGTACAGTCCATTGTCAATGTAGAAGCTCACTGCGCCATTCTTTTTTGGCTCCCCCAGTGGCGCATAGCGACAATGTGACTGTACAGTGAAACATGTGGTGGGGCATACTCCAAGCAGGACATCGAGCGAATAGCGCAATGGTTACCACACTGGACTAATGTACATACCTTCAGGTTTTGATACCATTTGAAAAAATTACTTCAGATTGCGGATAATATCAGTTTCTACCAGAATTAGCAAGCAGTGGCAATATACATAGAACGTCAGCCAACACAGATCTCTACAAAGTTATGGCAACACTTATGCTGATCTACAGCACTGAGACCTGGTCAATAACAAAGACCAGATAAGGTTAATAGCGGCTGAAATGAAATTTTTTAAGGAGAGCAGAAGAATGTACTCTAGCAGATCAAGAAAAGTTAAGTACATTGTGCGTGGATGAAAGAATAGAACATTCCCTAAAGCAAGATAATAAACCGTTCAAGACGGTCAATTAGTACATTTAAATTCATACACAATATAATGCGTAATATTCGCTCGTTGTCTTTCTAGGTTTGAGTCAAAATGATGTAGCATGGCCCATACGTGTTTTCATGACTGAACCTGTCACTGCCTGCATTCATTAATTTGTGGATAATCTATTCCTATTTACGATTAATATACTTGTTGCATGTTTACAAGTAACTAATACAGCTTATTCTGCGTTACATACAAATAAAATGTGCAGTCCAGATAATTTTGACTGGAACTCTACTGCTCAGAAGCCATTTTACAGAGAAAGATATTAGGTCAGACATTCAGGTGATGTTATATAGTAGATATATAAGAATCGCAGGCGAAAATGTGTGTAATTATCATTAACCGGCAATGTTAGAGAGTGATCCTTTTATTTAGACCGAAGATACATGCATAAATATAGTAAAATGAAAGTATAGTTAAACATATTATATATAGAAATATCCAGTCACGTCAGCTCTAAGGAGGCTCAGTTATCGGGGGATGGTATCAGGCACCTGTAATGTCGAAAGGGGGTATACGACTCCTTTTAGTTCGTTAAACTTGTTCATGCTCGCTGGGCAACAAAGTTTAACAAGAGCAAAGGAAAACGTTGACGCATTCCATCGACCGTGCATCTTTGTGATCTTACTGTCGTTCAATATACTTAACTACGTGGATGGGAAGCTGCTAATCTAAGGGACTGGTAAAAAGCGGCAGAAGGCATGAAACAAAGTAGACAGACCACGCAGCACATTGACGTGCCCGACCTTGAGTAAATTTCCCCCTTTAATTCCCACATTAGAACGGGTAGATGACCTTTCTTTTAACACCGCTAGTATGGAAGTCAGTTTCATGTGAGGAGCATCTGTGGGGAAACATTATCCAAGGTAAACGGAACACTAGTCAAGCTAACTTCGCAAATGACTTAATTTATTAATGAAAATAAAAACGAAAAGCAGTAGCCCTGCAGCCAGTGTATCACATTCCGAGGTGTCAGGTCGATTTCGTAAACAGCCACAGAGATCGTTAGTCGTGCAAGCCAGAGTCAGTCATTGACAGGTAAAAAAAACCTCGGGACAAGAGCTGTTTGTTCCTTCTACCAACGCCTTAAGTACTATGTCACTGGTTTTTTGGTGCAAATGTATCCCCGGCTAGGTGCAACAGACTCTGGATAGCATTCCACGGGTGTTGAATCACAAGGACTCAACTGCTGACGACGCACGTTCATTTTATTTAGCGGACACTCTTTGGAATGTGTAAGAAGGCTGTTTAGGTTTTTTATTGGTAACGCCACCTCTGTATGAAAATCACTGGCTGTACTGTGTGCAGTCTGTGGCTAGTTTGCATTGTTGTCTGCCATTGTAGTGTTGGGCAGCGGCAGCTGGATGTGAACAGCGCGTAGCGTTGCGCAGTTGGAGGTGAGCCGCCAGCAGTGGTGAATGTGGAGAGAGAAATGGCGGAGTTTTGATATTTGTAAGAATGGATGTTATGAACTCCTATATATATTATGACTTTTGATGATGTTAAGGTAAATACATTGTTTGTTCTCTATTAATATCTTTCATTTGCTAACTATCCCTATCAGTAGTTAGTGCCTTCCGTAGTTTGAATCTTTTATTTAGCTGGCAGTAATGGTACTTGCTGTATTGCAGTAGTTCGAGTAACCAAGATTTTTGTGAGGTAAGTGATTTGTGAAACGTATAGGTTAATGTTAGTCAGGGCCACTCTTGTGTAGGGATTTCTGAAAGTCAGATTGCGTTGCGCCTAAAAATATGGTATGTCAGTTTTAAGCACAGTCATGTATAAATTTTTCTAAGGGGACGTTTCATATGTCGACCGTTAGCCGAGGATACCTCACTGGAATCTTCTGATTTTTTCTTGTAGTTTGTGTAATTAGTGTAGATTATGTTTATTGCTAGCGCGTAATTGTAGAGAGAATCTCCTTTGTAGTTGCAGTCTTTCATTGTTGTACAGTAAAACAGTTGTGGCATGCATGTAGATTTGCACCAAGTATTTCGCAACTGCGCTTGCAATTAACTAGATATTATTTTCAATGCTGTGTTAATGTGTTTTGTTATTTTGCTCTTCAAATTGTGCTTTTCTGTGTTGTCGTGTGAAATATTGTGACAATAATGGCGTGTGAAAAACGTAACACTAGGCTCCAAAGTAAACTGAGAAATAATAGTGACGACGAGCGTAGCTTATCGGCACCACTGTGTAATGAAGTAACAGACATTCAAAGTAGTAATTTGGTAATAGTGCATAGGGAAATGGAGCGGGCTGCAAATAATGGTGTAGACAGTGAAACAGGTAGTGAACAGGGAAGCATTATCGATCGATCGGTCGGCAATAGCTCGCCTCAGGAATCCGAAATGACAGAACACAATATTGCAAATACTGTAGACTCAGGTTTTGGGTCCTCACCGTTTTCTCAAATGAGTCAAGACACATTTCCTGCTTGTCAAAACGTGAATTTTGCCGGTGAAAATGCACTGCCAAAAAGCATAGAGAAACACATTCCAGACACTAATACATTATTATTGCAATTAATGCAACAAATGGAGCAAAATCAGAGGCAAACACAGCAACAGTTAGACATGATGCAACGAAATCAGAGACAAACACAGCAACAGCTTTAAAAGTTAGACTCATTGGAACAAACTCTTGAACAAACACGTGAAGATTTAACTACTGAGTTACATAAAATCGAATCGAAATGTCAAAAAGTTTGTAATAACGTAAAAACACAAATTTGTGAGCATTTCCAACCTATTTTTTCGCGTAATGAAAATGCATTACAGAATCACGAAGCAGCCATAAAAGAACTGCGAACTATTGTTCATGAAAATCACGACACCTTGCAAGCTAAAATTGACTCAGTTGCATCTACCGATTCGGTTACGCAACTTGCAAAAACTCAGGAAAACTTAAAGGACACAGTAGATTCGATTTCAACACAAATGGACACTCTGAAACTTGGTTCAGAAAAACATACTGAGGAAATGTGTTCACTATCGGAGAAAGTAGCCGAACTTTCGGATCAGTTCACTAACTTATCTACAAAGGTAGATGATAATCTGAATGACACAAAACCGGTAGTCTTTAATGACACAGAAGAGTGCGAACAAATTAGGAAATTCAAACAAAATCAGAATCAAATTAATACGCAACACCAAAGAGAAATCCGGGAAGTACAAGATCAGCTGACTCAGTAATACAAGAATTGCGTATTTCAGAGGCCACTCGCGCTCCAATACGGGAAGAGGGACATAGAAGTACGGAACAGCCACAAAATAATAACACAGGGCACTTCGGAAATTATGAAAGAAATTGGCAAGGTACACCGAATTTTGAGATGGAACCACCGAAACTACGTAACAGTGACCGACATGCGACTAGCCGACATGATGATTTTGACTATAAGCTGTTTATTACTACACGTAAATTCAAAACATTTAAGAATTCTGGCAACGACATTCATCCACAAGCGTGGCTCCATCAATTCTCTCATTGTTTTCCTCCCAACTGGTCATTGCAGCAGAGATTAGAATTTATGTGTGGCTATTTAGAGAATGAACCAGCTGTAAGAATGTGATCGGTCATTCACGATTGCCACAGCGAAGGAGAATTTTATCATGCCTTCCTCTCAGCATATTGGTCTCAAGCTACACAAGACCGAGTAAAACATAGCATCATAATAATGAAACGTTTCAAACAATCTGAATTTTCCAGTCTTATGAAATATTTTGAAGACATGTTGCATAAGAATCAGTATCTTTCAAACCCATACAGCCCCTCAGAACTCATCCGCATTTGCTTAATCAAATTACCTGAACATTTGTGACATATTTTGGCAGGACGTTGCAAAGACGACATTAAAGCTTTTCAGGAACTCTTACAAGAATTAGAATTTTTTTTTTTGTGAGGTTTAAGGGCGCTCAACTGCTGAGGTCATTAGCGCCCAGTCACTGTTGTTAGAGCACATGGAATCTAGTAAAACTCAAGGGGATGGGGGGCGGGGGGACACCAGAAGGACCTGACAAAGATGCAGATAAAATAAGTAAAAAGGTTAGATGTCTTTGGACAAGACAGACAAAGTTATAAAACGCAGAATACGAGCAGCTGCTCGAGCGTCATCAGCTAAAACATCTGGTAAAGTAGATGGCAGGGACAGGACAACACGAAATTGAATCAAACGGGGACACGACAATAAAACATGGCGCACTGTTAATGCCTGACCACAAGGGCACTGCGGGGCTGGGTCACCGGAGAGCAGGTGGCGGTGGCTAAACCGGCAATGCCCAATCCGCAACCTGGTCAGAAGGACCTCCTCTCGCCGAGATGGTCGGGAGGAGGTTGTCCAAGCAGTTGGGAGCGGTTTTACTGCCCGGAGCTTGTTTCCTTGGAGGGATGACCAAGCATCCCACCACAACGACACAAGCCTCTTACATACATCCCCACGAACGTCAGATGATGGGACACAATGGGAGGCTGGCCGAGGCAGGAGGACTGCGGCCTTGGCTGCAGCATCCGCAGCCTCATTCCCAGGCACTCCTACATGTCCGGGAACCCACAGAAAGCTGACAGGAGAACCATTATCAGCGAAAGATTAGAGGGACTGCTGTATCCGTTGAATCAAGGGATGGACCGGATAGGGAGCTCCAAGGCTCTGAAGAGCACTGAGTGAGGCAGAGCAGAGTACATACGATGAATGGCAGTGGTGGCGGGCATACTGAACGGCCTCATGGAGAGCAAAAAGCTCGGCTGTAAAGCTCGAACATTGGTCGAGGAGCCGGTATTTAAAGGTGGCGGCCCCGACGACAAAGGGACAGCCAACACCATCGTCAGTTTTGGAGCCATCGGTGTAAATAAAGGTGTGACCGGGAATTCGAGCACGAAGTTCGACAAACCATGAGCAATACACTGCAGCTGGAGTACCCTCCTTCGGGAGTGAGCTGAGGTCGAGATAAATATGAACCGGAGCCTGGAGCCTAGGTGGTGTTGGGCTCTCACCCTCTCTGAAGGTGGTAGGGAGGGCAAAATCCAATTGTCGAAGCAGGCGACGGAAGCGGACTCCGGGGGGCAGCAGGGCAGACACATACAACCCGTACTGACGGTCGAGAGAATTGGCGAAAAAGGACTGGTAAGAGGGGTGATCGGGCATAGACAACAGCTGGCAGGCATACCGACACAGCAGTACGTCGCGCCGGTAGGTCAATGGTAATTCGGCAGCTTCAGCATAAAGACTCTCGACAGGACTAGTATAGAAGGCTCCAGTCGCAAGACGTATCCCCCGATGGTGGATTGAGTTGAGCCGGCATAAGAGGGATGGCCGAGCGGACGAGTAGACGAAGCTCCCATAATCCAGCTTCGATCGGACTATGGACCAATACAAGCGAAGCAGGACAGTGCGATCCGCTCCCCAAGATGAACCGTTAAGAACTCTGAGGACATTAAGCGAACGTGTACAACGGGCCGCCAAATAAGAGACATGTGGAGACCAACACAGTTTCCTGTCCAACGTGAGCCCTAGAAACTTAGTTGTTTCCACGAGTGGGAGAACAACAGGACCGAGATGTAAGGATGGCGGAAGGAACGCTTTATATCGCCAAAAGTTGATACAAACTGTCTTCTCTTCAGAGAACCGGAAGCCATTTGCCACGCTCCATGAGTAGAGGCTGTCTAGACAACGCTTAAGGCAGCGCTCCAGGAGGCCATGTTCTCTGGGCACTGCAGTAGATCGCGAAGTCATCGACAAAGAGAGAGCCTGAGACATTAGGTGGAATACAATCCATAATTGGATTGATCGCGATGGCAAAAAGGGCTACGCTCAAGACGGAGCCCTGAGGCACTCCGTTCTCCTGGAGGAAGACGTCCGACAATACGGAACCCACACGTACCCTAAACTTTCGATCCGTTAAAAAGGAATCAATAAAAAGGGGCAGGCGACCGCGTAGGCCCCACCTGTGCATAGTGCAGAGGATACCTCCTCTCCAAAAGGTATCATAAGCCTTCTCCAAGTCGAAGAACACGGCTACCGTTTGGCGCCTTCGCAAAAAGTTGTTCATGATGAATGTCGACAAGGTCACAGGGTGGTCAACAGCGGAGCGGCGGCGACGAAAGCCGCATTGGACATTAGTAAGTAGCCGTCGAGATTCAAGAATCCAGACTAACCGAGCATTAACCATGCGCTCCATCACCTTACAGACACAGCTTGTAAGAGAAATGGGGCGGTAACTAGAAGGAAGGTGTCTATCCTTCCCGGGTTTGGGTATAGGAACAACGACGGCGTCACGCCAACACTTGGGGACCTGACCTTCGGTCCAGACGCGATTGTAGGTACGAAGAAGGAAGCTTTTGCCCGCCGGAGAGAGGTGTGCCAGCATCTGAACGTGAATGGCATCTGGCCCCGGAGCAGAGGACCAGGACAGAGCAAGCGCACGTTCGAGTTCCCGCATAGTAAAGGGGGCCTTATAAGTTTCCAGATTCAGCGAGTGGAAGGAAGGTCGCTGAGCCTCTTCTGCCTCTTTCCGGGGAAGGAAGGCAGGGTGGTAATGGGCGGAGCTTGAAACCTCCGCGAAAAAGCGGTCAAAGGCGTTGGAGACATCCACAGGATCAACAAGGACCTCATTACCTGAGGTCAGGCCAGGTACCGAGGAGTGGGCCTTAATGCCCGACAGCCGGCGCAGGCCAACCCAAACGACAGAAGAGGGAGTAAAACTGTTAAAGGAGCCGGTGAAAGAGGCCCAACAAGCTTTTTTGCTGTCTTTGATGACTCTACGGCATTGTGCTCGGAGTCGTTTGTATTCAATACAATTCGGCAACGTAGGATGGCGGCGAAAGGTGCGTAAAGCACGTCGTCGAGCACGGATAGCGTCCCTACAAGCCTTGTTCCACCAGGGGACGGAAACGCGACGTGAAGAAGAGGTAGTACGAGGAATGGAACGTTCGGCAGCATTGATGATAACAGCTGTGAGGTATTCGACCTGACTGTCACAACTGAGAAAATCGTGGTCCGAAAAGGTCGCCAGGGAGGAGTAAAGTCCCCAGTCAGCTTTCGGTATGTTCCAGCGCGAAGGACGTGGAGATGGGGTGTGGTGCAGGAGAAGAACGACACAGAGGAAGTGGTCGTTCGAATAGGTGTCAGAAAGGACATACCACTCGAACCAACGGGCAAGAGTGGTAGAACAGGTCGAGAGGTCCAAGTGGGAGTAGGTATGAGTAGAGTCCGAGAGGAAAGTCGGGGCGCCGGTATTGAGGCAGACAAGATTGAGATGGTTGAAGACATCCGCCAAGAGTGAGCCTCTTTGACAGGATGCAGGAGAGCCATAAAGGGGATGATGGGCATTGAAGTCGCCGAACAATAAAAACGGCAGGGGAAGCTGAACAATCAGGTGCATCATGTCAGCCCAACTAACAGCAGATGACGGTGGAGTGTAGATGGTACAAACTGAAAAAGTAAAAGCAGAAAGAGTAATACGGACAGCTATTGCTTGGAGTGGGGTGGTCAATGGGATGGGATGGTAATAGACATCGTCCCAAACGAGCAACATGACCCCACCACGAGCTGGGATACCGTCCACAGGGGTGAGGTCATACCGCTCCGAGGTATAGTGGGTAAAGGCAATACGGTCAGTCAGGCGCAACTTGGTTTCCTGGAGACCAAGGACGAGTGGACAGTGCAGGCGGAGGAGCAGTTGTAATTCCTCCCGATTAGATCGAATACCTCTTATGTTCCAATGTAACAAGGCCATCGCTAGTCAAAAAAGAGGGGGAACGAGACGGGGGAAGAGCTGGTCACCTCGACGGCCGCGGAGGGCCAGGTTTTGAGGGAACAAAGCTACAACCGGCGGGAGGCGGATCCTGTTCCATCGAGTCGTCGCCAGCTGCAGCTGCTGTCCCGGGTTGTGTAGGACGGGCAGCATCATTTGCCGACGAGAGGCCAGCTGAGCGCCTGGCAGCAGAGCATCCCGGCGAAACTGAGGACGGCCGGGAGCAGCGACTCACAGATGGAGCATCAGACGAAACGCGCCGGGGTGGAGAGGGGGATAGAGACTTCTTCTTGGAGGCCTTCTTGGAAGTCCGAGGAGGCACAGGGATGGTGGGCTGGACCCGAAGAAGGTCCTCACGCGCGGGGTCCGTTTTGGAACGCCGGACCCCAGAAGGTGGGGTCTGGAACGTTTCCCCGGTGGACGCCTGAGAAGAGGATCGCTTCTCAGGTGGCGGGGGGGAAGGAGGAGGAAGGGTGGCCCCCGGGGCAGAGGGGGCAGGGGCCACGGGGAGGACGACTTGGAAGGAAGGGAGAGAAGTAGAAATTGACACTGACAATCACGGAACGTGAAAACAGGAACACAAAAATTACAGGTCACATCCGTCGCAATTCCGCGATGAAAGAAATAAGAACTGGACACGACAAGACTATTCTCACAACACAAATTGTGACCAAAACAGACACCACCCGTATGACAACCGTAGAAATTGACACTGACAATCGCGGAACGCGAAAACAGGAACACAACAATTACAGGTCACATCCGTCGCAATTCCGCGATGAAAGAAATAATAACTGGACACGACAAGACTATTCTCACAACACAAATCGTGACCAAAACAGACACCACCCGTATGACAACCGTTGGCAGAGCAGTAATAATTACAGGGAAAGATCACCTCTCCGCAGTAGTGAATATCACAGAGACAATCAGAGAAACAGACAATATGGGTACCAAAATAATTATTATCAAGGGAGACAGAATAACTTTAGATGCAACGGTCCAGCGCGCAGTTACAATTCAGGGAGAAATTCTCCACCACGTGACCGACAAGAAAGAAACTATGGAATTTACCGACATGATGACAGACGATATGATCGTAACGACAGAGCTGAATTTCATCAGAACTGGCGAGATTTAAACAGGGCTGGGCCCTCTGGGCAAGGTGAATTTGTAGAAGTTAGACCTCCAAATCCCAATAACGATGTGCGCCAACAAAGGAACAGACAATGACTCGCACCGCAGGCAGCCGCGTGCGCCGGCTGGCTCAGAGAAAAATAACATTGACGCTAACCTTGAGAAAAATTTTAGCACTCCTCACCGACGTATACCGCATCATAATTGCTTTGAAGTTGAAACTCTGTGCACTAGGAAGAGTAAAGGACTGCACCACGTTTCTCATGTAAAACCGTTTATTGAAAGATAATCTGCTTTTTAACTTAGTCTTTACTATAAAATTTTTCACTTTACATTACTAGTATGCTTAGTCAGACTTAGAATCTGTTAACATGCAACAATGTTTGAAGTTAAATATCGAGTCAAGAACCAAGAGAATTTATTTGAACAGAAATTACGAATGCATTGTTATTGTGTGTGTGCATTCTTGCTTGTTAGTTGCACGATTACGTAACGACCATAAGGCTCACATACTTAGGGCATATACTGGTACTGCTAATGAGATTTTAATGCAACATTTTGGTTTACTTGAAAATACATTCTGGATTTAAAGTACTTTCTGTGAGATACCGGATGACACAGTGGTTAGTTTATGTGACAGTTACACGATTTTATCACGACGCTACTAATGAGTGACAATTTACAATGTTGCTTTTGCGGTGTTTCTGTTTTATATCTGCACAGTTTTTCTGAATTATTCTGGAATGTAAAACATGTTTTAGTAGTAACTTTTGTGGTATAGCTACAATGAGACAGCCTTTTCTGTAGCACAATAATACGTTACATTATAGTACTTTCTTGACCACGGTCAGGTACGTAATAACTACGATATCTATATGTAAAGATTTTCACTTTCGTTTATGATGAGGTAAGTACATTGACTTCTGCAGAACTAAGCTTTCGGAGGACGATAACTACGACACTTCCACAGAGATTATCTTACAACAAGACGCACAGTTTAGCGCTACAGTACACGTATTTGATTAATTTTGTACTTAAAACATTTATTTTTTAAAGATACTTGAAGTACAATGATACAAAGGATTTCCGTGATACATTTCATTCCATTGCTGTAATCTGTAACACCTGAGGGTATTATTTATTAATCCTCAGGGGGGTACATGCCTACTTTGTGTACCATGTGTTTGGCAAGCACAAGGAGCCCTAGCTAATATGGTATTTGCTTATACAACTTTACACATCGGTACCATATTTCTCTAACACAGAATTACACAGCTATCTGATTAACAGAGAAAGAAACTTTTTTACTACATCAGTGACAGATGTTTACGTAATTACACAGTTGGATAACTTCACACTTATGAAATTGTATTTTGTCTGTACTTTGTGAAATGCTCATATTTTTCCGGAACCATTGTGATGCTATGAGAGCTTTGAATGATGTATTTGGTATGGGATCATGATTTTTAAAATACGTTTGAGGCAGATGACACTTTTGACATGAGCAGAGAATTTTTTTTAGGTTTTGAAATTATTGGAGGAAGCTACGACGATTTTGAGAGTTGACTGAGGTGTTATGATATTATTATGATGACTATGGGTATTATGCTGTTGCGATATGTTTATGATCAATAAGCTGATACTATGAGGAATTTGATTATGCTATGTATTTATTATGATGAAATATTGAAGTGTCGTCGCAAGATTGACGTGTCGACAAATATATATATCTGTGTAATAAGGTAAGGAATAATGAGTAGTGGTTAGGGACTCTGACTTGTGAAAAAGGATGTTGGAAACCAAGAATCGTACTTTAAGAGTTATGAAATGTGTGTAAATGCGTGTATGTATCACAATGGCGGCGAAAATTTTTTGAACACTGTTATATTCATAGGATTTTGTTTCTACACATTTGTAACGCAAATTCTCAACCTGTGATTTTTTTTCATATGAGACTGTCACTGTAGCGGAAACTGGTGTCGTAAATACACTCCTGGAAATGGAAAAAAGAACACATTGACACCGGTGTGTCAGACCCACCATACTTGCTCCGGACACTGCGAGAGGGCTGTACAAGCAATGATCACACGCACGGCACAGCGGACACACCAGGAACCGCGGTGTTGGCCGTCGAATGGCGCTAGCTGCACAGCATTTGTGCACCGCCGCCGTCAGTGTCAGCCAGTTTGCCGTGGCATACGGAGCTCCATCGCAGTCTTTAACACTGGTAGCATGCCGCGACAGCGTGGAGGTGAACCGTATGTGCAGTTGACGGACTTTGAGCGAGGGCGTATAGTGGGCACGCGGGAGGCCGGGTGGACGTTCCGCCGAATTGCTCAACACGTGGGGCGTGAGGTCTCCACAGTACATCGATGTTGTCGCCAGTGGTCGGCGGAAGGTGCACGTGCCCGTCGACCTGGGACCGGACCGCAGCGACGCACGGATGCACGCCAAGACCGTAGGATCCTACGCAGTGCCGTAGGGGACCGCACCGCCACTTCCCAGCAAATTAGGGACACTGTTGCTCCTGGGGTATCGGCGAGGACCATTCGCAACCGTCTCCATGAAGCTGGGCTACGGTCCCGCACACCGTTAGGCCGTCTTCCGCTCACGCCCCAACATCGTGCAGCCCGCCTCCAGTGGTGTCACGACAGGCGTGAATGGAGGGACGAATGGAGACGTGTCGTCTTCAGCGATGAGAGTCGCTTCTGCCTTGGTGCCAATGATGGTCGTATGGGTGTTTGGCTCCGTGCAGGTGAGCGCCACAATCAGGACTGCATACGACCGAGGCACACAGGGCCAACACCCGGCATCATGGTGTGGGGAGCGATCTCCTACACTGGCCGTACACCACTGGTGATCGTCGAGGGGACACTGAATAGTGCACGGTACATCCAAACCGTCATCGAACCCATCGTTCTACCATTCCTAGACCGGCAAGGGAACTTGCTGTTCCAACAGGACAATGCACGTCCGCATGTACCCCGTGCCACCCAACGTGCTCTAGAAGGTGTAAGTCAACTACCCTGGCCAGCAAGATCTCCGGATCTGTCCCCCATTGAGCATGTTTGGGACCGGATGAAGCGTCGTCTCACGCGGTCTGCACGTCAAGCACGAACGCTGGTCCAACTGAGGCTCCAGGTGGAAATGGCATGGCAAGCCGTTCCACAGGACTACATACAGCATCTCTACGATCGTCTCCATGGGAGAATAGCAGCCTGCATTGCTGCGAAAGGTGGATATACACTGTACTAGTGCCGACATTGTGCATGCTCTGTTGCCTGTGTCTATGTGCCTGTGGTTCTGTCAGTGTGATCATGTGATGTATCTGACCCCAGGAATGTGTCAATAAAGTTTCCACTTCCTGGGACAATGAATTCACGGTGTTCTTATTTCAATTTCCAGGAGTGTATTTCGGTAAGAAAGTTAAGTGACCACCTGCACGTAATGCGTCGTGGGCACCCAGCTGGGCGACAGTCGCCTGGAAAAAAGCCATTAGCGTGTGCCCCTTTCAGAGGCACAGGTGAAAAAAAAAGGGAGGCCATTATCCTCGCTATTGACATTCCTTTGTAGAAAGCACCGCAAATACGACACGCTCATTACTTGGAATGATACTTACGTCTGCACACCTGATTATGACTAGCGTCTTTCTCGAGAATTTTTTACTACCTTATGAAATGCCATACGGCTAATGAATGATGTTTTATGCCTTCCTATGTACATATTTGCTCATTTTCTTTAATATCTAGTTTCTAGCTGCACTGCAGCATTGCTTATTATAAAGTTTAATAGATGTACTAATATCACTATTTTCTGTCTACAGACCCAGTAAAGAATACGTTTCTGATAAACTTTCTTAGAAAAGAGAGCACAAATAGACATTTCCCTTCACAGGAATTGCATAAATACTATTTTAATGACTTGGTAATTTCTTTTCTAGAATAAATTGTGATGCATCACTGTAGTATTAAGATGTGACATAGGTATTAGACATGGCCATTTTTAGTGTAATATTTTTTCTGCTTGAGCTATGTCATGTTTAGATATAAGTTTTTGCATTGCTGCTGCTGCTTGCCAGGCATAGTGTTACTGAATTTGACTTTGTATTACTCTGTGAAGCCAGTTTTACTACTGATTTATTTTTATTGTTTGCTGCACATTGCCTTATATTAGTTGTAATGTATGCTGCTTGCTTCGCCATTTGTATATTTGATCATTGCTGTTTGTGTTAATTGTTTTGTGCTGCTGCATTGCCTCGTCCCTTAGTTTAGCATCTGAGCTCAGTAGATTTAAGTTAGCTTAAGAGGGGGTAGACTATATAAGAAACTAACTATGATGAATTGGAAGAAATGCAGTGAAAAGATATAAGAAAATGGTTTGGCCAAAAAAAAAGTAGTGTACAGTGGAGAAAAACTATTTTGAAAGAGGATGTGAACAGAATACAGAAAGCAGGCTTAGATAGTACTTTTGGGAATAATGATGAACAAAGGGAGATCTCCATGCAAAATACTGCAGTAAAACAAACCCTGTCCTTTCCTTTTGTGTCATCCCTCTATATATTTGTGTACCCTTGTGTATTTCTGTTTTTCCTGTCTTTATGTGTTCAGCTAATAAGATTTATGTTGTAGAACTTTTCAAATACTATGTTCTTTTCTTCATAAAGGTGTTTAGACATTATTTATTCTGTTTTGTTTTAATGCTCATGTGTGAAGTCGATGTTTCAATGATTACTCTGATCTTTTATGTATGTACTTATGTCATAATTCTTGTAACACTGACGTATATGTTATTTCGATTCTTTTGTAAAGCCCATATTACTACAAATGTTATCTGTACTATTATGTTCTTTAATGATGTATTTTGTACCTTTGTAATTGTATTTTCATGTTGTAAATTTATAATTGTATAGACACCAGTTCTTCAAATTAAGTTACATTTCACTGCACACGTTTCTATTGGTCATAGTATATGGACAATATGTGAGAAGTAGGGACTGATAGTGTTTGCACGTGTGTTAATGATTCAGCAAGGGACTGGATAACAGCATTGCTGGTTCTAAGGACGATTCCAGAAACTTTGTGAGTGCACAAGTGGTGGTTATGGACTTGCTGTATTCTCTGCAAGACTCTTCGATGGTGATTGTGCACCTGCACAGTCGCAACAGATGGCCCACGAGTACCATTATTTCTACAAGGACTGCAGTGGGTCTGCACCTCTGGTTGCCCACCAATACCATACTCTCTAACAGGACTACAGTGGGTCTGCTCTGTGATGACCTACCTACCAATATTCTTCAAAACTTCGAATGACTCTGCTGTGGGTTTGCTCTGTTGTGACCCATTACTTGTCTGCATGTCGAGAGTCAGCACTGTCTTTCCGTTGGAAGGACAACATTACTTCTTCAAGACTGCATGGAAATCCACTACTACCGTGTGCATTTTCTTTTACTGCTCAGACTTTGAGAAAAACACTGCTATTTTACTGTGATGAACGATTAGGACTGTCTTTATGGACTGTGAGAAAGTTTAGCTTTTGACCAACATTGTATCAATAAGTGTGTGCAATTGATATCTTTGTCATTGTAATTATGAAAAATTTTATCAAATCATTATTGGCCACTGCCCAAAACAATTTGTAAAATTTGTTGTGGGGAGCCTGGGGGCTATGTAAGTAGGCTGTTTAGGTTTTTTATTGGTAACGCCACCTCTGTTTGAAAATCACTGGCTGTGCTGTGTGCAGTCTGTGGCTAGTTTGCATTGTTGTCTGCCATTGTAGTGTTGGGCAGCGGCAGCTGGATGTGAACAGCGCGTAGTGTTGCGCAGTTGGAGGTGAGCCGCCAGCAGTGGTGGATGTGGAGAGAGAAATGGCGGAGTTTTGATATTTGTAAGAATGGATGTTATGAACTCCTATATATATTATGACTTTTGATGATATTAAGGTAAATACATTGTTTGTTCTCTATTAATATCCTTCATTTGCTAACTATCCCTATCAGTAGTTAGTGCCTTCCGTAGTTTGAATCTTTTATTTAGCTGGCAGTAATGGTACTTGCTGTATTGCAGTAGTTCGAGTAACCAAGATTATTGTGAGGTAAGTGATTTGTGAAACGTATAGGTTAATGTTAGTCAGGGCCATTCTTGTGTAGGGATTTTTGAAAGTCAGATTGCGTTGCGCCTAAAAATATTGTATGTCAGTTTTAAGCACAGTCATGTATAAATTTTTCTAAGGGGACGTTTCATAAATGTTACGAACAAGTGTCAACGTGATAACATGCTGTCACTGAGCAGTCCGTTTTACAGGAACCGTATTCGCGGGTGCAAATTCTCCCTTACACGTGCGTAACTAATAATGTTATATATGCATTTAAACATCCCCGTGAAGTTAACGTTCTGTTTGATGACCTAGAGCAAGTAGCTGACCACCCAACGCAGAATCACGCAAGAAATCTGCGACTATTAAAGTCGATTCACGGTGGACGTTACGCGACGTAACCATTAAACTAGGTTTGCGTTCACAGTGGACGAAACGTCAACAGGACGCGGTTTCGCATATCCCAGTACTGACCAATGACAGTGAGGTAATGTAACACCATCCGAGATACAAGAAATCTGACTAGTATCAATAGGGGACTGGCCATAAAGTGTACAAGTGACAAAGTAAAAGATTCGTAAAAGTTCTTGACAAAGTATAACATACGATCTGCCGAGAAGTGAAATAATTACAGAAACATCATGCAAACATTTTGAAATGTCGACATTTATCTGATGGAGATAAAGTACCTAAACATACAATTACATCAGTGTCAAAGTCAATATGTAGAACATTTAGCTGAACCACTATGAAATTCTTTTCTTTGTAAGTGCCAATAGCTTCAATCAATTTCATTTGTCCCATTCAACGGAACTAATATTTTTAATGTTGACAACAGATAACCAAATGGTAACTGTCTAGTAATGCGTGACAGTATCAGGAATGGAAAACTGATGTATATATGCAGTTCACTAAAATTACAAAAATCTGTTACCCTATGTAAGTGTGGTCTAGGTATTAAGATGACAGGCTAATTTCCGTTGTAAGTAACAACCATATATCATGCGTATAGGACTAGTAAATATGGGTTGAAGTCTAACTGGATAATTATTCTGCAACATGCATTCATGTAGAATGCAGCATGCATAAGAAAAATTTGGAAGTTAGCAGTAACAAGGAGACTGAGAAGCTGTACAACATGCTCTTACGGGACACTGGTTGAACAAACGAGCTGCATCAGTAGATATTACACCAATGATTAACTTGGAATTTTGGGAAGCGCAAATTCAGTGAAATATTCTATGCAACGACAAAAACGTTCAACACCATAGTTAAAGTAGTAGGAACTATAAAATTTCTACGGGGCATCTACATCAAATAACTTGTCGGCGACGAAAGAAAATGCTAATAGGGCTGTCATGCTGGACTGGTTTCACTAAACCCCATTTCAAGTCGTAGCGGATGTTAATGATTGAGGTTAATTTTACTGATACAGCCAGTTTGTTCAACCTGCGTCAAGCAAGAGTACGGTGGACAGCCTGGCTGAGTTTTATGGTTGCTGTTTGCTTTTAAATTATTCTTTTTCGTGGTTGTTTCTGTACGATTACTGCTGACATGCATACTTCATATTCAACCTTCATAAAGTATTTGCGTGATGAGGATATGGTTGTTACTTAAAACCTAAACTAACTAGTCATCTGAATTATTTTATGGAAATGCGGTATAGCGATCAAGATTTTCATAACTTTGTTCAGTTTTAAGAAACTTGTTTCAGGAAGTTATGACACTTAATGCCCAGCTTAGTCTGCATCTTCCCCGAGGTATTCTGACACTTGAAAATTTGTTGATTTTGCGTGTGTGGCGTTCATTGCAGACCATCATTCGTAGAAGAACGTGTTAAGCGTCACGAAAAAGAAGCAAATAGAGCGACGAGTAAGGCGAGAACAAAACCGCAACATTGCCTACTAGAGAACGAGTGAGCACGCTGGGAACGTATTATCAACCCCACCCCCGGCAACTACGTCAAAACTATTCTTCATGAACCTTGAGCTGACGTCTCGTTTTGTCGATGACCTTCGTGAGTCGATATCACCATGCGATATGCATATTTGAAATGTTTCGACGTTGCTTTTCACCCCTCAACAGTCCTTCAGATCGGTATGTAATGTGACATTTTACAGTAACTTGACAGACCCGTTTTGCGGATGGCCCAGCGCTAGAATATCAGAAACAAATGACACGAAGAATGGCCTCTACAAACCAGCGACTTACAAATTGCCGTTAGCAAGCACTGGTGCCGTGCAGGATTAGCTGAGCGGTCTTAGGCGGTGCTGTCATTGGCTGTGCGGCTGGTCCCGGCGGAGGTTCGAGTCCTCCCTCGGGCATGGGTGCGTGTGTTTGTCCTTAGAATAATTCAGGTTAAGTAGTGTGTAATCTTAGGGACTGATGATGTTAGCAGTTAAGTCCCATAAGATTTCACACACATTTGATCAGCAAGTACAATTAGGAGTAACAGGCAAACTGCACGGAAACAAAGTTTAGATTTATAGTACTCACAAATGCACCAATTTATACCACGCATGTGCTTGAGGCATAACTAGCAAAAGGAACAGTCTGAAGTAATGGTTTCTCACATGTACGAGGTGCATTCAAGTTCTAAGGCCTCGGATTTTTTTTCTCCGGAGTGGAAAGAGAAACATGCGCATTGTTTTAAAATGAGGCCGCGTTCATTGTCAATACGTCCCAGAGATGGCAGCACCATACGGCAGATGGAATTTTACCGCCAGCGGCGAGAATGAGAACTGTTTTAAATACTTAAAATGGCGACGATTTCCTTACTTGAACAGCGTGCAATCATTCGTTTTCTTAATTTGTGTGGTGTGAAACCAACTGAAATTCATCGACAGTTGAAGGAGACATGTGGTGATGGAGTTATGGATGTGTCGAAAGTGCGTTCGTGGGTGCGACAGTTTAATGAAGGCAGAAAATCGTTTGACAACAAACCGAAACAACCTCGGGCTCGCACAAGCCGGTCTGACGACATGATCGAGAAAGTGGAGAGAATTGTTTCGGGGGATCGCCGAATGACTGTTGAACAGATCGCCTCCAGAGTGGGTTCTGTGCACACAATCCTGCATGACGACCTGGCAATGCGAAAAGTGTCATCCAGGTGAGTGCCACGAATGCTGACGGACGACCACATGGCTGCCCGTGTGGCATGTTGCCAAGCAATGTTGACGCGCAACGACAGCATAAATGGGACTTTCTTTTCGTCGGTTGTGACAATGGATGAGACGTGGATGCCATTTTTCAATCCAGAAACAAAGCGCCAGTCAGCTCAATGGAAGCACACAGATTCACCGCCACCAAAAAAATTTTGGGTAACCGCCAGTCCTGAAAAAATGGTGTCCATGTTCTGGAACAGCGAGGGTGTAAACCTTACCCATTGCGTTCCAAAGGGCACTACGATAACAGGTGCATCCTACGAAAATATTTTGAAGAAAAAATTCCTTCCTGCACTGCAACAAAAACGTCCAGGAAGGGCTGCGCGTGTGCTGTTTCACCAAGACAACGCACCCGCACATCGAGCTAACGTTACGCAACAGTTTCTTCGTGATAACTTTGAAGTGATTTCTCATGCTCCCTACTAACCTGACCTGGCTCCTAGTGACTTTTGGCTTTTTCCTACAATGAAAGACACACTCCGTGGCCGCACATTCACCAGCAGTGCTGTTATTACCTCAGCGATTTTCCAGTGGTCAAAACAGACTCCTAAAGAAGCCTTCGCCGCTGCCATGGAATCATGGCGTCAGCGTTGTGAAAAATGTGTACATCTGCAGGGCGATTACGTCGAGAAGTAACGCCAGTTTCATCGATTTCGGGTGAGTAGTTAATTAGAAACTAAAATCGGAGGCCTTAGAACTTGAATGTACCTCTTATCACAAATTAGTTTTCTCTCATGTTCTCCATTAAAATTGGTTGGTTAATGGTGCACCACTTAAAATTAATCACAGTTCCGTTCATAGTCATGGTGACTACTGATGTGCGACAAAGACAGAAAAAAATTATTGGTGAAAGCTCGTGAGTTAAAAACGTTGGGTATATCAAATAACTTTCTCTATAGTACATGGAAGCTCAGGGCAGTGCTGACACGGAGAAGGTGCTGCCGTACGTGTGGAAATGGACAGTGCTATGCTAGTAGCAGAGCCATATGCAGCGAGGGCCTCACATGGTACGCTGGTTCAGTCCCAGCGGTCTCCGCGCTCAGCAGCCCCGGCCAATGGTACGGCGAGCCGCCAGTAGACTCGCTGACCGCTTCCTCGTCGTGCAGCATGACGGTTATGCGACCAGTCGCCGCCCGTGCACTCGCTCCCCAGGTGGCCCCATCTGCGCCAACTGCTGACGAGCGACCCGATGAGTTTGCCTTCGTTGGCGGGCAGCAGGCTGACCTCCAGTCGTCACTGCGCCACTCGCTGGCCAGGGGCTCCCATCCTTCGTCCCCACAGCCCGATCTCGGCGTTCGCCCAGTGCGCGCGGAACTCACAGGACCGCCACCAGAACGGCGTGCTCCGGCCCGTACTCTTCGTCGGCCTCCCGGCACCTAGCGAGCCTAGCGCTGGCTGCCTGCCACTCCCCCGCCGCCTTGTCCGCCCACTCGCTCGGCACCTGGAGGCGGCGTAGCTGCAGCGCGGGTTGTGGCATTCGCTCGTCAAGCGCCACCAGTGGGCCCGGCTGCCGCCCCGTGGCACGTACTAGTACTCCCGTGGTTCTGCTGCTCCACCACTACCACCTGAAGCCTCGGGACTCCGACGCCACTTGCCACCTTCTTTGCGAAGCTGTTGCGGGCGGCTGTCTTACCCGGTCGTGGGTACATTGCGCCCTGTCTAACGAAAAACGAAATCTGTTTAACATTAAATATGGAAAAACGGGTACACAAACACGTGCGCGCAAGGCATTAAATAAATTCCACTGTAGTTAAACACGTACCTTACAGTGCACAATTATTACCCTCTCTTTATGACACAGTATGATCGACATAGGTCGTCACTACATGAAATTAATGCATTACATATAAGGAAACGTGTCCAGTACTGGTCGCATAAATTTGAAACCTTTATTATTGCATATTTATTTCAGTCAGGGTCATCACCAATGCAACATTGACAAGGGGAGGCCGCGACGTTTGGAACGCGGATTTACTGCGAACTTCGTACACTCTTAGTACTTCATGAGGACAACAAAATGTTAGTAGTAGCGCGTACTTCTCAAGCGTTGAGAAAATCACAAGATAATTGCGGTCGTGAGATATATACCTCTGCGTGGCCATTTTAACCATGAAGCGGTGGCAGCCGAGTGGTTATCGTTCAAGCCCCGCAATTGCTGGATTGCAGGATCGAGTCCCGTTCGTCAGTTTTTATTTCCAGCACTTATTTTCTTTACTATTTATATTACAATTGATCTAATGGGAAAAATACGTGTAATCAAATGAACTTTGTAAATTTAATAAATGTTATTTGGCAGTCAAATTTTTATTGTCACAAATAATAGTCATAACCAAACGCATAAAGTGATACTGAAATGTATGCTTGTTCGCGATTTGAGGAATCCCTTATACCTGGAAGGAGCCCGAAACGACTTCTTACCTCCAAGTTTTGGCTGGCGCAGAAGGGTTTCGAAAGATTTACAATTAATCGTCGGTTTCGATATTACAAGTTGCTGGATGGTATTTTTCGTAAAAACATGGAAAACAAAAGTTTAACGGCGCCAGCGGCATTGAATAAATGCTATGTTTCCGCATACGCAAGGTCTTTTGACGTTTTCCGTCGAAAAAAACAAACCTCGTCAACATTTTCAAAGACCTCTTTCGGCCGATAATTTGGAAGCAAACCATGCATAACGCAGCATTTCCTTAAATATCGGCGCTGATAATTGGTCATGCAGTATATAGTGTATTTTAATAGCGTCTTCACGAGAAGTAATTTCTCTTTCGATTAAATACGAACAATTTTGAAGGCACGGACAAGCATACATTTTCAGTATCGCTTCATGCGTTTGGTCGTTTACTAGTTTTAAATATATTTGTGATAATTTGTAGACTGCCAAATAACATTGTAAATTTAATAAAAGTTTATCCGATTACACGTATTTTTCCCATTAGATGAACTGTAATATAAGTAGTAAAGAAAATGACTGTTAGAAATAAAAAACAGACGAACGGGACTTGATCCTGCGATTACGGGGCTTGAACGCTAACACTCGGCTGCCGCCGCTTCATGGTTAAAATGGCCACGCACAGGTATATATTTGACGACCGAAAGTATCTTGCGATTTTCTCAATAACGCCTGAGAATTACTCGCTATTGCTTACACGTTTTCTTGTCCTCATGGAGTACTACGAGTGTACGAAATTCACAGTAAATCCGCATTCCAAACGTCGTTGCCTCCCCTTATGAGTCCAGTGGACTCAATCACGCACAATATGTAACGTGCAACATACGTGTTTCTAGTGAGGAACATGCCACCTAGCAAGTAAGACTCAAACTGAACTGAAATTGAATTTCAAACTTGCCTGCTAGTTGGCGTGTTCACTATAAAGAATGATGTTGGAAATTGTGTACGATTGTACGACTTCATTGGACAGGATTGCACTGAAGATGTTTGCTCGGTGAGAAATCTATAGGGTTATTACAAATGATTGAAGCGATTTCACAGCTCTAAAATAACTTTATTATTTGTGATATTTTCACAATGCTTTGCACACACATACAAAAACTCAAAGTTTTTTTAGGCATTCACAAATGTTCGATATGTGCCCCTTCAGTGATTCGGCAGACATCAAGCCGATAATCAAGTTCCTCCCACACTCGGCGCAGCATGTCCCCATCAATGAGTTCGAAAGCATCGTTGATGCGAGCTCGCAGTTCTGGCACGTTTCTTGGTAGAGGAGGTTTAAACACTGAATCTTTCACATAACCCCACAGAAAGAAATCGCATGGGGTTAAGTAGGGAGAGCGTGGAGGCCATGACATGAATTGCTGATCATGATCTCCACCACGACCGATCCATCGGTTTTCCAATCTCCTGTTTAAGAAATGCCGAACATCATGATGGAAGTGCGGTGGAGCACCATCCTGTTGAAAGATGAAGTCGGCGCTGTCGGTCTCCAGTTGTGGCATGAGCCAATTTTCCAGCGTGTCCAGATACACGTGTCCTGTAACGTTTTTTTCGCAGAAGAAAAAGGGGCTGTAAACTTTAAACGGTGAGATTGCACAAAACACGTTAACTTTTGGTGAATTGCGAATTTGCTGCACGAATGCGTGAGGATTCTCTACCGCCCAGATTCGCACATTGTGTCTGTTCACTTCACCATTAAGAAAAAAATGTTGCTTCATCACTGAAAACAAGTTTCGCACTGAACGCATCCTCTTCCATGTGCTGTTGCAACCGCGCCGAAAATTCAAAGCGTTTGACTGTCATCGGGTGTCAGGGCTTGTAGCAATTGTAAACGGTAAGGCTTCTGCTTTAGCCTTTTCCGTAAAATTTTCCAAACCGTCGGCTGTGGTACGTTTAGCTCTCTGCTTGCTTTATTCGTCGACTTCCGCGGGCTACGCGTGAAACTTGCCCGCACGCGTTCAACCGTTTCTTCGCTCACTGCAGGCCGACCCGTCCATTTCCCCTTACAGAGGCATCCAGAAGCTTTAAACTGCGCATACCATCGCCGAATGGAGTTAGCAGTTGGTGGATCTTTGTTGAACTTCGTCCTGAAGTGTCGTTGCACTGTTACGACTGACTGATGTGAGTGCATTTCAAGCACGACATACGCTTTCTCGGCTCCTGTCGCCATTTTGTCTCACTGCGCTCTCGAGCGCTCTGGCGGCAGAAACCTGAAGTGCGGCTTCAGCCGAACAAAACTTCATGAGTTTTTCTACGTATCTGTAGTGTGTCGTGACCATATGTCAATGAATGGAGCTACAGTGAATTTATGAAATCGCTTCAATCATTTGTAATAGCCCTGTATATGCAATAATAAAAAACCGTTTCACAGATTTATATGATCAATGTTGGGCTTTGTTATTTGCAGTAATTGTGGTCTTGATGCAGAAACTTCGTAATGGAATCCAGTCACAACGACATAAACGTTCTGAACTCAATTTAGAGAAACTTGTCGCAGAAGCAAAGTCAGCTAACAGTATATGTTTGCGAAGACGTCCGCAGTCGTGCATTCCCAGCACCATAGTACCGCAACGCGCCACTACAGGAAGCAAACTGGAAATGGACTGCGCCATTTCTGTGGGTTCTATAAGGGCATACTGCGGTATTTGAACCTCGCGGTAAAAATGAAATACAGCATACTCCAAGCGGATCATCAATAACCAATAGCTCTGCAAAAAACCCGGAAACTTGACAAAACGGCACCTGCTGAAAAATAAATCTCTGCATCAATGTGCTAATTTTCAATTTTTGATACCATTTAATGAATAAATTCACTCAAAGTTAAGTAAAATATCACTTTCTAGCGGAGGTTCACAGTAGACTACGCGTACAACTCTGCGAATAGAACCGGAGAAACAAAATTCAGCGAAGCAATGCCCCACTTATGTTCACATACGGAAGTGAGGGCAATAGCTAAGAAAGACCGAAGAAGGAGAGTCTCCTGAAATGAAATTTTTACGGATATTGGGATGTACACCGAGAGATCAAAGAAGCCTGAAATGAGGAAAGGAACAGATTTTGCATGAAATAGAATATTGCCTAACAAAAGAGGCATATTGGAAGAATGGGGCAAAATGAACCGGACGTGTACTGTCGACCTAAAGGAGAGAGATGTTGACAAAGAAAACGTAATTTTTGTAAAGACAAAAACGTGCTATAATCTTACTCCATGAAGTACGGACTGGGAAACAGGTAACATCCATCGTTTATATTAAATTCAATTGATAGAATGAATACGAGGCTTTGAATTAATGTTCAACGCGTATTTTAGCAGTATTTTTGAAAGGATTCCATGGTACAGGGCTGATGGGGTGGAAGCATTGAGTCCAGTTTGGGGACACAGAATATAATTACACACACACACACACACACACACACACACACACACACACACACACACATTTCGAACTGCAGTTTTATTAAGGAACACTTAAATGTTCCGGCCTTACTTCCTTTAAAAGTAAAAGTTAAGATACAGCCCAAGACCGGCAAGTCTAATATAATTTCTATTATCAAAACTCATTAAAAATTCACAGGTATCAAACTTCAGAAGCATGACAATTTAACTTCAGGTATTTTCTTTAACTTAGCATGTTTGCTAAAAATACCTAAATCTTCCTCCAAATTTACTGCAATCACCAGAACTTAATGCTGACATGTTAGTTGAGGACTTTACAATCAACGAAAATGGATTACAGAGTTGCTGAGGTTGACGGCCTAGAGCGTTTAGTTAACTCGGTGACGTGATCCGACTCAGTGCCGTAGGCACTACAGCTAAATTGTCAACAGCTCGATATATAGCACAGGAAAATACTAGCAGCACCTGGCTCACATTCAGAAGTTACCACAACAGCCATGCGTTAACCAATAATAAAAGTAACTGACGTTAGGACACAAGCCTCACGAACTGTTATGAACAGAATGTCTATATGTAAATCGAAGGGCTGCCATGTGCAGCGGGGCATTAAGCGGAATCAGCGGCGCCTCTCCTGCTTACTAGGCAGGTGCGGTAACACTGGCGCAATGGTTAAAGCACCCAACTAGTAAACAGGAGAGACCAGGTTGTAATGCCAGTCCGGCACACATTTCCGCTCGTTGCCGCTGATTCCGCTTAAGGGGCTCCGGAAAGGCTCAAAATCATGAAAAGTTCAATTTTTACTTTTTTGCTTTTTCTGAATCTGCAGACTATTACCTTTTAATAGATATATAATTTATTCAATTCCGAAGACTACAACTATTTTTAAATTTTTTTTAAATGTGTTCTACATGGGCGTGACCCACTGTGGCGCTGTTAAACTGCTGTCAAATGGTGTTATTATTAACGTCCGTGTTCATCAGGTACATTTTAGTAATGTGAGATAAAGTATGTGTTGTGCCTAACCTGTAATGGTTCAATATATATCGCTGGTGTGATTGTCGATTGTTTCATGTTTATTTACTCTGTCGTTATCTCGAAAATATTCGTAATTAATTCTGTTTCTTGAGTCTCTGTTTTGTTGAAGTATAATAATGAGTAAAAGTAAAGTTATTAGAAATCCTCTGAAGGCTTTTAAGAAAAGGAGAAATGTTGGAAAGCCAAAGGTATGTGTTATTACTGTAAACAATAAAGACGATAACTAAGTGAGTGAACCTAACCTCTCAAGTACACCTGCCCATAGCAGTCAAAGTGGGAAAGAAAATACTTCACAGAAGAAGCTTGGTTCAATGAGTGAAAACTATGAATGTTATATGGGCGAATCGAATGTGAATGAAATATTTGATATGTCGGTTCTCAAAGGAATTTTTTCAAACTGTGTAAGATGTATTCATTGTAGTGAAGTTTGTCTGGAACTCTCCATAATAAAGCACGTAGGACTTGCTAGTGAAATACAACTGAAATGTGATAAGTGTTCATACATGACCACCTTTTGGAACAGTGTTGCAGTAACTGCAACTGAAGAAAATGGTAGCAAAATCTACGAACTCAACAACAAGCGATGCTTGCTTTAGACAAGGAACGCCTTCGGGCTGCAGACAGGGCTGTAAAGAGTCTAGAAATACAAGCAAGAGTAAACAGGAGGAGGAACAAGAGGACGCTGGAGGAGGAGTTTGCAGAGGATGAAGATAATCCATCCTATGGACCTGGAATGCACTAAAAAATTAATCCAATCTTTGTCGCTCGATTCCCAAAACTTTTATTTTCTCATACTAATTACATGTTTTCTAAGGATCTTCCAAACTTATTTGTTTCAAACTTTCAGTAAATGTTACACAGTACCTTCTGCATAATTTAACACAGCCTTTTTCCAAAAAACTGTATATTTTTGAATATATAAATAAAAAATTGCAAAAAAATGTTGTGAATTTTCATTACAATTGAAAAAAAAATCATCTTTAATAACTGAACTAAAATTTTGGAAAATCCCTGTGTTAAGTTGTAACCCATATTCCAATAAATAATCTGTAAAAAGTTCAACTTCCTACCTCAAATACTTTGTGAGGAAAAATGTAATTTATAAGCGTTATTTTAACATTGCAAGTATAGGGCGTTCCGGAGCCCCTTAATGGCCCGTCGGACATGACAGCCGCGATCCCCCTTCAATTTACGTATAACTTTTCACAGCTTTGGAATCTGCGCGTTGTCTCCTGTTTCTAAGAAACAGACACCACGCATTCAAATAAAAGAATGTCAAATTACAGTGATTAACTTCTTAACAGAAATATGTATGTTTCCGACTCCCCCTTAAGTGAAAAAAAAGGGGCCCCAGCTTTGCACACAATTCCAACGCGGTAACTGCTTGTAAGTTCGATTCAACAACGGCATGGAAATCACACACCCAATGGAGTACACGGCTTTAGCACATTTCTTAAAGCTCTGAACATGACAGATTTCTACCAAATCTTCGATATCCTCACAAATATTAACACAATCAAAAATTTCAAACATCTTTCAAACAATAAACAAGGCAGTGTCAGAGCAATATAACGAGCCCAGACGAGGCACTAAGCCGGCAATACGACTAGTACCGGGCAAATTGATTTCAACGCCATAAACAGAGTAAGATCTCTTTATGTTCTACTAATTATCCCTGCACAATTCTATGAGTGAATTACGTTTCCTACTTAACCATCTATACACTCGCAGAATCGATGTGCAAAGTAGTACAGTACTATTACTATTCCATGAGCGCATAATTACTCTTTGTAGTATTCTCTGGTGTGCTGAGGAGACTTCTAGGATCTTCTCCGTGCCGAATAGCCGCATTGAATAATTGTAATTTTGCTATCGAGATTACTGGAAGAAAGATTGAAAATATATTTTATGCTACTCAAGAAAATATATACTGAGCATTTACGTCAAAGGTGTGTAAGAAATTTCATTATATATGTATACTCTAATTGGAAATTTGCACGGAGGTGTTTCGTTGGTAATCAGAAGGGAACTTCCGATGAATTAGAAACGAACCTGCAATTATTAGATACAAGAACTCCACTATTTCATCGGATAGTTAAACTATCAAAGCAAACTTTCCCCTTGATCTGAGATTTCCCGGCTGACTACGCAACGCAAGAAAACCAAGACATTTTATTTACACAGGATTGCAGATCGCTTCGAATCATCGAGACTGCGGACAAGGAGAGGCATCGTCCGAATCTGATTAAACAAGTAAATCTCAATTATAACTTTCTTGAGCGACTGTGATGAGGCTGCTTATGAATGAGATCATTAACAAAATACTAATAACTTTCCTCCTCACCAGCAACCGCTATAAACCCAATATTAATTAAAATTATAAGCGCGGAGCACGAACCTCCTTGAAGGTCAGATGTGCAGTGCAGTGGCGAGACAACTCACCATTTTAAAGTCTCCAGCAGGCAACAGCAGAAAGACGGGGGCAACGAGCAACGCACCGTCCCCAGGACACAGACAGCCCGCCAACGGCGACTGCGTCTGCTGCGTGGCCACTGTCAAACTGCAGTCCCGCTACAAGGGAGACCCCGGCGCAGCGCCGCCACAGCTCTCTTGCTATTTCGACTCACTGCTGCAAAGCTGCGCCCGTCACGCCCCCTCTTCAACCCGCGGCCAACAGACTCCGGCGCTCCTCGACAGAGCGCGCGCAGATAAACCCAAGGCTAGAGAGCCTGTATAGGGAGAGAGTGGCCAACCGGACGAAACGGCGGCCAATTTTCTGCCAAACTGCGAGCGGGACTTTTGAATGGCCAGTAGTGGAGTACGCCCTCACCGAATCAAAAGCACAAGACAATATGGCGAAATCATTCGTTAAATGCATTTATTTACAGCTATAATATACTCATAGTAGCCTACTACGTACAGCACAGGAAAATTTGATACAGTGACTGTAAAAATTATTCGTTACTTGCGTTTATCTCCTTTAAAGTTCGTTTACTAGACATATTGCAATGGAAGTAACGTAAATAAAAGAAATACACTGTATAGCATTTGTTTTGTATCGGAAGTGCATAACGCTAAAGATTTAACGTACCTGTATTACGCCAGATAAATGAAAGTCGTAAGCAGTTGTTTACTTCTGACATGCAAAAAGTGTGAGACGTGTTATAGTTCAATTCTTTTATCTTGGCGGCTCGCGCATGCCCGCCCAGACGCGGGAGATTGCTGCGTTGCCAGTTGCACACGACGCACGCGCCAATAGAAGCAGCGCCATAGTATGGCTTAGTTCGCAAGCTTACGTTTAGGGGGGAGCGCGCAGTTCATGAAGTAAGGCCACCACGGCCGCATTAACGCTTTCGCTGTTACAAAGACGTGCTCCCTGCATTTCGCGCTGTGCGCGATTTTGTCATAACTGCACTGCTCGCCTGTGCAGACACATGGTATTCCCACTGCTTTGACACACTTATCATTCGATTCCACAAAAACTATTTGGCCCAAAAATTTGATTTTTACATGTCTTCTTGACTGATACCTTCCCCCCATAAATGACTTAATTTTGTTTCGATGTTCAACGCAGTTATTATGCAGCATTAAATGTAGTAAACCATTGCACGAAATTTTGAAGAGGTTGCAGAGGTAGAAGTCCATAGCGTATATCTCCGTATGGTCGATTTTAGTTGCCACAATGTTGAGAATGAAATGTGGACAAGATACCTAAATTTCATATAAAATTTACTGTATAACAATATCTCATTTAAGTACCACATAGGTATCGTATGTAATATTGAGAAATATTCCGTCTTTCGCGACTGTAACAAAAGTTTTATTTACGCTGAGCACGTTTGGCTTTATTTTAAAGCACTTCAATGAATCAAAAGGAAGTAGACAAAATACATTAAACAAAACTGTGGACTTACAAAAAGATTAGGACTTGAATATACCGTCTATCAATGAAGTGCTCTCAGCTATGTCAAATACAATTTTTGTGTGTGGCACACACAAACATCATTTATTTGCTAAAACACTGATCAGCCTACACAAACGTTGAATATTGTGTTACCGCAGCACTAAACTACGAAAGGTGACTTGGCAATGGAGGAGACAAAATACTGTCCACTGAAGATGCTTCAAAAGAGAGAAACGCGTCTGGTCTAAATAAGTCGCTTATTACAGTTGCAGAAGAGGAATATATTTCAGTACCATTGGTAAAACTGCGACTGTGGAACAAAAACAAGAAAGAGAACATGAGTACCATTGTGTATGTGCCATATCTTTCATTGATTGAAGTGCTTTAAAATAAAGCCAAACGCATCCGGTGTAAATAAAACTTTTATTACAGTCGCGAAAGACGTAATATTTCTCAATATTACATACGACACCTATGTGGTACTTAAATGAGATATTGTTATACAGTAAATTTTATATGAAATTTAGGTATCTTGTCCACATTTCATTCTCAACATTGTGGCAACTAAAATCGACCATACGGAAAGTATGCGCCATGGACTTCTACCTCTGCAAACTCTTCAAAACTTCGTGCAATGGTTTACTACATTTAATGCTGCATAATAACTGCGTTGAACATCGAAACAAAATTAAGTCATTTATGGGGGGAAGGTATCAGTCAAGAAGCAGTGTAAAAATCAAATTTTTGGGCCGAATAGTTTTTTGTGAAATCGAATGATAAGTGCGTCAAAGCAGTGGGAACACCATGTGTCTGCACAGGCGAGCAGTGCAGTGGTGACAAAATTGCGCACAGCGCGGAATGCGGGGGGCACATGTTTGCAGCAGCGAAAGGGTTAATGAAGAGACAAAGCACTAGAAATATCAAAAAATAGCATTCAAACGAATATAATTCATGAAGTAAGGCACTTCGATATTGTTTTTAAATAATTAAAATATTAAACACCGCAGAAGGTTTAAACTCACAACCTTTCGCGTAGAAGCCAAATACCTTAACCATTACGCTAACGCAGAGCGCCTGCCTACAATACGCAGTGAGGACTGTAACCATTCAGGCAAAATACTGACAAACACTTTTGGTACGACTATGAATTACTCACGCTTCGTCGAAGTACAATAGGAAATAAACAATTACCGGTCTTCTTTAGTGCGGAAAAGCGGTTCATGAGATTGATACAAACACCTTTCCTTGCTATCGACTGAATTAGGAGTCTTATTTCTTGTTTGGTTTAATTAATTAATAGAATATGAAGCAATTGGTATAAAGAACGCTTTTTCCAAACTTTCTATAAAAGAAAGTCTGCTATCAAGACATTGCTTTTGTTCTATTACTTTATTTATGACTGAACGTTTCTAAAACTGAAGACACTCGTCCATGCTATGCACTTCAGTCGAGATCTGGCAACGTCGTTCTCTGTTCATTGGCTGACTGTGTTTTGTGACGTCAGATGCGCAGAACGAACCTAAACTCGGCCGCCAACATAAATGACGTGCACTTTAGTACTTCTTGTCACGTCTTCAAACTTTTCACACAGCCAATTTACAGGTCTGTTATCAAATTTAACTACGTATATTGCAAGTTGTTTTATATGTAGTAAAAAGCAAAAACGACTTACTTCGTATAGATAAGACTGCTTGGTTGGTTTCCACAAGGCTCCCATTTCATTTATGTCGACCCTGTTGACTGCGACTGCCCACTGCTTTCGTCTTTCTCCATTCCGTGGAAATGTTAACATGTGAAATCCACCTTCGCCTCTATTCGAACAACCAAATGCAGCACAATCTGGCATCGTTTACGAACGTCTGCAGAACGGTTTACAGATGTCAAAAACAATACTGTACAATTACTAACGCGTTTACTTCAAACATATCGAACATGCATGCACAACGCATAGCAAGTCTCTCAATAATTCAAATACCTTTTAATCTTTTCCAAAACTCCTCTGAACTTCAATTCAACTCAAAAACACGGTGAACATAGGAAGCGCGAGAGACGTTTGGCAGAAAAATGGCGCCAAAGCTAATGAACCAATCACGGGCAACTTCAGCTATGGCCACTCTCTCCCTATACAGGCTCTCTACCCAAGGCGACAAGAACATGGCAGAGTGCTACGGGTCAATTTCTTTCCATTACATAACTCAGTTGTTTAAATAACTGTAATATATCAAAAAGAGTTTGGTATCATCTCGGTTCCGAGAGTTCCGGAACCTATACAGAACATTGGAATGGAGATCAACGTAAACATCATTTCCGCTCGTTTTATTGCTCATGAAAACCACACATTGCATGTTGTACCACCATACAGTGAGACCTACAGAGGTGGTGGTCCAGATTGCTGTACACACCGGTACCTCTAATATCCAGTAGCATGTTCTCTTGCATTGATGAACGCCTGTATTCGGCGTGGCATACTATCCACAAGTTCATCGAGGCACTGTTGGTCCAGATTGCCCCACTGCTCAACGGCAATTCGGCGTAGATCCCTGGTTGCTGGGTCACGTCGTCCGTGAACAGCCCTTTTCAGTCTATTCCAGGCTTTTTTGACAGGGTTCACGTCTGGGGAACGTTCTGGCCACTCAAGTCGAGTGATGTCGTTATACTGAAGGCAGTCATTCACAAGATGCGCACGATGAGGGCGAGAATTGTCGTCCATGAAGACGAATACGAATGCTCGCCAATATGCGACCAATATGGATGCACTATCGGTCGGAGGATGGCATTCGTGTATCGTACAGCCGTTACGGCGCCTTTCATGACCACCAGTGGCGTACGTCGGCCCCAAATAAAGCCGCCCCAGAACATCAGGGAACCTCCTACCTTGCTGCACTCACTGGACAGTGTGCCTGAAATAAATGATATTTATATAGTTCAGAAAAACGAAACATTTTCAAATCAGTTTGTGCCCTTTCAAATAACGCGGACAGTCCTCTGCCTTCAATGTCTGCAATTTTCACTTTACTGTTAATTTACAAAGAGCACAATATAGACAGAGACAAAAAGCAAAATATTACAACTTAACTATATCTGCAAAAAATACTAAGATAATAGGTTTCCGAGGGAAGAATCCAGTCATATTGAAGAGAAGAACAAACGAAAAAATTTAAAATAAGTACCTTACTTCAGTTATCTACATCACTTTTAACTATGACAAAAAAAACTGAGAACAAAGTTAATGAATATCACGCTGTCTGCGGAAAGTTGGAGGAACTTTAAGAAGAAGAACAGGTGCAGTATGTGGATGAAAGTGTCGCTCAGCCAGATGAAGTCGCCTGTCCTCAGAGGAAACGTCTCAGTCTGCAACATCCGAGCTATCACAGAGGCTAGGATTACTCATAGTTGCGAGCTCCCATGTTAGGCGCGTCATGCGGCCCCTTTTGGACATGGCTGCCAAGAAGAGCAAGAAAGCCAATACGCACTCCGTGTGCTAACCGGGTGGAGTCATTACGGACGTTGAAAGCGTCCTCCCGGATAGCATGAAGAGCACAGGGTTCAGCCAACTGCAGGTGCTGGCTCACGTCAGTACCAATGATATGTGTCACTTTGAATCGGAAGAGATTGGATTCGAGCGGCTAACAGAAGTGGTAAAGGCTGCCAGTCTTGCTGGCGAGATGAATGCAGAGCTGACCATTTGCAGCATAGTCGACAGGACCGATTGCGTAACTCTGGAACAGAGCCGAGTAGAGGGTCTGAATCTGAGGCTCAGACGGTTCTGCGACCGTGTAGGCTGCAGACTCCTCGACTTGTGCCAAAGGATGGTTGGGTTTCGGGTTCCACTAAATAGGTCAGGAGTCCACTACACGCAGGAGGCGGCTACACGGGTAGCCGGGGCTGTGTGGCGTGGACTGAGCTGTTTTTTAGATTATAGGGTCTCGATAAAACACAAAAGGGGCTTCAGTCACAAAGGGTGTAGGTCGAATACAGGAATAACGTTGATGCAGGAATCATCGGTATAGCAGTGGTAAATTGTCTTAACTGTGTTGGTAAAGTAAAAGAGCTCCAAGCGCTAATAAAAAGCACTGATGGTTAGCTCGTTATAGGCACCGAAAATACGGAGATAATTTCAGCGGCAATTTTTTCGAAGAATCTAATGGTAGTCCGAAAGATGCCTAAACACAGTTGGCGGTGGCGTGTTTGTTCCTGTTAATAGTTTACTTTGTCGGGAAATTGCAGTAGTTAGTTCCTGAAAGTTAGAGTGGGCAGAGATAATTGTTGGCAACTGGAATAAAACAGTAATAGGATACTTTTACCGACTTCTCAATTCAGATTATACAGGTTAAAAAAAATTCAGTTTGATTTCAATCACGTACCCCACTCATACGATAACAGTTGGTGGTGACTTTAATTTACCCTCGATATGTTGGCAAAAATACATGTTTAATTCCGGAGGTACGTGTCAAATATCGTCCGAAAATGTGCTATACGCATTCTGTGAAAATTATTTCGAGCAGTTAGGTCATGAGCCCACGGGAATAGTAAACGGTTGTGAAAACACACTTGACCTCTTAGCAACAAATAATCCTTAGTTAATAATGAGCATCAAAACCGATACAGGGGTTAGTGAACACAGGGTTGTCGTAGCGAGATTTAATATTGTAATCCCCAGATTCTCTAAAAATAAGCGAAAAATATACCTATTTAAAAAAGCAGATAAAAATTCACTTGACGCCTTCCTGAGGGACCATCTCCACTCATTCCTAATTAACAATACAAGTGTAGATCAGATGTGGCTTGAATTCAAACAAATAGTAATAGATTAAACATTTAAAAAGTATAATAAATAGACCACCCAGACTGCTCGTGGCCATTATTGTGTATGAACATTTACGTGCAGAAATGGACTGCGCAGTCGCGTCTTTGAATAAAAAGGTGTCAGCAATCATTTCTGTTTCAGAATTAGATGCGCAGTGTACACGCAAAATTAAGCAAAACTAGCGGCGTTATCCTTTTCGTTCGTAATAAGAGCTTCGGTAGCTCCTATTTGAACCATACATGCTTTCGGATACAAATTTTGTAGTCTTCCTGATGCGATTGTATGCGATTTCCTGAAGCCAGTAAGCCATCTTGGAGAAGCTGTAAATTCTTTTACTCCTATGTTGTTAGTAATGTGTATAGCCCAGTCGTGCAACCTGGTATTTCTAACACAGAATAAAATGTGTATGGCTTCATAATAAAGCTCAAAATATTTCGCGTTTGACATCACCTTTGTTTCCGATCGACTAACACATCGTTCTGCGATATAATTTTTCCACCTGTGTGTTTTCCGTCAGAACGTCAAAGCGAAATTTGTGTTCAACAGTACTGACACGAAGAAATTTCTTGCCACACGTTCATATAAAACACCATCGCTTTTTCTTCGTCTGAAAATTAAAATTCAGTTTCTGACTTTTCTTTCGGAGAGACGTGTTAATCAAATGAGCCACTGTTAGCCGCAAATTATTCATGAGTTTAATAACCTTCATTTTCTTCGCGTTAGGGGGTTATGGATCTGCAGTATCGAGTGTTTTACTCGTTCTTGACCATCACGTCTGCAATGTTTAAATGTCCGTATAGAATTTCAACAACCATTGTGCACGTCACATCATCTTCACACGTTCCCTATTGCTCAGTTACATTAGCGTCAATGGTATACGTCCGTAGTAGGTAGGAAAACATTCATAGGTTTCCCATCGTCTGTTCGGCGAGACTGGTTGTGCGAAATACTTCTAGGAGCTCCAGCTCTTGTGAGAACTATGTGTTCCCAAGTTTTTTGAAGAAGTGAAAGAAAGTAAATAAAAAGGAGCGGATATTAGTTTAATTGAAAACGCCCAGTCAGTATATACCCGTTTTTGTTACTTTTTCATTGTAAGTTCCAGTGTGTAACGGAATCTGAAATTCAGCATGTGATTTTCTTTTTAGTGACGTCACCTGCGAATCACAAATCATGACAGGTTTCGATACGACTATTCAGGCGGTTTCCAAGTTAGATTATGGATGTGATTACATACGGCGACATTCTGTGGAAACCGATATCTCGATAAAATGTGTGAACCAGGTGCAGACGATTTATTGAGTAGACGTTAATTTGTCGTTATTTTAGTACTTTTAGTCAACAAAAAAATGGTTCAAATGGCTCTGAGCACTATGGGACTTAACATCTATGGTCACCAGTCCCCTAGAACTTAGGACTACGTAAACCTAACCAACCTACAACACCCAGTCTTCACGAGGCAGAGAAAATCCCTGATCCCGCCGGGAATCGAACCTGGGAACCCTGGCGTGGGAAGCGAGAACGCTACCGCACGACCACGAGCTGCGGACTTTGGTCAACCCGTTACTGTTTATAATCTGGAGCACTATATTGCGTTTCGTTATACTGGAAAAAAGTAAAAGGTAGTGTATTTCGTTGCTGTTTTAAAAACATCAGGAGTTTGAGAATGCACTGTTGAAGACCATATCATTAAATAATGAGATGAAGGTTACCGAGGAGATACGAATTGTCTTCCGTTTAGATTTATATATGTATAAATACTGCAAAATTATCGATGAGGACCATTATACATTCGTCTCTAAAACGTAGGTGCATCAGTTTATGAAATATTGTTAACATTTTCTTTCTCCCTTTTCTGTATGTGATATGAATTTTGTAACTTCTTTTATTGTAATCATTAATATTGATATCTGCTTTCCTGCTGATTTAAATACGAATTTAAGTTTGGTCTCTAGGCTTGGTAAGATTTTAAATCAAGCGATCACAGTAAGCTATGCACCAAAGGTTTTTAGTCTGTTTTCATAGTGATGCCTTTGGTATCGGAAGAAAGCTACAGCCATATGCTGTGTTACTAGTTTCTAATTTTCCTCCACAATTATCACCCAAACGAAATAAAGAGTGACTGCTAATGCAGCAAAGTAATTACGCAAGGCATGTGATCTGCATCGGACAATGTAATGTGTAAGACCATTTGTCTGCCCTTCTGTCGCTATGGAAGTAAAGAAAACAACAAGATTTTGATGAAGAAACAAATCGTTTAATTCTATCTGACTCACTACAACAGGTTTCTACATAGGCTCAGGTTCTAGTCTTACACCTTCGGTACCTGAATTGGCCTTAGTAAAAACCGTAAAACTAAAAAGATTATTTTGTGTAAAAGCTGGCTATATTGGGTAAAGCTAATGTTAGTTCTGTAGCATTCTTTTAACAGTTTATATATATTTTTGAGGAATTGTCTGAAAACATGCTTCGATAATGAACTGCAGGCCAACAGTGTCGCAGAATTAGGAATCTCGCCAAAGATACAATAACTCTAGAACTTGTAAAACTTTCATACAGAAACAACAGTATATACAAAAATTTAGTAGTTGCGCGCTATGAATGTTAAAATGATAGTCACTAAATTAATTTCGGTAAATCTGCAGAAATTACGTTATATTTAATGTTACATACCTAATATTAATACAGTACGTCCCTCAGCTAGCAAAATCATTACTTCATTTCCGTGATACATGGGAAAAGCTGTACAATCGACAATTTCAACAGTGCATTATGAGAGGGATTCGGCATTATTCTGCTAAGTCACGTGAGTTCGATAAAACTCGTCGCTGTTTGTCAAAGGTGTTTCAACAGACCATTGCGCTTTCGACAGTGCGCAGCAGTGCTTCGGCAGTGTTGACAGTTGGTAGTACGTTGTGGTTGGCTGCTGAGAACAGTTTGGTAGGAAGTGTGCGTGCACGGAGAAATGCTTAGGCGGCTAATTTTGTGAAAGCCGAGTACTGATTTCTGTGATGTCTTTACAACGATAATGAATCCACGGATGCGCAGATACAGGGTGACATGAACAGTGGTTGAGTGAAAGGAAGTTCTCAGGTTTTAGAAGACGTGCTCGCTAGTGGAAGTAGTGCGTTTCGCCTCTGCACTGAAGTAACGACTTTGGAACTTCATTAGTACGATGAGAGTACGACTGAATACGTAATATCCCTTTCAGACCCAACCCAAACTTGAAATGAAAATTTTGAAATAAATGCATTTTTGTAACTAAACAAAATATAGAATCGTGGACCAATTGTTAGAAAATTTTGTTTTTTAATTTTGATACAAATTTTGCACCCACACGATTGTGTGGGTCGGGATTATCTTACATATTTATGTAATTTCTTGCAGTGATATTCACGAAAGCAATTACTGTCTTTTGAGAAACACAAATAAATATTACACTTCAGACATCTTGTTCTCGTCTTCTTATTGCAATTTTTTGCCTGCAGCAACGAGCTGAAGGCAAATCATCAACAGTTGGCCAGTGACGATATCCGTCTAGCCGCTTCTCATCACATGGTGTGTTTGCTAGTTTGTACATTTTATTTGGTGGCTCTTCATCGGATTCACTTTCATGTTCCTGTCCTGAAGGAGAAGAAATTAGCGCTTCCCCAGTCACTTGTCGGAATCCAAGAAGATCTAAAGTGTTTTTCTTTTGTACTTTATTGGCTTCGCATTCAACTTTTTATTGTAACCAGGAATTGACGCAAACCAAATCAAGTAAATGAAACAAAACTTTTAAAGTCCACATTTTTGTGTTCAAGAAAGTCCTGTAGGTCTTCATCATTTGATCGCAAAGGTCCACTCCTCCCATACACAGGTTGTACTTCACTACGACTGCAGGACATTGCACTAAGATGTGCTTCTTTTCTGGTTTACTCCATCTCTCAGCATTGCTTACAGGTTCACATCCTGTACAAGTAGAGGCAAGGGTCACAGCTTTTGAATCTTTCCACTGGACAATGATTATTTTATCATCGTCCCTGCAGAATTCTTCCATATCTCCTCTCCTCAGTCTTTTTCTTCTGTCAGGTGAACTGGTTTCACTCTGTTTTTCATTATGGTTCCTGTTCCTTCCAGCCCTAGGTCAAGTAACTGTTGAAATAATGTGAAAGCTATAAAATATCTGCCAAAATATAGTCTTGGACCTTGAGGTAATGTTTGAGCAAGGCGAAGCATTACAGATGGCCCAAGACCAAGGCCAACATCTGGCAGAGGAGTTGATTTACCTTGATAAAATTCAAAATCAAGTACTAAACCTTTCGTCGTGGCCAAAACAAAGTTTTTAATTCCCAAAGGGCGCGGTTTGTATGGAACATACTGAGACAATGTGCAGCGTCCAGTAAATGGTACCATTTGCTCATCAATGGAATAATCATATTGAGAGGGGCGTGGAAGTCTCAAACAAGCACTGCGTACAACATTAATTGCAGGTTGTACTTTCCACAATCTATTAGTTTCTGATTCACGTGGAATGTTGTTAGTGTCCACAACATGCAGTGCTGTTTTGAGAGTAGAGAACCTGTCTCTAGGCATACAATCTGCAATAGTTGGCATACGCAATGACTTCTGCCAGTACATGCGTCTACGAGGCTATCTAATGCATCCCATAAGAACATGCGTGACATACAGCTTTTTTATCTCTTGAGGATTTGTATGAAGAAACTTTCCTTTCTTCGAAAAGTAGTAACTGTTAGTGCAGTCAGATTCTAACTGAAAAAAATCTTTTGGGTAGTACTTGCTGAAATAGCTCATTGGAGTTTTAATTTCCTGTCCTATCTCACTCTCTTGAGTGCGCAAAAATTTTGGAGGTGAATGGTCTTTTTCTCCAAGTGGACAAACGACGATGTGTTTCCATTGTTCTTTTAGAATTCTTTCTACTTTGTTGACTGGGAAAATTGTCCTGAACTTCTGGAGCAACTGGTAGTATTGTTGCAGAAGCATTGTTACAATTTTCCTCCTCGTCAGAAGATTCAGAGCTTTCTCCAAGTCTAGGTTTGATTGTTGGAAGAGTCCAAGTTGTATCTAACAATTCGTCATCACTACTGAAGACTTCTACTTCAGAGTCATCTAATTTGGCTAGAATTTCCTCGTCTGTAAGCCCTAAAACGAAAAACAAACAAACGAACTGTGAAAATTGATGCGTGAATCCAATAGTAAAATGACTTATCTATTCCGTAATCTGTTCTGAATCGTAACCACAAACATCGATCGAAAACGACCATATGCCGGTAAAATAGTCCCAACACGCACAATTATGCGTGTAGATGTTACAGCCATTTCACCTATGAAAGTATTCAAATAATTGTGTGGGACATATTTTTATTTACTTCTGTACACCTTTCGGAATCTCAAACACATTTTTCCAAATGTCAAAATACAATAAATAAAGCACAATAAACATTTACCACGACAGACATGCCTCCGACACACCATCTTGAAAACTACCAAAGATTAAGACACAATATCTCGCGTCTGTAACGAGATATCGATATAAATCGAGTTGTATACAAAACAGCGATTCCTGCACACTCGTGTGACTGGGGACTCAACTGCATAGCGGAATAATATGATGCTGCAACGCAAATAAACTGCACCCACACAATTGTGCGTATCCGGTCTGAAAGGGATATCATATTTCAAAGTAATATGATTTCTCGAGCTGCGAATTAGGACCGCTATAAAACGATAAATGCATCTGATAAGCTTGAACTATGAATCCAGTTGACGTAGTTTATTTACATGTCTTATTAATTTCAGAAAATTACGATTCATTCTCGAAAATTACGTATTGAGTAATAGCATCAATTATTATGACTCTCACGCATTTCGCAGCGTACGTGTAGGGCAGTGCAATCATGCAATTGTAAATCAGGCGTGACCAACTACGAGTTTAGTTCTGCCTCCTTATGGTTGGATGCAGTTAGATCATTTCTTTTTGCAATAAGCGTGTTCTTGTACAGTAGCTTATCTGTGTTCTTTGGAGAGCTTCAAGTAATACTGCCTTCTGTGCCAATAATATTTGATTCTGGTCGAATGGTTACATTGGTCGGATAGTAGATTGTAGTGTTTCCGTAAACCTCAATGTAGTACTATTTTCTTATCTTGGCGATTGGTAGTTTTCTGATTGGTCTATTACATCACAATTAACGTATTGTCCATCTGCCGCATGGTTCGCGATTCATGAGCAGATAGGTTACTATTAAAGCAAGTGTTCTGCCTTAACGATGGTAGCGTTTTGATGTATGTGATCTCTTGTTTTTCGCGGTACGTTACTATTCTGACGGCGCTACATAGCAGACAGTGTAACTCGCCGTTTGTTGTCTGCTACCGTAGGAAGTAGCAATGATGTAACCAGCAGTTCGCCAAACCTTTATTCTGTCTTTAAATTTAAAAAAACTTGGTGTTGTTTACCTTCTCGTTCGCTCAGAGTGTACGTGTTGGACTATTTCTGTAGTTAACGTTTTGTCATTCATTCGAAAGAAAGGTTTCTGCAAGCAACTTCGTTTTCGTAGCTGTCGGATAGACAGCGGGGCGATTGAGTTTGGGGATGTCACCTTCTTTATATTGAAGTACTAGTTGCGATCCTAATAAGTTCTAACATTTGTTGTTTTATTGCTTCGCCCTTTCAGCCCTCTCTTCCATTGGTAGGGAAGTATCCCTGTTTTTGTTGGTGATATGAGCGGTCGCTCTTGCAGTGCTGCCAACTCTTTAACTGAGGAGATGGTCCAGCTCCAACGGCGGGGTAGGTAGGTGTCCTTCTGCTGGGTGCCTGGTCATGTCGGCATATGGGGCAATGAACAGGCCGATCGGGCTGCCAAGGAGGCCTGCAGAGAGAAGGATGTGGTCCAGTGTTCTATTCCCTTGCAGTCTGTCTTTTCTGCACTCCACAAGAAGTGCATGGACTTGTGGGAGGGAGAATGGCTGGCGGTGACGGCCAATAAACTGCGTTTGGTGAAGCCAACAACTCAGCCGTGGCGTTCCTCCTGCCGGTTGCTCAGGCGGGAAGAAGTGACCCTCATACGTCTTCGGAGTGGGCACTGTCCTCTCACACACAGCTTTGTATTACGGCGCGAGGATCCCCCGTTTTGTGATGCTTGTGGTGTGCACATCTCTGTCCGGCACATTTTAACAGACTGCACTTTATACTGTGATGCAAGGGCAGAAGCACAAGTTGATGGGGATCTGCCCTGTGTTTTAGCTAATGATGAGGTGTGTGTCTAGGGTTTTAAAGTTTTTTGATGTGTCTGGAATCTGGCCTAAGCTTTTAATATGGCCTGAGCTCTTAGACTGGAGGTTTTAGTATACTGCAAAGTGGCTGGCTCCTCCCTTTTTTCCTTACGGTCAGCCAGCCACATCCATCTGCTATATTGTTTTAGCTCCCTCTACCACTTTCTTCCTGTGTTGTCCATGTTTTACTGCTGAAGGCATACTTCGTCCCACGCTTCCGTGTGGGTGGGCACATATTTTTACAAGCTTGTTACCTGTGATTTACGTTCTGTTTTACCTTACTCTCCTGAGTATTTTCTTGACACCCGTCTCAATCTGTTACTGAGCGGGCGCTGAAGACCTTGCCGTCGTGCGCCCATACAACCCTCTCCGTCCCATCACCCCAACTCTCCAAATCGAAATAAGCTATATATGCCTACAAAATAAGCCGAATAAAGCTGAAATCAAACAAGGTGTATTGTGCAATTTCTTTGCATTAATTAAACTGTGTAATTTATTTAACGGGGGAGGGACGCATACGAAAATGCAGTAAGATGTTCTTAGGTACTGCGCGTTGATAGTAGTTGGCAGACAACGGAAGCCTTCGGCCGGCAGTCATTTGTCTTTTTGTTGTAACTAACATTATGTAGCTGATTTGTGTGAGGTAGCCATTGTAGTCCACTGTTATTGTTTCACGCTTCACTGTTTTGCGTGTTTTTTTTTTTATTATTGTGCCGTATTGTATCAGAATGTAGATAGGCAGTTTCTGGCCCATCTCGGTTTGTCGCCTTCAGTGCCTATCGGAAGGCCTTCAGTTGGAGGGATATCAGTGTTAACATAGCTATCCTCGCGTAGTTACACTGCGTGCGACTGAGAGCTGCAAAACAAAGGGAGCGGAATGCATTACTCCACTTCTTCTACAAATCTTCCGTGAGAGCAGCTTCATACGCATGCAGTTACTGGCCCATGACGGTTTGTCGCCTTCAGTACTTACCGGAAAGCCGCCTGTTAGAAGGATATTAGCGCTACATAGTGATGTTCGTGTAGTTGTACTGCGTGCGACTGAATGCTGCAAAACGGAAAGGGAGCGGAAAGCATTTCTCTACTCCAGCTACAAATCTCCCGTGAGAGCTGCTTCACACACGAGCGTGTGTAGTAAGTACTAGGAGGTTCAAACAGTTTCCAAAACTTATCTTGGCCAATCACCGAAAACTCCTTGGAAGAAAAGATAAGTTTCCACATCAGATATTTTGTTCAAGATCGCTTTGAAAGAGGGCACTATTTCGTCCGATTAACATTACATTGTGCCTTCCATTAGTGCCCTGCTGCATTTTATGTCATTGTGTTATTTCGAAACATTAATATTACAATACAGTCCCACTGTCGATTAAATTAATACAGCCACATCACATGTAAGTGAGGAAAAATCGGACACACCAGCGAAAGATGAAGACAGTGAATAGCCACATGCTTTGAAATGTTTTTACGAAAGGATGGCAGAATCGGTGAATGCGAAAACAGTCTGCAATTCATTGTATGGTACATTTTATTTCTGTTTCACACTGTTTCCTTTCCTTGCGATAATAGTAGGGAACGTAATTGCAGCAGTTAGGATTTTAATGCCTAAGAGTATTTCAGTTCCGTTTACGAATAACATTTAAAGCTAATTTTACTTCCGTACTTTGAATTCGCGGAAGCATGACTCGCTGCTTAGTGTTGTCAGCACTGCAGGGGGTAAGGTGTGTCTCGTTCTTCCCGCATCAGTCAATGTGTGGGGGTCGAACTTGCGCTCCTCCGCTCTGCGCTTCGTTCGTTGACCTCTGCGATCACGCTGTAACTGTTAACTGTATGAAGAACAGTTTGATCACACGAGCTGAAATAGAATCAACGTTTACATTATTTTGATGGATTTCCTACTTCTTGATATAAAATTTAATCGGGTTAACTTATAGTAGATGTGTAATTCAATTTTAAATAACATAAGGAAATTAACTGTACCATAGGATTTAACGTCGTACCATAAACACGTGTTAGACGTTTCATTTTAATAGCCGGAGAGAAAATACATAGATATTCATAAAGTAAGCCTCTGGACAGCAAAAAACAACAAAAATTTAGAGGCGTACCTTAAACTCCTTATTAGGCAAAAGTGATTTCTTGATGCACTTAGAATGCGGAGGTACTGATATTTGATTTCTATAACCTGCGCATAAAATATGAGCACGTTTTTAAAATCTTGGTATTTTCACCCAAAAATATATTCAAATGAACGCCTTCTTATCAGCTTCTTCCGCATAACGTACATTTTTTCATCATAAAAATATACAGTGTGTTCACTGTAAGACGGCTGAGTTGTGAGGGGAGTGCGGGGAGAGGAGGAAGCAAGCATTGGCTGGCGTGGGAAGATGAGCCGGGGGGGGGGGGGGGGACAAGCCACGCCTACCAGTTTCAGTGCTGGCACTGCAAATTGCGCGTCATGCTTTGCTTACACGAAAGCAGGCGAAAGACTTGGAAGTAGAACTCGCTTTAAATGTTGTTCGTAAACGAAACTGAAATCGTCATGTACATTAAAATCTATATATATATATATATATATATATATATATATATATATATATATATATATATATAAATGTATGTATGTTTGTCTACTATGCGCTCACAAACCATTCATCCGATTGCAATGAAACTTTGGTGAGTTGTTCTCCGAACGCCCGAAAAGAGTAATCGTCAATGTTTCAACACTTAGGTCATTGTAGCATGCATAGTGCCGCTTTGTTGGCATCGCCGCGTTGCGTTCCGCTGTCGAGTTTCTAATTTTCGCTCGTCTTTTTTTGCGTTGTTCTTAAGTAACAGTTTGAAAATGGAAAACGTAAACAGATCGAACACATTGAATGTTATTTTCGACAAAGAAGCTGTACGCCCTACGGCATATGAAGCACACGACTGGATTATAGACGAACTCGGTCTTACCGATATCGAAAGGTATGGAGTCCAGTGGCACTTTATTACCGGAACCCTGTTAATGAAATTCAATGATGCGGAAATGTGCGAAAAGCTCGTAAATGAAAACGGTGGAAAACGGAAGTTTAAATATCGTGATGGAAGCGTTTGCGACGTGACCCTGTGCCACGCGGGTTACGGTATTCGTCAAGTGCGTATTTTCAACCTTCCTTTTGAAATACCAACGCAAATGGTTGCTAGTGGTCTCATGCCATATGGGAATGTGTTTTCAGTGACGAATGAAAAATGGGGCCGTGGTTTCCGCTTAAAAGTCTACAAAGGAGTAAGAAGTGTTCTTATTGAACTGAAACAGCACATCCCCTCTTTTATCGTCATAGGCGGTTACAGGGCTTTTATATCGTACAATGGACAGCCACAGACGTGCTCGAACTGCAATGCAACTGATCATTCTCGACAAAATTGTCCGAATAGGCGTCGCCCTGCGCAGCTCCCGCTCGGCGGGGATAGCGCAAAAACTCAGAAAAATTCGTATGTGTCTGGAGCGTTAGGTGTTGCTCCGATTTCGGCCCTCGTCACTCCCTGTGACAGAGGTTGCGTGCGAATCGTCTGCGACACCAGCGTACACGGACAATGTCATGGACGTAACAAAAATTGACGAAAAAGCCGTCATTCCAGAAAATTCTCTCGGCAATAATGCAACAAATGACACGGTTGTGGCTGACATTCACCCAGAGCCGCCAAACAGTGACGATACTGCATCCGATATTATTCCGAACAACACGCAAAATTCTGAGAGTTGGCGCAGCCCTGCTGCTGCCTGCTCACAAACGCGTGTTTCACGTAAAGACCCCAGACCATCCCCGAGTAGGAGGTCGATGAGCCATTCACCCAATAAAACCTCAAAAAAGAAACATCGACGCGGCCGTGGAAACGAAAATTCGGATGCAAGTTCTAAATGTGATCAACAATGCCCCGTGACAGTCGTCCCTGTTGCGTCGCCTGAAACAGAAGCAGAACGCCGGCGCCAGGCAACTGTTCGACATCTAAGGGAATTTCTTAATAAGCAAGAGAAAGAGAAAGAAATCAGCGTACAACCGCTTGTAACCGAGGCTGTATTATCAGCGCCAATTAAAAGAAAGGCAGAGGAAATGCATGAACGTCGTGCTCGGCACACAGCCCACGTCCTGACGGACGAAATTCATGTGGTCCATGGTTCAAATGGCTCTGAGCACTATTGGACTTAACATCTATGGTCATCAGTCCCCTAGAACTTAGAACTACTTAAACCTAACTAACCTAAGGACAGCACACAACACCCAGCCATCACGAGGCAGAGAATTCATGTGGTCCATGCCATGCGATTCACCACATACACACATACCGATGGAAACCAACAATGATCCTCCCCGCTCAGATCAACAATGCAGTACTGTTTGGTCCGAAGACGTTTAAGTACCAACTGGGTTGAAAATTACTTGCAATACTCGTCACATAACAAAACAAACCACTCGCAGAATGAAATTACCTCCATTTGTACCCCGTCTCCCTTAGTTAATGTTTCTCTGTTTCTTTCTTCACTTCAAATGTCTGTCTGTTATACACAAATAAAAGATTTATCTATTCTTACCTTAGATATAAACGGGATTTCTGCAGTTCACAAAATTTTATCGCTAGTGGACTTTGTACATTACAGTCGTATTGACGTAATATTCCTTCAGGAAGTTACCGCAAACATTCTCAATAATATAAATGGATATGATGTTGTTTATAACATTAACAATAATATAAAATGCGGCACCGCGATTTTATACAAAAATTTCCTAGAGCCAAACAATGTCCAAACGTTGCCAAGCGGACGCACAATTGCGTGTAATATACAAGGGATCAGATTTATCAATATTTACGCCCCCTCAGGGACAGATAACAGACGAAATAGTTCCCTTGTTTGATACTACCCGTCCCATAGTTCTCGGTGGTGACTTTAACTGTGTAACATACCCTTCCGACCAATACCCTACGGCCACTACGTGTCCTGAACTAGTGAAACTGTTGACCGCCAAAGATCTGCGAGACACGTGGCGCCTCCTTAACCCAAATACAACGCAGTATACGCCCATATACAATAGTGGAGCAAGCAGAATAGACCGCATATATGTCTCTTAACATATTACAAACCATCTAAATAGCATAGACATCATCCCTGTCGCGTTTAGCGACCATTGCGGTTATGTTGCTGCCATCCACCTACAGCGTACAAATGAAACACCCACTCCCAGGTTGTGGAAGCTTAATACTAAACATCTTGCCGCGACAGACTTACGTTCGAAAATGCAATCTGCATGGCAGTATTGCCTGCAGAAAGAGAGAAACTACAACTCAGCACTCGAGTGGTGGACTTTCTACGCAAAGCCACAAATTAGGATGGTCGCTCAATGTTATAGTCAGGAGGTATCCTTCTGGACGCAGCGCACATCAGAATTTTACCAATAATGCCTCAAAGATGCCTTAAACGCCCCCGTCGGATTAAATGAAAAAAAAAATTGGTAAAGGCTTGTTATGCAGCGGACCCGGGTTCGATTCCCGCTGCTCGCATTTTTTTTTCATTTTATTTCATTCTCCGCAATGTTAAACTATCAATTATAAAATTTAAATGTACTGAATCAGGTCATATAGTATAACGTAACTGTCAATCTCTATATATAAAAATGAATGTATGTATTACGGTATATTAATAATTATTATTTATGGACCGTCTGACAGTATACATACCGTATGTATGTATGTCTGCCCTCTGTGCGTTCCCAAACCATTCATCCGATTGCGATGAAATTTTGGTGATTTGTTCTCCGTACGCCCACGAAGGTTCCTAGCCGAAAAAAAGGAAATAAGACACATTCTTGAGGAGATATGACGTCATAAGCAATGAGATGCCACCGCGGGAAAAACCCAGATTTATGCATCCACTATTTCTGAATGAGAGCACTTAGCGACTAGCAATAAACGTTACATACAATTTCAGACCTTTACGAAAATTTTTCTTGCGTACACCCCCCTACAAAATAACGAAAGGAAAAAAGCTTGTCGCTTACTACATTTTCTCAGTACATACCGTAAATCTGCCGCAGTAGGCATGACGTTTTGATGTATTATTTCGTTACTATTAACCCTAATCGCAACATATTTCGCATACAGTATCCACATATATCAGTAAATGCGTGGGAAAATTTATGTCTCTTTACGACATATAATTCAGGAGATATGACGTGGTAAACATCGAGATGCGTGAAAAAGTCCCGCGTCAGGCATGACATTTTGTTCTATTATTTATTCACTACAAACACTATTCGCAACACGTTTCGCAAACGTGTTAAAAAAAGCATATAAAACCACGGGCGTATTCCTAAACGTTGTGACAAAATTTATATCAATCGGTCAACAACTTTCCGAGATTTCTTCCGTTGCGAAGCACGGGCATACAGCTAATGTTTAATAAATATCTTAACTGCAGCAATGAAGTAGCCTACGCTTATCGCAAGGAAAGGAAATAGCCTGAAATAGAAATAAAATTTACGACGCAATGAATGGGAGATTGTTTTTCGTATTTATTCGAGATGCCATACTTTTGTAAAAACATTTAAAGCCATGTGGTCCACCGCTTTCACTGTGACTATGTTCCGTTTCTGTGTTTGATTAAAATAGAACAGAAATACAATTTACAACAAACTAATAGGAGATTGTTTTTGTTATTTATTCAAGCTGTGATCTTTTGTAAAAACATTTCACGCCATGTGATCAATCGCTTTCACTGTCACTGTCTTTCGTTTGTGTGTCTGAGTCTTCCTCACTTACATCTTATGTGGCTGTGTTAATGATAATTTCGTCCACAGCAATTTCGACGACACCATCACGTGCCCAATATTCTTCTTCTGTTTCTGAAACTTTCTTGCAATATCACTTCCAATCATTGGCAGTAACCGACTGGAAAGCTGCGTCCACAAGATTCAGCACGTTTGTGGCAGCCAAGTCCCCTGATATGTTGTGCTCCCTAACATGCCTTTTTATCTTCGCCCATGCTAGATCTATTGCGTTTAAGTCGCAGTTGTAAGGTGGCAAGCGAACGACCTGGTGGCCTTTGCTTTCAGCCAACAGGTTTACAGCAAAAGACTTCACAGCTGGCTTATTCGATCGTATTTTTGCATACAGCACGTCCTTCGTCATACTCTCATCACAGGGGATATATGTGCGGTGCAGCCACTCCAGCATTCGCACTTTCGTGTCAAACTTCGTTGGAGTTCTCTCTGTTTGCCTGTTATAGTAAGGAGCGTTATCCATAACTATTACCGAATTAGGCGGGAGATTTGGCAGTACCTTCTCTCCGAACAACTTCTCAAAGTTTGCCGAATTCATCTGACCGTGATAACCGCCCGCCCAGAACGTAAGTTGTTCTTTCTTGACGAACCCATTCTTGGATCCGACACTTGCAACTATGTCTTCTCGATGAGCTCCCCCATGCAGTGACATCAACGACACTCTCTTCACGTAAGTCACCCTTCCTCTGCCAACATTTATTAAACGTTAAGTTATTATCGATAGCCGGCCGCTGGTGGCCGAGCGGTTCTGGCGCTACAGTCTGGAACCGCGCGACCGCTACGGTCGCAGGTTCGAATCCTGCCTCGGGCATGGATGTGTATGTTGTCCTTAGGTTAGTTAGGTTTAAGTAGTTCTAAGTTCTAGGGGACTTATGACCTCAGCAGTTGAGTCCCATAGTGCTCAGAGCCATTTGAACCATTTTATTATCGATACACGATTCATCGAGATAAAATATTTCTCTGTCTGCTTCCCTGAAGTTCTTCATGTCAACAATGAAACGAGATCGCCAGTGCACAATGCCTGGACATTCTAACAACACATTCCTCTTGTTTTCCACCTTACGCTATATGAATCCCATAGACAAAAGTACTTTTCTCAGCGAGACAATACTCCACTTCGATTTCTCCACTTCTTTTCCTAAGTTAAAAGACAGATTTATAAGAAAATGCCTTCTGCGCTGCATGTATTTTTTCGAATTTGGAAATGTAATATGAATGTGTTTCGAAATAATACAGTAACCAGTGGTGTTTCCATACAAAGCAATACGTTAGCAAGGAAAAATGAAATATAAGGTAATTCGGACGTAATAGGGGGCTCCTTCAAAGTGATCGCGAACAAAATGTCTGAAATGGAAACTCACCTTTTCTTGCCAGGCGTTTGTGGTGATACGCCAGGATGATTCTTGGAAAACTTTTTGAATCTTCCAATGCTACGCATGCTTTGTCCTGTGTATGTAGCAGCTCTCACTGAAGATTTGTAAATGGGGTGAAGCAATTTTTTCTGCTCCCTTTCCCTTTCGCAGCATTCAATCACACGCAATATAATTTTGAGAGCATCGCTACGTAATACTGGTTTCCTTCTAACAGTAGGCCGCGGTTGTTGGCGACTCCCGAGATGAGCCAGCAACTGCCTCTTCACTCATTTTGATAATGTTTAGCACAAATGCACAATAGAAACACGCAGAACAGTACAGCGCAAAACAATAACGAAGCAGACGACAATGGCTACCTTGTACAACACAGTCAGCTACGTAATGTTGACAGCAGTCGAAACTGCGTGCCTACCGAAGCCTTCCGACGTTTACCGACTTCTACCTATTCAGGACTAGGGAGAGGTCTGCCATCTAAAAGTTTACACACTGTAAATAATGTTTGCTCTAGGTACTTACAGGACAAACTTCGCAATATCTGCGTTGTAATATTACATTATTTTTTACACTTAACGAACTACTGCAGTGAATAGAAGTTTGCTGTTCCTCTCCACAGTTGAATCATTGGCGCATTGTTCGTTGCATCTGTGAAGCTTATGACTTGTCATTTATCCTGCATAAATTAAAAAGTCCGCTTTGCGTACAACAGCCTCCTTCATTACTGTAAAGTTGCGATACTTTGCTGACATCAGCTGTGTTGCAACGTTGCCAGTGAAGCACACAACTTGATATTTTGTAATTATGTTTATGGTTTTGTGTATGTGTATGCTGACGAGCGCAGGAAACACACAAACGCGCCTTTTGCTTGCTTTGTTGTGCTTTTTAACTCAGTCTAATAATACATTTTCATGGAATCTCATAGCGTCTTTTGAAATCATAGTTCAGGGCAAATAATTTTTCTTTAATATACATGGATTTTAATGCTTACATATAGTCAAGAAAAACAGCTAGAAAAGAAGACAAATGTCAGTGGAAAAGTCATACTTCCTAACGCTAGCTAAATCAATCATTTGCCACCTAAATAGTATTAAAAATAATCAGTAGTTAGCTCTAAAAAAGATATGGTGGCACTGAGTTCTTGTGTGTGTTTTAGATGGCGGGCATGGCACGAGAGAATTGGGGGGGGGGGGGGGGGGATCAGGTCTGTCAAGTGTTACTAGCCGACACGACAAATTATTCGCATTGCCCTGTGTGCTGTAACTTCCTGTCTCCATTGATGCCATTGAACTTATAAATTGTTTCGTACAAAGGTTACAGAGCTATATACATGAACTACGTGATGTACCATTAGCACTGGTTTCTTCCAAAGGAAGACGGGTTTGCTGAGCGCATAGTTAGGTCCCAGTGTAAATGTTGATACGTGTATTTTGCTGAGCTGCTTTAAAACACTAGAGAAGTTGAACTTCTCCAACAGTTGTTGCGTTGTCACACCTACCAGATGCTTCATCTCTATCACTCCGGAAGCTTCACTTCATGTCGACGCCTGCACGCTGTGCAAACTGTCTTCCCTACGTACCTCGCATAACAACTGCGTTCGCTTACAGTATGCTGCTGTTAGGCACAGCACGAGGTATATACAGGGTGTATCAAAAACAGCCACCCGATTTCGCACGTCTGCATTTCTGAAACTAATAAACATATACAATGAATTTTGTTTTTTGATGAACGAGAAACAAAAAAGCTTGTTCCATACCTTTTCATAGGTGTTTAATATGTCATTCTTGAGATGCATATGTCAGTATAGTATTAAGATTGTTCCCACACTGCGGCGAGTATGTATTTTGAGTTACAGCTTCCACAGCTACTGTTATGTTACCTCTCAGTTCATCCATTGTTGTTGGTAACGGAGGCACAAACAGCCTTCTGTAAACCCGACAATAAATAATGACATACAGTCAGGTCCAGTGACCTTGGAGGCCAGTACTGTAAGGCTGAATCATCTGCTCCAGTGCGACCGATCCATAGCTCAGTAATCCTGATTTAAAAATTCCCGCACTTCCAGATGCCAATGTGGCGGTGACCCATCCTGTTGGTAAATGAAATCGTTCGAATCAGTTTACAACTGTGGGAAAAGGAAGTTCTCAACAATATCGAGATATTTTCTTCGTGTAACAGTGTTCTCGGCAACAAAGAAAAATGGACCATACCCCTTTTCCCGTCAAATTGCTCTAGACACATTAAACTTTGGAGAGTCCCCCTCGTATTGTACAACTTCATGCGGTTTTTCCGTACTCCATATTCTCACATTATGATGGTTCATCTTTCCACCTTAAGCGTGGAAGAAAACTGTCATCCTCGATCTTGCCAAGAACGAAATTACAGAACTCCACACGTTGTTGCTTGTCACCTTCACGAAGAGCTTGCAGTAACTGAATTTTGTATGGTTTCACGTGTAAACGTCGACGCAACACACGCCAGACTGATATCGGGGGTATGTTGAGCTGTCGGATTTCTGTGGAATCCTTTTGAAATTATGACGAATGCGTTCGACGTCTGTGTCAGACACTCGGCCACGGCCCGGCGATTTGCCTTTACACATATTTCTCGGAATTGTTCATGCCATCGTCTAATGCTCTGTGTTGCAGGATCCACACAATACATAGTACGAAAGTCACGCTGGACAGTTATTACTGACCTGCACTGCGCAAAATGTAGAACACAAAACGCTTTCTGTTGTCCCTACAACATTTTTAGTAGATCTGAAGTGGGCGCACAGTGCTACTACCTAGCGGGAACCATGTTAAAGTCCATATTTTGCTCTTTCTCAACAGTACGTTGTTCACGCACATATCTCAAATAACATTATAGTTAAGATTTTTTTTTAAATCAGATGATTCTTTTTGATACACCCTGTACTGTGACGTAACGTGGCTCGGGCACAGACGTTGACGTTGCATCTGTGAGTGCGCCAGTTGTTGACGAGACGTTGCTGTGACTTGACTTACGGCCCACTGCACAGGAAGCGACTCAACAACTCGTTGCCGACGTGAGTTGGCAAAGTGTCGGCAGCAAATCACTTCCTGTGTAGTCATAGTGCGTTTAAAATAAGTTGCGACTTTTGACAGTTCAGAACGGGGATAGTGGAGGGAAGCGTAGTAGCCAGCGTGTGCTGGACGCGTCAGCAGGCGTCTACAGGTGCGGAACTTGTCAGCCTCGCTTGGCACCGCGAACAGAAAGCCGCGCAAGCTGACCGATCTGCGATCTTTCGCAAACATTTTTAGAGAAACTATTTGGTAATAAACTCTGATTCTCGCACATCGTGTAGTTTAATTTGTCAGCTTAATGATGAACAGACTATCATTTCGTTTATGGTCATACTATTGTGGTATTACAATAGTAGCTAAGCTACTGCAAGAACTTCTAAGTTTGTAGCGAAAAATAGGTATCGCTATGATACGTTACATGTTACTGCGTATTAAATGTAGATGATACATTGAATTATTCTTTAAAACTGTAAGGATATCGCCGTCTGTTCCCAGTTTAGAGAAAATGTAATGTATTTAAAGCAGTCCGTGACGAATTCGTGCGTCAGTGAAAAAACCAGAATAAAATTTTCACAAATTCCTCGTATCTCGTAAATGGTTTGGTACATCCAAACAAGATTTTGGCAAATGATAGCAGGCGAAGACGACAGTGTTTTGTCTTACGATTAATATGCTAAACTTACGTATCTATCGCGATATTCAAACGACCACAGATTCTTTTTGTTGTGGGGTTGGCAGGAGAGCCAACACCGGTTTACTAGAGGAAGCCGAAAGGCACGCGTTTTAGCTCACGCAGGCTGGCGTGAGGTCTGGAACAGGACAAGGAAATTAGACTTTAGAAAAACGGACGTAGCTGGTGGAATACTTAACTTTAATCCATTAATGATGAACGTCGCTCTTGACTGTACCTGACTCAGTATCAATCGTAATTGGTAATGGCGCCTTGCTAGGTCGTAGCAATTGACGTAGCTGAAGGCTATGCTAACTATCGTCTCGGCAAATGTCAGTGAACCATCGCTAGCAAAGTCGGTTGTACAACAAGGGCGAGTGCTAGGAAGTCTCTCTAGACCTGTCGTGTGGCGGCGCTCGGTCTGCAATCACTGATAGTGGCGACACGCGGGTCCGACGTATACTAACAGCACCCCCTGTAGAGGAAAGCCTGCGCGCCCGCTCAGTGACGTCACGCACGTAGTCTGGTACCGGTGCTCGCCGTCCGTTTGGCCACAGCAATAGACTGTTACGGGAACCGCACGAGGAAAATTCGTAAAGAAATCTGACATACCTCTCTCATGAATTACAAGATTTCCTTTCTCAAATGACCCAGTTCTTTTGTCTGTAACTTATTTCTGCATACCTTTTAGCCCCGACGTAAAAAGTGGTTGTAATAACTTTCATTATCTGAGGCATCAAAACTCCCAAATGAATGGACCCATTTCATTGTAGTTTATTTTAAAGTTGCTTTATTGGGGATTGTCACGACTTGTTTGATGGCAGTCTGGTTAGCCGTTCAAAGATCGTCAGGTTCACAAAGTGCAAGTGTTTGCCACCAGTGTGCTCTTTCCCAATACCATTCCTAAACTGTAAGTGCTGTAGTATAAATTGTAAATCTCGAAAAGGCCAATCTAAACGTCTGCAACGGTATACATTTATCTTTTATGGCTGACCACCATTCACCATTCTTCCGTTTTGCAGTTCCTGTGTCAGACGATTTTTAATGACAAAAATTTTGATTCAAAGCCACCCGCGAAAGATTCTCGTATGCTCTCGCGGACTTTCTATTAGGGTTTTCGTTCTGTTTTTTAAGTTAAATATTGCATCACATTGACGCAGGTCTAATAATGTGGACGGCACTTTGCAAAGTAGCACACTGGCAGCTAACATTTTACGAACACTGTTATTGCCGCTGTTTATTCCTTATGTAGCAAAATCCATTTTAAAACATGATTGGATGATATACCTGTGAATTAGAAACACGAAAATTGGGCAAATAGTGTTCGAATTATAACACCCCCTATAGAGAGGCACTGGTAATAAGCAATTGTATGAGTCGTTTCAAAAACTAACACTGCCCTGAAAGACATGTTCTACATATGTTTTAGTCCACCATTTCAGCAACCTTGTATTCACGCTTTTTTTTTTTAATTTAAAGAAATTTCTCCTGTTAATATTTTTTAAGTGAAATGCAGTTCTAATGAATGATATGATATCTCTTCTCAGTTTGTACACCTTTCCCTAAGAAACTTTCTTTCCATTAAGGAAATCTCACTGACCTAAGATGAGTATGTAATGGTATTGCCATAAAGTTTTGGTATGCCAATACGAATTTCAATGAATTCTCTTTTCTCAGTAAGTTAACTAAATTTCCATTATGTATTGAAATTACATGAGGTCTCAAAATACAGATTACCAGATTAGAATTTCGCTGCTCTAAACTGAATACCTTTGAAGAAAGAATGTTTCTGTACTAAGAAATATATACTTTGAAACAAACTGTTTGCATGAATTGCACATAAATAAATTTCAACTATGAAGTAAACTTTCATTTCATCTGTTGAGAAGTTTTATGACGTGATGTGACCTGTGATGAAATAATTGTGAAAAATGAACACTTACCTTCATTTGGCATCACATTTGGGCTGCACTCACCAGTGGCTTAGATACTTCATCCTTCCATAAGTTTGGGGAAAGGGGTGGGGGTGGTGGTTCAGCTCTATTTAGTTGAAATACTTTAACAGATCATCATTCCAAAATATATATACTGGTAATTGTTTAGAAGTGGAAAACAGGTTTCATCTACTGACCATGCTGATATGAATGAATGTAAATTAAGTAAAAAAATTCTGTGTATGAATGAATTTATTTATTTCTTTTGTTCATCTTCCATACACTCTTGTCAATAGTCACTAACACATGGAATGAGAAAATTTTTAGATTATAGTGGTTCACAATAGAAAATTATAGATGTACAGCATGAATACTATGTAGGTACAAAATAATTAAGACTTATGGACACCAAGGCCAAACATTAACAATAACCACATTCTTGAGACTTAAGTTTCATAATTTTAGGAATAATAATGATAAATTTTGAACAACATTAATTATTAAATTGCTATTTTATAATCTCCAGGGTAGTAATGGAAGGTCTTTAAGTAAGTGGGACACTAAAATAATGCAAATAAAACACTGGACCATAAAGTTTTGTGTAGGAAGAATGCATATGAAAGCACTGTAGTAGAAAAATGGTGATGCATATAGACATTACATTAGGTCACCCTGTAAATTGCAAGTAATTACCAACTGTAAGTGTATGTTATGTGGCAAAAATGTGTCAAGTGGTGTTGGAATATGATCTGGTTACATTAATTAGATTATGTGAGTGAAAAGCAATTGTGACATGCTTAAGCTTTTTTAATATTCTTTTATAAACAAATATATTCAAAAAGCCAACAGAAGGGCATACCTGAGAGTCCACCTCAGATATTTTCCTCCTCAGCAAAGATGAGCTAACAAGAAGGCACTTTATGGCACAGAGCAAGCATCTATTTAAAGAGCTCAGTAATTAGTCAACCTGAGGATTAGTGGCACTCAATAGTGCTTGTAACAGAAGTGAGAGCTGTTCCACGATTACATTACTATTAGATGAGGAGACCTGCCAATCATTATAGACAAAGAAGGCCATGAAAGTACTGCAAAGCCCTCCCCTACCAGCTTCTCTATTTGTATTGGTAGTAAAATATATGCAAACATGATCTACATAAGAAAATGTTGAGAGAACAACAGTTATAACAGCTGCAGAGAAAGTAGTAAACTCAGAAAAAGAGAGGCAATTGTCACAGCATGCACATCTGCACTCATAACAGTGATAGTAGTAGAAGACAGAGGAACACCACAAACACTACATGAAATCGAAGTTTGTCTACCTAAAGAATGCATAAATACTATAGTAGCTTTTTCAACAGTAACAATTAATGAATCATTACAAATTGGCAGATTTCTCACATGTATCACAAGCTAAAGTAATAACTTCAGTATACAAAGAAAAGTGTTGCAGAGAATGTAGAGAACTATAGAGCAATTTTGCTCTTGTCTTCCATTTATCACCAAAACAAACTAACCTTGTTTGCAAAAAAAGTGGAGTCTGCTATAGCACAGTTTGTGTAAGTTTTTTTCAAAATAATAAAGGAAGGTGATCAAAATGGCATTGTCTTGTCTTTGTCAAAGGCATGTGCCATGTTGGGCCACATAACTTCATTACACAAATTAGAAATACTATGAATAAGACATGCAGCAAAGAAGTGATTTAAGTCATACTCGGAAAAGCAAGCGAATTGATTTTTAGGTTTCACATACCATAAAAAGATTACTATTGGTCCTCTCTGCCTGCCACACCCCCTCCCGTCCCTCCTGTGTGTATCATTCACCACCCAACTTCAACTGGGAAAGACTTAGTGTAAGATTCTTTATATTAAAGATTAATTTCTTTGATAAAAATTTCACGTTAGGCTATTAGTGTTGATAGCTGTTAGCAGCTGTATATTAAAATATTTATACAAACTCTCAGCCGTAAGTTGCAATTTGGTAAGTTTGACTAGTTTCAGATTAACCTGACTAGTTCAGCTTAAGAGGCATTTGTTGATGTGGCAATATTACTGATGACAGGTTTTGTATTAATGATTTAAAAAGAATCTAAGATAAAGATTTCAAAATTATGTTGTAAGAGTTTGCAGTTTTCGCTGAGTGTTTTTTGAAATTTTTTTCCATTATCCTTTTTACAGTAGTTGTTTAAAAATATATTGACACCAACCCAAACAACACTTTTCATTATTGCCTGGGATGAATGTCCATTGCAGCATACCCCATCAAATAATAAAAAGTCATTTTCGTGAAGAGTAGCAAGTGCTACTGCACAGGCAATAGCACGTTGATTCGTACAGGCAAGAAAATCTCTTTCATGTTCTTTGAGAAGTTTGCTGATGACAATATACGTGTAGACAATCATATTTAAAATAGTGTCTGATGGGTATTTTAGTCCTCCATGATCAAGTCTCTGTATCAAACTAAAATGTTCGTTTATTGGCAACTCCTTTTCAATCACAATTTCATTAAGGCAACTCTCACATTCCAGCTTCTTAATCACTGCATGAGCACAGTAGCCTACAATGAAAGTTAAAGACGTTGCAATATCTTTCACTGAAAGAACATCGTCTTGAGTTACACTGACTTCTATGTCTAATGTGTCTGTTTCTTCAACTTCCGAAAACATAAAATTTTTTATGGCCCCTACTGTGATATTGCCATAGGAAGGAGAACATAAAACTAAAGGCATTACACTTTGAATTCGAAGCTTCTTTTCTGCTTCATAGACTTGTGTTACTGAAACATTGTATTGGGAACCTGCAAGCTGTCTATACTTTCCAAAACGCCGCTCAAGCACATCTGTTTGTAGCTTGGCTGTCAGTAAATAGCTCATACCTAGCTTTTCAGTACAGTATCGAGCAATCTCTACAACGGCATATGTTGTATGCTGAATAGCAAAAAATGTTTCTTTTGTGAAAAACCCACTTGACAAACCCTTTGCTTTCCACACATCAAGCCACTCTAGAAAATCTAGCAAAAATGGCATAGAAACGCTATCAGTTGTCAACGGATCCATATAAGGATTCTGTTTGTGTTTCCCTTTAAACACTGATTTCACACTCATGAAATCAAACCATTTTGTTATTATTCGAATTTATTCTGCCGTTGATGGTGCATGTCTCAAATCAAATTTATCACTAGCTACCTCAAGGCCCTCTGACACATGTCGATTGAATATCTGCAGCACTAGTTTCAAGCTCTGTTTTTCTAACGATGTAGGGCAAAGTGATTTGAGAGACAATGTGTGACAATATTTTACTAAAGAACTGGAATCTATGTCATAAATCTGTTTCAGTGTTTTAAAAGAAGCTACAGAAAACTTATTTTCATCCACTTCTTTTCTAACTGGAAACTGAGGATAAAACATATCTTTACCATCATTTTTTTGGTTCAGCCACACATTTCCTATGCATTTAACAATGTGTATGGCATCAATTAAAAAGAAAAGTGGGCGATTAGGATCAGATGGATGCTTAAAAACTATATTAACAGCTCTATCCAGAGAAAACATTGACATGGTTTTGCTATTGATTTTGTTGTTGTCAGTTACCACACAAAAAACCCTATAGCCTATTAGTTCAAGGTCATTTATTATGGCCAGTAGCACATCGTATAATGCATTAGATGAAATGGTTTTCACCGGTAAAATGTGAACAACATCCCTGTACAAAGACTTGACACTCTGCAACATAAATACAAATGCTGAATTTGCAGCACATTCCGAGTTATATGACATGCCCAAAACACTACCTCCTTTATATTCCAAATAAGAATTTAGATGAATTTCATCTACACTCAAAACAACATTGACATCATCGCTGTTCAAGTATTGAAATTTCTGTCTTGCATAGGACAGGAAATTACTTCCCCCAAGCCTTTCGTGAGATGGATTCACATTAAATTTGCTGCAGATCCTACGCAGAGTGCTTGGATGTGGCATTTTCATTAATGAGCTGCTACGTAAAAAATTGTAAGCATGAGATGAAATTGAAAATAGCAAACAACACAGTATCATAAATGTAGAACTAAACCTATGATTAAATTTCTTTACATTTATGAGACTAACTTGTTCATATATAAAGTCTACCATCTCCTTTTCACTCTCCTGTAAACTGTCTTTCAGCACTCCTAGACTGTCTTTCACTATCTCTACAATACTACCTATAGAAGTTTCTGAGTGCCCACAATCTGTGTCTGAAAACTCCTGCAGTACACTGACAATTTCATGGATATTGGTTACAATTACAGGAAAAGATCTTTTTCCTAATGTCTTAATTTGTACATCTTTCTTAAAAAATGAAACATTTAAATTACTATCTATAACAACAGAATGTGTGATTAATGGTGCTGGATTTCTTATTATCTTTAAAAAACAAACAAAATCACTGTGTTTTTCGATCACACTCCACTCGTTGGGCAAACCCACTTCCTTCATACGCAACATCAACTCTTCTAAAGAACTGAAGCTGTAAGTGTTTTCATAGTCCTTCTGTGATGCTAAACTATATTGTAACGCTGCAGCTAACTGCTCATTTTCAAGCCTTTGCTTTTTCTCCTCTGGCCCTTCACGTCTACTTTCTTCCTTTGAAAGGTAGGAAGGACAGTTTGGGAGTAGTGATGGAACTGCATCTGGTCTCAAACGTGGTTTGAGAAGGGGGGCTCTTAATAACTGACCAGTCCTTTCATCCACAATTTGTGTTTCCCAAATAACATCATCCTTGTGGAAGTGAACATGACATACCTGTAATTAAAAATGAATAAAAAATGAAAAAGGTGCTTACAACTGAAAGTGATGACAATATTAATAGTGTGAAAACAAATTATGAATATAAAGTTAGTTTCTAGTTCTAAAATACAAATAGACTCCCAACTAAAATGCAGAAGAATACTCAATATCAAAACACATGCAGTTACATGTCATGGCAACAAGCTCTTAAAGAGATGGTGAAATGAAGAAAGTACTTGCCCCATCAAAAATTACAAACATTGACTAATGTTTGTAGCATAATTCAATAACAGTGATAATTTTTTTTATAATTTAGCCTTGAAGCTCATATATTCACAAGAGGGGTGGGATTTTTGCTTAATGTCTTGCTCTATTCCTCCCCCCACCCCACACACACACCTTGGACACAAGAAAGCATGACGACACCAAACTCACACAGGTGTAATCCATAGAAGCAACTGTGACACAGCAACAGAATAATACAAAGTAATTGTCACACTGTGTAACCTTTAGAACTATGAAATACTTAAAGGTAGTGCTTTTTATCAGATAGACACTGTTTTGCTTTTGATATCAGTTCATAACTTACATAAAAACTGACAGTATGATGAACTAATACATTACCACTTATGTGCTACCTATTAGGCTAAACATCAGCACACAATTGCTTTCAAGTACTTTAGCTGTGTATCTATAAGACAGCTGTGTAGGCCACTGGCATGTATCTGAAATTCCAGACCCAGAAAGTAAGAATTTGTAAAATCCACAAGTATTTTTTATTTTTTACATGTTTTCACAGTTTCTCCCTTTGCATTTTGTGATGGCCTGTTAATCCATTCATGTACTCATTCATTTTTCCTGTCTATGGTTCACTTCTAAGTCTAAAGCCTACTATATTCCCTAATAGTAACATTCCTTGCAATGACTTCAAATTCCCACCAATAATTTATTAAAAACAAGCGACTGAGACACTGTTTTTACTTCATTTTCAATTTCTGGGTACACCACATTACTTGTTTTTGAACAGGCAACTTCCTAAAGACTTTTACAGCAAAAAGAAACACTAAATACAGAAGCAGAATACATCGAAAGTCGTCTGTATCTTAAGTGCACGTACTTAATTATAAATCGACTTTTATTCCTAACAACAGGCGGCATAAACAGTAAGTATAAAGATATACTGAGATATTTAACTATGTAAGTATGACTGTGCTTAGGCTATACTGGTTGAACTTGCAGAATACAGATCTCATGTAACCTATACCAGCTAAACTGTAGAATTGCCAGGGCAAGAAAACGAAACGCTATTTTCTTCGGCACTTATTCAGTTAAGATCTGATATATTAGTCAAAATGTCGCTGACCTTCCTTACTGCTTAAGTGCCTATTCTTTGTTAGCACACTTAACCTCTTTTAAGAAATAAACAAAACAAATACTTACTCTTGAACTTGAAGAAGGAGTGAAGTTATCTCTGCAAATACTTGACAACCATTTCTTCCTCGTTGCTTCATCCTCCGGAAATTTAAACACGGTTACTTTTGGTCCACCGCCGTAATTTCCTCTACAATTCGGCACACAACAACGATACGGCATTTTGCAGGCAACGAAATTTTCACAGGCAAGAAAAACAGATCACCAGTTTAGTGCACAGAAACTAAACAACCAAATCACGTACACTAACGCAGGAACACCATTCACTATAATAGTAAACTGATGCGAAACTCGCCGAACGACTATTCACAAGCACTGTTCCGTGAAACTGTTGAAGAAGGGACTATGTGCGTAGCCATCTTGTGACGTCACGCACTACGTAGACAGGCTTTCTTTTACAGGGGGTGCTGATACTAACGGACCGCGGACGATTTAAAGGCTACCACCTAGCAAGTGTGGTGTCTGGCGGTGACACCACACTTTTTCAATGAAATAATGTAATTATGGAGAGTCATCGATAGCGGGTGAAACGAGAACTGCTGTGGGGTTTTGTGACAATATAAGTGAAGAAATTAAAAGTTTACCTTTGTACTAGGAATGGACTGTTTCATAAAGTATTGACATGACTAGAACTCTGTTGTTAGTTTAATAAGACACTATTTCAGGATTATGTCGCAATTTCGACTGCATTAGAATATTGGTGAGATGAATATGTTAGAACTCTGCTTTGTCTTGACAAAAGAAGCAGATTTTAACATGGCAACGAGGGACGTTAAGTATTATTGAAAACTCGTCACAGTGCTACACGAATCATTGTCTTTTGAACTGCCTTCTTGATATTGCTGACAAATAAAGACCAGTTCTGTAGTGCAACATTTTCAGTGCCTTCTTTGGTCAGCATTTCAACCTCACCGAGCGTAAACTTCTTGTCTTTTTCGCCACGTTACTTTTCACCTAAGCCCATATACTCTGTCGGATTTGAGTGAGCATAAATGATACGGCGGAAGCCTAGTTAAACTATTCCCTTCACCGTTAGCCAGTTCATTGCATCGATCCGGTAGCGTGAAGTTTTGGCTTGTAGAGCACTACAAGTAACATTACCTTTTCCTTATACATACCAGGTTCACCTTGATCTCATCGAACATTTCTTTGTATCCGCCAAACATCCGCTTACCGTCACTGCATTGGTGGAGCTTTATGCATCACGACAGCGTGGTAATGCGCTTTGTCCATTACTATTGTCGAATTACGAGTAATGTTTTGCAGCAGAACGTTATCTTCCCAGACCATGAACGTGTCCTCGGATGACACTTTTATTGAAAATCTCGTATTCAGATGTACTACATTGTTCTCATTAATGCAACACCAACAGAAAACACTTGCTCGCAAGACCTGACGACTACAGAACACGTCAGTGCCAGAAAATACGACGTTACAACGAGAGCTGACGAACGTTGATGCATCTAATGCGTGTTGTTTGTTCATGGTCTGGCAACAGGGGCGCGTTACTTGGCGACGAGCTGGCGGCCTGGTAGGGAAATCCGGCTCACCATTGGTGTTACCTGAGCAACGGCATCTCGTCCCTCTCCGGTCAGCCAAACGTCAAAAGTCTCAATTAATTTTAAACGCACTATAAATAGGACTCCGCAAAAAGCGCGGTTGCAGAGTGGCCCACGAGTCAGCCCCTTGCAACGCATTGACAGCTCGTTGCCAGGGACTCGGCGCCCTCATTGCCAAGAGATCTGAGCTGCGTCGTGACGTAAAATATAGCTCCGTATTGGTTTAATCTGAAAGTTTGTACGGAAAGCATCCCGTTTCATACAGCCACCGGCTTCCAGGTTACTGCAGGAGAGATTTCGCAGGAAAAGCGGGGTGTGAAGAGGGAAAATAAATACAATGGCATGTTTAGTGTACTGTACATCTTTTGTTTAACGTTATTAGTTACGCCAGTGGAAGGATATGTACAAAAAATTGTGAATTATACCAATAGTATTCATTTGAGTGACTAGCAGCCTTTGTCGTTATGTAAAATTGCATCGTTTGGAAACGAACAGCGAAAATCCACAATTCTACGTACAATTGCGTTCACACACAAATGATTTAACGAACACAAACCACAATCACCACATTTCCGTGTTTATAAATCTGAAGATATTTGGGTTTTCAAAAGTATTGATATGTTATGTCGGAAGAAATCAATTGCGCCCGATCACTGTACCAAGCGAAGTGGCGCAGTGGTTAGCACACTGGATTCGCATGCGGAGGACGACGGTTCAAACCCGCGTCCAGTCATCTCGATTTAGGTTTTCCGTGATTTCCCTAAATCACTTCAGGCAGTTGCCGGGATGGTTCCTTTGAAAGGGCACGGCCGACTTCCTTCCCCATCCTTTCCTAAGTCGATGGCACCGAAGACTTCGCTGTTTGGTCCCCTCCCCCAAATCAACTAACTAACCAGATCACTGTGACACTGTTTAATCGTTCTGTAAAAAACTATGAATTTCGAATCTGCCCGTTACAGCTCTTTGGCAGCTACATAGAACGTCCACATATGTATTTTTTATGTATCGATTAATCCATAATATGTTCCGTTTACATATTCGTGTGTAATAATAATAAACACATCGTGGTTTGAGCTTCAGTCTGTGCTCGACTCGACGGTCGTAAACAAAAGATGATTGGATGCGAAAAAAAAAATACTGCCCCGTCCCCACGGAAACTGCAGTTTCTGATTCCTGAGCTGCGTTGGCAGCTAATCGGCAGCCAGTTGCCATTGTAGATCGCGTGCCCTTTGCCTTCGTTGTGTCGCTTCGTGTGCGGATGGCCTTCGCACCATAAGACTTTATTGAGTAGAGCCCACTCTGCCACGGCCGAACACTCGGTGGAAAACGAGACCTGTCTTTGTGAAAGCCAAAATTTCTAGAATTTTACCAGCACAAATAATTCACTGCAGCCACTGTGAAGCGCATGGTAGACGTTGCAGTATCATTGTACCAAGCACTGCTGTTTCTCCCCCTGCTCCACGCGCAGGAAGTAAAATTGGTTGAGTGCGTCTGTGCCCGCTGTTAATCACACTTCTCTCGCTTTCGCAGTCCCACGGCAGTGATAGGTAGCGTGCTGAAGTGCATTTCTAGAGCCTCCATTTCTATTGGTCCTTGAAACTTCAGGATTTTGTGAGATAATTGACGTCTTATCTTTTAATGTCTGCCAATCATTCTAAAACGTCCGCCTTCGTAATTTTAAAATTGCATCGATATTAACATGCAGCTAATGTCAGTGATCAATGAAAGTTCGTTTCCGAGTTTCATAAACATTATAAAAATGTACGAAAGTGCAGTTACTATTGAAGGGAGCGATGGCAGTATGTTCAGTCAATTCTTTGTAGGGTAGCTTGCACGGAGAAGTTGTTAACATTACAAAAAACGCAGATTTAATCGCACTACATTGAAGCAAAAGACAGGGAATAATGCAGATAGAATTGCCGACATTGTTGCTTGAAAAACCTTTGAATTAGAAAATAGCATACATGGTTTGAAACTCACTTCACCAGGGAGGTTAAGGAATTAGAAAATAACTCAGCGATGTTGAATAATCTATTATCCTGTAAAATATCATTAACTGTAGATGCGTAGTTAGCATGTGTCACTTCATGAAGTACGTGTTAAGCGTCATACTATCACTGACACTTGAAATTGTAAGTTGTGACTATACAAATACACCTAAGCGATTGGTGTCTCCATGCTTCATCTTTGCTTTCGTAGAAAGATATAAAACAACACTGCATGTTTGTTCTGTAAGCAGATTGCCCTGCGAGAGTAACCTATGCGAAGCAGGAGACGGTTTTATCCGTTGCCAGCACTCCCGTTAAAAGCGCCGAATTAACGACTCAGCCTGCGCATGCACCTCATAGTTGTCTTTAGTGCATTGAAGATTTTAGCACAAACACGTCACGCTTGGTAAGATTTGTTATAATGAAAAGTCTGTTGATGGTGCATTTGCGGTAAAGGCCTTCAGGAGATCCTAAGATGAACAATAATTTTGTTATTTGGTAATGTTCGTCTTGGTCGGAGACGTCACGTTATGGAATTCATGGATTCGCGTCATGCTGTATAGAAGCTTTGCTCTGTTCGTCTTCGTGTTTGTAACATATTCGCGGACCAGCAATGACATTTGTATTCTCACGTTTCAGAAACATTTGGCTAGGTAGGAACCTAAGAGTACACTTAGGACAAAATTCTTTGCTTGTCGCAAGTGTTTTCCGTTTATTTCCAAATGTACTGCGATATCCGAGGGCGTGATTAGGCATTAACCAAAGAGTTAAGCTTAAATGTTGGGAGTGAAACGAACAGCAGTGGCATTCATAACTCCTCGGCTTGTCGTACATATTTGTCTGTTTGTTTCTGAATATGTCGCTATATTCGAGGGTATGGTTAGCAAGGACCTATGACCACCGCTTTTGCTGTAAGGTTTACTCTGACACGTCTAACCCCACATCCACGCTGAACATCGGCAGCTGGGAACACTATTATTATTCATCTTAGGATTTGCTGATGGCTTTTACTGCCAGTGCGTTAGGGAGTGACCTTTAATTGTAAGAAATCTTACCCAGGGTGATCTATTTGTGATAAATCTTCACTGCGCGAGAAACAACTGTGTGTTGCGCGTGCTAGCTACCGAGAGACTTTGTACATGCTCAAGGTGAGGTGCGTGTGCTGACTATAGAGTCTCGTTGCCAAATTACACTGCACATATCAGAACTATATGGTAGAAGCAGTCGGGAAGTATAGTTGTGTCTTCCAGCACATTAGGTCGAGGTCCAACGTATTTCAGAATATAGTACGCAGAAGGATGGAAGACTGTTTAATATCCCATCGATAAAGTCTGTAGAAAAGGAAGTAGCTACTACGCGACGATAAATGGGAAGTAAATGGGCTGAGACATTTTCAGAGTTCATCCTAATTATCATCTTGACAGATTTAGGGAAAAGAAGAAAAACCTAAATCCTGGAGGTGATAAAACTACAATGTAGATCTAGTGGTAGTAGTATTACCCTTAATCTGCTTATCCAGCACAGGTGTATACGCACATCAGGCAGTTCGTAGTTTCTTTCATCGCATACAGTATTCGCGTGTTGAAAGAATACATCAAAAGTAAAACGAATGCCCGAAGCTGAAATCGAAACTGCGATATCCGTTGCAACGGCACTATGAGACCTGGGAACGCCAGTATAGAGCCCACTCTCTGCTAAGAAAATTGCAACTGGACATGTACGCCATTAGTAGCAGTTGGTCGCGATCACTGAGGCACCCGATAAGATATTGTCTGATCACCCGTCATTTCTAAAGACCTCGATATCGACATAATCTTAAAACCTAAAGATTCATATATTACTCGTCATACAGTGAAAGTTTTCGATAAGCTAGAGCTTACATCAAAGAAAGTTTTCCATCACCTCCGTTCCGAGAGTTCAGGAACATGTACAGAAAACTGGAATAGAGATCAACATAAATATCATGTCCACTCTTTTTATTTCTCATGAAAACCACATATTGATTGTTGTATCAACATACAGCGAGATCTTCAGAGGTGGTGGTCTCGCTGCATACTGTAAACACCGGTACCTCTTTCATTGATGCATGCCTGTATTCGTCGTGGCATACTATCCACAAGTTCATCAAGGCACTGTTGGTCCAGATTGTCCCACTCCTCAACCGCGAGTCGGCTTGGATCCCTCGGAGTCGTTGGTGGGTCACGTCGTCCATAACAGCCCTTTTCAGTCTATCCCAGGCATGCTCGATATGGTTCATGTCTGGAGAACATGCTGGCCACACTAGTCGAGCGATGTCGTTATCCTGAAGGACGTCATTCACAAGATGTGCGCGATGGGGGCGCGAATTGTCGTCCATGAAGACGAATGCCTGGCTAGTATGCTGCTGATATGGTTGCACTATCGGTCGGAGGATGCCGTTATAGCGCCTTCCATGACCACCAGCGGCGTACGTCGCCCCCACATAATGCCACTCCAAAACATTAGGGAACCTCCACCTTGCTGCACTCGCTGGACAGTGTGTCTAAGGCGTTCAGCCTGACTGGGTTGTCTCCAAACACGTCCCCGACGATTGCCTGGTTGAAGTCATATGCGACACTTATTGGTGAAGAGAACGTGATGCCAGCCCTGAGCGGTCCATTCTGCTTATTGTTGGGCACATCTGTACCGTGCTACATGGTGTCTTGGTTGCAAAGATGGACCTCGCCATGGACGTCGGGAGTGAAGTTGCGCATCATGCAGCCTATTGCACACAGTTTGAGTCTTAACAATACGTCCTATGGCTGTACGAAAACCATTATTCAACATGGTGACGTTGCTGTCAGGGTTCCTCCGAGCCATAATCCATAGGTAGCGGTAATCCACTGCAGTAGTAGCCTTTGGGCAACCTGAGCGAGGCATGTCGTCGGCAGTTCCTGTTTCTCTGTATCTCCTCCATGTACGAACAACAGCGCTTTGGTTCACTCCGAGACGCCTGGACGCTTCCCTTGTTGAGAGCCCTTTCTGGCACAAAGTAACAATGTGGACGCGATCGAACCGCGGTATTGACCGTCTAGGCATGGTTGAACACAACACGGGCCGTGTACCTCCTTCCTGGTGGAATGACTCGAACTAATCGGCTGTCGGACCCCCTCCGTCTAATAGGTGCTGCTCATGCATGGATGTGTACATCTTTGGGCGGGTTTAGTGACATCTATGAACAGTCAAAGGGATTGTGTCTGTGATACAATATCCGCAGTCAACGTCTATCTTCAGGAGTTTTGGAAACCGTGGTGATGCAAAACTTGTTTTGATGTGTGTATTTTGCTACGTAAACGTTGAATCACAGGAAAGTCTTCTTATGTCCGGTGAATTTTTAGGTTTTTAATTATACCAGTCACACTCCTAAAGTGAATATCTTCCAAACACTTTGCGGTATACGCCATACCATTAAACTATTCATTAACTATCTTGAATAATGGAAGAGTACGAAAGTTTAAATACAATGCGAATGTAAATTTAAAAGTAAATCTTACTAATTTTCAGATTAGCTACGTAAGTTATGTAAATCCTTTTGTCACTGTACGTTTAGTTACTTTTGGAACTATACATCAGAACATTCCGTTTGTAACTTCAATTTCGGAGATGTTCCGGTCTTGACGAAGAGTACTCACCAGACGGTAGTTAACTCAGTGATGATTGAGACGTCTCGTGAAAATAGTAATATTTAATCGATCAAAAATTACATTTTAATGCCTTTTAATTTTGGACTACTGAAATTGTTTCTACATACATTTAAATTGTGAAAAGTATTGATTACGTGGTGCCAATCGCGTTTCTTGCAGGGTGAACTCGGATTTATCGAACACTTTAGATGACACAATAGGTGTGCAGAAAAATTTTCTTGAGGATATAGAGATTATCAGCATGAAAGTAATATCGATGTGTAAAGGAATTTCCAAACTCATACAGTGTTATAAAGATCAATATGTATATGACCAGTGACACGTCTCTGTGAGCCTTTGAGCATACATGGAATCTAAGCCGCACCAAGAATAAGTGTGACATCGCCGTGAGTTGTCGAAGTATCTTTGGAACTATGCCCTAGAAACAAGCTGCAGTGCTCGAGTGAGACTCGCTGAACTACCAGAATACTTCGAATTTTTAATAGTGATGTATCAACTACTGTGACTTGCGTGCAATATTGTAAGTTATTTTGTAACATGGGAAGCTCTTTCGGTATGCAGGTACGTTTCGGAGAACTGAGCCACGAATTGTGAAGCGGTTTTGTACATACCAGGAAACCACCTATTCTTAAAAGAGTCGAAGTCACATGTAGAAAACAACTTCAAACATCTGATTACTTTACATGTGAATTAATGTGTGATGTATTTGACGTTAAGCACGCAAGAGAGAAAAGTTTACATAAGGTTTGAATTTATTTTTAAAGTTTGTTGGAAGTCCTCAATGTTCTCATTATCAAACACTGGATGAGTATCTTCTTCTTTGACTTATCCTTTAATGGATGTTGGCGACCGCACGATGCATCTCTGTCCCATGAACCTCAGTAGGTCGTAGCTAATCTGCACTTGGATAACCTTGTCAGCTGCTTTTTATATTACCTAACCAAGATAGTATTCCTCGCTGTGTTGTTCTTTTACTCTCCATCCGGCTGTTCTAATCTTGACTTTGTAAATTTCTGAGTATTACTGTAATTAGCTACATATATCTGGGCTCTATGCTTCCGGTGCTCATCCATCGATGTGAAAGAATTTCGTCAATTTTTCATTAATTGTTTAAATCTCTTGCTTTATATCCCAGTGTACCTTGAGCAGTAATTATCATGATGTTTTTCATCTCTTCCCATACTTTGTTATGGTTTTCTTGATAAATCAGAGGTGCCCTATTTTATTATTGATATCCGTCCCCACTTCATTTCTCAGTTCCGGGTTTTGAGTTTTTCATAAAATGTCTTCTTTTGTTGGGGTAGTCTTTTATGTTTTACGAGTTTTGATTTTAGAGAAGTTGTGAGTAGCATTACGGTAGATGTTACAGCTGTTCCAGGACAAGTAGATGCATGCCTGAGTAAAGCTTTAAAATGCTTGTTGATTAAAATATAGAATATCGGGTTACGAACTGTTTTCCTGGTCGTCTACTGGTGATTTGAATGTATACGGGTGTCAAGGTGGGAATGTGAAACATGTTTCCTTCATGGCAGAATAGTAGAAAGTAATCACCACTGTCGTTTCGTGCTTCGAAAGCAAAAGGTCCTACCACGTCTTCAAACCTGCCATTTCCCAGTTTGGCATTGCAGTCTCCAATTATTATTACACTAATATCGTGATGTTTCGTCATGGTTTATGTAAATTTCCTTGATTTGCTGGGAAAGATTTCACTTCTTACCCATTTGTATTTGCAGTTGGTACATATGCTTGAGTGATGTTGAGGTCCACTTGTTTGGCACTGAACTTTACCAAGGCAACTCGTCGGAATACGGGATAAAATCTGTAGCACTCTTAGAAATGCGCTGTGACACTGTCTGGTCCACTTTTTGGATGAGTATAACCCTGGTAACATGCCCTTCATTTTGACCAAAAGCTAGTTTTCCATGCATCCCAATGTTTAGGACATCATATGTTGTGAACTGAGTGTCACACAATCATATAATCTGGCAAGTATATCCATTTATATATCTGAATGCTGTCTGCAAACTGTGTTGTGACCAGAGTTGTAGTAAAGAAGTAAGAAATTAAAACATGATGCCTGGTGCTGAAATTTTACTGCATGAACAGCGATAGTGTATTAATCGATAAGCTCTTATTCTTTTCATTATTTTGTGTGAGGGTGTCAGCGAAACAAATGAAGTCACTAAGTGGTCTCATTCTCCAATACGGGATGAGTAGAGTCTGGATAATATGCACACAATGAGTTACGTTGCCTCAAGACGCAGCACAGTTCATATATGTAACAGGCCTTACGTCTCTTACTGTGTTAAGCCTTTAACGTAAGATTGCACCTCATAATGAGCAGATTATGACAGCATTGTTGTACTGAAAGTTCTTTGCTTTCCATATTTTGGGCGTAAGTAGTAGGGACCAAACAAGAAAAAAACTGTAACTCTTCAGGCTTTCCCGGCGATCTAATGACATCTTGGGTTGTCGGGTGTTCTGCCGGATATCAGCGTCGTACTTGCACGATATTTCAGTCACGTAGCTCGTGACCTTCATCAGGCGCGACCGCAGACTGCTCCTCGAGTGGACCTGGTCCAGTATTTATGCCTATGGCCTTCCCCCCCCACCAACGGCTGCAGGCGCTTCCTCTGTGGTCCGCGGAGCACACCTCTACTACGAGACATGTACTGGTAGCTATTTATGTCTGCATTTTACAGCCCACACTCACTGGACAGTTTTTTTCTTGACATCTTGGGTTGTCGGGTGTTCTGCTGGATATCAGCGTCGTACTTGCACGATATTTCGGTCACGTAGCTCGTGACCTTCATCAGGTGCGACCTCAGACTGCTCCTCGAGTGGACCTGGTCCAGTATTTATGCCTATGGCCTTCCCCCTCCACCAACGGCTGCAGGCGCTTCCTCTGTGGTCCGCGCCCATTCCCTGCGACAGGTCAAAGGCCTTGAAGACGAAAAGGAGTACCGCCCCAGCGTACTAGCGACACTCAAGGCTCCCATTGCGTGCTGGTCCCGGCGGAAGTTCGAGTCCTCCCTCGGGCATGGGTGTGTGTGTTTGTCCATAGGATAATTTAGGTAAAGTAGTGTGTAAGCTTAGGGACTGATGACCTTAGCAGTTAAGTCCCATAAGATTTCACACACATTTGAACATTTGGTGTTGCGTGCTGTGGCCGCGCCGGAATTGCTCTGGCGGTGGTAGTCTCTCTCTGTCCACATGCTCCATGAGCCTTTGTATATATAATGTTCGAACACCTTGGACAGAACAACAGTAGGCTTATAGGCTGATAGTTTAGCGGAAGACGCGCGTCTTTTCCATGCTTCGGGATGGCAACCACCTCTGCATGTTTCTGTGCAGAGGAGTAGCTGCCAGTCGTCAAGACACGGTTAACAACGTACGTAATGGGGCGAAGTGCATCAGGAGGGAGTTGCTTGAGCTTAAGAGCCTCCATCTCTGGTCGCAGCCACCAGCCTTCCCAGCGGTGAGGGTGCGAAGATGGACGTCTACTTCATCCTCAGTGATAGTCGTCATAACATCTCCTGCATTGTTCGGAAGAAAGGTGGCCAACTTTTATGGTACCGTCTGCGTGTGTTGTTCGTCGATGCCGTTCTCTATCGGCGTCGAGTTAGCTGCAAAACCGTCGGCCATGACAGTGGTCTTGACGTCACATTCACAGACAACCGCTCCGCCCTCTTGCAGAGGAGAAAGACGTTGTCCTTTCCACGGTAGTCTTTTTGTGAGTTTCCAGGTGGAGCCAGCTTTAACATGAAACATGGCTACATTGCCTAGCTAGCCCTGATCGCTGTGGCTTTCCACCGCCACAGCCTTTAGATGGCGGGTGGTGGCAAGATGTCGCGTAATTTGCCACTCGCGGAAAAATTCTATTTTTCTCAGTGATGACCAGTAAAATCTCAGAGGGGAGTTGGCGCGTTCTGTCTGTAGGCCTTTGTGCTCCCCTGGGAGTGGCAGCATCTACAGCTCGTATTGTTTCTGCTGTGGGCTATCGCAATGTCTCGTCTACGCCGACGACATGGGAATCTGGGATAACAGCAAAAGAGTCTTGCAGACCCTCTTTTAAGCCCGTTTCACCTTTCCTGACTGTCGACGCCAATTAGGTGACTCCACACCTTCAGGATCCACGTAGATGTTCCGATGAAAGAGCCACTCTACTCGTTGCAGAAGTGAGGTGTCCGCCTCCCCTCGTTACTGCGATATCGAGCACTTCAGGGCTACAACGAACATTATTAGGGTACTGTGTGATGTGACACGGCCCCAGAACTACCGCCTCGTGCAGCCTAACTACGCGTACTAGGCGGCGACGGCTCATATTTGTGACCATGGGATGCCATTCTGCATGTCTTGCATTTAAGTTGGTTCAAATGGCTCTGAGCACTATGGGACTTAACATCTGAGGTCATCAGTCCCTTAGAACTACTTAAACCTAACTAACCTAAGGACATCACACATCCATGCCCGAGGCAGATTCGAACGTGCGACCGTAGCGGTCGCGTGCATTTAAAGGTCGGGACACACATGTCAGGACCGTGTCCGTGCCGAGACACGTCCGAGTATCGGCCGTCACCCGGACTACGAAATACAACATTAAAACAAATGCAGCGGGCCCCACTTGACCCGGCCGTGCACGGGGAACGTCAACGGGCCGGGGCCGGGCCGGGCGGGATTCGCCGTGTTTAAATTTTCACGTGACGGACACGGCCTGACGGTGGGGTTGTCTTGTGAGCTGTGCAACTGCGCAAAACTGTTCTGTGTACAAAACATGGATGTGGAACGACTAATAGAGGAAGTTCGTAAGTTTCCTGTTCTTTACGATCAGGGAAGTGAAAATTACAGGAATATCGAGTACAAAGACAGAGTTTGGAAGACAATTGCAACAGATCTACAAGCCAAAGGTAAGATAAAAACTATACAAGTTTTAATACCCGAAAGATATTTATTTACTTTTTATTTTACAAACAGATGTTTGGTTTATGTCATCGTTATATCGCCAAGGCGACATGTTCTTGCCATTCCACAGTCCCTTGTGGAGAGTTCAGGAATTTTTTGAGTTGTTCTCGTACAGCAAATGCAGCATCTGTTGATCTCCCACGAATTCGAGGTAGGTTTCGAAGATTTGATGAACTTCCGGATCCCTCAGCAGTTTCCGTTTGATCCATCCTCTGTTCGGGCACCCTATAACCTTCCATTTTTCGAATAAAGTTGTACAGTACACACGCAGCCGTCACAATCATTGTAAGCCGGAAGCAGCTACTAGGGTAGCAGAGTACGTGTGGCGTGCACACGGGGGTTTTTTAGGTTAGAGGGACCCCCCCTTGAGCGAAACGATAAAATACCTGACGGCTTACCAGAGAGGACATTATCATCGATGATAAAGAACGTCCGTCCTCAGAGACCAAAAACAGGAAAAGTCAACGTAATATTGGTAAACTGCAGGAGTATCCAGGGCAAGGTTCCTGAATTAGTATCTCTTATTGAAGGAAATAGTGCGCATATAGTATTAGGAACGGAAAGTTGGTTAAAACCGGAAGTGAACAGTAACGAAATCCTAGACACAGAATGGAATATATACCGCAAGGATAGGATAAACGCCAATGGTGGAGGAGTATTTATAGCAGTAAAGAATTCAATAATATCCAGTGAAGTTATTAGCGAATGCGAATGTGAAATAATCTGGGTTAAGTTAAGTATCAAAGGTGGGTCAGATATGATAGTCGGATGCTTCTATAGACCACCTGCATCAGCAACCGTAGTAGTTGAGCGCCTCAGAGAGAACCTGCAGAACGTCGTGAAGAAGTTTCGTGATCATACTATTGTAATAGGGGGAGACTTCAATCTACCAGGTATAGAATGGGATAGTCACACAATCAGAACTGGAGCCAGGGACAGAGACTCTTGTGACATTATCCTGACTGCCTTGTCCGAGAATTACTTCGAGCAGATAGTTAGAGAACCAACTCGTGAAGCTAACGTTTTAGACCTCATAGCAACAAATAGACCGGAACTTTTCGACTCCGTGAATGTAGAAGAGGGTATCAGTGATCATAAGTCAGTGGTTGCATCAATGACTACAAGTGTAATAAGAAATGCCAAGAAAGGAAGGAAAATATATTTGCTTAACAAGAGTGATAGGGCACAAATCGCAGAATATCTGAGTGACCACCATCAAACGTTCATTTCTGAGGAAGAGGATGTGGAACAAAAATGGAAAAAATTCAGAAACATCGTCCAGTACGCCTTAGATAAGTTCGTACCGACTAAGGTCCAAAGCGAGGGGAAAGATCCACCGTGGTATAACAATCATGTACGAAAGGTACTACGGAAACAAAGAAAGCTTCATCATAGGTTTAAGAGTAGTCGAATCATAGCTGATAAGGAAAAGCTGAACGAAGCGAAAAAGAGCGTAAAGAGAGCAATGAGAGAAGCATTCAACGAATTCGAACATAAAACATTGGCAAACAATCTAAACAAGAACCCTAAAAAGTTTTGGTCATATGTAAAATCGGTAAGCGGATCTAAATCCCCTATTCAGTCACTCGTTGACCACGATGGCACCGAAACAGAGGACGACCGAAGAAAGGCAGAAATACTGAATTCAGTGTTCCGAAACTGTTTCACTGCGGAAAATCGTAACACGGTCCCTGACTTCAGCCGTCGCACGGACGCCAAAATGGAAAATATTGAAATAAACGATATCGGAATTGAAAATCAACTGCTATCACTTAGTAGCGGAAAAGCATCCGGACCAGACGAGATACCCTTAAGATTCTACAGTGATTATGCTAAAGAACTTGCCCCCTTTCTATCAGCAATTTATCGTAGATCGCTGGAAGAACGTAAAGTACCTAGCGACTGGAAGAAAGCGCAGGTCGTTCCCATTTTCAAGAAGGGTCATAAATCAGATGCGAATAATTATAGGCCTATTTCGCTTACGTCAATCTGTTGTAGAATAATGGAACATGTTTTGTGTTCTCGTATTATGACGTTCTTAGATAATACAAATCTCCTTCATCATAACCAACATGGATTCCGCAAACAGAGATCATGTGAAACTCAGCTCGCCCTATTTGTCCAAGAAATTCACAGTGCCGTAGACACTGGCGAGCAGATTGATGCCGTATTCCTGGACTTCAGGAAGGCATTTGATACGGTTCCGCACTTACGTTTAGTGAAAAAAATACGAGCTTACGGAATATCGGACCAGGTTTGTGATTGGATTCAGGATTTCCTAGAAGAAAGAACACAACATGTCATTCTTAACGGTTCAAAATCTGCAGATGTAAAGGTAATTTCGGGAGTACCGCAGGGAAGCGTGATAGGACCTTTATTGTTTACAATATACATAAATGACTTAGTTGACAACATCGGTAGCTCCGTGAGGCTATTTGCAGATGACACGGTTGTCTACAAGAAAGTAGCAACATCAGAAGACTCGTACGTACTCCAGGAGGACCTGCAGAGGATTAATGCATGGTGCGACAGCTGGCAGCTTTCCCTAAACGTAGATAAATGTAATATAATGCGCATACATAGGGGCAGAAATCCATTCCAGTACGATTATGCCATAGGTGGTAAATCATTGGAAGCGGTAACGACCGTAAAATACTTAGGAGTTACTATCCGGAGCGATCTGAAGTGGAATGATCACATAAAACAAATAGTGGGAAAAGCAGGCGCCAGGTTGAGATTCATAGGAAGAATTCTAAGAAAATGTGACTCATCGACGAAAGAAGTAGCTTACAAAACGCTTGTTCGTCCGATTCTTGAGTATTGCTCATCAGTATGGGACCCTTACCAGGTTGGATTAATAGAAGAGATAGACATGATCCAGCGAAAAGCAGCGCGATTCGTCATGGGGACATTTAGTCAGCGCGAGAGCGTTACGGAGATGCTGAACAAGCTCCAGTGGCGGACACTTCAAGAAAGGCGTTACGCAATACGGAGAGGTTTATTATCGAAATTACGAGAGAGCACATTCCGGGAAGAGATGGGCAACATATTACTACCGCCCACATATATCTCGCGTAATGATCACAACGAAAAGATCCGAGAAATTAGAGCAAATACGGAGACTTACAAGCAGTCGTTCTTCCCACGCACAATTCGTGAATGGAACAGGGAAGGGGGGATCAGATAGTGGTACAATAAGTACCCTCCGCCACACACCGTAAGGTGGCTCGCGGAGTATAGATGTAGATGTAGATGTAGAAGGTTATTAGGATCTCCCTGAAGGATTCTTCTAAATATTCGAAATTTCTGTTGCAATATACCGAATGCATTTTCGGATATTCTTCTTGCCCGACTCAAACGATAATTAAATATAGCCTTGTCATTTGTTAAGTTCCTGCCAGGATATGGTCGCATCAAGTATGTTTTGAGAGGGAAAGCTTCATCGCCTACAATTACCATTGGAAGTTCAAGATCAGTTCCGGGTAAAGTTTTACTCTTTGGGACGCTAAGCGTATTGTTTTCCAATGACTTTCCAAGATTTGAATTTACTAGAATGCCTCCATCAGAGTTTTTTCCGTACGCTCCCGCGTCTATTGCAATAACATTATAACATGGGTCAACCAGAGCAAGAAGCACAATGGAATATGTTTTTTTGTAATTCCAATAGAGACTTCCTGAGTTGTTTGGAGCCTGTATTGTTACGTACTTTCCATCTAAAGATCCAATGCAGTTTGGAAACTGCCATTTTGTCCAAAACTCCTCAGCTATAGCATTCCATTTTTCTTCATTCGGCACAGGCATCACCTCTTCTAACAATAAATTGATAACTGTTCTAGAGGTGTCATGGACGATAGCTGCAACTGTGGATTTTCCCAACCTGTAGCTGAAGGAAATAGTTTTAAAGGAATCTCCTGTAGCAAGGAACCTGAAAAAAATTGAATGTATAACATGAGAAATACTGTATAATCTATAAAATATTTGCAGCATTTTAAACATTGTAATATAAATACGCGATTTAAAATATTTTTGCTACAGGTGGAATAGAGGAATGCAAAAAAAAGGGGCATCTGTTCGTGACCAACTAAGGAAGACCTTGCAGAAAAGGAAAACTGTTTCAGGACAAGCTGCTGTTCATCAACATAAATACAAGTATGAAGATCTCTTAACGTTCCTGCTACCTTACATGGTAGAACGAGAAACAGTTTCCAATGTTCCTTACACGCAAGACAATAATGAGCATAAACAAGAATCAAATACAGATTCCCAAGAGGAGCAGTCGATTGTTGAAAACGAAAAAGTGTCTACACAAGAAGACATTGCAGATGAAGAATGGATCATTAAAACCCAGGATAGTGAAACAGAGAATTTGATAGAGCGCACTCGGCATTCCCAGACGCCCTCAGCTCATTCGTCCGTCACTTCGAAGAAGAACACGTTTATGAAACCACCACTGAAACGAAAATTTCAGCGTGAGGTTAAACCACAAGAATCTGCATCAAGCCAGCTCATGGCTTACATTTTGGCAGAAAAAAAGCTGAAAAACAGAGAGATATACAAAACCCAGTAGATGCTTTTTTGGCTGGTATAGCACCAGCCCTAAAATCATTGCATCCACTACTGTTTCATCAAGCTAAAAGTAGGATTTTTTCAATTGTACAAGACTTTGAACTGAAGCAACTCATGAATGACGTATCAGTCCATCAATTCACTCCATCATCCTCCAATTCCTCAGCAAAATCTGTTTCAACACCATATCCTTCACCTGTGGGAAACGAGTCAACAGAACCTACACAGCAGCTTTTGGACCTGCAAAGGGATTCGCACAATTCGTATATAAATAACCAAAGCCATCATCCTCCAAGTTCCCCTGCATCCTCATCAGCTTCAGAAACTAATTCACTGAATAGTCCTCATTTGTTTTTCTTAGGGTAGTAGAAATTTAACTGTATTATTTACTAACTTATGTATTTATCTTTCAATTACTAAAGTAATAAAATAAAAATGCTGTCCTTAAAACTTCTTATTTATTTGTGTTCTGTGTACTTTTCTTTAACCTGCCGTAAAAAAACAGCCAGTCGTTCTTTGGGTGAAACTGATACTCTCCAGAACGTGTCATTTTTTCTCAGCCTTGGTTCTAGTTTCTTTAAAAGTTGACAGAAGGTGTACTGCGTCATCCTAAAATATTCATAAAACTTAGTCTCATCATCTACGAGGTGAGAAAATAGTGTCCGAAACTCTCCCTGTACTGGTCTTGTTTTCCAGGCACTGTGGATCCATAATTTTCTTCTTCTTGTTTGCCTTCGTTCGTTTTCCTCTTCGTCTAAAGCAAGTGCTATAAGTCCTAATTCACTATTACGAAAATTAGTGAACATGTTTTACAGCTTTCACAAACAGAAACACAGCTCACCGCGTCCGAGTCACTACAAGGAACAACAGAGACACGGACGTGCCCCGGTCATGTGTGGTACCTGCAGGAACGGACCGGAGTACGGCCGTCACTCGTCCGAGGCTCGGCCCTGACACGGCCCGGACGTGTGTGTCCCGACCTTAAGTCTCCCGCGATAAAGAGCTTACCACGGAGAGACAGCAGTGCTGCAAGATCTCTAGTGTTGACAAGGCGATTAGGTGCCCTGCTTACGGAAATAAAAGTGATCTCATCTGATCTGGCTTCTATTGCGACTGAAATGGCCTCAACTGTGGCAAGCCGTGGTAACTGCACAACGTGATGCCTGAGGGAGATCATAATCTAAACGGCAGTATCTCCTCCCGCTGTTAGCCTAACATTTCGCTGGCAAATAAAATTTACCGCCCGCGTAGGTATGCCAGGGTTCAAGAAAGTTTCCTGGGCGAGGCAAATCTCAACTGCCTCGCCACATAGGAACTGCAGAAGCTCTCAGACCTGGGAGCATATACCGTATGCAAAGTGCATACTGTTAATCTGTGATTTGCATTAGGCATGGCACGTCGATGTTGCCCGTTGCAATGGCCGACTGCATCAATTTCTACTTTTGCAGATACGAGTGCGTGACACGAGCGTTCTGTCGTAGGTCCACTCCCGTGAGTGTCTACCGCGGCCGTATGGGCAGACGACACTGCGCTCTTTGGTTCAAATGGCTCTGAGCACTATGGGACTCAACTGCTGAGGTCATTAGTCCCCTAGAACTTAGAACTAGTTAAACCTAACTAACCTAAGGACATCACAAACATCCATGCCCGAGGCAGGATTCGAACCTGCGACCGTAGCGGTCATGCGGTTCCAGACTGCAGCGCCTTTAACCGCACGGCCACTTCGGCCGGCCTGCGCTCTTTGCGCGCAGCCTCAGCGCACTCGTAATGAGGTCTCGTCTGGAAGGAGCATGCCACAGTCTTGGATCTTTGGCGACCAAATGGCGAGTCAAGATGAATGCAGCTAAAAGCCAAGCCCTCATCATCACCAGGAAAAAGCTTGCTGCAGATTTAGTACCACTTCGTTTCATGCGAGGCCCCATCCCATGGTCACGAACCGGGAAATACCTCGGCGTGACCCTAGATCGGCACATTACCTGGGGACCTCACGACTGCGAAGTAAGAGGAAAAGTGTTGGGTCGCCTACGCACTCTTTACCCAGTCTTAAACCCAACAACGACGCTACCCACCCAATGTGGATTAACACTATATCTGGCACTTATTAGGCTTCTGTGGCGTGGGACAGTGCTGCCAACATCCACAATGAAAAATTACAGATGTGATATGGGACAGTGCTGCGATCATCCACACTGAAAAACTACAGAAAGTGCAGCTCTACTTCTTGCTCTGTACCTATCCAGACGCTTCCACACTAGGGAGCTTCAAGAGCAGGCTGGCGTTCCAATTTTAAAGGACCGCATCAAACAGACCACTCGCCAGCGCTCTGAAAATCCGTTAACAGCCACAAGGGGGCCGGACCTATTGCATGAATAAAGCGCGCAAAAAGTAATAAAACAAGAATGACACCTTAAGCAGACACACCAAAAAGAGAAGAATTAAAAAGCCAAACGAATAGAGCAGTTAATAGGCAAGTCAGTACCAGTGCCGGAACTACAAAAGGAACGAGTGTAAGAAATCTCCAAAAGTCAAGTGAATGAGTGCAGCAGAGCGCTCAGTGGCTAGAGTTCGGCTGGCTAACCTAGGCGGGTCTATTTGGAGTAAGTATGACGTCGACGAAGATGGCTCGCTGCGCGGTCGGAGCACAAGCTCCGCAGGCATCTACTCACTGTGGACGTGGCTGCGGCCACGCACGCACAAAAAGGTGACGGTAGCACCTCTGATGTGCACGATGGCTTCCCAGAGCGCGCTGCCCGTCGATTGGCACCTTCAGACGCTGCAACAACCTCTGCAAGAGGTTACGTTGCACCTGTGTCTAGCGACTTCCACAGTGTGCTGTGACGCAAGCAACTGCTCCATCCGTGGACGGGTTCAAGGGCCCACAGGCACGTAAAGTAGTTCAGAAAGGGCCTGTACTTCTGGCAATGCCCCGCCTTAGGGGGCGGGGGGGGGGGGGGGGGGGCACTGCCTCGCACGCTCGTGCGCGTGTACAACTGCCTGCTGTCTGATGTTGAGCTTGCTCCGTCAGCTGTTGCTCACAGCAGTACAAATACACCATCGGCGAGCACTGCAAACGCGAGCGCTGATAACACGCAGATGATATAAACAAACCTGGCTATTGCTATGGGAGTCACTCTTGCTACCAGGCCAACCGATGTAGACATGGAAACAAATTCACGGAAGCGGCGTGGCGACGTGAGCGAGGTTTCCAAACCTACGAAACGCTCTGCAGCAGCGAGGTCGCGAGCAAGAACACACAGCAATGCGTCCGGCAAAGACACTAGGGCACAGCAAACGCGGGGAAAGGCTTACAGAAGACGGATTTGTCTGGCCAAACTGCAAACATACCGCGAGGGCAGTTACACGTAAAGCTCCAATGCAACAAGTGGAAATCGACAACCGTTTTTCTAGCTAAAATGACAATACTAATGTAGCTACTACAACGGACGTGGACGTATCCGTGCAGACCGAGCAGGGAAAAAGATTACCACCTCCACCACCGGTAGTTACCAAATCGGTCATGCAAAAGAAGTTCACCGTTCGTCTGACCTGACGCGACCTGTACAAAGTTACAACGCCCTCCAAAGATGACTACGAAGCAGTGACGAAACGTCAGGGACGAAAAACTACATAGTTTTACGTACGCCTTAGAACCCAGTGAAACTTATTAAGGCAGTGTTTTGGAGGCTGCCCTTCAATATGAAGCCACATCACCTGCGTGAAGGTTATCAGGGTTTCGACGCACGTTCTGTAAGCAAAATGAAGTCTCCCAAAAGTGACAAAGAATAGCCTCTGTTCTGCGTGGTGCTCCAGGACAACACCGCAAACAGGAAAATTTTCCAAGTCGAGTTGGTCGCGAGAAGTAGAGAAACTAAGAGGGAAGCGCCGGAGGGCACAGTGCTTTAACTGCCCGTCATCTCGTCCACGTTGCTACATTTTGCACGATGGCAAGTCGCTGTGTTAAATGTACCGGAAACCATGCAAGCGGAGAAGGTCCCTTACCGTGAACTGACAAACCGAAATACTGCAATTATCCGGAAATTGCGGTGGTTGCGCTGCATATAGCCGAGGCGGTGCGAAAAATAAATCTCACGTGTCCAATAAAGTACAGTCGGGGAAGACATTTGGAAATGGGGAAAGTATGGCTACCCTTGTACTCCACAGGCGAAACATATTTCCCCTCGCGAAGGTGTAACTCGCGTAGGTGTGCAGATAGCACAGCAGATAGCCAGCATCCCAACAAAATCGATACTGGTGTGCAAGTGGGGGTGGAGGGCTGCTTTTTTTTTGTCGTGTGTTGTGCACAGGTGTACTCGCCTTTGTCGGTTTGTACGTTCTTTTGTGGTGTAGGAATGGATAAATTTTTTTTTCACATTCTTTATTCTCACCTTCAGAAGGACTAGGGCTCTCTAATGGGTCATTAGTTCTTCGGTATTTTTATCCTTTCCTTTTGTTTGGCTTGTCTGTTTTTTATTCTATTTCTAGATCTTGGTTGTTTGTTTTTCTTTAAGGCTCTCGTCCAGTTTGTTAGTTGTCGTCGTTAAATTTAATTTATTCATAGGTGGAATTCTGTTAATTTTGTCTGGATACTATGGATTTTGGTACTTTATATCTGTGCCACGGTTGTGGATCGACTGTAGTAATATTTGCAAGCTGAGGAGTTCTGTCTCTAATTAAGTAAATTTTTAGAAAGATCTTTTCGGCTTGGTCTTTGATTTTCTTTCTTCTATATACTTTTCGTTCAGTTCTTCATGCATCTCTGTAATCCTCGTCCAGCGGGATACAGCGAAGGACCATCTCACGAAGGTGTTCTGTAGAAGTTGAGGTTGTTTTATATTCGATTTGCAGGTTGTGCCCCACACTGTCGCTCCGTATAGGATCCTCGGGTGAGCTATTGATCTGTATAGTTGCATCTTGGTTTTGTGCTAAGTTCTTTACTTTTGAGGAAGGGTATAATGCGTGCATCATTTTTCGTGCTGTTCTTGTTCGTCCTGTTGTATTGCCTTTGAATATTACTGCTTTATCCAGATGTATTCCTGGATATTAAGTTTTTCCGTGCATTGGATGTTCTGTCCTGCTATTTGTAGTTGGGTTCTTGGTATTGGTTTTCGTTTTTTGGTGAAGAATACTGCTACAGTTTTTGTTGCGTTGTATGTGATTTTATTTCTTTGTGCCAATGTTTCATTAGATCAGTTTCTCTGTGGTCTCTAGCTGTTGTGATGTCGATATTGCACCCAGATGTCAAGAAAGCTGTGCAGTCGGCGTGGCGTATAGACTGAACGTCGCATTTGGACGAATGGGTAGGTCGTTGAAGTATAAATTGAATAGTATTGTCGATATTACCGAACATTGTTGAATCCCTGCTTCTGGTACCTTTATTGTTGATCTTTTGCCTAATATTCTCACGAAGAACTGTGTCTTTTGTAAGAAGTTGTGTATTATTTTGGTGTATCAGTCTGGTAGGGGGAGGGGGTTATTTGATGTAGTTAATTAAATTTTATTTTCAAACTCTATCGTATGTCTTGGTATGTCAGAAAATACCGTTACTGTTGATTTGCTGAGACTCTGTAATTCTGATTAATTGCAGTTCACCGATAATTTCGATGTGAAGCCAAAGTGCTCTGCGCATTATGTTTTCTTCTATAAAGCAGAGCTTTAGTCGTTTTAGAATAACCGTTTACAAAATTTTTGCTAATGTTGGTAAGACGTTCTGGGTTTTCTCCTGGTTTTGGAATGGGCATTATTTTGGCTGTTTCCCATGTGTCCGGGAAGTATCCTAATAGTAGCTAGATGTTTATTATGCGTGTTAATAGAACAATTGCTTTCCTTCGTAAATTTTTGAGGTGAATATTAGCGATCTGGTCTTTGCCTGGAGCTGTATTTTTTGTTAAGAAATAATTTTCTTTACTCAGCTGGTTTTGTTAGCAGTGGTCTCGATATCGAAGGTGTTTCGCGAAATTGTTCTAGAAGCTGATGAATTCTATCGTCTTCGACCGTCTCGACCTTTGATAGTTGTCCGAGGTGGTGATTCTTAATGTTCCGGATTAGCTCTCATTCGTAGCGGGTGTGTAGAACGAAATCTGCCATTTTGTCTTCCCATGTCTGCTGATGCCATTCTGTTACGCTTTTATGTAATTCACTGGATAACTTTCTCACATCTGTCGCTTTGGTTACCGAATTGCCGCCATCTTCTTCTGTACCTGTTTCTTAGTATTTTAAGTTATTCTAGAACTGATGGGAATATTTCATGGTGTGGCTTAGGAGCTATAGTCGCTGTTGATGCCCTTCTTGATGTAATTTTAATTTGATTAATTAGTACTTCTATTGCGATATTTCTGTTGTTTTTGGAGTCTACATTCATTGTCGGTCTGATATTGTCGTTTAGGTATTTTTGGTATTGTTCCCACTTTATTTGTATTTGCTGCGGTGGTGATATGTGTAGAGCTGCTTGATGGATCAAGCCACGGACTGGTTTGTGGTCGGAAAACAGGTCGTTGATAGTGCTTAGCCGAAGGTTCGGATCGATGTTCTTGACCAGGGCTATATCTGCGCGTCTGCTGTTTGGTGTTGGACATTTGGGACTGTGGTAGGTTGGCGTAGTCCATTGACTGATCATTCTAACTCGTCTTGCAGGTCGTGTTGTAATCATCCTTTTCGGTTCGTAAGTATGGAATTCCAGGAATTGTGTTTTGTGTGTAAGTATCGTATCATCAAAACTATCGGAAATAGATGAAATATTGCTTTCAGATCGTCCTTTACTAATTGTTTATTTGGACCTCTGTGTGCTGCATCTATTGTGATATATCCTGTTGCGGTGTGCACAGTTATTGCTCTGGCTCCTAAATGGTGGGAGCGTTTCGTGGTGATGAGAGATGTCTCGTTTAATGAATATAGCAGTTCCGCCGCCTCTCTGCCCTTGCGGTCTGTCCTGTAGGTGTGCATGTTACGTAGTCTTAAGTTCGTCGTCGGTGTAAAACGCGTCTCCGTTACTGCTATAACGCCGAATCTACATCTGGCATTAAATTCATTTAAATCCGAGTGTTTAGGCTTTAGACCATTTGCGTTCCAATTGAAAAATTTGAGGTATCATGTTAATGTTTCGTGTGCCATTTTACGGCACCGCGAAAGCCTTTACTATTCCCTCAGCGAGGCCTAGAAACGATGTTCAAATGGCTCTGAGCACTGTGGGACTTAACATCTATTGTCGTCAGTTCCCTAGAACTTAGAACTACTTAAATCTAACTAACCTAAGGACAGCACACAACACCCAGTCATCACGAGACAGAGAAAATCCCTGACCCCGCCGGGAGTCGAACCCGGGCGTGGGAAGCGAGAACGCTACCGCACGACCACGAGCTGCGGACTAGAAACGATGTGATGTTGATGTAGGTTGGCTGTTTCGTCCTAGTCTTCCGTTCATTGAAATCTTCTTGTCTGTCTTGTTCTTCCGTTATGCGATGGATGGTTGTGAAATGGATGGGTGTTGGATCGTTGCTGGTCGGGATGCGGTGGCTGGTTGGGAACTGGATAGCGGTTGAAGAGCAATTGTTTTATAATTTGTAATGTTTGTCTGTTTTGTGTCATGTTTCCCGCGGATTTTGTATTTTCTAAGGAGTTCTTGGTATTTTTGCAGCCAAGGACGGATGCAGGGTGTGTTTCTTAGCAATCGGCGCATATCGATGGAGATGTTCTTGGCATTATGCAGCTTTTTGATTCGTGTAACCGTGCGCACGGACATATTGCGGCAGAAAATCACAATATTTGGATGTGTCATCAAAACGTTGGCGTTTTCTGCATTGTGTTGGCCCGTCTTTCGGTTCATAGCCCTCGACTCGGGTTTTAGTGTGTAGTACGTGTTTGAGCTCTGGAAGTATGACGGATTAGGTGTGAAGCGGATTGAGATTTTTTTCGCCTCGTTTTTTATACTGTATACTTTTGCTGGGTGAATCCTTTTTTCATGCAAGGCGGCTGTCAATTTTTCCTCGGCGATTTGATCTGGTAATTTTTTTATGACCATTTTTATTTCGCTAAATTTCCTTTACTTCACGTCTATGGTCACAAATTTTATGTCATCAGACTACCGGTTTCGGTCTATGTTGACCATCTTCAGGTCTGTTTTATAAAATCACGCACTAATATACTAGATCTGAAGATGGTCATTATAGATCGAAATGATACTTCACCCGATCTCCGTGGCACAGTGCTTTAAGAGTTGCCTTTAGTTGGTTTTTTAGGGCATTGTTAAGCTGAGTGTATTTTCTGTATTGTAGACAGCAATGGGAGGGATTCTGTAGTTCATTTGTTCCGCAGGTACTGCTTGTTCATGATTGGTCGTTGTATTGCTTTCTGTGATTGGCTATTTCGGTTCTGTTAGCGCGATCGCTTGGAATCTGTTGCTTGTTGTAATTTCTGCAAGGCGTTTTCATGGGTTTGACTGCTGCTGTGTGTTGTTTCGATGCTGTCTTTTGTACTGCACTGTAGTAAGATCTTGTTCATCTTTTTCGTTCGTGTCTTGGTCGGGCATTTCAGCATCTTCCGCTTCGCCTTCTGAAGAGGAAGCTGCTTCGGTGTCTTCGCAAGATGAATCCATATTGATTTCTTGCGAATTTTTTGTGTTTGGGGTGGCTGCATTTTTCTGGATTTCCTGGAATATGACCATGTGATCTGTGCGGTTCTGGCGTAAATTGTCTTGCTGTGATGCGTGGTGACTTTAAGCAGCGAAGGTATTTTCTGATCTTTGTGTTTGATTGTTTTGTGTGTCGGAGATGGTTCTGTTCGCAGTTACTTCCGTCTGCCTACAGGTGCTGTTTTTTCGTGGGGAACGTGCGCTTGCCATCGTCGGCTGGGGCCCTGGCTCCTAGCTCCCCGGCGTCCGCTAGTCCTAAGATTCTATCAGGGCCGCCTAGCCCAGTCCGCTAAGTCTCCTCCTACTTCGAACAAGGAAATAACGAAACAATCAATTTTGCCCAAATCCCCACCCTTGGACAATAAGGTTTTTCTAACGAGAGCACAATCGAGTTAAGTCGTTCGCTCACTATCGCAGGCACTTCGGCTCTGCCGTGGGAAAGAGGGGGGGGGGGGGGGGTGCTGCCTCAGGAAGCGGAGATAGTCGTTCCAGGGTGCGGAATGAAAAGGGAACGCTTTTTTTGTGTCGTGCGTAGTACCCAAGTGGACCCATCTTTGGCGGTTTCTGCTTGTTTTTGTGTTGTAAGGAAGGGAAGGGAAGGTTTTCGTAGTCTCTATTGACACTTTCAGAAGGACGTGGCCTGTCTTATGGGTCCTTGGTTCTTCCGTATTGTTGTCCTTTCTTTTGCTAGATTTTCGCTCTTTATGTGCGTCTTGAGGTCTTGTCTATTTGTTTCCTTCATTGAGGTTCTTGTCCAGCTTCTTGGTTATCGTTAGAGACTTGATTATATGCATTTTCATGCTCCTTTTCACCGGTTATTGCATATTTTAACTAAAAATTAGTGACGATGCATATTTTTGTTCTATGTCTACATCATCATCATCATCATCATTTAAGACTGATTATGCCTTTCAGCGTTCAGTCTGGAGCATAGCCCCCTTATGAAATTCCTCCATGATCCCCTATTCAGTGCTAACACTGGTGCCTCTTCTGATGTTAAACCTATTAGTTCAAAATCATTCTTAACCGAATCTAGGTACCTTCTCCTTGGTCTGCCCCGACTCTTCCTACCCTCTACTGCTGAACCCATGAGTCTCTTGGGTAACCTTGCCTCTCCCATGCGTGTAACATGACCCCACCATCTAAGCCTGTTCGCCCTGACTGCTACATCTATAGAGTTCATTCCCAGTTTTTCTTTGATTGCCTCATTGTGGACACCCTCCTGCCATTGTTCCCATCTACTAGTACCTGCAATCATCCTAGCTACTTTCATATCCATAACCTCAACCTTGTTGATAAGGTAACCTGAATCTACCCAGCCTTCGCTCCCATACAACAAAGTTGGTCGGAAAATTGAACGGTGCACAGATAACTTAGTCTTGGTACTGACTTCCTTCTTGCAGAAGAGAGTAAATCGTAGCTGAGCGCTCACTGCATTAGCTTTGCTACACCTCGCTTCCAGTTCGTTCACTATGTTGCCATCCTGTGAGAATATGCATCCTAAGTATGTGAAACCGTCCACCTGTTCTAACTTTGTTCCTCCTATTTGGCACTCAGTCTGTTTATATCTCTTTCCCACTGACATTACTTTCGCTTTGGAGATGCTAATCTTCATACCATAGTCCTTACATTTCTGATCTAGCTCTGAAATATTACTTTGCAAACTTTCAATCGAATCTGCCATCACAACTAAGTCATCTGCATATGCAAGACTGCTTATTTTGTGTTCACATATCTTAATCTCACCCAGCCAGTCTATTGTTTTCAACATATGATCCATAAATAATATGGACAACAGTGGAGACAGGTTGCAGCCTTGTCTTACCCCTGAAACTACTCTGAACCATGAACTCAATTTACTGTCAACTCTAACTGCTGCCTGACTACCCATGTAAAGACCTTTAATTGCTGGCAAAAGTTTGCCTCCTATTCCATAATCTCGTAGAACAGACAATAACTTCCTCCTAGGAACCCGGTCATATGCCTTTTCTAGATCTATAAAGCATAGATACAATTCCCTGTTCCACTCATAACACTTCTCCACTATTTGCCGTAAGCTAAAGATCTGGTCCTGACAACCTCTAAGACCACACTGATTTTCATCCAATTGGTCCTCAACTAATACTCGCACTTTCCTTTCAACAATACCTGAGAAGATTTTACCCACAACGCTGATAAAAGAGATACCTCTGTAGTTGTTACTATCTTTTCTGTTTCCATGTTTAAAGATTGGTGTGATTACTGCTTTTGTCCAGTCTGATGGAACCTGTCCCGACTCCCAGGCCACTGTGTAGCCATTTAAGACCTGACATTCCACTGTATTTGATGAGTTCCGACTTAATTTCATCCACCCCAGCTGCTTTATTGCACTGCAACCTATTGACCATTTTCTCCACTTCCTCAAATGTGATTCTATTTCCATCATCATTCCTATCCCATTCTACCTTGAAATCTGAAACATTACTGATCGTATTTTCACCTACATTGAGCAACTCTTCAAAATATTCCCTCCATCTGCCCAAGGCATCTACAGGATTCACCAGCAGTTTTCCTGACCTGTCCAAAATACTTGTCATTTCCTTCTTACCTCCCTTTCGAAGATTGCTAATCACACTCCAGAATGGTTTCCCAGCAGCTTGACCCATAGTCTCCAACCTGTTTCCAAAGTCTTCCCAAGATTTCTTCTTGGATGCTGCAATTATCTGATTGGCTTTGTTTCTTTATTCAACATAACTTTCTCTGTCTACCTGAGTTCTAGTATGTAGCCATTTTTGATACGCCTTCTTTTTCCTTTTACAGGCTGCCTTGATTGTGTCATTCCACCAAGCTGTTTGCTTCATCCTACTTTTACACACTACTGTTCCAAGATATTCTTTAGCCACTTCTAGTACTGTGTCCCTGTACCTTGTCCATTCCTTTTCCAATGACTGTAATTGACTGCAGTCAACTAACTGGTACTTTTCTGAGATCGCTGTTATGTACTTGTGCCTGATTTCCTTATCCTGAAGTTTCTCCACTCTTATCCTCCTACATATGGACCTGACCTCCTGCACTTTCGGCCTCACAATCCCAATTTCACTGCAGATTAAATAATGATCAGTGTCATCAAAGAATCTCCTGAATACACGTGTGTCCCTAACAGCCTTCCTGAATTCCTGACCTGTTATTATATAGTCAATGACATATCTGGTTCCCCTGCCTTCCCAAGTATACCAGTCAATGTTCTTATGTTAAAAAAAGGAGTTTGTGATTACTAAGCCCATACTGGCACAGAAATCCAAGAGTTGTTTCCCGTTCCTGTTGGCCTCCATATCCTCTCCAAATTTACCCATAACCTTTTCATACCCTTCTGTTAGATTTCCAATCCTGGCGTTAAAATCACCCATGAGCAGAACACTGTCCTTGTCCTTTACTCATCGCTGAGTAAGTCATAAAAACTATCCATCTCATCTTGATCTGTCCCTTCACAATGCGGATATACTGACACAATCCTAATTTTCTTGCTAGACACTGTCAAACCTATCCACATCAGTCGTTCGTTTACATACCTTATTGCAACTACGCTGGGTTCCATTTCTTTCGTGACGTAAAGCCCTACACCCCATTTTGCAATTCCTGCCTTGACTCCTGACAGGTAGACCTTGTATTCTCCCACTTCCTCTTCTTTCTCACCTCTTACCCGAATGTCACTAACAGCCAAAACGTCCAGCCCCATCTTACCTGCAGCCTCTGCCAGCTCTACCTTCTTCCCAGAGTAGCCCCCATTGATATTAATAGCTCCCCATCTCATTACCATTTGTTTGCCAAGTCGTATCTTATGGGTCCCTGGTTTGTCAGTTAGAGATGGGACTCCGTCACCTCCAAAGGTCCGAGGCATTTTGCTCTGATTATTGCCAGCATCATATTTAAAGTACCAGGGAAGCAGGTTGCTAGCCTTACTTGCCCCGAGTCCCTTTGAGTTTTACCCCTGACGGCTGAGGGACTAACCGGGCCGGCCGTGGTTGTCTAGCGGTTCTAGGCGCTCAGTCCGGAACCGCGCGACTGCTACGGTCGCAGGTTCGAATGCTGCCTCGGGCATGGATGTGTGTGATGTCCTTAGGTTAGTTAGGTTTAAGTAGTTCTAAGTTCTAGGGGACTGATGACCACAGATGTTAAGTCCCATAGTGCTCAGAGCCATTTGAACCATTTTTGGACTAACCGGTGGATTTGGTAGTCTTTGCCGTATGAGCACAAAGGTGACCACGACTCAGAATATGTCCGAGATGCCCAGCCTTATTCCAAAGTAACTGGTATCCCGACTGTCGGGACCACTTACTTGGCCACTCATACGTTGCCCGTGGTTCATGAACTAGGACATGACTACAGGAACCCACACCATGAATGTCTACAATACTTTAGAAATCTAGACGGGCTGTCTCTAGGTTTTGATGTCTCACAGATTGACCACGACCTAGAAGTGCGTGCAGTCCCTAACCGAGAGGCCACTGCCTAGCGGTATCATTACAGAAGAGGAACAGGAACAAGCAGAATGAACGCCCCTGCGCTCACGTCCCCGGTTAATCTCCTCCGCTGTAATACTGTACGCGTCTGCAACAATTAAATTAAACTACGCAAGCTTTTAGTCGCACGACCATTGTTTCAGTTTAGCTTTCTATTTACTTGTACACAATTGAACGTGTTTACGACGTGTTGTGCGCTACGCCACCCGAAAAAAGAAACGTCGTTTCGTAGATAGCTGGCCACCCTGGAAAATTTACATATGGCGGAATTGTTTTACATTATCAAACTTGCGAGAAAAATATTTCATGCAAAAAAGAAGTTTCAAACACACCTGCATTTCAAGAGAAGTCTTCATATCGCAGGAATGCGGAAGAAAGGACCGCGACAACTTCTGACAACAGCAAGTTGCGGTAGCAGGAAGGTAACCAAAAGAGTCGGTTTAACATGGATCAATGTGAAACATTCATTCCTCTTCACAGACCTACAAACCCTATCCTCATAGGCTTCCTACGCAACTATTGCTTAAATCAAATTACGTATACCAGACGAATCAACATTGCGTAAAAATTACATACCGACAATTTACGTAAATGTTCTGGAAGAAATACGCAATGAATTCAAGGATAGAATCATCTGAATTTCAGCTGACGAAATTACAGACGCTTGTGGCCGCTACATTGCAAATTTAATTGTTGGTGCTTTAAAAGAAGAGCCTTCTTCTTCCTATTTTAGCGGCCTGCAAAGAACTTGAAAAAGCAAATCATTCTACGATCGCCAGATTTATGAATGAGGATATTAGAAAAATATTTCCAGGATCTTCCACAGATGAACGGGTGTTTGTTTTTATTTCAGATGCTGCTCCCTGTATGATTAAAGCAGGAAAATCCCTCCGAGTATTGTACCCCAATTTGATTTATGACACGTGCTTTCCTCATGGAGTACATCGCCTTGCTGAAGAACTACGTTCCATGTTTGTGAATGTAAATAAACTGATTTCATCCACATAGAAAGTGTTTCTAAAGGCTCCTGCTCGCATCAAGACTACAAAGAAAAACTACTAAATGTGCCTTTACCTCCGGAATAAGCGGTAACTCGGGGTACGTGGGTCGAAGCTGTGCTGTTTTTACAATGAACATTTCGAGGCCATTAGAGCGGAAGTAAACGACCTCGATAGAGCAGAGGCTTTGGAAGTTTGCCAGTGCAAAGAAGCTTATAATGATTCCGGTATTAAAAAAGACATTGCTGTAATTAGCACTCATTTTCCCATATACCTGGAAGTATTAAAAAGCTTGAAACTCAAGGTTCGGCGTTGAATGAATCTATTCTGTTAATGAATAAAATTATTCTAGTGAACTCCTCATTGCCGGAGGTATTCCCAATAAAACTTAAAAGGAGGGTTTGAAAACATTTTAAACAAAAAACCAGGCTTTGAAGCCTTGTGCCAAATTGATAGTTTTATTAATGGGACAGGTGAACTTTCACCATAAACAATAAATGCCAACATAGCACCTAAATTCAAATACTGCCAGGTTACCTCTGTTGATGTAGAACGGTTCTTTTCTGCTTATTAATATATTTTGAATGATCGAAGAGACAATCTTACTACCGAACATTTAGAACAGTACTTGGGCGTTTATGTTTAGAGTGGTACAAAAATGTAAAATAAGTTGTAAATGATGCTTTGGTCCAATATTATTAATTGAAAGTTAATGTTGTTAAAAAAATCGAGATTTATGTTGTTTCCTAAATAAAATATTACGGAGGTTTTGAGCATGCCCTTCTGCGCACGATGTATCTCGAAGTCCTATACATATCGATTGTTTCGCTGCGACTCACTCGCATCGCATGCGCTTGTTACCGACAACAATAGCAAAGAAGGAACAATTCTTGAAACACTGTATGCGTCCCCCATTTGGCATATTTTTAGAAAATAACCCAAGAAAGGCCCCCTTTCCTGATCTCTATCAGAAAGTATCTCTACCTTCTCATTAGTTATATGATCTACCCATCTAATCTTCAGCATTCTTCTGTAGCACCACATTTCAAAAGCTTCCACTCTCTTCTCGTCCAAACTAGTTATCGTCCATGTCTCACTTCCATACAAATACTTTCAGAAACGAATTCCTGACACTTAAATCAATACTCGATGTTAACAAATTTCTCCTCTTCAGAAACGCTTTCCTTGTCATTGCCAGTCTACATTTGATATCCTCTCTACTTCGACCATCATCAGTTATTTTGCTCCCCAAATAGCAAAACTCCTTTAGTACCTCAAGTGTCTCATTTCCTAATCTAATTCCCTCAGCATCACCCGACTTAATTCGACTACATTCCATTATCCTCGTTTTGCTTTTGTTGATGTTCATCTTATACCCTCCTTTCATGACACTGCCCATTCCGTTCAACTGCTCTTCCAAGTCCTTTGCTGTCTCTGACAGAATTACGTCATCGGCGAACCTCAAAGTTTTTATTTCTTCTCCATGGATTTTAATACCTACTCCGAATTTTTCTTTTGTTTCCTTCACTGCTTGCTCAATATACAGATTGAATAACATCGGGGATAGGCTACAACCCTGTCTCAATCCCTTCCCAACCACTGCTTCCCTTTCGTGCCCCTTGACTCTTATAACTGTAATCTGGTTTCTGTACAAATTGTAAATAGCCTTTCGCTCCCTGTATTTTACCCCTGCCACCTTCAGAATTTGAAAGAGAGTATTCCAGTCAACATTGTCAAAAGCTTTTTCTAAGTTTACAAATGCTAGAAACGTAGGTTTGCCTTTCCTTAATCTAGCTTCTAAGATAAGTCGTAGGGTCAGTATTGCCTCATGTGTTCCAATATTTCTACGGAATCCAAACTGATCTTCCCCGAGGTCAGCTTCTACCAGTTTTTCCATTCGTCTGTAGAGAATACACGTTAGTATTCTGCATCCGTGACATATTAAACTGATTGCTCGGTAATTTTCACATCTGGCAGCACCTGCTTTCTTTGGGATCGGAATTATTATATTCTTCTTGAAGTCTGAGGGTATTTCGCCTGTCTCATACATCTTGCTCACCAGATGGTAGAGTTTTGTCAGGACTGGCTCTCCCAAGGCCGCCAGTAGTTCTAATGGAATGTTGTCTACTCCCGGGGCCTTGTTTCGACTCAGGTCTTTCAGTGCTCTGTCAAACTCTTCGCGCAGTATCGTATCTCCCATTTCATCTTCATCTACATCCTCTTCCATTTCCATAATATTGTCCTCAAGTACATTGCCCTTGAATAGGCCCTCTATATACTCCCTCCAACTTTCTGCTTTCCCTTCTTTGCTTAGAGCTGGGTTTCCATCTGAGCTCTTGATATTCATACAAGTGGTTCTTCTGGTGTCACCGCCAGACACCACACTTGCTAGGTGGTAGCCTTTAAATCGGCCGCGGTCCGTTAGTATACGTCGGACCCGCGTGTCGCCGCTATCAGAGATTGCAGACCGAGCGCCGCCACACGGCAGGTCTAGAGAGACTTCCTAGCACTCGCCCCAGTTGTACAGCCGACTTTGCTAGCGATGGTTCACTGACAAATCACGCTCTCATTTGCCGAGACGATAGTTAGCATAGCCTTCAGCTACGTCATTTGCTACGACCTAGCAAAGCGCCATTACCAGTTACTATTGATGCCGTGAAACATGTACCGTCAAGAGCGATGTTCACCATTTACGGATTAAAGTTAAGTATTTCACAGCTACGTCCTTTTTTGCTAGTCTCATTTCCTTGACCTGTTCCAGACCTCACGCCAGCCTGCGTGAGCTAAAACGCGTGCCTTTCGGCTTCCTCTCATAGTGGGTTGGCTCTCTTGCCAATCCACAACAGTTCTCTTTTCTCCAAAGGTCTCTTTAATTTTCCTGTAGGCAGTATCTATCTTACCCCTAGTGAGATAACCCTTTACATCCTTACATTTGTCCTCTAGCCATCCCTGCTTAGCCATTTTGCACTTCCTGTCGATCTCGTTTTTGAGACGTTTGTATTCCTTTTTGCCTGCTTCATTTACTGCATTTTTATATTTTCTCCTTTCATCAAATAAATTCAGTATCTCTTCTGTTACCGAAGGATTTCTACTAACCCTCGTCTTTTTACCTACTAGGTCCTCGGCTGCCTTCACTACTTCATCTCTCAAAGCTACCCATTCTTCTTCTACTGTATTTCTTTCCCTCATTCCTGTCAATTGTTCCCTTATGCTCTCCCTGAAACTCTGTACAACCTCTGGTTCTTTCAGTTCATAGTCAATAGATTGTGATCAGAGTCCACATCTGCCCCTGGAAATGTCTTACAATTTAAAACCTGGTTCCTAAATCTCTGTCTTACCATTATGTAATCCATCTGAAAGCTGTCAGTATCTCCAGGCTTCTTCCATGTATACAACGTTCTTTTATGATTCTTGAACCAAGTGTTAGCTATGATTAAGTTGTGCTCTGTGCAAAATTCTATCAGGCGGCTTCCTCTTTCATTTCTTAGCCCCAATCCATATTCACCTACTACGTTTTCTTCTCTCCCTTTTCCTACTCTCGAATTCCAGTCACCCATGACTATTAAATTTCCGTCTCCCTTCACTATCTGAATAATTTCTTTTATTTCATCATACATTTCTTCAATTTCTTCGTCATCTGCAGAGCTAGTTGGCATATAAACTTGTACTACTGTAGTGCGCGTGGGCTTCGTGTCTATCTTGGTCACAATAATGCGTTCACTATGCTGTTTGTAGTAGCTTACCCGCACTCCTATTTTTTTATTCATTATTAAACCGACTCCTGCATTGCCCCTATTTGATTTTGTGTTTATAACCCTGTATTCACTTGACCAGAAGTCTAGTTCCTCCTGCCACCGAACTTTACTAATTCCCACTATATCTAACTTTACCCTATCTATTACCCTTTTTAAATTTTCTAACCTACCTGCCCGATTAAGGGATCTGACATTCCACGCTCCGATTCGTAGAACGCCAGTTTTCTTTCTCCTGATAACGACGTCCTCTTGAGTAGTCCCCGCCCGGAGATCCGAATGGGTGACTATTTTACCTCCGGAATATTTTACCCAAGAGGACGCCATCACCATTTAATCATACAGTAAAGCTGCATGCCCTAGGGAAAAATTACGGCCGTAGTTTCCCCTTGCTTTCAGCCGTTCGCAGTACCAGCACAGCAAGGCTGTTTTGGTTACTGTTACAAGGCCAGATCAGTCAATCATCTAGACCGTTGCCCCTGCAACTACTGAAAAGGCTGCTGCCCCTCTTCAGGAACCACAAGTTTGTCTGGCCTCTCAACAGATACCCCTCCGTTGTGGTTGTACCTACGGTACGACTATCTGTATCGCTGAGGCACGCAAGCCTCCCCTCCAACGGCAAGGTCCATGGTTCTTGGGGGGGGGGGGGGGTTTCGAGATGTAATGCATGCAATAAAAAATGGCTCTGTGCACTATGCGACTTAACTTCTGAGGTCATCAGTCGCCTAGAACTTTGAACTACATAAACCTAACTAACCTAAGAACAGCACACACATCCATGCCCGAAGCAGGATTCGAACCTGCGATCGTAGCGGTCGCTCGGTTCCAGACTGTAACGCCTAGAACCACACGGCCACTACGGCCGGCAATACATGCAATAACTACCATGTTTTTTTATTATTTGATGTTGCGTATTTCGATACTTTTCATGCATTTTTAAGCATTTTTCATGCATATCTGCATGCATATTTTAAGGTTTTTATGATGCTTATGCTCCATTCTGTAGTTATCGTCGTCGGATGCAATGTTTTCTTAGGTGGAATTTTGTTAGTGGTATCTAAATATTATAGATTTTGGGACTGTATCCATGTATGGTTGTGGGTCGAGTGTGACAACATTTGCGAGTTGGAGAATTCTGTCTCTGATGCAATCAATTTTCTGGAACATTTTTTCCGTGTAGTCTTTAATGTTTTTCTCCAATGTATTTTTCGTTTGATTCTTGATGCATTTCAGTGATTCTTGTCCAGCGAGATACTGCGAGGGACCATACCGAGATGTTCTGTAGGAGTTGGAGTTGTTTTATGTTCGTTGTGCAGGTTGGGCCCCATGCTGCCGCTCCGTATACGATCGACGGTTGGACTATTAATCTTTACAGCTGGATTTTGATTTTTGTATTTAATTCTTTACTTTTGAAGTATGGTATGAGTACCGTCATAATTTGTCGAGCTGTTCTCTTTCGTTCTATTGTGTCGTCTTTAAAAGTTAGTCCTTTGTCCCGATAAAATCCTAAATATTTAGTTTTTTCGGTTCATTGTATGTTTTGTTCTGCTATTTGAAGTTGAGTTCTTAGCATTCTTTTTCTTTTTTTGGTAAAGAATACTGCTGCAGTTGTTGTTGCGTTGAATGTAATTTTATTATGTTGTGGCCATGTTTCCATAAGATCAGTTTGTCTCTGGGCTCTAACTATTGTGTCGAGGCTGGCGGCCGGATGTTAAGAGGGCTGTGTCGTCGGCGCGTAGGCTGAGCTTTACAAAATCGGAGAGTGGGTCACGTCATTGATGTATGGGTTGAATAATGTAGGCGAAATTACGAAACTTTGTCATATTCTTGGTTCTGGTGTCTTGGTAGGTGATTTTTTTACGTAGCATCGTAACGAAAAACTGTCTCTTTTGTAAAAAGCTGCCTATGATTTTAGGGTAGCAGTCTCGTATGGGAGTTGTTTGATTAAGTTTGTTTCTAAACTCTATCGTAAGCTTTGGCTATGTCGAAAAACACCGCTAATGTTGACTTACTTAGTCTGAAGTTATTCTGAACGTTTTCTGTGATTCTGCCGATAATTTAGATGTGAAGCATAATGGCTCTGGGTGCATAATATTTTCTTCTATTAGGCAGAGTTGTAATAGTTTTAGGCTGACTCTTCCGAGGATTTTTGCTGAAGTGGGTAGGAGGCTTATTGGTCTGCGGTTTGTTGGTTCTGCTGGTTTTTTTCACGGTTTTGGTACGGGTATTATTTTAGCTGTTTCCCACGTGTCCGGGAAGTATTCTAATAGTAAGCGACTATTAATTATACGTGTTAATAAGACTAATGCTTTTCTTGGTAAATTTTTGAGGTGAATAGAGATCTGGTCTGTGCCTTGAGCTATATTCTTCGTTTTGGAGATAATTTTCTTTACTTCGGCTGGTGTTGTCAATAGCGGTATTGATGTGGAAGATCGTTACGAAATTGTTGCAAGAGGTTATGAATTCTGTCGTCTTCGTTGTCTATTTGGTTTTAATTAGGTGGATCGTTTGCCAGTAAGGACATTTGTTTGTTATACTCTTCTGCAAAAAGTTCTGCTTTTTGTAACGCGTTTAAATATTAAGCCGTCTGGTCCGTTGACGGCTGTGTGAGGTGACGGTTCTTGTTTGATATTTCGAAGTAACTTCCATTCGTTGCGGGTGTGTAAAACGAACTCGGCCATTTTGTCCTCCCATGTCTTTTATGTAGTTCACGGGATAGTTTTCCCATTTCGTGTCTGTCTCTTGGGTTGTGGAATTGCTGCCATCTCCTTCTGTATCTGTTTCTTTGTGTTTTTAATTCTTCTAAAAGTGGCGGGAATGTTTCATGGTGTGGTTCTGGGGTTATAGTTATGATGATGCCCTTTTTGCTGCTGTTTTAATTTTGTTGGTTTGAGCTTCTGTTGGCATATTTATGCTGTTTTTGGAGTATACCGTTTATTGTCAGTCGAATGAAGTTTCTTAAATATCTTTGGTATTGTTCCCATTTTGGCCGTATTTGCTACGGTGGTGGTATGTGTTATGTGTAGAGCTGCTCGATGGACGGGTCAGGATCGGAAGAGAGGTCCTTGATGGTGCGGAGCTGAAGGTTGGGGTATATGCTCTTGACCAGGTCTATGTCGAGGGCGTCTGCTGTATGGTTTTGAACGTTTAGGATTCTAGTTGGTTGATGTGGTCCATGTATTGAGCATTCTAGCTCATCTTGAATATCGTCTAATAGTCGTCCTTTTAGGTTCGTATTTATGGAGTTTCTGGAATCATGTTTTGCGCTCAGGTCGCCTATTATTAGAATTTTTGGAAATTTGTGGGATGTTGCAATCAGATCGTCTCTTATTGTTTATTTGGGCTAATGTATGCTGCAAGTATTGTGACGTTTCCTATTGCGGTATGTACGGTTACTGCGGTGGCTTCCAAGGACTGGAATGGTGATCGCGTATTGTGCTGGTGAGTGATATCTCGTTTAATGGATATAACAGTTCCGCCGCCTATCTCTTCTTGCCGGTCTGTCTAGGTGTGCATGTTGCGTAGTCTGAAAGTCGACGTCGGTGTTAAATGCGTTTCTGTAACTGCTATAACGTTGGGTCTATGTCTGGCATTAAATTCGGCAGAGCATTATCACGCCCGAAACGGCCCTGCCCAATGCAAGAAATGCCAAAAATTCTACCATTAGGTTTTAAGCCATTTGCATTCCAGTTACAGAATTTAAGGCGTCGTGTTGATATTTCGTGTGCCATTTTACGGCGACGCGAAAGTTTTAATTATTCCCTCAATGAGGCCGAGGAAAGATGTTTTTTTTTCTTGGAGATTGGTTAAAAGTGTCACGGTGTCTGCAGAGCTTGTGGAAAAGGCTGCACAATGCTGGGTGAGGTCAGTGAGCTTGTTTCATCCTGTTTGGTACTTTTTCGGTTTGATGATGCATCTGAGTGATACTTTTCGTGTTGTGATTGAGGAGAGGATGGGCCGTTTTGTCCTAGTCTTACTTTAATTGAACCGAAAGACGGCCTGTCAAAATGTCAAAAATGTCAGCGTTTCAAACATACGGCTGCGAACTCCCGCCGCGATGTGTCCGTTGTGCGGGATTAAAAACCGTACTGTGCCACTAATATCTCCACCCAAAATGTGGGAACTGTGATGAAGCACACCCAGATCCTTCCCTGGATGCAAAAAATACCAAGAACTCCTCAGAAAATATAAAATTCGTAAGAACATGACTCAGAACAGACCAAGACAAAAGGGCACAGGAAGCTGCCATCAGAAGAGGACTACAGGAGACTATACCATCCGATAGCGACACGTCAGAAGATGAATCACCAATACAGAACACATCCCAGGACCTGGAATCTCCAGATGCCATGGACATTCCAGGCGACTCACGAGAACCGGAACTACCCTTCCACATTGTAAAGGGGAAAAAGAAGAACTGCCAGCAGCCAGCAAGAAATGGACACATGTTCCCACCCATAATAAATATTCAGTCCTTGCTCCCGACGAATCCAACCCTGTAGAACCACAGCCAGGACCTTCCGATGTCACCACTCCTCAACCTCCAAAATCCAAGGTTCCACCGATCACCATTAATTATTTGGGGAAATACCTCGAGCTGAATGCCGCTCTTAAACAACGCATCAAAGGTCCTGTGAAGTCCCTATATCGTAACAAGCAGATCAAATACCATTTTGAATCACTTGAAGATCACCGACTTGCCTTACAGTTCTTTCAAGATATTGAAATGCCGCTGTATACTCACCAACCAGCAGAAGAGAGGGAACTGCAAGTTGTGATCAAGGGAATCCCAGAAGAAATATGAGAAGAGGAGGCCAAGGCCGAACTAACTCATCTCAACTTCAAAATTTCGTTAGTACACAAATTCAAGAAGTGGGATCTTCACACGAGACGACTCATTCCCCAACCAGCATATTGCCTCACGCTCCAAAAGGGAACAAATCATGAGGGTATTTACGACGTCAAATATATATTTCACACAGAGGTTACGGTAGAGGATTATCACGCCCGAAACGGCTCTGCCCAGTGCAAGAAATGTTAAACATTCTACCATTCAGGCAATTATTGCTCAATGCCAATACGCTGTGTGCGGTGTGGTGGTCACCACCACCTTTCCAAAGATTGCAAACATCCGCGGTCGGAACCACCAAATGTGCAAATTGTGGACAAACAGGCCATCCTGCCTCCTGGAGGGGGTTTGAGGAATTCCAGCGAACCGTTATGGCCTACAGGCTGTCATCAAAACAGACAGAACCCCTGCGAAGTCGGACTGAGTCACCCACCTTCAATTTCACCGAAACCTTATTTCCCTCACTGAAGACACCGTCAACTCCTCATCATCCGACCACATCCCAACAGAAACCACAACAGAAACGCCGCTTGAGTGATGTACTTAAACAGAAACGGTATGATCAGACTCAGTCACCAAGAAGTGAAGACACCTCCGGGATGTAAACACATCAGCGTGTCGTTCAGGAACTGAAAACTCTCCACCGGGAAGTCAAACCAGTGCAGAGACAAGTTCCAGTAACGGACGAGCTCAAAAAGCTGACTCTTTCAGTGCGGCAGCTCATACAGGGACTCCCACAGACAATCGTGGCTGCACTGTAGCTGACCCAAGAGGCCATAACCGCGGGAAAACGAATACGAGGTTTAACCGTTTGCGTGTGGAATGCCTATGGCATTCGCACCCAGGACGGCTAATTTCGCCAATTTCTGCGAGACGAGGCCGTTCATGTCTGTCTCGTAACAGAGACATTCCTCAACCCTGGCGTAATCGTACGTGCAGCAAATTTCCGTCGCTACCGTAACGATCGCGAAACGGCGGGAGGCGGCAGCCCGTCTACGTCAAACGATCGCTGCGTCATCAGGTAAGTCAGCTTCCCGAGTTCGAACAAGTGAAAGCAACCGGCGTCGCAGTCAGCACGTCCACAGGACAGGTCACCTTTATATCAGACTATGGACAACCGCGTAGAGACCACTATTACAAGGCGACATTGAGAAGCTATTAAAGGTGTATGGCAGATTATTTATCGGCGGTAACTTTAATGTGAAACATTCCGAATGGAATTCTAGAGTCACAGATACTAACGGACCCCGCCTGCCACGTGCCGCGGAACGACAAAGTGCAATAGTAGTTGGGCCATATGACCCAACACATTACCCCACACGTGGCCGCCCAGATGTCCACGACATCGCGATACTGGAGGCCGCAGGCCGCCATACTTTTGCACCTGTCAGGACTGCGCTATCGTCGGACCGCCTACCTGTAGTACTGGATCTCGACCTCGATGGAAACACAACACAAAACGACCACCGCCAGCTGAGAGACGCCGTCTGGGAACGCTTTAAAGTGCACCTATCCTACACTCTCGCTCCGATACCTAATACAGAGGAAGATTTTTCCAAACAGTTTCCTCCCGACAGGTGTCGCGTGTGTCCTGGTTCAAGTCGTACCTCAGTATTAGAACATTCCACACAGAGCTGATAGAGGCGTCTCGACAGCGAGACAAATAAGGGCAGAAGTGCCACATGGGCCCCTACTCTGGCCCGTGCTATACACTCTACGCACCACCGATACTCCCAAAACCCCGAGAATTCATATGGCGTTATACGCTGATGACACAGTACTGTTTGCTCGCAGTTTAGGTGTACACATAGTAAGACACCGTCTACGGTAATCTTGCAGCACTCTTGAAGCTTAGGCGACCGAATGGCGGCGCTTAAAATAAATGTGGCGAAGAGCCAGGGTTTTCGCACAATGAGAAAAAGGTACCAGCAGACTTAGTACCGATTTCCATCATGGGACTCCCAATCTCTTGATCGCGAACCGGGCAATACATAGGCGTGACCCTTGATAGACATCTAACATGGGGACCAGACTTCTGAGAGGTCAGGGGTAAAGCACTGGGGCATATGAAAAGACTCCACCACCTACTAAACCCCAGTTCGACTCTACCTACACTTTGTGGATAACATTGTACCTGGCTCTAATACGACGTATTTTAGAAACGCCACTTTGGTGTGGGCCAATGCAGCCAATAAGCATATCGACGCACTACAGTGGGTAGAAAACAAAGCCTTATGCCTTGCACTACTTCTCCCAAGGTGAGAAGTGCATGAGATGACAGGCGTATCATTTCTATATTTAAATAGACTGCTCGCCAATTTAATCATTGGCGCAGCAGTCAGACAGAAGGTACATTGCCAACCTGGGCAGCCAGGTGCACTGGCGGCCGACCACTCGCTGGCTGGACATGTTACTTGAGCAGTCATTCTGTGGCAAGTAGAAAGAGCAGTTGCACAAAATTGGTTGACAACAAAAAGAGGAAAAACAAATAAAGGCGAGGTCTGAATTTCCCAACCCAAGATTGTATGTAAGCTAGGCATTGTGGGAATGCTCAAACTATGTGAAACAAGGTCCCGAGACCTTAAGAAGTCAACAGTGAGTGAGTGCAGCAGGGCGCTCCCTATTTTGTTCGCACCAAAGAGCAGCAACTTTCTGATCAGCGGGGATGCTGATGACACTGCGCTTTTAGTGCAGAGCATGAAACCGGTGGAGATGAGACGACTTCCCCAGTACGGCTGTGTGGCCTTCGGAGCATGTCTCGACGAAGTGGCAGTTCAAACAAAACTCTGTAAAGAGCCAGGCAGTAGTCTTCACATGGAGACTACTGTCTGCCGCCAGTCACCATAACGGGAAGACCCATTCCCTGTAGTTAAGACTGGCCAATATCTCAGGGTCATCCTCAATCAAAGGTTCACCCGACCGCCGCGTGTACAGGATTTCAGGAGGAGAGCAATGGGGTGCCTATGTGTGTCCTGTACCTTCTGCTCAACCCGTTGTCAGCATTGCCCCCTCCCCCTCGCCAGGACATTGCCCTCTACCTGGCAGTGGTAGGCCCAGTGCTAGAGTATGCAGCCATGATCTGGGGAAAGGCGACTGACACCCACATGAATGTGCTGCAGAAGATGCAAAAGTGGGCGCTTAACCTCTCTTTGCACCTGCTGTGGCTATATCCTACAGCTTGTCTTCGCGACCAGACCGGAATACCATTACTATGGATAGATTTCGTCAAGTCAGAGCGGCTGTTTTACGAGAAAAACTGGCTCATCAGGGATTTGGGCCACAACATCCAGCACCAGTTGCAGGTCCAACATTGCGTAACGTAATCAGGATGCCACCACAAGCATCCCCAAGGGCCAATTCCAACCGAGAGGCCACCACCGCAACGACACAAGGACCCACAGGAGTAGCGTTCCACGCTTGACCTACACCAATATGAGCTAGGGTAGCCTTGTTTGGAACAGCAGCAGAGCGCTGCATTTATTCCAGCCCCTGGCCGACATTGTTTACGTAGGCGCGCAAGCTGTGATCAGTAGGACGCTTTTCCACATACGGCTGTGCCAGTTTAGCCTGAGGGACGGACAAGGCAGCCCTTCCCCTTAGACAAGGGGTTACACGTATGGCCGGAGTATTATTGGCGCGCTGTTTAGACTCAACCCGTGATAGCTGGCTACGTGTTCTTGATTACAGTTGCAGCATTTGGGCGTCTCCTCTTGTTTCGTGGTGCAAGGACGACTTCCTTGCGACCCTGCACATTTCACGCATTTGGACATCATGGTGCAAAATGTCGCGTCATGGTTTAGGCCCTGGCACCCACATTGTGCCTCTTGGTCAAAACCAAGAAACTTTTCTACTTGAGTACTGCTAATATTGGCAACGTTTTTAAGCTGGAATATTTTCCTATTCTCTACATTATCCAATAGTATCACCATAAATAGTGGTGTTTGCTTGTTAGCTCGGGGCAACTTCATACAAGAGACCGCCGTGATCCCAAACACAATGTCCTCAAGCTCTTCTCTGAGGTGAGCTCGATCCATTTGGAAGTGTAGTTTGTGAAGGACTACCTTCAGTAATTGTACCGGCTCAGATGAGTGCATGTACTACTAATGGATCAAGGCGGTTTCTGCCCCAAAGTACCGTTATCCAAGATGGCGGCCGTGATGTCACAGACAACTCCCAGTGACGTCAATCAAGATGGCGGATTTTGGCGGGAGGTTTGAATTTTGGCAGGAAGAAGGTCAATTGGGTTACCTCCACTAACCTAACCCCCTTTCCCTCAGGAAGCCGGCCGGGGTGGCCGAGTGGTTCTAGGCGCTACAGTCTGGAACCGCGTGACCGCTACGGTCGCAGGTTCGAATCCTGCCTCAGGCATGGATGTGTGTGGTGTCCTTAGGTTAGTTAGGTTTAAGTAGTTCTTTCTAGGAGACTGATGACCTTAGAAGTTAAGTCCCATAGTGCTCGGAGCCATGTGAACCATTTGAACCCCAAGGATATGGCGAGAAGTTTAAATTCCAACATGATAATGCGTCACATCTAGAAGATGGCTGGAGAAGCACTCAGTGTATCCGCCACGTGGTGTAAGATTGGACATTTGGCCTACCTCCACTAACCTAAGCCCCTCCACAATGCAAAACGCGCGAAGTTAAAATTCCAACATGATAATGCTGCAAACCTACGATAATGACGGGAATAAGGGACTTGTCTTTATTATTTAACCAATTTCAAGCAGAAGTGTTCGCCATTGAGTCTGGATTGCAACTGGTTTAGTTCATATCCGTGCCATCAGAGGACGCCACCGTGACGCGGCGCGAGGGAGAAAGCTGGCGATCTTGAGTAATGTACTGACGTCACAGATCCACGAGCGGCCGAGAGCTCCCTCCATACACGCTCCAGACATAGTCTTTCGTAAATATTCTAACACATCGAGCACATTCCATTTCAGTTTTAATGTACGACATCTATATTCAATTAACAAATTCAAATTTTCACATTTTCCCACTAGGAGGAGGGGGCGCTGTGGTCCTTCATGACGTACCACTCCCCCATCAACAGAATGCTGCTCTCCTATTGGCTGACTCTATCTAAGAAAGTTGTGGGAAGGAAAGGACACTTGTACTAACCTCAGCACCCGACCGCCACCTCCTCCGAGGAACCGGCGCCAAGTTTGAACTCTGGCAGTAAAGATAGGCCACTTGTGCTTTCTTTACCAACGTAAGAAAATTGTTGCAAACGAAGCTCACGACCACCACTAACCTAAGTCACCAGGCTGCCACCTCTTCTTAGGGGCGGATTGTAAAAGGACTCAGCCTGCACTAGGCTGATGGAGAGAGGAAGCATTGTACTTTATTTATTTTGGAGCAATTTATTTACCGATGGAGTGTATTTATCACAGAACACACGCTCTGACTGTTTGAATAACGCATGACAGGGACTCGTCATTATTCTGCCAGCCACCTGCGATCTCTGTTGCCAATTGTCCAAAACGAAATGAGCTAAATGTATCTACAAGAAAAGTTGGATCCATAAAACCTACACTGAGTAGTTCTTTCGACTCGTATAGACATTGTAGTGAGGTTGAGCCACCTACATAAGACAACATTGTTCCAGTTTTGTTTATAATGGAAAAGTGCAAGAATAATCCTTAAAATACTTACTGTGGTATCAAAGCCAATCTCCTACTTAGAGAATGATATTCAGCGCCCCAGAACTCAGTTTATTGCGAAGTTTCGTTCTAGCCACATTTAACTGATCAAAGCACTGTTTCAACTTTCCCGTTAGCAGATGCAAGAACGAGCAGAGACAATACGAAAGAAGCCATTGCGCTTAACGGGTTTTCTGCAGTCGCATCTCTGTACTTACGTAGCTCATCACAGAATGCAATAACGTTAGACCTATTGTTCCGTGTAATTAGTGACAATTTGTCCACCGCCGTAGCGCAGCAGTAGCAAGCGGGGCCGGGTTCGATTCGCGGCAGGGGCTGGGTGTTGTGTGTCCTTGATCATCATTTTCATCATCATTGACACGTAAGCCGCCGAAGTGACGTCAACTAAAAAGATTTGCAATTACAGCGGCCGAACCGCGAAGGAGATATCCCGGCCAATAAATACCATACGAGTATTTCATTTCAGTGACAAATTAATCCCACTGGAGTTGAAGGGGGTCCACGTTAGATAGTGGGACACCGCTACATTCCAGCAATGATTTCAAAGGCTCCCTTCACTTTGCTCAAGCATTGTGTTACCGACGGCAAGAACATCTATCTAAACGCTTCTACACTGTCAGGTCAGCGCTGCAGTAACTGTTTGAATTGCGCTGTTTTAAGGGTAACACAGTTGTCCCTGACAATTTTCTCGGTTGCATTTACCGTCTAGACGTCGTTGTTCATTTTTTTAAAGCTTTAGCTTAAATATGCTAACGAGTTTAAATAATCGTCACGCAACCAGTCCTTTTTGTTAGCGTAACTACTCTTCTACACAATGATTCAGCAACTACTGGTAAATCTGAACACAGTTTTGTGGGATCGACGTTATTAGACTGAAATGTAATCATTAAATGCTGTACATATACAAACACGAGAAACGCATGATTCTCCTCATCAGTATATAGTTCGTACAATAATTCTGCCGTGTAACATTATCTTTTTGCCTTAGCAATACCGAACTGGTACTGGAATTCCAGCCACTGATCTGAAATTGTTAGCCGCAAGTCAATTGTGGCCATCTTGTCGTACATTCTCTTAAAATCTGTGTCGTATTGCCATCATTAGTTAAACCATAAATCTGTATATAAGTTTACTGCCCAATAGATGATTTGGAAAACCAAGTGTAAGTTTCATGGACGATGAATTCAAGATGGCGTGAAGTATCAGATGCGTCTGGTACTGCCAGCTGTAATGAGTGGCACACACACACTGTATCAAATTTAAATTCGGCACATCTTGCTCCAACTTCTGATTTGGACCATTAACAATGCCTGCGTTAACACTAATGTTATCTACTCCAAACGCTTGTATATTAGTTTTAGACCGTATTTTGTTAGAGCGTTCTTAATGCAAAGTAAAATAGAATCGACACTGTCTTTTTCAAGACCAGAAAGTTCCATAAAAGTTGAGAAATACGCCCATAGTTCTTATTGTAGTACTGAGTACCTATCCCCAATTATTTGCTTAGTTAATATCTGTTGGCTCGTCAGCAAGCAATCAATAAAAGCACTGCTTATAATACGGTGCACGTGAATATGACGGGCTATGGTACTATCCAGGAATTTTGAATGGCAGATCTCACCGAGATGATCAGTTGCCATACCAGCAGTATTTGGACATGCAAATAGTGGAAGTGTTCCCCCAGCAAGGCCTGTTTACTCGTCCTTAATCTTAGTCTATTATGCTTCTTCCCCTTGATTAGAACGGTTTCATAGCGGCGTGAAACATTTTTATTTCAGGTACGGAAGATCACATGTTTTTGCTACGAGTTCATATCAACGCAATTTCCAGTGACCGTTCCTTGCGCATTCACAGTTTCAGCAAGCCATCCATTTAAACTGTTTCTCTCTGGGCCCCTCTTTGCAGAACAACGGGATGTAAGGAACCTGTCGAGGATACTTAGCAGTCACAAGCCCTGTAACCATAAATAAAGCATTGTGGTTGGTCTGTATGTTACTACACAGCACATGTAAAGTATTTATGCAGGGTATCGAAAGCAGTTATAACAATCTGAGATTTTATTTATACGGTATCCATAAAATATATCAGTCCGTTTTTAAAACATCGATATTTTGACGCATAAATATATTGAAATAAACATCTTCATGTCAGTTTTATTCGCTCAGTTTACTTTCTCTCACAATAAAAATATGAATCACGTTTCCGCTAGATACTTACTGAACAAATTTCACAATTTCTGTATCACATTATTTATTACATTTGGCAGACTACTGGACTGAATAGATGTCTGCAATTCCTCTCCGCAGATCAGTCGCTGGCATATTGTTTATTGCAACATTGAAAATGGCTCTTAGCACTACGAGATTTACCATCTGACGTCATCAGTCCCCTAGACTTAGAACTACGTAAACCTAACTAACCTAAGTATATCACACAAATCCATGCCCCAGGCAGGATTCGAACCTGCGACCGTAACAGCAGCGCGGTTCCAGATTGGAGCACCTATAACCACTCGGCCATAGCGGCCGGTGCAACACTGAAGCGAATGGCTTCTGATTCATACTGCGAAAATCAAAGACTGCATTGCTTCGTTACTGAGAAATTGCGATACTTTTTTTATGTCAGTTATCCTCCAAATGCGTTTCCAGTAAAGCTCTTAACCGTTTACATTTCGTGTTCATGTTTTTAGTCTTGTGTATGTGTGTACTGATGAGCGCGCAACGCACAACAATTCAGCTTTAGTTTGCTTTGTTGGTCTTTTTAATTCAATCCGATAATACATGTTCATGGGATATTAAAGAAAATGTTCATGGGATATTAAAGAGTGTTTTGAAATCTAAGTTAAGTGCAAATAATTTTTGTTTAATCAACATGGATTTTAATGCTTATCTATAGGAAGAAAAAGCGAGAAAAAATCCAAACCTTGTTAAGGTTTGTGAACAGACCATTGTCGAACGCTTCCGACAATGCGCAGGAGCGCTTGTGCAGTGGAGACTGCAGTCAGTTACGTGTGGTCGGCTGCTGTGAAAGGTTCGGTGGGAATTGCGCGTGTACGAATAAGTGATTTGGCCACTAGTTTGTGAAGCATAGTAATTACTTACGATGATAAGTAATCCACGCGTACCCAGAAACTTGGTCGGTAGGAACAGTAACTGCGTTAAAGGAAATTAATAAGTATTTAAAAAAACTCGCTCGTGGCCGGAAGTAGCGCATTTCGATACTGCACTGAAGTAACGACATAAAACGTGATTTGTTCCAAACTACGGCAACGTACTGTGGCTTATCTCATTGTGAAAATGGAACCACGATAAATGTAACTGATTCACTTGAACTGTCAAGTGAATTAATACGGTTTTCATGTATGTCATTCATTTGAGAAAATTGCGTATTAAGTGATAACGTGTCGTACTATGAACGCTATGCACTTCCAATGCAAGCGTTGAATGCTGAATTACGCGTGACCAAGAATGAATTAACTTTTTGCCATCAGTAAGGCCGGAAGTTTTTGCTGTGACCTTGCAGTTATTGTTGCCATTAGGTGACTTCTGTGTACCAGTTATACAAGCGGTTTCTCCTATTATAGTTCTTTAGTTTTTGGAAAGCTTCGAGTAATGCTGGCAGCTGTGCCGTGTATAAATGATGATTTGTGTTACCAGTCTGGTCGTATGGTTTCCTTGGTCGGATAACATATTTTACTGTTTCGTTCGCCTGAATGTACGGTAGTAGTACTTGGTAGTTATCTTGGCGATGGCAGTTTGTTACTTTCGTTACATTACTATTGACGTACTGTCCATTTGTAGCATGGTTCGCTGATTGTTGAAACGGTAGAGGCGTTTTCTGGAACTGAATGTTTCGTTTTCAGTTGCCGCACATAATAGTGGATGGATATCGTGACGAATGTGCTTAACGTTGGTAGCTATTCTCGGCCACAGGATATTGTGCTTTTGCACATTGGTCTATGTTTCTAATCCGATGTCGTTACACAGCAGATAGTGTAACTCGCAGTGGAGTTAGTTGTCTAATCCAGTTAAAAATAACACTGAATTGACGGCCAAGAAATTTATTCTGTCCATCCGTTGTTTCAATTTAAAAAACTTTGATGTTCTTTACCAGCTCTTTCGATGAGATCGTACGTGGTGTATTATATCTTTGGTTAGCCTTTGATCACTTTCTCATACGAAAGAACATCAGTACCAGCTGCACTCTTAAGTTTTCACTATTTTTTTTCTACTCCTTCGCCTTTCAGTTCCCCCTTCTATTGTTAGCGAATTATTTCCGTTTGTTTTATCGATGATTCTGTAGTGTGGACTGTTGATGATGTGAGTTTTGGATTGTGGGCTAGGCATGAGGCGGAGCGATCTGTTTTGCCAAACGTTGCCAGCCGACACAAATTATTCTCTTTGCCATTTGTACTGTAACACTGTCTCCATTGATGCCATAGAATCTCAAACTGATTCGTACAAAGATTGACAATGCGATATACATGAGCTACCTGACGTACTATTAGTACTGGTTTGCTCCAAAGGCCTGACAGCGAAGTTTGGTCCCTTAAAACTTCACAACCAATGTAGATGTTGATGTAAAGTTGGAATGTTGCCGGATTGCCTCGAAATCACTAGCGAAGATGAACTCGAATAGAGGTCGCTTTGTCACACCTCGCGGGTAATCTCGTGTCATTCCTGAAGTTTCAAAAAGGTATGCATGTTGTGTAATGCAGCGACGCGTAACGCGTCTTTCTTGGGCATTTCAGCTGGCATTCGATGAGACGTTGCTGTTACTTGACATCGTGCCAAATGACCCTTGAGTAGGCTCTGCCACGGTCTTTAAAGCAGCAGGAGGCGAGGCATATCTTCGTTAGAAACCCAAATTTCTCTAATATTTCCGGCACGAAATACATCGTCGGCAAGTACTGTAGAGCCCATGACAGACGGTACTCTCACCATTGTAGCAACTGCTGCTATTTATTCCTTCATACATTTGCGTATGGAGCGCGGGAAGTCTGTCTGATCTTGTTTTCACCATTAAACTATTCCCTAATTATCTAGAGTGACAGCAATGGAAAAATTTAAATACGTCACAGATTTTAATTTAAAAGAGAATGTCACTATTCCATCTTAGTTACGTAAAGTATACAGTATAGGTTCTTGTCATTGGGAGCTCATTTACGATTAGAACAGTGCAGGGAGGATTTTCCGTTAGTAACTTTTGAGACATTCCGATCTAATGGAAAGTAGTCATCAGTAACTTCTGAGACGTTCCGATCTTAAGGATAATAAGTCATCACAAGATTGCCAACTGAGTGATGATTAAAACGTCTCAGGATGTGGTACATCTGGCTACAAAGAAACAATTACTTCAGGATTGCGATGTGAAGTGTATTGTCAGTGACTGAATTTTGGATCGTTGAAATTGTTTCCACAGATTTTTTTTATTAAAAGTATTAAGTACACAGCACTACTCGCATTCCTTGGCGAGCCAACTATGATTTATTGAATGCAGAAGATGACATAACAGATAAATGGAAATTTCCGTGAATGTTTCTTTGAGGGTATAGAACTTGCCGGTACACGTCTCACGAAATCAGAACGTTATCGATAAGTAAAAGAATTTCAGCTTTTGCAGTGTTACAGAAGCCCAACACACACGTGACCAGTGTTACTGACTTGGTGTGAGCGTTTCAGCTTAGATGGAATCTAAGCCGAGCTAACAATCAGTATGGGGCAGGACCACTTTAAAACCGTGGCCGAGAAACTAGCTGCAGTGCATAAATTACACGCGCTGACACACAATAATATTTGGAGTGTTTAGCAGTGATAATTTAGCTGCAGTGGGCAGGGTATCACTGCACATTGTTTTGTAACATGGGATGCTCTTTACGGCTCTAGTTAACGTTTTGTAGAACTGACAAACGACTGTGAAGCGCTGTTGGAGATGAGGACCCAAATCGATAGGTGTTTGCATGTATTCACCATTTAAATGAAATCGATTCGATTTCTTCGTCCTATACCCAGTGCAAAACTGAACCAGTTATCAGTATTCTGCGTCCAGTCAATCTAATTGATACGTAGCGACACACAACTTTCTCGTCTCTCTGTATCGTGAGTTTCCGCATCTATGGAAACTACGATCAATGATAAAACGAACATAGCAATGGCAACTACGAAACTGGTAGTGGTGTCATCTTTCTGAGCCACATATTACGCAGGAAAAGGTTGAAAGGAAATTCAGTATTCAACGCATAACATACAGGTGGGAGTGGAAGGAAATTTTAATGTCCTCATTTTAAGCCGTTAACTGGAGCAGCGTCTTCTTTTCCTCTTCTTCTTTGAACATAAGTGCTTTGTGTCCATTTTTGGCCATTCTCACTACTGTCAAAATGATGACGAGCAGCGTCTGCTCAGATCCTTAAGAGGCGTAGCGTGAACAATACGTCCGCAACGTATCCTGGAACCGCCGGGCTGCTAAAGATGATGTGCGTTACGTTACGTGTAGCCTTGAGTTTAAGATTGCTGCGTCGTAAAATGCTTAAACGTAGCAGAGATAACCGAAACGATTGATCTACGGTGTCAGTTATCGCTGTTAAAGTTCTTATTAGACATAAGTAATTAAACGTGATAGTAATCATATAAATTATCGTAAGTACAAAACCCTGTATACGCACCGGGACAACCGGGAAAAGCCCAGGAATTTTGTAATCTGGAAAAAACTGGTAAAATCCGGGAAGTTTTTAAAATTACGCGAATTTTTCGTTGTTTCAGTTAACATTTTTGTAATTTTGACGGGTAAGATCTGATAATCAAACAAAGAATTTTAATTTAGCCCCCTACTGCAGAATAAAATGCAGCAATAAAACATATACTCTAGAAAGACGCCAAAATAAAACTTTACCCTTAACTCGCGAGCTGACTTTTCTGTGACGTATACCTCTGGGACAGCTATGTTTGAACCGAAATTTAAGGCAAGAATGATATGAAATCTTTAATTTATGCTATATAAGATTTATTTTTACAATTAAAGTGTTATTTAAATGTTCCTAGTTATATTTTATTGCAACAAACAAAGCCACAAGCATTGTACTATTTATCACACAAAAGCACGTAATTTTGTGTGGTTCTTTTAACACGTAAATGGACTGTTGGAGTACTGAATTTTACAGTCTGAAAAATTACATGATCTCCGTAGCAAATGTAAATTAATATTTTAATTGACTAGCATTTAATTGAAGAAGCAGATCCCCATCACAATTTTCCTGAAGTTCTTGCTCTGAAAGATGACTCTTGTTCAATAGCAGAAGTGTGATCTCTGGCTAATGTAAAATCTTCGTCTTTTTCTTCATCCATATCACTGACACCATCCTCCATAGAGCGAATAACAATTTCATCAAACATGGGAAAGTTAAAATTGCCACATTTGTGGGAGCATATTTTGAGCTATTGGGTACCGTACTGAACAAAACTGGCACGTAGTTCACCAGGCGCGGTCTAGGAGTCTCCTATCAGTAACACGTGTAGTCAATCAACACAGAAGGCAACAATGCGACTGACAACAAAACATTGTAGGCTTGGCAATTTAATGCGGGTACGGGGAGTATAGAAACATTTCACCGCAACTGGCCTAGGGGAGAGAGTTCGAAAATTTTCGCGCGGTCGGAAATACCACACTTCGTGAGTTAAGGATTAAGCTACCAAGAAAAGGCTCCATTTGCAACAACAAAACACAGTGCGCAAACAAAGGTCTGCCAACAGCAAACCGTGTCAAAGGCTGCAGGACGAAGCCTATGCAATACTTCGTAACAATAAACTGCTTGTGATGTGCGTGACATCATAATTGTTTACGTTTCTAAAAGGTCGAGGGAAAATATTGCGAATGGTGGTTTTAGGAGCGTTACTTTCAAAGTAAATTTCCTTTTACGCAAGATAAATTGTGTTACGTGTGAGAATGTGCGATGAATTTCTTAAATTACAGAGCTTTTGACTCTAGTTCAAAACTTAACAATAGGGTTACGTGTGAGAATGTGCGATGGGTTTCTTAAATCACAGAGCGTTTCACTCTAGTTCAAAACTTAGCACTTTGAGGAGCAGTCTCTTAACAAAATTTCGGGCCCATAAGACTAGACATTCGTGTCATTAATGGACATTTTACTGGCACGTTTGTGTTTGATACATTTTATAACGCATTAAAAAAAAAAGACCGATATTATTTGTGAAAGATTAACTTTTCTTGTAACAAGAATATGTATATTAATTTAAGCCGTTAACTTTTCCTAGTTGTGTGTTGGCTCTGCTTAACAGTGATTTTGCTGTGGATTGACTAAATCATATGCCCTACGCTCTATCAGTTCACATTGGCTGACATCACGTGACGTGAGCTGTGATTGGCTGATGAAAACTCAACACTATCTCACTTTAAGTACCTCGGAAACTAACATGCTGTATTTGCTGGACTTCGTAGTTCTATTTTCTTAATACGAAAAATGCAGTGAACAGCGCATTAAAAATTTTCCCAAAACGCATATTTCTTTATGGGTTTCGTCTCCCTCGAGTGCCGGGACTTTCTGCACCGGTGTATGAAAACTTAAAGGATTGAGAAGTTTCGCAGTTCGAATGGAAAAGGGCATTTTCACCTGGGGAAAAGTGTATTTTTAACCAGGAAACCGTGATTTTTTCCTTGTCCTGGTATACACACCCCGTAGGTACAGAGTCTAATGTACGAGAATTATCGTTACTTTTGTTTTAATAACGCACAATGCTATTCGCAGAACTGTGTCTCTAGGTTAGTTGTATGAATTTATAACATATCCAAACGGAATAATTGATAGCAACTCTCTTTACCGGCAATGGTTCTGCCTCTTCTGGAAACAACCGAAGGCAGCCGGCAACAGTATCTCGGGGCACAGGGTTGCCGTATCTAACTGGGACGTCGGGACACACTGAGATGGGGGAGTAGAAATGAATAAAAAACTCTATTTAATTGTTTTTCATGTAGAACACAATTACATTGGAACGCGGCATAAGTAGTTGGTGCATCATATTCTTCAGAAGATGTCATGTTTCTAACAAGTCATTTTCCCCTTTTCGTATTTATAAAACGCTATGCAAATCAGCTTTTAGTTAAACTGACAATGGAAAATTGTATTGAAATGCAGGAGGATCTGGAGCGAATTGACGCATGGTGCAGGGAATGGCAATTGAATCTCAATGTAGACTAGTGTAATGTGCTGCGAATACATAGAAAGATAGATCCCTTATCATTTAGCTACAAAATAGCAGGTCAGCAACTGGAAGCAGTTAATTCCATAAATTATCTGGGAGTACGCATTAGGAGTGATTTAAAATGGAATGATCATATAAAGTTGATCGTCGGTAAAGCAGATGCCAGACTGAGATTCTTTGGAAGAATCCTAAGGAAGTGCAATCCGAAAACAAAGGAAGTAGGTTCCAGTACGCTTGTTCGCCCACTGCTTGAATACTGCTCAGCAGTGTGGGATCCGTACCAGATAGGGTGGTAGAGGAGATAGAGAAGATCCAACGGAGAGCAGCGCGCTTCGTTACAGGATCATTTAGTAATCGCGAAAGCGTTACGAAGAGATGGATAAACTCCAGTGGAAGACTCTGCAGGAGAGACGCTCAGTAGCTCGGTACGGGCTTTTGTTAAAGTTTCGAGAACATACCTTCACTGAAGAGTCAAGCAGTATATTGCTCCCTCCTACGTATATCTCGCGAAGAGACCATGAGGATAAAATCAAAGAGATTAGAGCCCACACAGATGCATACCGACAATCTTTCTTTCCACAAATAATACAAGACTGGAATAGAAGGGAGAACCGATAGAGGTACTCAGGGTACCCTCCGCCACACACCGTCAGGTGGCTTGTGGAGTATGGATGTAGATGTAGATATAAGACTGATTTCACAATCCCTGTCAGCAATCGATTTCCTCAGCAGTCCACTGGGCCGACGTTAGCGGAAATACCGTTTCCACTGTGGCGTTGTGTGCGGGAAGAGAAAACGAATGCTTCCGTAATTTTAGTAGTCGACATTTGGGTTTAGGATTTTCGGTTTCCTTAAGAAAGTAAATCCACCTTTCTTCGAAGGAGTGTTCAGACTTCCACTTTTCAAATGGCTCTGAGCACTATGGGACTTAAAATCCGTGGTCATCAGTACCCTAGAACTTAGAACTACTTAAACCTAACTAATCTAAGGACATCACACACATCCATGCCCGAGGCAGGATTCGAACCTGCAACTGTAGCGGTCACGCGGTTCCAGACTGAAGCGCCTAGAACCGCACGACCACATCGGCCGGCGCACTTTTCCGAGTGACGCGTAGTTTCTAAAAAGCTCTTCACATGCATGTATTCCTGAAAACAATTGACCCTTAAATCTTCACACCTATTTTAGGCAGGTATTTAACAGTATTTTCACGAGCACCCAAAATGAGGTTTCGGATAGCGTCTCTCGATTAAACACTTTATATTTACTAAAAGAAACAGCCCTTTTCTCGTAATCAGATGTTGTGGTACAGAAAACCATTTTCTCTTCCTCAAATTAATTATTTCTCGGTTATGGTTCTCATTCTTTAATTTGTTCAAACTTATTTTGGTTTGCATGTCAGTAAAATTGGCAGTCTGTCTTTCATTCAGACATCTTTGAGCGTCGATTAATGTAGTTCAGTTGTCGACACTTAATTCTCCTCCACGCTTTTCATGTATTTTTTTCCAAACAGAGCCACATTTGACTGCAGAAACACGAAGTAAATTTCGGCGATCGGACTACTGTAAAAATAGGAAATTGTTTTATAGGTCGCCTTCGGCGTCAAAAAAAAAAAAAAAATTAATGGAATTCAATGCTTAAGAATTCCCTCAATTGTGGGTCTAAATAACAGTGATCTTGTTTTTGAGTGAGATAGAAGAGTCTGATGATTGACGGCAACGTATTAGCAGAACTCTTTCAGATTCTCTGTCCTTACCGTGTATATTTAAAAATAATTAAATATTTTCATGGCGATTATTTCAATGTCGACGGTTCAGACCCCAGCAGCACTTGATTTAGTATTGTAGAGAAATGGGCAAGGCATCCAGGTTTTTCTACATTTTTTCCTACTTCGTCCTTAATTTGGTGAAACACAGTCCGCTGCTCGCGTCGAAAAAACACTCCGAAGATGGCAATGGTATTATCTCTATAAAAAGCGGTTAATTTATCTGATGGAATTTGAGGTTGTCTTAAAGTGTCTAGGCAAAACTTTTCAATTGTGTTCGATGTTTCGCCCGCATCTCGTGGTCGTGCGGTAGCGTTCTCGCTTCCCACGCCCGGGTTCCCGAGTTCGATTCCCGGCGGGGTCAGGGATTTTCTCTGCCTCGTGATGGCTGGGTGTTGTGTGCTGTCCTTAGGTTAGTTAGGTTTAAGTAGTTCTAAGTTCTAGGGGACTGATGACCATAGATGTTAAGTCCCATTGTGCTCAGAGCCATTTGAACCATTTTTTTGTTCGATGTTTCGTTATTCGGCCAATTAAAGTACAACAGTTGCTGTTGGATTCCGTTAGTTCCAGTAAAGTATTGAAAAGTTAATGAAAACATCTTTTCAGCATTGTGATACGGCGCTTCGGTGCCTATGCCGTAAAACGGAACGTCTCCCAATTGTTTTTTATACATTCGGACGCATAGTACTTTCAACAGTCGCTGCAGCTTTGGTTCGGGCTGTAGACTGCTTTGTGGCGACTTTGGAGATACATTGTGACATTCAGTTTTACGGTACAGTCGAGAGTGAAGTATTGGATGCTGCTTGACAACTTTGTAAGCTTCTATTAGTTCTGTAGCAGCAACGAACAATACTCCCGGGGTATCTTCCTTATTCATCAGAGTAAAAGTGGGATTTGATGTCGATGCTACCGCGAACCTATTTGTTTGATTCTTCGTAGAAATGTGAAGCCTCATATCTGCCTTACCTCTGAGTTATATGAAACAGACACAAATGTCACACAACGCTTCCTGATCCATACGCCCTTTCTCGACAAAATACCATTATTTTGGAAATGTTCCGAAAAGTGAAATTGTTTTCTTTCCATCCTTCGGCATTTTCGTAGGCTGTAATAAGTTTATAAGACAGTAAACGGTCGACAATAACACATTAGTTATCAAAATACACATCACTACACAAGTAAACACTCGAAACATTACTAACTTTCACTTGTTGTTCGTAGTACGTTTAGAAAGAATCGTCATATCATACCGCTGTTCAAGAGGGAACTGCCCGATTCTTCTGTGTGGCGCTGCTTAAATTGTTCCAGCCGCGTACCAGGAGTCTGAGATTTTCTCGAATGATGGCGCTAGATCTAGAACGTGCTTGAAACGTCGATACAGGATACGCATCATGCCCGCATCTCGTGGTCGTGCGGTAGCGTTCTCGCTTCCCACGCCCGGGTTCCCGGGTTCGATTCCCGGCGGGGTCAGGGAGTTTCTCTGCCTCGTGATGGCTGGGTGTTGTGTGCTGTCCTTAGGTTAGTTAGGTTTAAGTAGTTCTAAGTTCTAGGGGACTGATGACCATAGATGTTATGTCCCATAGTGCTCAGAGCCAGAGCCAGGATACGCATCAAGAAAGTCATCTGTGAGACGACTTCGTCAACATAAACTTGTTGACGTAAATAAAAGTAACTGATGCTGTATTTACTTGTTACGCTAAGAGATGGGGGTTACTTCAGTACTTAGAGCCAAGTTTGTAATTTTATTTTGCAAAATCGGTCCAAAATTGGGTCCTGTCGAGGCAACCCTACTTGCAGCGCCTCTTTCGGGAAATGAATTAATTATTACGGCTAGTAGATTTGAGATGTCTTTTGTCTCGCTACGAGCGAGTATTCGATAGCGAATAGAGGTATGTGCCGTCTATGCAACTAAATGAAGGCAGTTTGTTTCCATACGCGTTTCGCTTCAATTATTTGGGAAGCATCATCAATAACCTAAAATACATGTTTCTTTTTATAAATACAATAACCGTATTATGTGATGGATATAATATGCCGATATATTACATTTTGTCGTGTTTTTCTCTTGGTATCTAGGTTAGAAGCAACTTTTGTAGCACAAGTTTCGTATTGTGAGTGTATCGTTAGGTGTTACATTCACAATACAAAACTTGTGCTACAAAAGTTGCTACTAGCCTAAAAAGCAAGAGGAAAACACGATAAAATGTAATGTATTAGCAAATTATATCTGTCACATAAAACGTTTATTGGTATTTGAGGCCAGTGATGATGCTTCCCAAATAAAAGAAGCGAAGCGCTTATGGCAACAAACAAACTGCTTTCATTTAGTTGCATAGGCGGTACATACCTCCACGAATTTAGATCAACTAAGGGAAAGACGGAAAAGATAAAAATGATGAAAATGACATACCGGTGCAATTGTGCGCTGTAGCGTAGTCCACTGTTTTCTCAACAGTAGCAGATCTTGGCACGCGTTTTCCAGCAGATGGCAGTGCAGCGCATGAAGTAAGATTGTCATTTGAGTAACGCAGTGCCGTACTGAAGTTCGAAAACAAAATATCGGTATAACGGCAGTGGCGTAATGTGTACAGAACTCTGCCACCAACACGTACAACAATGTATGGTATCAGGGATAAATTTGAAGCCACCAGTACTGTTCAGGATGTGCGTAAGGAAAGGTCTGGCCGACCAAAAGCAAGTACAGCTTCGAGCGCTGTTGTGTGGCAACATTTTACTAGGTCACTTCAAAAATTTGAGGAGGAGGGTGAACGCAAAATCGGGGTAAGCCGATTAAGCGGACGATGAATTCTGAAGTTTGCAAGGTGGAAAGTGTACATTCTAAGATCTCTGCACGCTATGAACAAGGACGGCACGGGTAGAAGTATGGAGTACTGCGAGTGATTTGAAGGCATGCTTCGCGAGGATGAGCAGTTTGCACGGAGGGTTATCTGGTCTGACAAGGTGCAATTCAAATGAACGGCACTGTAAACTCCCATAACTGCGTGTACAGGGCTCCTGAAAATTCTCACGTTCACGTGGACATACATGTTAATCTATTGGGTGTTGACGTGTGATGCGGTCTGTCATCGGCCCATTCTTCTTTGAAGGTACCATAACTGGTGAGATGTATCTTCATATGCTGCAAATAACGACTTTACCTGCCATCCGAGAGGTATTTGGAAAGGAACAACCAGATGGCGATCCGTTTCACTACCACAGAGATGAGCCTACTTGGATGAAAATATTATCTGGACGATGAATGGATCGAAAAGAAACCGTTTAGTACCCACCACGGTATTCAGACTTAACGCCTCTTGCCTTCTAATTATGGGGGACCTTGAAAAATGAAGTTTATCGACAGAGGCCGGCTACACTGCCCGAGCCACGAGAGACCATCAGAGGCGTCGTGTACGGCAACACTGACAGCCGTAATTTGGCCAACAGTTCAGCGGCATTGACGTTGTTCGGCGGCTAATGGGGGTCATTTTGAACTGGAAACTTCCACCCCCACGCCCCCGGGCAAGACTTGCAACGGTATGTCATTTTGTTTCATGAATATTGACTATCTAAGTGCGTTTACATTTTTCGGGACCCCTCTGCATATAGCAAACGCGACAATGTTTATTATGATTCGATACTATTGTTTTCAAATGGTTGGTATGGAGATTGGGTAGACATCAGACAAGCCGACGGGTCTCATAATGTCGTTAGAAATTTGCCTACAATTACCAGACGACTCAACTGTTAACTGTGAAGATAGTTTTCAGAGATTCTGTAAATGTCAGTTTACATAGACCATAAATAGGGACGGTAATTTCCAAGAACGCTTGCAAGCGATATATGTCGAATGCGTGAATCGTGTCCGTCTGCTTAGCTGGGTGTAACGTGCTCGCCTCCCATGCAAGCGGGTCCGGGTTCGATTCCAGGCCGGGTTGGAGATTTTCTCCGCTCGGGGACTGGGTGATGTCCTAATCATCATTTCGTCCTCATCGCTGGCGCGCAAGTCGGTCAATGTGGCGTCGAATGTAATAAGACTTGCACTTGGTGGCCAACGATGTCAAACGCTCATTTCATTTCATTTTTATATCGATCGTGTTTACAGCAATCGGAAGTGCTACGTCAAAAGACGAATGATGCTGATTTAGGTTATAGCGTTGGCAATGACAAAAACATTACACGATAAACGCCCAATGGAGACTATAATGTAATCTCACTTACCTTACACGTTGTCGATATTTTCGTCTTGGACAATTCCGGATGATGTTTAGCTGCCGGTAGAAGTCCCTGTTTCTCATAGACGGTGCATACTCTATCAGCAACTCTCAAGAAAACTGGTAGTCTCGCAGAAACGTTTTATACCACGTAAGCGCTAATTGTGGAAGTAGATGTATTCAAAAATGAGCAATTCATCTCGGTTTCCCGGTCTCCCTCGTTTGATAGATACTTTCAGGGATTTCCATAATTGCTCGATATTCTGTGGGTGCACAGACAGATCATCAGATTACACGAATTCGAGAAAATGGTTTAGACTCGTGGTGAAATCCCTTCTTCTTCAAATTGTTGTACGATTTCCATCCATCTGTAATGACTTCGACGCGGGCAAGAGAAAGTTATTAAGAGGTACTACACTTATTTAGTTCTGGAATACGCTTTCACATTACAGCATTTTCTTGAGTCTCTCCATGCCTCCGAATACCCAAATCTGTTCAGCTTCGTTGTTGAGAAGTCTCCACGTTAGGGATCAGCAGTCACTGCATTTCAGTTGACAGACCTTTGTTAGTAGCTGTCAGTAGGATCAGAATTGTTACTTGTGTTTGTTCTCAAGAAGACTGATTATTTTGTATGTCGCCCTTTCCTTGCGACACATCTGTATGATTGCAGTTGTGGATGATCATGTATAAAGGACTACAAGAATTGTCGGCCGGGGTAGCCGAGCGGTTCTAGGTGCTACATTCTGGAACCGAGCTACCGCTACGGTCGCAGGTTCGAATCCTGCCTCGGGCATGGCTGTGTATGAGGTCCTTAGGTTATTTAGGTTTAAGTAGTTCTAAGTTCTAGGGGACTAATGACCTTATTAGTTAAGTCCCATGGTGCTCAGACCCATTTTGAACTACAAGATTTCTCAGATCAGAGTTAAATAATTGTACTTGCCTTGTGGTAATAAAACTCATTAATACGAGTTGTTTGATTGTCTAGCGAACCGAGTATGCAAGATTCCTAGACACAGCATGGACTAAATGAAAGTTTTGTCAGTACGTACCATCCGAAGTAGAGGTCACAGTTCAAATTTCCCCTTTATAGGTGAAATCAAGCACTGATTTCACAAATTGGCTCTGAGCACTATGGGACTCAACATCTATGGTCATCAGTCCCCTAGAACTAAGAACTACTTAAACCTAACTAACCTAAGGACAGCACACAACACCCAGCCATCACGAGGCAGAGAAAATCCCTGACCCCGCCGGGAATCGAACCCGGGAACCCGGGCGTGGGAAGCGAGAACGCTACCGCACGACCACGAGATGCGGGCTGATTTCACAAATTGAGTAACTTTTATAAGCGTTGTACATTTCGTACAGTACACGTGATTTCTGCGAAATTTTAATTGTTTATCGTTTTAACAGTCGGCCAGGTGGAAGCGTATCGCAGTATGAAACACTGTTTTTTAGTTATTTCTGCACATACAATATAAAAGCGAATGAATAAACTTTTCTTCAATTAATTCCGCCCTTTTGCCACAATATGCGTCATTCAGTTTACTTCTTCCACAGGCCTGGAAGCCAAAATATAATTAGTAAAGGCGTTTCTTCTTAATTTTTGTAGAAATTAAACCAAACCTCAGCTAAATTTTTTTCAGGTGGAATTACATTTTACGTCTTATTGATTGAAACTTTTTAATTAATTTTTTATTATTTTATTTGCATGGCTGAAAGTATACTACTGGCCATTAAAGTTGCTACACCAAGAAGAAATGGAAATGACAAACGGGTATTCATTGGACAAATATATTATACTCGAACTGACATGTGATTACATTTTCACGCAATTTGGGTGCATAGATCCTGAGAAATAACTTCCCAGAACAACCCCCTCTGGCCGTAATAACGCCCTTGATACGCCTGGGCATTGAGTCAGAGCTTGGATGGCGTGTACAGGTACAGCTGCCCATGCAGCTTCAACACGAGACCACAGTTCATCAAGACTAGTGACTGGCGTATTGTGACTAGCCAGTTGCTCGGCCACCATTGACCAGACGTTTTCAGTTGGTGAGAGATCTGGAAAATGTGTTGACCAGGGCAGCAGTCTAACATATTCGGTATCCAGAAAGGCCCGTACAGGACCTGCAACACGCGGTCGTGCATTATCCTGCTGAAATGTAGGGTTTCCAGGGATCGAATAAAGGGTAGAGACACGGGTCGTAACACATCTGAAATGTAGCGTCCACTGTTCAAAGTGCCGTCAATGCGAACAAGAGGTGACCGAGACGTGTATCCAATGGCACCCAATACCATCACGCCGGGTGATACGTCAGTATGGCGATGACGAATACACGCTTCCTATGTGCGTTCACCGCGATGTCGCCAAACACGGATGCGACCATAATGATGCTGTGAACAGAACCTGAATTCACCCGAAAAAATGACGTTTTGCCATTCGTGCACCCAGGTTCGTCGTTGATTACACCATCGCAGGCAGAGATGTCGCGATACGATAAACCGCAATCGCGAGAGGCTACAATCCGGCCTTTATCAAAGTCGGAAACGTGATGGTACGCTTTTCTCCTCCTTACCCGAGGCATCACAACAACGTTTCACCAGGCAACGTCGGTCAGCTGATGTTTGTGTATGAGAAATCGGTTGGAAACTTTCCTCATGCCAGCACGTTGTAGGTGCCGCCACCGGCGCCAATCTTGTCTGAATGCTCTGAAAAGCTAATAATTTGCGTATCACAACATCTTCTTCCTGTCGGCTAAATTTCGCGTCTGTAGCACGTCATCTTCGTGGTGTAACAATTTTAATGGCCAGCAGTGTACTAACAAAATGCATTTAATACTTTTATATTCCGATGTAGAAGATGACTCCTATAAATTTGTCTGAATTGATAGTTTCTTCTGTCTTTCTTTACGTGATAAATGTGGAAGTAAATGAAGAAGTGATGACTTTCTACGTAACTTCACTTTCCTTCCGATACCAAAGACTTATGAGTCAAAACATTCAGGGAGAAACATGTTTGCTGCATAGCTTTATGTTGGCCTTTAGGTTTAAAATTTTCCCTTTGCATGCAAAGACCCAGACGTTCGTTCTTCATCAGCACAAAAACGGTTAACAATACTGTATGTCTTAAATCCAGCCTAGTTGTCAAATATGGGGTGTCTAGGAAACCTGCTTTCTCGAATCGCTAGACAACATTCAAACAAATCGTATTAATGAGTTTTAATACAAAATGTAAAGATACAGTACTTAACTTTGAGAATTACACATATGTGTTGCAAGCAGAGGGTGACATACGAAATTAACAGGTTTCTTCCGTATATACAAACCTGAGTCGCTTCTATACAAATGCCTAATCTTGAAGCTGCGATTCAACTGGGTCGCGACCACATTTTTTTAAAATTCTTTGTAGCAGTCTACTATTTCATAGCGTCACCGGTTCAGATCCGGTCTGTCTCGGTGGGTAAGTGAGAGGAGACTCAAAGCAACGGCTGAATAACAGCCGAGCATAGTACTTTGAAGCTGTGAAGGTGGAACTTTAGGTTCTGTGCCACCCTCCAACGGTGGAAGTACAGAAGAGGGGTGCAGTAATGCGCCAACTCTATCGTGAAGGAAAAAAGTGTCTGGACGAGAACAGGCCACTGGTAGTGACCGTACGAAGCGGACGGAAAAACGTGGTCGTATTGGGTCGCGACCTTTCGGGCGCGGTGCTTGGGGGCCGCTGCTGTCGCGTTGTCCGCCTGGAGAGGGGTCGGTCACCGTGCTATTGGTTGACGTCTTCTCACAGCCATCTTTACTCTGTCGTTCCCGACTGGCGTGCCAGCGCTTGACTATACGTCGTAACAGACAGAATATACGTAAAAATAAGGTACAAACTTCAGATTTCCGCGCGTATGTTTACTAGACATATGTAATGTCCCGTATCTTGAAATTCATAATACGTACACACAAATAAATTGAAGCAGAGATCCACTTGCATCTGCTCAGTAGTGTGATATCTCTTTGTATTGAAACTGTAATTCTTTGGTCTAACCTCGAAAAATGTGTTTCCAATCTCTTCGGAATTTTGTATAACAGACTTACGTGTGGGACCAAATATTATTTCCTTTAAAGTATCTTCCGGTGCAACCAGACCGCTCGGTTTCACCATTGTATTAAGAAATCCTACAGAAAATACTACAATAAAGAAAAATTATGTTTATTCCATATAACACATTCAGACAGAATCCACCCAACAAATGATCAAGACGTTGGTTTAAAAATAATGGCGACCCAAGCGGACTACATCACATTACTCTGAAGGCAGCTACACATGTAACTGCATGCTTGACAAGCATGCATGCACAACCGTACTTGCACATGCATGTGTGAGTGTGTGTAGGATAGATTTATTCAAGTATCTTGAAGCTTGTTAGAATTTCTATTTTGTATGCACATGCAAGCATTCTAGTGTGTGCAAGCTTGAGCACCTGTAACAGAACAGGGAGGCTAATATAAGCACTCTTCACTGATTTGTTTGATTTGATTTAATTTTTTATGTAGCCACGTTTAATTACATTAGAAAAGTTGCATTTTAAAGTGGGATAAGTCAAAGAATACAATATTATATGGAGGAAAAGGGAAGAATGGCTCTGAGCACTATGGGACTTAACATCTGAGGTCATCAATCCCCTATACTTAGAACTACTTGAACCTAATTAACATAAGGACATCACACACATCCATGCCCGAGGCGGGATTAGAACCTGCGACCGTAGCAGCAGCGTGGTTCCGGACTGAAGCGCCTAGAACCACTCGGTCACAGCGGCCGGCAAGATTTACAAGAGGCGGAATTCTGAATTTGTTCCCTCCCTTTAAATATCCAGACAATTCAGCCCACTGCCAAATGCTACCCGTATTTTTTATCTTTTTTCACAACATTTTTTTAAACAATGCACTGCATAATAATGTCAAGTAATACGTAGTCTGGTTATTTATATTTTTGTACCATAGTTTATGTACAGCGTGTCTCAAACCTTTTGGGACAAATTGGAACAGGTGATAGTGCGTCCACGACCGACTATACTGAGATAGGAATCCAATGGTCGTAAAAACACGTTTATTGACGGCGCATGTAGTTCCGCTGCACTCTTGCTGAGGTCCCGGTTCTACGCTGGATGAGCAGCGGGCAATAAACAGCTTACACCCCTTACCACCAAATAGACTTGATGTACACAACTTAGCACGTAGCACGTGTGTCGTGTGGCGAACGCCACCATTGCATCGACGTATTAACCAGTGAAGCACGCACACAACTATCCCTGGTGTCGATGTTAATGTGTACGAGCACCAGAACAACACGCATAACACTATACTTGTGTTCTGTTAGTTGAGCTTGGACGCTGATGACCAAGTTGTTGAACGGCCTATATACACCCCCACCACCAACAACAACAATACATACCCTCATCGTTTGATTGGAGTGGCAGGTCCTGTTCCATAGCCAATGCGATTCCCATTCTCACGCCTCTGGACTATTTCCTCTGGGGTTACATCAAGACGTTGGTGTATGATACCTCAGTAGAAATGGATGAAGACCTGCTTGCTATAAGGTGTTCATTATATGAATAAACCTGACGCAAACATTACACCATGTATTTTTCTGCGTTTGCTTGACTCTTATTGGATTTCGTTTCATGTGGAGCGGAAGCCAAGCTGTGTCCAGTACAGTCAAGTACGATAAAGGGGCTGGTCCAACTAAACTGCAATGATGTGAGCTGTTGCAGTTCGGACGTAAAAAGTGACGAACAGAGAAACAATACAGCTTCGAATGTCATTTAATTTTCAAAGAGAATGAAGTAACATTCGGCAAAACTCCAGTACTATCGCACGCTTCTTAGACTACCAGATGAAAAGCATGAAATGCTTTCGTTCTCAACCAACATTACTCTAATTACAAATAAGATTAACGAAAACTCCGAACACAGGGTAATTTTCCTGAGCGAACTATATGTGATGCAAAAGCATACTGCAGAGATTTCACCGTGTTGTTGAATACTGAAGCCACTGAAGATATTAATTACAGTCAGTCGTCTGGTAATTTGTTAGCTCCCTCCTTATATGAATCCAAGAAATGCATTTCAATTCTGGAACTGTCGTCTACTACGTTAATATGGAGTTTATCAGTAACAGAATCCACGAAGCCAACCAGGCGTCGCATTTTCTCCGCTTCTTTTATCGCGTGCCGTTCTATATCGTGCCAGCGTTCAGCAGTTAGATGTGAAAAAGCTGCATACATTAGTTCCAGTATGTCTGGCAAATCTTGTTATTTCTCGCGACAGATCCCTTGACTTGATTTCAGATCAGTTCTTTTGGGTTCATATTGTAATGGCACAGTGGCAAGAGTAAAAATGTAGAATTTGATTGGTGTGACGATGCTGTCAAAACAATTGTTTTTCATGTTTCTACGACACTTATCTACATCTGTGGTACAAAACAATTGACGTAGTCCAAATGAAGAGTATTTGGTTTATCATTTTTGTCCTTAAAATTATTTTGTTTTCTTAATTTAAGCAAAGTTTATTAACCTTTCATAAAATATCGATAATTAAGAATTGATATTCGAAATGAAAACAGGAATTTCGTGGGCAATATGTAACTAGAAACAGTAAGACGTGCATTATTGATAAGAAATGATGATGAATTTTACAATTACGAGATGCAGGTATTTCAAATAGGACGAAAAAAGGATGACCAAAGCGATCGATGAAATGCATAAGATTATCAATCCTCTACGCTACCGATTCCGGTAGCCATCCGAGGTGTGTTTGTGTCTCAACTGCATCACTTACAGACGCTCGGAAAACTTCAAAGCTGATTTTTTCTGTAAATGTATGAAAAACATTTGTCGATATTTTTTAACCGTGTTTCACTACGAAGCAGGAAGCAGCCTCAGCCATTTTCATACAGCGTATTAACAGCGCGACAGTCAGGGCACAACTGTATGGAGCCTATGACTGTACACGCTTTTTGAAATAAAAACTACATAGCTAAAGCGTGATTAAGAAAAACGTTGATGGCTGTTGATATAGTAGACTATCTTAAAGTTCCATTTAACGTAACTCAGCAATAAGGTAATACAAAAGTCTACCCTACTTCCAGTGGCGCAACAACACCAATGTGCGTGTGCTACAGCTTCTGACCAATCATCGCGTTTGTGTTTGTTTACATCAGGTTTATTCTTACGATGAACACAGTATAGGGTCTAAGCTGGATGTCTCCTAGTAAAACAAACACCAAGGATCGTTGAAAGAGTGCAGAAGAACTTTATACGTCGTTACCAAGCGTTCATTGAGGCCGGCGATCGTCACTTTTAACAATTACTGTGAGCTACGTTGTTTTTATGCGATGTACGCTGTGTTTTGTCCATAACAAAATAAGAATGCATTTCCGACGATCGGTTCCCTATCTCAATATAATCAGTTGTGGACCCACTATCACCTGCTTCAGTTTGACCCAAAAGGTTTGAGACACCCCGTATACAACATTCGCCTGTCGTCTGAAACCGCTAACGCACATTTTCTTAATTTTTTGCTATTTAGCTGACAATCTTTCGAGTATCTTTCAATTTTTGATGTTCAAGAGGAATTTCGGATACTAGGCTATGGCAAGTAATGTCATTTCATGGTGGGCATATTGAATTGCATTTTTGTAGAGCTATTTCTGTCATTTTCGTTTGTTTTCAATATTTTTGTGTGACAAATATAGTACTGACCCTTTGTTTCGGAAGAAACTGTCATGTGTAATAGATGCTTTTCTCCGATACGTGGTTCGTTTACTTTCCGATAAAGGGGTAAAGTTGTTTTTATGATAACCGTTTTGATTTATTGATACGTGCACGCGAGCGTGCTCATATATATATATATATATATATATATATATTAATCTCCACTTGTGATTTACAACTGAAGAGTATATTGTATACTAACTTAGATTCCTTTACGACCAATTGCGTTTTAGTGTGTATCATGACGCCCATTATAGCTGTCACTCTATTCCTTTTGTTCCCGATGAATAAAGGTCTTCTTGCGTGATAACCATTTCCATTTCTTACTGATACATGCATAATGAGGAAGTAGCCAAAAGCAAACCGAATTTTTTTTAAAGCTGTATATTTTTAAATTGTTCACAAAACGACCTTGTCCTCTTCAAAATATTCTCCATTACAACTAATACATTGCCCTCTCGGTGCTACCACTGTTCGAAACATTTTTAGTAGTCATCAGCTGAAAGCTGCTCCATCTTTTTTTCTCAGTGTTGTCAAATCGGTATCCTTTCATGCCTCTTTTTATGCGCTGAGCCATGTCAGGCGTGGGGCAGTGGAACCGTACCATTTTTAGCCGAAAACTGTCTTCACAGAGATGGCTGTGTGTGGAGGTGCGTTGTCGTGGTGGAAGAACCAGTCTCCTGCCTGCCACAAATTCACTTAACCGAGCTCCAAGATAATGCACTAATCCTTGACTGTTGATTCATTATCTGTCGATCGTCTGTGAGCACAAGCTGTCGAAATTTTTCAGTATTTTTGTTGATTCAGGCAGCTGACGGACGTCCAGAATGAGGTTTGTCATCAACCGACATGTCGCCATTTTTAATTCGAGCAGACCACTCGTATGCATCAGTTTTTCCCATAGCGTCATCTTGGTAAGCTGTTTTTGACATCAAAACAGTTCAGCAGCATTTTTACTATGTAGAAAACAAATTTGACAACTACACGTTGTTCATTTAAACTCGTCATCATAAAAGAAGAAATAAGAACAAAAAAACTAAAACAATCAGCGCAAATGAACAGGACAATCCAGGTCGACAACGCAGGCGGCACTCAGCTGCATTGAGTTGTGCTATAGACACCTAGCGTCAGAAATACGTACCACACAAGCTTCGCCCTCGACAACGTTATTCTTTTTTTTTCTCGTATTCCGAACTCTTTATTTCCACGTGAGCTATATAGGCCAAGTGTACTTTTAGATGCTGATTTCAATTTATTTACTATACATATTTTATATTCACATCGTGCTTTTCATGAAAATATTCTTTACAGCTGTAGGGATTTCTTACGACACTCGATTTCTTTTGTTTCCGGTGTAACCTCATTGTGGCTGTTTTACGACGGTAGTCGTCTTTCACTTTCTGACTTCGTAGTTCCAAATATTCAAATGTGTGTGAATTCCTTAGGGAACAAACTGGTAAGGTCATCGGTCCCTAGACCTATGCATTACTTAAACTAACTTACGCTAAGGACAACACACACACACACACACACACCCGCCTGAGGGAGGCCTGGAACCTTCGGCGGGAGTGGCCGCGCAGTTCGTGACATGGCGTCTCTAACCGCGTGGCTCCGTATTTTCCTATCTCTTGTCTTCATCGTGAATATTCCTTGAATTCATCGGATCTTTAACATCTTGTATGCATTTTCTAGGGATTTTCGACGTTTTCTTATCCCCGTTGTCCATTCATAGATAAGTTTTGGTCGTCGGTAATCATCCTCTCGTTGGAGGTGGTCTTGCTATCTACGACATCAAGAATAGTGTTTTTTCTCCTATAATTTCCTGTGTTCTTTCATTTCTGACGAGTTACATTGTGGAGATGCCATAATTTGTTCTCCAAAAATCTTATCTATAAATTTATTTTTATCCTTTTTGGTTATCTCCCAGTTTTTAGCGCCTTGTATAGTGATACTAGATGCAATTGACATCTACAGTGATACCTCCCTTTTCTTTGTAATTTTGTCACTCCATAGCAAGGCGTTAAGTGGGCCAAGTACTCTTTTTACTTGCACACTTTTGTATTGTCTTGTACGCTTCTTACACTCTGTTCTAAGAATAATTCTTAAGTATTTAAATGGACACACAATTTTTAGTACTATTCGTGCAGTTACCAGGACATGTAACGGGCGTCATCTTTATCTGCTGCTATAAAGTTCTTTTCATCGGCGAAGATTAAAGTATACAGCATTTTTTTTCCTATAGGAATTCCCATTCCACGTCATTTCCTCTTCCAGGTTTGCAAAATTTCTTCTATGTATACTTGAAATAAAAGTGGTGCCAATGACCAACCTCCTTCAACCATATTGTTGAAATGCTCATGTAAGTTTGTGCCTGGACATAACTACTGTGCCAAGATATTGCTTTGCTACATACAAGTTAGTGGGACTGTATCATATGCGTGTTGCAAATCAATAAAAGTTAAATGAATCACCATTACCCCTTCTTACCTCTTTTAATGAGGTGTTCAGGAGTGAATGTGTCATCTGTCCATAAGCCTTCTCCTCTGAACCCATTTTGCTCGTCCGACCCTGTTATTTATGCTTCCGTTTCATGTTTTTGTTGTGACTTGTCGAGACAGCCAAGCCACTACGAGGTAGCCGAAAGGCACGCGTTTAAGCTCACGCAGGCTGGCGTGAGATCTGGAACAGGTAAAGTAATTGAGACTAGCCAAATAAAGTACGTAGCTGCTGGAATACTTAACTTTAACCCATAATTGGTGAACATCGGTCGGACGGTACATGCATCACAAGATAAATTGCAAATGATAACGGCGCCTTGCTAGGTCGTAACAAATGACGTAGCTGAAGGCTATGCTAACTATCGTCTCGGCAAATGAGAGCGTAATTTGTCAGTGAACCATCGCTAGCAAAGTCGGCTGTACAACTGGGGCGAGTGCTAGGAAGTCTCTCTAGACCTGCCGTGTGGCGGCGCTCGGTCTGCAATCACTGATAGTGGCGACACGCGGGTCCGACGTATACTACCGGACCGCGGCCGATTTAAAGGCTACCTCCTTGCAAGTGTGGTGTCTGGCGGTGACACCACAGTTTTATTACTTACCTCACAAAGAACGCTGACTCCTCTAATTTGCACAATTGCATCGGCGTCATTTTGCAAATATGGATGAAATAATTGCTTTTTTCCTTTCATTTCGCTGTTAACCGCCACTTAAACATGTATTAAATATTTCTATAAACTGTTCTGGGGACTGGTTTCATGAGTTCTACAGGTAAGTTTCCTAAGCATGTAGCTTTCCCGTTATTCATTTCTTGTAGAGCTGTACTTAACATTTGCTCAGTCACTACTTGTTGGTCGGTTTGTGTTAACAGGATGGTTTTAGAAATCAGCTGTGAATTATTCCCTTTTTTCCGTTAGGAGATTTTGTAATAGGTCTCCCACTTCCCCTTCGGTAGAAGACTCATTCCAACAATGTCTTTGTACTGCGTTTTGGATTCCTTTGATTACCTTTCGTGTCGCTTGCTTCTAGGTTTGCCTCGTGACATGTCTCTTCCCAGTAAGCCTAGCTGCCCTTAGCCTTCTTCTTACTGTACCCTTCTCCTTTTGTCATTATAATTTAACCTGTATTGAGTCTTTTGTGTAGACAACCATTTCTCAAAATCAGCTTTCTTCTCATCTACAATTTTTTCTCTACCTTCATTCGCCACAGTGTCCCTGCCTATTCTATTCAGTTTCACAGCGAGCCCTATCTGGTATAAGAAACTAGTTGAGTCTTTTCTCCAACACGCGTTATTATGCTTGATATTGTTCAGTGGAGTTCCTTTTTCGTCACCTGACCTGATACGATGTAAGACTTGTTCACAGGGAAAATAAGTTTTTGCTATGACCAAGAAATGATCTGAGTCATATTCTGGGTCACACACGTCTGTGACGTCTTAAACTTTCACTTTAGTATTCTGTCCGACAATAATATGGTCAGTGACCGATTTCAGGTTACGTCTGGATTGCATCCATGTATATTAGTGGATATCTGTGTGAGCTCCTGTTGTTCACATAAATGAATTAGCATTTCGCCATTATTATTCACAGAAGCGGCCTACTACTGGGTCAGGTAATTTGGTACACGTTCACGGTCACCAATTAGAAACACCTCCCACCGATTTACAACTTTTCCAAAGACGTCATCAGAGCAGAAAGGAAATTGCCATTCTCAGTATTTACGGCTTCGTCCATTGCGATGTATGCTGTTCTGACAACCAAAGAATTATTTCTCACATCGATATCCATTTGTAGAAGTCTGTGATTGATTTCGTCACAGGACTGAATACACTTTTTGCACGTGTTATGGTTCCAAACCTCAATCTGTAAAGAGGGAATCCTTATAGGCTCACTTTATTGTTCATCGGACTGTCAGTCCAACTCTCTGTCTGTGCGACTGTTAAAAACCCTTTCTCTCAGGAATGGGTAGACGTATCAATGTGAAGTTTATGTCATATGTACGTCTACGATCCCTTGGAGGCGTAAAACAGTTGAAGCTTGCAAGTCAAAGGCTAGACCATTTATGCCGTTGATAGTAGCATACTCACTTATCAAAATCTATAAGGTACTTCCCATTGACCTGGTTGGTATGCGCTGCATAGGCACTACATATTGTGTAACATCACCTACGTAATCTTTGCCTATTACTCTGAATCGATCTCCTTCAACAATATCGTTGAGGGATGATTCACCGCCTTAACTACGTATGGACCATCATGCAAGTGGAAAAACTATTTTATATGTTCGTCAAGTTTCTTGCTCTTACAATGGCTTCAAATGAGAACCTGATTCCCTGTTTGTATTCTAAAGTTAGTTCCTCACGATTCATCCTTCCAAACCTGCTCCTAGCATTTCTTTGTTATCATTGAGTCATGAATTTTTCTAATTTCTTATTCCAATCAGGTTTTTTAGGGCGAGGGTCTATATTTTATGCATTAACTTATCACCTTGTAGTCTACCCATCACTATTTCCTCTGGCACGATTCTAGTAATGTCGTTCGGAGTGTCATTGGGCTCTCTCTCAAATTCCATAAGAAAAAGAGGGCATGTCTTTTGCCACAGTAATTTCTCATTAGCCAACCTAATTCTTTTGTTACTCTCTCAGAGGGATTCTCTTGCAGGTGATTCCAGGCCTTTAATAAATTTGAAAATCCCTGTTCCCTCAGGAAATCTTTAAAGTCAAGTGCTACAAACTGTGGACCATTATCCGTTATCAATCTTCTTGGTTTTCCTGCTTTGGGAAAATATTCCTTTTTATAAAAAATTGTAATCATGGTCTTGCTCGTAGCTGACTAAATGGGATACAGTTTTGCAAATTTAGACCACAACTCCAGTATGACTAGGATATAGAATACACTGCCAGTTCTGTGGGGCAGTGGGCCAAAAATGCCAACCACATTTAGATCCCACAAATGCATAGGAACAGTGGAGTAACTTCGCATGTTACTGTTCCCCTTAAAACTTTTCGTTTGTTGACAGACCTTACACTTAGGTAACTCTTTTCTAAAACCTCGAATTACACTTTCATAATAATAATAAGTTTTTATGTGGTCTAAACATGTCTTGATTCCAAAATGACCATAAATCTGATGAATATATCATACTAATTTAATAGCATCTTTCTTTGAGCAAGACGCCTTTACATTCTCTCCAGACTTTTATCCATCGTTTTCTATCATTTTTGGATACTTAGCTTTTCTCCCGCCTTACTAAAACAAGGATCATGTAGTTGAACCTTCCTAAAATTTCTTATTAGTTGTTTTAAATTTCATTCAAACTCTAATAGTTGAAACCTGCCTACCATAAACTCTTGGCCTATCTCAGCACAGTTCAAGCAACATTTCATTCCTAAAGGTACTCTTGACAAAGCATCAACTACTTTGTTATCCTCTCCCCTTATACAAGTGTGTCAGATCTCTGTATCATACTCCTGTTAGAAGTTCTCGGTGGTCTGAATATACCACTAGTTTGTTTCAGTTGAATAAATACTTAAATTTCTTCACGGCCCACGCAACCGCCAGTGCTTCTTTCGCAAGAGTTTAACATCCTACTGGCAAAAGTAAGCTTTACAAACTATAGTTCATCTTTAGCGTCGGCCGGAGCGAGATTAAAACTCTTTAATTGACAGCGAAGTTGACTTCTTCAGACAAGTCGCAATGTGAATTATCAGTCATTTTGAATGTGCACCATTATCCCTACATGGGAAATTTATTTACTTGGAAATATTTACTCCTGTCACTGTGTTTGATTTTCCGAAGTAGTTTTTGATGACGTTGCTCAGTAAAACAGATTATAGGATCATGTGGGGATGGTGTCTTCGTTTTTGTAGTAAGTGTGTTAACCTAATACTCAGATGAATGATTCCCTTTTTATCTTTTTTCTGACCCAAAATTCGTACGTCATATCTGTATGTGAAGCTGTGTTAAAAGTGTTTCTACTAGTTGACACCATTGCAATACTGTGTTGGACGCAATTTTACCTTTGTTTTTTTAGATACAGTTTTCGCTAGTTTGTATCGTTTCGATCACTACAGCGCACCGTACAGAACTTACTCTCGTTAATTATATTAGATTCTGGTACTCCTACATGCAAACCCTGTCAACGCTCTGATATTTGTGCTCTGTGGGATTTCAGGGATCACGCTTTAGGTGCTGCGTAAACCGTGCAATAAACTACTTAGATTCCCAAGATTCTCCTGCACTTACGGTGTCGGCGGTTTTTAGGTGACGTGTAGGTGTTCGTAACGGTGCGATGAATCACGAAGAATGGAGGCGATTAGTGAGATGCAGGTAGCCAATCTGATTGTGCTTCTTCTTCCGTTTCGCTTTTGCAACAAAATTGCATTGTGGGCGTGCTTCTGCGGTATGCTAATATAGGACACCGTATGTGCACATTTACGAGAACGGCATTGCTCCTCAGTTCACACGCACCAGTGTAGCCTGTGTTCTTGGGTTCCTGCCTAGCTGCACCTTCGGAACTCGTTACAGATTAGTAATAAATAGAAATAGCGAAGTGTTTTTAACAAGCGAGACTGTAAATGTGTGTTAAAGTGTGCTTGACTGGAAAACAAGAGGGAGTGGTATAGAATCCCGGTCGAACCTTGGATTTTTCCTTGTGCGTCTTAACCCAGCCTTCACCTCTCAACGATGTGAGGGGTCGCCATAAAAACATGTGTTTCGGATTCCACGTTAAAGTGTAGGTCTCCTTCCCCAAGTTGGACAAGTGGCCTAGATTAGGGACACGCAAGTCGCCAAAGTGACATCCAGTTGAAAGAATTGCATCAGGCTAATGAAGCAACCGAAATTATTCTTATTATTATTGCTTTGCTTTTAGGGTACTACCTAACCACACATAGGAACTCACTGTGTTGCAAGACACGACACATCAGCAAAAAATTAGAAACTGATTTATAAATGTTAGTCCAATTCAGATAAGATGTACAAGAAAGGAAATGGAACAATGGGCAGAACTTTGTTAGGGATTGTAAACTCTTATCACTGTTTCTGTCATTGTCAGAAATTTGTGTTTTTCTTAAGTCAGATAACTACGAAGAAGGAAATAGAAGAAAGCGCAGAACTCAGCTGGGGATGGTAAATTCTTTTCACTTCTAAATAATTTTTTTCTGGCTCCACTGTCTCCTTCACGCATACTTAAGCAGAAACGAATTAAAGATGTTCTTGCAGTTGTTCGGTTCCCGAAAGGTCCAATTTATTGCAGACCAAGTGCCCTCGGTACTGTTAGTATAAGCACCTTTTTCCGGGTGTTTGAAATGGGAACTATGATTAACGAAAAAATGGATGAAACCTTCATCCTTCAAACGTTGGATTCAAAAAAATTGAAATATCGGTAGTTTCGGAAAGAAGGGCCTTCTGGAGTACACTAAGAAGAATACGCTTTTCTTCTTTACGAACTACTTCGAAGAAACACTTATTGCCTTGTCTCTCGACTCGTCCAAAAAATAATCCACCGACTGCTCGTTTGCCTGTGTGAAACGTCAGTTTTCTGAAATTGCATTCGTCGATCTCAATAATTTTTCCAATGTCACCCATAATTCCTAACCCAATCTGGCACACATACTTACCTACTAAAGTTTCGCCAATCAACGACTGCGTGTCTAGACAAACGTAATTCTTGTCAGCTGAAAAGGTTGGAACATTTATTCACCCACATGAATGTTATTTCCAAAATGTCTTCCGTGGATTTTGCTGAGACTAAGAGCGAAAACTCTGTCTGTTGACTAAGCCCACTTCAGTCGAAGTGAGCTTCATCCGACATCCGTAGACCTTTAATGCAATTGTCGTCATCGTGGATCTTTCTTAACATGTGGTAAGCATATTGTCTACGCCTTAGCAGATCGTTAGATCGAAGATGCAGAACGATCTGCTGCTTGTACGGATGGGACTTCACACCCACTTTCAGTTTTCGTTAAACATTCGAACGATGCAGCTATAGAGACTGCATGATGTTGAACAGAGAAGGCTATGGGCTTATTACGAAAGCAGTTGGCACAGTTTAGATATTGTCTCCTGTATGAGCGGTTTGGGGTCCCCCTTCAGATTGCCTCTTCAGCGCAGAACCGTTGCTTGGAAATTGCGTACCTAGCTGTAGATTGCATTCGTTGATACTAACAGCACCACCGCTGTCGCTGTTACACTTAAAGCCTACTGGTATAAGATCTACAAAGTGAACACCTGACAAGAACTGTTGTCTGTTACATTAAACAATTTCTCACGAATATTGATAGGTAGTTTGATCTTCAATATTTGTAGTATGTTTTTGTGTGCTACGGTTTCATCCCAGTAATGTGTTTTCCTGATAGACCACTCAAAATCTTTCCTGAGACTAACTTATTTTGTGTTACACATTTCGGCAATGAAGACCTTCTTTCAGAGTCCCTTTTGTAGCTCTGGTAGGCATCCTGACCAGTATTTAGCCAGGAACATCCTCTCGAATGGATCATAGGTAGTGCAGTATTTTGGTATTACAGTCGGCACGAGGGCTGCCTTGGTTCGATTATAAACAGTGGCGAAATGAATATTTTGTTTCTCATTCCAGGTCTTGGGTAGTACCTCCTTTAAAAGGCTTTATTCGACTCCAAAGAGAATATTTGAAATTGACAATGCTTTAAAAGACGGCCTTCTATAGGTATTACTGTTAATGTAGAAGCTGTCCCACCAGTTCAGATGAGTATTCAGTGTATAGTCTGACTTCCTCTGCTTTATCGTGACAGACTGTTATCAGGGCTTGTTCTCTCATACATTTTACTTCTGTCAGCAGGTATGGATGATAGGAGGCTGGCCTGTATGGAGTGCTCCCCATCCTACTGTTGTAACTGTTTTAGTGGCATGTTGTGCGTGTCTGTAGGCTGGTGTCACTCTTCGCATGCTCCCACTAATTCATGGAATTACACTCTCATCACTTTAGTTATGCTGTAGGTGTACACACTGAGTTGACAAAAGTCAGTGGATACCTCCTAATATCGTCTCGGACCTCCTTTGCCTAGCGTAGCGCAGCAGCAAAACGTGGCATGAACTCAACAAGTCGTTGGAAGTCTTCTGTAGAAATATTGAGCCATGCTGCCTGTATAGACGTCCGTAATTTCGAAAGTGTTGCCGTCGCAGGATTTTTGTGCACGAACTGATCTCTCGGTTATGTCCCATAAATGCTGGATGGGATTCATATCGGACGATCTGGATGGCTAAACCATTTGCTCTAGTTGTCCAGAATGTTCTTCAAACCAGTCGAAAACAATTGTGCCCTGCTGACGAGGTCAATTGTCATCTACAAAACTTCCATTGTTGTTTGGGAAAATGAAATACATGAACAGCTGTGAAATGAATATTTTGTTTCTTATTCCACGTCTTGGGTAGTACCTCCTCCAAAAGCCTTTATAAAAACCACTGGATGGGGTGGCTCCAAGTAGTTGAACAGAACCATTTCCAGTAGAGATGGGCAAACTGAAACACGTAACTGTTTCGAAACAAATGAAACAGTACAATGTAATGTTTCGATACGCTGTTTCGAAACAGTGAAACAGTTTGTGTTTTGTAATCTAATAAACCTACACATTTTATCATCTTGAATGTCTACTGTACAAGTATGTCCACATAAACACAAATGAGTTGCGAGAGCGCTAATCACATCCCAGAAAGTATGAAATTATCACTTAGGCGTCTTGGCAGTTTCGTATTTCTGCAGAAAATGCGCTGCTTTCGTGTCGTGTGGCATTCATACTTTTCAATTGCATGAGGACAGCCATAGCTGAAGACAGAAAGGCCACCACGAACGGAACTGGAGGTGGGAGCAAACTGCAGAAACAACGGATATGCTACTGGAATTCCCACATTCCGTTAGTATGGGTAATATACCCATCCTGCTAATTGCCATGCACACAAAGGGAATCATTGAGGATAATAGGCACAGTGACTATAGACTCAACAAATAACGCCAAATAATTCGAATAAATAACAAAACATAACAGAAAAAAATTTTGTCTTTCAAGGTGTTTCGAACCGTTACTATAAATTCACCATGATTCCTAGTCCTTCCCGTTCACCATTACACTATCAGTGATATGTCAAACAGATTGCTTGCAATTATACCTAAATCAGATTTATGTGTATGTCTAATAACTGTCACTCTACGCCTTTTTTTATTCAAAATGTTGTAGGCTTACTTACGTTTCTTAATATGATTACTGTACATGTTATCAAAAAGTGTAATTTAACTGAATGATTTTCACATATTTATTATTTTGAATGCGAATAGTATGTGTTGTTTTATTGCTTGATTAGTGTTTATAAAGCAGATATTACGCCATTTCGGAATATGACAGTCAGCTAGAAACGAAGCTTTATTTTCGGATATCTTAAGCTTCATGCTATTGTTTGTCACAAAGATTTTGACACTCTTGAAAGTGTTTCATGAAGTGGTATGTCAAATGTGTTTCAGTACCTGTGCCGAGCCCGAATCTCGTCCGACACAGAGGGGGATGAAACATCACTGTTTCGATACAATTAGTCCGTTCCAAGCACTGGTGGACTGAAACAGCCTTATTCTGAAACAACGATACAGTTTCTGTGTCTGGCTCGAGACCGAATGTGGCCCAGTTATCCGAGACAGGGGTGTAATGAAACACCACTGTTTCGAAACAGTGAACCGTAGCCGTTCCGAAACACTGAAACAGTTCCACGTATCGATACACTGTATCGAAACATAGAAACAGTGGCCAAGTCTAATTTCCAGTCAGTGAAATGAAGTGAACGTGTGGCATTGTTCGTTGGGAGGCCCCAACCAAGGAAGATTCGGCCGCCGTATTTCAAGTCTTATTTCAGGTGACGCCACATTGGCCGACTTGCTCGTCGGTGGTGATGAGACGATGATAAGGATAGTACAATACCTAGTCCACGGACGGAGAAAAATCTCCAACCCGGTCGGTAATCTAACCCAGGGCCGCTGAATGATACGCAAACACGTTGTCACTCAGGTAAGCAGGCGGACATTTCCAGTCAGTGATCGGTTCAGTTGGACCAGAGTGCCCAGCCATTCCATATAAACGCAGCCCAAGCCATTAGGAAGCCACCACCAACTTCCATTGTGCATTGTTGACAACTTGTGTCCGTGGCTTAGTGGGGTCTGCGCCACCCCCGAACCATACCATCAGCTCTTACCAACACATCTGACCGGGCCACGGTTTTCCAGTCGTCTAGGGTTGAACCGATATGGTCACGAGTGCAGCAGAGGAGCCGCAAGCGATGTCGCGGTGTTAGCGAAGGCTCTCGAGTCGGTCACCTGCTGCTGTATAGCTCATTAACGCTAAATTTCGCTGCAGTGCGTAAGGTTCCTCTTACGTGAGGAAGACATTTTTACTAGTTTTAATAAATTATTGTCTCTCATTGATGTATTTACAATAGTTAGGAAGTGCTGTAGTCCGTAGCCGGCCATGAATCGGAGAGCATTTCCCACGCTGGCTGGCTAGGTGACGAAGCGACCATATGTCGCGCGTAGTGGAGTGGGGCTCGGCGCTGGACCGTAGCAACAAGCGTCAGACTGGGAAATATACATGACGGGAAGTACCGCCATCTTGGCGCCAAAGTCTCCGATTTGTTTTATTTATATTTAATAATTAAAGTCATTTATGACAATATGAATACTAGGAGGAGCCTCTGGATGTTTAAAACTATTTGTCATAATTTTGCCTCGTTAACTAGTAAGAGATACGGACTGCGCGCCAAAGTCGGCAGTCGGCGTTAAGAGCTCTTCCTGTCTTGTTCTATGGTAGCCATGCTCTCGGTTACGAGTAGTTTGTGACATGAGTGTTATATTATTGATCTAATAGGAATAAAAGTGATACTACGTCACTCTGAATGTTAATTTCGAGTAAATAGATACCGCAAAGTTGATCGACAGCAATATCAGATAATTAGCTTCCACCGACAGAGACATCCAAAGAATCTGCACGGGACGACATTTACGAGAGCTGCACCGCGCACAGGTAGGAGGAAATCCGAGGACAGGACCCACCAAGGCGGATCAAGGAAGATCCGACTTATACTCGTAAATTCCGGGTAGAAATGCTGACCAGTTACACTGTACGTTACATATACTACCCTCTACGGACTCGCGGCTGACAAGGGAACCTCCCCATCGAACCCCCCACACATTTAGTTATAAGATGGCACAGTGGATAGGCCTTGAAAAACTGAACTCAGATCAATCGAGAAAACAGAAAGAAGTTGTGTGGAATTACGAAAAAGTAAGCAAAATATACAAACTGAATAGTCCATGCGCAAGATAGGCAACATCAAGAAGAGTGCGAATTCAGGAGCGCCGTGGTCACGTGGGTAGCGTGAGCAGCTGCGAAACGAAAGGTCCTGGGTTCAAGGCTACTCTCGAGTGAATATTTTACTTTCTTTATTTTCGCAAAGTTATGATCTGTCCGTTCGTTCATTGACGTCTCTGTTCACTGTAATAAGTTTAGTGTCTGTGTTTTGCGACCGCACCGCAGTACTGTGCGATTTGTAGACGAAAACATTTGATCGCAAGGTCATAGGTCAAGCGATTCCTCCACAGGATAACACGTCTGATATATTCTATACGACACTGGTGACGGCATGTGCGTCACACGACAGGAATATGTTGTCGACCCACCTAACTTATACACTTCGCGAATGGGTAAAAAGATTCTTCTACCTTGCCCGATTTAGGTTTTCTTGCGGATGTGATAGTCACTCCCAAAAAAGTGATGAAAACATAAGAGTTTGTCATGTAAACCGAAAATAAAAAACTGAAATTTTCACTCGAGGGAAGGCTTGAACCAAGGACCTTTCGTTCCGCAGCTGCTCACGCAAACCACGGGACCACGGCGCTCCTCTGTTCACATGTGCCTAATATTGCCTATCTTGCACATGGACTACCCGGTTTGTATATTTTGCTTATTTTTTCATAGTTCCACACAACTTCTTCTTGTTTTCTCGATCGATTTGTGTTCAGTTTTTCAAGGCCTATCCACTGTGCCAACTTACAACTAAATCTGAGGGGGGTGCGATGGGGAGGTTCCCTTGTGAGTAATAACAGTATCAGTTTAGAAGCGAGGGGATCTTGCAAGTGCCCTAACGGATACGTTCGTCGTACGTCTCACATTGACTTCTGTGGTTATTTCACGCAGTGTTGCTTGTCTGTTAGCAGTGACAGCTCTACGAAAACATTGCTGTTGTCGCTCGTTAAGGGTAGGCCGTCAGCCACTGCGTTGCACGTCGTGAAAATTTGGTTCATCCTCGTCGTGCGGCCATAATTACCTTGGAAACCTTTACACGTGAATTATCGAGTATAAATGACAGCTTCGCCAGCACACTGCCCCATTATACCTAGATTATTCGATGCAACTGCCACTATTGTATGTGCATATCGCTAACCCATGACTTTGTCACCTAAATGTATTTCTAGGTACTAGTGTTTCATCGCGACATCGTTTTGATCCATAAGAGAGAACGGCTTGCCTTATGCGATAATGAATATTAGGAAATGGTTAGGAATTTCACAGGGAAACTGTTTTAAGTGTCAACTTTTGTTGGTTTCATAATGAAAAACCACATTGGTGTTTCTTTTATGAAACAGTTTGCTTTGTTCATTCAGAGGTATATATCTGAACTAGACGACCTAAGAAATTAGAACAAAACAGGAATACAGTTGTCTTCAAATTATTTGCAGTTGGCGTAATTACAATCGGTAGACTCGTTTCGTATCAAATTTGTTTCGTCCATCCTAGGTAGCTTTTCATGCCACGCAGCAGTTTCTTTCGCTAGACACAATGGAGTTGGAACATAACACAGTCTTATTGCTAAATTAGACAGCCTTGGAAAGAGACGACAGTTAAACTTTCACCTCTCAAGCGCATCTTCGTTGTCACCACTATTCATTGGGGTTAAATGCAGATCAACCTCCTTAGTAGATTGAATATGACATGGTCCACAGTCCAGGCACTGCAAAAATAGATATTTCGTTTCTGTGCTGCTGATTACAGATGACTTCTCTCAGCTGCCCTAAATAAATATATTGACGCAAAAAATTGCAATATCAAGAAGGGGTTGTGTGACAAAAACGGAAGTTGGTAGGCGTGTTTCGATATCTGAAAGATGACGTCAATTCATTCTTCGTGTCAGTCGCAAAAGAGTGGCGGTAGTAGCTCCACTATGATGATTCAAGTCAGGTTTCCTTTAAATGCACACTGTGGAGATCGCGAGCGTTGTTACCTTTGAGATTGGACGTGGTGAGTTAGTGTTAGTCATGAGTGCCTTTAAGGCGACAAAGACGTCAATATCAGTATCTCACTCAGTTTGAACGCGGTCGTGTAATACGGCTACGAGAAGCTGGATGTTCCTTCTTGTAAAATTATTATTAAAATTCTTATAATTTTGTAGGGTGTACTCATCCAACTGCTTTATTATCTGCTGGTGCCACAAGCTCTGTGTTCCTCCATGTCCACTGTAACTTGGTTTTTACACCAAGAATGACAGTACTAACATTATGTTTCAGAACCTTCATTCTATATCACGTCATAATTTTTATGTTACATTAACAAAACTCAAAAGTGCTGACATGCTTACAACACTGACGTACGTCTTACTTAATCAATTACATGCTTCTTGCACAAAATCTCATAAAGACACTGACGTTAAATGCCAACATGGCTGCCTCTATAATTCCAAACTGTTGTGACTTGGCCAGACAGCCAAGCCACTGTGAGGTAGCCGAAAGGCACGTGTTTAAGCTCACGCAGGCTGGCGTGAGGTCTGAAACATTACAAGGAAATGAGAACTTAGAAAAACGGACGCAGTTGCTGTAATACTTTAACTTTAATCCATAATTGGAGAACATCAGTCTGACTGCACACGCATCCCAAGATAAATAACAATCTCAATATAAACTGGTAATGCTGCCTTGCTAGGTCGTAGCAAATGACGTAGCTGAAGGCTACGCTAACTATCGTCTCGGCAAATGAGAGCGTATTTGTCAGTGAACCATTCCTAGCAACGTCGGCTGTACAATTGGGGCGAGTGCTAGGAAGTCTCTCTAGACCTGCCGTGTGGCGGCGCTCGGTCTGCAATCACTGACAGTGGCTACACGCGGGTCCGACGTATACTAATGGACCGCGGCCGATTTAAAGGCTACAACCTAGCAAGTGTGGTGTCTGACGGTGACACCACACAAACGATCCTCGGTAATGTTATAAAGGGTTTTTTAATAAAATTACAATTAAAACTGTTGCCTCAAAATTAATGACATATTTGAAAAGTTTCACTGGCTCTTACAGAGCAAATACATATATGGATTTTCAACCATTAACATTTTGCGAGTGTGCAAATACTCAAAATATGAAATATAACAATCGTTTTACTATTTTTATAAAACGCAAAAGATACATGGTTTGGAAAATGTTCGTACCAATTACAGGACGCATACACTTCAATACAATTATAATTTAGTAACCAGTTTCATTGCAATAATTCTACAAACACAGATCCATCTTTTGTTTACGTGAGTGTTTCCTGTTTATTTCAAGTTGGATCCAAAAATACGTGTTTTAAATGGATTTCAATGGACTGTTACGTCTCATTCTGCAGTACAGCAGAAACACTTGGCAGGAATGTAGCCACTGTAGCGGTGTTCACGAGAATTTACGATTGCAAGAAGACGGTCTTCAGTCGGCCACCTGACACTATGGAGAGGGACGTGGGCCGTGGTGCGTCGTACTATTTCTGCAACAGCAAATTTGAGCACCATTTGGCACCACAGTGATATAGCGACTGTTACAAATCGGTTACTTCAAGGACAGCTCGGAGCTAGACGGCCTGTAGCGTGCTTTCCACTGGCCCCAAACCACAGCCAACTGCGAATTCGGCGGTGTCAAACAAAGGCTCATTGGAGGGCAAGGTGGAGGTTTGCTGTGTTTGCTGATGGAAGTTCGTTCTGCCTCGGTGCCACTGATGGCCGTGTATTGATTAGGAGTCCATTCGAGGGCCTGAAGCCAACCTATCCACGTGCTACATACACTGGTCGTACACCTGGAGTTACAGTATGGGGTGCGATTTCGTATGACAGCTGGAGCACTCTAGTGGTCATCTCACGCACCCTGACAGTAAATTTGTACGTCAGTTTGATGATTCGACCTATTTTGCGGCCATTCATGAGCAGCATTAAAGGCAGTGTCTTCCAACAAGATAACGCTCACCCACATACCGCTGTTGAAACCCAACACGCTGTACAGAGTGTAGACATGTTGTCTTAGCCTGCTCGATCACCACATGTGCCTTCAATTGAGAATATATGGCACGTCATCGGACGACAATTCCAGCGTGATCCACAAACAACATTTACCGTCTTTATACTGACTGTGGAAGTGCAGCAGGCATGGAATTCCGTCCCACAAACTTTCTCTTCCTGTACAATACAGTGCATGCATGTTTGCACGCTTGCATTCGACATTCTGGTGGATACACAGTTTATTAATGTACCAGCATTTAACATTTCCAATGGCTTATCTCGCGCTTACCTGTGATCTCGGGATGGTAATCACTTGTATACGTTCCCTAGACAAATGTATTACCGAAATTTCATTGCTTTACATTAATTATTTTTTGGTATCGCGATTTTGTTCCGACAGTATGTAGCTTTTGTGCATTAAACAAAAAACTAGATCTACCATAATTTAAATATACCTCTGTATCTTCGGACCCTGCATTACAACGGCGTTTCAGTTTGTGCAGCCATAAGAATAGAAACAGAATTGTGGGAAATTTCTCGACTTCCAGCATTCCTACTGTATTTTTGAATGGCTGTAAAATTGTCATTAGATACTGCCTAACGGCAGACTGTATCACTCTAAAGAAGCAGCTACACCTGTCTTTCTCCCAATTTCCTGCTTGAAACTCGTCTGTATAGAGTTCACGTCATATGAATCGGACAGCAATCTCACTTATCAAATAATCGTCATCCAACATGTGTTTCACGACTGTGTTGAAAAGATGTGTAATGCATACTTGGGAGTGCTGAAATGATCGCAGTGGCTTGCGTATATTAGCGCCTCGTATTTCCTCGTAAATAGCCAGAATTTTCTTGTTCGCAGAAAAGTTAGTTGTCGCCAATAATCTTCATAGGGGAAGAGCGCAGTAATAGATAGCTAACGTATGTTGTGATATGTACTGATCCTTACATCCGGTATACATCCAGATGCATTCACGCCTGTCGCCTGGATAATGCTGGGCATCATTGTATTGTATTGTATGTTAACGGGAGCCCTAGAAACGACGGAGAGGCTTCGTCCCTGTCGCAGCCGCTGTGGTCCACAACCCCACGACGACTGCTGCAGTCCACTTCACCCCTCCGCTGCCCCACACCGAACCCAGGGTTATTGTGCGGTTCGGCCCCCGGTGGAACCCCCCCCCCCCCCCCCCCCCCCCCCCAGGGAACGTCTCACACTAGACGATGTAACCCCTATGTTTGCGTGGTAGAGTAATGGTGGTGTACGCGTATTGTTTTCGCAGCAATCACCGACATAATGTAACTGAGGCGGGATAAGGAGAACCAGCCCGCATACGCCGAGGCAGATGGAAAACCGCCTAAAAACCATCCACAGACTGGTCGGTTCACCGGACCTCGACACAAATCCGCCGGGCGGATTTCTGCCGGGGACCAGGCGCTCCTTCCCGCCGGGAAAGTCGTGCGCTAGACCGCACGGCCAATCTGGCGGGCTGCTAGGCATCATACTGGCTCATATTTCATAGGAGCAAGCAATATGTTGGAGATGTCTACATGTTCCTCTTGTGAACCGATATTAACAAACTCCTGACATTTATTGACGAAGGTCTGTAGCACTCATTTCTGCACACCTTTTAATTACTGTAGCTTTCACTGAAACTGGTAATGTTCCAGAACTTACACGTTGTCATACACTGCAGACATGTGCCCTCAGATGTGCGGTGGCGGATGTCTAAGACAGGAGAGCACACTTGCCACAGTACGTGTAGCTGACATCCTGATGAAGCGCTAGTGGATATCTCTCCCAAACATCGTTACGACCAACGTCTTTTGCACTGAGGATATGTTTCTCGAAACACGTTTTACTTTTGAACACTCATTCATCTGACCTTCACGCGACACCTTCAACGAGCAACTGAATGGCGCTCGGGTAACTATATTAGAAGACCAGGCCATTCGAACATGAATTGGCCGAATGAGTGACAAGGAAAACCGAGTGCAGTTGCCCCCTATATCCGAAGCTCCTGCATTGATATCTACTGGACTCACGCGGAATTTCGTACAATGATCTATTCGAGTGAGCGTAAACTTCAGAATCAGACCTATCCTCTTCGTATTGTGTGGGAACAGAAAAGTGAGTGTTCGCCCACAATGGCCAATGTCTTCTTGCTGTATCGTGGTTAATAACGTATGATATTCAGATTTTGACTTTTGGCCCAAATTTTCATAGCAACAGTGAGTATTGGTATGATGATATTTTAAGTCATAAATTCACGTGAAAAACTAAATATTCCTTAAAATTTTATTTGTATTGATGATAACCTGCTGCTGCCGTGTTCAGAATCGTTAGCGTCTTCCATTTTCATATGCCACATTTCAATCTTAATTCGAACACCGTTCAGTGCAGCAACCTTACTGTTCACACATTTCACACGGTCCTACTCCTAAGTGGTTTCCTTCTTCTCCCACACTCAAGATCAGCAACCTAAACTACCGGCTGTGGTCTCCATCAAAGGAGGAGAGCCCTCCACTTGATTAACGATGCAACACTCTTAAGCTTCGTTTACAATATCCAAATTGATTTCGTTCAGTAAACCACTTCCCAACTCTTTCTCTGCTATGTTTCTCAGAATATTTCCCGGTTTATATTAAGTGTTGACTTCAAATCCCCACACAACCGAATTGAAATTCCGAGCTTAGCGCACACCATTTCACTCTCACATTCACATGCTGTAGTATTTTCAATTTTACGTGTAGAAAGAAAAAAATGGCTTTTCTCACAGGAATAGTTAATATTACAGTATAAGGAACTACAACAATTTTTTACAATTGTCTTTAAAATTGGATATCAAACTCGTTGCTGTACTTTCACTATATAACTGGGGTCCAATAAAGATTATCTTTTAGACGTTTTCCTTTTCCCTGGAGGCAGCAGTTTTTACCGTGGTCCCAACAACGACTTTTATGCCGTGTGCAATTATAATGAATGGCGCTCGAATGTTTCAGTTGTGCTTTCTTCTTTTCCGTCCCTCGTTAACATTTAAATACAGGTTTTAAATAACTCTCAGATAATATCTTTCGTGAAGTACTACATTCCATTAAAATGTACAAATTTTATTGTGAATTATTCAGACAGGCCCTAATTAACGTACATTTCATACGAGAACAGAGCCAAGAGGTAAAAAGTGATAAGAGAAGGTGGAAATTGCTCAGTTTTAATGAAGAGTCCTTTGACCTCTTCAGCTATATTATATCTTAACTTTCCTGTGCATCATTATACAATGTAAGGATGGCTTCTCAAAAAAAAAAAATTGTTTCTATCACCAGTCATCATAGCATTTGCCATTAAAAAATTTTCATCTCTTTTCCACTTAAATACAACACCTACGCCCCCCCCCCCCCCCCACTGTATGCTGGAAACGAAAACGTCAGTACTTGTAGATGAGAGCAGAGACAGTAGTTCGGTATCTCACTGAATGTACGAAATTGTAAAAAATTGCATGTGCCTTCACAAAGCCATATAACACTGAAATAGGTTTCAAGTTTCTAGCTGTTCCAGTATACGAACTTCTTTTGATTCTTCTGGGGGTAATCCTCACACCTTTCCTGAATTTGGGTGTCGCATCTGGGGTGTGAAATGTCAGTTATGGTCCTGAATATTAAACAGCTGCCATTTGTGATTTATTTCGCCTGTTGATATGCTTGAGATGCACGCATGGGAATATTTCTTCTCTGACCTGAAGTATGCACATATATCCTAATCTCTGACCATGTATTTTCTTCATCATTTCTGTCCTTTCACGAAGTGTTATTAATTCTTGCCTTATGCTTTTCTTTCAATAATACCTCATTCGTGGTAATGGTTTGGCCCAGTCATCAGTTGCAGCATATTAGAAAATTAACTCTTATCGGGATTAAACCAGTGGAAGTCTGGAGGAGGTAATTGACAGTTTGTTGAAATGGAGATAATTATCCGTTTAGTCTATTTGTGTGCAGCATGCGTTCTAATATGTCTGTTGAATTCTCTAAACATACTCAGCACTTGCCTGTGGATGAAAACGCAGAATCCATATATGCGTTAATTGTTATTCCTTAAAAAATACTTCGGTTTACTACTTTGAGACGTAATATAGGCCGAAGTTATTGTTTCAATAGCATACATACGAAGGTGGTTGATAAAAATGTCATATAATGCAATTACATACTTCACCTGGCCCCCTGTTTTGTGGCAGTGGGTCAGCTGCATTGTGAGATATCAATTCTAATGGCTTAATAAGAATGATCAGATGCCGTTCCATCGAAGAAGATGTATTTGTGTTTTTTACCTTCTGATATATCTCACATGTTCTTAAAAGTTTTTGTACTTTGCATCGGATATTTCGAAAATAACTGTGTGACGTAATCTTGTCAGTGCATTTTGAAACACACTAATGTCCCCAAGTCTGATGGGTATACATAACAAAATCATTATCACAGTCATCAGATAAACATACGGACCACTTGCGTGACTCAGGTATGTGACTATAGAATAGTGCCTATGTGTGTAAGGTGTAGTACTTAGCCTGTTCCCGGCTGTTTTCCTTGGAGTTTCTCTTTTACACTCTTCCAGCTCACGCCTTCGCATAATATTTGAGGGAGGGGGGAGAGGGAGATATATGTGCCATTGTACACAAGCAAACTATGAAAATTGGAACTCCGTTTCGCGTTATCTCAATAAATTCGTTCAGACCGCGTGAAGTCATTATAAGTTTCTCCCGACGCTTAGCCCTTACATCGTGATCGGACATTTAATTTACCTACAAATATTGGTACTAAGTTGCGAGAGTGCTATAAATAGAAACTGGAAAATTATTCTTCCTTTTTGAAATGGTACCTCTGAATTTCTGTCATTGATTCTCGTCAACGAGTATTTTGATGAATGAAAATTTCATCGTGGATTTTTCTTTCGCTGATTCAGGACAGGCCAAAGGCTGTTGCGAGTATCGGCATTTATAAGCTGAAAGTTGCTTTACTATTATTATTGGTTTGACATTTAATGTACTTTAATGCGGGACACTGTATTGTGAAAGTGCATCTACAATGATTTGTTCTCCCCTGAGTTATGCAGTTTCGGAACTGATCTCCTGTACAAAGAGGAACCAATGTACTATACGTTTGTGTAGCAAAAAATCAAATGGCTCTGAGCACTATGGGACTCAACTGCTGCGGTCATTAGTCCCCTAGAACTTAGAACTAGTTAAACCTAACTAACCTAAGGACATCACAAACATCCATGCCCGAGGCAGGATTCGAACCTGCGACCGTAGCGGTCTTGCGGTTCCAGACTGCAGCGCCTTTAACCGCACGGCCACTTCGGCCGGCGTTTGTGTAGCAGTTTGCAGGTGATAAGGTTTGACAATCACAGAATACACTCGTGTGCTTAGGTAGTATCGGAATCTTCTGAATGTCCAGACAACCGCCACGGCCTCCAGCTCCATTCCAGAATACGATCTTTCACACTCAGAAGAGGTCTAGTCGTGAAACTGATTACGTATATCGATTTTCCTAATTTTGAACAGGCAAGGCCCTACTCCCTATAGTTATGCGTCTGTGCTCAGGCGAAAATCCGTGTTCACATAAGGGTGGTATAATAAGTTGGTATAATAAGCTTCTTTGATCACATCAAAATCCTGTTGACACCGATCTGTTCATAGCTCTGTAGTGTTTTTCCATAGGAAATTAAACTCTCTTGGTCTTAGGTGACAGAAAATATTTCATAGCCTCAATTTTTCCTTTCTCCAAAAGGATTCCCGCTGGGGAAATGATGTGCCCCAAAAAATCAATTTTCTCACACTAAATTCAGAGTTGTTTAGGTTTATTGTGACACCACATTTCACAACCATTTCCAGCACTTTCCCCAACGACTGTAAGCGCTCTTGGCTTGTTGTAGTTGCGGAGTCTGACCTCTGTTTTGTATTGGACCAAGTATTCCTTGGCCTATAATCAATAGATATTTCATTGTTTACTGTATTATAAGCTGCTAGTAGTATCGACTCGTGTCGACATGATTCGGTGGGTTCTGGTATCCGGGATTGTACCTACGATCTCCTTTCTGTTGATAATGGTAATATTCTCGATAGCCTGAATTTCTAGTTCTGTTGCCTTCTTGGTGGTGTACGGATGTTCTTATTGTTATTACTGGGCAGTGTGTCCCCATTGCCCTGAAAATTTGATTGGATGCTCGTATTGGCTCCTTGAGCTCAACTGTCTTCATAAATTAAGTCAACGGAGTTCAGCACAGAGAGAAAATATTCGAGATCTGTTTCTGGTAGTGTGACTAATTTTTCGCAGATTTAAGAGGCAACCTACGTTATAAATGATGTGTCGACAGAAGTGCCGACACAGTGTGGTTTGAGGAGACCGAAATGCACGCTATAAGCTCACGCAGGATGGAGTGAGGTCTGAAACAGGATACATAATGAATGCTATAAAGAAAAGTACGTAGCTTCTGGAATACTTAACTTTAATCCATCATTTGTATACATCGTTGTTGATGAGACATGCTTCATACGATAACTATCAATTGCTATGGCGCCTTGCTAGGTCGTAGCCATCGACTTAGCTGAAGGCTATTCTAACTATCTTCTCTGCAAATAAACGAGGCTTCGTCCGTTGCATCGCTAGCTAAGTCGTCCGTACAACTGGGGCGAGTGCTACTAAGTCTCTCGAGACCTGCCGTGTGGTGGCGCTCGGTCTGCGATCACTGACAGTGGCGACACGCGGGTCCGACATGTACTAATGGACCGCGACCGATTTAAAGCTACCACCTAGCAAGTGTGGTGTCTGGCGGTGACACCACATGAAACATTTTAGCGTTTTTCGGTGAGTGATGGGTTTGCTCCAGTATCTTGTTTTATTTATAAATTTTTCGCAATATTTTCACAATAGCCTTTCGTTACTGTTGAACAGATCGGGGTTGCACACTTCTCGTCGTAATCGTTCGTGAACTCCGGGAGACCCAAATTTTTCCGGAAACGTTTGTTCAAAATCGTCATATATTTGACAACGTTCTGCCACATCCAAGAGTAATGCACCCCTTCAGGTGAATCAAACCACGTTGCGGTTTTTTTTTTTTTTTTTTTTATTCGGTCGAGCTATGCAGCGGTATGCTACGGAAAGCTCTAACAAAAACCATGGGTGGACGTTCTTCGTCTCTGCAGAAAACGAACTAAAATTGACGATGCTTTGAGCGGCTTTCATCTACCAATGCTGATGCAAGACAGGATCCTATCCCCATTTAGTGTGGTAACTGACATGTGCGGCAACAGGAGGTAACAAATTTTGTTTGTGTGACTGGCGTCGGCGATTGATCATGCGTGACGTACTCTCTTTTAGCAGCACCATGAATCCGCGGAAGTGAAAATAAATTTTCTCTTTCGTTCGTTAAACTTTCTTGTATGTTTCCCATGTTATCAGTAGTCGACTAGTTCGAACTAGCTTTGCCAGTAGCAAGTCCAGAACGAATTCGTTGTATGGCAGCTGTGATGTCCGCGTGTACTTTGATTAACAATTTTAATTTCCTTTTCGGACAGTTTTTAGACTTCTTCTACATAAGTTCGGTGCTGCAATACGAACTTCCCCGCGAGTGTGCTGTCACTGTCGAACACCCCCACCTCTTTTACATCAGTGTAACACGTTTTTGTTCCAGCTTCATAAACCTAATTTCTTTCGATCGGTTTTTCCATTTTATCGGTTTTTTTCACTTTTTCACTGGAAAATGATTCTAGTCCTGAAACATCTGTCTGAACCTTAGATACGCTGTTAGCTAACTCGTCCTGTGCAGTTTGGAGATTTTTGGTCAGCTCATTTAACCTATAGGTAGTTCTCTTTCGTTCTTCGAGTAACTGCCAAAATTTTTGATCAAAATCGTGCGCCATATTTACATTAGGCTCTTCAGAGCTCCAATAAACGTTCTTTGGTGAATGAAAGTAGGTGGATTTATCGGAGAAGAAAATTAGGAGGGGGTCAATTTCTTCATAAACCCTGTTCAAAATCCATGCACAAAACTGCAACATTTTTGTTGGGTCACCCTGTTTATAAAGTTCTTGCACTGCAGTAATTTTGTAGCCGTTTCAACAATGAACAGAAAATTACCATTTGCTGAGAAAGACGTCGAACTGATTTTCTAGACGTTTCCGGAGCATGCCATAAGTTATCCAGAGTTTCTTCCGTGAGTATTGTGTGTAGCTGTCTATGTTTCCTGTCAAGAACACTTGCCGTTTCAGGAATTGTATTTATCGATCAATGTATCGTACTCTGATTAGGAACCTGATCATCAGGAAATTCCACTTCAAATAAGTTCTTTGCTGAAAACACTGATAATATATATACGTATGAATCATACGTAAATACTCCCGCCAATAGAATAATTGTATTTCCCCGTTTCACGTACAACACTTTCACACAGTACACTGCATTGCGTCGCCAACAAACGCGTACCTCCTGCGCATGGTTTTTCACAAACAAAAGGCCTTGCAGCACAGGGGAAATAGCCTCCCCCCACCCCCACCCCCTTACCAGCGCCGCCACTGGCTAGCTGGTGGCGGAGGTACACTCATGCTCATAAATTAGGGATAATTGCAGAATGTGGTGCCACACAACGTGGCACTACACAAAACTGGCGCTAATAGTTTAAGCACATAGGGAACACACACGACACAAATCTGTAAGTCCACGGCATTGGTGATAAGTTGAGAAAACCGTCTAGAAACACATATGCTACAAAACGCCACTGTTTCCTGCGCGTGTACCCCGACAGCAGTGTGGGATATGATCACCATGCACAATGGGTTGGCATACTCTGGATGAGGTGGTCGAGCAGCTGCTGGGGAATAGCCTCCCATTCATGCACCAGTGCCTGTCGGAGTTCTTTAAGTGTCCTAGGGGTTTGAAGACGTGCAGCGATACATCGACCGAGAGCATCCCAGACGTGCTTGATGGGTTTAGGTCTGGAGAACAGGCAGGCCACTCCATTCGCCTGATATCTTCTGTTTCAAGGTACTCCTTCACGATGGCAGCTCGGTGGGCCATGCATTGTCATCAATCACGAGATAGGTGTGACCCACTGCAACCCTGAAAAGGCGGACTTACTGGTGCTAAATGATGACCCAATGCACCTGACCTGTTACAGTTCCTATTTCAAAGACATGAAGGGGTGTACGTGGACCAGTCATAATCCCACCCCACACCATCAAACTATGACCTCCATACAGGTCCTTTCAAGGACATTAAGGGGTTGGTATCTGGTTCCTGGTTCATGTCAGATGAAAAACCGTCGAGAATCACTGTTCAGACTATACCTGGACTCGTCCGTGAACATAACCTGCGACCACTGTTCCAGTGATCATGTACTGTGTTCTTGACACCAATCTTTACAGGCTCTCATGTGACCAGGGGTCAGTGGACTGCACCTTTCAGGTAAACCATGTCTGTTCAGTCGTCTGTAGACTTTATGTCTGGAACAACTGTTTCAGTGGCTGCGGTAAGGTCCCGAGCAAGGCTATCTGCAGTACTCTGTGGCCATCTTCGGGCACCGATGGTGAGGTATCAGTCATCTTGTGGTGTTGTACACTGTGGACGTCCCTTACTGTAGAGCCTGGACACGTTTCCTGACTGCTGGAATCGTTGTCATAATGTTGAGGTCACACTTTGTGGTACATGGAGCGCCGGTACTACGACCTGTGGTGTTTGACCAGCCTCCAGTCGCCCTAGTATTCTACCCCTCATAACCTCATCAATATGTGTTCTTTGAACCATTTTCAACACACAGCCACCATCAGCACGTCTGAAAACGTCTGCACACTTGCTGCATCGTACTCGTGACTTGCACCAACACACATCTGCGTATGTGGACTGCTGCCAGCACTATCGTGTGGCGACCACAGGTCAAATGTACCGCATGGTCATACCCCGAGGTGATTTAAACTCGCAAACCGCTCACCATGTATCAGCATAATCCTTAATTTATGACCATGAGTGTAGAAAAATCCTCGCTAGGCGGTTGTGTTGCTAGTACTCGTAGAACACCCTGCAGATTGAACTGCCATAAAGGATACTGGGAAAACCATCGAGTAGGTGGATGTCAGCTTTTCTCAAAACTTCCTTAAAAACGTGTCTGTGCACACTGTGTTTAGCACAAGTAAAGGATTATGGTTGAGATCAAAATAGGAGGTATTATCACAATCACAGTAAGGAGAATTCAGGAATATATCTGTGATGGAACCGATTCCAAATTATACTCATTCGTAATATCTTTGATAAATTTGTTTCGTGGAACCAAGGAAGCTTCGTGTATCGATACATGCCATTTGTCGATATTAGATATAGATAAATTCCAATATTCTTTCCAATAAATATTAACTTTCTTCTTAATCCGTGGATTACACTCTGCTTAAGGCACTCACGAGAGATGTATAATTCCGACTCTAATTGCTGGCTTCACTAATTCCCCTACCTGTTCGTTGCGAGTGATGCTGGAGTGAGCAGGGTTCCAAAAGAAAGAAAAGACGATTCATTTGTCATTTACTTTGCATCACCATATGAATAATTTCGTATATCTATTTTGGGCTTTCATTAGATGAAACAACATATTTGGAAAGTGGTCTTCGCTGTCCTGTTTGTCTACCAAATGATAGTGCCTCTTTTACTGCTTTTGCTTCTGCTGCGCAGATGGATTCGAGTGCGGGGGGGGGGGGGGGGGGGGGAATAAATTGCTTGCATTGTATTGTGACAGTTGTGGGCATAAAAGCGCACAGTTCCGTAGCCTAACCTATAGATGTTAATCGAGATCTCTATAATATTGGTAGAACAGAAGGATGAGTTCTCCAACGAAAGCAAGCCACTGGCCTCGTAACATTCATAGATTCTTCTGTTTTATTTGTAAAATAGTCTACATGGTTAATATCTGTGAGATGCATGTCTAAAACCATACCAGGAATTTCAGAGACGATTGAATTTGAAGTTATCTTTTACCCAAGTGAATCTATCTTCTGCCTATTGATTTTATTGTTAGTAATGTGTACAACAAAGAACTTATTTTTCGGTATTGAAAGACCATGTTCATTGAGATATCAAATTAATGCGATGACAGCTTGATCAAATAAATATTGTAGTGTGCGTAATCTGTAGCCTGCAGCAATATGCGTATATCATTGGCATACTGAAGAAATTTTATTGATGGAGAGAAAAATATTTTCTAGATCTGAGGTATAGATTATATAAGTCGAAGAGGTTAATACAACGCCTTGGGTGAGCCTTTTTGTATCGTTATTGGTCCATATAACTTGCTATTATGTTAAATGAATATTTTGAAGTCACTTAAAAATGGTATTATTCTTGACACAAAATGAAAGGAACACCCATATTTAATAATTTTTGGAACAGATCTTGAAGTATCTAATAACAGAGCTTAGAAGATTTACTTTTCCTTACAAACCATTTAGATTTCAGTTGATAAAAAGAAGAGGCTGTACAGAGTTCCTTTTCTCCTGCAAAAAAAATCTTGATTTTCGAAAAAGTTTTATTGACTCAAGCCATTATTCCAATCTGTTTTTAATAATATGCTTCAGTGTTCTACTGATGTGAGATGATAACGCTATTAGTCTAAATGATTTTTCGTTAAGAGGATCAGCGTTTGGTTTTGGAACTAGTAGTATAACTTGAGTTTTTCAATCAGGAATCATTTCTCCCACCATTCATATTGTATTATAAATGCCGAGTAAACATATTCGAGTTACTTGAGACATATTACATCCACTGAATAATGTATGGATCTATTCCCAGGCAAGAATCAGTATCGTCCTTCAGTGCTTTCTGCAATTCTGCGTATTGAAACATTTGACATGGTAAGTGATCGGAATAGCCATTTGTTAGCATAGTGAAAGGTAGGTGCACTGCCGGTCTTCTTTCCATGAAGCTTCTGAACAAGTTACCTATCTGTAAGAAAGTATATCCTGCAGGCGAAATTCTGCTTCTTAATTACTTGACACTCGGTCATACCACAGACATATTCGAGTGTTTATTCTTATTCTCGCAGAAAGTTCACCAATAACACTCTTTTCATTGTTTTACGGTTTTTTTTTCTCATGAGTTTTGCGAAGTTTAAGATAATTATCTAGGGAAGGATTGTTGTTGTATGTGTGTAACGCAAATCATCATCTTGCATTTTCTTTAGTACAACAGGCCTAGTAGAAGGCCGCTTATTCATGTCCTCTGTCTTTTTCCTTGGGATTAAATGGTCTGCTGCAACCAATATTGCATTTCTTAGGTCGTCATACAAATTTCTCGCTTCTGAAAAACTACAATTTTATGCATATTTGAAGTAAGCTGGCCTAGTACACTTCCCAGTGAGTTTTTTTCTTTTTCAGAGCCAGCTGCTAAGTATATGTCAGAGAGACATGCTTATTATAATGATGCACCTGAATAGTTGGTAATAATAATCAATTAATCTTTAATAACGAGACCTTTCCGGCATTTATTACCATTGTCAAGTACGTGGGAATACAATTTTGGCGACATCATGTATAAACGTGAATGTCACTTTAATATTAAAGTGTACTCAGGTTTAGAATGAAATGACGCCCATATTATGTGGTTCAGGGAACTGTCTTCCAACTATCAGTGTTACGATTTGATAGCAAATTACGTAAATATATTGAGAATAATACGTTAATTATGGTTTGACAGTTGTTTGACCGTTCTACTCTTAAGCCTAGTTTACACGTCGATATTGGGTTGCGCCACTCTTTGCGTGGAATGAGTTGCACGCAAATGGTTTCATACTCGACTGTAGACACGGCGAAACCAGTATACACTACAGTTTCGTCGTTTTGTGGGTCCATGAGTTGTGTCTGAAATGAAAGTTTCGGCAGCTGCACGTCGCACGAGTTGTGATGGAGTTTAAGCTTGTTGCGTGGAATCGCTACATAAGAAAAAAAAAAGGTGTTTCGATTCTTGACAGGATGAAGAAAAGACGTCAGCTCGGTTGCTCAGCATCCTTGCTGAAATAATTTGTAATGGAAGACCCAAGAAGTTCTTTTAATTATCTTAGAATGTCACCTGAACTGTTAATGTTTCTTCTAAATAGAGCTAATTACGCGATAAGGAATAAAGATACTGTAATGCATGAAGTACTGTCGCCAGAATTGAATTTTCATTTCACATTGCATGCATTACAATCGAGAACATTCGGCAGTAATTATTCGAAGCAGGGCGCATTAAGAAGAGAATGGTTTACAAACTACTCTCTTGGAGATAGATCTGTACAGTGGCAATATTTCAAAATTCAAACATGTGTGAATAGGGGCACTGCTGCGACGTTTTAAATAGGTGAATATTGAATAAAGAATGTAGCTTCTTGATAAAAAAAAGTCGGCCAACTCGAACGGTTGGACTTTAATCTTGTAGACAAGAGTATAACTACAGCTAGAATTACATTTGCTCGAATTTTTCTTAATTCAGTTGTATATTTGCTCCTAATTAAATAAATTTTGCCCTGCAGCTCAGATATTGTCAAACTGTTGTAATTGCATGTGAAGGTCTCAGGAGCAGCAATATGTTGCTTATTTTTGTACTCAGCATCACTGAAATCCCACAAACACCTATGGAATGCATAGATATCCAAAAAGCGAACATTATTCTCCGTTCCCCACTTCATATTTAAGTTTGTCTACACACTAAGAACACACATAACCTCAAAACTCATGCAGCTAGTGTCGCCAAAGTTGGAACACGCCGAAAGTGTAGTTTTACCGACGAGTTGGCGCAAGCACGCGGCGCGCATGCGCAGTGGCCGTAGGGCAGTTGCATGCAACCTAGTGTCGTCGTGTAAACTAGGCTTTACAATGTTATATGATAACAAAGGTTATACGGGTGAACAGCGGTAATATTTTACTACATTTTGTCACCATTATCTTTGATTATACGTTATTTCCGATTTATCCATTTTCGTGTCCTAAAAGTTCAATAAAGGTTTTTAGGTAGTATTTGTGTCTAAATTCCGTATGCTCGTTTAATATTTCTTGTAAGTATTTTCTAGTGTCTATAGATTTTCAATTCTTCAAGAATGTCCACTACAGGACGGTTTTGGTTTTGTGCGCAGGACTGGAGCGTATTCTCGATTGTAACAGCAGTGTGTCTTTTTTCTATCTATGGTTAACAGAATGCTAAAATCACTGTGCTAATAACGATGACCCCAAAATCGTAGATTCTCTATTTCAGAAAGTGAAATCAAGAACCATAAATTACGATCAAAAGAAATGTACTATAAATGGTATGTATGGGAAAAGTTTCCAGTAGAATTAACGGACTTTTCAAGAATACCAGCCTCGCTATTGCATTCTTACACCCTTTTAAATAAATTAGACACTATATTAGAAACGCCAGTGCCTTTTAAATAAATTACGACCCTGTATTAGAAATGCCAATAAACATTTTTCTCGATCAAAAAAAAAATGGTTCAAATGGCTCTGAGCACTATGGGACTCAACTGCTGTGGTCATCAGTCCCCTAGAACTTAGAACTACTTAAACCTAACTAACCTAAGGACAGCACACAACACCCAGCCATCACGAGGCAGAGAAAATCCCTGACCCCGCCGGGAATCGAACCCGGGAACCCGGGCGTGGGAAGCGAGAACGCTACCGCACGACCACGAGATGCGGGCTTTTTCTCGATCAGATGTATATAAACTGACCTGTGGTAATTGCGAAAAAATATACATTGGACAGATTGGATGTAATTTTAAAACACGTTTAAGGAACATACCTCAGGAATCTCACGAAATAAAGCGATGTTTTGTCAACGCCTTATAAATGAGGAATATACATAAGGTGACATCACCAATCGCCTCAAAATATTCCACACGAGTCCAAAGGTGTTACTATTGAACACACTTGCGGAGCTTCAAATTTTTATTCACCTGAAAGATAATTGGTCAATCCCTTTCAATGAACAATTACATTTTCACGAAACGGCCTTTTGCGATCTTTTGTAATAAATAATGCAAGAAAGGATTTGCTGCTTCTTCGTTTTCCCATTTAACGAGTTTCTTCTTCTTCTTCTTTCAATTCAACCTCTTTTGGGTACGCTGGAACATTCATTTCGTTGTTCGTTGTTCATTTCTCAGGCCCCAGTAGTTCTTCATTCTTTCTGATCTTCTTTTCATCTCTTCTTCCAAGATGAAGGGTTTGGACTTTTGTGTAGATTTGTTTTGGACCCTTATGTAGATTTGTTTTGGACCCTTATGTTTTCATCATTAGTAAGTAATTTAGCTGTTCAATCGATAAGTGAATTTTCTGAAATCTTTAATTGTACTAGGTCTTACTCAGTTTCTTTAAACCAGTGAAGTTTCGTTTTGCGGTTACGGAAAAACTCAAAGATTCATTTGGTTAATCTGCTGGAATTCATTCTGAGAAGATGACCATAAAAAAATATCCTCCTTTTTCGCACAGTATCTGAAAGTTTTTGAATTTTTTTGTTGATAGTTTTATTTTTGATGTATATAATCTTATTGTCTTGAAATTATGGTCCTATAATTTTTCTTAAAATTTTTCTTTTCTCTAGCTCAAGTTTCTCCGTTTGGCCTTTGAAATTCATGTTTGGTGTTTCTGCTTCATACAATGCTTCTGGATTAATCACTGTAATTTTGGACCCCCATGAAAGGGATTTTTTGTTGTATGTATTTTTTGTTAGTTGGAAGCCCAATTCAAGTTTATTTTTTCTGGCTTCCATTGCTTTGCTTTCCCTAGCATTCCAACTAATCGATTCTCTGAGATATTTGAATTCTTTTTCTATTTTATTCTTTTGTTCTTGAACTTTGAGGTATTTGACGAGTTTATACGAAAATTTTTTAAAAATATTTTATTGGACCTATTAGACTTGACATATTTCGTTTTTACCAATTGATTCCGTCAGTCTTTTATATTATATTTCCTAAATCTTTCATAAATACTGATACTGTATGTTACAATACCGTATGTTACAGGAAAAAAACCTTTTAAAAACATCAATATTTTTATTTCACGGCTGACATAGCCACATAGGTATTATCGCAAATTTTAATCATTTAAATTTTTTATTGCCTCGTGCTACACTGATTTGTTCACACATTATAATTATTGCAAGTGTTGTCTAATTCTGCCAGTTATTTATAAATCACGATATTCTCTAAGCACAACTTTGAAAATTTCGAGCAAAACGCCAATTCAACCAAAGTAACCACCACCTATATGTCTCCATGGGAACAGCGTGATCTCCATACATCTTTGGACGCCAATAGGTACTATATACAACGTCGCCTAGGCAACAGCGTGCTACAGCTTGGTCTTTGATAAGCAACGGCCAGCACATCGTCATTTCCATGGTAACGGTGTCGCTGTGAAGCACGAACAGGCATCACCAGCAGGCGTTCAATGTTCGCACAACACTTTGTATTGGTGCACTTCCATTTAAAATTAAGCAATTTTATTTATGACCTGCACTAAAAAAGAACCAGCAGTACTTTTATCATGATATGCATATTTATTATTATTAATCTAAAAGCGCATAATGTGCAAAGAGAAATTACAAATGAATAGTTATTCCAGAGCCAGTTTTATAATTGAGGTTTACCCCATTTTGCAGTTTTGAGCGTGGTATCTCTCACAATTTTTCTTACACAAAACACAAACACATTCTTCGTTCGGCTGGTGAAATCTCTTGTTTTGACAGAGTTTATCATGAAATCCGTGAGTGGCGTAACGCGTTGCTACGTGTCGTAGCTTGTAGTTTGCTTGTTTCCGTTCATCCATCATTATGACGTCTGTGGAGTAGATATCCGGCCAGGTGGCTCTGCAATTCTCTGTGAAGATTTGACCAGCTTTATGGTAGGGCTTGGTATTTTGCGGCCAAAACTGCATTTTGATGTCGTCAGTGAAGTACTTTTCCTTGGTTAATTCATACGTTAGCATTGAGGGTGCAGACTTCCCGATGCCTAGACTCCTTTTCTATTGTTATCAGGTCGCTTAGGGTGAGTTTTTCCCATATAGTGCTGATGGCATTGGTAGCTATTGGAGAAATGGCTGTCTTGAACAGTACCATTGCTGTAGCCAGTGATATTTGTTGAGATTCTTGCATGTGGTAGATGGCTTTTATTGCTGCGGCCACTCTATCTACTGAAGGATGACAAGGTGTTTTGCAAAGTGACTCGAAGATATTTGAATTTTGGCACTACCTCTAAAGGTCTATTGTGCAGGGACATTGTATTTCTGGGAGTGTGTTTCCCTCCTTTCCTAAAAGTCATTTGTTTGGTTTTGCTGTGGTTTATTTGCAATTCATTTCTTTCCGCCCACGATGTGAGCCTGTTGAGGACCCCTTGGTGCTCTTCTGCATTTTCTGATATACATATAACTGTACTGTTTATTTTATACTTCATTTGCATCTCATACATATTTTAGGTAAAATGAGATCCTTTTGGATTTTAGGTAAAATGAGATCCTTTTGGCTGCAGTTTACGTAATGCAGGAAATTGATGCGCTATCAAGCACTATTTATCGCGTGTCAGTACAGTCACTAGCAGCAATTATTGTGTAGACAACACGCAGCTGCTCAGCACGTGGCCAGCTGCAGCAAATGGGTAAAACATTACGCCATTCTGCATTTTCTGCAAGACTGACTTCCCTAATTACCAGCCACCCTTAATCTTTACAGTGAGATCAGGTTGAAGACGTCGTGCTGTATGTACCAAAACAGTCATTTTAAGTAAATGATATTTTGCAGTCGTGACTGTTTCTTCATAAGTAATTATCACAAGCAATATCGCGGACACTCTCAACCATGTTGGCCAAAATTATCAATTACTCTCGTCGGTGTGACTCTCTGGACCCTGGTGCGCGACTTACGCGCGTGAAGCTGAGGATTCGAGCCTTGCTTCTGGCAGGCACTATTTTTTCATTGGGTCGACAGTTAACGCGTATACAGAGCTAACATTTCTAATTTATTTACCGGTCTCACGGTCTCTAGTGGTTTATTGCGAAGTACAGTACAACAAAAACCTACTGTATTGCGTAACAAGTAAATGAGTATAATATGCTGAATTGCGTCGTTACTAGTAAATGACCTATGTTTCATTAACAAAATAATATCTGTAAACAAAAAATAGGGACAAAATGGAAAAAAAAACACTAAGTAAGAACAGCTGTTACTTGCTTACAGTGAGAACAAAAATTCTGTAACTTTACGTTTTCAGCAGGTCAGATTTATAGAAGGTGTCCGAAATTTGCACCGTTTGGTCGAATACAAGTATTATATCATTCAATCAACCCTTCTCGGCTAGGCCCAAACGCCGCAAGTGCAGCGAGGTAAGCCGTCTGGTGACTTCACATGTACACCATTTCTCATCCCGCTTTGGGGTTGGGAAACATCGGGAAAGAGTACACACTTAGTATTTAACCGCTCACATCTAGTATATGAGAAGGTTACAACGAACTTATTGCAAATTATTGCTCTTTTTATTTGAGAACAAAATGTATAAGTTACAGCTGCCTAACTTTTAACACAAAGGTTAAAGGTCAACATATGTAAGGCGCTGCTCGTACGTACTCTTAGTTAGCCGCATCGTCTGGTAAGAGCTCGTGACATATAGTCAAAGAGTACGCACGAACACAAATCACAAGAAAATTCACCATGTCCTTCATAGCCTGTGCAGTGTTCATGTCACCATTGGATTACCACACTTAATCCAGTCTTCCCAGATAGGCTCCTTGCAGACTTCACTCCACGTTGAGCAATACAAAACATCAGATCTCTCCATGGATTTGGACGTAATTGTTCGTGAAGATGACGGCGCGGTTAAGCCCATATTGGCCCTAGAGACTCTGCGTTGTTGGTACTGGCCTTTTGTCTCTTCTTGGTTTTGACTGGTTAGCTTGTTCGTATAACAATGCATTTTTGTACGGTGGCCAAGCCAAAATCTCGGATTTCTTTGCCATTTTCTTCTTTTTTTTGTGGGTACATCATATTTCGCAGCGAATAAATACTGGACAGCCCGACGCATGTTCGTACAAGCTTTCTAGCTCTCTGAACTTCATCTGTATCACGTTCCTGATTTTTTTCCTGGGGACTACACAGACCTGAGCGGCAGAATTTGTTCATGCGCTCCTGTTAAACTCGTTCTTCAGTTGTTGGAAATTCAGCTCTCTGAGTGATATCTCATGGAGAAAAGTCTTCTGCTACGAAGACATTCGGATTGAAAGTCAATATTGCCGTTGACTCGAAGGATTTCTCAGTTGTTTGAAGGATTTCTCAGTTGTTTGGATTGCGGATAGTCTAAAATAGGCAGCTCGAAACAAAGCACTCACATCTATGTGCCTAATGGGTCCTCCTGCATTAGTAACCGTCAGAAACGAAGACGCGGGGGGTTGGGTTTAAGAGTAGGCACGTAGTCTTTTCCGCCATCTCACAGCGTACTCTTTAACCAATACGCCACACAGTTAAAAAAAAGAATCACGAAGGTCAGCCACTGCTTGGTTCCGCTGTTTGTCGAGCCGTGGTTTGTTCCTCCCAGAACGATAATTATTCTTTTGGCAAATAATTTTATTTTTTATTATATACCTAGATAGTGCTTATAGCTTACGTTATACAACTTAAAGATTACGTAATTTGAAACAATAACTTACGTTTACCTGCTACAGCCAATAAAAAAAAAACTTATGTTTACCCGCTACAGCCAATCTAGCGGAGCTCTTCAAAGCTACGTGTGATGTATCTATAGAACCAACAACTGAATGTAGCTTTCCGTTGTCGGTAATTGTTGCCAATTTAAGGAAAATGCCATTGCGAACTCTTACCAAACGCTTAATCTTAGTCGGCCCCACCAAACGCTTAATCTTAGTCGGCCGGTGTGGCCGAGCGGTTCTAAGCGCTTCAGTCCGGAACCGCGCTGTTGCTACGGTCGCGGGTTCGAATCCTGCCTCGGGCATGGATGTATGTGATGTCCTTAGGTTTAAGTAGTTCTAGGGGACTGATGACCTCAGATGTTAGTCCCATAGTGCTTAGAGCCATTTGAACCATTTGAGCTTAATCTTACCCAACCTTCTCCATTTTTCGACCTTTGCGGCCGCACGTGTCTTAAATTACTTATCTGCTTACCTCAGCATCATGTGCGTCGTTTTAGGTATTTTAAGCGTTAATACGCATCACCGTCTATATCAAGCTGTGTTTCCGTCTGAGTGGAACACACACACACACACACACACACACACACACACACACACACACACACACGGAATATTAACTTTCCGATCAATCTGATGATCTCTCCGCACAGAGGGAGCATAGTGTAAAATCATCAAATGAATTCTTAATTGAATAGTAATTAAAACTATTCGTGAGTGAGATGCTAACGCATATAAGGTGTTCTGCAAGTATACCAAGGAAGAGGGAATAAACCTATATGATCCAGTCTAAGCAGTTAGTAGTGATATGTGTATCTAGGACTATTTATAATGAATAAAAAGTGAGAGAGTGACACGAGTTACACGAAACTGCTGTGTCGTCCACTGAATAAGCTACATGACACTGAAAGTACGTTTCACTTACCAGTGCTGGTATGTTATGGAGGCGAACGACATTTCCACTCTCAAAAGGAGTCTTCGCTTCGTCCGCCGGCCGCGGTGGCCTCGCGGCTCTAGGCGCGCAGTCCTGAACCGTGCGACTGCTACGGTCGCAGGTTCGAATCCTGCCTCGGGCATGGATGTGTGTGATGTCCTTAGGTTAGTTAGGTTTAAGTAGTTCTGAGTTCTAGGGGACTGATAACCACAGCAGTTGAGTCCCATAGTGCTCAGAGCCATTTGAACCATTTTTTTCTTCGCTTCGTCCACTGAACAGTACCAAATCCTGGGAAAGCGATAGTGACACACAAGTCCGGAAAAAAGTAAAACAACGCTGCTTGTGTAAGCACCGGACAATATGCCAGCAAGACGCAACTCATGCTTGTATGTTGCTCATTCTGATGACTTAAAAGTTAGTTGCTGTCGGTGTTCTGGTTCTGATGCCTGCATTCTTAAAGCTCAACGGACAAATAGAACTGTTTTAAGGTTGAAAAGCGGATGCACAGAGACACTGTATACTGTGCTTGTGTTTAGTTATTTCTAGACTGATTTATAAAATCAGTTTAAAAAACTGTAAATAAACTGCGTTAAAGAAAACCGGCCACGGTCAGGAAATAATATTTTGGCCTCTCAAATCATACTAATGAAAATTTCTTATAAATGCAAATGACAACGATTGGTATCGGATGAGGAGAAAACAAATTAAATGCACCCTAAAATAAACTTTTATTGTCGCACACGCAGCTAGGCCTATCTTTATTGTAATACACGTCTATCTGATCCACCGAATGTTGACGTCATCATAATCTCGTAGAACCCTCTCCTGAACGGTCTCTACGTGTCCTGTCAATTAATTCCGAAAAAAATCTTTCCGATGGTGGGTCCTGAGACATCACGCAACCACGTCTGCAGTTCTACGCACCCTGTCCACCTTTTGCAGCGCCCAGGTCGTCGGCCCTACGCGGTTGAAACTCCCACTCAAAATTGTCATGAATAATATAACCCATCAATTATTACCCGAACTTCTTTACCTACAATCACTTTCGTGTTATCTTTTTCTGTCGCTTTTTCATCACAGTAATCGCAGCACCAGCTCCCACTCAAACAAGGGGATCCATAGTAGACTCTTTGCACAGTGACACAATATGTGGACGCCAGAACGCCCATTCGTACATTCGTTCGTTCCCCAAATTTTTGTGCGTGCCCCTTTATTCCCGTGAGTCTGAGATTGTGCAGAAGGGAAGATGCGTCGTGTGGACATAGCTTTATACACGCGACCTTTTTCATCCTATACTGTCATCAAACAACAATTTGCACAATCTTTTCATGGTGTCGCTGCATGCACCTGATTTTGGATTTTAGATACGAGACTTTGCCTTCATGTGAGCCCATATTTGTCAGTCTGAACTTACTATACATTACAATGAAACGTACAAATATATGTACTACTAAAAATTTACTGACTCACCTTAGGTTATTAGAAAGATCATCTCGTCTACACAGAAATATAACAGTCCCCATTTTTGCCCAACAGTTCTAAGTGTCAGGGTGAAGCACTCTTCTTACTATACTTTGTCTCACGCTTCACAAAATAAATACTGTTCAACAGAACACAGTACACCATTAAATACTTCTTGCATTATAAAACTGTCAACTAAATCCTCAATACTACTACTAATGGTAATATCAGATACAAATACCATTAGTCTTAGACAAGATTTTGCGTTGTAAGTATTCTGAATGACTTTTTATGCTTATATGCATAATTGCACAGGTCACATAGTGAAAATTAATTCTGATGACAGTACACATACGTGACAATCGGTTGGAAATCGGTTGGAAACCTGTCAGGGTCTCAGCCAAGATCTAAGGTAAACATGAGTTGCTTTGTTATTTATTCGGTCTCTACTAGCATCATGGTATCCCTCTTGTTTTTGTCCTGTTGCCTTGGAGATCGTGATGGTTAGGAACTTATTCGGCAACATTAAGTTAATGGCTGGTGTGATGCGAGGCGCTTTCTATCAGCTCACTCTCTATCTGCTCCGACTCCAGTCCCCTTGGGAGAAACGGTGGGTTGTCACGTAAAGAACTGGTGCGCCAAAACATTGATCCAAGGATTCAGAGAGCAAGGAAGTCAATAGCTTTGTGTTACATAGATTCCGGCAGACAAAATTACGTGGTATATCTCACTGACTAACCTGTCAGGTCAGGTTCTCAGCTGTGATCTAAGGTAAAAAGGAGTTGCTCTGTTATTTACTCGGTCTCGACAAGTGTCATGATCTCCCTCTTGTTTTTTCCCATTGCTTCGGTAGTCGGCATGGTTAGGAACTGTTTTGGCAACATTAAGTTAAGGGCTGAAGTGATGCAAGGCGCTTTGTATCAGCTCACTCTCCGTCCTCTCCTACTCCCGTCCCCATGGGAGGAACGGTGGATATTCACGTAAAGAACTGATGCACCAAGCTATTGATCCAAAAATTCAGAGAGATAGGAAGGGTATGGCTTTATGTTACAGATATTCCAGCTGACAAAATTACGTGGTACATCACACTGAGAAACCTGTCAGGGTCTCAGCCAAGATCTAAGGTAAACAGAAGTTGCTTTGTTATTTATTCGGTCTCTACTAGCATCATGGTATCCCTCGTGTTTTTTTCCTGTTGCCTTGCAGATCGTGATGGTTAGGAACTTATTCAGCAACATTAAGTTAATGGCTGGTGTGATGTGAGGCGCTTTCTATCAGCTCACTCTCCATCAACTCCTACTCCAGTCCCCTTGGGCGAAACGGTGGGTATTCACGTAAAGAACTGGTGCGCCAAGACATTGATCCAAAAATTCAGAGAGCTAGGAAGTCAATAGCTTTGTGTTACATAGATTCCGGCAGACAAAATTACGTGGTATATCTCACTGACTAACCTGTCAGGTCAGGTTCTCAGCTGTGATCTAAGGTAAAAAGGAGTTGCTCTGTTATTTACTCGGTCTCGACAAGTGTCATGATCTCCCTCTTGTTTTTTCCCATTGCTTCGGTAGTCGGCATGGTTAGGAACTGATTTGGCAACATTAAGTTAAGGGCTGAAGTGATGCAAGGCGCTTTCTATCAGCTCACTCTCCGTCCTCTCCTACTCCCGTCCCCATGGAAGACACGGCGGATATTCACGTAAAGAACTGATGCACCAAGCTATTGATCCAAAAATTCCGAGAGATAGGAAGGCAATGGCTTTATGTTACAGATATTCCAGCTGACAAAATTACGTGGTACATCACACTCAGAACCCTGTCAGGGTCTCAGCCAAGATCTAAGGTAAACAGGAGTTGCTTTGTTATTTATTCGGTCTCTACTAGCATCATGGTATCCCTTTTGTTTTTCTCCTGTTGCCTTGGAGATCGTGATGGTCAGGAACTTATTCGGCAACATTAAGTTAATGGCTGGTGTGATGCGAGGCGCTTTCTATCAGCTCACTCTCCATCCTCTCCTACACCAGTCCCCTTAGGAGAAACGGTGGGTATTCACGTAAAGAACTGGTGCGCCAAGACATTGATCCAAAAATTCAGAGAGCAATGAAGTCAATAGCTTTGTGTTACATAGATTCGAGCAGACAAAATTACGTGGTATATCTCACTGACTAACCTGTCAGGTCAGGTTCTCAGCTGTGATCTAAGGTAAAAATAATTAGCTCTGTTATTTACTCGGTCTCGACAAGTGTCATGATCTCCCTCTTGTTTTTTCCCATTGCTTCGGTAGTCGGCATGGTTAGGAACTGATTTGGCAACATTAAGTAAAGGGCGGAAGTGATGCAAGTCGCTTTCTATCAGCTCACTCTCCGTCCTGTCCTATTCCTGTCCCCATGGGAGAAACGGTGGAAATTCACGTAAAGAACTGATGCACCAAGCTATTGATCGAAAAATTCAGAGAGATAGGAAGGCAATGGCTTTATGTTACCGATATTCCAGCAGACAAAATTACGTGGTACATCACACTCAGAACCCTGTCAGGGTCTCAGCCAAGATCTAAGGTAAACAGGAGTTGCTTTATTATTTATTCGGCTTCTACTAGCATCATGGTATCCCTCTTGTTTCTTTCCAGTTGCCTTGGAGATCGTGATGGTTAGGAACTTATTCGCCAACATTAAGTTAATGGCTGGTGTGATGCGAGGCGCTTTCTATCAGCTCGCTCTCCATCCTCTCCTACACCAGTCCCCTTAGGAGAAACGGTGGGTATTCACGTAAAGAACTGGTGCGCCAAGACATTGATCCAAAAATTCAGAGAGCAAGGAAGTCAATAGCTTTGTGTTACATAGATTCCAGCAGACACAATTACGTGGTATATCTCACTGACTAATCTGTCAGGTCAGATTCTCAGCTGTGATCTAAGGGAAAAAGGAGTTGCTCCGTTATTTACTCGGTCTCGACAAGTGTCATGATCTCCCGCTTGTTTTTTCCCATTGCTTCGGTAGTCGGCATGGTTAGGAACTGATTTTGCAACATTAAGTTAAGGGCTGCAGTGATGCAAGTCGCTTTCTATCAGCTCACTCTCCGTCCTCTCCTACTCCCGTCCCCATGGGAGAAACGATGGATATTCACGTAAAGAACTGATGCACCAAGCTATTGATCCAAAAATTCCAATATAGGAAGGCAATGGCTTTATGTTGCAGATATTCCAGCAGACAAAATTACGTGGTGCATCACACTGAGAAACCCGTCAGGGTCTCAGCCAAGATCTAAGGTAAACACGAGTTGCTTTAATATTTATTCGGTCTCTACTAGCATCATGGTATCCCTCTTGTTTTTTTCCTGTTGCCTTGGAGATCGTGATGGTTAGGAACTTATTCGGCAACATTAAGTTAATGGCTGGTGTGATGCGAGGCGGTTTCTATCAGCTCATTCTACATCCTCTCCTACTCCAGTCCCCTTGGGAGGAACAGTGGGTATTCACGTAAAGAACTGGTGCGCAAAGACATTGATCCAAAGATTCAAAGAGCAATTAAGTCAATAGCTTTGTGTTACATAGATTCCAGCAGACAAAATTACGTGGTATATCTCACTGACTAACCTGTCAGGTCAGATTCTCAGCTGTGATCTAAGGTAACAAGGAGTTGCTCTGTTATTTACTCGGTCTCGACAAGTGTCATGATCTCCCTCTTGTTTTCTCCCATTGCTTCGGTAGTCGGCATGGTTAGGAACTGATTTGGCAACATTAAGTTAAGGGCTGAAGTGATGCAAGGCGCTTTCTATCAGCTCATTCTCCGTCCTCTCCTACTCCCGTCCCCATGGGAGGAACGGTGGATATTCACGTAAAGAACTGATGCACCAAGCTATTGATCCAAAAATTCAGAGAGATAGGATGGCAATGGCTTTACGTTACAGATATTCCAGCAGACAAAATTACGTGGTACATCACACTGAGAAACCTGTCAGGGTCTCAGCCAGGATCTAAGGTAAACAGGAGTTGCTTTGTTATTTATTCGGTCTCTACTAGCATCATGGTGTCCCTCTTGTTTTTTTCCTGTTGCCTTGGAGATCGTGATGGTTAGGAACTTATTCGGCAACATTAAGTGAATGGCTGGTGTGATGCGAGGCGGTTTCTATCAGCTCATTCTACATCCTCTCCTACTCCAGTCCCCTTGGGAGGAACAGTGGGTATTCACGTAAAGAACTGGTGCGCAAAGACATTGATCCAAAGATTCAAAGAGCAATTAAGTCAATAGCTTTGTGTTACATAGATTCCAGCAGACAAAATTACGTGGTATATCTCACTGACTAACCTGTCAGGTTAGATTCTCAGCTGTGATCTAAGGTAAAAAGGAGTTGCTCTGTTATTTACTCGGTCTCGACAAGTGTCATGATCTCCCTCTTGTTTTCTCCCATTGCTTCGGTAGTCGGCATGGTTAGGAACTGATTTGGCAACATTAAGTTAAGGGCTGAAGTGATGCAAGGCGCTTTCTATCAGCTCATTCTCCGTCCTCTCCTACTCCCGTCCCCATGGGAGGAACGGTGGATATTCACGTAAAGAACTGATGCACCAAGCTATTGATCCAAAAATTCAGAGGGATAGAAAGGCAATGGCTTTATGTTACAGATATTCCAGCAGACTAAATTACGTGGTACATCACACTGAGAATCCTGTCAGGGTCTCAGCCAAGATCTAAGGTAAACATGAGTCGCTTTGTTATTTATTCGGTCTCTACTAGCATCATGGTATCCCTCTTGTTTTTTTCCTGTTGCCTTGGAGATCGTGATGGTTAGGAATTTATTCGGCAACATTAAGTTAATGGCTGGTGTGACGCGAGGCGCTTTCTATCAGCTCACTCTCCATCTGCTCCGACTCCAGTCCCCTTGGGAGAAACGGTCGGTTTTCACGTAAAGAATTGGTGCGCCAAGACATTGATCCAAGAATTCAGAGAGCAAGGAAGTCAATAGCTTTGTGTTACATAGATTCCAGCAGACAAAATTACGTGGTATATCTAACTGACTCACCTGTCAGGTCAGGTTCCCAGCTGTGATCTATGGTAAAAAGGAGTTGCTCTGTTATTTATTCGGTCTCGACAAGTGTCATGATCTCCCTCTTGTTTTTTCCCATTGCTTCGAAGTCGGCATGGTTAGGAACTGATTTGGCAACATTAAGTTAAGGGCTGAAGTGATGCAAGTCGCTTTCTATCAGCTCACTCTCCGTCCTCCCCTACTCCCGTCCCCATGGGAGAAAAGGTGGATATTCACGTAAAGAACTGATGCACCAAGCTATTGATCCAAAATTTCAGAGAGATAGGAAGGAAATGGCTATATGTTACAGATATTCCAGCAGACAGAATTACGTGGTACATCACACCGAGAAACCTGACAGGGTCTCAGCCAAGATCTAAGGAAAACAGGAGTTGCTTTGTTATTTATTCGGTCTCTACTAGCATCATGGTATCCCTCTTGTTTTTTTCCTGTTGCCTTGGAGATCGTAATGGTTAGGAACTTATTCGGCAACGTTAAGTTAATAGCTATTGTGACGCGAGGCGCTTTCTATCAGCTCACTCTCCATCCTCTCCGACTCCAGTCACCTTGGGAGGAACGGTGGGTATTTACGTAAAGAACAGGTGCGCAAAGACATTGACCCAAAAATTCAGAGAGCAAGGAAGTCAATAGCTTTGTGTTACATAGATTCCAGCAGACAAAATTACGTTTTATATCTCACTGACTAACCTGTCAGGTCAGATTCTCAGCTGTGATCTAAGGTAACAAGGAGTTGCTCTGTTATTTACTCGGCCTCGACAAGTGTCATGATCTCCCTCTTGTTTTCTCCCACTGCTTCGGTAGTCGGCATGGTTAGGAACTGATTTGGCAACATTAAGTTAAGGGCTGAAGTGATGCAAGGCACTTTCTATCAGCTTACTCTGCGTCCTCTCCTACTCCGTCCTCTTGGGAGAAAAGAACTGATGCACCAAGCTATTGATCCAAAAATTCAGGGAGATAGGAAGGCAATGGCATTATGTTACAGATATTCCAGCAGACAAAATTACGTGGTACATCTCACTGAGAAACCTGTCAGGGTCTCAGCCAAGATCTAAGGTAAAAAGGAGTTGCTTTGTTATTTATTCGGTCTCTACTAGCATCATGGTATCCCTCTTGTTTTTTTCCTGTTGCCTTGGAGATCGTGATGGTTTGGAACTTATTCGGCAACATTAAGTTAATGGCTGGTGTGATGCGAGGCGGTTTTTTATCAGCTCATTCTACATCCTCTCCTACTCCAGTCCCCTTGGGAGGAACAGTGGGTATTCACGTAAAGAACTGGTGCGCAAAGACATTGATCCAAAGATTCAGAGAGCTATTAAGTCATTAGCTTTGTGTTACATAGATTCCAGCAGACAAAATTTACTTGGTATATCTCACTGACTAACCTGTCAGGTCGGGTTCTCAGCTGTGATCTAAGGTAAAAAGGAGGTGCTCTGTTATTTACTCGGTCTCGACAATTGTCATGATCTCCCTCTTGTTTTTTCCCATTGCTTCTGTAGTCGGCATGGTTAGGAACTGAATTGGCAACATTAAGTTAAGGGCTGAGGTGATGCAAGGCGCTTTCTATCAGCTCACTCTCCGTCCTCTCCTACTCCGTCTTCTTGGGAGAAAAGAACTGATGCACCAAGCTATTGATCCAAAAATTCCGAGGGATAGGAAGGCAATGGCTTTATGTTACAGATATTCCAGCAGACAAAATTACGTGGTACATCACACTGAGAAATCTGTCAGGGTCTCAGCCAAGATCTAAGGTAAACAGGAGTTGCTTTATTATTTATTCGGTTTCTACTAGCATCATGGTATCCCTCTTGTTTTTTTCCTGTTGCCTTGGAGATCGTGATGGTCAGGAACTTATTCAGCAACATTAAGGTAATGGCTGGTGTGATGCGAGGCGGTTTCTATCAGCTCACTCTCCATCCTCTATTACTCCAGTCCCCATAGGAGAAACGGTGGGTACTCTTGTAAAGAACTGGTGCGCCAAGACATTGATCCTAAAATTCAGAGAGCAAGGAAGTCAATAGCTTTGTGTTACATAGATTCCAGCAGACAAAATTACGTGGTGTATCTCACTGACTAACCTGTCAGGTAAGGTTCTCAGCTGAGATCTAAGGTAAAAAGGAGCTGCTCTGTTATTTACTCGGTCTCGACATGTGTCATGATCTCCCTCTTGTTTTTTCCCATTGCTTCTGTAGTCGGCATGGTTAGGAACTGATTTGGCAACATTAAGTTAAGAGCTGAAGTGATGCAAGGCGCTTTCTATCAGCTCACTCTCCGTCCTCTCCTACTCCGTCCTCTTGGGAGAAAAGAACTGATACACCAAGCTATTGATCCAAAAATTCAGAGAGATAGGAAGGCAATGGCTTTATGTTACAGATAATCCAGCAGACAAAATTACGTGGTACATCACACTGAGAACCCTGTCAGGGTCTCAGCCAAGATCTAAGGTAAACAGGAGTTGCTATGTCCTTTATTCGGTCTGTACTAGCATCATGGTATCCCTCTTGTTTTTTTCCTGTTGCGTTGGAGATCGTGATGGTTAGGAACTTATTCAGCAACATTAAGTTAATGGCTGGTATGATGCGAGGCGGTTTCTATCAGCTCACTCTCCATCCTCTCGTACTCCAGTCCCCTTAGGAGAAACGGTGGGTATTCACGTAAAGAACTGGTGCGCCAAGACATTGATCCTAAAATTCAGAGTGCAAGGAAGTCAATAGCTTTGTGTTACATAGATTCCAGCAGACAAAATTACGTGGTATATCTCACTGACTAACATGTCAGGTCGGGTTCTCAGCTGAGATCTAAGGTAAAAAGGAGCTGCTCTGTTATTTACTCGGTCTCGACATGTGTCATGATCTCCCTCTTGTTTTTTCCCATTGCTTCTGTAGTCGGCATGGTTAGGAACTGATTTGGCAACATTAAGTTAAGGGCGGAAGTGATGCAAGTCGCTTTCTATCAGCTCACTCTCCGTCCTCTCCTATTCCTGTCCCCATGGGAGAAACGGTGGAAATTCACGTAAAGAACTGATGCACCAAGCTATTGATCGAAAAATTCAGAGAGATAGGAAGGCAATGGCTTTATGTTACCGATATTCCAGCAGACAAAATTACGTGGTACATCACACTCAGAACCCTGTCAGGGTCTCAGCCAAGATCTAAGGTAAACAGGAGTTGCTTTATTATTTATTCGGCTTCTACTAGCATCATGGTATCCCTCTTGTTTCTTTCCAGTTGCCTTGGAGATCGTGATGGTTAGGAACTTATTCGGCAACATTAAGTTAACGGCTGGTGTGATGCAAGCCGCTTTCTATCAGCTCACTCTCCGTCCTCTCCTATTCCGTCCTCTTGGGAGAAGAGAACTGATGCACCAAGCTATTGATCCACAAATTCAGAGAGATAGGAAGGCAATGGCTTTATGTTACAGATATTCCAGCAGACAAAATTACGTGGTACATCACACTGAGAACCCTGTCAGGGTCTCAGCCAAGATGTAAGGTAAACAGGAGTTGCTTTATTATTTATTCGGCTTCTACTAGCATCATGGTATCCCTCTTGTTTCTTTCCAGTTGCCTTGGAGATCGTGATGGTTAGGAACTTATTCGCCAACATTAAGTTAATGGCTGGTGTGATGCGAGGCGCTTTCTATCAGCTCGCTCTCCATCCTCTCCTACACCAGTCCCCTTAGGAGAAACGGTGGGTATTCACGTAAAGAACTGGTGCGCCAAGACATTGATCCAAAAATTCAGAGAGCAAGGAAGTCAATAGCTTTGTGTTACATAGATTCCAGCAGACACAATTACGTGGTATATCTCACTGACTAATCTGTCAGGTCAGATTCTCAGCTGTGATCTAAGGGAAAAAGGAGTTGCTCCGTTATTTACTCGGTCTCGACAAGTGTCATGATCTCCCGCTTGTTTTTTCCCATTGCTTCGGTAGTCGGCATGGTTAGGAACTGATTTTGCAACATTAAGTTAAGGGCTGCAGTGATGCAAGTCGCTTTCTATCAGCTCACTCTCCGTCCTCTCCTACTCCCGTCCCCATGGGAGAAACGATGGATATTCACGTAAAGAACTGATGCACCAAGCTATTGATCCAAAAATTCCAATATAGGAAGGCAATGGCTTTATGTTGCAGATATTCCAGCAGACAAAATTACGTGGTGCATCACACTGAGAAACCCGTCAGGGTCTCAGCCAAGATCTAAGGTAAACACGAGTTGCTTTAATATTTATTCGGTCTCTACTAGCATCATGGTATCCCTCTTGTTTTTTTCCTGTTGCCTTGGAGATCGTGATGGTTAGGAACTTATTCGGCAACATTAAGTTAATGGCTGGTGTGATGCGAGGCGGTTTCTATCAGCTCATTCTACATCCTCTCCTACTCCAGTCCCCTTGGGAGGAACAGTGGGTATTCACGTAAAGAACTGGTGCGCAAAGACATTGATCCAAAGATTCAAAGAGCAATTAAGTCAATAGCTTTGTGTTACATAGATTCCAGCAGACAAAATTACGTGGTATATCTCACTGACTAACCTGTCAGGTCAGATTCTCAGCTGTGATCTAAGGTAACAAGGAGTTGCTCTGTTATTTACTCGGTCTCGACAAGTGTCATGATCTCCCTCTTGTTTTCTCCCATTGCTTCGGTAGTCGGCATGGTTAGGAACTGATTTGGCAACATTAAGTTAAGGGCTGAAGTGATGCAAGGCGCTTTCTATCAGCTCATTCTCCGTCCTCTCCTACTCCCGTCCCCATGGGAGGAACGGTGGATATTCACGTAAAGAACTGATGCACCAAGCTATTGATCCAAAAATTCAGAGAGATAGGATGGCAATGGCTTTACGTTACAGATATTCCAGCAGACAAAATTACGTGGTACATCACACTGAGAAACCTGTCAGGGTCTCAGCCAGGATCTAAGGTAAACAGGAGTTGCTTTGTTATTTATTCGGTCTCTACTAGCATCATGGTGTCCCTCTTGTTTTTTTCCTGTTGCCTTGGAGATCGTGATGGTTAGGAACTTATTCGGCAACATTAAGTGAATGGCTGGTGTGATGCGAGGCGGTTTCTATCAGCTCATTCTACATCCTCTCCTACTCCAGTCCCCTTGGGAGGAACAGTGGGTATTCACGTAAAGAACTGGTGCGCAAAGACATTGATCCAAAGATTCAAAGAGCAATTAAGTCAATAGCTTTGTGTTACATAGATTCCAGCAGACAAAATTACGTGGTATATCTCACTGACTAACCTGTCAGGTTAGATTCTCAGCTGTGATCTAAGGTAAAAAGGAGTTGCTCTGTTATTTACTCGGTCTCGACAAGTGTCATGATCTCCCTCTTGTTTTCTCCCATTGCTTCGGTAGTCGGCATGGTTAGGAACTGATTTGGCAACATTAAGTTAAGGGCTGAAGTGATGCAAGGCGCTTTCTATCAGCTCATTCTCCGTCCTCTCCTACTCCCGTCCCCATGGGAGGAACGGTGGATATTCACGTAAAGAACTGATGCACCAAGCTATTGATCCAAAAATTCAGAGGGATAGAAAGGCAATGGCTTTATGTTACAGATATTCCAGCAGACTAAATTACGTGGTACATCACACTGAGAATCCTGTCAGGGTCTCAGCCAAGATCTAAGGTAAACATGAGTCGCTTTGTTATTTATTCGGTCTCTACTAGCATCATGGTATCCCTCTTGTTTTTTTCCTGTTGCCTTGGAGATCGTGATGGTTAGGAATTTATTCGGCAACATTAAGTTAATGGCTGGTGTGACGCGAGGCGCTTTCTATCAGCTCACTCTCCATCTGCTCCGACTCCAGTCCCCTTGGGAGAAACGGTCGGTTTTCACGTAAAGAATTGGTGCGCCAAGACATTGATCCAAGAATTCAGAGAGCAAGGAAGTCAATAGCTTTGTGTTACATAGATTCCAGCAGACAAAATTACGTGGTATATCTAACTGACTCACCTGTCAGGTCAGGTTCCCAGCTGTGATCTATGGTAAAAAGGAGTTGCTCTGTTATTTATTCGGTCTCGACAAGTGTCATGATCTCCCTCTTGTTTTTTCCCATTGCTTCGAAGTCGGCATGGTTAGGAACTGATTTGGCAACATTAAGTTAAGGGCTGAAGTGATGCAAGTCGCTTTCTATCAGCTCACTCTCCGTCCTCCCCTACTCCCGTCCCCATGGGAGAAAAGGTGGATATTCACGTAAAGAACTGATGCACCAAGCTATTGATCCAAAATTTCAGAGAGATAGGAAGGAAATGGCTATATGTTACAGATATTCCAGCAGACAGAATTACGTGGTACATCACACCGAGAAACCTGACAGGGTCTCAGCCAAGATCTAAGGAAAACAGGAGTTGCTTTGTTATTTATTCGGTCTCTACTAGCATCATGGTATCCCTCTTGTTTTTTTCCTGTTGCCTTGGAGATCGTAATGGTTAGGAACTTATTCGGCAACGTTAAGTTAATAGCTATTGTGACGCGAGGCGCTTTCTATCAGCTCACTCTCCATCCTCTCCGACTCCAGTCACCTTGGGAGGAACGGTGGGTATTTACGTAAAGAACAGGTGCGCAAAGACATTGACCCAAAAATTCAGAGAGCAAGGAAGTCAATAGCTTTGTGTTACATAGATTCCAGCAGACAAAATTACGTTTTATATCTCACTGACTAACCTGTCAGGTCAGATTCTCAGCTGTGATCTAAGGTAACAAGGAGTTGCTCTGTTATTTACTCGGCCTCGACAAGTGTCATGATCTCCCTCTTGTTTTCTCCCACTGCTTCGGTAGTCGGCATGGTTAGGAACTGATTTGGCAACATTAAGTTAAGGGCTGAAGTGATGCAAGGCACTTTCTATCAGCTTACTCTGCGTCCTCTCCTACTCCGTCCTCTTGGGAGAAAAGAACTGATGCACCAAGCTATTGATCCAAAAATTCAGGGAGATAGGAAGGCAATGGCATTATGTTACAGATATTCCAGCAGACAAAATTACGTGGTACATCTCACTGAGAAACCTGTCAGGGTCTCAGCCAAGATCTAAGGTAAAAAGGAGTTGCTTTGTTATTTATTCGGTCTCTACTAGCATCATGGTATCCCTCTTGTTTTTTTCCTGTTGCCTTGGAGATCGTGATGGTTTGGAACTTATTCGGCAACATTAAGTTAATGGCTGGTGTGATGCGAGGCGGTTTTTTATCAGCTCATTCTACATCCTCTCCTACTCCAGTCCCCTTGGGAGGAACAGTGGGTATTCACGTAAAGAACTGGTGCGCAAAGACATTGATCCAAAGATTCAGAGAGCTATTAAGTCATTAGCTTTGTGTTACATAGATTCCAGCAGACAAAATTTACTTGGTATATCTCACTGACTAACCTGTCAGGTCGGGTTCTCAGCTGTGATCTAAGGTAAAAAGGAGGTGCTCTGTTATTTACTCGGTCTCGACAATTGTCATGATCTCCCTCTTGTTTTTTCCCATTGCTTCTGTAGTCGGCATGGTTAGGAACTGAATTGGCAACATTAAGTTAAGGGCTGAGGTGATGCAAGGCGCTTTCTATCAGCTCACTCTCCGTCCTCTCCTACTCCGTCTTCTTGGGAGAAAAGAACTGATGCACCAAGCTATTGATCCAAAAATTCCGAGGGATAGGAAGGCAATGGCTTTATGTTACAGATATTCCAGCAGACAAAATTACGTGGTACATCACACTGAGAAATCTGTCAGGGTCTCAGCCAAGATCTAAGGTAAACAGGAGTTGCTTTATTATTTATTCGGTTTCTACTAGCATCATGGTATCCCTCTTGTTTTTTTCCTGTTGCCTTGGAGATCGTGATGGTCAGGAACTTATTCAGCAACATTAAGGTAATGGCTGGTGTGATGCGAGGCGGTTTCTATCAGCTCACTCTCCATCCTCTATTACTCCAGTCCCCATAGGAGAAACGGTGGGTACTCTTGTAAAGAACTGGTGCGCCAAGACATTGATCCTAAAATTCAGAGAGCAAGGAAGTCAATAGCTTTGTGTTACATAGATTCCAGCAGACAAAATTACGTGGTGTATCTCACTGACTAACCTGTCAGGTAAGGTTCTCAGCTGAGATCTAAGGTAAAAAGGAGCTGCTCTGTTATTTACTCGGTCTCGACATGTGTCATGATCTCCCTCTTGTTTTTTCCCATTGCTTCTGTAGTCGGCATGGTTAGGAACTGATTTGGCAACATTAAGTTAAGAGCTGAAGTGATGCAAGGCGCTTTCTATCAGCTCACTCTCCGTCCTCTCCTACTCCGTCCTCTTGGGAGAAAAGAACTGATACACCAAGCTATTGATCCAAAAATTCAGAGAGATAGGAAGGCAATGGCTTTATGTTACAGATAATCCAGCAGACAAAATTACGTGGTACATCACACTGAGAACCCTGTCAGGGTCTCAGCCAAGATCTAAGGTAAACAGGAGTTGCTATGTCCTTTATTCGGTCTGTACTAGCATCATGGTATCCCTCTTGTTTTTTTCCTGTTGCGTTGGAGATCGTGATGGTTAGGAACTTATTCAGCAACATTAAGTTAATGGCTGGTATGATGCGAGGCGGTTTCTATCAGCTCACTCTCCATCCTCTCGTACTCCAGTCCCCTTAGGAGAAACGGTGGGTATTCACGTAAAGAACTGGTGCGCCAAGACATTGATCCTAAAATTCAGAGTGCAAGGAAGTCAATAGCTTTGTGTTACATAGATTCCAGCAGACAAAATTACGTGGTATATCTCACTGACTAACATGTCAGGTCGGGTTCTCAGCTGAGATCTAAGGTAAAAAGGAGCTGCTCTGTTATTTACTCGGTCTCGACATGTGTCATGATCTCCCTCTTGTTTTTTCCCATTGCTTCTGTAGTCGGCATGGTTAGGAACTGATTTGGCAACATTAAGTTAAGGGCGGAAGTGATGCAAGTCGCTTTCTATCAGCTCACTCTCCGTCCTCTCCTATTCCTGTCCCCATGGGAGAAACGGTGGAAATTCACGTAAAGAACTGATGCACCAAGCTATTGATCGAAAAATTCAGAGAGATAGGAAGGCAATGGCTTTATGTTACCGATATTCCAGCAGACAAAATTACGTGGTACATCACACTCAGAACCCTGTCAGGGTCTCAGCCAAGATCTAAGGTAAACAGGAGTTGCTTTATTATTTATTCGGCTTCTACTAGCATCATGGTATCCCTCTTGTTTCTTTCCAGTTGCCTTGGAGATCGTGATGGTTAGGAACTTATTCGGCAACATTAAGTTAACGGCTGGTGTGATGCAAGCCGCTTTCTATCAGCTCACTCTCCGTCCTCTCCTATTCCGTCCTCTTGGGAGAAGAGAACTGATGCACCAAGCTATTGATCCACAAATTCAGAGAGATAGGAAGGCAATGGCTTTATGTTACAGATATTCCAGCAGACAAAATTACGTGGTACATCACACTGAGAACCCTGTCAGGGTCTCAGCCAAGATGTAAGGTAAACAGGAGTTGCTTTATTATTTATTCGGTTTCTACTAGCATCATGGTATCCCTCTTGTTTTTTTCCAGTTGCCTTGGAGATCGTGATGGTTAGGAACTTATTCGGCAACATTAAGTTAATGGCTGGTGTGATGCAAGCCGCTTTCTATCAGCTCACTCTCCGTCCTCTCCTATTCCGTCCTCTTGGGAGAAGAGAACTGATGCACCAAGCTATTGATCCACATATTCAGAGAGATAGGAAGGCAATGGCTTTATGTTACAGATATTCCAGCAGACAAAATTACGTGGTACATCACACTGAGAACCCTGTCAGGGTCTCAGCCAAGATCTAAGGTAAACAGGAGTTCCTTTATTATTTATTCGGTTTCTACTAGCATCATGGTATCCCTCTTGTTTTTTTCCAGTTGCCTTGGAGATCGTGATGGTTAGGAACTTATTCGGCAACATTAAGTTAATGGCTGGTGTGATGCAAGCCGCTTTCTATCAGCTCACTCTCCGTCCTCTCCTTTTCCGTCCTCTTGGGAGAAGAGAACTGATGCACCAGGCTATTGATCCACAAATTCAGAGAGATAGGAAGGCAATGGCTTTATGTTACGGATATTCCAGCAGACAAAATTACGTGGTACATCACACTGAGAACCCTCTCAGGGTCTCAGCCAAGTTCTAAGGTAAACAGGAGTTGCTTTATTATTTATTCGGTTTCTACTAGCATCATGGTATCCCTCTTGTTTTTTTCCAGTTGCCTTGGAGATCGTGATGGTTAGGAACTTATTCGGCAACATTAAGTTAATGGCTGGTGTGATGCAATCCGCTTTCAATCAGCTCACTCTCCGTCCTCTCCTATTCCGTCCTCTTGGGAGAAGATAACTGATGCACCAAGCTATTGATCCACAAATTCAGAGAGATAGGAAGGCAATGGCTTTATGTTACAGATATTCCAGCAGACAAAATTACGTGGTACATCACACTGAGAACCCTGTCAAGGTCTCAGCCAAGATCTAAGGTAAACAGGAGTTTTTTTTATTATTTATTCGGTTTCTACTAGCATCATGGTATCTCTCTTGTTTTTTTCCAGTTGCCTTGGAGATCGTGATGGTTAGGAACTTATTCGGCAACATTAAGTTAATAGCTGGTGTGATGCAAGCCGCTTTCTATCAGCTCACACTCCGTCATCTCCTATTCCGTCCTCTTGGGAGAAGAGAACTGATGCACCAAGCTATTGATCCACAAATTCAGAGAGATAGGAAGGCAATGGCTTTATGTTACAGATATTCCAGCAGACAAAATTACGTGGTACATCACACTGAGAACCCTGTCAGGGTCTCAGCCAAGATCTAAGGTAAACAGGAGTTGCTTTATTATTTATTCGGTTTCTACTAGCATCATGGTATCCCTCTTGTTTTTTTCCAGTTGCCTTGGAGATCGTGATGGTTAGGAACTTATTCGGCAACATTAAGTTAATGGCTGGTGTGATGCAAGCCGCTTTCTATCAGCTCACTCTCCGTCCTCTCCTATTCCGTCCTCTTGGGAGAAGAGAACTGATGCACCAAGCTATTGATCCACAAATTCAGAGAGTTAGGAAGGCAATGGCTTTATGTTACAGATATTCCAGCAGACAAAATTACGTGGTACATCACACTGAGAACCCTGTCAGGGTCTCAGCCAAGATGTAAGGTAAACAGGAGTTGCTTTATTATTTATTCGGTTTCTACTAGCATCATGGTATCCCTCTTGTTTTTTTCCAGTTGCCTTGGAGATCGTGATGGTTAGGAACTTATTCGGCAACATTAAGTTAATGGGTGGTGTGATGCAAGCCGCTTTCTATCAGCTCACTCTCCGTCCTCTCCTATTCCGTCCTCTTGGGAGAAGAGAACTGATGCACCAAGCTATTGATCCACATATTCAGAGAGATAGGAAGGCAATGGCTTTATGTTACAGATATTCCAGCAGACAAAATTACGTGGTACATCACACTGAGAACCCTGTCAAGGTCTCAGCCAAGATCTAAGGTAAACAGGAGTTTTTTTTATTATTTATTCGGTTTCTACTAGCATCATGGTATCTCTCTTGTTTTTTTCCAGTTGCCTTGGAGATCGTGATGGTTAGGAACTTATTCGGCAACATTAAGTTAATAGCTGGTGTGATGCAAGCCGCTTTCTATCAGCTCACACTCCGTCATCTCCTATTCCGTCCTCTTGGGAGAAGAGAACTGATGCACCAAGCTATTGATCCACAAATTCAGAGAGATAGGAAGGCAATGGCTTTATGTTACAGATATTCCAGCAGACAAAATTACGTGGTACATCACACTGAGAACCCTGTCAGGGTCTCAGCCAAGATCTAAGGTAAACAGGAGTTGCTTTATTATTTATTCGGTTTCTACTAGCATCATGGTATCCCTCTTGTTTTTTTCCAGTTGCCTTGGAGATCGTGATGGTTAGGAACTTATTCGGCAACATTAAGTTAATGGCTGGTGTGATGCAAGCCGCTTTCAATCAGCTCACTCTCCGTCCTCTCCTATTCCGTCCTCTTGGGAGAAGAGAACTGATGCACCAAGCTATTGATCCACAAATTCAGAGAGATAGGAAGGCAATGGCTTTATGTTACAGATATTCCAGCAGACAAAATTACGTGGTACATCACACTGAGAACCCTCTCAGGGTCTCAGCCAAGTTCTAAGGTAAACAGGAGTTGCTTTATTATTTATTCGGTTTCTACTAGCATCATGGTATCCCTCTTGTTTTTTTCCAGTTGCCTTGGAGATCGTGATGGTTAGGAACTTATTCGGCAACATTAAGTTAATGGCTGGTGTGATGCAAGCCGCTTTCTATCAGCTCACTCTCCGTCCTCTCCTATTCCGTCCTCTTGGGAGAAGAGAACTGATGCACCAAGCTATTGATCCACAAATTCAGAGAGATAGGAAGGCAATGGCTTTATGTTACAGATATTCCAGCAGACAAAATTACGTGGTACATCACACTGAGAACCCTCTCAGGGTCTCAGCCAAGATCTAAGGTAAACAGGAGTTGCTTTATTATTTATTCCGTTTCTACTAGCATCATGGTATCCCTCTTGTTTTTTTCCAGTTGCCTTGGAGATCGTGATGGTTAGGAACTTATTCGGCAACATTAAGTTAATGGCTGGTGTGATGCAAGCCGTTTTCTATCAGCTCACACTCCGTCCTCTCCTATTCCGTCCTCTTGGGAGAAGAGAACTGATGCACCAAGCTATTGATCCACAAATTCAGAGAGATAGGACGGCAATGGCTTTATGTTACAGATATTCCAGCAGACAAAATTACGTGGTACATCACACTGAGAACCCTGTCAGGGTCTCAGCCAAGATCTAAGGTAAACAGGAGTTTTTTTTATTATTTATTCGGTTTCTACTAGCATCATGGTATCTCTCTTGTTTTTTTCCAGTTGCCTTGGAGATCGTGATGGTTAGGAACTTATTCGGCAACATTAAGTTAATAGCTGGTGTGATGCAAGCCGCATTCTATCAGCTCACACTCCGTCATCTCCTATTCCGTCCTCTTGGGAGAAGAGAACTGATGCACCAAGCTATTGATCCACAAATTCAGAGAGATAGGAAGGCAATGGCTTTATGTTACAGATATTCCAGCAGACAAAATTATGTGGTACATCACACTGAGAACCCTGTCAGGGTCTCAGCCAAGATCTAAGGTAAACAGGAGTTGCTTTATTATTTATTCGGTTTCTACTAGCATCATGGTATCCCTCTTGTTTTTTTCCAGTTGCCTTGGAGATCGTGAATGTTAGGAACTTATTCGGCAACATTAAGTTAATGGCTGGTGTGATGCAAGCCGCTTTCTATCAGCTCACTCCTTATCCTCTCCTATTCCGTCCTCTTGGGAGAAGAGAACTGATGCACCAAGCTATTGATCCACAAATTCAGAGAGATAGGAAGGCAATGGCTTTATGTTACAGATATTCCAGCAGACAAAATTACGTGGTACATCACACTGAGAACCCTGTCAGGGTCTCAGCCAAGATGTAAGGGAAACAGGAGTTGCTTTATTATTTATTCGGTTTCTACTAGCATCATGGTATCCCTCTTGTTTTTTTCCAGTTGCCTTGGAGATCGTGATGGTTAGGAACTTATTCGGCAACATTAAGTTAATGGCTGGTGTGATGCAAGCCGCTTTCTATCAGCTCACTCTCCGTCCTCTCCTATTCCGTCCTCTTGGGAGAAGAGAACTGATGCACCAAGCTATTGATCCACAAATTCAGAGAGATAGGAAGGCAATGGCTTTATGTTACAGATATTCCAGCAGACAAAATTACGTGGTACATCACACTGAGAACCCTCTCAGGGTCTCAGCCAAGTTCTAAGGTAAACAGGAGTTGCTTTATTATTTATTCGGTTTCTACTAGCATCATGGTATCCCTCTTGTTTTTTTCCAGTTGCCTTGGAGATCGTGATGGTTAGGAACTTATTCGGCAACATTAAGTTAATGGCTGGTGTGATGCAAGCCGCTTCCTATCAGCTCACTCTCCGTCCTCTCCTATTCCGTCCTCTTGGGAGAAGAGAACTGATGCACCAAGCTATTGATCCACAAATTCAGAGAGATAGGAAGGCAATGGCTTTATGTTACAGATATTCCAGCAGACAAAATTACGTGGTACATCACACTGAGAACCCTGTCAGGGTCTCAGCCAAAATCTAAGGTAAACAGGAGTTGCTTTATTATTTATTCGGTTTCTACTAGCATCATGGTATCCCTCTTGCTTTTTTCCAGTTGCCTTGGAGATCGTGATGGTTAGGAACTTATTCGGCAACATTAAGTTAATGGCTGGTGTGATGCAAGCCGCTTTCTATCAGCTCACTCTCCGTCCTCTCCTATTCCGTCCTCTTGGGAGAAGAGAACTGATGCACCAAGCTATTGATCCACAAATTCAGAGAGATAGGAAGGCAATGGCTTTATGTTACAGATATTCCAGCAGACAAAATTACGTGGTACATCACACTGAGAACCCTGTCAGGGTCTCAGCCAAGATCTAAGGTAAACAGGAGTTGCTTTATTATTTATTCGGTTTCTACTAGCATCATGGTATCCCTCTTGTTTTTTTCCAGTTGCCTTGGAGATCGTGATGGTTAGGAACTTATTCGGCAACATTAAGTTAATGGCTGGTGTGATGCAAGCCGCTTTCTATCAGCTCACTCTCCATCCTCTCCTATTCCGTCCTCTTGGGAGAAGAGAACTGATGCACCAAGCTATTGATCCACAAATTCAGAGAGATAGGAAGGCAATGGCTTTATGTTACAGATATTCCAGCAGACAAAATTACGTGGTACATCACACTGAGAACCCTCTCAGGGTCTCAGCCAAGGTCTAAGGTAAACAGGAGTTGCTTTATTATTTATTCGGTTTCTACTAGCATCATGGTATCCCTCTTGTTTTTTTCCAGTTGCCTTGGAGATCGTGATGGTTAGGAACTTATTCGGCAACATTAAGTTAATGGCTGGTGTGATGCAAGCCGCTTTCTATCAGCTCACTCTCCGTCCTCTCCTATTCCGTCCTCTTGGGAGAAGAGAACTGATGCACCAAGCTATTGATCCACAAATTCAGAGAGATAGGAAGGCATTGGCTTTATGTTACAGATATTCCAGCAGACAAAATTACGTGGTACATCACACTGAGAACCCTCTCAGGGTCTCAGCCAAGTTCTAAGGTAAACAGGAGTTGCTTTATTATTTATTCGGTTTCTACTAGCATCATGGTATCCCTCTTGTTTTTTTCCAGTTGCCTTGGAGATCGTGATGGTTAGGAACTTATTCGGCAACATTAAGTTAATGGCTGGTGTGATGCAAGCCGCTTTCTATCAGCTCACTCTCCGTCCTCTCCTATTCCGTCCTCTTGGGAGAAGAGAAGTGATGCACCAAGCTATTGATCCACAAATTCAGAGAGATAGGAAGGCAATGCCTTTATGTTACAGATATTCCAGCAGACAAAATTACGTGGTACATCACACTGAGAACCCTGTCAGGGTCTCAGCCAAGATCTAAGGTAAACAGGAGTTGCTTTATTATTTATTCGGTTTCTACTAGCATCATGGTATCCCTCTTGTTTTTTTCCAGTTGCCTTGGAGATCGTGATGGTTAGGAACTTATTCGGCAACATTAAGTTAATGGCTGGTGTGATGCAAGCCGCTTTCTATCAGCTCACTCTCCGTCCTCTCCTATTCCGTCCTCTTGGGAGAAGAGAACTGATGCACCAAGCTATTGATCCACAAATTCAGAGAGATAGGAAGGCAATGGCTTTATGCTACAGATATTCCAGCAGACAAAATTACGTGGTACATCACACTGAGAACCCTCTCAGGGTCTCAGCCAAGATCTAAGGTAAACAGGAGTTGCTTTATTATTTATTCGGTTTCTACTAGCATCATGGTATCCCTCTTGTTTTTTTCCAGTTGCCTTGGAGATCGTGATGGTTAGGAACTTATTCGGCAACATTAAGTTAATGGCTGGTGTGATGCAAGCCGCTTTCAATCAGCTCACTCTCCGTCCTCTCCTATTCCGTCCTCTTGGGAGAAGAGAACTGATGCACCAAGCTATTGATCCACAAATTCAGAGAGATAGGAAGGCAATGGCTTTATGTTACAGATATTCCAGCAGACAAAATTACGTGGTACATCACACTGAGAACCCTCTCAGGGTCTCAGCCAAGTTCTAAGGTAAACAGGAGTTGCTTTATTATTTATTCGGTTTCTACTAGCATCATGGTATCCCTCTTGTTTTTTTCCAGTTGCCTTGGAGATCGTGATGGTTAGGAACTTATTCGGCAACATTAAGTTAATGGCTGGTGTGATGCAAGCCGCTTTCTATCAGCTCACTCTCCGTCCTCTCCTATTCCGTCCTCTTGGGAGAAGAGAACTGATGCACCAAGCTATTGATCCACAAATTCAGAGAGATAGGAAGGCAATGGCTTTATGTTACAGATATTCCAGCAGACAAAATTACGTGGTACATCACACTGAGAACCCTCTCAGGGTCTCAGCCAAGATCTAAGGTAAACAGGAGTTGCTTTATTATTTATTCCGTTTCTACTAGCATCATGGTATCCCTCTTGTTTTTTTCCAGTTGCCTTGGAGATCGTGATGGTTAGGAACTTATTCGGCAACATTAAGTTAATGGCTGGTGTGATGCAAGCCGTTTTCTATCAGCTCACACTCCGTCCTCTCCTATTCCGTCCTCTTGGGAGAAGAGAACTGATGCACCAAGCTATTGATCCACAAATTCAGAGAGAAAGGACGGCAATGGCTTTATGTTACAGATATTCCAGCAGACAAAATTACGTGGTACATCACACTGAGAACCCTGTCAGGGTCTCAGCCAAGATCTAAGGTAAACAGGAGTTTTTTTTATTATTTATTCGGTTTCTACTAGCATCATGGTATCTCTCTTGTTTTTTTCCAGTTGCCTTGGAGATCGTGATGGTTAGGAACTTATTCGGCAACATTAAGTTAATAGCTGGTGTGATGCAAGCCGCTTTCTATCAGCTCACACTCCGTCATCTCCTATTCCGTCCTCTTGGGAGAAGAGAACTGATGCACCAAGCTATTGATCCACAAATTCAGAGAGATAGGAAGGCAATGGCTTTATGTTACAGATATTCCAGCAGACAAAATTACGTGGTACATCACACTGAGAACCCTGTCAGGGTCTCAGCCAAGATCTAAGGTAAACAGGAGTTGCTTTATTATTTATTCGGTTTCTACTAGCATCATGGTATCCCTCTTGTTTTTTTCCAGTTGCCTTGGAGATCGTGATGGTTAGGAACTTATTCGGCAACATTAAGTTAATGGCTGGTGTGATGCAAGCCGCTTTCTATCAGCTCACTCTCCGTCCTCTCCTATTCCGTCCTCTTGGGAGAAGAGAACTGATGCACCAAGCTATTGATCCACAAATTCAGAGAGATAGGAAGGTAATGGCTTTATGTTACAGATATTCCAGCAGACAAAATTACGTGGTACATCACACTGAGAACCCTCTCAGGGTCTCAGCCAAGTTCTAAGGTAAACAGGAGTTGCTTTATTATTTATTCGGTTTCTACTAGCATCATGGTATCCCTCTTGTTTTTTTCCAGTTGCCTTGGAGATCGTGATGGTTAGGAACTTATTCGGCAACATTAAGTTAATGGCTGGTGTGATGCAAGCCGCTTTCTATCAGCTCACTCTCCGTCCTCTCCTATTCCGTCCTCTTGGGAGAAGAGAACTGATGCACCAAGCTATTGATCCACAAATTCAGAGAGATAGGAAGGCATTGGCTTTATGTTACAGATATTCCAGCAGACAAAATTACGTGGTACATCACACTGAGAACCCTCTCAGGGTCTCAGCCAAGTTCTAAGGTAAACAGGAGTTGCTTTATTATTTATTCGGTTTCTACTAGCATCATGGTATCCCTCTTGTTTTTTTCCAGTTGCCTTGGAGATCGTGATGGTTAGGAACTTATTCGGCAACATTAAGTTAATGGCTGGTGTGATGCAAGCCGCTTTCTATCAGCTCACTCTCCGTCCTCTCCTATTCCGTCCTCTTGGGAGAAGAGAACTGATGCACCAAGCTATTGATCCACAAATTCAGAGAGATAGGAAGGCAATGGCTTTATGTTACAGATATTCCAGCAGACAAAATTACGTGGTACATCACACTGAGAACCCTGTCAGGGTCTCAGCCAAGATCTAAGGTAAACAGGAGTTGCTTTATTATTTATTCGGTTTCTACTAGCATCATGGTATCCCTCTTGTTTTTTTCCAGTTGCCTTGGAGATCGTGATGGTTAGGAACTTATTCGGCAACATTAAGTTAATGGCTGGTGTGATGCAAGCCGCTTTCTATCAGCTCACTCTCCGTCCTCTCCTATTCCGTCCTCTTGGGAGAAGAGAACTGATGCACCAAGCTATTGATCCACAAATTCAGAGAGATAGGAAGGCAATGGCTTTATGTTACAGATATTCCAGCAGACAAAATTACGTGGTACATCACACTGAGAACCCTCTCAGGGTCTCAGCCAAGATCTAAGGTAAACAGGAGTTGCTTTATTATTTATTCGGTTTCTACTAGCATCATGGTATCCCTCTTGTTTTTTTCCAGTTGCCTTGGAGATCGTGATGGTTAGGAACTTATTCGGCAACATTAAGTTAATGGCTGGTGTGATGCAAGCCGCTTTCAATCAGCTCACTCTCCGTCCTCTCCTATTCCGTCCTCTTGGGAGAAGAGAACTGATGCACCAAGCTATTGATCCACAAATTCAGAGAGATAGGAAGGCAATGGCTTTATGTTACAGATATTCCAGCAGACAAAATTACGTGGTACATCACACTGAGAACCCTCTCAGGGTCTCAGCCAAGTTCTAAGGTAAACAGGAGTTGCTTTATTATTTATTCGGTTTCTACTAGCATCATGGTATCCCTCTTGTTTTTTTCCAGTTGCCTTGGAGATCGTGATGGTTAGGAACTTATTCGGCAACATTAAGTTAATGGCTGGTGTGATGCAAGCCGCTTTCTATCAGCTCACTCTCCGTCCTCTCCTATTCCGTCCTCTTGGGAGAAGAGAACTGATGCACCAAGCTATTGATCCACAAATTCAGAGAGATAGGAAGGCAATGGCTTTATGTTACAGATATTCCAGCAGACAAAATTACGTAGTACATCACACTGAGAACCCTCTCAGGGTCTCAGCCAAGATCTAAGGTAAACAGGAGTTGCTTTATTATTTATTCCGTTTCTACTAGCATCATGCTATCCCTCTTGTTTTTTTCCAGTTGCCTTGGAGATCGTGATGGTTAGGAACTTATTCGGCAACATTAAGTTAATGGCTGGTGTGATGCAAGCCGTTTTCTATCAGCTCACACTCCGTCCTCTCCTATTCCGTCCTCTTGGGAGAAGAGAACTGATGCACCAAGCTATTGATCCACAAATTCAGAGAGATAGGACGGCAATGGCTTTATGTTACAGATATTCCAGCAGACAAAATTACGTGGTACATCACACTGAGAACCCTGTCAGGGTCTCAGCCAAGATCTAAGGTAAACAGGAGTTTTTTTTATTATTTATTCGGTTTCTACTAGCATCATGGTATCTCTCTTGTTTTTTTCCAGTTGCCTTGGAGATCGTGATGGTTAGGAACTTATTCGGCAACATTAAGTTAATAGCTGGTGTGATGCAAGCCGCTTTCTATCAGCTCACACTCCGTCATCTCCTATTCCGTCCTCTTGGGAGAAGAGAACTGATGCACCAAGCTATTGATCCACAAATTCAGAGAGATAGGAAGGCAATGGCTTTATGTTACAGATATTCCAGCAGACAAAATTACGTGGTACATCACACTGAGAACCCTGTCAGGGTCTCAGCCAAGATCTAAGGTAAACAGGAGTTGCTTTATTATTTATTCGGTTTCTACAAGCATCATGGTATCCCTCTTGTTTTTTTCCAGTTGCCTTGGAGATCGTGATGGTTAGGAACTTATTCGGCAACATTAAGTTAATGGCTGGTGTGATGCAAGCCGCTTTCTATCAGCTCACTCTCCGTCCTCTCCTATTCCGTCCTCTTGGGAGAAGAGAACTGATGCACCAAGCTATTGATCCACAAATTCAGAGAGATAGGAAGGCAATGGCTTTATGTTACAGATATTCCAGCAGACAAAATTACGTGGTACATCACACTGAGAACCCTGTCAGGGTCTCAGCCAAGATCTAAGGTAAACAGGAGTTGCTTTATTATTTATTCGGTTTCTACAAGCATCATGGTATCCCTCTTGTTTTTTTCCAGTTGCCTTGGAGATCGTGATGGTTAGGAACTTATTCGGCAACATTAAGTTAATGGCTGGTGTGATGCAAGCCGCTTTCTATCAGCTCACTCTCCGTCCTCTCCTATTCCGTCCTCTTGGGAGAAGAGAACTGATGCACCAAGCTATTGATCCACAAATTCAGAGAGATAGGAAGGCAATGGCTTTATGTTACAGATATTCCAGCAGACAAAATTACGTGGTACATCACACTGAGAACCCTGTCAGGGTCTCAGCCAAGATCTAAGGTAAACAGGAGTTTTTTTTTATTATTTATTCGGTTTCTACTAGCATCATGGTATCTCTCTTGTTTTTTTCCAGTTGCCTTGGAGATCGTGATGGTTAGGAACTTATTCGGCAACATTAAGTTAATAGCTGGTGTGATGCAAGCCGCTTTCTATCAGCTCACACTCCGTCATCTCCTATTCCGTCCTCTTGGGAGAAGAGAACTGATGCACCAAGCTATTGATCCACAAATTCAGAGAGATAGGAAGGCAATGGCTTTATGTTACAGATATTCCAGCAGACAAAATTACGTGGTACATCACACTGAGAACCCTGTCAGGGTCTCAGCCAAGATCTAAGGTAAACAGGAGTTGCTTTATTATTTATTCGGTTTCTACAAGCATCATGGTATCCCTCTTGTTTTTTTCCAGTTGCCTTGGAGATCGTGATGGTTAGGAACTTATTCGGCAACATTAAGTTAATGGCTGGTGTGATGCAAGCCGCTTTCTATCAGCTCACTCTCCGTCCTCTCCTATTCCGTCCTCTTGGGAGAAGAGAACTGATGCACCAAGCTATTGATCCACAAATTCAGAGAGATAGGAAGGCAATGGCTTTATGTTACAGATATTCCAGCAGACAAAATTACGTGGTACATCACACTGAGAACCCTGTCAGGGTCTCAGCCAAGATCTAAGGTAAACAGGAGTTGCTTTATTATTTATTCGGTTTCTACAAGCATCATGGTATCCCTCTTGTTTTTTTCCAGTTGCCTTGGAGATCGTGATGGTTAGGAACTTATTCGGCAACATTAAGTTAATGGCTGGTGTGATGCAAGCCGCTTTCTATCAGCTCACTCTCCGTCCTCTCCTATTCCGTCCTCTTGGGAGAAGAGAACTGATGCACCAAGCTATTGATCCACAAATTCAGAGAGATAGGAAGGCAATGGCTTTATGTTACAGATATTCCAGCAGACAAAATTACGTGGTACATCACACTGAGAACCCTCTCAGGGTCTCAGCCAAGTTCTAAGGTAAACAGGAGTTGCTTTATTATTTATTCGGTTTCTACTAGCATCATGGTATCCCTCTTGTTTTTTTCCAGTTGCCTTGGAGATCGTGATGGTTAGGAACTTATTCGGCAACATTAAGTTAATGGCTGGTGTGATGCAAGCCGCTTTCTATCAGCTCACTCTCCGTCCTCTCCTATTCCGTCCTCTTGGGAGAAGAGAACTGATGCACCAAGCTATTGATCCACAAATTCAGAGAGATAGGAAGGCATTGGCTTTATGTTACAGATATTCCAGCAGACAAAATTACGTGGTACATCACACTGAGAACCCTCTCAGGGTCTCAGCCAAGTTCTAAGGTAAACAGGAGTTGCTTTATTATTTATTCGGTTTCTACTAGCATCATGGTATCCCTCTTGTTTTTTTCCAGTTGCCTTGGAGATCGTGATGGTTAGGAACTTATTCGGCAACATTAAGTTAATGGCTGGTGTGATGCAAGCCGCTTTCTATCAGCTCACTCTCCGTCCTCTCCTATTCCGTCCTCTTGGGAGAAGAGAACTGATGCACCAAGCTATTGATCCACAAATTCAGAGAGATAGGAAGGCAATGGCTTTATGTTACAGATATTCCAGCAGACAAAATTACGTGGTAGATCACACTGAGAACCCTGTCAGGGTCTCAGCCAAGATCTAAGGTAAACAGGAGTTGCTTTATTATTTATTCGGTTTCTACTAGCATCATGGTATCCCTCTTGTTTTTTTCCAGTTGCCTTGGAGATCGTGATGGTTAGGAACTTATTCGGCAACATTAAGTTAATGGCTGGTGTGATGCAAGCCGCTTTCTATCAGCTCACTCTCCGTCCTCTCCTATTCCGTCCTCTTGGGAGAAGAGAACTGATGCACCAAGCTATTGATCCACAAATTCAGAGAGATAGGAAGGCAATGGCTTTATGTTACAGATATTCCAGCAGACAAAATTACGTGGTACATCACACTGAGAACCCTCTCAGGGTCTCAGCCAAGATCTAAGGTAAACAGGAGTTGCTTTATTATTTATTCGGTTTCTACTAGCATCATGGTATCCCTCTTGTTTTTTTCCAGTTGCCTTGGAGATCGTGATGGTTAGGAACTTATTCGGCAACATTAAGTTAATGGCTGGTGTGATGCAAGCCGCTTTCAATCAGCTCACTCTCCGTCCTCTCCTATTCCGTCCTCTTGGGAGAAGAGAACTGATGCACCAAGCTATTGATCCACAAATTCAGAGAGATAGGAAGGCAATGGCTTTATGTTACAGATATTCCAGCAGACAAAATTACGTGGTACATCACACTGAGAACCCTCTCAGGGTCTCAGCCAAGTTCTAAGGTAAACAGGAGTTGCTTTATTATTTATTCGGTTTCTACTAGCATCATGGTATCCCTCTTGTTTTTTTCCAGTTGCCTTGGAGATCGTGATGGTTAGGAACTTATTCGGCAACATTAAGTTAATGGCTGGTGTGATGCAAGCCGCTTTCTATCAGCTCACTCTCCGTCCTCTCCTATTCCGTCCTCTTGGGAGAAGAGAACTGATGCACCAAGCTATTGATCCACAAATTCAGAGAGATAGGAAGGCAATGGCTTTATGTTACAGATATTCCAGCAGACAAAATTACGTAGTACATCACACTGAGAACCCTCTCAGGGTCTCAGCCAAGATCTAAGGTAAACAGGAGTTGCTTTATTATTTATTCCGTTTCTACTAGCATCATGGTATCCCTCTTGTTTTTTTCCAGTTGCCTTGGAGATCGTGATGGTTAGGAACTTATTCGGCAACATTAAGTTAATGGCTGGTGTGATGCAAGCCGTTTTCTATCAGCTCACACTCCGTCCTCTCCTATTCCGTCCTCTTGGGAGAAGAGAACTGATGCACCAAGCTATTGATCCACAAATTCAGAGAGATAGGACGGCAATGGCTTTATGTTACAGATATTCCAGCAGACAAAATTACGTGGTACATCACACTGAGAACCCTGTCAGGGTCTCAGCCAAGATCTAAGGTAAACAGGAGTTTTTTTTATTATTTATTCGGTTTCTACTAGCATCATGGTATATCTCTTGTTTTTTTCCAGTTGCCTTGGAGATCGTGATGGTTAGGAACTTATTCGGCAACATTAAGTTAATAGCTGGTGTGATGCAAGCCGCTTTCTATCAGCTCACACTCCGTCATCTCCTATTCCGTCCTCTTGGGAGAAGAGAACTGATGCACCAAGCTATTGATCCACAAATTCAGAGAGATAGGAAGGCAATGGCTTTATGTTACAGATATTCCAGCAGACAAAATTACGTGGTACATCACACTGAGAACCCTGTCAGGGTCTCAGCCAAGATCTAAGGTAAACAGGAGTTGCTTTATTATTTATTCGGTTTCTACAAGCATCATGGTATCCCTCTTGTTTTTTTCCAGTTGCCTTGGAGATCGTGATGGTTAGGAACTTATTCGGCAACATTAAGTTAATGGCTGGTGTGATGCAAGCCGCTTTCTATCAGCTCACTCTCCGTCCTCTCCTATTCCGTCCTCTTGGGAGAAGAGAACTGATGCACCAAGCTATTGATCCACAAATTCAGAGAGATAGGAAGGCAATGGCTTTATGTTACAGATATTCCAGCAGACAAAATTACGTGGTACATCACACTGAGAACCCTGTCAGGGTCTCAGCCAAGATGTAAGGGAAACAGGAGTTGCTTTATTATTTATTCGGTTTCTACTAGCATCATGGTATCCCTCTTGTTTTTTTCCAGTTGCCTTGGAGATCGTGATGGTTAGGAACTTATTCGACAACATTAAGTTAATGGCTGGTGTGATGCAAGCCGCTTTCTATCAGCTCACTCTCCGTCCTCTCCTATTCCGTCCTCTTGGGAGAAGAGAACTGATGCACCAAGCTATTGATCCACAAATTCAGAGAGATAGGAAGGCAATGGCTTTATGTTACAGATATTCCAGCAGACAAAATTACGTGGTACATCACACTGAGAACCCTCTCAGGGTCTCAGCCAAGTTCTAAGGTAAACAGGAGTTGCTTTATTATTTATTCGGTTTCTACTAGCATCATGGTATCCCTCTTGTTTTTTTCCAGTTGCCTTGGAGATCGTGATGGTTAGGAACTTATTCGGCAACATTAAGTTAATGGCTGGTGTGATGCAAGCCGCTTCCTATCAGCTCACTCTCCGTCCTCTCCTATTCCGTCCTCTTGGGAGAAGAGAACTGATGCACCAAGCTATTGATCCACAAATTCAGAGAGATAGGAAGGCAATGGCTTTATGTTACAGATATTCCAGCAGACAAAATTACGTGGTACATCACACTGAGAACCCTGTCAGGGTCTCAGCCAAAATCTAAGGTAAACAGGAGTTGCTTTATTATTTATTCGGTTTCTACTAGCATCATGGTATCCCTCTTGTTTTTTTCCAGTTGCCTTGGAGATCGTGATGGTTAGGAACTTATTCGGCAACATTAAGTTAATGGCTGGTGTGATGCAAGCCGCTTTCTATCAGCTCACTCTCCGTCCTCTCCTATTCCGTCCTCTTGGGAGAAGAGAACTGATGCACCAAGCTATTGATCCACAAATTCAGAGAGATAGGAAGGCAATGGCTTTATGTTACAGATATTCCAGCAGACAAAATTACGTGGTAGATCACACTGAGAACCCTGTCAGGGTCTCAGCCAAGATCTAAGGTAAACAGGAGTTGCTTTATTATTTATTCGGTTTCTACTAGCATCATGGTATCCCTCTTGTTTTTTTCCAGTTGCCTTGGAGATCGTGATGGTTAGGAACTTATTCGGCAACATTAAGTTAATGGCTGGTGTGATGCAAGCCGCTTTCTATCAGCTCACTCTCCATCCTCTCCTATTCCGTCCTCTTGGGAGAAGAGAACTGATGCACCAAGCTATTGATCCACAAATTCAGAGAGATAGGAAGGCAATGGCTTTATGTTACAGATATTCCAGCAGACAAAATTACGTGGTACATCACACTGAGAACCCTCTCAGGGTCTCAGCCAAGTTCTAAGGTAAACAGGAGTTGCTTTATTATTTATTCGGTTTCTACTAGCATCATGGTATCCCTCTTGTTTTTTTCCAGTTGCCTTGGAGATCGTGATGGTTAGGAACTTATTCGGCAACATTAAGTTAATGGCTGGTGTGATGCAAGCCGCTTTCTATCAGCTCACTCTCCGTCCTCTCCTATTCCGTCCTCTTGGGAGAAGAGAACTGATGCACCAAGCTATTGATCCACAAATTCAGAGAGATAGGAAGGCATTGGCTTTATGTTACAGATATTCCAGCAGACAAAATTACGTGGTACATCACACTGAGAGCCCTCTCAGGGTCTCAGCCAAGTTCTAAGGTAAACAGGAGTTGCTTTATTATTAATTCGGTTTCTACTAGCATCATGGTATCCCTCTTGTTTTTTTCCAGTTGCCTTGGAGATCGTGATGGTTAGGAACTTATTCGGCAACATTAAGTTAATGGCTGGTGTGATGCAAGCCGCTTTCTATCAGCTCACTCTCCGTCCTCTCCTATTCCGTCCTCTTGGGAGAAGAGAACTGATGCACCAAGCTATTGATCCACAAATTCAGAGAGATAGGAAGGCAATGGCTTTATGTTACAGATATTCCAGCAGACAAAATTACGTGGTACATCACACTGAGAACCCTGTCAGGGTCTCAGCCAAGATCTAAGGTAAACAGGAGTTGCTTTATTATTTATTCGGTTTCTACTAGCATCATGGTATCCCTCTTGTTTTTTTCCAGTTGCCTTGGAGATCGTGATGGTTAGGAACTTATTCGGCAACATTAAGTTAATGGCTGGTGTGATGCAAGCCGCTTTCTATCAGCTCACACTCCGTCCTCTCCTATTCCGTCCTCTTGGGAGAAGAGAACTGATGCACCAAGCTATTGATCCACAAATTCAGAGAGATAGGAAGGCAATGGCCTTATGTTACAGATATTCCAGCAGCCAAAATTACGTGGTACATCACACTGAGAACCCTGTCAGGGTCTCAGCCAAGATCTAAGGTAAACAGGAGTTGCTTTATTATTTATTCGGTCTCTACTAGCATCATGGTATCCCTCTTGTTTTTTTCCTGTTGCCTTGGAGATCGTGATGGTTAGGAACTTATTCGGCAACATTAAGTTAATGGCTGGTGTGATGCGAGGCGCTTTCTATCAGCTCACTCTCCATCCTCTCCTACTCCAGTCCCCTTAGGAGAAACGGTGGGTATTGACGTAAAGAACTGGTGCGCCAAGACATTGATCCAAAACTTCAGAGAGCAAGGAAGTCAATAGGTTTGTGTTACGTAGATTCCAGCAGACAAAATTACGTGGTATATCTCACTGACTAACCTGTCAGGTCAGGTTCTCAGCTGTGATCTAAGGTAAAAAGGAGCTGCTCTGTTATTTACTCGGTCTCGACAAGTGTCATGATCTCCCTCTTGTTTTTTCCCATTGCTTCTGTTGTCGGAATGGTTAGGAACTGATTTGGCAACATTAAGTTAAGGGCTGAAGAGATGCAAGGCGCTTTCTATCAGCTTACTCTCCGTCCTTTCGTACTCCGTCCTCTTGGGAGAAAAGAACTGATGCACCAAGCTATTGATCCACAAATTCAGAGAGATAGGAAGGCAATGGCTTTATGTTGCAGATATTCCAGCAGACAAAATTAAGTGGTACATCACACTGAGAACCCTGTCAGGGTCTCAGCCTAGATCTAAGGTAAACAGGAGTTGCTTTATTATTTATTCGGTTTCTACTAGCATCATGATATCCCTCTTGTTTTTCTCCAGTTGCCTTGGAGATCGTGATGGTTAGGAACTTATTCGGCAACATTAAGTTAATGGCTGGTGTGATGCAAGCCGCTTTCTATCAGCTCACTCTCCGTCCTCTCCTATTCCGTCCTCTTGGGAGAAGAGAACTGATGCACCAAGCTATTGATCCACAAATTCAGAGAGATAGGAAGGCAATGGCCTTATGTTACACGTATTCCAGCAGACAAAATTACGTGGTACATCACACTGAGAACCCTGTCCGGGTCTCAGCCAATATCTAAGGTAAACAGGAGTTGCTTTATTATTTATTCGGCTTCTACTAGCATCATGGTATCCCTCTTGTTTCTTTCCAGTTGCCTTGGAGATCGTGATGGTTAGGAACTTATTCGGCAACATTAAGTTAATGGCTGGTGTGATGCAAGCCCTTTCTATCAGCTCACACTCCGTCCTCTCCTATTCCGTCCTCTTGGGAGAAGAGAACTAATGCACCGAGCTATTGATCCACAAATTCGGAGAGATAGGAAGACAATGGCCTTATGTTACAGATATTCCCGCAGACAAAATTACGTGGCACATCACACTGAGAACCGTGTCAGGGTCTCAGCCAAGATCTAAGGTAAACAGGAGTTGCTTTATTATTTATTCGGTTTCTACTAGCATCATGGTATCCCTCTTGTTTTTTTCCAGTTGCCTTGGAGATCGTGATGGTTAGGAACTTATTCGGCAACATTAAGTTAATGGCTGGTGTGATGCAAGCCGCTTTCTATCAGCTCACTCTCCGTCCTCTCCTATTCCGTCCTCTTGGGAGAAGAGAACTGATGCACCAAGCTATTGATCCACAAATTCAGAGAGATAGGAAGGCAATGGCTTTATGTTACAGATATTCCAGCAGACAAAATTACGTGGTACATCACACTGAGAACCCTGTCAGGGTCTCAGCCAAGATGTAAGGTAAACAGGAGTTGCTTTATTATTTATTCGGTTTCTACTAGCATCATGGTATCCCTCTTGTTTTTTTCCAGTTGCCTTGGAGATCGTGATGGTTAGGAACTTATTCGGCAACATTAAGTTAATGGCTGGTGTGATGCAAGCCGCTTTCTATCAGCTCACTCTCCGTCCTCTCCTATTCCGTCCTCTTGAGAGAAGAGAGCTGATGCACCAAGCTATTGATCCACAAATTCAGAGAGATAGGAAGGCAATGGCTTTATGTTACAAATATTCCAGCAGACAAAATTACGTGGTACATCACACTGAGAACCCTCTCAGGGTCTCAGCCAAGTTCTAAGGTAAACAGGAGTTGCTTTATTATTTATTCGGTTTCTAGTAGCATCATGGTATCCCTCTTGTTTTTTTCCAGTTGCCTTGGAGATCGTGATGGTTAGGAACTTATTCGGCAACATTAAGTTAATGGCTGGTGTGATGCAAGCCGCTTTCTATCAGCTCACTCTCCGTCCTCTCCTATTCCGTCCTCTTGGGAGAAGAGAACTGATGCACCAAGCTATTGATCCACAAATTCAGAGAGATAGGAAGGCAATGGCTTTATGTTACAGATATTCCAGCAGACAAAATTACGTGGTACATCACACTGAGAACCCTGTCAGGGTCTCAGCCAAGATCTAAGGTAAACAGGAGTTGCTTTATTATTTATTCGGTTTCTACTAGCATCATGGTATCCCTCTTGTTTTTCTCCAGTTGCCTTGGAGATCGTGATGGTTAAGAACTTATTCGGCAACATTAAGTTAATGGCTGGTGTGATGCAAGCCGCTTTCTATCAGCTCACACTCCGTCCTCTCCTATTCCGTCCTCTTGGGAGAAGAGAACTGATGCACCAAGCTATAGATCCACAAATTCAGAGAGATAGGAAGGCAATGGCTTTATGTTACAGATATTCCAGCAGACAAAATTACGTGGTACATCACACTGAGAACCCTGTCAGGGTCTCAGCCAAGATCTAAGGTAAACAGGAGTTTTTTTTATTATTTATTCGGTTTCTACTAGCATCATGGTATCTCTCTTGTTTTTTTCCAGTTGCCTTGGAGATCGTGATGGTTAGGAACTTATTCGGCAACATTAAGTTAATAGCTGGTGTGATGCAAGCCGCTTTCTATCAGCTCACACTCCGTCATCTCCTATTCCGTCCTCTTGGGAGAAGAGAACTGATGCACCAAGCTATAGATCCACAAATTCAGAGAGATAGGAAGGCAATGGCTTTATGTTACAGATATTCCAGCAGACAAAATTACGTTTTACATCACACTGAGAACCCTCTCAGGGTCTCAGCCAAGATCTAAGGTAAACAGGAGTTGCTTTATTATTTATTCGGTTTCTACTAGCATCATGGTATCCCTCTTGTTTTTTTCCAGTTGCCTTGGGGATCGTGATGGTTAGGAACTTATTCGGCAACATTAAGTTAATGGCTGGTGTGATGCAAGCCGCTTTCTATCAGCTCACTCTCCGTCCTCTCCTATTCCGTCCTCTTGGGAGAAGAGAACTGATGCACCAAGCTATTGATCCACAAATTCAGAGAGATAGGAAGGCAATGGCTTTATGTTACAGATATTCCAGCAGACAAAATTACGTGGTACATCACACTGAGAACCCTCTCAGGGTCTCAGCCAAGTTCTAAGGTAAACAGGAGTTGCTTTATTATTTATTCGGTTTCTACTAGCATCATGGTATCCCTCTTGTTTTTTTCCAGTTGCCTTGGAGATCGTGATGGTTAGGAACTTATTCGGCAACATTAAGTTTATGGCTGGTGTGATGCAAGCCCCTTTCTATCAGCTCACTCTCCGTCCTCTCCTATTCCGTCCTCTTGGGAGAAGAGAACTGATGCACCAAGCTATTGATCCACAAATTCAGAGAGATAGGAAGGCAATGGCTTTATGTTACAGATATTCCAGCAGACAAAATTACGTGGTACATCACACTGAGAACCCTATCAGGGTCTCAGCCAAGATCTAAGGTAAACAGGAGTTGCTTTATTATTTATTCGGTTTCTACTAGCATCATGGTATCCCTCTTGTTTTTTTCCAGTTGCCTTGGAGATCGTGATGGTTAGGAACTTATTCGGTAACATTAAGTTAATGGCTGGTGTGATGCAAGCCGCTTTCTATCAGCTCACTCTCCGTCCTCTCCTATTCCGTCCTCTTGGGAGAAGAGAACTGATGCACCAAGCTATTGATCCACAAATTCAGAGAGATAGGAAGGCAATGGCTTTATGTTACAGATATTCCAGCAGACAAAATTACGTGGTACATCACACTGAGAACCCTCTCAGGGTCTCAGCCAAGTTCTAAGGTAAACAGGAGTTGCTTTATTATTTATTCGGTTTCTACTAGCATCATGGTATCCCTCTTGTTTTTTTCCAGTTGCCTTGGAGATCGTGATGTTTAGGAACTTATTCGGCAACATTAAGTTAATGGCTGGTGTGATGCAAGCCGCTTTCTATCAGCTCACTCTCCGTCCTCTCCTATTCCGTCCTCTTGGGAGAAGAGAACTGATGCACCAAGCTATTGATCCACAAATTCAGAGAGATAGGAAGGCAATGGCTTTATGTTACAGATATTCCAGCAGACAAAATTACGTGGTACATCACACTGAGAACCCTCTCAGGGTCTCAGCCAAGTTCTAAGGTAAACAGGAGTTGCTTTATTATTTATTCGGTTTCTACTAGCATCATGGTATCCCTCTTGTTTTTTTCCAGTTGCCTTGGAGATCGTGATGGTTAGGAACTTATTCGGCAACATTAAGTTAAAGGCTGGTGTGATGCAAGCCGCTTTCTATCAGCTCACTCTCCGTCCTCTCCTATTCCGTCCTCTTGGGAGAAGAGAACTGATGCACCAAGCTATTGATCCACAAATTCAGAGAGATAGGAAGGCAATGGCTTTATGTTACAGATATTCCAGCAGACAAAATTACGTGGTACATCACACTGAGAACCCTGTCAGGGTCTCAGCCAAGATCTAAGGTAAACAGGAGTTGCTTTATTATTTATTCGGTTTCTACTAGCATCATGGTATCCCTCTTGTTTTTTTCCAGTTGCCTTGGAGATCGTGATGGTTAGGAACTTATTCGGCAACATTAAGTTAATGGCTGGTGTGATGCAAGCCGCTTTCTATCAGCTCACACTCCGTCCTCTCCTATTCCGTCCTCTTGGGAGAAGAGAACTGATGCACCAAGCTATAGATCCACAAATTCAGAGAGATAGGAAGGCAATGGCTTTATGTTACAGATATTCCAGCAGACAAAATTACGTGGTACATCACACTGAGAACCCTGTCAGGGTCTCAGCCAAGATCTAAGGTAAACAGGAGTTTTTTTTATTATTTATTCGGTTTCTACTAGCATCATGGTATCTCTCTTGTTTTTTTCCAGTTGCCTTGGAGATCGTGATGGTTAGGAACTTATTCGGCAACATTAAGTTAATAGCTGGTGTGATGCAAGCCGCTTTCTATCAGCTCACACTCCGTCATCTCCTATTCCGTCCTCTTGGGAGAAGAGAACTGATGCACCAAGCTATTGATCCACAAATTCAGAGAGATAGGAAGGCAATGGCTTTATGTTACAGATATTCCAGCAGACAAAATTACGTGGTACATCACACTGAGAACCCTGTCAGGGTCTCAGCCAAGATCTAAGGTAAACAGGAGTTGCTTTATTATTTATTCGGTTTCTACTAGCATCATGGTATCCCTCTTGTTTTTTTCCAGTTGCCTTGGAGATCGTGATGGTTAGGAACTTATTCGGCAACATTAAGTTAATGGCTGGTGTGATGCAAGCCGCTTTCTATCAGCTCACTCTCCGTCCTCTCCTATTCCGTCCTCTTGGGAGAAGAGAACTGATGCACCCAGCTATTGATCCACAAATTCAGAGAGATAGGAAGGCAATGGCTTTATGTTACAGATATTCCAGCAGACAAAATTACGTGGTACATCACACTGAGAACCCTGTCAGGGTCTCAGCCAAGATCTAAGGTAAACAGGAGTTGCTTTATTATTTATTCGGTTTCTACTAGCATCATGGTATCCCTCTTGTTTTTTTCCAGTTGCCTTGGAGATCGTGATGGTTAGGAACTTATTCGGCAACATTAAGTTAATGGCTGGTGTGATGCAAGCCGCTTTCTATCAGCTCACTCTCCGTCCTCTCCTATTCCGTTCTCTTGGGAGAAGAGAACTGATGCACCAAGCTATTGATCCACAAATTCAGAGAGATAGGAAGGCAATGGCTTTATGTTACAGATATTCCAGCAGACAAAATTACGTGGTACATCACACTGAGAACCCTCTCAGGGTCTCAGCCAAGTTCTAAGGTAAACAGGAGTTGCTTTATTATTTATTCGGTTTCTACTAGCATCATGGTATCCCTCTTGTTTTTTTCCAGTTGCCTTGGAGATCGTGATGGTTAGGAACTTATTCGGTAACATTAAGTTAATGGCTGGTGTGATGCAAGCCGCTTTCTATCAGCTCACTCTCCGTCCTCTCCTATTCCGTCCTCTTGGGAGAAGAGAACTGATGCACCAAGCTATTGATCCACAAATTCAGAGAGATAGGAAGGCAATGGCTTTATGTTACAGATATTCCAGCAGACAAAATTACGTGGTACATCACACTGAGAACCCTGTCAGGGTCTCAGCCAAGATCTAAGGTAAACAGGAGTTGCTTTATTATTTATTCGGTTTCTACTAGCATCATGGTATCCCTCTTATTTTTTTCCAGTTGCCTTGGAGATCGTGATGGTTAGGAACTTATTCGGCAACATTAAGTTAATGGCTGGTGTGATGCAAGCCGCTTTCTATCAGCTCACACTCCGTCCTCTCCTATTCCGTCCTCTTGGGAGAAGAGAACTGATGCACCAAGCTATTGATCCACAAATTCAGAGAGATAGGAAGGCAATGGCTTTATGTTACAGATATTCCAGCAGACAAAATTACGTGGTACATCACACTGAGAACCCTGTCAGGGTCTCAGCCAAGATCTAAGGTAAACAGGAGTTTTTTTTATTATTTATTCGGTTTCTACTAGCATCATGGTATCTCTCTTGTTTTTTTCCAGTTGCCTTGGAGATCGTGATGGTTAGGAACTTATTCGGCAACATTAAGTTAATAGCTGGTGTGATGCAAGCCGCTTTCTATCAGCTCACACTCCGTCATCTCCTATTCCGTCCTCTTGGGAGAAGAGAACTGATGCACCAAGCTATTGATCCACAAATTCAGAGAGATAGGAAGGCAATGGCTTTATGTTACAGATATTCCAGCAGACAAAATTACGTGGTACATCACACTGAGAACCCTGTCAGGGTCTCAGCCAAGATCTAAGGTAAACAGGAGTTGCTTTATTATTTATTCGGTTTCTACTAGCATCATGGTATCCCTCTTGTTTTTTTCCAGTTGCCTTGGAGATCGTGATGGTTAGGAACTTATTCGGCAACATTAAGTTAATGGCTGGTGTGATGCAAGCCGCTTTCTATCAGCTCACTTTCCGTCCTCTCCTATTCTGTCCTCTTGGGAGAAGAGAACTGATGCACCAAGCTATTGATCCACAAATTCAGAGAGATAGGAAGGCAATGGCTTTATGTTACAGATATTCCAGCAGACAAAATTACGTGGTACATCACACTGAGAACCCTGTCAGGGTCTCAGCCAAGATCTAAGGTAAACAGGAGTTGCTTTATTATTTATTCGGTTTCTACTAGCATCATGGTATCCCTCTTGTTTTTTTCCAGTTGCCTTGGAGATCGTGATGGTTAGGAACTTATTCGGCAACATTAAGTTAATGGCTGGTGTGATGCAAGCCGCTTTCTATCAGCTCACTCTCCGTCCTCTCCTATTCCGTCCTCTTGGGAGAAGAGAACTGATGCACCAAGCTATTGATCCACAAATTCAGAGAGATAGGAAGGCAATGGCTTTATGTTACAGATATTCCAGCAGACAAAATTACGTGGTACATCACACTGAGAATCCTCTCAGGGTCTCAGCCAAGTTCTAAGGTAAACAGGAGTTGCTTTATTATTTATTCGGTTTCTACTAGCATCATGGTATCCCTCTTGTTTTTATCCAGTTGCCTTGGAGATCGTGATGGTTAGGAACTTATTCGGCAACATTAAGTTAATGGCTGGTGTGATGCAAGCCGCTTTCTATCAGCTCACTCTCCGTCCTCTCCTATTCCGTCCTCTTGGGAGAAGAGAACTGATGCACCAAGCTATTGATCCACAAATTCAGAGAGATAGGAAGGCAATGGCTTTATGTTACAGATATTCCAGCAGACAAAATTACGTGGTAGATCACACAGAGAACCCTCTCAGGGTCTCAGCCAAGTTCTAAGGTAAACAGGAGTTGCTTTATTATTTATTCGGTTTCTACTAGCATCATGGTATCCCTCTTGTTTTTTTCCAGTTGCCTTGGAGATCGTGATGGTTAGGAACTTATTCGGCAACATTAAGTTAATGGCTGGTGTGATGCAAGCCGCTTTCTATCAGCTCACTCTCCGTCCTCTCCTATTCCGTCCTCTTGGGAGAAGAGAACTGATGCACCAAGCTATTGATCCACAAATTCAGAGAGATAGGAAGGCAATGGCTTTATGTTACAGATATTCCAGCAGACAAAATTACGTGGTACATCACACTGAGAACCCTGTCAGGGTCTCAGCCAAGATCTAAGGTAAACAGGAGTTGCTTTATTATTTATTCGGTTTCTACTAGCATCATGGTATCCCTCTTGTTTTTTTCCAGTTGCCTTGGAGATCGTGATGGTTAGGAACTTATTCGGCAACATTAAGTTAATGGCTGGTGTGATGCAAGCCGCTTTCTATCAGCTCACTCTCCGTCCTCTCCTATTCCGTCCTCTTGGGAGAAGAGAACTGATGCACCAAGCTATTGATCCACAAATTCAGAGAGATAGGAAGGCAATGGCTTTATGCTACAGATATTCCAGCAGACAAAATTACGTGGTACATCACACTGAGAACCCTGTCAGGGTCTCAGCCAAGATCTAAGGTAAACAGGAGTTGCTTTATTATTTATTCGGTTTCTACTAGCATCATGGTATCCCTCTTGTTTTTTTCCAGTTGCCTTGGAGATCGTGATGGTTAGGAACTTATTCGGCAACATTAAGTTAATGGCTGGTGTGATGCAAGCCGCTTTCTATCAGCTCACTCTCCGTCCTCTCCTATTCCGTCCTCTTGGGAGAAGAGAACTGATGCACCAAGCTATTGATCCACAAATTGAGAGAGATAGGAAGGCAATGGCTTTATGTTACAGATATTCCAGCAGACAAAATTACGTGGTACATCACACTGAGAACCCTGTCAGGGTCTCAGCCAAGATCTAAGGTAAACAGGAGTTGCTTTATTATTTATTCGGTTTCTACTAGCATCATGGTATCCCTCTTGTTTTTTTCCAGTTGCCTTGGAGATCGTGATGGTTAGGAACTTATTCGGCAACATTAAGTTAATGGCTGGTGTGATGCAAGCCGCTTTCTATCAGCTCACTCTCCGTCCTCTCCTATTCCGTCCTCTTGGGAGAAGAGAAGTGATGCACCAAGCTATTGATCCACAAATTCAGAGAGATAGGAAGGCAATGGCTTTATGTTACAGATATTCCAGCAGACAAAATTACGTGGTACATCACACTGAGAACCCTCTCAGGGTCTCAGCCAAGTTCTAAGGTAAACAGGAGTTGCTTTATTATTTATTCGGTTTCTACTAGCATCATGGTATCCTTCTTGTTTTTTTCCAGTTGCCTTGGAGATCGTGATGGTTAGGAACTTATTCGGTAACATTAAGTTAATGGCTGGTGTGATGCAAGCCGCTTTCTATCAGCTCACTCTCCGTCCTCTCCTATTCCGTCCTCTTGGGAGAAGAGAACTGATGCACCAAGCTATTGATCCACAAATTCAGAGAGATAGGAAGGCAATGGCTTTATGTTACAGATATTCCAGCAGACAAAATTACGTGGTACATCACACTGAGAACCCTGTCAGGGTCTCAGCCAAGATCTAAGGTAAACAGGAGTTGCTTTATTATTTATTCGGTTTCTACTAGCATCATGGTATCCCTCTTGTTTTTTTCCAGTTGCCTTGGAGATCGTGATGGTTAGGAACTTATACGGCAACATTAAGTTAATGGCTGGTGTGATGCAAGCCGCTTTCTATCAGCTCACTCTCCGTCCTCTCCTATTCCGTCCTCTTGGGAGAAGAGAACTGATGCACCAAGCTATTGATCCACAAATTCAGAGAGATAGGAAGGCAATGGCTTTATGCTACAGATATTCCAGCAGACAAAATTACGTGGTACATCACACTGAGAACCCTGTCAGGGTCTCAGCCAAGATCTAAGGTAAACAGGAGTTGCTTTAATATTTATTCGGTTTCTACTAGCATCATGGTATCCCTCTTGTTTTTTTCCAGTTGCCTTGGAGATCGTGATGGTTAGGAACTTATTCGGCAACATTAAGTTAATGGCTGGTGTGATGCAAGCCGCTTTCTATCAGCTCACTCTCCGTCCTCTCCTATTCCGTCCTCTTGGGAGAAGAGAACTGATGCACCAAGCTATTGATCCACAAATTGAGAGAGATAGGAAGGCAATGGCTTTATGTTACAGATATTCCAGCAGACAAAATTACGTGGTACATCACACTGAGAACCCTGTCAGGGTCTCAGCCAAGATCTAAGGTAAACAGGAGTTGCTTTATTATTTATTCGGTTTCTACTAGCATCATGGTATCCCTCTTGTTTTTTTCCAGTTGCCTTGGAGATCGTGATGGTTAGGAACTTATTCGGCAACATTAAGTTAATGGCTGGTGTGATGCAAGCCGCTTTCTATCAGCTCACACTCCGTCCTCTCCTATTCCGTCCTCTTGGGAGAAGAGAACTGATGCACCAAGCTATTGATCCACAAATTCAGAGAGATAGGAAGGCAATGGCTTTATGTTACAGATATTCCAGCAGACAAAATTACGTGGTACATCACACTGAGAACCCTGTCAGGGTCTCAGCCAAGTTCTAAGGTAAACAGGAGTTGCTTTATTATTTATTCGGTTTCTACTAGCATCATGGTATCCCTCTTGTTTTTTTCCAGTTGCCTTGGAGATCGTGATGGTTAGGAACTTATTCGGCAACATTAAGTTAATGGCTGGTGTGATGCAAGCCGCTTTCTATCAGCTCACACTCCGTCCTCTCCTATTCCGTCCTCTTGGGAGAAGAGAACTGATGCACCAAGCTATTGATCCACAAATTCAGAGAGATAGGAAGGCAATGGCTTTATGTTACAGATATTCCAGCAGACAAAATTACGTGGTACATCACACTGAGAACCCTGTCAGGGTCTCAGCCAAGATCTAAGGTAAACAGGAGTTTTTTTTATTATTTATTCGGTTTCTACTAGCATCATGGTATCCCTCTTGTTTTTTTCCAGTTGCCTTGGAGATCGTGATGGTTAGGAACTTATTCGGCAACATTAAGTTAATGGCTGGTGTGATGCAAGCCGCTTTCTATCAGCTCACTCTCCGTCCTCTCCTATTCCGTCCTCTTGGGAGAAGAGAACTGATGCACCAAGCTATTGATCCACAAATTCAGAGAGATAGGAAAGCAATGGCTTTATGTTACAGATATTCCAGCAGACAAAATTACGTGGTACATCACACTGAGAACCCTCTCAGGGTCTCAGCCAAGTTCTAAGGTAAACAGGAGTTGCTTTATTATTTATTCGGTTTCTACTAGCATCATGGTATCCCTCTTGTTTTTTTCCAGTTGCCTTGGAGATCGTGATGGTTAGGAACTTATTCGGCAACATTAAGTTAATGGCTGGTGTGATGCAAGCCGCTTTCTATCAGCTCACTCTCCGTCCTCTCCTATTCCGTCCTCTTGGGAGAAGAGAAGTGATGCACCAAGCTATAGATCCACAAATTCAGAGAGATAGGAAGGCAATGGCTTTATGTTACAGATATTCCAGCAGACAAAATTACGTGGTACATCACACTGAGAACCCTCTCAGGGTCTCAGCCAAGTTCTAAGGTGAACAGGAGTTGCTTTATTATTTATTCGGTTTCTACTAGCATCATGGTATCCTTCTTGTTTTTTTCCAGTTGCCTTGGAGATCGTGATGGTTAGGAACTTATTCGGTAACATTAAGTTAATGGCTGGTGTGATGCAAGCCGCTTTCTATCAGCTCACTCTCCGTCCTCTCCTATTCCGTCCTCTTGGGAGAAGAGAACTGATGCACCAAGCTATTGATCCACAAATTCAGAGAGATAGGAAGGCAATGGCTTTATGTTACAGATATTCCAGCAGACAAAATTACGTGGTACATCACACTGAGAACCCTGTCAGGGTCTCAGCCAAGATCTAAGGTAAACAGGAGTTGCTTTATTATTTATTCGGTTTCTACTAGCATCATGGTATCCCTCTTGTTTTTTTCCAGTTGCCTTGGAGATCGTGATGGTTAGGAACTTATTCGGCAACATTAAGTTAATGGCTGGTGTGATGCAAGCCGCTTTCTATCAGCTCACTCTCCGTCCTCTCCTATTCCGTCCTCTTGGGAGAAGAGAACTGATGCACCAAGCTATTGATCCACAAATTCAGAGAGATAGGAAGGCAATGGCTTTATGCTACAGATATTCCAGCAGACAAAATTACGTGGTACATCACACTGAGAACCCTGTCAGGGTCTCAGCCAAGATCTAAGGTAAACAGGAGTTGCTTTATTATTTATTCGGTTTCTACTAGCATCATGGTATCCCTCTTGTTTTTTTCCAGTTGCCTTGGAGATCGTGATGGTTAGGAACTTATTCGGCAACATTAAGTTAATGGCTGGTGTGATGCAAGCCGCTTTCTATCAGCTCACTCTCCGTCCTCTCCTATTCCGTCCTCTTGGGAGAAGAGAACTGATGCACCAAGCTATTGATCCACAAATTGAGAGAGATAGGAAGGCAATGGCTTTATGTTACAGATATTCCAGCAGACAAAATTACGTGGTACATCACACTGAGAACCCTGTCAGGGTCTCAGCCAAGATCTAAGGTAAACAGGAGTTGCTTTATTATTTATTCGGTTTCTACTAGCATCATGGTATCCCTCTTGTTTTTTTCCAGTTGCCTTGGAGATCGTGATGGTTAGGAACTTATTCGGCAACATTAAGTTAATGGCTGGTGTGATGCAAGCCGCTTTCTATCAGCTCACACTCCGTCCTCTCCTATTCCGTCCTCTTGGGAGAAGAGAACTGATGCACCAAGCTATTGATCCACAAATTCAGAGAGATAGGAAGGCAATGGCTTTATGTTACAGATATTCCAGCAGACAAAATTACGTGGTACATCACACTGAGAACCCTCTCAGGGTCTCAGCCAAGTTCTAAGGTAAACAGGAGTTGCTTTATTATTTATTCGGTTTCTACTAGCATCATGGTATCCCTCTTGTTTTTTTCCAGTTGCCTTGGAAATCGTGATGGTTAGGAACTTATTCGGCAACATTAAGTTAATGGCTGGTGTGATGCAAGCCGCTTTCTATCAGCTCACACTCCATCCTCTCCTATTCCGTCCTCTTGGGAGAAGAGAACTGATGCACCAAGCTATTGATCCACAAATTCAGAGAGATAGGAAGGCAATGGCTTTATGTTACAGATATTCCAGCAGACAAAATTACGTGGTACATCACACTGAGAACCCTGTCAGGGTCTCAGCCAAGATCTAAGGTAAACAGGAGTTTTTTTTATTATTTATTCGGTTTCTACTAGCATCATGGTATCCCTCTTGTTTTTTTCCAGTTGCCTTGGAGATCGTGATGGTTAGGAACTTATTCGGCAACATTAAGTTAATGGCTGGTGTGATGCAAGCCGCTTTCTATCAGCTCACTCTCCGTCCTCTCCTATTCCGTCCTCTTGGGAGAAGAGAACTGATGCACCAAGCTATTGATCCACAAATTCAGAGAGATAGGAAAGCAATGGCTTTATGTTACAGATATTCCAGCAGACAAAATTACGTGGTACATCACACTGAGAACCCTCTCAGGGTCTCAGCCAAGTTCTAAGGTAAACAGGAGTTGCTTTATTATTTATTCGGTTTCTACTAGCATCATGGTATCCCTCTTGTTTTTTTCCAGTTGCCTTGGAGATCGTGATGGTTAGGAACTTATTCGGCAACATTAAGTTAATGGCTGGTGTGATGCAAGCCGCTTTCTATCAGCTCACTCTCCGTCCTCTCCTATTCCGTCCTCTTGGGAGAAGAGAAGTGATGCACCAAGCTATTGATCCACAAATTCAGAGAGATAGGAAGGCAATGGCTTTATGTTACAGATATTCCAGCAGACAAAATTACGTGGTACATCACACTGAGAACCCTCTCAGGGTCTCAGCCAAGTTCTAAGGTAAACAGGAGTTGCTTTATTATTTATTCGGTTTCTACTAGCATCATGGTATCCCTCTTGTTTTTTTCCAGTTGCCTTGGAGATCGTGATGGTTAGGAACTTATTCGGCAACATTAAGTTAATGGCTGGTGTGATGCAAGCCGCTTTCTATCAGCTCACTCTCCGTCCTCTCCTATTCCGTCCTCTTGGGAGAAGAGAACTGATGCACCAAGGTAATGATCCACAAATTCAGAGAGATAGGAAGGCAATGGCTTTATGTTACAGATATTCCAGCAGACAAAATTACGTGGTACATCACACTGAGAACCCTGTCAGGGTCTCAGCCAAGATCTAAGGTAAACAGGAGTTGCTTTATTATTTATTCGGTTTCTACTAGCATCATGGTATCCCTCTTGTTTTTTTCCAGTTGCCTTGGAGATCGTGATGGTTAGGAACTTATTCGGCAACATTAAGTTAATGGCTGGTGTGATGCAAGCCGCTTTCTATCAGCTCACTCTCCGTCCTCTCCTATTCCATCCTCTTGGGAGAAGAGAACTGATGCACCAAGCTATTGATCCACAAATTCAGAGAGATAGGAAGGCAATGGCTTTATGTTACAGATATTCCAGCAGACAAAATTACGTGGTACATCACACTGAGAACCCTCTCAGGGTCTCAGCCAAGTTCTAAGGTAAACAGGAGTTGCTTTATTATTTATTCGGTTTCTACTAGCATCATGGTATCCCTCTTGTTTTTTTCCATTTGCCTTGGAGATCGTGATGGTTAGGAACTTATTCGGCAACATTAAGTTAATGGCTGGTGTGATGCAAGCCGCTTTCTATCAGCTCACTCTCCGTCCTCTCCTATTCCGTCCTCTTGGGAGAAGAGAACTGATGCACCAAGCTATTGATCCACAAATTCAGAGAGATAGGAAGGCAATGGCTTTATGTTACAGATATTCCAGCAGACAAAATTACGTGGTACATCACACTGAGAACCCTCTCAGGGTCTCAGCCAAGTTCTAAGGTAAACAGGAGTTGCTTTATTATTTATTCGGTTTCTACTAGCATCATGGTATCCCTCTTGTTTTTTTCCAGTTGCCTTGGAGATCGTGATGGTTAGGAACTTATTCGGCAACATTAAGTTAATGGCTGGTGTGATGCAAGCCGCTTTCTATCAGCTCACTCTCCGTCCTCTCCTATTCCGTCCTCTTGGGAGAAGAGAACTGATGCACCAAGCTATTGATCCACAAATTCAGAGAGATAGGAAGGCAATGGCTTTATGTTACAGATATTCCAGCAGACAAAATTACGTGGTACATCACACTGAGAACCCTGTCAGGGTCTCAGCCAAGATCTAAGGTAAACAGGAGTTGCTTTATTATTTATTCGGTTTCTACTAGCATCATGGTATCCCTCTTGTTTTTTTCCAGTTGCCTTGGAGATCGTGATGGTTAGGAACTTATTCGGCAACATTAAGTTAATGGCTAGTGTGATGCAAGCCGCTTTCTATCAGCTCACTCTCCGTCCTCTCCTATTCCATCCTCTTGGGAGAAGAGAACTGATGCACCAAGCTATTGATCCACAAATTCAGAGAGATAGGAAGGCAATGGCTTTATGTTACAGATATTCCAGCAGACAAAATTACGTGGTACATCACACTGAGAACCCTGTCAGGGTCTCAGCCAAGATCTAAGGTTAACAGGAGTTGCTTTATTATTTATTCGGTTTCTACTAGCATCATGGTATCCCTCGTGTTTTTTTCCAGTTGCCTTGGAGATCGTGATGGTTAGGAACTTATTCGGCAACATTAAGTTAATGGCTGGTGTGATGCAAGCCGCTTTCTATCAGCTCACTCTCCGTCCTCTCCTATTCCGTCCTCTTGGGAGAAGAGAACTGATGCACCAAGCTATTGATCCACAAATTCAGAGAGATAGGAAGGCAATGGCTTTATGTTACAGATATTCCAGCAGACAAAATTACGTGGTACATCACACTGAGAACCCTCTCAGGGTCTCAGCCAAGTTCTAAGGTAAACAGGAGTTGCTTTATTATTTATTCGGTTTCTACTAGCATCATGGTATCCCTCTTGTTTTTTTCCTGTTGCCTTGGAGATCGTGATGGTTAGGAACTTATTCGGCAACATTAAGTTAATGGCTGGTGTGATGCAAGCCGCTTTCTATCAGCTCACTCTCCGTCCTCTCCTATTCCGTCCTCTTGGGAGAAGTGAACTGATGCACCGAGCTATTGATCCACAAATTCAAAGAGATAGGAAGGCAATGGCTTTATGTTACAGATATTCCAGCGGACAAAATTACGTGGTACATCACACTGAGAACCCTCTCAGGGTCTCAGCCAAGTTCTAAGGTAAACAGGAGTTGCTTTATTATTTATTCGGTTTCTACTAGCATCATGGTATCCCTCTTGTTTTTTTCCAGTTGCCTTGGAGATCGTGATGGTTAGGAACTTATTCGGCAACATTAAGTTAATGGCTGGTGTGATGCAAGCCGCTTTCTATCAGCTCACACTCCGTCCTCTCCTATTCCGTCCTCTTGGGAGAAGAGAACTGATGCACCAAGCTATTGATCCACAAATTCAGAGAGATAGGAAGGCAATGGCTTTATGTTACAGATATTCCAGCAGACAAAATTACGTGGTACATCACACTGAGAACCCTGTCAGGGTCTCAGCCAAGATCTAAGGTAAACAGGAGTTTTTTTTATTATTTATTCGGTTTCTACTAGCATCATGGTATCCCTCTTGTTTTTTTCCAGTTGCCTTGGAGATCGTGATGGTTAGGAACTTATTCGGCAACATTAAGTTAATGGCTGGTGTGATGAAGCCGTTTTCTATCAGCTCACTCTCCGTCCTCTCCTATTCCGTCCTCTTGGGAGAAGAGAAGTGATGCACCAAGCTATTGATCCACAAATTCAGAGAGATAGGAAGGCAATGGCTTTATGTTACAGATATTCCAGCAGACAAAATTACGTGGTACATCACACTGAGAACCCTGTCAGGGTCTCAGCCAAGATCTAAGGTAAACAGGAGTTGCTTTATTATTTATTCGGTTTCTACTAGCATCATGGTATCCCTCTTGTTTTTTTCCAGTTGCCTTGGAGATCGTGATGGTTAGGAACTTATTCGGCAACATTAAGTTAATGGCTGGTGTGATGCAAGCCGCTTTCTATCAGCTCACTCTCCATCCTCTCCTATTCTGTCCTCTTGGGAGAAGAGAACTGATGCACCAAGCTATTGATCCACAAATTCAGAGAGATAGGAAGGCAATGGCTTTATGTTACAGATATTCCAGCAGACAAAATTACGTGGTACATCACACTGAGAACCCTGTCAGGGTCTCAGCCAAGATGTAAGGGAAACAGGAGTTGCTTTATTATTTATTCGGTTTCTACTAGCATCATGGTATCCCTCTTGTTTTTTTCCAGTTGCCTTGGAGATCGTGATGGTTAGGAACTTATTCGGCAACATTAAGTTAATGGCTGGTGTGATGCAAGCCGTTTTCTATCAGCTCACTCTCCGTCCTCTCCTATTCCGTCCTCTTGGGAGAAGAGAACTGATGCACCAAGCTATTGATCCACAAATTCAGAGTGATAGGAAGGCAATGGCTTTATGTTACAGATATTCCAGCAGCCAAAATTACGTGGTACATAACACTGAGAACCCTCTCAGGGTCTCAGCCAAGTTCTAAGGTAAACAGGAGTTGCTTTATTATTTATTCGGTTTCTACTAGCATCATGGTATCCCTCTTGTTTTTTTCCAGTTGCCTTGGAGATCGTGATGGTTAGGAACTTATTCGGCAACATTAAGTTAATGGCTGGTGTGATGCAAGCCGCTTTCTATCAGCTCACTCTCCATCCTCTCCTATTCCGTCCTCTTGGGAGAAGAGAACTGATGCACCAAGCTATTGATCCACAAATTCAGAGAGATAGGAAGGCAATGGCTTTATGTTACAGATATTCCAGCAGACAAAATTACGTGGTACATCACACTGAGAACCCTGTCAGGGTCTCAGCCAAGATGTAAGGTAAACAGGAGTTGCTTTATTATTTATTCGGTTTCTACTAGCATCATGGTATCCCTCTTGTTTTTTTCCAGTTGCCTTGGAGATCGTGATGGTTAGGAACTTATTCGGCAACATTATGTTAATGGCTGGTGTGATGCAAGCCGCTTTCTATCAGCTCACTCTCCGTCCTCTCCTATTCCGTCCTCTTGAGAGAAGAGAACTGATGCACCAAGCTATTGATCCACAAATTCAGAGAGATAGGAAGGCAATGGCTTTATGTTACAAATATTCCAGCAGACAAAATTACGTGGTACATCACACTGAGAACCCTCTCAGGGTCTGAGCCAAGTTCTAAGGTAAACAGGAGTTGCTTTATTATTTATTCGGTTTCTAGTAGCATCATGGTATCCCTCTTGTTTTTTTCCAGTTGCCTTGGAGATCGTGATGGTTAGGAACTTATTCGGCAACATTAAGTTAATGGCTGGTGTGATGCAAGCCGCTTTCTATCAGCTCACTCTCCGTCCTCTCCTATTCCGTCCTCTTGGGAGAAGAGAACTGATGCACCAAGCTATTGATCCACAAATTCAGAGAGATAGGAAGGCAATGGCTTTATGTTACAGATATTCCAGCAGACAAAATTACGTGGTACATCACACTGAGAACCCTGTCAGGGTCTCAGCCAAGATCTAAGGTAAACAGGAGTTGCTTTATTATTTATTCGGTTTCTACTAGCATCATGGTATCCCTCTTGTTTTTCTCCAGTTGCCTTGGAGATCGTGATGGTTAAGAACTTATTCGGCAACATTAAGTTAATGGCTGGTGTGATGCAAGCCGCTTTCTATCAGCTCACACTCCGTCCTCTCCTATTCCGTCCTCTTGGGAGAAGAGAACTGATGCACCAAGCTATTGATCCACAAATTCAGAGAGATAGGAAGGCAATGGCTTTATGTTACAGATATTCCAGCAGACAAAATTACGTGGTACATCACACTGAGAACCCTGTCAGGGTCTCAGCCAAGTTCTAAGGTAAACAGGAGTTGCTTTATTATTTATTCGGTTTCTACTAGCATCATGGTATCTCTCTTGTTTTTTTCCAGTTGCCTTGGAGATCGTGATGGTTAGGAACTTATTCGGCAACATTAAGTTAATAGCTGGTGTGATGCAAGCCGCTTTCTATCAGCTCACACTCCATCATCTCCTATTCCGTCCTCTTGGGAGAAGAGAACTGATGCACCAAGCTATTGATCCACAAATTCAGAGAGATAGGAAGGCAATGGCTTTATGTTACAGATATTCCAGCAGACAAAATTACGTGGTACATCACACTGAGAACCCTGTCAGGGTCTCAGCCAAGATCTAAGGTAAACAGGAGTTGCTTTATTATTTATTCGGTTTCTACTAGCATCATGGTATCCCTCTTGTTCTTTTCCAGTTGCCTTGGAGATCGTGATGGTTAGGAACTTATTCGGCAACATTAAGTTAATGGCTGGTGTGATGCAAGCCGCTTTCTATCAGCTCACTCTCCGTCCTCTCCTATTCCGTCCTCTTGGGAGAAGAGAACTGATGCACCAAGCTATAGATCCACAAATTCAGAGAGATAGGAAGGCAATGGCTTTATGTTACAGATATTCCAGCAGACAAAATTACGTGGTACATCACACTGAGAACCCTCTCAGGGTCTCAGCCAAGTTCTAAGGTAAACAGGAGTTGCTTTATTATTTATTCGGTTTCTACTAGCATCATGGTATCCCTCTTGTTTTTTTCCAGTTGCCTTGGAGATCGTGATGGTTAGGAACTTATTCGGCAACATTAAGTTAATGGCTGGTGTGATGCAAGCCGCTTTCTATCAGCTCACTCTCCGTCCTCTCCTATTCCGTCCTCTTGGGAGAAGAGAACTGATGCACCAAGGTAATGATCCACAAATTCAGAGAGATAGGAAGGCAATGGCTTTATGTTACAGATATTCCAGCAGACAAAATTACGTGGTACATCACACTGAGAACCCTGTCAGGGTCTCAGCCAAGATCTAAGGTAAACAGGAGTTGCTTTATTATTTATTCGGTTTCTACTAGCATCATGGTATCCCTCTTGTTTTTTTCCAGTTGCCTTGGAGATCGTGATGGTTAGGAACTTATTCGGCAACATTAAGTTAATGGCTGGTGTGATGCAAGCCGCTTTCTATCAGCTCACTCTCCGTCCTCTCCTATTCCATCCTCTTGGGAGAAGAGAACTGATGCACCAAGCTATTGATCCACAAATTCAGAGAGATAGGAAGGCAATGGCTTTATGTTACAGATATTCCAGCAGACAAAATTACGTGGTACATCACACTGAGAACCCTGTCAGGGTCTCAGCCAAGATCTAAGGTAAACAGGAGTTGCTTTATTATTTATTCGGTTTCTACTAGCATCATGGTATCCCTCTTGTTTTTTTCCAGTTGCCTTGGAGATCGTGATGGTTAGGAACTTATTCGGCAACATTAAGTTAATGGCTAGTGTGATGCAAGCCGCTTTCTATCAGCTCACTCTCCGTCCTCTCCTATTCCATCCTCTTGGGAGAAGAGAACTGATGCACCAAGCTATTGATCCACAAATTCAGAGAGATAGGAAGGCAATGGCTTTATGTTACAGATATTCCAGCAGACAAAATTACGTGGTACATCACACTGAGAACCCTGTCAGGGTCTCAGCCAAGATCTAAGGTTAACAGGAGTTGCTTTATTATTTATTCGGTTTCTACTAGCATCATGGTATCCCTCGTGTTTTTTTCCAGTTGCCTTGGAGATCGTGATGGTTAGGAACTTATTCGGCAACATTAAGTTAATGGCTGGTGTGATGCAAGCCGCTTTCTATCAGCTCACTCTCCGTCCTCTCCTATTCCGTCCTCTTGGGAGAAGAGAACTGATGCACCAAGCTATTGATCCACAAATTCAGAGAGATAGGAAGGCAATGGCTTTATGTTACAGATATTCCAGCAGACAAAATTACGTGGTACATCACACTGAGAACCCTCTCAGGGTCTCAGCCAAGTTCTAAGGTAAACAGGAGTTGCTTTATTATTTATTCGGTTTCTACTAGCATCATGGTATCCCTCTTGTTTTTTTCCTGTTGCCTTGGAGATCGTGATGGTTAGGAACTTATTCGGCAACATTAAGTTAATGGCTGGTGTGATGCAAGCCGCTTTCTATCAGCTCACTCTCCGTCCTCTCCTATTCCGTCCTCTTGGGAGAAGTGAACTGATGCACCGAGCTATTGATCCACAAATTCAAAGAGATAGGAAGGCAATGGCTTTATGTTACAGATATTCCAGCGGACAAAATTACGTGGTACATCACACTGAGAACCCTCTCAGGGTCTCAGCCAAGTTCTAAGGTAAACAGGAGTTGCTTTATTATTTATTCGGTTTCTACTAGCATCATGGTATCCCTCTTGTTTTTTTCCAGTTGCCTTGGAGATCGTGATGGTTAGGAACTTATTCGGCAACATTAAGTTAATGGCTGGTGTGATGCAAGCCGCTTTCTATCAGCTCACACTCCGTCCTCTCCTATTCCGTCCTCTTGGGAGAAGAGAACTGATGCACCAAGCTATTGATCCACAAATTCAGAGAGATAGGAAGGCAATGGCTTTATGTTACAGATATTCCAGCAGACAAAATTACGTGGTACATCACACTGAGAACCCTGTCAGGGTCTCAGCCAAGATCTAAGGTAAACAGGAGTTTTTTTATTATTTATTCGGTTTCTACTAGCATCATGGTATCCCTCTTGTTTTTTTCCAGTTGCCTTGGAGATCGTGATGGTTAGGAACTTATTCGGCAACATTAAGTTAATGGCTGGTGTGATGAAGCCGTTTTCTATCAGCTCACTCTCCGTCCTCTCCTATTCCGTCCTCTTGGGAGAAGAGAAGTGATGCACCAAGCTATTGATCCACAAATTCAGAGAGATAGGAAGGCAATGGCTTTATGTTACAGATATTCCAGCAGACAAAATTACGTGGTACATCACACTGAGAACCCTGTCAGGGTCTCAGCCAAGATCTAAGGTAAACAGGAGTTGCTTTATTATTTATTCGGTTTCTACTAGCATCATGGTATCCCTCTTGTTTTTTTCCAGTTGCCTTGGAGATCGTGATGGTTAGGAACTTATTCGGCAACATTAAGTTAATGGCTGGTGTGATGCAAGCCGCTTTCTATCAGCTCACTCTCCATCCTCTCCTATTCTGTCCTCTTGGGAGAAGAGAACTGATGCACCAAGCTATTGATCCACAAATTCAGAGAGATAGGAAGGCAATGGCTTTATGTTACAGATATTCCAGCAGACAAAATTACGTGGTACATCACACTGAGAACCCTGTCAGGGTCTCAGCCAAGATGTAAGGGAAACAGGAGTTGCTTTATTATTTATTCGGTTTCTACTAGCATCATGGTATCCCTCTTGTTTTTTTCCAGTTGCCTTGGAGATCGTGATGGTTAGGAACTTATTCGGCAACATTAAGTTAATGGCTGGTGTGATGCAAGCCGTTTTCTATCAGCTCACTCTCCGTCCTCTCCTATTCCGTCCTCTTGGGAGAAGAGAACTGATGCACCAAGCTATTGATCCACAAATTCAGAGTGATAGGAAGGCAATGGCTTTATGTTACAGATATTCCAGCAGCCAAAATTACGTGGTACATAACACTGAGAACCCTCTCAGGGTCTCAGCCAAGTTCTAAGGTAAACAGGAGTTGCTTTATTATTTATTCGGTTTCTACTAGCATCATGGTATCCCTCTTGTTTTTTTCCAGTTGCCTTGGAGATCGTGATGGTTAGGAACTTATTCGGCAACATTAAGTTAATGGCTGGTGTGATGCAAGCCGCTTTCTATCAGCTCACTCTCCATCCTCTCCTATTCCGTCCTCTTGGGAGAAGAGAACTGATGCACCAAGCTATTGATCCACAAATTCAGAGAGATAGGAAGGCAATGGCTTTATGTTACAGATATTCCAGCAGACAAAATTACGTGGTACATCACACTGAGAACCCTGTCAGGGTCTCAGCCAAGATGTAAGGTAAACAGGAGTTGCTTTATTATTTATTCGGTTTCTACTAGCATCATGGTATCCCTCTTGTTTTTTTCCAGTTGCCTTGGAGATCGTGATGGTTAGGAACTTATTCGGCAACATTATGTTAATGGCTGGTGTGATGCAAGCCGCTTTCTATCAGCTCACTCTCCGTCCTCTCCTATTCCGTCCTCTTGAGAGAAGAGAACTGATGCACCAAGCTATTGATCCACAAATTCAGAGAGATAGGAAGGCAATGGCTTTATGTTACAAATATTCCAGCAGACAAAATTACGTGGTACATCACACTGAGAACCCTCTCAGGGTCTGAGCCAAGTTCTAAGGTAAACAGGAGTTGCTTTATTATTTATTCGGTTTCTAGTAGCATCATGGTATCCCTCTTGTTTTTTTCCAGTTGCCTTGGAGATCGTGATGGTTAGGAACTTATTCGGCAACATTAAGTTAATGGCTGGTGTGATGCAAGCCGCTTTCTATCAGCTCACTCTCCGTCCTCTCCTATTCCGTCCTCTTGGGAGAAGAGAACTGATGCACCAAGCTATTGATCCACAAATTCAGAGAGATAGGAAGGCAATGGCTTTATGTTACAGATATTCCAGCAGACAAAATTACGTGGTACATCACACTGAGAACCCTGTCAGGGTCTCAGCCAAGATCTAAGGTAAACAGGAGTTGCTTTATTATTTATTCGGTTTCTACTAGCATCATGGTATCCCTCTTGTTTTTCTCCAGTTGCCTTGGAGATCGTGATGGTTAAGAACTTATTCGGCAACATTAAGTTAATGGCTGGTGTGATGCAAGCCGCTTTCTATCAGCTCACACTCCGTCCTCTCCTATTCCGTCCTCTTGGGAGAAGAGAACTGATGCACCAAGCTATTGATCCACAAATTCAGAGAGATAGGAAGGCAATGGCTTTATGTTACAGATATTCCAGCAGACAAAATTACGTGGTACATCACACTGAGAACCCTGTCAGGGTCTCAGCCAAGATCTAAGGTAAACAGGAGTTTTTTTTATTATTTATTCGGTTTCTACTAGCATCATGGTATCTCTCTTGTTTTTTTCCAGTTGCCTTGGAGATCGTGATGGTTAGGAACTTATTCGGCAACATTAAGTTAATAGCTGGTGTGATGCAAGCCGCTTTCTATCAGCTCACACTCCATCATCTCCTATTCCGTCCTCTTGGGAGAAGAGAACTGATGCACCAAGCTATTGATCCACAAATTCAGAGAGATAGGAAGGCAATGGCTTTATGTTACAGATATTCCAGCAGACAAAATTACGTGGTACATCACACTGAGAACCCTGTCAGGGTCTCAGCCAAGATCTAAGGTAAACAGGAGTTGCTTTATTATTTATTCGGTTTCTACTAGCATCATGGTATCCCTCTTGTTCTTTTCCAGTTGCCTTGGAGATCGTGATGGTTAGGAACTTATTCGGCAACATTAAGTTAATGGCTGGTGTGATGCAAGCCGCTTTCTATCAGCTCACTCTCCGTCCTCTCCTATTCCGTCCTCTTGGGAGAAGAGAACTGATGCACCAAGCTATAGATCCACAAATTCAGAGAGATAGGAAGGCAATGGCTTTATGTTACAGATATTCCAGCAGACAAAATTACGTTTTACATCAAACTGAGAACCCTGTCAGGGTCTCAGCCAAGATGTAAGGTAAACAGGAGTTGCTTTATTATTTATTCGGTTTCTACTAGCATCATGGTATCCCTCTTGTTTTTTTCCAGTTGCCTTGGGGATCGTGATGGTTAGGAACTTATTCCGCAACATTAAGTTAATGGCTGGTGTGATGCAAGCCGCTTTCTACCAGCTCACTCTCCGTCCTCTCCTATTCCGTCCTCTTGGGAGAAGAGAGCTGATGCACCAAGCTATTGATCCACAAATTCAGAGAGAAAGGAAGGCAATGGCTTTATGTTACAGATATTCCAGCAGACAAAATTACGTGGTACATCACACTGAGAACCCTCTCAGGGTCTCAGCCAAGTTCTAAGGTAAACAGGAGTTGCTTTATTATTTATTCGGTTTCTACTAGCATCATGGTATCCCTCTTGTTTTTTTCCAGTTGCCTTGGAGATCGTGATGGTTAGGAACTTATTCGGCAACATTAAGTTAATGGCTGGTGTGATGCAAGCCGCTTTCTATCAGCTCACTCTCCGTCCTCTCCTATTCCGTCCTCTTGGGAGAAGAGAACTGATGCACCAAGCTATTGATCCACAAATTCAGAGAGATAGGAAGGCAATGGCTTTATGTTACAGATATTCCAGCAGACAAAATTACGTGGTACATCACACTGAGAACCCTATCAGGGTCTCAGCCAAGATCTAAGGTAAACAGGAGTTGCTTTATTATTTATTCGGTTTCTACTAGCATCATGGTATCCCTCTTGTTTTCTTCCAGTTGCCTTGGAGATCGTGATGGTTAGGAACTTATTCGGTAACATTAAGTTAATGGCTGGTGTGATGCAAGCCGCTTTCTATCAGCTCACTCTCCGTCCTCTCCTATTCCGTCCTCTTGGGAGAAGAGAACTGATGCACCAAGCTATTGATCCACAAATTCAGAGAGATAGGAAGGCAATGGCTTTATGTTACAGATATTCCAGCAGACAAAATTACGTGGTACATCACACTGAGAACCCTCTCAGGGTCTCAGCCAAGTTCTAAGGTAAACAGGAGTTGCTTTATTATTTATTCGGTTTCTACTAGCATCATGGTATCCCTCTTGTTTTTTTCCAGTTGCCTTGGAGATCGTGATGTTTAGGAACTTATTCGGCAACATTAAGTTAAAGGCTGGTGTGATGCAAGCCGCTTTCTATCAGCTCACTCTCCGTCCTCTCCTATTCCGTCCTCTTGGGAGAAGAGAACTGATGCACCAAGCTATTGATCCACAAATTCAGAGAGATAGGAAGGCAATGGCTTTATGTTACAGATATTCCAGCAGACAAAATTACGTGGTACATCACACTGAGAACCCTGTCAGGGTCTCAGCCAAGATCTAAGGTAAACAGGAGTTGCTTTATTATTTATTCGGTTTCTACTAGCATCATGGTATCCCTCTTGTTTTTTTCCAGTTGCCTTGGAGATCGTGATGGTTAGGAACTTATTCGGCAACATTAAGTTAATGGCTGGTGTGATGCAAGCCGCTTTCTATCAGCTCACTCTCCGTCCTCTCCTATTCCGTCCTCTTGGGAGAAGAGAACTGATGCACCAAGCTATTGATCCACAAATTCAGAGAGATAGGAAGGCAATGGCTTTATGTTACAGATATTCCAGCAGACAAAATTACGTGGTACATCACACTGAGAACCCTCTCAGGGTCTGAGCCAAGTTCTAAGGTAAACAGGAGTTGCTTTATTATTTATTCGGTTTCTACTAGCATCATGGTATCCCTCTTGTTTTTTTCCAGTTGCCTTGGAGATCGTGATGGTTAGGAACTTATTCGGCAACATTAAGTTAATGGCTGGTGTGATGCAAGCCGCTTTCTATCAGCTCACTCTCCGTCCTCTCCTATTCCGTCCTCTTGGGAGAAGAGAACTGATGCACCAAGCTATTGATCCACAAATTCAGAGAGATAGGAAGGCAATGGCTTTATGTTACAGATATTCCAGCAGACAAAATTACGTGGTACATCACACTGAGAACCCTGTCAGGGTCTCAGCCAAGATCTAAGGTAAACAGGAGTTGCTTTATTATTTATTCGGTTTCTACTAGCATCATGGTATCCCTCTTGTTTTTTTCCAGTTGCCTTGGAGATCGTGATGGTTAGGAACTTATTCGGCAACATTAAGTTAATGGCTGGTGTGATGCAAGCCGCTTTCTATCAGCTCACACTCCGTCCTCTCCTATTCCGTCCTCTTGGGAGAAGAGAACTGATGCACCAAGCTATTGATCCACAAATTCAGAGAGATAGGAAGGCAATGGCTTTATGTTACAGATATTCCAGCAGACAAAATTACGTGGTACATCACACTGAGAACCCTGTCAGGGTCTCAGCCAAGATCTAAGGTAAACAGGAGTTTTTTTTATTATTTATTCGGTTTCTACTAGCATCATGGTATCTCTCTTGTTTTTTTCCAGTTGCCTTGGAGATCGTGATGGTTAGGAACTTATTCGGCAACATTAAGTTAATAGCTGGTGTGATGCAAGCCGCTTTCTATCAGCTCACACTCCGTCATCTCCTATTCCGTCCTCTTGGGAGAAGAGAACTGATGCACCAAGCTATTGATCCACAAATTCAGAGAGATAGGAAGGCAATGGCTTTATGTTACAGATATTCCAGCAGACAAAATTACGTGGTACATCACACTGAGAACCCTCTCAGGGTCTCAGCCAAGATCTAAGGTAAACAGGAGTTGCTTTATTATTTATTCGGTTTCTACTAGCATCATGGTATCCCTCTTGTTTTTTTCCAGTTGCCTTGGAGATCGTGATGGTTAGGAACTTATTCGGCAACATTAAGTTAATGGCTGGTGTGATGCAAGCCGCTTTCTATCAGCTCACTCTCCGTCCTCTCCTATTCTGTCCTCTTGGGAGAAGAGAACTGATGCACCAAGCTATTGATCCACAAATTCAGAGAGATAGGAAGGCAATGGCTTTATGTTACAGATATTCCAGCAGACAAAATTACGTGGTACATCACACTGAGAACCCTGTCAGGGTCTCAGCCAAGATCTAAGGTAAACAGTAGTTGCTTTATTATTTATTCGGTTTCTACTAGCATCATGGTATCCCTCTTGTTTTTTTCCAGTTGCCTTGGAGATCGTGATGGTTAGGAACTTATTCGGCAACATTAAGTTAATGGCTGGTGTGATGCAAGCCGCTTTCTATCAGCTCACTCTCCGTCCTCTCCTATTCCGTCCTCTTGGGAGAAGAGAACTGATGCACCAAGCTATTGATCCACAAATTCAGAGAGATAGGAAGGCAATGGCTTTATGTTACAGATATTCCAGCAGACAAAATTACGTGGTACATCACACTGAGAATCCTCTCAGGGTCTCAGCCAAGTTCTAAGGTAAACAGGAGTTGCTTTATTATTTATTCGGTTTCTACTAGCATCATGGTATCCCTCTTGTTTTTTTCCAGTTGCCTTGGAGATCGTGATGGTTAGGAACTTATTCGGCAACATTAAGTTAATGGCTGGTGTGATGCAAGCCGCTTTCTATCAGCTCACTCTCCGTCCTCTCCTATTCCGTCCTCTTGGGAGAAGAGAACTGATGCACCAAGCTATTGATCCACAAATTCAGAGAGATAGGAAGGCAATGGCTTTATGTTACAGATATTCCAGCAGACAAAATTACGTGGTACATCACACTGAGAACCCTCTCAGGGTCTCAGCCAAGTTCTAAGGTAAACAGGAGTTGCTTTATTATTTATTCGGTTTCTACTAGCATCATGGTATCCCTCTTGTTTTTTCCCAGTTGCCTTGGAGATCGTGATGGTTAGGAACTTATTCGGCAACATTAAGTTAATGGCTGGTGTGATGCAAGCCGCTTTCTATCAGCTCACTCTCCGTCCTCTCCTATTCCGTCCTCTTGGGAGAAGAGAACTGATGCACCAAGCTATTGATCCACAAATTCAGAGAGATAGGAAGGCAATGGCTTTATGTTACAGATATTCCAGCAGACAAAATTACGTGGTACATCACACTGAGAACCCTGTCAGGGTCTCAGCCAAGATCTAAGGTAAACAGGAGTTGCTTTATTATTTATTCGGTTTCTACTAGCATCATGGTATCCCTCTTGTTTTTTTCCAGTTGCCTTGGAGATCGTGATGGTTAGGAACTTATTCGGCAACATTAAGTTAATGGCTGGTGTGATGCAAGCCGCTTTCTATCAGCTCACACTCCGTCCTCTCCTATTCCGTCCTCTTGGGAGAAGAGAACTGATGCACCAAGCTATTGATCCACAAATTCAGAGAGATAGGAAGGCAATGGCCTTATGTTACAGATATTCCAGCAGCCAAAATTACGTGGTACATCACACTGAGAACCCTGTCAGGGTCTCAGCCAAGATCTAAGGTAAACAGGAGTTGCTTTATTATTTATTCGGTCTCTACTAGCATCATGGTATCCCTCTTGTTTTTTTCCTGTTGCCTTGGAGATCGTGATGGTTAGGAACTTATTCGGCAACATTAAGTTAATGGCTGGTGTGATGCGAGGCGCTTTCTATCAGCTCACTCTCCATCCTCTCCTACTCCAGTCCCCTTAGGAGAAACGGTGGGTATTGACGTAAAGAACTGGTGCGCCAAGACATTGATCCAAAACTTCAGAGAGCAAGGAAGTCAATAGGTTTGTGTTACGTAGATTCCAGCAGACAAAATTACGTGGTATATCTCACTGACTAACCTGTCAGGTCAGGTTCTCAGCTGTGATCTAAGGTAAAAAGGAGCTGCTCTGTTATTTACTCGGTCTCGACAAGTGTCATGATCTCCCTCTTGTTTTTTCCCATTGCTTCTGTTGTCGGAATGGTTAGGAACTGATTTGGCAACATTAAGTTAAGGGCTGAAGAGATGCAAGCCGCTTTCTATCAGCTCACTTTCCGTCCTCTCCTATTCCGTCCTCTTGGGAAAAGAGAACTGATGCACCAAGCTATTGATCCACAAATTCAGAGAGATAGGAAGGCAATGGCTTTATGTTACAGATATTCCAGCAGACAAAATTACGTGGTACATCACACTGAGAATCCTCTCAGGGTCTCAGCCAAGTTCTAAGGTAAACAGGAGTTGCTTTATTATTTATTCGGTTTCTACTAGCATCATGGTATCCCTCTTGTTTTTTTCCAGTTGCCTTGGAGATCGTGATGCTTAGGAACTTATTCGGCAACATTAAGTTAATGGCTGGTGTGATGCAAGCCGCTTTCTATCAGCTCACTCTCCGTCCTCTCCTATTCCGTCCTCTTGGGAGAAGAGAACTGATGCACCAAGCTATTGATCCACAAATTCAGAGAGATAGGAAGGCAATGGCTTTATGTTACAGATATTCCAGCAGACAAAATTACGTGGTACATCACACTGAGAACCCTCTCAGGGTCTCAGCCAAGTTCTAAGGTAAACAGGAGTTGCTTTATTATTTATTCGGTTTCTACTAGCATCATGGTATCCCTCTTGTTTTTTTCCAGTTGCCTTGGAGATCGTGATGGTTAGGAACTTATTCGGCAACATTAAGTTAATGGCTGGTGTGATGCAAGCCGCTTTCTATCAGCTCACTCTCCGTCCTCTCCTATTCCGTCCTCTTGGGAGAAGAGAACTGATGCACCAAGCTATTGATCCACAAATTCAGAGAGATAGGAAGGCAATGGCTTTATGTTACAGATATTCCAGCAGACAAAATTACGTGGTACATCACACTGAGAACCCTATCAGGGTCTCAGCCAAGATCTAAGGTAAACAGGAGTTGCTTTATTATTTATTCGGTTTCTACTAGCATCATGGTATCCCTCTTGTTTTCTTCCAGTTGCCTTGGAGATCGTGATGGTTAGGAACTTATTCGGTAACATTAAGTTAATGGCTGGTGTGATGCAAGCCGCTTTCTATCAGCTCACTCTCCGTCCTCTCCTATTCCGTCCTCTTGGGAGAAGAGAACTGATGCACCAAGCTATTGATCCACAAATTCAGAGAGATAGGAAGGCAATGGCTTTATGTTACAGATATTCCAGCAGACAAAATTACGTGGTACATCACACTGAGAACCCTCTCAGGGTCTCAGCCAAGTTCTAAGGTAAACAGGAGTTGCTTTATTATTTATTCGGTTTCTACTAGCATCATGGTATCCCTCTTGTTTTTTTCCGGTTGCCTTGGAGATCGTGATGTTTAGGAACTTATTCGGCAACATTAAGTTAAAGGCTGGTGTGATGCAAGCCGCTTTCTATCAGCTCACTCTCCGTCCTCTCCTATTCCGTCCTCTTGGGAGAAGAGAACTGATGCACCAAGCTATTGATCCACAAATTGAGAGAGATAGGAAGGCAATGGCTTTATGTTACAGATATTCCAGCAGACAAAATTACGTGGTACATCACACTGAGAACCCTGTCAGGGTCTCAGCCAAGATCTAAGGTAAACAGGAGTTGCTTTATTATTTATTCGGTTTCTACTAGCATCATGGTATCCCTCTTGTTTTTTTCCAGTTGCCTTGGAGATCGTGATGGTTAGGAACTTATTCGGCAACATTAAGTTAATGGCTGGTGTGATGCAAGCCGCTTTCTATCAGCTCACTCTCCGTCCTCTCCTATTCCGTCCTCTTGGGAGAAGAGAACTGATGCACCAAGCTATTGATCCACAAATTCAGAGAGATAGGAAGGCAATGGCTTTATGTTACAGATATTCCAGCAGACAAAATTACGTGGTACATCACACTGAGAACCCTCTCAGGGTCTGAGCCAAGTTCTAAGGTAAACAGGAGTTGCTTTATTATTTATTCGGTTTCTACTAGCATCATGGTATCCCTCTTGTTTTTTTCCAGTTGCCTTGGAGATCGTGATGGTTAGGAACTTATTCGGCAACATTAAGTTAATGGCTGGTGTGATGCAAGCCGCTTTCTATCAGCTCACTCTCCGTCCTCTCCTATTCCGTCCTCTTGGGAGAAGAGAACTGATGCACCAAGCTATTGATCCACAAATTCAGAGAGATAGGAAGGCAATGGCTTTATGTTACAGATATTCCAGCAGACAAAATTACGTGGTACATCACACTGAGAACCCTGTCAGGGTCTCAGCCAAGATCTAAGGTAAACAGGAGTTGCTTTATTATTTATTCGGTTTCTACTAGCATCATGGTATCCCTCTTGTTTTTTTCCAGTTGCCTTGGAGATCGTGATGGTTAGGAACTTATTCGGCAACATTAAGTTAATGGCTGGTGTGATGCAAGCCGCTTTCTATCAGCTCACACTCCGTCCTCTCCTATTCCGTCCTCTTGGGAGAAGAGAACTGATGCACCAAGCTATTGATCCACAAATTCAGAGAGATAGGAAGGCAATGGCTTTATGTTACAGATATTCCAGCAGACAAAATTACGTGGTACATCACACTGAGAACCCTGTCAGGGTCTCAGCCAAGATCTAAGGTAAACAGGAGTTTTTTTTATTATTTATTCGGTTTCTACTAGCATCATGGTATCTCTCTTGTTTTTTTCCAGTTGCCTTGGAGATCGTGATGGTTAGGAACTTATTCGGCAACATTAAGTTAATAGCTGGTGTGATGCAAGCCGCTTTCTATCAGCTCACACTCCGTCATCTCCTATTCCGTCCTCTTGGGAGAAGAGAACTGATGCACCAAGCTATTGATCCACAAATTCAGAGAGATAGGAAGGCAATGGCTTTATGTTACAGATATTCCAGCAGACAAAATTACGTGGTACATCACACTGAGAACCCTCTCAGGGTCTCAGCCAAGATCTAAGGTAAACAGGAGTTGCTTTATTATTTATTCGGTTTCTACTAGCATCATGGTATCCCTCTTGTTTTTTTCCAGTTGCCTTGGAGATCGTGATGGTTAGGAACTTATTCGGCAACATTAAGTTAATGGCTGGTGTGATGCAAGCCGCTTTCTATCAGCTCACTCTCCGTCCTCTCCTATTCTGTCCTCTTGGGAGAAGAGAACTGATGCACCAAGCTATTGATCCACAAATTCAGAGAGATAGGAAGGCAATGGCTTTATGTTACAGATATTCCAGCAGACAAAATTACGTGGTACATCACACTGAGAACCCTGTCAGGGTCTCAGCCAAGATCTAAGGTAAACAGTAGTTGCTTTATTATTTATTCGGTTTCTACTAGCATCATGGTATCCCTCTTGTTTTTTTCCAGTTGCCTTGGAGATCGTGATGGTTAGGAACTTATTCGGCAACATTAAGTTAATGGCTGGTGTGATGCAAGCCGCTTTCTATCAGCTCACTCTCCGTCCTCTCCTATTCCGTCCTCTTGGGAGAAGAGAACTGATGCACCAAGCTATTGATCCACAAATTCAGAGAGATAGGAAGGCAATGGCTGTATGTTACAGATATTCCAGCAGACAAAATTACGTGGTACATCACACTGAGAATCCTCTCAGGGTCTGAGCCAAGTTCTAAGGTAAACAGGAGTTGCTTTATTATTTATTGGGTTTCTACTAGCATCATGGTATCCCTCTTGTTTTTTTCCAGTTGCCTTGGAGATCGTGATGGTTAGGAACTTATTCGGCAACATTAAGTTAATGGCTGGTGTGATGCAAGCCGCTTTCTATCAGCTCACTCTCCGTCCTCTCCTATTCCGTCCTCTTGGGAGAAGAGAACTGATGCACCAAGCTATTGATCCACAAATTCAGAGAGATAGGAAGGCAATGGCTTTATGTTACAGAAATTCCAGCAGACAAAATTACGTGGTACATCACACTGAGAACCCTCTCAGGGTCTCAGCCAAGTTCTAAGGTAAACAGGAGTTGCTTTATTATTTATTCGGTTTCTACTAGCATCATGGTATCCCTCTTGTTTTTTCCCAGTTGCCTTGGAGATCGTGATGGTTAGGAACTTATTCGGCAACATTAAGTTAATGGCTGGTGTGATGCAAGCCGCTTTCTATCAGCTCACTCTCCGTCCTCTCCTATTCCGTCCTCTTGGGAGAAGAGAACTGATGCACCAAGCTATTGATCCACAAATTCAGAGAGATAGGAAGGCAATGGCTTTATGTTACAGATATTCCAGCAGACAAAATTACGTGGTACATCACACTGAGAACCCTGTCAGGGTCTCAGCCAAGATCTAAGGTAAACAGGAGTTGCTTTATTATTTATTCGGTTTCTACTAGCATCATGGTATCCCTCTTGTTTTTTTCCAGTTGCCTTGGAGATCGTGATGGTTAGGAACTTATTCGGCAACATTAAGTTAGTGGCTGGTGTGATGCAAGCCGCTTTCTATCAGCTCACACTCCGTCCTCTCCTATTCCGTCCTCTTGGGAGAAGAGAACTGATGCACCAAGCTATTGATCCACAAATTCAGAGAGATAGGAAGGCAATGGCCTTATGTTACAGATATTCCAGCAGCCAAAATTACGTGGTACATCACACTGAGAACCCTGTCAGGGTCTCAGCCAAGATCTAAGGTAAACAGGAGTTGCTTTATTATTTATTCGGTCTCTACTAGCATCATGGTATCCCTCTTGTTTTTTTCCTGTTGCCTTGGAGATCGTGATGGTTAGGAACTTATTCGGCAACATTAAGTTAATGGCTGGTGTGATGCGAGGCGCTTTCTATCAGCTCACTCTCCATCCTCTCCTACTCCAGTCCCCTTAGGAGAAACGGTGGGTATTGACGTAAAGAACTGGTGCGCCAAGACATTGATCCAAAACTTCAGAGAGCAAGGAAGTCAATAGGTTTGTGTTACGTAGATTCCAGCAGACAAAATTACGTGGTATATCTCACTGACTAACCTGTCAGGTCAGGTTCTCAGCTGTGATCTAAGGTAAAAAGGAGCTGCTCTGTTATTTACTCGGTCTCGACAAGTGTCATGATCTCCCTCTTGTTTTTTCCCATTGCTTCTGTTGTCGGAATGGTTAGGAACTGATTTGGCAACATTAAGTTAAGGGCTGAAGAGATGCAAGCCGCTTTCTATCAGCTCACTTTCCGTCCTCTCCTATTCCGTCCTCTTGGGAAAAGAGAACTGATGCACCAAGCTATTGATCCACAAATTCAGAGAGATAGGAAGGCAATGGCTTTATGTTACAGATATTCCAGCAGACAAAATTACGTGGTACATCACACTGAGAATCCTCTCAGGGTCTCAGCCAAGTTCTAAGGTAAACAGGAGTTGCTTTATTATTTATTCGGTTTCTACTAGCATCATGGTATCCCTCTTGTTTTTTTCCAGTTGCCTTGGAGATCGTGATGGTTAGGAACTTATTCGGCAACATTAAGTTAGTGGCTGGTGTGATGCAAGCCGCTTTCTATCAGCTCACTCTCCGTCCTCTCCTATTCCGTCCTCTTGGGAGAAGAGAACTGATGCACCAAGCTATTGATCCACAAATTCAGAGAGATAGGAAGGCAATGGCTTTATGTTACAGATATTCCAGCAGACAAAATTACGTGGTACATCACACTGAGAACCCTCTCAGGGTCTCAGCCAAGTTCTAAGGTAAACAGGAGTTGCTTTATTATTTATTCGGTTTCTACTAGCATCATGGTATCCCTCTTGTTTTTTTCCAGTTGCCTTGGAGATCGTGATGGTTAGGAACTTATTCGGCAACATTAAGTTAATGGCTGGTGTGATGCAAGCCGCTTTCTATCAGCTCACTCTCCGTCCTCTCCTATTCCGTCCTCTTGGGAGAAGAGAACTGATGCACCAAGCTATTGATCCACAAATTCAGAGAGGTAGGAAGGCAATGGCTTTATGTTACAGATATTCCAGCAGACAAAATTACGTGGTACATCACACTGAGAACCCTCTCAGGCTCTCAGCCAAGTTCTAAGGTAAACAGGAGTTGCTTTATTATTTATTCGGTTTCTACTAGCATCATGGTATCCCTCTTGTTTTTTTCCAGTTGCCTTGGAGATCGTGATGGTTAGGAACTTATTCGGCAACATTAAGTTAATGGCTGGTGTGATGCAAGCCGCTTTCTATCAGCTCACTCTCCGTCCTCTCCTATTCCGTCCTCTTGGGAGAAGAGAACTGATGCACCAAGCTATTGATCCACAAATTCAGAGAGATAGGAAGGCAATGGCTTTATGTTACAGATATTCCAGCAGACAAAATTACGTGGTACATCACACTGAGAACCCTCTCAGGGTCTCAGCCAAGTTCTAAGGTAAACAGGAGTTGCTTTATTATTTATTCGGTTTCTACTAGCATCATGGTATCCCTCTTGTTTTTTTCCAGTTGCCTTGGAGATCGTGATGGTTAGGAACTTATTCGGCAACATTAAGTTAATGGCTGGTGTGATGCAAGCCGCTTTCTATCAGCTCACTCTCCGTCCTCTCCTATTCCGTCCTCTTGGGAGAAGTGAACTGATGCACCGAGCTATTGATCCACAAATTCAGAGAGATAGGAAGGCAATGGTTTTATGTTACAGATATTCCAGCAGACAAAATTACGTGGTACATCACACTGAGAACCCTCTCAGGGTCTCAGCCAAGTTCTAAGGTAAACAGGAGTTGCTTTATTATTTATTCGGTTTCTACTAGCATCATGGTATCCCTCTTGTTTTTTTCCAGTTGCCTTGGAGATCGTGATGGTTAGGAACTTATTCGGCAACATTAAGTTAATGGCTGGTGTGATGCAAGCCGCTTTCTATCAGCTCACTCTCCGTCCTCTCCTATTCCGTCCTCTTGGGAGAAGTGAACTGATGCACCGAGCTATTGATCCACAAATTCAGAGAGATAGGAAGGCAATGGCTTTATGTTACAGATATTCCAGCAGACAAAATTACGTGGTAGATCACACTGAGAACCCTCTCAGGGTCTCAGCCAAGTTCTAAGGTAAACAGGAGTTGCTTTATTATTTATTCGGTTTCTACTAGCATCATGGTATCCCTCTTGTTTTTTTCCAGTTGCCTTGGAGATCGTGATGGTTAGGAACTTATTCGGCAACATTAAGTTAATGGCTGGTGTGATGCAAGCCGCTTTCTATCAGCTCACACTCCGTCCTCTCCTATTCCGTCCTCTTGGGAGAAGAGAACTGATGCACCAAGCTATTGATCCACAAATTCAGAGAGATAGGAAGGCAATGGCTTTATGTTACAGATATTCCAGCAGACAAAATTACGTGGTACATCACACTGAGAACCCTGTCAGGGTCTCAGCCAAGATCTAAGGTAAACAGGAGTTTTTTTTATTATTTATTCGGTTTCTACTAGCATCATGGTATCCCTCTTGTTTTTTTCCAGTTGCCTTGGAGATCGTGATGGTTAGGAACTTATTCGGCAACATTAAGTTAATGGCTGGTGTGATGCAGGCCGCTTTCTATCAGCTCACTCTCCGTCCTCTCCTATTCCGTCCTCTTGGGAGAAGAGAAGTGATGCACCAAGCTATTGATCCACAAATTCAGAGAGATAGGAAGGCAATGGCTTTATGTTACAGATATCCCAGCAGACAAAATTACGTGGTACATCACACTGAGAACCCTGTCAGGGTCTCAGCCAAGATCTAAGGTAAACAGGAGTTGCTTTATTATTTATTCGGTTTCTACTAGCATCATGGTATCCCTCTTGTTTTTTTCCAGTTGCCTTGGAGATCGTGATGGTTAGGAACTTATTCGGCAACATTAAGTTAATGGCTGGTGTGATGCAAGCCGCTTTCTATCAGCTCACTCTCCGTCCTCTCCTATTCCGTCCTCTTGGGAGAAGAGAACTGATGCACCAAGCTATTGATCCACAAATTCAGAGAGATAGGAAGGCAATGGCTTTATGTTACAGATATTCCAGCAGACAAAATTACGTGGTACATCACACTGAGAACCCTGTCAGGGTCTCAGCCAAGTTCTAAGGTAAACAGGAGTTGCTTTATTATTTATTCGGTTTCTACTAGCTTCATGGTATCCCTCTTGTTTTTTCCAGTTGCCTTGGAGATCGTGATGGTTAGGAACTTATCCGGCAACATTAAGTTAATGGCTGGTGTGATGCAAGCCGCTTTCTATCAGCTCACTCTCCGTCCTCTCCTATTCCGTCCTCTTGGGAGAAGAGAACTGATGCACCAAGCTATTGATCCACAAATTCAGAGAGATAGGAAGGCAATGGCTTTATGTTACAGATATTCCAGCAGACAAAATTACGTGGTACATCACACTGAGAACCCTGTCAGGGTCTCAGCCAAGATCTAAGGTAAACAGGAGTTGCTTTATTATTTATTCGGTTTCTACTAGCATCATGGTATCCCTCTTGTTTTTTTCCAGTTGCCTTGGAGATCGTGATGGTTAGGAACTTATTCGGCAACATTAAGTTAATGGCTGGTGTGATGCAAGCCGCTTTCTATCAGCTCACACTCCGTCCTCTCCTATTCCGTCCTCTTGGGAGAAGAGAACTGATGCACCAAGCTATTGATCCACAAATTCAGAGAGATAGGGAGGCAATGGCTTTATGTTACAGATATTCCAGGAGACAAAATTACGTGGTACATCACACTGAGAACCTTGTCAGGGTCTCAGCCAAGATCTAAGGTAAACAGGAGTTTTTTTTATTATTTATTCGGTTTCTACTAGCATCATGGTATCCCTCTTGTTTTTTTCCAGTTGCCTTGGAGATCGTGATGGTTAGGAACTTATTCGGCAACATTAAGTTAATGGCTGGTGTGATGCAAGCCGCTTTCTATCAGCTCACTCTCCATCCTCTCCTATTCCGTCCTCTTGGGAGAAGAGAACTGATGCACCAAGCTATTGATCCACAAATTCAGAGAGATAGGAAGGCAATGGCTTTATGTTACAGATATTCCAGCAGACAAAATTACGTGGTACATCACACTGAGAACCCTGTCAGGGTCTCAGCCAAGATGTAAGGGAAACAGGAGCTGCTTTATTATTTATTCGGTTTCTACTAGCATCATGGTATCCCTCTTGTTTTTTTCCAGTTGCCTTGGAGATCGTGATGGTTAGGAACTTATTCGGCAACATTAAGTTAATGGCTGGTGTGATGCAAGCCGCTTTCTATCAGCTCACTCTCCGTCCTCTCCTATTCCGTCCTCTTGGGAGAAGAGAACTGATGCACCAAGCTATTGATCCACAAATTCAGAGAGATAGGAAGGCAATGGCTTTATGTTACAGATATTCCAGCAGACAAAATTACGTGGTACATCACACTGAGAACCCTGTCAGGGTCTCAGCCAAGATCTAAGGTAAACAGGAGTTTTTTTTATTATTTATTCGGTTTCTACTAGCATCATGGTATCCCTCTTGTTTTTTTCCAGTTGCCTTGGAGATCGTGATGGTTAGGAACTTATTCGGCAACATTAAGTTAATGGCTGGTGTGATGCAAGCCGCTTTCTATCAGCTCACTCTCCGTCCTCTCCTATTCCGTCCTCTTGGGAGAAGAGAACTGATGCACCAAGCTATTGATCCACAAATTCAGAGAGATAGGAAGGCAATGGCTTTATGTTACAGATATACCAGCAGACAAAATTACGTGGTACATCACACTGAGAACCCTGTCAGGGTCTCAGCCAAGATCTAAGGTAAACAGGAGTTGCTTTATTATTTATTCGGTTTCTACTAGCATCATGGTATCCCTCTTGTTTTTTTCCAGTTGCCTTGGAGATCGTGATGGTTAGAAACTTATTCGGCAACATTAAGTTAATGGCTGGTGTGATGCAAGCCGCTTTCTATCAGCTCACTCTCCGTCCTCTCCTATTCCGTCCTCTTGGGAGAAGAGAACTGATGCACCAAGCTATTGATCCACAAATTCAGAGAGATAGGAAGGCAATGGCTTTATGTTACAGATATTCCAGCAGACAAAATTACGTGGTACATCACACTGAGAACCCTCTCAGGGTCTCAGCCAAGTTCTAAGGTAAACAGGAGTTGCTTTATTATTTATTCGGTTTCTACTAGCTTCATGGTATCCCTCTTGTTTTTTTCCAGTTGCCTTGGAGATCGTGATGGTTAGGAACTTATACGGCAACATTAAGTTAATGGCTGGTGTGATGCAAGCCGCTTTCTATCAGCTCACTCTCCGTCCTCTCCTATTCCGTCCTCTTGGGAGAAGAGAACTGATGCACCAAGCTATTGATCCACAAATTCAGAGAGATAGGAAGGCAATGGCTTTATGTTACAGATATTTCAGCAGACAAAATTACGTGGTACATCACACTGAGAACCCTGTCAGGGTTCAGCCAAGATCTAAGGTAAACAGGAGTTGCTTTATTATTTATTCGGTTTCTACTAGCATCATGGTATCCCTCTTGTTTCTTCCAGTTGCCTTGGAGATCGTGATGGTTAGGAACTTATTCGGCAACATTAAGTTAATGGCTGGTGTGATGCAAGCCGCTTTCTATCAGCTTACACTCCGTCCTCTCCTATTCCGTCCTCTTGGGAGAAGAGAACTGATGCACCAAGCTATTGATCCACAAATTCAGAGAGATAGGAAGGCTATGGCTTTATGTTACAGATATTCCAGCAGACAAAATTACGTGGTACATCACACTGAGAACCCTGTCAGGGTCTCAGCCAAGATCTAAGGTAAACAGGAGTTTTTTTTATTATTTATTCGGTTTCTACTAGCATCATGGTATCTCTCTTGTTTTTTTCCAGTTGCCTTGGAGATCGTGATGGTTAGGAACTTATTCGGCAACATTAAGTTAATAGCTGGTGTGATGCAAGCCGCTTTCTATCAGCTCACACTCCGTCATCTCCTATTCCGTCCTCTTGGGAGAAGAGAACTGATGCACCAAGCTATTGATCCACAAATTCAGAGAGATAGGAAGGCAATGGCTTTATGTTACAGATATTCCAGCAGACAAAATTACGTGGTACATCACACTGAGAACCCTGTCAGGGTCTCAGCCAAGATCTAAGGTAAACAGGAGTTGCTTTATTATTTATTCGGTTTCTACTAGCATCATGGTATCCCTCTTGTTTTTTTCCAGTTGCCTTGGAGATCGTGATGGTTAGGAACTTATTCGGCAACATTAAGTTAATGGCTGGTGTGATGCAAGCCGCTTTCTATCAGCTCACTCTCCGTCCTCTCCTATTCCGTCCTCTTGGGAGAAGAGAACTGATGCACCAAGCTATTGATCGACAAATTCAGAGAGATAGGAAAGCAATGGCTTTATGTTACAGATATTCCAGCAGACAAAATTACGTGGTACATCACACTGAGAACCCTGTCAGGTTCTCAGCCAAGATGTAAGGTAAACAGGAGTTGCTTTATTATTTATTCGGTTTCTACTAGCATCATGGTATCCCTCTTGTTTTTTTCCAGTTGCCTTGGAGATCGTGATGGTTAGGAACTTATTCGGCAACATTTAAGTTAATGGCTGGTGTGATGCAAGCCGCTTTCTATCAGCTCACTCTCCGTCCTCTCCTATTCCGTCCTCTTGGGAGAAGAGAACTGATGCACCAAGCTATTGATCCACAAATTCAGAGAGATAGGAAGGCAATGGCTTTATGTTACAGATATTCCAGCAGACAAAATTACGTGGTACATCACACTGAGAACCCTCTCAGGCTCTCAGCCAAGTTCTAAGGTAAACAGGAGTTGCTTTATTATTTATTCGGTTTCTACTAGCATCATGGTATCCCTCTTGTTTTTTTCCAGTTGCCTTGGAGATCGTGATGGTTAGGAACTTATTCGGCAACATTAAGTTAATGGCTGGTGTGATGCAAGCCGCTTTCTATCAGCTCACTCTCCGTCCTCTCCTATTCCGTCCTCTTGGGAGAAGTGAACTGATGCACCGAGCTATTGATCCACAAATTCAGAGAGATAGGAAGGCAATGGTTTTATGTTACAGATATTCCAGCAGACAAAATTACGTGGTACATCACACTGAGAACCCTCTCAGGGTCTCAGCCAAGTTCTAAGGTAAACAGGAGTTGCTTTATTATTTATTCGGTTTCTACTAGCATCATGGTATCCCTCTTGTTTTTTTCCAGTTGCCTTGGAGATCGTGATGGTTAGGAACTTATTCGGCAACATTAAGTTAATGGCTGGTGTGATGCAAGCCGCTTTCTATCAGCTCACTCTCCGTCCTCTCCTATTCCGTCCTCTTGGGAGAAGTGAACTGATGCACCGAGCTATTGATCCACAAATTCAGAGAGATAGGAAGGCAATGGCTTTATGTTACAGATATTCCAGCAGACAAAATTACGTGGTAGATCACACTGAGAACCCTCTCAGGGTCTCAGCCAAGTTCTAAGGTAAACAGGAGTTGCTTTATTATTTATTCGGTTTCTACTAGCATCATGGTATCCCTCTTGTTTTTTTCCAGTTGCCTTGGAGATCGTGATGGTTAGGAACTTATTCGGCAACATTAAGTTAATGGCTGGTGTGATGCAAGCCGCTTTCTATCAGCTCACACTCCGTCCTCTCCTATTCCGTCCTCTTGGGAGAAGAGAACTGATGCACCAAGCTATTGATCCACAAATTCAGAGAGATAGGAAGGCAATGGCTTTATGTTACAGATATTCCAGCAGACAAAATTACGTGGTACATCACACTGAGAACCCTGTCAGGGTCTCAGCCAAGATCTAAGGTAAACAGGAGTTTTTTTTATTATTTATTCGGTTTCTACTAGCATCATGGTATCCCTCTTGTTTTTTTCCAGTTGCCTTGGAGATCGTGATGGTTAGGAACTTATTCGGCAACATTAAGTTAATGGCTGGTGTGATGCAGGCCGCTTTCTATCAGCTCACTCTCCGTCCTCTCCTATTCCGTCCTCTTGGGAGAAGAGAAGTGATGCACCAAGCTATTGATCCACAAATTCAGAGAGATAGGAAGGCAATGGCTTTATGTTACAGATATCCCAGCAGACAAAATTACGTGGTACATCACACTGAGAACCCTGTCAGGGTCTCAGCCAAGATCTAAGGTAAACAGGAGTTGCTTTATTATTTATTCGGTTTCTACTAGCATCATGGTATCCCTCTTGTTTTTTTCCAGTTGCCTTGGAGATCGTGATGGTTAGGAACTTATTCGGCAACATTAAGTTAATGGCTGGTGTGATGCAAGCCGCTTTCTATCAGCTCACTCTCCGTCCTCTCCTATTCCGTCCTCTTGGGAGAAGAGAACTGATGCACCAAGCTATTGATCCACAAATTCAGAGAGATAGGAAGGCAATGGCTTTATGTTACAGATATTCCAGCAGACAAAATTACGTGGTACATCACACTGAGAACCCTGTCAGGGTCTCAGCCAAGTTCTAAGGTAAACAGGAGTTGCTTTATTATTTATTCGGTTTCTACTAGCTTCATGGTATCCCTCTTGTTTTTTTCCAGTTGCCTTGGAGATCGTGATGGTTAGGAACTTATCCGGCAACATTAAGTTAATGGCTGGTGTGATGCAAGCCGCTTTCTATCAGCTCACTCTCCGTCCTCTCCTATTCCGTCCTCTTGGGAGAAGAGAACTGATGCACCAAGCTATTGATCCACAAATTCAGAGAGATAGGAAGGCAATGGCTTTATGTTACAGATATTCCAGCAGACAAAATTACGTGGTACATCACACTGAGAACCCTGTCAGGGTCTCAGCCAAGATCTAAGGTAAACAGGAGTTGCTTTATTATTTATTCGGTTTCTACTAGCATCATGGTATCCCTCTTGTTTTTTTCCAGTTGCCTTGGAGATCGTGATGGTTAGGAACTTATTCGGCAACATTAAGTTAATGGCTGGTGTGATGCAAGCCGCTTTCTATCAGCTCACACTCCGTCCTCTCCTATTCCGTCCTCTTGGGAGAAGAGAACTGATGCACCAAGCTATTGATCCACAAATTCAGAGAGATAGGAAGGCAATGGCTTTATGTTACAGATATTCCAGGAGACAAAATTACGTGGTACATCACACTGAGAACCTTGTCAGGGTCTCAGCCAAGATCTAAGGTAAACAGGAGTTTTTTTTATTATTTATTCGGTTTCTACTAGCATCATGGTATCCCTCTTGTTTTTTTCCAGTTGCCTTGGAGATCGTGATGGTTAGGAACTTATTCGGCAACATTAAGTTAATGGCTGGTGTGATGCAAGCCGCTTTCTATCAGCTCACTCTCCATCCTCTCCTATTCCGTCCTCTTGGGAGAAGAGAACTGATGCACCAAGCTATTGATCCACAAATTCAGAGAGATAGGAAGGCAATGGCTTTATGTTACAGATATTCCAGCAGACAAAATTACGTGGTACATCACACTGAGAACCCTGTCAGGGTCTCAGCCAAGATGTAAGGGAAACAGGAGCTGCTTTATTATTTATTCGGTTTCTACTAGCATCATGGTATCCCTCTTGTTTTTTTCCAGTTGCCTTGGAGATCGTGATGGTTAGGAACTTATTCGGCAACATTAAGTTAATGGCTGGTGTGATGCAAGCCGCTTTCTATCAGCTCACTCTCCGTCCTCTCCTATTCCGTCCTCTTGGGAGAAGAGAACTGATGCACCAAGCTATTGATCCACAAATTCAGAGAGATAGGAAGGCAATGGCTTTATGTTACAGATATTCCAGCAGACAAAATTACGTGGTACATCACACTGAGAACCCTGTCAGGGTCTCAGCCAAGATCTAAGGTAAACAGGAGTTTTTTTTATTATTTATTCGGTTTCTACTAGCATCATGGTATCCCTCTTGTTTTTTTCCAGTTGCCTTGGAGATCGTGATGGTTAGGAACTTATTCGGCAACATTAAGTTAATGGCTGGTGTGATGCAAGCCGCTTTCTATCAGCTCACTCTCCGTCCTCTCCTATTCCGTCCTCTTGGGAGAAGAGAACTGATGCACCAAGCTATTGATCCACAAATTCAGAGAGATAGGAAGGCAATGGCTTTATGTTACAGATATACCAGCAGACAAAATTACGTGGTACATCACACTGAGAACCCTGTCAGGGTCTCAGCCAAGATCTAAGGTAAACAGGAGTTGCTTTATTATTTATTCGGTTTCTACTAGCATCATGGTATCCCTCTTGTTTTTTTCCAGTTGCCTTGGAGATCGTGATGGTTAGAAACTTATTCGGCAACATTAAGTTAATGGCTGGTGTGATGCAAGCCGCTTTCTATCAGCTCACTCTCCGTCCTCTCCTATTCCGTCCTCTTGGGAGAAGAGAACTGATGCACCAAGCTATTGATCCACAAATTCAGAGAGATAGGAAGGCAATGGCTTTATGTTACAGATATTCCAGCAGACAAAATTACGTGGTACATCACACTGAGAACCCTCTCAGGGTCTCAGCCAAGTTCTAAGGTAAACAGGAGTTGCTTTATTATTTATTCGGTTTCTACTAGCTTCATGGTATCCCTCTTGTTTTTTTCCAGTTGCCTTGGAGATCGTGATGGTTAGGAACTTATACGGCAACATTAAGTTAATGGCTGGTGTGATGCAAGCCGCTTTCTATCAGCTCACTCTCCGTCCTCTCCTATTCCGTCCTCTTGGGAGAAGAGAACTGATGCACCAAGCTATTGATCCACAAATTCAGAGAGATAGGAAGGCAATGGCTTTATGTTACAGATATTTCAGCAGACAAAATTACGTGGTACATCACACTGAGAACCCTGTCAGGGTTCAGCCAAGATCTAAGGTAAACAGGAGTTGCTTTATTATTTATTCGGTTTCTACTAGCATCATGGTATCCCTCTTGTTTCTTCCAGTTGCCTTGGAGATCGTGATGGTTAGGAACTTATTCGGCAACATTAAGTTAATGGCTGGTGTGATGCAAGCCGCTTTCTATCAGCTTACACTCCGTCCTCTCCTATTCCGTCCTCTTGGGAGAAGAGAACTGATGCACCAAGCTATTGATCCACAAATTCAGAGAGATAGGAAGGCTATGGCTTTATGTTACAGATATTCCAGCAGACAAAATTACGTGGTACATCACACTGAGAACCCTGTCAGGGTCTCAGCCAAGATCTAAGGTAAACAGGAGTTTTTTTAATTATTTATTCGGTTTCTACTAGCATCATGGTATCTCTCTTGTTTTTTTCCAGTTGCCTTGGAGATCGTGATGGTTAGGAACTTATTCGGCAACATTAAGTTAATAGCTGGTGTGATGCAAGCCGCTTTCTATCAGCTCACACTCCGTCATCTCCTATTCCGTCCTCTTGGGAGAAGAGAACTGATGCACCAAGCTATTGATCCACAAATTCAGAGAGATAGGAAGGCAATGGCTTTATGTTACAGATATTCCAGCAGACAAAATTACGTGGTACATCACACTGAGAACCCTGTCAGGGTCTCAGCCAAGATCTAAGGTAAACAGGAGTTGCTTTATTATTTATTCGGTTTCTACTAGCATCATGGTATCCCTCTTGTTTTTTTCCAGTTGCCTTGGAGATCGTGATGGTTAGGAACTTATTCGGCAACATTAAGTTAATGGCTGGTGTGATGCAAGCCGCTTTCTATCAGCTCACTCTCCGTCCTCTCCTATTCCGTCCTCTTGGGAGAAGAGAACTGATGCACCAAGCTATTGATCGACAAATTCAGAGAGATAGGAAAGCAATGGCTTTATGTTACAGATATTCCAGCAGACAAAATTACGTGGTACATCACACTGAGAACCCTGTCAGGTTCTCAGCCAAGATGTAAGGTAAACAGGAGTTGCTTTATTATTTATTCGGTTTCTACTAGCATCATGGTATCCCTCTTGTTTTTTTCCAGTTGCCTTGGAGATCGTGATGGTTAGGAACTTATTCGGCAACATTTAAGTTAATGGCTGGTGTGATGCAAGCCGCTTTCTATCAGCTCACTCTCCGTCCTCTCCTATTCCGTCCTCTTGGGAGAAGAGAACTGATGCACCAAGCTATTGATCCACAAATTCAGAGAGATAGGAAGGCAATGGCTTTATGTTACAGATATTCCAGCAGACAAAATTACGTGGTACATCACACTGAGAACCCTGTCAGGGTCTCAGCCAAGTTCTAAGGTAAACAGGAGTTGCTTTATTATTTATTCGGTTTCTACTAGCTTCATGGTATCCCTCTTGTTTTTTTCCAGTTGCCTTGGAGATCGTGATGGTTAGGAACTTATCCGGCAACATTAAGTTAATGGCTGGTGTGATGCAAGCCGCTTTCTATCAGCTCACTCTCCGTCCTCTCCTATTCCGTCCTCTTGGGAGAAGAGAACTGATGCACCAAGCTATTGATCCACAAATTCAGAGAGATAGGAAGGCAATGGCTTTATGTTACAGATATTCCAGCAGACAAAATTACGTGGTACATCACACTGAGAACCCTGTCAGGGTCTCAGCCAAGATCTAAGGTAAACAGGAGTTGCTTTATTATTTATTCGGTTTCTACTAGCATCATGGTATCCCTCTTGTTTTTTTCCAGTTGCCTTGGAGATCGTGATGGTTAGGAACTTATTCGGCAACATTAAGTTAATGGCTGGTGTGATGCAAGCCGCTTTCTATCAGCTCACACTCCGTCCTCTCCTATTCCGTCCTCTTGGGAGAAGAGAACTGATGCACCAAGCTATTGATCCACAAATTCAGAGAGATAGGAAGGCAATGGCTTTATGTTACAGATATTCCAGCAGACAAAATTACGTGGTACATCACACTGAGAACCCTGTCAGGGTCTCAGCCAAGATGTAAGGGAAACAGGAGCTGCTTTATTATTTATTCGGTTTCTACTAGCATCATGGTATCCCTCTTGTTTTTTTCCAGTTGCCTTGGAGATCGTGATGGTTAGGAACTTATTCGGCAACATTAAGTTAATGGCTGGTGTGATGCAAGCCGCTTTCTATCAGCTCACTCTCCGTCCTCTCCTATTCCGTCCTCTTGGGAGAAGAGAACTGATGCACCAAGCTATTGATCCACAAATTCAGAGAGATAGGAAGGCAATGGCTTTATGTTACAGATATTCCAGCAGACAAAATTACGTGGTACATCACACTGAGAACCCTGTCAGGGTCTCAGCCAAGATCTAAGGTAAACAGGAGTTTTTTTTATTATTTATTCGGTTTCTACTAGCATCATGGTATCCCTCTTGTTTTTTTCCAGTTGCCTTGGAGATCGTGATGGTTAGGAACTTATTCGGCAACATTAAGTTAATGGCTGGTGTGATGCAAGCCGCTTTCTATCAGCTCACTCTCCGTCCTCTCCTATTCCGTCCTCTTGGGAGAAGAGAACTGATGCACCAAGCTATTGATCCACAAATTCAGAGAGATAGGAAGGCAATGGCTTTATGTTACAGATATACCAGCAGACAAAATTACGTGGTACATCACACTGAGAACCCTGTCAGGGTCTCAGCCAAGATCTAAGGTAAACAGGAGTTGCTTTATTATTTATTCGGTTTCTACTAGCATCATGGTATCCCTCTTGTTTTTTTCCAGTTGCCTTGGAGATCGTGATGGTTAGAAACTTATTCGGCAACATTAAGTTAATGGCTGGTGTGATGCAAGCCGCTTTCTATCAGCTCACTCTCCGTCCTCTCCTATTCCGTCCTCTTGGGAGAAGAGAACTGATGCACCAAGCTATTGATCCACAAATTCAGAGAGATAGGAAGGCAATGGCTTTATGTTACAGATATTCCAGCAGACAAAATTACGTGGTACATCACACTGAGAACCCTCTCAGGGTCTCAGCCAAGTTCTAAGGTAAACAGGAGTTGCTTTATTATTTATTCGGTTTCTACTAGCTTCATGGTATCCCTCTTGTTTTTTTCCAGTTGCCTTGGAGATCGTGATGGTTAGGAACTTATACGGCAACATTAAGTTAATGGCTGGTGTGATGCAAGCCGCTTTCTATCAGCTCACTCTCCGTCCTCTCCTATTCCGTCCTCTTGGGAGAAGAGAACTGATGCACCAAGCTATTGATCCACAAATTCAGAGAGATAGGAAGGCAATGGCTTTATGTTACAGATATTTCAGCAGACAAAATTACGTGGTACATCACACTGAGAACCCTGTCAGGGTTCAGCCAAGATCTAAGGTAAACAGGAGTTGCTTTATTATTTATTCGGTTTCTACTAGCATCATGGTATCCCTCTTGTTTCTTCCAGTTGCCTTGGAGATCGTGATGGTTAGGAACTTATTCGGCAACATTAAGTTAATGGCTGGTGTGATGCAAGCCGCTTTCTATCAGCTTACACTCCGTCCTCTCCTATTCCGTCCTCTTGGGAGAAGAGAACTGATGCACCAAGCTATTGATCCACAAATTCAGAGAGATAGGAAGGCTATGGCTTTATGTTACAGATATTCCAGCAGACAAAATTACGTGGTACATCACACTGAGAACCCTGTCAGGGTCTCAGCCAAGATCTAAGGTAAACAGGAGTTTTTTTAATTATTTATTCGGTTTCTACTAGCATCATGGTATCTCTCTTGTTTTTTTCCAGTTGCCTTGGAGATCGTGATGGTTAGGAACTTATTCGGCAACATTAAGTTAATAGCTGGTGTGATGCAAGCCGCTTTCTATCAGCTCACACTCCGTCATCTCCTATTCCGTCCTCTTGGGAGAAGAGAACTGATGCACCAAGCTATTGATCCACAAATTCAGAGAGATAGGAAGGCAATGGCTTTATGTTACAGATATTCCAGCAGACAAAATTACGTGGTACATCACACTGAGAACCCTGTCAGGGTCTCAGCCAAGATCTAAGGTAAACAGGAGTTTTTTTTATTATTTATTCGGTTTCTACTAGCATCATGGTATCCCTCTTGTTTTTTTCCAGTTGCCTTGGAGATCGTGATGGTTAGGAACTTATTCGGCAACATTAAGTTAATGGCTGGTGTGATGCAAGCCGCTTTCTATCAGCTCACTCTCCGTCCTCTCCTATTCCGTCCTCTTGGGAGAAGAGAACTGATGCACCAAGCTATTGATCCACAAATTCAGAGAGATAGGAAGGCAATGGCTTTATGTTACAGATATACCAGCAGACAAAATTACGTGGTACATCACACTGAGAACCCTGTCAGGGTCTCAGCCAAGATCTAAGGTAAACAGGAGTTGCTTTATTATTTATTCGGTTTCTACTAGCATCATGGTATCCCTCTTGTTTTTTTCCAGTTGCCTTGGAGATCGTGATGGTTAGAAACTTATTCGGCAACATTAAGTTAATGGCTGGTGTGATGCAAGCCCCTTTCTATCAGCTCACTCTCCGTCCTCTCCTATTCCGTCCTCTTGGGAGAAGAGAACTGATGCACCAAGCTATTGATCCACAAATTCAGAGAGATAGGAAGGCAATGGCTTTATGTTACAGATATTCCAGCAGACAAAATTACGTGGTACATCACACTGAGAACCCTCTCAGGGTCTCAGCCAAGTTCTAAGGTAAACAGGAGTTGCTTTATTATTTATTCGGTTTCTACTAGCTTCATGGTATCCCTCTTGTTTTTTTCCAGTTGCCTTGGAGATCGTGATGGTTAGGAACTTATACGGCAACATTAAGTTAATGGCTGGTGTGATGCAAGCCGCTTTCTATCAGCTCACTCTCCGTCCTCTCCTATTCCGTCCTCTTGGGAGAAGAGAACTGATGCACCAAGCTATTGATCCACAAATTCAGAGAGATAGGAAGGCAATGGCTTTATGTTACAGATATTTCAGCAGACAAAATTACGTGGTACATCACACTGAGAACCCTGTCAGGGTTCAGCCAAGATCTAAGGTAAACAGGAGTTGCTTTATTATTTATTCGGTTTCTACTAGCATCATGGTATCCCTCTTGTTTCTTCCAGTTGCCTTGGAGATCGTGATGGTTAGGAACTTATTCGGCAACATTAAGTTAATGGCTGGTGTGATGCAAGCCGCTTTCTATCAGCTTACACTCCGTCATCTCCTATTCCGTCCTCTTGGGAGAAGAGAACTGATGCACCAAGCTATTGATCCACAAATTCAGAGAGATAGGAAGGCTATGGCTTTATGTTACAGATATTCCAGCAGACAAAATTACGTGGTACATCACACTGAGAACCCTGTCAGGGTCTCAGCCAAGATCTAAGGTAAACAGGAGTTTTTTTAATTATTTATTCGGTTTCTACTAGCATCATGGTATCTCTCTTGTTTTTTTCCAGTTGCCTTGGAGATCGTTATGGTTAGGAACTTATTCGGCAACATTAAGTTAATAGCTGGTGTGATGCAAGCCGCTTTCTATCAGCTCACACTCCGTCATCTCCTATTCCGTCCTCTTGGGAGAAGAGAACTGATGCACCAAGCTATTGATCCATAAATTCAGAGAGATAGGAAGGCAATGGCTTTATGTTACAGATATTCCAGCAGACAAAATTACGTGGTACATCACACTGAGAACCCTGTCAGGGTCTCAGCCAAGATCTAAGGTAAACAGGAGTTGCTTTATTATTTATTCGGTTTCTACTAGCATCATGGTATCCCTCTTGTTTTTTTCCAGTTGCCTTGGAGATCGTGATGGTTAGGAACTTATTCGGCAACATTAAGTTAATGGCTGGTGTGATGCAAGCCGCTTTCTATCAGCTCACTCTCCGTCCTCTCCTATTCCGTCCTCTTGGGAGAAGAGAACTGATGCACCAAGCTATTGATCGACAAATTCAGAGAGATAGGAAAGCAATGGCTTTATGTTACAGATATTCCAGCAGACAAAATTACGTGGTACATCACACTGAGAACCCTGTCAGGTTCTCAGCCAAGATGTAAGGTAAACAGGAGTTGCTTTATTATTTATTCGGTTTCTACTAGCATCATGGTATCCCTCTTGTTTTTTTCCAGTTGCCTTGGAGATCGTGATGGTTAGGAACTTATTCGGCAACATTTAAGTTAATGGCTGGTGTGATGCAAGCCGCTTTCTATCAGCTCACTCTCCGTCCTCTCCTATTCCGTCCTCTTGGGAGAAGAGAACTGATGCACCAAGCTATTGATCCACAAATTCAGAGAGATAGGAAGGCAATGGCTTTATGTTACAGATATTCCAGCAGACAAAATTACGTGGTACATCACACTGAGAACCCTCTCAGGCTCTCAGCCAAGTTCTAAGGTAAACAGGAGTTGCTTTATTATTTATTCGGTTTCTACTAGCATCATGGTATCCCTCTTGTTTTTTTCCAGTTGCCTTGGAGATCGTGATGGTTAGGAACTTATTCGGCAACATTAAGTTAATGGCTGGTGTGATGCAAGCCGCTTTCTATCAGCTCACTCTCCGTCCTCTCCTATTCCGTCCTCTTGGGAGAAGAGAACTGATGCACCAAGCTATTGATCCACAAATTCAGAGAGATAGGAAGGCAATGGCTTTATGTTACAGATATTCCAGCAGACAAAATTACGTGGCACATCACACTGAGAACCCTGTCAGGGTCTCAGCCAAGATCTAAGGTGAACAGGAGTTGCTTTATTATTTATTCGGTTTCTACTAGCATCATGGTATCCCTCTTGTTTTTTTCCAGTTGCCTTGGAGATCGTGATGGTTAGGAACTTATTCGGCAACATTAAGTTAATGGCTGGTGTGATGCAAGCCGCTTTCTATCAGCTCACACTCCGTCCTCTCCTATTCCGTCCTCTTGGGAGAAGAGAACTGATGCACCAAGCTATTGATCCACAAATTCAGAGAGATAGGAAGGCAATGGCTTTATGTTACAGATATTCCAGCAGACAAAATTACGTGGTACATCACACTGAGAACCCTGTCAGGGTCTCAGCCAAGATCTAAGGTAAACAGGAGTTGCTTTATTATTTATTCGGTTTCTACTAGCATCATGGTATCCCTCTTGTTTTTTTCCAGTTGCCTTGGAGATCGTGATGGTTAGGAACTTATTCGGCAACATTAAGTTAATGGCTGGTGTGATGCAAGCCGCTTTCTATCAGCTCACACTCCGTCCTCTCCTATTCCGTCCTCTTGGGAGAAGAGAACTGATGCACCAAGCTATTGATCCACAAATTCAGAGAGATAGGAAGGCAATGGCTTTATGTTACAGATATTCCAGCAGACAAAATTACGTGGTACATCACACTGAGAAACCTGTCAGGGTCTCAGCCAAGATCTAAGGTAAACAGGAGTTTTTTTTATTATTTATTCGGTTTCTACTAGCATCATGGTATCTCTCTTGTTTTTTTCCAGTTGCCTTGTAGATCGTGATGGTTAGGAACTTATTCGGCAACATTAAGTTAATAGCTGGTGTGATGCAAGCCGCTTTCTATCAGCTCACACTCCGTCATCTCCTATTCCGTCCTCTTGGGAGAAGAGAACTGATGCACCAAGCTATTGATCCACAAATTCAGAGAGATAGGAAGGCAATGGCTTTATGTTACAGATATTCCAGCAGACAAAATTACGTGGTACATCACACTGAGAACCCTGTCAGGGTCTCAGCCAAGATCTAAGGTAAACAGGAGTTGCTTTATTATTTATTCGGTTTCTACTAGCATCATGGTATCCCTCTTGTTTTTTTCCAGTTGCCTTGGAGATCGTGATGGTTAGGAACTTATTCGGCAACATTAAGTTAATGGCTGGTGTGATGCAAGCCGCTTTCTGTCAGCTCACTCTCCGTCCTCTCCTATTCCGTCCTCTTGGGAGAAGAGAACTGATGCACCAAGCTATTGATCCACAAATTCAGAGAGATAGGAAGGCAATGGCTTTATGTTACAGATATTCCAGCAGACAAAATTACGTGGTACATCACACTGAGAACCCTGTCAGGGTCTCAGCCAAGATCTAAGGTAAACAGGAGTTGCTTTATTATTTATTCGGTTTCTACTAGCATCATGGTATCCCTCTTGTTTTTTTCCAGTTGCCTTGGAGATCGTGATGGTTAGGAACTTATTCGGCAACATTAAGTTAATGGCTATTGTGATGCAAGCCGCTTTCTATCAGCTCACTCTTCGTCCTCTCCTATTCCGTCCTCTTGGGAGAAGAGAACTGATGCACCAAACTATTGATCCACAAATTCACAGAGATAGGAAGGCAATGGCTTTATGTTACAGATATTCCAGCAGACAAAATTACGTGGTACATCACACTGAGAACCCTCTCAGGGTCTCAGCCAAGTTCTAAGGTAAACAGGAGTTGCTTTATTATTTATTCGGTTTCTACTAGCATCATGGTATCCCTCTTGTTTTTTTGCAGTTGCCTTGGAGATCGTGATGGTTAGGAACTTATTCGGCAACATTAAGTTAATGGCTGGTGTGATGCAAGCCGCTTTCTATCAGCTCACTCTCCGTCCTCTCCTATTCCGTCCTCTTGGGAGAAGAGAACTGATGCACCAAGCTATTGATCCACAAATTCAGAGAGATAGGAAGGCAATGGCTTTATGTTACTGATATTCCAGCAGACAAAATTACGTGGTACATCACACTGAGAACCCTGTCAGGGTCTCAGCCAAGATCTAAGGTAAACAGGAGTTGCTTTATTATTTATTCGGTTTCTACTAGCATCATGGTATCCCTCTTGTTTTTTTCCAGTTGCCTTGGAGATCGTGATGGTTAGGAACTTATTCGGCAACATTAAGTTAATGGCTGGTGTGATGCAAGCCGCTTTCTGTCAGCTCACTCTCCGTCCTCTCCTATTCCGTCCTCTTGGGAGAAGAGAACTGATGCACCAAGCTATTGATCCACAAATTCAGAGAGATAGGAAGGCAATGGCTTTATGTTACAGATATTCCAGCAGACAAAATTAGGTGGTACATCACACTGAGAACCCTCTCAGGGTCTCAGCCAAGTTCTAAGGTAAACAGGAGTTGCTTTATTATTTATTCGGTTTCTACTAGCATCATGGTATCCCTCTTGTTTTTTTCCAGTTGCCTTGGAGATCGTGATGGTTAGGACTTATTCGGCAACATTAAGTTAATGGCTGGTGTGATGCAAGCCGCTTTCTATCAGCTCACTCTCCGTCCTCTCCTATTCCGTCCTCTTGGGAGAAGAGAACTGATGCACCAAGCTATTGATCCACAAATTCAGAGAGATAGGAAGGCAATGGCTTTATGTTACAGATATTCCAGCAGACAAAATTACGTGGTACATCACACTGAGAACCCTGTCAGGGTCTCAGCCAAGATCTAAGGTAAACAGGAGTTGCTTTATTATTTATTCGGTTTCTACTAGCATCATGGTATCCCTCTTGTTTTTTTCCAGTTGCCTTGGAGATCGTGATGGTTAGGAACTTATTCGGCAACATTAAGTTAATGGCTGGTGTGATGCAAGCCGCTTTCTATCAGCTCACTCTCCGTCCTCTCCTATTCCGTCCTCTTGGGAGAAGAGAACTGATGCACCAAACTATTGATCCACAAATTCATAGAGATAGGAAGGCAATGGCTTTATGTTACAGATATTCCAGCAGACAAAATTATGTGGTACATCACACTGAGAACCCTGTCAGGGTCTCAGCCAAGATCTAAGGTAAACAGGAGTTGCTTTATGATTTATTCGGTTTCTACTAGCATCATGGTATCCCTCTTGTTTTTTTCCAGTTCCCTTGGAGATCGTGATGGTTAGGAACTTATTCGGCAACATTAAGTTAATGGCTGGTGTGATGCAAGCCGCTTTCTATCAGCTCACTCTCCGTCCTCTCCTATTCCGTCCTCTTGGGAGAAGAGAACTGATGCACCAAGCTATTGATCCACAAATTCAGAGAGATAGGAAGGCAATGGCTTTATGTTACAGATATTCCAGCAGACAAAATTACGTGGTACATCACACTGAGAACCCTGTCAGGGTCTCAGCCAAGATCTAAGGTAAACAGGAGTTGCTTTATTTTTTATTCGGTTTCTACTAGCATCATGGTATCCCTCTTGTTTTTTTCCAGTTGCCTTGGAGATCGTGATGGTTAGGAACTTATTCGGCAACATTAAGTTAATGGCTGGTGTGATGCAAGCCGCTTTCTATCAGCTCACACTCCGTCCTCTCCTATTCCGTCCTCTTGGGAGAAGAGAACTGATGCACCAAGCTATTGATCCACAAATTCAGAGAGATAGGAAGGCAATGGCTTTATGTTACAGATATTCCAGCAGACAAAATTACGTGGTACATCACACTGAGAACCCTGTCAGGGTCTCAGCCAAGATCTAAGGTAATCAGGAGTTTTTTTTATTATTTATTCGGTTTCTACTAGCATCATGGTATCTCCCTTGTTTTTTTCCAGTTGCCTTGGAGATCGTGATGGTTAGGAACTTATTCGGCAACATTAAGTTAATAGCTGGTGTGATGCAAGCCGCTTTCTATCAGCTCACTCTCCGTCCTCTCCTATTCCGTCCTCTTGGGAGAAGAGAACTGATGCACCAAGCTATTGATCCACAAATTCAGAGAGATAGGAAGGCAATGGCTTTATGTTACTGATATTCCAGCAGACAAAATTACGTGGTACATCACACTGAGAACCCTGTCAGGGTCTCAGCCAAGATCTAAGGTAAACAGGAGTTGCTTTATTATTTATTCGGTTTCTACTAGCATCATGGTATCCCTCTTGTTTTTTTCCAGTTGCCTTGGAGATCGTGATGGTTAGGAACTTATTCGGCAACATTAAGTTAATGGCTGGTGTGATGCAAGCCGCTTTCTGTCAGCTCACTCTCCGTCCTCTCCTATTCCGTCCTCTTGGGAGAAGAGAACTGATGCACCAAGCTATTGATCCACAAATTCAGAGAGATAGGAAGGCAATGGCTTTATGTTACAGATATTCCAGCAGACAAAATTAGGTGGTACATCACACTGAGAACCCTCTCAGGGTCTCAGCCAAGTTCTAAGGTAAACAGGAGTTGCTTTATTATTTATTCGGTTTCTACTAGCATCATGGTATCCCTCTTGTTTTTTTCCAGTTGCCTTGGAGATCGTGATGGTTAGGACTTATTCGGCAACATTAAGTTAATGGCTGGTGTGATGCAAGCCGCTTTCTATCAGCTCACTCTCCGTCCTCTCCTATTCCGTCCTCTTGGGAGAAGAGAACTGATGCACCAAGCTATTGATCCACAAATTCAGAGAGATAGGAAGGCAATGGCTTTATGTTACAGATATTCCAGCAGACAAAATTACGTGGTACATCACACTGAGAACCCTGTCAGGGTCTCAGCCAAGATCTAAGGTAAACAGGAGTTGCTTTATTATTTATTTGGTTTCTACTAGCATCATGGTATCCCTCTTGTTTTTTTCCAGTTGCCTTGGAGATCGTGATGGTTAGGAACTTATTCAGCAACATTAAGTTAATGGCTGGTGTGATGCAAGCCGCTTTCTATCAGCTCACTCTCCGTCCTCTCCTATTCCGTCCTCTTGGGAGAAGAGAACTGATGCACCAAACTATTGATCCACAAATTCATAGAGATAGGAAGGCAATGGCTTTATGTTACAGATATTCCAGCAGACAAAATTATGTGGTACATCACACTGAGAACCCTGTCAGGGTCTCAGCCAAGATCTAAGGTAAACAGGAGTTGCTTTATGATTTATTCGGTTTCTACTAGCATCATGGTATCCCTCTTGTTTTTTTCCAGTTCCCTTGGAGATCGTGATGGTTAGGAACTTATTCGGCAACATTAAGTTAATGGCTGGTGTGATGCAAGCCGCTTTCTATCAGCTCACTCTCCGTCCTCTCCTATTCCGTCCTCTTGGGAGAAGAGAACTGATGCACCAAGCTATTGATCCACAAATTCAGAGAGATAGGAAGGCAATGGCTTTATGTTACAGATATTCCAGCAGACAAAATTACGTGGTACATCACACTGAGAACCCTGTCAGGGTCTCAGCCAAGATCTAAGGTAAACAGGAGTTGCTTTATTTTTTATTCGGTTTCTACTAGCATCATGGTATCCCTCTTGTTTTTTTCCAGTTGCCTTGGAGATCGTGATGGTTAGGAACTTATTCGGCAACATTAAGTTAATGGCTGGTGTGATGCAAGCCGCTTTCTATCAGCTCACACTCCGTCCTCTCCTATTCCGTCCTCTTGGGAGAAGAGAACTGATGCACCAAGCTATTGATCCACAAATTCAGAGAGATAGGAAGGCAATGGCTTTATGTTACAGATATTCCAGCAGACAAAATTACGTGGTACATCACACTGAGAACCCTGTCAGGGTCTCAGCCAAGATCTAAGGTAAACAGGAGTTTTTTTTATTATTTATTCGGTTTCTACTAGCATCATGGTATCTCCCTTGTTTTTTTCCAGTTGCCTTGGAGATCGTGATGGTTAGGAACTTATTCGGCAACATTAAGTTAATAGCTGGTGTGATGCAAGCCGCTTTCTATCAGCTCACACTCCGTCATCTCCTATTCCGTCCTCTTGGGAGAAGAGAACTGATGCACCGAGCTATTGATCCACAAATTCAGAGAGATAGGAAGGCAATGGCTTTATGTTACAGATATTCCAGCAGACAAAATTACGTGGTACATCACACTGAGAACCCTGTCAGGGTCTCAGCCAAGATCTAAGGTAAACAGGAGTTGCTTTATTATTTATTCGGTTTCTACTAGCATCATGGTATCCCTCTTGTTTTTTTCCAGTTGCCTTGGAGATCGTGATGGTTAGGAACTTATTCGGCAACATTAAGTTAATGGCTGGTGTGATGCAAGCCGCTTTCTATCAGCTGACTCTCCGTCCTCTCCTATTCCGTCCTCTTGGGAGAAGAGAACTGATGCACCAAGCTATTGATCCACAAATTCAGAGAGATAGGAAGGCAATGGCTTTATGTTACAGATATTCCAGCAGACAAAATTACGTGGTACATCACACTGAGAACCCTGTCAGGGTCTCAGCCAAGATGTAAGGTAAACAGGAGTTGCTTTATTATTTATTCGGTTTCTACTAGCATCATGGTATCCCTCTTGTTTTTTTCCAGTTGCCTTGGAGATCGTGATGGTTAGGAACTTATTCGGCAACATTAAGTTAATGGCTGGTGTGATGCAAGCCGCTTTCTATCAGCTCACTCTCCGTCCTCTCCTATTCCGTCCTCTTGGGAGAAGAGAACTGATGCACCAAGCTATTGATCCACAAATTCAGAGAGATAGGAAGGCAATGGCTTTATGTTACAGATATTCCAGCAGACAAAATTACGTGGTACATCACACTGAGAACCCTGTCAGGGTCTCAGCCAAGATCTAAGGTAAACAGGAGTTGCTTTATGATTTATTCGGTTTCTACTAGCATCATGGTATCCCTCTTGTTTTTTTCCAGTTGCCTTGGAGATCGTGATGGTTAGGAACTTATTCGGCAACATTAAGTTAATGGCTGGTGTGATGCAAGCCGCTTTCTATCAGCTCACTCTCCGTCCTCTCCTATTCCGTCCTCTTGGGAGAAGAGAACTGATGCACCAAGCTATTGATCCACAAATTCAGAGAGATAGGAAGGCAATGGCTTTATGTTACAGATATTCCAGCAGACAAAATTACGTGGTACATCACACTGAGAACCCTGTCAGGGTCTCAGCCAAGATCATAGGTAAACAGGAGTTTTTTTTATTATTTATTCGGTTTCTACTAGCATCATGGTATCTCCCTTGTTTTTTTCCAGTTGCCTTGGAGATCGTGATGGTTAGGAACTTATTCGGCAACATTAAGTTAATAGCTGGTGTGATGCAAGCCGCTCTCTATCAGCTCACACTCCGTCATCTCCTATTCCGTCCTCTTGGGAGAATTGAACTGATGCACCGAGCTATTGATCCACAAATTCAGAGAGATAGGAAGGCAATGGCTTTATGTTACAGATATTCCAGCAGACAAAATTACGTGGTACATCACACTGAGAACCCTGTCAGGGTCTCAGCCAAGATCTAAGGTAAACAGGAGTTGCTTTATTATTTATTCGGTTTCTACTAGCATCATGGTATCCCTCTTGTTTTTTTCCAGTTGCCTTGGAGATCGTGATGGTTAGGAACTTATTCGGCAACATTAAGTTAATGGCTGGTGTGATGCAAGCCGCTTTCTATCAGCTCACTCTCCGTCCTCTCCTATTCCGTCCTCTTGGGAGAAGAGAACTGATGCACCAAGCTATTGATCCACAAATTCAGAGAGATAGGAAGGCAATGGCTTTATGTTACAGATAATCCAGCAGACGAAATTACGTGGTACATCACACTGAGAACCCTGTCAGGGTCTCAGCCAAGATGTAAGGTAAACAGGAGTTGCTTTATGATTTATTCGGTTTCTACTAGCATCATGGTATCCCTCTTGTTTTTTTCCAGTTGCCTTGGAGATCGTGATGGTTAGGAACTTATTCGGCAACATTAAGTTAATGGCTGGTGTGATGCAAGCCGCTTTCTATCAGCTCACTCTCCGTCCTCTCCTATTCCGTCCTCTTGGGAGAAGAGAACTGATGCACCAAGCTATTGATCCACAAATTCAGAGAGATAGGAAGGCAATGGCTTTATGTTACAGATATTCCAGCAGACAAAATTACGTGGTACATCACACTGAGAACCCTGTCAGGGTCTCAGCCAAGATCATAGGTAAACAGGAGTTTTTTTTATTATTTATTCGGTTTCTACTAGCATCATGGTATCTCCCTTGTTTTTTTCCAGTTGCCTTGGAGATCGTGATGGTTAGGAACTTATTCGGCAACATTAAGTTAATAGCTGGTGTGATGCAAGCCGCTTTCTATCAGCTCACACTCCGTCATCTCCTATTCCGTCCTCTTGGGAGAATTGAACTGATGCACCGAGCTATTGATCCACAAATTCAGAGAGATAGGAAGGCAATGGCTTTATGTTACAGATATTCCAGCAGACAAAATTACGTGGTACATCACACTGAGAACCCTGTCAGGGTCTCAGCCAAGATCTAAGGTAAACAGGAGTTGCTTTATTATTTATTCGGTTTCTACTAGCATCATGGTATCCCTCTTGTTTTTTTCCAGTTGCCTTGGAGATCGTGATGGTTAGGAACTTATTCGGCAACATTAAGTTAATGGCTGGTGTGATGCAAGCCGCTTTCTATCAGCTCACTCTCCGTCCTCTCCTATTCCGTCCTCTTGGGAGAAGAGAACTGATGCACCAAGCTATTGATCCACAAATTCAGAGAGATAGGAAGGCAATGGCTTTATGTTACAGATAATCCAGCAGACGAAATTACGTGGTACATCACACTGAGAACCCTGTCAGGGTCTCAGCCAAGATGTAAGGTAAACAGGAGTTGCTTTATTATTTATTCGGTTTCTACTAGCATCATGGTATCCCTCTTGTTTTTTTCCAGTTGCCTTGGAGATCGTGATGGTTAGGAACTTATTCGGCAACATTAAGTTAATGGCTGGTGTGATGCAAGCCGCTTTCTATCAGCTCACTCTCCGTCCTCTCCTATTCCGTCCTCTTGGGAGAAGAGAACTGATGCACCAAGCTATTGATCCACAAATTCAGAGAGATAGGAAGGCAATGGCTTTATGTTACAGATATTCCAGCAGACAAAATTACGTGGTACATCACACTGAGAACCCTCTCAGGGTCTCAGCCAAGTTCTAAGGTAAACAGGAGTTGCTTTATTATTTATTCGGTTTCTACTAGCATCATGGTATCCCTCTTGTTTTTTTCCAGTTGCCTTGGAGATCGTGATGGTTAGGAACTTATTCGGCAACATTAAGTTAATGGCTGGTGTGATGCAAGCCGCTTTCTATCAGCTCACTCTCCGTCCTCTCCTATTCCGTCCTCTTGGGAGAAGAGAACTGATGCACCAAGCTATTGATCCACAAATTCAGAGAGATAGGAAGGCAATGGCTTTATGTTACAGATATTCCAGCAGACAAAATTACGTGGTACATCACACTGAGAACCCTGTCAGGGTCTCAGCCAAGATGTAAGGTAAACAGGAGTTGCTTTATTATTTATTCGGTTTCTACTAGCATCATGGTATCCCTCTTGTTTTTTTCCAGTTGCCTTGGAGATCGTGATGGTTAGGAACTTATTCGGCAACATTAAGTTAATGGCTGGTGTGATGCAAGCCGCTTTCTATCAGCTAACACTCCGTCCTCTCCTATTCCGTCCTCTTGGGAGAAGAGAACTGATGCACCAAGCTATTGATCCACAAATTCAGAGAGATAGGAAGGCAATGGCCTTATGTTACAGATATTCCAGCAGTCAAAATTACGTGGTACATCACACTGAGAACCCTGTCAGGGTCTCAGCCAAGATCTAAGGTAAACAGGAGTTGCTTTATTATTTATTCGGTCTCTACTAGCATCATGGTATCCCTCTTGTTTTTTTCCTGTTGCCTTGGAGATCGTGATGGTTAGGAACTTATTCGGCAACATTAAGTTAATGGCTGGTGTGATGCGAGGCGCTTTCTATCAGCTCACTCTCCATCCTCTCCTACTCCAGTCCCCTTAGGAGAAACGGTGGGTATTGACGTAAAGAACTGGTGCGCCAAGACATTGATCCAAAACTTCAGAGAGCAAGGAAGTCAATAGGTTTGTGTTACATAGATTCCAGCAGACAAAATTACGTGGTATATCTCACTGACTAACCTGTCAGGTCAGGTTCTCAGCTGTGATCTAAGGTAAAAAGGAGCTGCTCTGTTATTAACTCGGTCTCGACAAGTGTCATGATATCCCTCTTGTTTTTTCCCATTGCTTCTGTAGTCGGAATGGCTAGGAACTGATTTGGCAACATTAAGTTAAGGGCTGAAGGGATGCAAGGCGCTTTCTATCAGCTTACTCTCCGTCCTCTCGTACTCCGTCCTCTTGGGAGAAAAGAATTGATGCACCAAGCTATTGATCCACAAATTCAGAGAGATAGGAAGGCAATGGCTTTATGTTACAGATATACCAGCAGACAAAATTACGTGGTACATCACACTGAGAACCCTGTCAGGGTCTCAGCCAAGATCTAAGGTAAACAGGAGTTGCTTTATTATTTATTCGGTTTCTACTAGCATCATGGTATCCCTCTTGTTTTTTTCCAGTGACCTTGGAGATCGTGATGGTTAGGAACTTATTCGGCAACATTAAGTTAATGGCTGGTGTGATGCAAGCCGCTTTCTATCAGCTCACTCTCCGTCCTCTCCTATTCCGTCCTCTTGGGAGAAGAGAAGTGATGCACCAAGCTATTGATCCACAAATTCAGAGAGATAGGAAGGCAATGGCTTTATGTTACAGATATTCCAGCAGACAAAATTACGTGGTACATCACACTGAGAACCCTCTCAGGGTCTCAGCCAAGTTCTAAGGTAAACAGGAGTTGCTTTATTATTTATTCGGTTTCTACTAGCATCATGGTATCCCTCTTGTTTTTTTCCAGTTGCCTTGGAGATCGTGATGGTTAGGAACTTATTCGGCAACATTAAGTTAATGGCTGGTGTGATGCAAGCCGCTTTCTATCAGCTCACTCTCCGTCCTCTCCTATTCCGTCCTCTTGGGAGAAGAGAACTGATGCACCAAGCTATTGATCCACAAATTCAGAGAGATAGGAAGGCAATGGCTTTATGTTACAGATATTCCAGCAGACAAAATTACGTGGCACATCACACTGAGAACCCTGTCAGGGTCTCAGCCAAGATCTAAGGTGAACAGGAGTTGCTTTATTATTTATTCGGTTTCTACTAGCACCATGGTATCCCTCTTGTTTTTTTCCAGTTGCCTTGGAGATCGTGATGGTTAGGAACTTATTCGGCAACATTAAGTTAATGGCTGGTGTGATGCAAGCCGCTTTCTATCAGCTCACTCTCCGTCCTCTCCTATTCCGTCCTCTTGGCAGAAGAGAACTGATGCCCCAAGCTATTGATCCACAAATTCAGAGAGATAGGAAGGCAATGGCTTTATGTTACAGATATTCCAGCAGACAAAATTACGTGGTACATCACACTGAGAACCCTCTCAGGGTCTCAGCCAAGTTCTAAGGTAAACATGAGTTGCTTTATTATTTATTCGGTTTCTACTAGCATCATGGTATCCCTCTTGTTTTTTTCCAGTTGCCTTGGAGATCGTGATGGTTAGGAACTTATTCGGCAACATTAAGTTAATGGCTGGTGTGATGCAAGCCGCTTTCTATCAGCTCACTCTCCATCCTCTCCTATTCCATCCTCTTGGGAGAAGAGAACTGATGCACCAAGCTATTGATCCACAAATTCAGAGAGATAGGAAGGCAATGGCTTTATGTTACAGATATTCCAGCAGACAAAATTACGTGGTACATCACACTGAGAACCCTCTCAGGGTCTCAGCCAAGTTCTAAGGTAAACAGGAGTTGCTTTATTATTTATTCGGTTTCTACTAGCATCATGGTATCCCTCTTGTTTTTTTCCAGTTGCCTTGGAGATCGTGATGGTTAGGAACTTATTCGGCAACATTAAGTTAATGGCTGGTGTGATGCAAGCCGCTTTCTATCAGCTCACTCTCCGTCCTCTCCTATTCCGTCCTCTTGGGAGAAGAGAACTGATGCCCCAAGCTATTGATCCACAAATTCAGAGAGATAGGAAGGCAATGGCTTTATGTTACAGATATTCCAGCAGACAAAATTACGTGGTACATCACACTGAGAACCCTCTCAGGGTCTCAGCCAAGTTCTAAGGTAAACATGAGTTGCTTTATTATTTATTCGGTTTCTACTAGCATCATGGTATCCCTCTTGTTTTTTTCCAGTTGCCTTGGAGATCGTGATGGTTAGGAACTTATTCGGCAACATTAAGTTAATGGCTGGTGTGATGCAAGCCGCTTTCTATCAGCTCACACTCCGTCCTCTCCTATTCCGTCCTCTTGGGAGAAGAGAACTGATGCACCAAGCTATTGATCCACAAATTCAGAGAGATAGGAAGGCAATGGCTTTATGTTACAGATATTCCAGCAGACAAAATTACGTGGTACATCACACTGAGAACCCTCTCAGGGTCTCAGCCAAGTTCTAAGGTAAACAGGAGTTGCTTTATTATTTATTCGGTTTCTACTAGCATCATGGTATCCCTCTTGTTTTTTTCCAGTTGCCTTGGAGATCGTGATGGTTAGGAACTTATTCGGCAACATTAAGTTAATGGCTGGTGTGATGCAAGCCGCTTTCTATCAGCTCACTCTCCGTCCTCTCCTATTCCGTCCTCTTGGGAGAAGAGAACTGATGCACCAAGCTATTGATCCACAAATTCAGAGAGATAGGAAGGCAATGGCTTTATGTTACAGATATTCCAGCAGACAAAATTACGTGGTACATCACACTGAGAACCCTGTCAGGGTCTCAGCCAAGATCTAAGGTAAACAGGAGTTGCTTTATTATTTATTCGGTTTCTACTAGCATCATGGTATCCCTCTTGTTTTTTTCCAGTTGCCTTGGAGATCGTGATGGTTAGGAACTTATTCGGCAACATTAAGTTAATGGCTGGTGTGATGCAAGCCGCTTTCTATCAGCTCACTCTCCGTCCTCTCCTATTCTGTCCTCTTGGGAGAAGAGAACTGATGCACCAAACTATTGATCCACAAATTCAGAGAGATAGGAAGGCAATGGCTTTATGTTACAGATATTCCAGCAGACAAAATTACGTGGTACATCACACTGAGAACCCTGTCAGGGTCTCAGCCAAGATCTAAGGTAAACAGGAGTTGCTTTATGATTTATTCGGTTTCTACTAGCATCATGGTATCCCTCTTGTTTTTTTCCAGTTGCCTTGGAGATCGTGATGGTTAGGAACTTATTCGGCAACATTAAGTTAATGGCTGGTGTGATGCAAGCCGCTTTCTATCAGCTCACTCTCCGTCCTCTCCTATTCCGTCCTCTTGGGAGAAGAGAACTGATGCACCAAGCTATTGATCCACAAATTCAGAGAGATAGGAAGGCAATGGCTTTATGTTACAGATATTCCAGCAGACAAAATTACGTGGTACATCACACTGAGAACCCTCTCAGGGTCTCAGCCAAGTTCTAAGGTAAACAGGAGTTGCTTTATTATTTATTCGGTTTCTACTAGCATCATGGTATCCCTCTTGTTTTTTTCCAGTTGCCTTGGAGATCGTGATGGTTAGGAACTTATTCGGCAACATTAAGTTAATGGCTGGTGTGATGCAAGCCGCTTTCTATCAGCTCACTCTCCGTCCTCTCCTATTCCGTCCTCTTGGGAGAAGAGAACTGATGCACCAAGCTATTGATCCACAAATTCAGAGAGATAGGAAGGCAATGGCTTTATGTTACAGATATTCCAGCAGACAAAATTACGTGGTACATCACACTGAGAACCCTGTCAAGGTCTCAGCCAAGATCTAAGGTAAACAGGAGTTGCTTTATTTTTTATTCGGTTTCTACTAGCATCATGGTATCCCTCTTGTTTTTTTCCAGTTGCCTTGGAGATCGTGATGGTTAGGAACTTATTCGGCAACATTAAGTTAATGGCTGGTGTGATGCAAGCCGCTTTCTATCAGCTCACACTCCGTCCTCTCCTATTCCGTCCTCTTGGGAGAAGAGAACTGATGCACCAAGCTATTGATCCACAAATTCAGAGAGATAGGAAGGCAATGGCTTTATGTTACAGATATTCCAGCAGACAAAATTACGTGGTACATCACACTGAGAACCCTGTCAGGGTCTCAGCCAAGATCTAAGGTAAACAGGAGTTTTTTTTATTATTTATTCGGTTTCTACTAGCATCATGGTATCTCCCTTGTTTTTTTCCAGTTGCCTTGGAGATCGTGATGGTTAGGAACTTATTCGGCAACATTAAGTTAATAGCTGGTGTGATGCAAGCCGCTTTCTATCAGCTAACACTCCGTCATCTCCTATTCCGTCCTCTTGGGAGAAGAGAACTGATGCACCGAGCTATTGATCCACAAATTCAGAGAGATAGGAAGGCAATGGCTTTATGTTACAGATATTCCAGCAGACAAAATTACGTGGTACATCACACTGAGAACCCTCTCAGGGTCTCAGCCAAGTTCTAAGGTAAACAGGAGTTGCTTTATTATTTATTCGGTTTCTACTAGCATCATGGTATTCCTCTTGTTTTTTTCCAGTTGCCTTGGAGATCGTGATGGTTAGGAACTTATTCGGCAACATTAAGTTAATGGCTGGTGTGATGCAAGCCGCTTTCTATCAGCTCACTCTCCGTCCTCTCCTATTCCGTCCTCTTGGGAGAAGAGAACTGATGCACCAAGCTATTGATCCACAAATTCAGAGAGATAGGAAGGCAATGGCTTTATGTTACAGATATTCCAGCAGACAAAATTACGTGGTACATCACACTGAGAGCCCTGTCAGGGTCTCAGCCAAGATCTAAGGTAAACAGGAGTTGCTTTATTATTTATTCGGTTTCTACTAGCATCATGGTATCCCTCTTGTTTTTTTCCAGTTGGCTTGGAGATCGTGATGGTTAGGAACTTATTCGGCAACATTAAGTTAATGGCTGGTGTGATGCAAGCCGCTTTCTATCAGCTCACTCTCCGTCCTCTCCTATTCCGTCCTCTTGGGAGAAGAGAACTGATGCACAAAGCTATTGATCCACAAATTCAGAGAGATAGGAAGGCAATGGCTTTATGTTACAGATATTCCAGCAGACAAAATTACGTGGTACATCACACTGAGAACCCTCTCAGGGTCTCACCCAAGTTCTAAGGTAAAAAGGAGTTGCTTTATTATTTATTCGGTTTCTACTAGCATCATGGTATCCCTCTTGTTTTTTTCCAGTTGCCTTGGAGATCGTGATGGTTAGGAACTTATTCGGCAACATTAAGTTAATGGCTGGTGTGATGCAAGCCGCTTTCTATCAGCTCACTCTCCGTCCTCTCCTATTCCGTCCTCTTGGGAGAAGAGAACTGATGCACCAAGCTATTGATCCACAAATTCAGAGAGATAGGAAGGCAATGGCTTTATGTTACAGATATTCCAGCAGACAAAATTACGTGGTACATCACACTGAGAACCCTGTCAGGGTCTCAGCCAAGATCTAAGGTAAACAGGAGTTGCTTTATTATTTATTCGGTTTCTACTAGCATCATGGTATCCCTCTTGTTTTTTTCCAGTTGCCTTGGAGATCGTGATGGTTAGGAACTTATTCGGCAACATTAAGTTAATGGCTGGTGTGATGCAAGCCGCTTTCTATCAGCTAACACTCCGTCCTCTCCTATTCCGTCCTCTTGGGAGAAGAGAACTGATGCACCAAGCTATTGATCCACAAATTCAGAGAGATAGGAAGGCAATGGCCTTATGTTACAGATATTCCAGCAGTCAAAATTACGTGGTACATCACACTGAGAACCCTGTCAGGGTCTCAGCCAAGATCTAAGGTAAACAGGAGTTGCTTTATTATTTATTCGGTCTCTACTAGCATCATGGTATCCCTCTTGTTTTTTTCCTGTTGCCTTGGAGATCGTGATGGTTAGGAACTTATTCGGCAACATTAAGTTAATGGCTGGTGTGATGCGAGGCGCTTTCTATCAGCTCACTCTCCATCCTCTCCTACTCCAGTCCCCTTAGGAGAAACGGTGGGTATTGACGTAAAGAACTGGTGCGCCAAGACATTGATCCAAAACTTCAGAGAGCAAGGAAGTCAATAGGTTTGTGTTACATAGATTCCAGCAGACAAAATTACGTGGTATATCTCTCTGACTAACCTGTCAGGTCAGGTTCTCAGCTGTGATCTAAGGTAAAAAGGAGCTGCTCTGTTATTTACTCGGTCTCGACAAGTGTCATGATCTCCCTCTTGTTTTTTCCCATTGCTTCTGTAGTCGGAATGGTTAGGAACTGATTTCGCAACATTAAGTTAAGGGCTGAAGAGATGCAAGGCGCTTTCTATCAGCTTACTCTCCGTCCTCTCGTACTCCATCCTCTTGGGAGAAAAGAATTGATGCACCAAGCTATTGATCCACTAATTCAGAGAGATAGGAAGGCAATGGCTTTATGTTACAGATATTCCAGCAGACAAAATTACGTGGTACATCACACTGAGAACCCTGTCCCGGTCTCAGCCAAGATCTAAGGTAAACAGGAGTTGCTTTATTATTTATTCGGCTTCTACTAGCATCATGGTATCCCTCTTGTTTCTTTCCAGTTGCCTTGGAGATCGTGATGGTTAGGAACTTATTCGGCAACATTAAGTTAATGGCTGGTGTGATGCAAGCCGCTTTCTATCAGCTCACACTCCGTCCTCTCCTATTCCGTCCTCTTGGGAGAAGAGAACTAATGCACCAAGCTATTGATCCACAAATTCAGAGAGATAGGAAGACAATGGCCTTATGTTACAGATATTCCAGCAGACAAAATTACGTGGTACATCACACTGAGAACCCTGTCAGGGTCTCAGCCAAGATCTAAGGTAAACAGGAGTTGCTTTATTATTTATTCGGCTTCTACTAGCATCATGGTATCCCTCTTGTTTCTTTCCAGTTGCCTTGGAGATCGTGATGGTTAGGAACTTATTCGGCAACATTAAGTTAATGGCTGGTGTGATGCAAGCCGCTTTCTATCAGCTCACACTCCGTCCTCTCCTATTCCGTCCTCTTGGGAGAAGAGAACTGATGCACCAAGCTATTGATCCACAAATTCAGAGAGATAGGAAGGCAATGGCCTTATGTTACACGTATTCCAGCAGACAAAATTACGTGGTACATCACACTGAGAACCCTGTCCGGGTCTCAGCCAAGATCTAAGGTAAACAGGAGTTGCTTTATTATTTATTCGGCTTCTACTAGCATCATGGTATCCCTCTTGTTTCTTTCCAGTTGCCTTGGAGATCGTGATGGTTAGGAACTTATTCGGCAACATTAAGTTAATGGCTGGTGTGATGCAAGCCGCTTTCTATCAGCTCACACTCCGTCTTCTCCTATTCCGTCCTCTTGGGAGAAGGGAACTGATGCACCAAGCTATTGATCCACAAATTCAGAGAAATAGGAAGACAATGGCCTTATGTTACAGATATTCCAGCAGACAAAATTACGTGGTACATCACACTGAGAACCCTGTCAGGGTCTCAGCCAAGATCTAAGGTAAACAGGAGTTGCTTTATTATTTATTCGGTTTCTACTAGCATCATGGTATCCTTCTTTTTTTTTTCCAGTTGCCTTGGAGATCGTGATGGTTAGGAACTTATTCGGCAACATTAAGTTAATGGCTGGTGTGATGCAAGCCGCTTTCTATCAGCTCACTCTCCGATCTCTCCTATTCCGTCCTCTTGGGAGAAGAGAACTGATGCACCAAGCTATTGATCCACAAATTCAGAGAGATAGGAAGGCAATGGCTTTATGTTACAGATATTCCAGCAGACAAAATTACGTGGTACATCACACTGAGAACCCTGTCAGGGTCTCAGCCAAGATGTAAGGTAAACAGGAGTTGCTTTATTATTTATTCGGTTTCTACTAGCATCATGTTATCCCTCTTGTTTTTTTCCAGTTGCCTTGGAGATCGTGATGGTTAGGAACTTATTCGGCAACATTAAGTTAATGGCTGGTGTGATGCAAGCCGCTTTCTATCAGCTCACTCTCCGTCCTCTCCTATTCCGTCCTCTTGGGAGAAGAGAACTGATGCACCAAGCTATTGATCCACAAATTTAGAGAGATAGGAAGGCAATGGCTTTATGTTACAGATATTCCAGCAGACAAAATTACGTGGTACATCACACTGAGAACCCTCTCAGGGTCTCAGCCAAGTTCTAAGGTAAACAGGAGTTGCTTTATTATTTATTCGGTTTCTACTAGCATCATGGTATCCCTCTTGTTTTTTTCCAGTTGCCTTGGAGATCGTGATGGTTAGGAACTTATTCGGCAACATTAAGTTAATGGCTGGTGTGATGCAAGCCGCTTTCTATCAGCTCACTCTCCGTCCTCTCCTATTCCGTCCTCTTGGGAGAAGAGAACTGATGCACCAAGCTATTGATCCACAAATTCAGAGAGATAGGAAGGCAATGGCTTTATGTTACAGATATTCCAGCAGACAAAATTACGTGGTACATCACACTGAGAACCCTGTCAGGGTCTCAGCCAAGATCTAAGGTAAACAGGAGTTGCTTTATTATTTATTCGGTTTCTACTAGCATCATGGTATCCCTCTTGTTTTTTTCCAGTTGCCTTGGAGATCGTGATGGTTAGGAACTTATTCGGCAACATTAAGTTAATGGCTGGTGTGATGCAAGCCGCTTTCTATCAGCTCACACTCCGTCCTCTCCTATTCCGTCCTCTTGGGAGAAGAGAACTGATGCACCAAGCTATTGATCCACAAATTCAGAGAGATAGGAAGGCAATGGCTTTATGTCACAGATATTCCAGCAGACAAAATTACGTGGTACATCACACTGAGAACCCTGTCAGGGTATCAGCCAAGATCTAAGGTAAACAGGAGTTGCTTTATTATTTATTCGGTTTCTACTAGCATCATGGTATCCCTCTTGTTTTTGTCCGGTTGCCTTGGAGATAGTGATGGTTAGGAACTTATTCGGCAACATTAAGTTAATGGCTGGTGTGATGCAAGCCGCTTTCTATCAGCTCACTCTCAGTCCTCTCCTATTCCGTCCTCTTGGGAGAAGAGAACTGATGCACCAAGCTATTGATCCACAAATTCAGAGAGATAGGAAGGCAATGGCTTTATGTTACAGATATTCCAGCAGACAAAATTACGTGGTACATCACACTGAGAACCCTGTCAGGGTCTCAGCCAAGATCTAAGGTAAACAGGAGTTGCTTTATTATTTATTCAGTTTCTACTAGCATCATGGTATCCCTCTTGTTTTTTTCCAGTTGCCTTGGAGATCGTGATGGTTAGGAACTTATTCGGCAACATTAAGTTAATGGCTGGTGTGATGCAAGCCGCTTTCTATCAGCTCACACTCCGTCCTCTCCTATTCCGTCCTCTTGGGAGAAGAGAACTGATGCACCAAGCTATTGATCCACAAATTCAGAGAGATAGGAAGGCAATGGCTTTATGTTACAGATATTCCAGCAGACAAAATTACGTGGTACATCACACTGAGAACCCTGTCAGGGTCTCAGCCAAGATCTAAGGTAAACAGGAGTTGCTTTATTATTTATTCGGTTTCTACTAGCATCATGGTATCCCTCTTGTTTTTTTCCAGTTGCCTTGGAGATCGTGATGGTTAGGAACTTATTCGGCAACATTAAGTTAATGGCTGAAGTGATGCAAGCCGCTTTCATCAGCTCACTTTCCGTCCTCTCCTATTCCGTCCTCTTGGGAGAAGAGAACTGATGCACCAAGCTATTGATCCACAAATTCAGAGAGATAGGAAGGCAGTGGCTTTATGTTACAGATATTCCAGCAGACAAAATTACGTGGTACATCACACTGAGAACCCTGTCAGGGACTCAGCCAAGATCTAAGGTAAACAGGAGCTGCTTTATTATTTATTCGGTTTCTACTAGCATCATGGTATCCCTCTTGTTTTTTTCCAGTTGCCTTGGAGATCGTGATGGTTAGGAACTTATTCGGCAACATTAAGTTAATGGCTGGTGTGATGCAAGCCGCTTTCTATCAGCTCACTCTCCGTCCTCTCCTATTCCGTCCTCTTGGGAGAAGAGAACTGATGCACCAAGCTATTGATCCACAAATTCAGAGAGATAGGAAGGCAATGGCTTTATGTTACAGATATTCCAGCAGACAAAATTACGTGGTACATCACACTGAGAACCCTGTCAGGGTCTCAGCCAAGATCTAAGGTAAAAAGGAGTTGCTTTATTATTTATTCGGTTTCTACTAGCATCATGGTATCCCTCTTGTTTTTTTCCAGTTGCCTTGGAGATCGTGATGGTTAGGAACTTATTCGGCAACATTAAGTTAATGGCTGGTGTGATGCAAGCCGCTTTCTATCAGCTCACTCTCCGTCCTCTCCTATTCCGTCCTCTTGGGAGAAGAGAACTGATGCACCAAGCTATTGATCCACAAATTCAGAGAGATAGGAAGGCAATGGCTTTATGTTACAGATATTCCAGCAGACAAAATTACGTGGTACATCACACTGAGAACCCTGTCAGGGTCTCAGCCAAGATCTAAGGTAAACAGGAGTTGCTTTATTATTTATTCGGTTTCTACTAGCATCATGGTATCCCTCTTGTTTTTTTCCAGTTGCCTTGGAGATCGTGATGGTTAGGCACTTATTCGGCAACATTAAGTTAATGGCTGGTGTGATGCAAGCCGCTTTCTATCAGCTCACTCTCCGTCCTCTCCTATTCCGTCCTCTTGGGAGAAGAGAACTGATGCACCAAGCTATTGATCCACAAATTCAGAGAGATAGGAAGGCAATGGCTTTATGTTACAGATATTCCAGCAGACAAAATTACGTGGTACATCACACTGAGAACCCTCTCAGGGTCTCAGCCAAGATCTAAGGTAAACAGGAGTTGATTTATTATTTATTCGGTTTCTACTAGCATCATGGTATCCCTCTTGTTTTTTTCCAGTTGCCTTGGAGATCGTGATGGTTAGGAACTTATTCGGCAACATTAAGTTAATGGCTGGTGTGATGCAAGCCGCTTTCTATCAGCTCACTCTCCGTCCTCTCCTATTCCGTCCTCTTGGGAGAAGAGAACTGATGCACCAAGCTATTGATCCACAAATTCAGAGAGATAGGAAGGCAATGGCTTTATGTTACAGATATTCCAGCAGACAAAATTACGTGGTACATCACACTGAGAACCGTGTCAGGGTCTCAGCCAAGATCTAAGGTAAACAGGAGTTGCTTTATTATTTATTCGGTTTCTACTAGCATCATGGTATCCCTCTTGTTTTTTTCCAGTTGCCTTGGAGATCGTGATGGTTAGGAACTTATTCGGCAACATTAAGTTAATGGCTGGTGTGATGCAAGCCGCTTTCTATCAGCTCACTCTCCGTCCTCTCCTATTCCGTCCTCTTGGGAGAAGAGAACTGATGCACCAAGCTATTGATCCACAAATTCAGAGAGATAGGAAGGCAATGGCTTTATGTTACAGATATTCCAGCAGACAAAATTACGTGGTACATCACACTGAGAAACCTGTCAGGGTCTCACCCAAGATCTAAGGTAAACAGGAGTTGCTTTGTTATTTATTCGGTCTCTACTAGCATCATGGTATCCCTCTTGTTTTTTTCCAGTTGCCTTGGAGATCGTGATGGTTAGGAACTTATTCGGCAACATTAAGTTAATGGCTGGTGTGATGCAAGCCGCTTTCTATCAGCTCACACTCTGTCCTCTCCTATTCCGTCCTCTTGGGAGAAGAGAACTGATGCACCAAGCTATTGATCCACAAATTCAGAGAGATAGGAAGGCAATGGCTTTATGTTACAGATATTCCAGCAGACAAAATTACGTGGTACATCACACTGAGAACCCTGTCAGGGTCTCAGCCAAGATCTAAGGTAAACAGGAGTTGCTTTATTATTTATTCGGTTTCTACTAGCATCATGGTATCCCTCTTGTTTTTTTCCAGTTGCCTTGGAGATCATGATGGTTAGGAACTTATTCGGCAACATTAAGTTAATGGCTGGTGTGATGCAAGCCGCTTTCTATCAGCTCACTCTCCGTCCTCTCCTATTCCGTCCTCTTGGGAGAAGAGAACTGATGCACCAAGCTATTGATCCACAAATTCAGAGAGATAGGAAGGCAATGGCTTTATGTTACAGATATTCCAGCAGACAAAATTACGTGGTACATCACACTGAGAACCCTGTCAGGGTCTCAGCCAAGATCTAAGGTAAACAGGAGTTGCTTTATTATTTATTCGGTTTCTACTAGCATCATGGTATCCCTCTTGTTTTTTTCCAGTTGCCTTGGAGATCGTGATGGTTAGGAACTTATTCGGCAACATTAAGTTAATGGCTGGTGTGATGCAAGCCGCTTTCTATCAGCTCACTCTCCGTCCTCTCCTATTCCGTCCTCTTGGGAGAAGAGAACTGATGCACCAAGCTATTGATCCACAAATTCAGAGAGATAGGAAGGCAATGGCTTTATGTTACAGATATTCCAGCAGACAAAATTACGTGGTACATCACACTGAGAAACCTGTCAGGGTCTCAGCCAAGATCAAAGGTAAACAGGAGTTGCTTTGTTATTTATTCGGTCTCTACTAGCATCATGGTATCCCTCTTGTTTTTTTCCAGTTGCCTTGGAGATCGTGATGGTTAGGAACTTATTCGGCAACATTAAGTTAATGGCTGGTGTGATGCAAGCCGCTTTCTATCAGCTCACACTCTGTCCTCTCCTATTCCGTCCTCTTGGGAGAAGAGAACTGATGCACCAAGCTATTGATCCACAAATTCAGAGAGATAGGAAGGCAATGGCTTTATGTTACAGATATTCCAGCAGACAAAATTACGTGGTACATCACACTGAGAACCCTGTCAGGGTATCAGCCAAGATCTAAGGTAAACAGGAGTTGCTTTATTATTTATTCGGTTTCTACTAGCATCATGGTATCCCTCTTGTTTTTTTCCAGTTGCCTTGGAGATCGTGATGGTTAGGCACTTATTCGGCAACATTCAGTTAATGGCTGGTGTGATGCAAGCCGCTTTCTATCAGCTCACTCTCCGTCCTCTCCTATTCCGTCCTCTTGGGAGAAGAGAACTGATGCACCAAGCTATTGATCCACAAATTCAGAGAGATAGGAAGGCAATGGCTTTATGTTACAGATATTCCAGCAGACAAAATTACGTGGTACATCACACTGAGAACCCTGTCAGGGTCTCAGCCAAGATCTAAGGTAAACAGGAGTTGCTTTATTATTTATTCGGTTTCTACTAGCATCATGGTATCCCTCTTGTTTTTTTCCTGTTGCCTTGGAGATCGTGATGGTTAGGAACTTATTCGGCAACATTAAGTTAATGGCTGGTGTGATGCAAGCCGCTTTCTATCAGCCCACACTCCGTCCTCTCCTATTCCGTCCTCTTGGGAGAAGAGAACTGATGCACCAAGCTATTGATCCACAAATTCAGAGAGATAGGAAGGCAATGGCTTTATGTTACAGATATTCCAGCAGACAAAATTACTTGGTACATCACACTGAGAACCCACTCAGGGTCTCAGCCAAGATCTAAGGTAAACAGGAGTTGCTTTATTATTTATTCGGTTTCTACTAGCATCATGGTATCCCTCTTGTTTTTTTCCAGTTGCCTTGGAGATCGTGATGGTTAGGAACTTATTCGGCAACATTAAGTTAATGGCTGGTGTGATGCAAGCCGCTTTCTATCAGCTCACTCTCCGTCCTCTCCTATTCCGTCCTCTTGGGAGAAGAGAACTGATGCACCAAGCTATTGATCCACAAATTCAGAGAGATAGGAAGGCAATGGCTTTATGTTACAGATATTCCAGCAGACAAAATTACGTGGTACATCACACTGAGAACCCTGTCAGGGTCTCAGCCAAGATCTAAGGTAAACAGGAGTTGCTTTATTATTTATTCGGTTTCTACTAGCATCATGGTATCCCTCTTGTTTTTTTCCAGTTGCCTTGGAGATCGTGATGGTTAGGAACTTATTCGGCAAAATTAAGTTAATGGCTGGTGTGATGCAAGCCGCTTTCTATCAGCTCACACTCCGTCCTCTCCTATTCCGTCCTCTTGGGAGAAGAGAACTGATGCACCAAGCTATTGATCCACAAATTCAGAGAGATAGGAAGGCAATGGCTTTATGTTACAGATATTCCAGCAGACAAAATTACGTGGTACATCACACTGAGAACCCTGTCAAGGTCTCAGCCAAGATCTAAGGTAAGCAGGAGTTGCTTTATTATTTATTCGGTTTCTACTAGCATCATGGAATCCCTCTTGTTTTTTTCCAGTTGCCTTGGAGATCGTGATGGTTAGGAACTTATTCGGCAACATTAAGTTAATGGCTGGTGTGATGCAAGCCGCTTTCTATCAGCTCACACTCCGTCCTCTCCTATTCCGTCCTCTTGGGAGAAGAGAACTGATGCACCAAGCTATTGATCCACAAATTCAGAGAGATAGGAAGGCAATGGCTTTATGTTACAGATATTCCAGCAGACAAAATTACGTGGTACATCACACTGAGAACCCTGTCAAGGTCTCAGCCAAGATCTAAGGTAAACAGGAGTTGCTTTATTATTTATTCGGTTTCTACTAGCATCATGGAATCCCTCTTGTTTTTTTCCAGTTGCCTTGGAGATCGTGATGGTTAGGAACTTATTCGGCAACATTAAGTTAATGGCTGGTGTGATGCAAGCCGCTTTCTATCAGCTCACACTCCGTCTTCTCCTATTCCGTCCTCTTGGGAGAAGAGAACTGATGCACCAAGCTATTGATCCACAAATTCAGAGAGATAGGAAGGCAATGGCTTTATGTTACAGATATTCCAGCAGACAAAATTACGTGGTACATCACACTGAGAACCCTGTCAGGGTCTCAGCCAAGATCTAAGGTAAACAGGAGTTGCTTTATTATTTATTCGGTTTCTACTAGCATCATGGTATCCCTCTTGTTTTTTTCCAGTTGCCTTGGAGATCGTGATGGTTAGGAACTTATTCGGCAACATTAAGTTAATGGCTGGTGTGATGCAAGCCGCTTTCTATCAGCTCACACTCCGTCTTCTCCTATTCCGTCCTCTTGGGAGAAGGGAACTGATGCACCAAGCTATTGATCCACAAATTCAGAGAGATCGGAAGGCAATGGCTTTATGTTACAGATATTCCAGCAGACAAAATTACGTGGTACATCACACTGAGAACCGTGTCAAGGTCTCAGCCAAGATCTAAGGTAAACAGGAGTTGCTTTATTATTTATTCGGTTTCCACTAGCGTCATGGAATCCCTCTTGTTTTTTTCCAGTTGCCTTGGAGATCGTGATGGTTAGGAACTTATTCGGCAACATTAAGTTAATGGCTGGTGTGATGCAAGCTGCTTTCTATCAGCTCACACTCCGTCCTCTCCTATTCCGTCCTCTTGGGAGAGGAGAACTGATGCACCAAGCTATTGATCCACAAATTCAGGGAGATAGGAAGGCAATGGCTTTATGTTACAGATATTCCAGCAGACAAAATTACGTGGTACATCACACTGAGAACCCTGTCAAGGTCTCAGCCAAGATCTAAGGTAAACAGGAGTTGCTTTATTATTTATTCGGTTTCTACTAGCATCATGGAATCCCTCTTGTTTTTTTCCAGTTGCCTTGGAGATCGTGATGGTTAGGAACTTATTCGGCAACATTAAGTTAATGGCTGGTGTAATGCAAGCCGCTTTCTATCAGCTCACACTCCGTCTTCTCCTATTCCGTCCTCTTGGGAGAAGAGAACTGATGCACCAAGCTATTGATCCACAAATTCAGAGAGATAGGAAGGCAATGGCTTTATGTTACAGATATTCCAGCAGACAAAATTACGTGGTACATCACACTGAGAACCCTGTCAGGGTCTCAGCCAAGATCTAAGGTAAACAGGAGTTGCTTTATTATTTATTCGGTTTCTACTAGCATCATGGTATCCCTCTTGTTTTTTTCCAGTTGCCTTGGAGATCGTGATGGTTAGGAACTTATTCGGCAACATTAAGTTAAGGGCTGGTGTGATGCAAGCCGCTTTCTATCAGCTCACTCTCCGTAATCTCCTATTCCGTCCTCTTGGGAGAAGAGAACTGATGCACCAAGCTATTGATCCACAAATTCAGAGAGATAGGAAGGCAATGGCTTTATGTTACAGATATTCCAGCAGACAAAATTACGTGGTACATCACACTGAGAACCCTGTCAGGATCTCAGCCAAGATCTAAGGTAAACAGGAGTTGCTTTATTATTTATTCGGTTTCTACTAGCATCATGGTATCCCTCTTGTTTTTTCCAGTTGCCTTGGAGATCGTGATGGTTAGGAACTTATTCGGCAACATTAAGTTAATGGCTGGTGTGATGCAAGCCGCTTTCTATCAGCTCACACTCCGTCCTCTCCTATTCCGTCCTCTTGGGAGAAGAGAACTGATGCACCAAGCTATTGATCCACAAATTCAGAGAGATAGGAAGGCAATGGCTTTATGTTACAGATATTCCAGCAGACAAAATTACGTGGTACATCACACTGAGAACCCTGTCAGGGTCTCAGCCAAGATCTAAGGTAAACAGGAGTTGCTTTATTATTTATTCGGTTTCTACTAGCATCATGGTATCCCTCTTGTTTTTTTCCAGTTGCCTTGGAGATCGTGATGGTTAGGAACTTATTCGGCAACATTAAGTTAATGGCTGGTGTGATGCAAGCCGCTTTCTATCAGCTCACTCTCCGTCCTCTCCTATTCCGTCCTCTTGGGAGAAGAGAACTGATGCACCAAGCTATTGATCCACAAATTCAGAGAGATAGGAAGGCAATGGCTTTATGTTACAGATATTCCAGCAGACAAAATTACGTGGTACATCACACTGAGAACCCTGTCAGGGTCTCAGCCAAGATCTAAGGTAAACAGGAGTTGCTTTATTATTTATTCGGTTTCTACTAGCATCATGGTATCCCTCTTGTTTTTTTCCAGTTGCCTTGGAGATCGTGATGGTTAGGAACTTATTCGGCAACATTAAGTTAATGGCTGGTGTGATGCAAGCCGCTTTCTATCAGCTCACTCTCCGTCCTCTCCTATTCCGTCCTCTTGGGAGAAGAGAACTGATGCACCAAGCTATTGATCCACAAATTCAGAGAGATAGGAAGGCAATGGCTTTATGTTACAGATATTCCAGCAGACAAAATTACGTGGTACATCACACTGAGAACCCTGTCAGGGTCTCAGCCAAGATCTAAGGTAAACAGGAGTTGCTTTATTATTTATTCGGTTTCTACTAGCATCATGGTATCCCTCTTGTTTTTTTCCAGTTGCCTTGGAGATCGTGATGGTTAGGAACTTATTCGGCAACATTAAGTTAATGGCTGGTGTGATGCAAGCCGCTTTCTATCAGCTCACACTCCGTCCTCTCCTATTCCGTCCTCTTGGGAGAAGAGAACTGATGCACCAAGCTATTGATCCACAAATTCAGAGAGATAGGAAGGCAATGGCTTTATGTTACAGATATTCCAGCAGACAAAATTACGTGGTACATCACACTGAGAACCCTGTCAGGGTCTCAGCCAAGATCTAAGGTAAACAGGAGTTGCTTTATTATTTATTCGGTTTCTACTAGCATCATGGAATCCCTCTTGTTTTTTTCCAGTTGCCTTGGAGATCGTGATGGTTAGGAACTTATTCGGCAACATTAAGTTAATGGCTGGTGTGATGCAAGCCGCTTTCTATCAGCTCACACTCCGTCTTCTCCTATTCCGTCCTCTTGGGAGAAGAGAACTGATGCACCAAGCTATTAATCCACAAATTCAGAGAGATAGGAAGGCAATGGCTTTATGTTACAGATATTCCAGCAGACAAAATTACGTGGTACATCACACTGAGAACCCTGTCAGGGTCTCAGCCAAGATCTAAGGTAAACAGGAGTTGCTTTATTATTTATTCGGTTTCTACTAGCATCATGGTATCCCTCTTGTTTTTTTCCAGTTGCCTTGGAGATCGTGATGGTTAGGAACTTATTCGGCAACATTAAGTTAATGGCTGGTGTGATGCAAGCCGCTTTCTATCAGCTCACACTCCGTCTTCTCCTATTCCGTCCTCTTGGGAGAAGGGAACTGATGCACCAAGCTATTGATCCACAAATTCAGAGAGATCGGAAGGCAATGGCTTTATGTTACAGATATTCCAGCAGACAAAATTACGTGGTACATCACACTGAGAACCGTGTCAAGGTCTCAGCCAAGATCTAAGGTAAACAGGAGTTGCTTTATTATTTATTCGGTTTCTACTAGCGTCATGGAATCCCTCTTGTTTTTTTCCAGTTGCCTTGGAGATCGTGATGGTTAGGAACTTATTCGGCAACATTAAGTTAATGGCTGGTGTGATGCAAGCCGCTTTCTATCAGCTCACACTCCGTCCTCTCCTATTCCGTCCTCTTGGGAGAGGAGAACTGATGCACCAAGCTATTGATCCACAAATTCAGAGAGATAGGAAGGCAATGGCTTTATGTTACAGATATTCCAGCAGACAAAATTACGTGGTACATCACACTGAGAACCCTGTCAAGGTCTCAGCCAAGATCTAAGGTAAACAGGAGTTGCTTTATTATTTATTCGGTTTCTACTAGCATCATGGAATCCCTCTTGTTTTTTTCCAGTTGCCTTGGAGATCGTGATGGTTAGGAACTTATTCGGCAACATTAAGTTAATGGCTGGTGTAATGCAAGCCGCTTTCTATCAGCTCACACTCCGTCTTCTCCTATTCCGTCCTCTTGGGAGAAGAGAACTGATGCACCAAGCTATTGATCCACAAATTCAGAGAGATAGGAAGGCAATGGCTTTATGTTACAGATATTCCAGCAGACAAAATTACGTGGTACATCACACTGAGAACCCTGTCAGGGTCTCAGCCAAGATCTAAGGTAAACAGGAGTTGCTTTATTATTTATTCGGTTTCTACTAGCATCATGGTATCCCTCTTGTTTTTTTCCAGTTGCCTTGGAGATCGTGATGGTTAGGAACTTATTCGGCAACATTAAGTTAAGGGCTGGTGTGATGCAAGCCGCTTTCTATCAGCTCACTCTCCGTAATCTCCTATTCCGTCCATTTGGGAGAAGAGAACTGATGCACCAAGCTATTGATCCACAAATTCAGAGAGATAGGAAGGCAATGGCTTTATGTTACAGATATTCCAGCAGACAAAATTACGTGGTACATCACACTGAGAACCCTGTCAGGATCTCAGCCAAGATCTAAGGTAAACAGGAGTTGCTTTATTATTTATTCGGTTTCTACTAGCATCATGGTATCCCTCTTGTTTTTTCCAGTTGCCTTGGAGATCGTGATGGTTAGGAACTTATTCGGCAACATTAAGTTAATGGCTGGTGTGATGCAAGCCGCTTTCTATCAGCTCACACTCCGTCCTCTGCTATTCCGTCCTCTTGGGAGAAGAGAACTGATGCACCAAGCTATTGATCCACAAATTCAGAGAGATAGGAAGGCAATGGCTTTATGTTACCGATATTCCAGCAGACAAAATTACGTGGTACATCACACTGAGAACCCTGTCAGGGTCTCAGCCAAGATCTAAGGTAAACAGGAGTTGCTTTATTATTTATTCGGTTTCTACTAGCATCATGGTATCCCTCTTGTTTTTTTCCAGTTGCCTTGGAGATCGTGATGGTTAGGAACTTATTCGGCAACATTAAGTTAATGGCTGGTGTGATGCAAGCCGCTTTCTATCAGCTCACTCTCCGTCCTCTCCTATTCCGTCCTCTTGGGAGAAGAGAACTGATGCACCAAGCTATTGATCCACAAATTCAGAGAGATAGGAAGGCAATGGCTTTATGTTACAGATATTCCAGCAGACAAAATTACGTGGTACATCACACTGAGAACCCTGTCAGGGTCTCAGCCAAGATCTAAGGTAAACAGGAGTTGCTTTATTATTTATTCGGTTTCTACTAGCATCATGGTATCCCTCTTGTTTTTTTCCAGTTGCCTTGGAGATCGTGATGGTTAGGAACTTATTCGGCAACATTAAGTTAATGGCTGGTGTGATGCAAGCCGCTTTCTATCAGCTCACTCTCCGTCCTCTCCTATTCCGTCCTCTTGGGAGAAGAGAACTGATGCACCAAGCTATTGATCGACAAATTCAGAGAGATAGGAAGGCAATGGCTTTATGTTACAGATATTCCAGCAGACAAAATTACGTGGTACATCACACTGAGAACCCTGTCAGGGTCTCAGCCAAGATCTAAGGTAAACAGGAGTTGCTTTATTATTTATTCGGTTTCTACTAGCATCATGGTATCCCTCTTGTTTTTTTCCAGTTGCCTTGGAGATCGTGATGGTTAGGAACTTATTCGGCAACATTAAGTTAATGGCTGGTGTGATGCAAGCCGCTTTCTATCAGCTCACTCTCCGTCCTCTCCTATTCCGTCCTCTTGGGAGAAGAGAACTGATGCACCAAGCTATTGATCCACAAATTCAGAGAGATAGGAAGGCAATGGCTTTATGTTACAGATATTCCAGCAGACAAAATTACGTGGTACATCACACTGAGAACCCTGTCAGGGTCTCAGCCAAGATCTAAGGTAAACAGGAGTTGCTTTATTATTTATTCGGTTTCTACTAGCATCATGGCATCCCTCTTGTTTTTTTCCAGTTGCCTTGGAGATCGTGATGGTTAGGAACTTATTCGGCAACATTAAGTTAATGGCTGGTGTGATGCAAGCCGCTTTCTATCAGCTCACTCTCCGTCCTCTCCTATTCCGTCCTCTTGGGAGAAGAGAACTGATGCACCAAGCTATTGATCCACAAATTCAGAGAGATAGGAAGGCAATGGCTTTATGTTACAGATATTCCAGCAGACAAAATTACTTGGTACATCACACTGAGAACCCTGTCAGGGTCTCAGCCAAGATCTAAGGTAAACAGGAGTTGCTTTATTATTTATTCGGTTTCTACTAGCATCATGGTATCCCTCTTGTTTTTTTTCCAGTTGCCTTGGAGATCGTGATGGTTAGGAACTTATTCGGCAACATAAAGTTAATGGCTGGTGTGATGCAAGCCGCTTTCTATCAGCTCACTCTCCGTCCTCTCCTATTCCGTCCTCTTGGGAGAAGAGAACTGATGCACCAAGCTATTGATCCACAAATTCAGAGAGATAGGAAGGCAATGGCTTTATGTTACAGATATTCCAGCAGACAAAATTACGTGGTACATCACACTGAGAACCCTGTCAAGGTCTCAGCCAAGATCTAAGGTAAACAGGAGTTGCTTTATTATTTATTCGGTTTCTACTAGCATCATGGAATCCCTCTTGTTTTTTTCCAGTTGCCTTGGAGATCGTGATGGTTAGGAACTTATTCGGCAACATTAAGTTAATGGCTGGTGTGATGCAAGCCGCTTTCTATCAGCTCACACTCCGTCTTCTCCTATTCCGTCCTCTTGGGAGAAGAGAACTGATGCACCAAGCTATTGATCCACAAATTCAGAGAGATAGGAAGGCAATGGCTTTATGTTACAGATATTCCAGCAGACAAAATTACGTGGTACATCACACTGAGAACCCTGTCAGGGTCTCAGCCAAGATCTAAGGTAAACAGGAGTTGCTTTATTATTTATTCGGTTTCTACTAGCATCATGGTATCCCTCTTGTTTTTTTCCAGTTGCCTTGGAGATCGTGATGGTTAGGAACTTATTCGGCAACATTAAGTTAATGGCTGGTGTGATGCAAGCCGCTTTCTATCAGCTCACACTCCGTCTTCTCCTATTCCGTCCTCTTGGGAGAAGGGAACTGATGCACCAAGCTATTGATCCACAAATTCAGAGAGATCGGAAGGCAATGGCTTTATGTTACAGATATTCCAGCAGACAAAATTACGTGGTACATCACACTGAGAACCGTGTCAAGGTCTCAGCCAAGATCTAAGGTAAACAGGAGTTGCTTTATTATTTATTCGGTTTCCACTAGCGTCATGGAATCCCTCTTGTTTTTTTCCAGTTGCCTTGGAGATCGTGATGGTTAGGAACTTATTCGGCAACATTAAGTTAATGGCTGGTGTGATGCAAGCTGCTTTCTATCAGCTCACACTCCGTCCTCTCCTATTCCGTCCTCTTGGGAGAGGAGAACTGATGCACCAAGCTATTGATCCACAAATTCAGGGAGATAGGAAGGCAATGGCTTTATGTTACAGATATTCCAGCAGACAAAATTACGTGGTACATCACACTGAGAACCCTGTCAAGGTCTCAGCCAAGATCTAAGGTAAACAGGAGTTGCTTTATTATTTATTCGGTTTCTACTAGCATCATGGAATCCCTCTTGTTTTTTTCCAGTTGCCTTGGAGATCGTGATGGTTAGGAACTTATTCGGCAACATTAAGTTAATGGCTGGTGTAATGCAAGCCGCTTTCTATCAGCTCACACTCCGTCTTCTCCTATTCCGTCCTCTTGGGAGAAGAGAACTGATGCACCAAGCTATTGATCCACAAATTCAGAGAGATAGGAAGGCAATGGCTTTATGTTACAGATATTCCAGCAGACAAAATTACGTGGTACATCACACTGAGAACCCTGTCAGGGTCTCAGCCAAGATCTAAGGTAAACAGGAGTTGCTTTATTATTTATTCGGTTTCTACTAGCATCATGGTATCCCTCTTGTTTTTTTCCAGTTGCCTTGGAGATCGTGATGGTTAGGAACTTATTCGGCAACATTAAGTTAAGGGCTGGTGTGATGCAAGCCGCTTTCTATCAGCTCACTCTCCGTAATCTCCTATTCCGTCCTCTTGGGAGAAGAGAACTGATGCACCAAGCTATTGATCCACAAATTCAGAGAGATAGGAAGGCAATGGCTTTATGTTACAGATATTCCAGCAGACAAAATTACGTGGTACATCACACTGAGAACCCTGTCAGGATCTCAGCCAAGATCTAAGGTAAACAGGAGTTGCTTTATTATTTATTCGGTTTCTACTAGCATCATGGTATCCCTCTTGTTTTTTCCAGTTGCCTTGGAGATCGTGATGGTTAGGAACTTATTCGGCAACATTAAGTTAATGGCTGGTGTGATGCAAGCCGCTTTCTATCAGCTCACACTCCGTCCTCTCCTATTCCGTCCTCTTGGGAGAAGAGAACTGATGCACCAAGCTATTGATCCACAAATTCAGAGAGATAGGAAGGCAATGGCTTTATGTTACAGATATTCCAGCAGACAAAATTACGTGGTACATCACACTGAGAACCCTGTCAGGGTCTCAGCCAAGATCTAAGGTAAACAGGAGTTGCTTTATTATTTATTCGGTTTCTACTAGCATCATGGTATCCCTCTTGTTTTTTTCCAGTTGCCTTGGAGATCGTGATGGTTAGGAACTTATTCGGCAACATTAAGTTAATGGCTGGTGTGATGCAAGCCGCTTTCTATCAGCTCACTCTCCGTCCTCTCCTATTCCGTCCTCTTGGGAGAAGAGAACTGATGCACCAAGCTATTGATCCACAAATTCAGAGAGATAGGAAGGCAATGGCTTTATGTTACAGATATTCCAGCAGACAAAATTACGTGGTACATCACACTGAGAACCCTGTCAGGGTCTCAGCCAAGATCTAAGGTAAACAGGAGTTGCTTTATTATTTATTCGGTTTCTACTAGCATCATGGTATCCCTCTTGTTTTTTTCCAGTTGCCTTGGAGATCGTGATGGTTAGGAACTTATTCGGCAACATTAAGTTAATGGCTGGTGTGATGCAAGCCGCTTTCTATCAGCTCACTCTCCGTCCTCTCCTATTCCGTCCTCTTGGGAGAAGAGAACTGATGCACCAAGCTATTGATCCACAAATTCAGAGAGATAGGAAGGCAATGGCTTTATGTTACAGATATTCCAGCAGACAAAATTACGTGGTACATCACACTGAGAACCCTGTCAGGGTCTCAGCCAAGATCTAAGGTAAACAGGAGTTGCTTTATTATTTATTCGGTTTCTACTAGCATCATGGTATCCCTCTTGTTTTTTTCCAGTTGCCTTGGAGATCGTGATGGTTAGGAACTTATTCGGCAACATTAAGTTAATGGCTGGTGTGATGCAAGCCGCTTTCTATCAGCTCACACTCCGTCCTCTCCTATTCCGTCCTCTTGGGAGAAGAGAACTGATGCACCAAGCTATTGATCCACAAATTCAGAGAGATAGGAAGGCAATGGCTTTATGTTACAGATATTCCAGCAGACAAAATTACGTGGTACATCACACTGAGAACCCTGTCAGGGTCTCAGCCAAGATCTAAGGTAAACAGGAGTTGCTTTATTATTTATTCGGTTTCTACTAGCATCATGGAATCCCTCTTGTTTTTTTCCAGTTGCCTTGGAGATCGTGATGGTTAGGAACTTATTCGGCAACATTAAGTTAATGGCTGGTGTGATGCAAGCCGCTTTCTATCAGCTCACACTCCGTCTTCTCCTATTCCGTCCTCTTGGGAGAAGAGAACTGATGCACCAAGCTATTAATCCACAAATTCAGAGAGATAGGAAGGCAATGGCTTTATGTTACAGATATTCCAGCAGACAAAATTACGTGGTACATCACACTGAGAACCCTGTCAGGGTCTCAGCCAAGATCTAAGGTAAACAGGAGTTGCTTTATTATTTATTCGGTTTCTACTAGCATCATGGTATCCCTCTTGTTTTTTTCCAGTTGCCTTGGAGATCGTGATGGTTAGGAACTTATTCGGCAACATTAAGTTAATGGCTGGTGTGATGCAAGCCGCTTTCTATCAGCTCACACTCCGTCTTCTCCTATTCCGTCCTCTTGGGAGAAGGGAACTGATGCACCAAGCTATTGATCCACAAATTCAGAGAGATCGGAAGGCAATGGCTTTATGTTACAGATATTCCAGCAGACAAAATTACGTGGTACATCACACTGAGAACCGTGTCAAGGTCTCAGCCAAGATCTAAGGTAAACAGGAGTTGCTTTATTATTTATTCGGTTTCTACTAGCGTCATGGAATCCCTCTTGTTTTTTTCCAGTTGCCTTGGAGATCGTGATGGTTAGGAACTTATTCGGCAACATTAAGTTAATGGCTGGTGTGATGCAAGCCGCTTTCTATCAGCTCACACTCCGTCCTCTCCTATTCCGTCCTCTTGGGAGAGGAGAACTGATGCACCAAGCTATTGATCCACAAATTCAGAGAGATAGGAAGGCAATGGCTTTATGTTACAGATATTCCAGCAGACAAAATTACGTGGTACATCACACTGAGAACCCTGTCAAGGTCTCAGCCAAGATCTAAGGTAAACAGGAGTTGCTTTATTATTTATTCGGTTTCTACTAGCATCATGGAATCCCTCTTGTTTTTTTCCAGTTGCCTTGGAGATCGTGATGGTTAGGAACTTATTCGGCAACATTAAGTTAATGGCTGGTGTAATGCAAGCCGCTTTCTATCAGCTCACACTCCGTCTTCTCCTATTCCGTCCTCTTGGGAGAAGAGAACTGATGCACCAAGCTATTGATCCACAAATTCAGAGAGATAGGAAGGCAATGGCTTTATGTTACAGATATTCCAGCAGACAAAATTACGTGGTACATCACACTGAGAACCCTGTCAGGGTCTCAGCCAAGATCTAAGGTAAACAGGAGTTGCTTTATTATTTATTCGGTTTCTACTAGCATCATGGTATCCCTCTTGTTTTTTTCCAGTTGCCTTGGAGATCGTGATGGTTAGGAACTTATTCGGCAACATTAAGTTAAGGGCTGGTGTGATGCAAGCCGCTTTCTATCAGCTCACTCTCCGTAATCTCCTATTCCGTCCATTTGGGAGAAGAGAACTGATGCACCAAGCTATTGATCCACAAATTCAGAGAGATAGGAAGGCAATGGCTTTATGTTACAGATATTCCAGCAGACAAAATTACGTGGTACATCACACTGAGAACCCTGTCAGGATCTCAGCCAAGATCTAAGGTAAACAGGAGTTGCTTTATTATTTATTCGGTTTCTACTAGCATCATGGTATCCCTCTTGTTTTTTCCAGTTGCCTTGGAGATCGTGATGGTTAGGAACTTATTCGGCAACATTAAGTTAATGGCTGGTGTGATGCAAGCCGCTTTCTATCAGCTCACACTCCGTCCTCTGCTATTCCGTCCTCTTGGGAGAAGAGAACTGATGCACCAAGCTATTGATCCACAAATTCAGAGAGATAGGAAGGCAATGGCTTTATGTTACCGATATTCCAGCAGACAAAATTACGTGGTACATCACACTGAGAACCCTGTCAGGGTCTCAGCCAAGATCTAAGGTAAACAGGAGTTGCTTTATTATTTATTCGGTTTCTACTAGCATCATGGTATCCCTCTTGTTTTTTTCCAGTTGCCTTGGAGATCGTGATGGTTAGGAACTTATTCGGCAACATTAAGTTAATGGCTGGTGTGATGCAAGCCGCTTTCTATCAGCTCACTCTCCGTCCTCTCCTATTCCGTCCTCTTGGGAGAAGAGAACTGATGCACCAAGCTATTGATCCACAAATTCAGAGAGATAGGAAGGCAATGGCTTTATGTTACAGATATTCCAGCAGACAAAATTACGTGGTACATCACACTGAGAACCCTGTCAGGGTCTCAGCCAAGATCTAAGGTAAACAGGAGTTGCTTTATTATTTATTCGGTTTCTACTAGCATCATGGTATCCCTCTTGTTTTTTTCCAGTTGCCTTGGAGATCGTGATGGTTAGGAACTTATTCGGCAACATTAAGTTAATGGCTGGTGTGATGCAAGCCGCTTTCTATCAGCTCACTCTCCGTCCTCTCCTATTCCGTCCTCTTGGGAGAAGAGAACTGATGCACCAAGCTATTGATCGACAAATTCAGAGAGATAGGAAGGCAATGGCTTTATGTTACAGATATTCCAGCAGACAAAATTACGTGGTACATCACACTGAGAACCCTGTCAGGGTCTCAGCCAAGATCTAAGGTAAACAGGAGTTGCTTTATTATTTATTCGGTTTCTACTAGCATCATGGTATCCCTCTTGTTTTTTTCCAGTTGCCTTGGAGATCGTGATGGTTAGGAACTTATTCGGCAACATTAAGTTAATGGCTGGTGTGATGCAAGCCGCTTTCTATCAGCTCACTCTCCGTCCTCTCCTATTCCGTCCTCTTGGGAGAAGAGAACTGATGCACCAAGCTATTGATCCACAAATTCAGAGAGATAGGAAGGCAATGGCTTTATGTTACAGATATTCCAGCAGACAAAATTACGTGGTACATCACACTGAGAACCCTGTCAGGGTCTCAGCCAAGATCTAAGGTAAACAGGAGTTGCTTTATTATTTATTCGGTTTCTACTAGCATCATGGCATCCCTCTTGTTTTTTTCCAGTTGCCTTGGAGATCGTGATGGTTAGGAACTTATTCGGCAACATTAAGTTAATGGCTGGTGTGATGCAAGCCGCTTTCTATCAGCTCACTCTCCGTCCTCTCCTATTCCGTCCTCTTGGGAGAAGAGAACTGATGCACCAAGCTATTGATCCACAAATTCAGAGAGATAGGAAGGCAATGGCTTTATGTTACAGATATTCCAGCAGACAAAATTACTTGGTACATCACACTGAGAACCCTGTCAGGGTCTCAGCCAAGATCTAAGGTAAACAGGAGTTGCTTTATTATTTATTCGGTTTCTACTAGCATCATGGTATCCCTCTTGTTTTTTTTCCAGTTGCCTTGGAGATCGTGATGGTTAGGAACTTATTCGGCAACATAAAGTTAATGGCTGGTGTGATGCAAGCCGCTTTCTATCAGCTCACTCTCCGTCCTCTCCTATTCCGTCCTCTTGGGAGAAGAGAACTAATGCACCAAGCTATTGATCCACAAATTCAGAGAGATAGGAAGGCAATGGCTTTATGTTACAGATATTCCAGCAGACAAAATTACGTGGTACATCACACTGAGAACCGTGTCAGGGTCTCAGCCAAGATCTAAGGTAAACAGGAGTTGCTTTATTATTTATTCGGTTTCTACTAGCATCATGGTATCCCTCTTGTTTTTTTTCCAGTTGCCTTGGAGATCGTGATGGTTAGGAACTTATTCGGCAACATTAAGTTAATGGCTGGTGTGATGCAAGCCGCTTTCTATCAGCTCACACTCCGTCCTCTCCTATTCCGTCCTCTTGGGAGAAGAGAACTGATGCACCAAGCTATTGATCCACAAATTCAGAGAGATAGGAAGGCAATGGCTTTATGTTACAGATATTCCAGCAGACAAAATTACGTGGTACATCACACTGAGAACCCTGTCAGGGTCTCAGCCAAGATCTAAGGTAAACAGGAGTTGCTTTATTATTTATTCGGTTTCTACTAGCATCATGGTATCCCTCTTGTTTTTTTCCAGTTGCCTTGGAGATCGTGATGGTTAGGAACTTATTCGGCAACATTAAGTTAATGGCTGGTGTGATGCAAGCCACTTTCTATCAGCTCACACTCCGTCCTCTCCTATTCCGTCCTCTTGGGAGAAGAGAACTGATGCACCAAGCTATTGATCCACAAATTCAGAGAGATAGGAAGGCAATGGCTTTATGTTACAGATATTCCAGCAGACAAAATTACGTGGTACATCACACTGAGAACCCTGTCAGGGTCTCAGCCAAGATCTAAGGTAAACAGGAGTTGCTTTATTATTTATTCGGTTTCTACTAGCATCATGGTATCCCTCGTGTTTTTTTCCAGTTGCCTTGGAGATCGTGATGGTTAGGAACTTATTCGGCAACATAAAGTTAATGGCTAGTGTGATGCAAGCCGCTTTCTATCAGCTCACTCTCCGTCCTCTCCTATTCCGTCCTCTTGGGAGAAGAGAACTGATGCACCAAGCTATTGATCCACAAATTCAGAGAGATAGGAAGGCAATGGTTTTATGTTACAGATATTCCACCAGACAAAATTACATGGTACATCACACTGAGAACCGTGTCAGGGTCTCAGCCAAGATCTAAAGTAAACGGGAGTTGCTTTATTATTTATTCGTTTTCTACTAGCATGATGGTATCCCTCTTGTTTTTTTCCAGTTGCCTTGGAGATCGTGATGGTTAGGAACTTAATCGGCAACATTAAGTTAATGGCTGGTGTGATGCAAGCCGCTTTCTATCAGCTCACACCCCGTCCTCTCCTATTCCGTCCTCTTGAGAGAAGAGAACTGATGCACCAAGCTATTGATCCACAAATTCAGAGAGATAGGAAGGCAATGGCTTTATGTTATAGATATTCCAGCAGACAAAATTACGTGGTACATCACACTGAGAACCCTGTCAGGGTCTCAGCCAAGATCTAAGGTAAACAGGAGTTGCTTTATTATTTATTCGGTTTCTACTAGCATCATGGTATCCCTCTTGTTTTTTTCCAGTTGCCTTGGAGATCGTGATGGTTAGGAACTTATTCGGCAACATTAAGTTAATGGCTGGTGTGATGCAAGCCGCTTTCTATCAGCTCACACTCCGTCCTCTCCTATTCCGTCCTCTTGGGAGAAGAGAACTGATGCACCAAGCTATTGATCCACAAATTCAGAGAGATAGGAAGGCAATGGCTTTATGTTACAGATATTCCAGCAGACAAAATTACGTGGTACATCACACTGAGAACCCTGTCAGGGTCTCAGCCAAGATCTAAGGTAAACAGGAGTTGCTTTATTATTTATTCGGTTTCTACTAGCATCATGGTATCCCTCTTGTTTTTTTCCAGTTGCCTTGGAGATCGTGATGGTTAGGAACTTATTCGGCAACATTAAGTTAATGGCTGGTGTGATGCAAGCCGCTTTCTATCAGCTCACACTCCGTCCTCTCCTATTCCGTCCTCTTGGGAGAAGAGAACTGATGCACCAAGCTATTGATCCACAAATTCAGAGAGATAGGAAGGCAATGGCTTTATGTTACAGATATTCCAGCAGACAAAATTACGTGGTACATCACACTGAGAACCCTGTCAGGGTCTCAGCCAAGATCTAAGGTAAACAGGGGTTGCTTTATTATTTATTCGGTTTCTACTAGCATCATGGTATCCCTCGTGTTTTTTTCCAGTTGCCTTGGAGATCGTGATGGTTAGGAACTTATTCGGCAACATAAAGTTAATGGCTAGTGTGATGCAAGCCGCTTTCTATCAGCTCACTCTCCGTCCTCTCCTATTCCGTCCTCTTGGGAGAAGAGAACTGATGCACCAAGCTATTGATCCACAAATTCAGAGAGATAGGAAGGCAATGGCTTTATGTTACAGATATTCCAGCAGACAAAATTACATGGTACATCACACTGAGAACCGTGTCAGGGTCTCAGCCAAGATCTAAAGTAAACGGGAGTTGCTTTATTATTTATTCGTTTTCTACTAGCATTATGGTATCCCTCTTGTTTTTTTCCAGTTGCCTTGGAGATCGTGATGGTTAGGAACTTAATCGGCAACATTAAGTTAATGGCTGGTGTGATGCAAGCCGCTTTCTATCAGCTCACACCCCGTCCTCTCCTATTCCGTCCTCTTGAGAGAAGAGAACTGATGCACCAAGCTATTGATCCACAAATTCAGAGAGATAGGAAGGCAATAGCTTTATGTTATAGATATTCTAGCAGACAAAATTACGTGGTACATCACACTGAGAACCCTGTCAGGGTCTCAGCCAAGATCTAAGGTAAACAGGAGTTGCTTTATTATTTATTCGGTTTCTACTAGCATCATGGTATCCCTCTTGTTTTTTTCCAGTTGCCTTGGAGATCGTGATGGTTAGGAACTTATTCGGCAACATTAAGTTAATGGCTGGTGTGATGCAAGCCGCTTTCTATCAGCCCACACTCCGTCCTCTCCTATTCCGTCCTCTTGGGAGAAGAGAACTGATGCACCAAGCTATTGATCCACAAATTCAGAGAGATAGGAAGGCAATGGCTTTATGTTACAGATATTCCAGCAGACAAAATTACGTGGTACATCACACTGAGAACCGTGTCAGGGTCTCAGCCAAGATCTAAGGTAAACAGGAGTTGCTTTATTATTTATTCGGTTTCTACTAGCATCATGGTATCCCTCTTGTTTTTTTCCAGTTGCCTTGGAGATCGTGATGGTTAGGAACTTATTCGGCAACATTAAGTTAATGGCTGGTGTGATGCAAGCCGCTTTCTATCAGCCCACACTCCGTCCTCTCCTATTCCGTCCTCTTGGGAGAAGAGAACTGATGCACCAAGCTATTGATCCACAAATTCAGAGAGATAGGAAGGCAATGGCTTTATGTTACAGATATTCCAGCAGACAAAATTACGTGGTACATCACACTGAGAATCCTGTCAGGGTCTCAGCCAAGATCTAAGGTAAACAGGAGTTGCTTTATTATTTATTCGGTTTCTACTAGCATCATGGTATCCCTCTTGTTTTTTTCCAGTTGCCTTGGAGATCGTGATGGTTAGGAACTTATTCGGTAACATTAAGTTAATGGCTAGTGTGATGCAAGCCGCTTTCTATCAGCTCACTCTCCGTCCTCTCCTATTCCGTCCTCTTGGGAGAAGAGAAGAGATGCACCAAGCTATTGATCCACAAATTCAGAGAGATAGGCAGGCAATGGCTTTATGTTACAGATATTCCAGCAGACAAAATTACGTGGTACATCACACTGAGAACCGTGTCAGGGTCTCAGCCAAGATCTAAGGTAAACAGGAGTTGCTTTATTATTTATTCGTTATCTACTAGCATCATGGTATCCCTCTTGTTTTTTTCCAGTTGCCTTGGAGATCGTGATGGTTAGGAACTTATTCGGCAACATTAAGTTAATGGCTGGTGTGATGCAAGCCGCTTTCTATCAGCTCACACCCCGTCCTCTCCTATACCGTCCTCTTGAGAGAAGAGAACTGATGCACCAAGCTATTGATCCACAAATTCAGAGAGATAGGAAGGCAATGGCTTTATGTTACAGATATTCCAGCAGACAAAATTACGTGGTACATCACACTGAGAACCCTGTCAGGGTCTCAGCCAAGATCTAAGGTAAACAGGAGTTGCTTTATTATTTATTCGGTTTCTACTAGCATCATGGTATCCCTCTTGTTTTTTTGCAGTTGCCTTGGAGATCGTGATGGTTAGGAACTTATTCGGCAACATTAAGTTAGTGGCTGGTGTGATGCAAGCCGCTTTCTATCAGCCCACACTCCGTCCTCTCCTATTCCGTCCTCTTGGGAGAAGAGAACTGATGCACCAAGCTATTGATCCACAAATTCAGAGAGATAGGAAGGCAATGGCTTTATGTTACAGATATTCCAGCAGAGAAAATTACGTGGTACATCACACTGAGAACCCTGTCAGGGTCTCAGCCAAGATCTAAGGTAAACAGGAGTTGCTTTATTATTTATTCGGTTTCTAATAGCATCATGGTATCCCTCTTGTTTTTTTCCAGTTGCCTTGGAGATCGTGATGGTTAGGAACTTATTCGGCAACATTAAGTTAATGGCTGGTGTGATGCAAGCCGCTTTCTTTCAGCTCACACTCCGTCCTCTCCTATTCCGTCCTCTTGGGAGAAGAGAACTGATGCACCAAGCTATTGATCCACAAATTCAGAGAGATAGGAAGGCAATGGCTTTATGTTACAGATATTCCAGCAGACAAAATTACCAGGTACATCACACTGAGAACCCTGTCAGGGTCTCAGCCAAGATCTAAGGTAAACAGGAGTTGCTTTATTATTTATTCGGTTTCTACTAGCATCATGGTATCCCTCTTGTTTTTTTCCAGTTGCCTTGGAGATCGTGATGGTTAGGAACTTATTCGGCAACATTAAGTTAATGGCTGGTGTGATGCAAGCCGCTTTCTATCAGCTCACACTCCGTCCTCTCCTATTCCGTCCTCTTGGGAGAAGAGAACTGATGCATCAAGCTATTGATCCACAAATTCAGAGAGATAGGAAGGCAATGGCTTTATGTTACAGATATTCCAGCAGACAAATTTACCAGGTACATCACACTGAGAACCCTGTCAGGGTCTCAGCCAAGATCTAAGGTAAACAGGAGTTGCTTTATTATTTATTCGGTCTCTACTAGCATCATGGTATCCCTCTTGTTTTTTTGCAGTTGCCTTGGAGATCGTGATGGTTAGGAACTTATTCGGCAACATTAAGTTAATGGCTGGTGTGATGCGAGGCGCTTTCTATCAGCTCACTCTCCATCCTCTCCTACTCCAGTCCTCTTAGGAGAAACGGTGGGTATTGACGTAAAGAACTGGTGCGCCAAGACATTGATCCAAAACTTCAGAGCAAGGAAGTCAATAGGTTTGTGTTACATAGATTCCAGCAGACAAAATTACGTGGTATATCTCACTGACTAACCTGTCAGGTCAGGTTCTCAGCTGTGATCTAAGGTAAAAAGGAGCTGCTCTGTTATCTACTCGGTCTCGACAAGTGTCATGATCTCCCTCTTGTTTTTTCTCATTGCTTCGGTAGTCGGCACGGTTAGGAACTGATTTGGCAACATTAAGTTAAGGGCTGAAGTGATGCAAGTCGCTTTCTATCAGCTCACTCTCCGTCCTCTCCTACTCCCGTCCCCATGGGAGAAACGGTGGATATTCATGTAAAGAACTGATGCACCAAGCTATTGATCCAAAAATTCAGAGAGATAGGAAGGCAATGGCTTTATGTTACAGATATTCCAGCAGACAAAATTACGTGGTACATTACACTGAGAAACCTGTCAGGGTCTCAGCCAAGATCTAAGGTAAACAGGAGTTGCTTTGTTATTTATTCGGTCTCTACTAGCATCATGGTATCCCTCTTGTTTTTTTCCAGTTGCCTCGGAGATCGTGATGGTTAGGAACTTATTCAGCAACATTAAGTTAATGGCTGGTATGATGCGAGGCGGTTTCTATCAGCTCACTCTCCATCCTCTCCTACTCCAGTCCCCTTAGGAGAAACGGTGGGTATTCACGTAACGAACTGGTGCGCCAAGACATTGATCCTAAAATTCAGAGAGCAAGGAAGTCAATAGCTTTGTGTTACATAGATTCCAGCAGACTAAATTACGTGGTATATCTCACTGACTAACATGTCAGGTCAGGTTTTCAGCTGTGATCTAAGGTAAAAAGGAGCTGCTCTGTTATTTACTCGGTCTCGACAAGTGTCATGATCTCCCTCTTGTTTTTCTCATTGCTTCGGTAGTCGGCATGGTTAGGGACTGATTTGGCAACATTAAGTTAATTGCTGAAGTGATGCAAGTCGCTTTCTATCAGCTCACTCTCCGTCCTCTCCTACTCCCATCCCCATGGGAGAAACGGTGGATATTCACGTAAAGAACTGATGCACCAAGCTATTGATTCAAAAATTCAGAGAGATAGGAAGGCAATGGCTTTATGTTACCGATATTCCAGCAGACAAAATTACGTGGTACATCACACTCAGAACCCTGTCAGGGTCTCAGCCAAGATCTAAGGTAAACAGGAGTTGCTTTATTATTTATTCGGTCTCTACTAGCATCATTGTATCCTTCTTGTTTTTTTCCTGTTGCCTTGGAGATCGTGATGGTTAGGAACTTATTCGGCAACATTAAGTTAATGGCTGGTGTGATGCGAGGCGCTTTCTATCAGCTCACTCTCCATCCTCTCCTACTCCAGTCCCCTTAGGAGAAACGGTGGGTACTGACGTAAAGAACTGGTGCGCCAAGACATTGATCCAAAACTTCAGAGAGCAAGGAAGTCAATAGGTTTGTGTTACATAGATTCCAGCAGACAAAATTACGTGGTATATCTCACTGACTAACCTGTCAGGTCAGGTTCTCAGCTGTGATCTAAGGTAAAAAGGAGCTGCTCTATTATCTGCTCGGTCTCGACAAGTGTCATGATCTCCCTCTTGTTTTTTCTCATTGCTTCGGTAGTCGGCACGGTTAGGAACTGATTTGGCAACATTAAGTTAAGGGCTGAAGTGATGCAAGTCGCTTTCTATCAGCTCAATCTCCGTCCTCTCCTACTCCCGTCCCCATGGGAGAAACGGTGGATATTCACGTAAAGAACTGATGCACCAAGCTATTGATCCAAAAATTCAGAGAGATAGGAAGGCAATGGCTTTATGTTACAGATATTCCAGCAGACAAAATTACGTGGTACATCACACTGAGAACCCTGTCAGGGTCTCAGCCAAGATCTAAGGTAAACAGGAGTTGCTTTGTTCTTTATTCGGTCTCTACTAGCATCATGGTATCCCTCTTGTTTTTTTCCTGTTGCGTTGGAGATCGTGATGGTTAGGAACTTATTCAGCAACATTAAGTTAATGGCTGGTATGATGCGAGGCGGTTTCTATCAGCTCACTCTCCATCTTCTCCTACTCCAGTCCCTTTAGGAGAAACGGTGGGTATTGACGTAAAGAACTGGTGCGCCAAGACATTGATCCAAAACTTCAGAGAGCAAGGAAGTCAATAGGTTTTTGTTACATAGATTCCAGCAGAGAAAATTACGTGGTATATCTCACTGACCAACCTGTCAGGTCAGGTTCTCAGCTGTGATCTAAGGTAAAAAGGAGCTGCTCTGTTATTTACTCGGTCTCGACAAGTGTCATGATCTCCCTCTTGTTTTTTCCCATTGCTTCGGTAGTCGGCATGGTTAGGAACTGTTTTGGCAACATTAAGTTAAGGGCTGAAGTGATGCAAGGCGCTTTGTATCAGCTCACTCTCCGTCCTCTCTTACTCCCGTCCCCATGGGAGGAACGGTGGATATTCACGTAAAGAACTGATGCACCAAGCTATTGATCCAAAAATTCAGAGAGATAGGAAGGGAATGGCTTTATGTTACAGATATTCCAGCAGACAAAATTACGTGGTACATCACACTGAGAACCCTGTCAGGGTCTCAGCCAAGATCTAAGGTAAACAGGAGTTGCTTTGTTCTTTATTCGGTCTCTACTAGCATCATGGTATCCCTCTTGTTTTTTTCCAGTTGCCTTGGAGATCGTGATGGTTAGGAACATGTTCGGCAACATTTAGTTAGTGGCTGGTGTAATGCAAGCCGCTTTCTATCAGCTTACTCTCCGTCCTCTCCTATTCCGTCCTCTTGGGAGAAGAGAACTGATGAACCAAGCTATTGATCCACAAATTCAGAGAGATAGGAAGGCAATGGCTTTATGTTACAGATATTCCAGCAGACAAAATTACGTGGTACATCACACTGAGAACCCTGTCAGGGTCTCAGCCAAGATCTAAGGTAAACAGGAGTTGCTTTATTATTTATTCGGTTTCTACTAGCATCATGGTATCCCTCTTGTTTTTTTCCAGTTGCCTTGGAGATCGTGATGGTTAGGAACTTATTCGGCAACATTAAGTTAATGGCTGGTGTGATGCAAGCCGCTTTCTATCAGCTCACTCTCCGTCCTCTCCTATTCTGTCCTCTTGGGAGAAGAGAACTGATGCACCAAGCTATTGATCGACAAATTCAGAGAGATAGGAAGGCAATGGCTTTATGTTACAGATATTCCAGCAGACAAAATTACGTGGTACATCACACTGAGAACCCTGTCAGGGTCTCAGCCAAGGTCTAAGGTAAACAGGAGTTGTTTTATTATTTATTCGGTTTCTACTAGCATCATGGTATCCCTATTGTTTTTTTCCAGTTGCCTTGGAGATCGTGATGGTTAGGAACTTATTCGGCAACATTAAGTTAATGGCTGGTGTGATGCAAGCCGCTTTCTATCAGCTCACATTCCGTCCTCTCCTATTCCGTCATCTTGGGAGAAGAGAACTGATGCACCAAGCTATTGATCCACAAATTCAGAGAGATAGGAAGGCAATGGCTTTATGTTACAGATATTCCAGCAGACAAAATTACGTGGTACATCACTCTGAGAACCCTGTCAGGGTCTCAGCCAAGATCTAAGGTAAACAGGAGTTGCTTTATTATTTATTCGGTTTCTACTAGCATCATGGTATCCCTCTTGTTTTTTTCCAGTTGCCTTGGAGATCGTGATGGTTAGGAACTTATTCGGCAACATTAAGTTAATGGCTGGTGTGATGCAAGCCGATTTCTATCAGCTCACTCTCCGTCCTCTCCTATTCCGTCCTCTTGGGAGAAGAGAACTGATGCACCAAGCTATTGATCGACAAATTCAGAGAGATAGGAAGGCAATGGCTTTATGTTACAGATATTCCAGCAGACAAAATTACGTGGTACATCACACTGAGTAACCTGTCAGGGTCTCAGCCAAGATCTAAGGTAAACAGCAGTTGCTTTATTATTTATTCGGTTTCTACTAGCATCATGGTATCCCTCTTGTTTTTTTCCAGTTGCCTTGGAGATCGTGATGGTTAGGAACTTATTCGGCAACATTAAGTTAATGGCTGGTGTGATGCGAGGCGCTTTCTATCAGCTCACTCTCCATCCTCTCCTACTCCAGTCCCCTTAGGAGAAACGGTGGGTATTGACGTAAAGAACTGGTGCGCCAAGACATTGATCCAAAACTTCAGAGAGCAAGGAAGTCAATAGGTTTGTGTTACATAGATTCCAGCAGACAAAATTACGTGGTATATCTCACTGACTAACCTGTCAGGTCAGGTTCTCAGCTGTGATCTAAGGTAAAAAGGAGCTGCTCTGTTATTTACTCGGTCTCGACAAGTGTCATGATCTCCCTCTTGTTTTTTCCCATTGCTTCTGTAGTCGGAATGGTTAGGAACTGATTTGGCAACATTAAGTTAAGGGCTGAAGAGATGCAAGGCGCTTTCTATCAGCTTACTCTCCGTCCTCTCGTACTCCGTCCTCTTGGGAGAAAAGAACTGATGCATCAAGCTATTGATCCACAAATTCAGAGAGATAGGAAGGCAATGGCTTTATGTTACAGATATTCCAGCAGACAAAATTACGTGGGACATCACACTGAGAACCCTGTCAGGGTCTCAGCCAAGATCTAAGGTAAACAGGAGTTGCTTTATTATTTATTCGGTTTCTACTAGCATCATGGTATCCCTCTTGTTTTTTTCCAGTTGCCTTGGAGATCGTGATGGTTAGGAACTTATTCGGCAACATTAAGTTAATGGCTGGTGTGATGCAAGCCGCTTTCTATCAGCTCACTCTCCGTCCTCTCCTATTCCGTCCTCTTGGGAGAAGAGAACTGATGCACCAAGCTATTGATCGACAAATTCAGAGAGATAGGAAGGCAATGGCTTTATGTTACAGATATTCCAGCAGACAAAATTACGTGGTACATCACACTGAGAACCCTGTCAGGGTCTCAGCCAAGATCTAAGGTAAACTGGAGTTGCTTTATTATTTATTCGGTTTCTACTAGCATCATGGTATCCCTCTTGTTTTTTTCCAGTTGCCTTGGAGATCGTGATGGTTAGGAACTTATTCGGCAACATTAAGTTAATGGCTGGTGTGATGCAAGCCACTTTCTATCAGCTCACTCTCCGTCCTCTCCTATTCCGTCCTCTTGGGAGAAGAGAACTGATGCACCAAGCTATTGATCCACAAATTCAGAGAGATAGGAAGGCAATGGCTTTATGTTACAGATATTCCAGCAGACAAAATTACGTGGTACGTCACACTGAGAACCCTGTCAGGGTCTCAGCCAAGATCTAAGGTAAACAGGAGTTGTTTTATTATTTATTCGGTTTCTACTAGCATCATGGTATCCCTCTTGTTTTTTTCCAGTTACCTTGGAGATCGTGATGGTTAGGAACTTATTCGGCAACATTAAGTTAATGGCTGGTGTAATGCAAGCCGCTTTCTATCAGCTCACTCTCCGTCCTCTCCTATTCCGTCCTCTTGGGAGAAGAGAACTGATGCACCAAGCTATTGATCCACAAATTCAGAGAGACAGGAAGGCAATGGCTTTATGTTACAGATAATCCAGCAGACAAAATTACGTGGTACATCACACTGAGAACCCTATCAGGGTCTCAGCCAAGATCTAAGGTAAACAGGAGTTGCTTTACTATTTATTCGGTTTCTACTAGCATCATGGTATCCCTCTTGTTTTTTTCCAGTTGCCTTGGAGATCGTGATGGTTAGGAACTTATTCGGCAACATTAAGTTAATGGCTGGTGTGATGCAAGCCGCTTTCTATCAGCTCACACTCCGTCCTCTCCTATTCTGTCCTCTTGGGAGAAGAGAACTGATGCACCAAGCTATTGATCCACAAATTCAGAGAGATAGGAAGGCAATGGCTTTATGTTACAGATATTCCAGCAGACAAAATTACGTGGTACATCACTCTGAGAACCCTGTCAGGGTCTCAGCCAAGATCTAAGGTAAACAGGAGTTGCTTTATTATTTATTCGGTTTCTACTAGCATCATGGTATCCCTCTTGTTTTTTTCCAGTTGCCTTGGAGATCGTGATGGTTAGGAACTTATTCGGCAACATTAAGTTAATGGCTGGTGTGATGCAAGCCGCTTTCTATCAGCTCACTCTCCTTCCTCTCCTATTCCGTCCTCTTTGGAGAAGAGAACTGATGCACCAAGCTATTGATCGACAAATTCAGAGAGATAGGAAGGCAATGGCTTTATGTTACAGATATTCCAGCAGACAAAATTACGTGGTACATCACACTGAGAACCCTATCAGGGTCTCAGCCAAGATCTAAGGTAAACAGGAGTTGCTTTATTATTTATTCGGTTTCTACTAGCATCATGGTATCCCTCTTGTTTTTTTCCAGTTGCCTTGGAGATCGTGATGGTTAGGAACTTATTCGGCAACATTAAGTTAATGGCTGGTGTGATGCAAGCCGCTTTCTATCAGTTTACTCTCCGTCCTCTCCTATTCCGTCCTCTTGGGAGAAGAGAACTGATGCACCAAGCTATTGATCCACAAATTCAGAGAGATAGGAAGGCAATGGCCTTATGTTACAGATATTCCAGCAGACAAAATTACGTGGTACATCACACTGAGAACCCTGTCAGGGTCTCAGCCAAGATCTAAGGTAAACAGGAGTTGCTTTATTATTTATTCGGTTTCTACTAGCATCATGGTATCCCTCTTGTTTTTTTCCAGTTGCCTTGGAGATCGTGATGGTTAGGAACTTATTCGGCAACATTAAGTTAATGGCTGGTGTGATGCAAGCCGCTTTCTATCAGCTCACTCTCCGTCCTCTCCTATTCCGTCCTCTTGGGAGAAGAGAACTGATGCACCAAGCTATTGATCCACAAATTCAGAGAGATAGGAAGGCAATGGCTTTATGTTACAGATATTCCAGCAGACAAAATTACGTGGTACATCACACTGAGAACCCTGTCAGGGTCTCAGCCAAGATCTAAGGTAAACAGGAGTTGCTTTATTATTTATTCGGTTTTTACTAGCATCATGGTATCCCTCTTGTTTTTTTCCAGTTGCCTTGGAGATCGTGACGGTTAGGAACTTATTCGGCAACATTAAGTTAATGGCTGGTGTGATGCAAGCCGCTTTCTATCAGCTCACACTCCGTCCTCTCCTATTCCGTCCTCTTGGGAGAAGTGAACTGATGCACCAAGCTATTGATCCACAAATTCAGAGAGATAGGAAGGCAATGGCCTTATGTTACAGATATTCCAGCAGACAAAATTACGTGGTACATCACACTGAGAACCCTGTCAGGGTCTCAGCCAAGATCTAAGGTAAACAGGAGTTGATTTATTATTTATTCGGTTTCTACTAGCATCATGGTATCCCTCTTGTTTTTTTCCAGTTGCCTTAGAGATCGTGATGGTTAGGAACTTATTCGGCAACATTAAGTTAATGGCTGGTGTGATGCAAGCCACTTTCTATCAGCTCACTCTCCGTCCTCTCCTATTCCGTCCTCTTGGGAGAAGAGAACTGATGCACCAAGCTATTGATCCACAAATTCAGAGAGATAGGAAGGCAATGGCTTTATGTTACAGATATTCCAGCAGACAAAATTACGTGGTACGTCACACTGAGAACCCTGTCAGGGTCTCAGCCAAGATCTAAGGTAAACAGGAGTTGTTTTATTATTTATTCGGTTTCTACTAGCATCATGGTATCCCTCTTGTTTTTTTCCAGTTGCCTTGGAGATCGTGATGGTTAGGAACTTATTCGGCAACATTAAGTTAATGGCTGGTGTAATGCAAGCCGCTTTCTATCAGCTCACTCTCCGTCCTCTCCTATTCCGTCCTCTTGGGAGAAGAGAACTGATGCACCAAGCTATTGATCCACAAATTCAGAGAGACAGGAAGGCAATGGCTTTATGTTACAGATATTCCAGCAGACAAAATTACGTGGTACATCACACTGAGAACCCTATCAGGGTCTCAGCCAAGATCTAAGGTAAACAGGAGTTGCTTTACTATTTATTCGGTTTCTACTAGCATCATGGTATCCCTCTTGTTTTTTTCCAGTTGCCTTGGAGATCGTGATGGTTAGGAACTTATTCGGCAACATTAAGCTAATGGCTGGTGTGATGCAAGCCGCTTTCTATCAGCTCACACTCCGTCCTCTCCTATTCCGTCCTCTTGAGAGAAGAGAACTGATGCACCAAGCTATTGATCCACAAATTCAGAGAGATAGGAAGGCAATGGCCTTATGTTACAGATATTCCAGCAGACAAAATTACGTGGTGCATCACACTGAGAACCCTGTCAGGGTCTCAGCCAAGATCTAAGGTAAACAGGAGTTGCTTTATTATTTATTCGGTTTCTACTAGCATCATGGTATCCCTCTTGTTTTTTTCCAGTTGCCTTGGAGATCGTGATGGTTAGGAACTTATTCGGCAACATTAAGTTAATGGCTGGTGTGATGCAAGCCGCTTTCTATCAGCTCACTCTCCGTCCTCTCCTATTCCGTCCTCTTGGGAGAAGAGAACTGATGCACCAAGCTATTGATCCACAAATTCAGAGAGATAGGAAGGCAATGGCTTTATGTTACAGATATTCCAGCAGACAAAATTACGTGGTACATCACACTGAGAACCCTGTCAGGGTCTCAGCCAAGATCTAAGGTAAACAGGAGTTGCTTTATTATTTATTCGGTTTTTACTAGCATCATGGTATCCCTCTTGTTTTTTTCCAGTTGCCTTGGAGATCGTGACGGTTAGGAACTTATTCGGCAACATTAAGTTAATGGCTGGTGTGATGCAAGCCGCTTTCTATCAGCTCACACTCCGTCCTCTCCTATTCCGTCCTCTTGGGAGAAGAGAACTGATGCACCAAGCTATTGATCCACAAATTCAGAGAGATAGGAAGGCAATGGCCTTATGTTACAGATATTCCAGCAGACAAAATTACGTGGTACATCACACTGAGAACCCTGTCAGGGTCTCAGCCAAGATCTAAGGTAAACAGGAGTTGATTTATTATTTATTCGGTTTCTACTAGCGTCATGGTATCCCTCTTGTTTTTTTCCAGTTGCCTTGGAGATCGTGATGGTTAGGAACTTATTCGGCAACATTAAGTTAATGGCTGGGGTGATGCAAGCCGCTTTCTATCAGCTCACTCTCCGCCCTCTCCTATTCCGTCCTCTTGGGAGAAGAGAACTGATGCACCAAGCTATTGATCCACAAATTCAGAGAGATGGGAAGGGAATGGCTTTATGTTACAGATATTCCAGCAGACAAAATTACGTGGTACATCACACTGAGAACCCTGTCAGGGTCTCAGCCAAGATCTAAGGTAAACAGGAGTTGCTTTATTATTTATTCGGTTTCTACTAGCATCATGGTATCCCTCTTGTTTTTTTCCAGTTGCCTTGGAGATCGTGATGGTTAGGAACTTATTCGGCAACATTAAGTTAATGGCTGGTGTGATGCAGGCCGCTTTCTATCAGCTCACACTCCGTCCTCTCCTATTCCGTCCTCTTGGGAGAAGAGAACTGATGCACCAAGCTATTGATCCACAAATTCAGAGAGATAGGAAGGCAATGGCTTTATGTTACAGATATTCCAGCAGACAAAATTACGTGGTACATCACTCTGAGAACCCTGTCAGGGTCTCAGCCAAGATCTAAGGTAAACAGGAGTTGCTTTATTATTTATTCGGTTTCTACTAGCATCATGGTATCCCTCTTGTTTTTTTCCAGTTGCCTTGGAGATCGTGATGGTTAGGAACTTATTCGGCAACATTAAGTTAATGGCTGGTGTGATGCAAGCCGCTTTCTATCAGCTCACTCTCCGTCCTCTCCTATTCCGTCCTCTTGGGAGAAGAGAACTGATGCACCAAGCTATTGATCCACAAATTCAGAGAGATAGGAAGGCAATGGCTTTATGTTACAGATATTCCAGCAGACAAAATTACCAGGTACATCACACTGAGAACCCTGTCAGGGTCTCAGCCAAGATCTAAGGTAAACAGGAGTTGCTTTATTATTTATTCGGTTTCTACTAGCATCATGGTATCCCTCTTGTTTTTTTCCAGTTGCCTTGGAGATCGTGTTGGTTAGGAACTTATTCGGCAACATTAAGTTAATGGCTGGTGTGATGCAAGCCGCTTTCTATCAGCTCACACTCCGTCCTCTCCTATTCCGTCCTCTTGGGAGAAGAGAACTGATGCACCAAGCTATTGATCCACAAATTCAGAGAGATAGGAAGGCAATGGCTTTATGTTACAGATATTCCAGCAGACAAAATTACCAGGTACATCACACTGAGAACCCTGTCAGGGTCTCAGCCAAGATCTAAGGTAAACAGGAGTTGCTTTATTATTTATTCGGTTTCTACTAGCATCATGGTATCCCTCTTGTTTTTTTCCAGTTGCCTTGGAGATCGTGATGGTTAGGAACTTATTCGGCAACATTAAGTTAATGGCTGGTGTGATGCAAGCCGCTTTCTATCAGCTCACTCTCCGTCCTCTCCTATTCCGTCCTCTTGGGAGAAGAGAACTGATGCACCAAGCTATTGATCCACAAATTCAGAGAGATAGGAAGGCAATGGCTTTATGTTACAGATATTCCAGCAGACAAAATTGCCAGGTACATCACACTGAGAACCCTGTCAGGGTCTCAGCCAAGATCTAAGGTAAACAGGAGTTGCTTTATTATTTATTCGGTTTCTACTAGCATCATGGTATCCCTCTTGTTTTTTTCTAGTTGCCTTGGAGATCGTGATGGTTAGGAACTTATTCGGCAACATTAAGTTAATGGCTGGTGTGATGCAAGCCGCTTTCTATCAGCTCACACTCCGTCCTCTCCTGTTCCGTCCTCTTGGGAGAAGAGAACTGATGCACCAAGCTATTGATCCACAAATTCAGAGAGATAGGAAGGCAATGGCCCTATGTTACAGATATTCCAGCAGACAAAATTACGTGGTACATCACACTGAGAACCCTGTCAGGGTCTCAGCCAAGATCTAAGGTAAACAGGAGTTGATTTATTATTTATTCGGTTTCTACTAGCATCATGGTATCCCTCTTGTTTTTTTCCAGTTGCCTTGGAGATCGTGATGGTTAGGAACTTATTCGGCAACATTAAGTTAATGGCTGGGGTGATGCAAGCCGCTTTCTATCAGCTCACTCTCCGCCCTCTCCTATTCCGTCCTCTTGGGAGAAGAGAACTGATGCACCAAGCTATTGATCCACAAATTCAGAGAGATGGGAAGGGAATGGCTTTATGTTACAGATATTCCAGCAGACAAAATTACGTGGTACATCACACTGAGAACCCTGTCAGGGTCTCAGCCAAGATCTTAGGTAAACAGGAGTTGCTTTATTATTTATTCGGTTTCTACTAGCATCATGGTATCCCTCTTGTTTTTTTCCAGTTGCCTTGGAGATCGTGATGGTTAGGAACTTATTCGGCAACATTAAGTTAATGGCTGGTGTGATGCAGGCCGCTTTCTATCAGCTCACACTCCGTCCTCTCCTATTCCGTCCTCTTGGGAGAAGAGAACTGATGCACCAAGCTATTGATCCACAAATTCAGAGAGATAGGAAGGCAATGGCTTTATGTTACAGATATTCCAGCAGACAAAATTACGTGGTACATCACTCTGAGAACCCTGTCAGGGTCTCAGCCAAGATCTAAGGTAAACAGGAGTTGCTTTATTATTTATTCGGTTTCTACTAGCATCATGGTATCCCTCTTGTTTTTTTCCAGTTGCCTTGGAGATCGTGATGGTTAGGAACTTATTCGGCAACATTAAGTTAATGGCTGGTGTGATGCAAGCCGCTTTCTATCAGCTCACTCTCCGTCCTCTCCTATTCCGTCCTCTTGGGAGAAGAGAACTGATGCACCAAGCTATTGATCCACAAATTCAGAGAGATAGGAAGGCAATGGCTTTATGTTACAGATATTCCAGCAGACAAAATTACCAGGTACATCACACTGAGAACCCTGTCAAGGTCTCAGCCAAGATCTAAGGTAAACAGGAGTTGCTTTATTATTTATTCGGTTTCTACTAGCATCATGGTATCCCTCTTGTTTTTTTCCAGTTGCCTTGGAGATCGTGATGGTTAGGAACTTATTCGGCAACATTAAGTTAATGGCTGGTGTGATGCAAGCCGCTTTCTATCAGCTCACACTCCGTCCTCTCCTATTCCGTCCTCTTGGGAGAAGAGAACTGATGCACCAAGCTATTGATCCACAAATTCAGAGAGATAGGAAGGCAATGGCCTTATGTTACAGATATTCCAGCAGACAAAATTACGTGGTACATCACACTGAGAACCCTGTCAGGATCTCAGCCAAGATCTAAGGTAAACAGGAGTTGCTTTATTATTTATTCGGTTTCTACTAGCATCATGGTATCCCTCTTGTTTTTTTCCAGTTGCCTTGGAGATCGTGATGGTTAGGAACTTATTCGGCAACATTAAGTTAATGGCTGGTGTGATGCAAGCCGCTTTCTATCAGCTCACTCTCCGTCCTCTCCTATTCCGTCCTCTTGGGAGAAGAGAACTGATGCACCAAGCTATTGATCCACAAATTCAGAGAGATAGGAAGGCAATGGCTTTATGTTACAGATATTCCAGCAGACAAAATTACCAGGTACATCACACTGAGAACCCTGTCAGGGTCTCAGCCAAGATCTAAGGTAAACAGGAGTTGCTTTATTATTTATTCGGTTTCTACTAGCATCATGGTATCCCTCTTGTTTTTTTCCAGTTGCCTTGGCGATCGTGATGGTTAGGAACTTATTCGGCAACATTAAGTTAATGGCTGGTGTGATGCAAGCCGCTTTCTATCAGCTCACTCTCCGTCCTCCCCTATTCCGTCCTCTTGGGAGAAGAGAACTGATGCACCAAGCTATTGATCCACAAATTCAGAGAGATAGGAAGGCAATGGCTTTATGTTACAGATATTCCAGCAGACAAAATTACGTGGTACATCACACTGAGAACCCTGTCAGGGTCTCAGCCAAGATCTAAGGTAAACAGGAGTTGCTTTATTATTTATTCGGTTTCTACTAGCATCATGGTATCCCTCTTGTTTTTTTCCAGTTGCCTTGGAGATCGTGATGGTTAGGAACTTATTCGGCAACATTAAGTTAATGGCTGGTGTGATGCAAGCCGCTTTCTATCAGCTCACACTCCGTCCTCTCCTATTCCGTCCTCTTGGGAGAAGAGAACTGATGCACCAAGCTATTGATCCACAAATTCAGAGAGATAGGAAGGCAATGGCTTTATGTTACAGATATTCCAGCAGACAAAATTACGTGGTACATCACACTGAGAACCCTGTCAGGGTCTCAGCCAAGATCTAAGGTAAACAGGAGTTGCTTTATTATTTATTCGGTTTCTACTAGCATCATGGTATCCCTCTTGTTTTTTTCCAGTTGCCTTGGAGATCGTGATGGTTAGGAACTTATTCGGCAACATTAAGTTAATGGGTGGTGTGATGCATGCCGCTTTCTATCAGCGCACTCTCCGTCCTCTCCTATTCCGTCCTCTTGGGAGAAGAGAACTGATGCACCAAGCTATTGATCCACAAATTCAGAGAGATAGGAAGGCAATGGCTTTATGTTACAGATATTCCAGCAGACAAAATTACCAGGTACATCACACTGAGAACCCTGTCAGGGTCTCAGCCAAGATCTAAGGTAAACAGGAGTTGCTTTATTATTTATTCGGTTTCTACTAGCATCATGGTATCCCTCTTGTTTTTTTCCAGTTGCCTTGGAGATCGTGTTGGTTGGGAACTTATTCGGCAACATTAAGTTAATGGCTGGTGTGATGCAAGCCGCTTTCTATCAGCTCACACTCCGTCCTCTCCTATTCCGTCCTCTTGGGAGAAGAGAACTGATGCACCAAGCTATTGATCCACAATTTCAGAGAGATAGGAAGGCAATGGCTTTATGTTACAGATATTCCAGCAGACAAAATTACCAGGTACATCACACTGAGAACCCTGTCAGGGTCACAGCCAAGATCTAAGGTAAACAGGAGTTGCTTTATTATTTATTCGGTTTCTACTAGCATCATGGTATCCCTCTTGTTTTTTTCCAGTTGCCTTGGAGATCGTGATGGTTAGGAACTTATTCGGCAACATTAAGTTAATGGCTGGTGTGATGCAAGCCGCTTTCTATCAGCTCACTCTCCGTCCTCTCCTATTCCGTCCTCTTGGGAGAAGAGAACTGATGCACCAAGCTATTGATCCACAAATTCAGAGAGATAGGAAGGCAATGGCTTTATGTTACAGATATTCCAGCAGACAAAATTACCAGGTACATCACACTGAGAACCCTGTCAGGGTCTCAGCCAAGATCTAAGGTAAACAGGAGTTGCTTTATTATTTATTCGGTTTCTACTAGCATCATGGTATCCCTCTTGTTTTTTTCTAGTTGCCTTGGAGATCGTGATGGTTAGGAACTTATTCGGCAACATTAAGTTAATGGCTGGTGTGATGCAAGCCGCTTTCTATCAGCTCACACTCCGTCCTCTCCTATTCCGTCCTCTTGGGAGAAGAGAACTGATGCACCAAGCTATTGATCCACAAATTCAGAGAGATAGGAAGGCAATGGCTTTATGTTACAGATATTCCAGCAGACAAAATTACGTGGTACATCACACTGAGAACCCTGTCAGGGTCTCAGCCAAGATCTAAGGTAAACAGGAGTTGCTTTATTATTTATTCGGTTTCTACTAGCATCATGGTATCTCTCTTGTTTTTTTCCAGTTGCCTTGGAGATCGTGATGGTTAGGAACTTATTCGGCAACATTAAGTTAATGGGTGGTGTGATGCATGCCGCTTTCTATCAGCGCACTCTCCGTCCTCTCCTATTCCGTCCTCTTGGGAGAAGAGAACTGATGCACCAAGCTATTGATCCACAAATTCAGAGAGATAGGAAGGCAATAGCTTTATGTTACAGATATTCCAGCAGACAAAATTACCAGGTACATCACACAGAGAACCCTGTCAGGGTCTCAGCCAAGATCTAAGGTAAACAGGAGTTGCTTTATTATTTATTCGGTTTCTACTAGCATCATGGTATCCCTCTTGTTTTTTTCCAGTTGCCTTGGAGATCGTGACGGTTAGGAACTTATTCGGCAACATTAAGTTAATGGCTGGTGTGATGCAAGCCGCTTTCTATCAGCTCACACTCCGTCCTCTCCTATTCCGTCCTCTTGGGAGAAGAGAACTGATGCACCAAGCTATTGATCCACAAATTCAGAGAGATAGGAAGGCAATGGCCTTATGTTACAGATATTCCAGCAGACAAAATTACGTGGTACATCACACTGAGAACCCTGTCAGGGTCTCAGCCAAGATCTAAGGTAAACAGGAGTTGATTTATTATTTATTCGGTTTCTACTAGCATCATGGTATCCCTATTGTTTTTTTCCAGTTGCCTTGGAGATCGTGATGGTTAGGAACTTATTCGGCAACATTAAGTTAATGGCTGGGGTGATGCAAGCCGCTTTCTATCAGCTCACTCTCCGCCCTCTCCTATTCCGTCCTCTTGGGAGAAGAGAACTGATGCACCAAGCTATTGATCCACAAATTCAGAGAGATGGGAAGGGAATGGCTTTATGTTACAGATATTCCAGCAGACAAAATTACGTGGTACATCACACTGAGAACCCTGTCAGGGTCTCAGCCAAGATCTAAGGTAAACAGGAGTTGCTTTATTATTTATTCGGTTTCTACTAGCATCATGGTATCCCTCTTGTTTTTTTCCAGTTGCCTTGGAGATCGTGATGGTTAGGAACTTATTCGGCAACATTAAGTTAATGGCTGGTGTGATGCAAGCCGCTTTCTATCAGCTCACACTCCGTCCTCTCCTATTCCGTCCTCTTGGGAGAAGAGAACTGATGCACCAAGCTATTGATCCACAAATTCAGAGAGATAGGAAGGCAATGGCCTTATGTTACAGATATTCCAGCAGACAAAATTACGTGGTACATCACACTGAGAACCCTGTCAGGGTCTCAGCCAAGATCTAAGGTAAACAGGAGTTGCTTTATTATTTATTCGGTTTCTACTAGCATCATGGTATCCCTCTTGTTTTTTTCCAGTTGCCTTGGAGATCGTGATGGTTAGGAACTTATTCGGCAACATTAAGTTAATGGCTGGTGTGATGCAAGCCGCTTTCTATCAGCTCACTCTCCGTCCTCTCCTATTCCGTCCTCTTGGGAGAAGAGAACTGATGCACCAAGCTATTGATCCACAAATTCAGAGAGATAGGAAGGCAATGGCTTTATGTTACAGATATTCCAGCAGACAAAATTACCAGGTACATCACACTGAGAACCCTGTCAGGGTCTCAGCCAAGATCTAAGGTAAACAGGAGTTGCTTTATTATTTATTCGGTTTCTACTAGCATCATGGTATCCCTCTTGTTTTTTTCCAGTTGCCTTGGCGATCGTGATGGTTAGGAACTTATTCGGCAACATTAAGTTAATGGCTGGTGTGATGCAAGCCGCTTTCTATCAGCTCACTCTCCGTCCTCCCCTATTCCGTCCTCTTGGGAGAAGAGAACTGATGCACCAAGCTATTGATCCACAAATTCAGAGAGATAGGAAGGCAATGGCTTTATGTTACAGATATTCCAGCAGACAAAATTACGTGGTACATCACACTGAGAACCCTGTCAGGGTCTCAGCCAAGATCTAAGGTAAACAGGAGTTGCTTTATTATTTATTCGGTTTCTAATAGCATCATGGTATCCCTCTTGTTTTTTTCCAGTTGCCTTGGAGATCGTGATGGTTAGGAACTTATTCGGCAACATTAAGTTAATGGCTGGTGTGATGCAAGCCGCTTTCTATCAGCTCACACTCCGTCCTCTCCTATTCCGTCCTCTTGGGAGAAGAGAACTGATGCACCAAGCTATTGATCCACAAATTCAGAGAGATAGGAAGGCAATGGCTTTATGTTACAGATATTCCAGCAGACAAAATTACGTGGTACATCACACTGAGAACCCTGTCAGGGTCTCAGCCAAGATCTAAGGTAAACAGGAGTTGCTTTATTATTTATTCGGTTTCTACTAGCATCATGGTATCCCTCTTGTTTTTTTCCAGTTGCCTTGGAGATCGTGATGGTTAGGAACTTATTCGGCAACATTAAGTTAATGGGTGGTGTGATGCATGCCGCTTTCTATCAGCGCACTCTCCGTCCTCTCCTATTCCGTCCTCTTGGGAGAAGAGAACTGATGCACCAAGCTATTGATCCACAAATTCAGAGAGATAGGAAGGCAATGGCTTTATGTTACAGATATTCCAGCAGACAAAATTACCAGGTACATCACACTGAGAACCCTGTCAGGGTCTCAGCCAAGATCTAAGGTAAACAGGAGTTGCTTTATTATTTATTCGGTTTCTACTAGCATCATGGTATCCCTCTTGTTTTTTTCCAGTTGCCTTGGAGATCGTGTTGGTTGGGAACTTATTCGGCAACATTAAGTTAATGGCTGGTGTGATGCAAGCCGCTTTCTATCAGCTCACACTCCGTCCTCTCCTATTCCGTCCTCTTGAGAGAAGAGAACTGATGCACCAAGCTATTGATCCACAAATTCAGAGAGATAGGAAGGCAATGGCTTTATGTTACAGATATTCCAGCAGACAAAATTACCAGGTACATCACACTGAGAACCCTGTCAGGGTCTCAGCCAAGATCTAAGGTAAACAGGAGTTGCTTTATTATTTATTCGGTTTCTACTAGCATCATGGTATCCCTCTTGTTTTTTTCCAGTTGCCTTGGAGATCGTGATGGTTAGGAACTTATTCGGCAACATTAAGTTAATGGCTGGTGTGATGCAAGCCGCTTTCTATCAGCTCACTCTCCGTCCTCTCCTATTCCGTCCTCTTGGGAGAAGAGAACTGATGCACCAAGCTATTGATCCACAAATTCAGAGAGATAGGAAGGCAATGGCTTTATGTTACAGATATTCCAGCAGACAAAATTACCAGGTACATCACACTGAGAACCCTGTCAGGGTCTCAGCCAAGATCTAAGGTAAACAGGAGTTGCTTTATTATTTATTCGGTTTCTACTAGCATCATGGTATCCCTCTTGTTTTTTTCTAGTTGCCTTGGAGATCGTGATGGTTAGGAACTTATTCGGCAACATTAAGTTAATGGCTGGTGTGATGCAAGCCGCTTTCTATCAGCTCACACTCCGTCCTCTCCTATTCCGTCCTCTTGGGAGAAGAGAACTGATGCACCAAGCTATTGATCCACAAATTCAGAGAGATAGGAAGGCAATGGCTTTATGTTACAGATATTCCAGCAGACAAAATTACGTGGTACATCACACTGAGAACCCTGTCAGGGTCTCAGCCAAGATCTAAGGTAAACAGGAGTTGCTTTATTATTTATTCGGTTTCTACTAGCATCATGGTATCCCTCTTGTTTTTTTCCAGTTGCCTTGGAGATCGTGATGGTTAGGAACTTATTCGGCAACATTAAGTTAATGGGTGGTGTGATGCATGCCGCTTTCTATCAGCGCACTCTCCGTCCTCTCCTATTCCGTCCTCTTGGGAGAAGAGAACTGATGCACCAAGCTATTGATCCACAAATTCAGAGAGATAGGAAGGCAATAGCTTTATGTTACAGATATTCCAGCAGACAAAATTACCAGGTACATCACACAGAGAACCCTGTCAGGGTCTCAGCCAAGATCTAAGGTAAACAGGAGTTGCTTTATTATTTATTCGGTTTCTACTAGCATCATGGTATCCCTCTTGTTTTTTTCCAGTTGCCTTGGAGATCGTGACGGTTAGGAACTTATTCGGCAACATTAAGTTAATGGCTGGTGTGATGCAAGCCGCTTTCTATCAGCTCACACTCCGTCCTCTCCTATTCCGTCCTCTTGGGAGAAGAGAACTGATGCACCAAGCTATTGATCCACAAATTCAGAGAGATAGGAAGGCAATGGCCTTATGTTACAGATATTCCAGCAGACAAAATTACGTGGTACATCACACTGAGAACCCTGTCAGGGTCTCAGCCAAGATCTAAGGTAAACAGGAGTTGATTTATTATTTATTCGGTTTCTACTAGCATCATGGTATCCCTCTTGTTTTTTTCCAGTTGCCTTGGAGATCGTGATGGTTAGGAACTTATTCGGCAACATTAAGTTAATGGCTGGGGTGATGCAAGCCGCTTTCTATCAGCTCACTCTCCGCCCTCTCCTATTCCGTCCTCTTGGGAGAAGAGAACTGATGCACCAAGCTATTGATCCACAAATTCAGAGAGATGGGAAGGGAATGGCTTTATGTTACAGATATTCCAGCAGACAAAATTACGTGGTACATCACACTGAGAACCCTGTCAGGGTCTCAGCCAAGATCTAAGGTAAACAGGAGTTGCTTTATTATTTATTCGGTTTCTACTAGCATCATGGTATCCCTCTTGTTTTTTTCCAGTTGCCTTGGAGATCGTGATGGTTAGGAACTTATTCGGCAACATTAAGTTAATGGCTGGTGTGATGCAGGCCGCTTTCTATCAGCTCACACTCCGTCCTCTCCTATTCCGTCCTCTTGGGAGAAGAGAACTGATGCACCAAGCTATTGATCCACAAATTCAGAGAGATAGGAAGGCAATGGCTTTATGTTACAGATATTCCAGCAGACAAAATTACGTGGTACATCACTCTGAGAACCCTGTCAGGGTCTCAGCCAAGATCTAAGGTAAACAGGAGTTGCTTTATTATTTATTCGGTTTCTACTAGCATCATGGTATCCCTCTTGTTTTTTTCCAGTTGCCTTGGAGATCGTGATGGTTAGGAACTTATTCGGCAACATTAAGTTAATGGCTGGTGTGATGCAAGCCGCTTTCTATCAGCTCACTCTCCGTCCTCTCCTATTCCGTCCTCTTGGGAGAAGAGAACTGATGCACCAAGCTATTGATCCACAAATTCAGAGAGATAGGAAGGCAATGGCTTTATGTTACAGATATTCCAGCAGACAAAATTACCAGGTACATCAGACTGAGAACCCTGTCAGGGTCTCAGCCAAGATCTAAGGTAAACAGGAGTTGCTTTATTATTTATTCGGTTTCTACTAGCATCATGGTATCCCTCTTGTTTTTTTCCAGTTGCCTTGGAGATCGTGATGGTTAGGAACTTATTCGGCAACATTAAGTTAATGGCTGGTGTGATGCAAGCCGCTTTCTATCAGCTCACACTCCGTCCTCTCCTATTCCGTCTTCTTGGGAGAAGAGAACTGATGCACCAAGCTATTGATCCACAAATTCAGAGAGATAGGAAGGCAATGGCTTTATGTTACAGATATTCCAGCAGACAAAATTACCAGGTACATCACACTGAGAACCCTGTCAGGGTCTCAGCCAAGATCTAAGGTAAACAGGAGTTGCTTTATTATTTATTCGGTTTCTACTAGCATCATGGTATCCCTCTTGTTTTTTTCCAGTTGCCTTGGAGATCGTGATGGTTAGGAACTTATTCGGCAACATTAAGTTAATGGCTGGTGTGATGCAAGCCGCTTTCTACCAGCTCACTCTCCGTCCTCTCCTATTCCGTCCTCTTGGGAGAAGAGAACTGATGCACCAAGCTATTGATCCACAAATTCAGAGAGATAGGAAGGCAATGGCTTTATGTTACAGATATTCCAGCAGACAAAATTACCAGGTACATCACACTGAGAACCCTGTCAGGGTCTCAGCCAAGATCTAAGGTAAACAGGAGTTGCTTTATTATTTATTCGGTTTCTACTAGCATCATGGTATCCCTCTTGTTTTTTTCCAGTTGCCTTGGCGATCGTGATGGTTAGGAACTTATTCGGCAACATTAAGTTAATGGCTGGTGTGATGCAAGCCGCTTTCTATCAGCTCACTCTCCGTCCTCCCCTATTCCGTCCTCTTGGGAGAAGAGAACTGATGCACCAAGCTATTGATCCACAAATTCAGAGAGATAGGAAGGCAATGGCTTTATGTTACAGTTATTCCAGCAGACAAAATTACGTGGTACATCACACTGAGAACCCTGTCAGGGTCTCAGCCAAGATCTAAGGTAAACAGGAGTTGCTTTATTATTTATTCGGTTTCTACTAGCATCATGGTATCCCTCTTGTTTTTTTCCAGTTGCCTTGGAGATCGTGATGGTTAGGAACTTATTCGGCAACATTAAGTTAATGGCTGGTGTGATGCATGCCGCTTTCTATCAGCGCACTCTCCGTCCTCTCCTATTCCGTCCTCTTGGGAGAAGAGAACTGATGCACCAAGCTATTGATCCACAAATTCAGAGAGATAGGAAGGCAATCGCTTTATGTTACAGATATTCCAGCAGACAAAATTACCAGGTACATCACACAGAGAACCCTGTCAGGGTCTCAGCCAAGATCTAAGGTAAACAGGAGTTGCTTTATTATTTATTCGGTTTCTACTAGCATCATGGTATCCCTCTTGTTTTTTTCCAGTTGCCTTGGAGATCGCGATGGTTAGGAACTTATTCGGCAACATTAAGTTAATGGCTGGTGTGATGCAAGCCGCTTTCTATCAGCTCACTCTCCGTCCTCTCCTATTCCGTCCTCTTGGGAGAAGAGAACTGATGCACCAAGCTATTGATCCACAAATTCAGAGAGATAGGAAGGCAATGGCTTTATGTTACAGATATTCCAGCAGACAAAATTACCAGGTACATCACACTGAGAACCCTGTCAGGGTCTCAGCCAAGATCTAAGGTAAACAGGAGTTGCTTTATTATTTATTCGGTTTCTACTAGCATCATGGTATCCCTCTTGTTTTTTTCCAGTTGCCTTGGAGATCGTGATGGTTAGGAACTTATTCGGCAACGTTAAGTTAATGGCTGGTGTGATGCAAGCCGCTTTCTATCAGCTCACACTCCGTCCTCTCCTATTCCGTCCTCTTGGGAGAAGAGAACTGATGCACCAAGCTATTGATCCACAAATTCAGAGAGATAGGAAGGCAATGGCTTAATGTTACAGATATTCCAGCAGACAAAATTACGTGGTACATCACACTGAGAACCCTGTCAGGGTCTCAGCCAAGATCTAAGGTAAACAGGAGTTGCTTTATTATTTATTCGGTTTCTACTAGCATCATGGTATCCCTCTTGTTTTTTTTCCAGTTGCCTTGGAGATCGTGATGGTTAGGAACTTATTCGGCAACATTAAGTTAATGGCTGGTGTGATGCAAGCCGCTTTCTATCAGCTCACACTCCGTCCTCTCCTATTCCGTCCTCTTGGGAGAAGAGAACTGATGCACCAAGCTATTGATCCACAAATTCAGAGAGATAGGAAGGCAATGGCTTTATGTTACAGATATTCCAGCAGACAAAATTACCAGGTACATCACACTGAGAACCCTGTCAGGGTCTCAGCCAAGATCTAAGGTAAACAGGAGTTGCTTTATTATTTATTCGGTTTCTACTAGCATCATGGTATCCCTCTTGTTTTTTTCCAGTTGCCTTGGAGATCGTGATGGTTAGGAACTTATTCGGCAACATTAAGTTAATGGCTGGTGTGATGCAAGCCGTTTTCTATCAGCTCACTCTCCATCCTCTCCTATTCCGTCCTCTTGGGAGAAGAGAACTGATGCACCAAGCTATTGATCCACAAATTCAGAGAGATAGGAAGGCAATGGCTTTATGTTACAGATATTCCAGCAGACAAAATTACCAGGTACATCACACTGAGAACCCTGTCAGGGTCTCAGCCAAGATCTAAGGTAAACAGGAGTTGCTTTATTATTTATTCGGTTTCTAATAGCATCATGGTATCCCTCTTGTTTTTTTCCAGTTGCCTTGGAGATCGTGATGGTTAGGAACTTATTCGGCAACATTAAGTTAATGGCTGGTGTGATGCAAGCCGCTTTCTTTCAGCTCACACTCCGTCCTCTCCTATTCCGTCCTCTTGGGAGAAGAGAACTGATGCACCAAGCTATTGATCCACAAATTCAGAGCGATAGGAAGGCAATGGCTTTATGTTACAGATATTCCAGCAGACAAAATTACCAGGTACATCACACTGAGAACCCTGTCAGGGTCTCAGCCAAGATCTAAGGTAAACAGGAGTTGCTTTATTATTTATTCGGTTTCTACTAGCATCATGGTATCCCTCTTGTTTTTTTCCAGTTGCCTTGGAAATCGTGATGGTTAGGAACTTATTCGGCAACATTAAGTTAATGGCTGGTGTGATGCAAGCCGCTTTCTATCAGCTCACACTCCGTCCTCTCCTATTCCGTCCTCTTGGGAGAAGAGAACTGATGCATCAAGCTATTGATCCACAAATTCAGAGAGTTAGGAAGGCAATGGCTTTATGTTACAGATATTCCAGCAGACAAATTTACCAGGTACATCACACTGAGAACCCTATCAGGGTCTCAGCCAAGATCTAAGGTAAACAGGAGTTGCTTTATTATTTATTCGGTTTCTACTAGCATCATGGTATCCCTCTTGTTTTTTTTCCAGTTGCCTTGGAGATCGTGATGGTTAGGAACTTATTCGGCAACATTAAGTTAATGGCTGGTGTGATGCAAGCCGCTTTCTATCAGCTCACACTCCGTCCTCTCCTATTCCGTCCTCTTGGGAGAAGAGAACTGATGCACCAAGCTATTGATCCACAAATTCAGAGAGATAGGAAGGCAATGGCTTTATGTTACAGATATTCCAGCAGACAAAATTACCAGGTACATCACACTGAGAACCCTGTCAGGGTCTCAGCCAAGATCTAAGGTAAACAGGAGTTGCTTTATTATTTATTCGGTTTCTACTAGCATCATGGTATCCCTCTTGTTTTTTTCCAGTTGCCTTGGAGATCGTGATGGTTAGGAACTTATTCGGCAACATTAAGTTAATGGCTGGTGTGATGCAAGCCGTTTTCTATCAGCTCACTCTCCGTCCTCTCCTATTCCGTCCTCTTGGGAGAAGAGAACTGATGCACCAAGCTATTGATCCACAAATTCAGAGAGATAGGAAGGCAATGGCTTTATGTTACAGATATTCCAGCAGACAAAATTACCAGGTACATCACACTGAGAACCCTGTCAGGGTCTCAGCCAAGATCTAAGGTAAACAGGAGTTGCTTTATTATTTATTCGGTTTCTAATAGCATCATGGTATCCCTCTTGTTTTTTTCCAGTTGCCTTGGAGATCGTGATGGTTAGGAACTTATTCGGCAACATTAAGTTAATGGCTGGTCTGATGCAAGCCGCTTTCTTTCAGCTCACACTCCGTCCTCTCCTATTCCGTCCTCTTGGGAGAAGAGAACTGATGCACCAAGCTATTGATCCACAAATTCAGAGAGATAGGAAGGCAATGGCTTTATGTTACAGATATTCCAGCAGACAAAATTACCAGGTACATCACACTGAGAACCCTGTCAGGGTCTCAGCCAAGATCTAAGGTAAACAGGAGTTGCTTTATTATTTATTCGGTTTCTACTAGCATCATGGTATCCCTCTTGTTTTTTTCCAGTTGCCTTGGAGATCGTGATGGTTAGGAACTTATTCGGCAACATTAAGTTAATGGCTGGTGTGATGCAAGCCGCTTTCTATCAGCTCACACTCCGTCCTCTCCTATTCCGTCCTCTTGGGAGAAGAGAACTGATGCATCAAGCTATTGATCCACAAATTCAGAGAGATAGGAAGGCAATGGCTTTATGTTACAGATATTCCAGCAGACAAATTTACCAGGTACATCACACTGAGAACCCTGTCAGGGACTCAGCCAAAATCTAAGGTAAACAGGAGTTGCTTTATTATTTATTCGGTTTCTACTAGCATCATGGTATCCCTCTTGTTTTTTTCCAGTTGCCTTGGAGATCGTGATGGTTAGGAACATATTCGGCAACATTAAGTTAATGGCTGGTGTGATGCAAGCCGCTTTCTATCAGCTCACTCTCCGTCCTCTCCTATTCCGTCCTCTTGGGAGAAGAGAACTGATGCACCAAGCTATTGATCCACAAATTCAGAGAGATAGGAAGGCAATGGCTTTATGTTACAGATATTCCAGCAGACAAAATTACCAGGTACATCACACTGAGAACCCTGTCAGGGTCTCAGCCAAGATCTAAGGTAAACAGGAGTTGCTTTATTATTTATTCGGTTTCTACTAGCATCATGGTATCCCTCTTGTTTTTTTCCAGTTGCCTTGGAGATCGTGATGGTTAGGAACTTATTCGGCAACATTAAGTTAATGGCTGGTGTGATGCAAGCCGCTTTCTATCAGCTCACTCTCCGTCCTCTCCTATTCCGTCCTCTTGGGAGAAGAGAACTGATGCACCAAGCTATTGATCCACAAATTCAGAGAGATAGGAAGGCAATGGCTTTATGTTACAGATATTCCAGCAGACAAAATTACCAGGTACATCACACTGAGAACCCTGTCAGGGTCTCAGCCAAGATCTAAGGTAAACAGGAGTTGCTTTATTATTTATTCGGTTTCTACTAGCATCATGGTATCCCTCTTGTTTTTTTCCAGTTGCCTTGGAGATCGTGATGGTTAGGAACTTATTCGGCAACATTAAGTTAATGGCTGGTGTGATGCAAGCCGCTTTCTATCAGCTCACACTCCGTCCTCTCCTATTCCGTCCTCTTGGGAGAAGAGAACTGATGCACCAAGCTATTGATCCACAAATTCAGAGAGATAGGAAGGCAATGTCTTTATGTTACAGATATTCCAGCAGACAAAATTACGTGGTACATCACACTGAGAACCCTGTCAAGGTCTCAGCCAAGATCTAAGGTAAGCAGGAGTTGCTTTATTATTTATTCGGTTTCTACTAGCATCATGGTAGCCCTCTTGTTTTTTCCCAGTTGCCTTGGAGATCGTGATGGTTAGGAACTTATTCGGCAACATTAAGTTAATGGCTGGTGTGATGCAAGCCGCTTTCTATCAGCTCACACTCCGTCCTCTCCTATTCCGTCCTCTTGGGAGAAGAGAACTGATGCACCAAGTTATTGATCCACAAATTCAGAGAGATAGGAAGGCAATGGCTTTATGTTACAGATATTCCAGCAGACAAAATTACGTGGTACATCACACTGAGAACCCTGTCAGGGTCTCAGCCAAGATCTAAGGTAAACAGGAGTTGCTTTATTATTTATTCGGTTTCTACTAGCATCATGGTATCCCTCTTGTTTTTTTCCAGTTGCCTTGGAGATCGTGATGGTTAGGAACTTATTCGGCAACATTAAGTTAATGGCTGGTGTGATGCAAGCCGCTTTCTATCAGCTCACTCTCCGTCCTCTCCTATTCCGTCCTCTTGGGAGAAGAGAACTGATGCACCAAGCTATTGATCCACAAATTCAGAGAGATAGGAAGGCAATGGCTTTATGTTACAGATATTCCAGCAGACAAAATTACCAGGTACATCACACTGAGAACCCTGTCAGGGTCTCAGCCAAGATCTAAGGTAAACAGGAGTTGCTTTATTATTTATTCGGTTTCTACTAGCATCATGGTATCCCTCTTGTTTTTTTCCAGTTGCCTTGGAGATCGTGATGGTTAGGAACTTATTCGGCAACATTAAGTTAATGGCTGGTGTGATGCAAGCCGCTTTCTATCAGCTCACACTCCGTCCTCTCCTATTCCGTCCTCTTGGGAGAAGAGAACTGATGCACCAAGCTATTGATCCACAAATTCAGAGAGATAGGAAGGCAATGTCTTTATGTTACAGATATTCCAGCAGACAAAATTACGTGGTACATCACACTGAGAACCCTGTCAGGGTCTCAGCCAAGATCTAAGGTAAACAGGAGTTGCTTTATTATTTATTCTGTTTCTACTATCATCATGGTATCCCTCTTGTTTTTTTTCCAGTTGCCTTGGAGATCGTGATGGTTAGGAACTTATTCGGCAACATTAAGTTAATGGCTGGTGTGATGCAAGCCGCTTTCTATCAGCTCACTCTCCGTCCTCTCCTATTCCGTCCTCTTGGGAGAAGAGAACTGATGCACCAAGCTATTGATCCACAAATTCAGAGAGATAGGAAGGCAATGGCTTTATGTTACAGATATTTCAGCAGACAAAATTACGTGGTACATCACACTGAGAACCCTGTCAGGGTCTCAGCCAAGATCTAAGGTAAACAGGAGTTGCTTTATTATTTATTCGGTTTCTACTAGCATCATGGTATCCCTCTTGTTTTTTTTCCAGTTGCCTTGGAGATCGTGATGGTTAGGAACTTATTCGGCAACATAAAGTTAATGGCTGGTGTGATGCAAGCCGCTTTCTATCAGCTCACTCTCGGACCTCTCCTTTTCCGTCCTCTTGGGAGAAGAGAACTGATGCACCAAGCTATTGATCCACAAATTCAGAGAGATAGGAAGGCAATGGCTTTATGTTACAGATATTTCAGCAGACAAAATTACGTGGTACATCACACTGAGAACCCTGTCAGGGTCTCAGCCAAGATCTAAGGTAAACAGGAGTTGCTTTATTATTTATTCGGTTTCTACTAGCATCATGGTATCCCTCTTGTTTTTTTTCCAGTTGCCTTGGAGATCGTGATGGTTAGGAACTTATTCGGCAACATTAAGTTAATGGCTGGTGTGATGCAAGCCGCTTTCTATCAGCTCACTCTCCGTCCTCTCCTATTCCGTCCTCTTGGGAGAAGAGAACTGATGCACCAAGCTATTGATCCACAAATTCAGAGAGATAGGAAGGCAATGGCTTTATGTTACAGATATTCCAGCTGACAAAATTACGTGGTACATCACACTGAGAACCCTGTCAGGCTCTCAGCCAAGATCTAAGGTAAACAGGAGTTGCTTTACTATTTATTCAGTTTCTACTAGCATCATGGTAGCCCTCTTGTTTTTTCCCAGTTGCCTTAGAGATCGTGATGGTTAGGAACTTATTCGGCAACATTAAGTTAATGGCTGGTGTGATGCAAGCCGCTTTCTATCAGCTCACACTCCGTCCTCTCCTATTCCGTCCTCTTGGGAGAAGAGAACTGATGCACCAAGTTATTGATCCACAAATTCAGAGAGATAGGAAGGCAATGGCTTTATGTTACAGATATTCCAGCAGACAAAATTACGTGGTACATCACACTGAGAACCCTGTCAGGGTCTCAGCCAAGATCTAAGGTAAACAGGAGTTGCTTTATTATTTATTCGGTTTCTACTAGCATCATGGTATCCCTCTTGTTTTTTTCCAGTTGCCTTGGAGATCGTGATGGTTAGGAACTTATTCGGCAACATTAAGTTAATGGCTGGTGTGATGCAAGCCGCTTTCTATCAGCTCACACTCCGTCCTCTCCTAATCCGTCCTCTTGGGAGAAGAGAACTGATGCACCAAGCTATTGATCCACAAATTCAGAGAGATAGGAAGGCATTGGCCTTATGTTACAGATATTCCAGCAGACAAAATTAGGTGGTACATCACACTGGGAACCCTGTCAGGGTCTCAGCCAAGATCTAAGGTAAACAGGAGTTGCTTTATTATTTATTCGGTTTCTACTAGCATCATGGTATCCCTCTTGTTTTTTTCCAGTTGCCTTGGAGATCGTGATGTTTAGGAACTTATTCGGCAACATTAAGTTAATGGCTGGTGTGATGCAAGCCGCTTTCTATCAGCTCACTCTCCGTCCTCTCCTATTCCGTCCTCTTGGGAGAAGAGAACTGATGCACCAAGCTATTGATCCACAAATTCAGAGAGATAGGAAGGCAATGGCTTTATGTTACAGATATTCCAGCAGACAAAATTACAAGGTTCATCACACTGAGAACCCTGTCAGGGTCTCAGCCAAGATCTAAGGTAAACAGGAGTTGCTTTATTATTTATTCGGTTTCTACTAGCATCATGGTATCCCTCTTGTTTTTTTCCAGTTGCCTTGGAGGTCGTGATGGTTAGGAACTTATTCGGCAACATTAAGTTAATGGCTGGTGTGATGCAAGCCGCTTTCTATCAGCTCACACTCCGTCCTCTCCTATTCCCTCCTCTTGGGAGAAGAGAACTGATGCACCAAGCTATTGATCCACAAATTCAGAGAGATAGGAAGGCAATGGCTTTATGTTACAGATATTCCAGCAGACAAAATTACAAGGTACATCACACTGAGAACCCTGTCAGGGTCTCAGCCAAGATCTAAGGTAAACAGGAGTTGCTTTACTATTTATTCGGTTTCTACTAGCATCATGGTATCCCTCTTGTTTTTTCCCAGTTGCCTTGGAGATCGTGATGGTTAGGAACTTATTCGGCAACATTAAGTTAATGGCTGGTGTGATGCAAGCCGCTTTCTATCAGCTCACACTCCGTCCTCTCCTATTCCGTCCTCTTGGGAGAAGAGAACTGATGCACCAAGCTATTGTTCCACAAATTCAGAGAGATAGGAAGGCAATGGCTTTACGTTACAGATATTCCAGCAGACAAAATTACGTGGTACATCACACTGAGAACCCTGTCAGGGTCTCAGCCAAGATCTAAGGTAAACAGGAGTTGCTTTATTATTTATTCGGTTTCTACTAGCATCATGGTATCCCTCTTGTTTTTTTCCAGTTGCCTTGGAGATCGTGATGGTTAGGAACTTATTCGGCAACATTAAGTTAATGGCTGGTGTGATGCAAGCCGCTTTCTATCAGCTCCCTCTCCGTCCTCTCCTATTCCGTCCTCTTGGGAGAAGAGAACTGATGCACCAAGCTATTGATCCACAAATTCAGAGAGATAGGAAGGCAATGGCTTTATGTTACAGATATTCCAGCAGACAAAATTACGTGGTACATCACACTGAGAACCCTGTCAGGGTCTCAGCCAAGATCTAAGGTAAACAGGAGTTGCTTTATTATTTATTCGGTTTCTACTAGCATCATGGTATCCCTCTTCTTTTTTTCCAGTTGCCTTGGAGATCGTGATGGTTAGGAACTTATTCGGCAACATTAAGTTAATGGCTGGTGTGATGCAAGCCGCTTTCTGTCAGCTCACTCTCCGTCCTCTCCTATTCCGTCCTCTTGGGAGAAGAGAACTGATGCACCAAGCTATTGATCCACAAATTCAGAGAGATAGGAAGGCAATGGCTTTATGTTACAGATATTCCAGCAGACATAATTACGTGGTACATCACACTGAGAACCCTGTCAGGGTCTCAGCCAAGATCTAAGGTAAACAGGAGTTGCTTTATTATTTATGCGGTTTCTACTAGCATCATGGTATCCCTCTTGTTTTTTTCCAGTTGCCTTGGAGATCGTGATGGTTAGGAACTTATTCGGCAACATTAAGTTAATGGCTGGTGTGATGCAAGCCGCTTTCTATCAGCTCCCTCTCCGTCCTCTCCGATTCTGTCCTCTTGGGAGAAGAGAACTGATGCACCAAGCTATTGATCCACAAATTCAGAGAGATAGGAAGGCAATGGCTTTATGTTACAGATATTCCAGCAGACAAAATTACGTGGTACATCACACTGAGAACCCTGTCAGGGTCTCAGCCAAATTCTGAGGTAAACAGGAGTTGCTTTATTATTTATTCGGTTTCTACTAGCATCATGGTATCCCTCTTGTTTTTTTCCATTTGCCTTGGAGATCGTGATAGTTAGGAACTTATTCGGCAACATTAAGTTAATGGCTGGTGTGATGCAAGCCGCTTTCTATCAGCTCACTCTCCGTCCTCTCCTATTCCGTCCTCTTGGGAGAAGAGAACTGATGCACCAAGCTATTGATCCACAAATTCAGAGAGATAGGAAGGCAATGGCTTTATGTTACAGATATTCCAGCAGACAAAATTACGTGGTACGTCACACTGAGAACCCTGTCAGGGTCTCAGCCAAGATCTAAGGTAAACAGGAGTTGCTTTATTATTTATTCGGTTTCTACTAGCATCATGGTATCCCTCTTGTTTTTTTCCAGTTGCCTTGGAGATCGTGATGGTTAGGAACTTATTCGGCAACATTAAGTTAATGGCTGGTGTGATGCAAGCCGCTTTCTATCAGCTCCCTCTCCGTCCTCTCCTATTCCGTCCTCTTGGGAGAAGAGAACTGATGCACCAAGCTATTGATCCACAAATTCAGAGAGATAGGAAGGCAATGGCTTTATGTTACAGATATTCCAGCAGACAAATTTACGTGGTACATCACACTGAGAACCCTGTCAGGGTCTCAGCCAAGATCTAAGGTAAACAGGAGTTGCTTTATTATTTATTCGGTTTCTACTAGCATCATGGTATCCCTCTTGTTTTTTTCCAGTTGCCTTGGAGATCGTGATGGTTAGGAACTTATCGGCAACATTAAGTTAATGGCTGGTGTGATGCAAGCCGCTTTCTATCAGCTCACACTCCGTCCTCTCCTATTAAGTCCTCTTGGGAGAGGAGAACTGATGCACCAAGCTATTGATCCACAAATTCAGAGAGATAGGAAGGCAATGGCTTTATGTTACAGATATTCCAGCAGACAAAATTACGTGGTACATCACACTGAGAACCCTGTCAGGGTCTCAGCCAAGATCTAAGGTAAACAGGAGTTGCTTTATTATTTATTCGGTTTCTACTAGCATCATGGTATCCCTCTTGTTTTTTTTCCAGTTGCCTTGGAGATCGTGATGGTTAGGAACTTATTCGGCAACATTATGTTAATGGCTGGTGTGATGCAAGCCGCTTTCTATCAGCTCACACTCCGTCCTCTCCTATTCCGTCCTCTTGGGAGAAGAGAACTGATGCACCAAGTTATTGATCCACAAATTCAGAGAGATAGGAAGGCAATGGCTTTATGTTACAGATATTCCAGCAGACAAAATTACGTGGTACATCACACTGAGAACCCTGTCAGGGTCTCAGCCAAGATCTAAGGTAAACAGGAGTTGCTTTATTATTTATTCGGTTTCTACTAGCATCATGGTATCCCTCTTGTTTTTTTCCAGTTGCCTTGGAGATCGTGATGGTTAGGAACTTATTCGGCAACATTAAGTTAATGGCTGGTGTGATGCAAGCCGCTTTCTATCAGCTCACACTCCGTCCTCTCCTAATCCGTCCTCTTGGGAGAAGAGAACTGATGCACCAAGCTATTGATCCACAAATTCAGAGAGATAGGAAGGCATTGGCCTTATGTTACAGATATTCCAGCAGACAAAATTAGGTGGTACATCACACTGGGAACCCTGTCAGGGTCTCAGCCAAGATCTAAGGTAAACAGGAGTTGCTTTATTATTTATTCGGTTTCTACTAGCATCATGGTATCCCTCTTGTTTTTTTCCAGTTGCCTTGGAGATCGTGATGGTTAGGAACTTATTCGGTAACATTAAGTTAATGGCTGGTGTGATGCAAGCCGCTTTCTATCAGCTCACTCTCCGTCCTCTCCTATTCCGTCCTCTTGGGAGAAGAGAACTGATGCACCAAGCTATTGATCCACAAATTCAGAGAGATAGGAAGGCAATGGCTTTATGTTACAGATATTCCAGCAGACAAAATTACAAGGTTCATCACACTGAGAACCCTGTCAGGGTCTCAGCCAAGATCTAAGGTAAACAGGAGTTGCTTTATTATTTATTCGGTTTCTACTAGCATCATGGTATCCCTCTTGTTTTTTTCCAGTTGCCTTGGAGGTCGTGATGGTTAGGAACTTATTCGGCAACATTAAGTTAATGGCTGGTGTGATGCAAGCCGCTTTCTATCAGCTCACACTCCGTCCTCTCCTATTCCCTCCTCTTGGGAGAAGAGAACTGATGCACCAAGCTATTGATCCACAAATTCAGAGAGATAGGAAGGCAATGGCTTTATGTTACAGATATTCCAGCAGACAAAATTACAAGGTACATCACACTGAGAACCCTGTCAGGGTCTCAGCCAAGATCTAAGGTAAACAGGAGTTGCTTTACTATTTATTCGGTTTCTACTAGCATCATGGTATCCCTCTTGTTTTTTCCCAGTTGCCTTGGAGATCGTGATGGTTAGGAACTTATTCGGCAACATTAAGTTAATGGCTGGTGTGATGCAAGCCGCTTTCTATCAGCTCACACTCCGTCCTCTCCTATTCCGTCCTCTTGGGAGAAGAGAACTGATGCACCAAGCTATTGTTCCACAAATTCAGAGAGATAGGAAGGCAATGGCTTTACGTTACAGATATTCCAGCAGACAAAATTACGTGGTACATCACACTGAGAACCCTGTCAGGGTCTCAGCCAAGATCTAAGGTAAACAGGAGTTGCTTTATTATTTATTCGGTTTCTACTAGCATCATGGTATCCCTCTTGTTTTTTTCCAGTTGCCTTGGAGATCGTGATGGTTAGGAACTTATTCGGCAACATTAAGTTAATGGCTGGTGTGATGCAAGCCGCTTTCTATCAGCTCCCTCTCCGTCCTCTCCTATTCCGTCCTCTTGGGAGAAGAGAACTGATGCACCAAGCTATTGATCCACAAATTCAGAGAGATAGGAAGGCAATGGCTTTATGTTACAGATATTCCAGCAGACAAAATTACGTGGTACATCACACTGAGAACCCTGTCAGGGTCTCAGCCAAGATCTAAGGTAAACAGGAGTTGCTTTATTATTTATTCGGTTTCTACTAGCATCATGGTATCCCTCTTGTTTTTTTCCAGTTGCCTTGGAGATCGTGATGGTTAGGAACTTATTCGGCAACATTAAGTTAATGGCTGGTGTGATGCAAGCCGCTTTCTATCAGCTCACTCTCCGTCCTCTCCTATTCCGTCCTCTTGGGAGAAGAGAACTGATGCACCAAGCTATTGATCCACAAATTCAGAGAGATAGGAAGGCAATGGCTTTATGTTACAGATATTCCAGCAGACATAATTACGTGGTACATCACACTGAGAACCCTGTCAGGGTCTCAGCCAAGATCTAAGGTAAACAGGAGTTGCTTTATTATTTATGCGGTTTCTACTAGCATCATGGTATCCCTCTTGTTTTTTTCCAGTTGCCTTGGAGATCGTGATGGTTAGGAACTTATTCGGCAACATTAAGTTAATGGCTGGTGTGATGCAAGCCGCTTTCTATCAGCTCACTCTCCGTCCTCTCCGATTCTGTCCTCTTGGGAGAAGAGATCTGATGCACCAAGCTATTGATCCACAAATTCAGAGAGATAGGAAGGCAATGGCTTTATGTTACAGATATTCCAGCAGACAAAATTACGTGGTACATCACACTGAGAACCCTGTCAGGGTCTCAGCCAAATTCTGAGGTAAACAGGAGTTGCTTTATTATTTATTCGGTTTCTACTAGCATCATGGTATCCCTCTTGTTTTTTTCCATTTGCCTTGGAGATCGTGATAGTTAGGAACTTATTCGGCAACATTAAGTTAATGGCTGGTGTGATGCAAGCCGCTTTCTATCAGCTCACTCTCCGTCCTCTCCTATTCCGTCCTCTTGGGAGAAGAGAACTGATGCACCAAGCTATTGATCCACAAATTCAGAGAGATAGGAAGGCAATGGCTTTATGTTACAGATATTCCAGCAGACAAAATTACGTGGTACATCACACTGAGAACCCTGTCAGGGTCTCAGCCAAGATCTAAGGTAAACAGGAGTTGCTTTATTATTTATTCGGTTTCTACTAGCATCATGGTATCCCTCTTGTTTTTTTCCAGTTGCCTTGGAGATCGTGATGGTTAGGAACTTATTCGGCAACATTAAGTTAATGGCTGGTGTGATGCAAGCCGCTTTCTATCAGCTCACTCTCCGTCCTCTCCTATTCCGTCCTCTTGGGAGAAGAGAACTGATGCACCAAGCTATTGATCCACAAATTCAGAGAGATAGGAAGGCAGTGGCTTTATGTTACAGATATTCCAGCAGACAAAATTACGTGGTACATCACACTGAGAACCCTGTCAGGGTCTCAGCCAAGATCTAAGGTAAACAGGAGTTGCTTTATTATTTCTTCGGTTTCTACTAGCATCATGGTATCCCTCTTGTTTTTTTCCAGTTGCCTTGGAGATCGTGATGGTTAGGAACTTATTCGGCAACATTAAGTTAATGGCTGGTGTGATGCAAGCCGGTTTCTATCAGCTCACTCTCCGTCCTCTCCTATTCCGTCCTCTTGGGAGAAGAGAACTGATGCACCAAGCTATTGATCCACAAATTCAGAGAGATAGAAAGGCAATGGCTTTATGTTACAGATAAACCAGGAGATAAAATTACGTGGTACATCACACTGAGAACCCTGTCAGGGTCTCAGCCAAGATCTAAGGTAAACAGGAGTTGCTTTATTATTTATTCGGTTTCTACTAGCATCATGGTATCCCTCTTGTTTTTTTTCCAGTTGCCATGGAGATCGTGATGGTTAGAAACTTATTCGGCAACATTAAGTTAATGGCTGGTGTGATGCAAGCCGCTTTCTATCAGCTCACTCTCCGTCCTCTCCTATTCCGTCCTCTTGGGAGAAGAGAACTGATGCACCAAGCTATTGATCCACAAATTCAGAGAGATAGGAAGGCAATGGCTTTATGTTACAGATATTCCAGCAGACAAAATTACGTGGTACGTCACACTGAGAACCCTGTCAGGGTCTCAGCCAAGATCTAAGGTAAACAGGAGTTGCTTTATTATTTATTCGGTTTCTACTAGCATCATGGTATCCCTCTTGTTTTTTTCCAGTTGCCTTGGAGATCGTGATGGTTAGGAACTTATTCGGCAACATTAAGTTAATGGCTGGCGTGATGCAAGCCGCTTTCTATCAGCTCACACTCCGTCCTCTCCTATTCCGTCCTCTTGGGAGAAGAGAACTGATGCACCAAGCTATTGATCCACAAATTCAGAGAGATTGGAAGGCAATGGCTTTATGTTACAGATATTCCAGCAGACAAATTTACGTGGTACATCACACTGAGAACCCTGTCAGGGTCTCAGCCAAGATCTAAGGTAAACAGGAGTTGCTTTATTATTTATTCGGTTTCTACTAGCATCATGGTATCCCTCTTGTTTTTTTCCAGTTGCCTTGGAGATCGTGATGGTTAGGAACTTATCGGCAACATTAAGTTAATGGCTGGTGTGATGCAAGCCGCTTTCTATCAGCTCACACTCCGTCCTCTCCTATTAAGTCCTCTTGGGAGAGGAGAACTGATGCACCAAGCTATTGATCCACAAATTCAGAGAGATAGGAAGGCAATGGCTTTATGTTACAGATATTCCAGCAGACAAAATTACGTGGTACATCACACTGAGAACCCTGTCAGGGTCTCAGCCAAGATCTAAGGTAAACAGGAGTTGCTTTATTATTTATTCGGTTTCTACTAGCATCATGGTATCCCTCTTGTTTTTTTTCCAGTTGCCTTGGAGATCGTGATGGTTAGGAACTTATTCGGCAACATTTAGTTAATGGCTGGTGTGATGCAAGCCGCTTTCTATCAGCTCACTCTCGGTCCTCTCCTATTCCGTCCTCTTGGGAGAAGAGAACTGATGCACCAAGCTATTGATCCACAAATTCAGAGAGATAGGAAGGTAATGGCTTTATGTTACAGATATTCCAGCAGACAAAATTACGTGGTACATCACACTGAGAACCCTGTCAGGGTCTCAGCCAAGATCTAAGGTAAAAAGGAGTTGCTTTATTATTTATTCGGTTTCTACTAGCATCATGGTATCATTCTTGTTTTTTTCCAGTTGCCTTGGAGATCGTGATGGTTAGGAACTTATTCGGCAACATTAAGTTAATGGCTGGTGTGATGCAAGCCGCTTTCTATCAGCTCACTTTCCGTCCTCTCCTATTCCGTCCTCTTGGGAAAAGAGAACTGATGCACCAAGCTATTGATCCACAAATTCAGAGAGATAGGAAGGCAATGGCTTTATGTTACAGATATTCCAGCAGACAAAATTACGTGGTACATCACACTGAGAACCCTGTCAGGGTCTCAGCCAGGATCTAAGGTAAACAGGAGTTGCTTTATTATTTATTCGGTTTCTACTAGCATCATGGTATCCCTCTTGTTTTTTCCCAGTTGCCTTGGAGATCGTGATGGTTAGGAACTTATTCGGCAACATTAAGTTAATGGCTGGTGTGATGCAAGCCGCTTTCTATCAGCTCACACTCCGTCCTCTCCTATTCCGTCCTCTTGGGAGAAGAGAACTGATGCACCAAGCTATTGATCCACAAATTCAGAGAGATAGGAAGGCAATGGCTTTATGTTACAGATATTCCAGCAGACAAAATTACGTGGTACATCACACTGAGAACCCTGTCAGGGTCTCAGCCAAGATCTAAGGTAAACAGGAGTTGCTTTATAATTTATTCGGTTTCTACTAGCATCATGGTATCCCTCTTGTTTTTTTCCAGTTGCCTTGGAGATCGTGATGGTTAGGAACTTATTCGGCAACATTAAGTTAATGGCTGGTGTGATGCAAGCCGCTTTCTATCAGCTCACACTCCGTCCTCTCCTATTCCGTCCTCTTGGGAGAAGAGAACTGATGCACCAAGCTATTGATCCACAAATTCAGAGAGATAGGAAGGCAATGGCTTTATGTTACAGATATTCCAGCAGACAAAATTACGTGGTACATCACACTGAGAACCCTGTCAGGGTCTCAGCCAAGATCTAAGGTAAACAGGAGTTGCTTTATTATTTATTCGGTTTCTACTAGCATCATGGTATCCCTCTTGTTTTTTTCCAGTTGCCTTGGAGATCGTGATGGTTAGGAACTTATTCGGCAACATTAAGTTAATGGCTGGTGTGATGCAAGCCGCTTTCTATCAGCTCACTCTCCGTCCTCTCCTATTCCGTCCTCTTGGGAGAAGAGAACTGATGCACCAAGCTATTGATCCACAAATTCAGAGAGATAGGAAGGCAATGGCCTTATGTTACAGATATTCCAGCAGACAAAATTACGTGGTACATCACACTGAGAACCCTGTCAGGGTCTCAGCCAAGATCTAAGGTAAACAGGAGTTGCTTTATTACTTATTCGGTTTCTACTAGCATCATGGTATCCCTCTTGTTTTTTTCCAGTTGCCTTGGAGATCGTGATGGTTAGGAACTTATTCGGCAACATTAAGTTAATGGCTGGTGTGATGCAAGCCGCTTTCTATCAGCTCACACTTCGTCCTCTCCTATTCCGTCCTCTTGGGAGAAGAGAACTGATGCACCAAGCTATTGATCCACAAATTGAGAGAGATAGGAAGGCAATGGCCTTATGTTACAGATATTCCAGCAGACAAAATTAGGTGGTACATCACACTGTGAACCCTGTCAGGGTCTCAGCCAAGATCTAAGGTAAACAGGAGTTGCTTTGTTATTTATTCGGTTTCTACTAGCATCATGGTATCCCTCTTGTTTTTTTCCAGTTGCCTTGGAGATCGTGATGGTTAGGAACTTATTCGGCAACATTAAGTTAATGGCTGGTGTGATGCAAGCCGCTTTCTATCAGCTCACTCTCGGTCCTCTCCTATTCCGTCCTCTTGGGAGAAGAGAACTGATGCACCAAGCTATTGATCCACAAATTCAGAGAGATAGGAAGGCAATGGCTTTATGTTACAGATATTCCAGCAGACACAATTACAAGGTACATCACACTGAGAACCCTGTCAGGGTCTCAGCCAAGATCTAAGGTAAACAGGAGTTGCTTTATTATTTATTCGGTTTCTACTAGCATCATGGTATCCCTCTTGTTTTTTTCCAGTTGCCATGGAGATCGTGATGGTTAGGAACTTATTCGGCAACATTAAGTTAATGGCTGGTGTGATGCAAGCCGCTTTCTATCAGCTCACACTCCGTCCTCTCCTATTCCGTCCTCTTGGGAGAAGAGAACTGATGCACCAAGCTATTGATCCACAAATTCAGAGAGATAGGAAGGCAATGGCTTTATGTTACAGATATTCCAGCAGACAAAATTACGTGGTACATCACACTGAGAACCCTGTCAGGGTCTCAGCCAAGATCTAAGGTAAACAGGAGTTGCTTTATTATCTATTCGGTTTCTACTAGCATCATGGTATCCCTCTTGTTTTTTTTCCAGTTGCCTTGGAGTTCGTGATGGTTAGGAACTTATTCGGCAACATTAAGTTAATGGCTGGTGTGATGCAAGCCGCTTTCTATCAGCTCACTCTCGGTCCTCTCCTATTCCGTCCTCTTGGGAGAAGAGAACTGATGCACCAAGCTATTGATCCACAAATTCAGAGAGATAGGAAGGCAATGGCTTTATGTTACAGATATTCCAGCAGACAAAATTACGTGGTACATCACACTGAGAACCCTGTCAGGGTCTCAGCCAAGATCTAAGGTAAACAGGAGTTGCTTTATTATTTATTCGGTTTCTACTAGCATCATGGTATCCCTCTTGTTTTTTTTCCAGTTGCCTTGGAGATCGTGATGGTTAGGAACTTATTCGGCAACATTAAGTTAATGGCTGGTGTGATGCAAGCCGCTTTCTATCAGCTCACTCTCGGTCCTCTCCTATTCCGTCCTCTTGGGAGAAGAGAACTGATGCACCAAGCTATTGATCCACAAATTCAGAGAGATAGGAAGGCAATGGCTTTATGTTACAGATATTCCAGCAGACAAAATTACGTGGTACGTCACACTGAGAACCCTGTCAGGGTCTCAGCCAAGATCTAAGGTAAACAGGAGTTGCTTTATTATTTATTCGGTTTCTACTAGCATCATGGTATCCCTCTTGTTTTTTTCCAGTTGCCTTGGAGATCGTGATGGTTAGGAACTTATTCGGCAACATTAAGTTAATGGCTGGTGTGATGCAAGCCGCTTTCTATCAGCTCACACTCCGTCCTCTCCTATTCCGTCCTCTTGGGAGAAGAGAACTGATGCACCAAGCTATTGATCCACAAATTCAGAGAGATAGGAAGGCAATGGCTTTATGTTACAGATATTCCAGCAGACAAAATTACGTGGTACATCACACTGAGAACCCTGTCAGGGTCTCAGCCAAGATCTAAGGTAAACAGGAGTTGCTTTATTATTTATTCGGTTTCTACTAGCATCATGGTATCCCTCTTGTTTTTTTCCAGTTGCCTTGGAGATCGTGATGGTTAGGAACTTATTCGGCAACATTAAGTTAATGGCTGGTGTGATGCAAGCCGCTTTCTATCAGCTCCCTCTCCGTCTTCTCCTATTCCGTCCTCTTGGGAGAAGAGAACTGATGCACCAAGCTATTGATCCACAAATTGAAAGAGATAGGAAGGCAAAGGCTTTATGTTACAGATATTCCAGCAGACAATATTACGTGGTACATCACACTGAGAACCCTGTCAGGGTCTCAGCCAAGATCTAAGGTAAACAGGAGTTGCTTTATTATTTATTCGGTTTCTACTAGCATCATGGTATCCCTCTTGTTTTTTTCCAGTTGCCTTGGAGATCGTGATGGTTAGGAACTTATTCGGCAACATTAAGTTAATGGCTGGTGTGATGCAAGCCGCTTTCTATCAGCTCACTCTCGGTCCTCTCCTATTCCGTCCTCTTGGGAGAAGAGAACTGATGCACCAAGCTATTGATCCACAAATTCAGAGAGATAGGAAGGCAATGGCTTTATGTTACAGATATTCCAGCAGACAAAATTACGTGGTACATCACACTGAGAACCCTGTCAGGGTCTCAGCCAAGATCTAAGGTAAACAGGAGTTGCTTTATTATTTATTCTGTTTCTACTAGCATCATGGTATCCCTCTTGTTTTTTTTCCAGTTGCCTTGGAGATCGTGATGGTTAGGAACTTATTCGGCAACATTAAGTTAATGGCTGGTGTGATGCAAGCCGCTTTCTATCAGCTCACTCTCGGTACTCTCCTATTCCGTCCTCTTGGGAGAAGAGAACTGATGCACCAAGCTATTGATCCACAAATTCAGAGAGATAGGAATTCAATGGCTTTATGTTACAGATATTCCAGCAGACAAAGTTACGTGGTACATCACACTGAGAACCCTGTCAGGCTCTCAGCCAAGATCTAAGGTAAACAGGAGTTGCTTTATTATTTATTCGGTTTCTACTAGCATCATGGTAGCCCTCTTGTTTTTTCCCAGTTGCCTTGGAGATCGTGATGGTTAGGAACTTATTCGGCAACATTAAGTTAATGGCTGGTGTGATGCAAGCCGCTTTCTATCAGCTCACACTCCGTCCTCTCCTATTCCGTCCTCTTGGGAGAAGAGAACTGATGCACCAAGTTATTGATCCACAAATTCAGAGAGATAGGAAGGCAATGGCTTTATGTTACAGATATTCCAGCAGACAAAATTACGTGGTACATCACACTGAGAACCCTGTCAGGGTCTCAGCCAAGATCTAAGGTAAACAGGAGTTGCTTTATTATTTATTCGGTTTCTACTAGCATCATGGTATCCCTCTTGTTTTTTTCCAGTTGCCTTGGAGATCGTGATGGTTAGGAACTTATTCGGCAACATTAAGTTAATGGCTGGTGTGATGCAAGCCGCTTTCTATCAGCTCTCACTCCGTCCTCTCCTAATCCGTCCTCTTGGGAGAAGAGAACTGATGCACCAAGCTATTGATCCACAAATTCAGAGAGATAGGAAGGCATTGGCCTTATGTTACAGATATTCCAGCAGACAAAATTAGGTGGTACATCACACTGAGAACCCTGTCAGGGTCTCAGCCAAGATCTAAGGTAAACAGGAGTTGCTTTATTATTTATTCGGTTTCTACTAGCATCATGGTATCCCTCTTGTTTTTTTCCAGTTGCCTTGGAGATCGTGATGGTTAGGAACTTATTCGGCAACATTAAGTTAATGGCTGGTGTGATGCAAGCCGCTTTCTATCAGCTCACTCTCCGTCCTCTCCTATTCCGTCCTCTTGGGAGAAGAGAACTGATGCACCAAGCTATTGATCCACAAATTCAGAGAGATAGGAAGGCAATGGCTTTATGTTACAGATATTCCAGCAGACAAAATTACAAGGTACATCACACTGAGAACCCTGTCAGGGTCTCAGCCAAGATCTAAGGTAAACAGGAGTTGCTTTATTATTTATTCGGTTTCTACTAGCATCATGGTATCCCTCTTGTTTTTTTCCAGTTGTCTTGGAGGTCGTGATGGTAAGGAACTTATTCGGCAACATTAAGTTAATGGCTGGTTTGATGCAAGCCGCTTTCTATCAGCTCACACTCCGTCCTCTCCAATTCCCTCCTCTTGGGAGAAGAGAACTGATGCACCAAGCTATTGATCCACAAATTCAGAGAGATAGGAAGGCAATGGCTTTATGTTACAGATATTCCAGCAGACAAAATTACAAGGTACATCACACTGAGAACCCTGTCAGGGTCTCAGCCAAGATCTAAGGTAAACAGGAGTTGCTTTATTATTTATTCGGTTTCTACTAGCATCATGGTATCCCTCTTGTTTTTTCCCAGTTGCCTTGGAGATCGTGATGGTTAGGAACTTATTCGGCAACATTAAGTTAATGGCTGGTGTGATGCAAGCCGCTTTCTATCAGCTCACACTCCGTCCTCTCCTATTCCGTCCTCTTGGGAGAAGAGAACTGATGCACCAAGCTATTGATCCACAAATTCAGAGAGATAGGAAGGCAATGGCTTTATGTTACAGATATTCCAGCAGACGAAATTACGTGGTACATCACACTGAGAACCCTGTCAGGGTCTCAGCCAAGATCTAAGGTAAACAGGAGTTGCTTTATTATTTATTCGGTTTCTACTAGCATCATGGTATCCCTCTTGTTTTTTTCCAGTTGCCTTGGAGATCGTGATGGTTAGGAACTTATTCGGCAACATTAAGTTAATGGCTGGTGTGATGCAAGCCGCTTTCTATCAGCTCCCTCTCCGTCCTCTCCTATTCCGTCCTCTTGGGAGAAGAGAACTGATGCACCAAGCTATTGATCCACAAATTCAGAGAGATAGGAAGGCAATGGCTTTATGTTACAGATATTCCAGCAGACAAAATTACGTGGTACATCACACTGAGAACCCTGTCAGGGTCTCAGCCAAGATCTAAGGTAAACAGGAGTTCCTTTTTTATTTATTCGGTTTCTACTAGCATCATGGTATCCCTCTTGTTTTTTTCCAGTTGCCTTGGAGATCGTGATGGTTAGGAACTTATTCGGCAACATTAAGTTAATGGCTGGTGTGATGCAAGCCGCTTTCTATCAGCTCACTCTCCGTCCTCTCCTATTCCGTCCTGTTGGGAGAAGAGAACTGATGCACCAAGCTATTGATCCACAAATTCAGAGAGATAGGAAGGCAATGGCTTTATGTTACAGATATTCCAGCAGACAAAATTACGTGGTAGATCACACTGAGAACCCTGTCAGGGTCTCAGCCAAGATCTAAGGTAAACAGGAGTTGCTTTATTATTTATTCGGTTTCTACTAGCATCATGGTATCCCTCTTGTTTTTTTCCAGTTGCCTTGGAGATCGTGATGGTTAGGAACTTATTCGGCAACATTAAGTTAATGGCTGGTGTGATGCATGCCGCTTTCTAGCAGCTCACTCTCCGTCCTCTCCTATTCCGTCCTCTTGGGAGAAGAGAACTGATGCACCAAGCTATTGATCCACAAATTCAGAGAGATAGGAAGGCAGTGGCTTTATGTTACAGATATTCCAGCAGACAAAATTACGTGGTACATCACACTGAGAACCCTGTCAGGGTCTCAGCCAAGATCTAAGGTAAACAGGAGTTGCTTTATTATTTATTCGGTTTCTACTAGCATCATGGTATCCCTCTTGCTTTTTTCCAGTTGCCTTGGAGATCGTGATGGTTAGGAACTTATTCGGCAACATTAAGTTAATGGCTGGTGTGATGCAAGCCGGTTTCTATCAGCTCACTCTCCGTCCTCTCCTATTCCGTCCTCTTGGGAGAAGAGAACTGATGCACCAAGCTATTGATCCACAAATTCAGAGAGATAGGAAGGCAATGGCTTTATGTTACAGATATTCCAGCAGACAAAATTACGTGGTACGTCACACTGAGAACCCTGTCAGGGTCTCAGCCAAGATCTAAGGTAAACAGGAGTTGCTTTATTATTTATTCGGTTTCTACTAGCATCATGGTATCCCTCTTGTTTTTTTCCAGTTGCCTTGGAGATCGTGATGGTTAGGAACTTATTCGGCAACATTAAGTTAATGGCTGGTGTGATGCAAGCCGCTTTCTATCAGCTCACACTCCTTCCTCTCCTATTCCGTCCTCTTGGGAGAAGAGAACTGATGCACCAAGCTATTGATCCACAAATTCAGAGAGATTGGAAGGCAATGGCTTTATGTTACAGATATTCCAGCAGACAAATTTACGTGGTACATCACACTGAGAACCCTGTCAGGGTCTCAGCCAAGATCTAAGGTAAACAGGAGTTGCTTTATTATTTATTCGGTTTCTACTAGCATCATGGTATCCCTCTTGTTTTTTTTCCAGTTGCCTTGGAGATCGTGATGGTTAGGAACTTATTCGGCAACATTTAGTTAATGGCTGGTGTGATGCAAGCCGCTTTCTATCAGCTCACTCTCGGTCCTCTCCTATTCCGTCCTCTTGGGAGAAGAGAACTGATGCACCAAGCTATTGATCCACAAATTCAGAGAGATAGGAAGGTAATGGCTTTATGTTACAGATATTCCAGCAGACAAAATTACGTGGTACATCACACTGAGAACCCTGTCAGGGTCTCAGCCAAGATCTAAGGTAAACAGGAGTTGCTTTATTATTTATTCGGTTTCTACTAGCATCATGGTATCCCTCTTGTTTTTTTTCCAGTTGCCTTGTAGATCGTGATGGTTAGGAACTTATTCGGCAACATTAAGTTAATGGCTGGTGTGATGCAAGCCGCTTTCTATCAGCTCACTTTCCGTCCTCTCCTATTCCGTCCTCTTGGGAAAAGAGAACTGATGCACCAAGCTATTGATCCACAAATTCAGAGAGATAGGAAGGCAATGGCTTTATGTTACAGATATTCCAGCAGACAAAATTACATGGTACATCACACTGAGAACCCTGTCAGGGTCTCAGCCAGGATCTAAGGTAAACAGGAGTTGCTTTATTATTTATTCGGTTTCTACTAGCATCATGGTATCCCTCTTGTTTTTTCCCAGTTGCCTAGGAGATCGTGATGGTTAGGAACTTATTCGGCAACATTAAGTTACTGGCTGGTGTGATGCAAGCCGCTTACTATCAGCTCACACTCCGTCCTCTCCTATTCCGTCCTCTTGGGAGAAGAGAACTGATGCACCAAGCTATTGATCCACAAATTCAGAGAGATAGGAAGGCAATGGCTTTATGTTACAGATATTCCAGCAGACAAAATTACGTGGTACATCACACTGAGAACCCTGTCAGGGTCTCAGCCAAGATCTAAGGTAAACAGGAGTTGCTTTATTATTTATTCGGTTTCTAGTAGCATCATGGTATCCCTCTTGTTTTTTCCCAGTTGCCTTGGAGATCGTGATGGTTAGGAACTTATTCGGCAACATTAAGTTAATGGCTGGTGTGATGCAAGCCGCTTTCTATCAGCTCACACTCCGTCCTCTCCTATTCCGTCCTCTTGGGAGAAGAGAACTGATGCACCAGGCTATTGATCCACAAATTCAGAGAGATAGGAAGGCAATGGCTTTATGTTACAGATATTCCAGGAGACAAAATTACGTGGTACATCACACTGAGAACCCTGTCAGGGTCTCAGCCAAGATCTAAGGTAAACAGGAGTTGCTTTATTATTTATTCGGTTTCTACTAGCATCATGGTATCCCTCTTGTTTTTTTCCAGTTGCCTTGGAGATCGTGATGGTTAGGAACTTATTCGGCAACATTAAGTTAATGGCTGGTGTGATGCAAGCCGCTTTCTATCAGCTCACTCTCCGTCCTCTCCTATTCCGTCCTCTTGGGAGAAGAGAACTGATGCACCAAGCTATTGATCCACAAATTCAGAGAGATAGGAAGGCAATGGCTTTATGTTACAGATATTCCAGCAGACACAATTACAAGGTACATCACACTGAGAACCCTGTCAGGGTCTCAGCCAAGATCTAAGGTAAACAGGAGTTGCTTTATTATTTATTCGGTTTCTACTAGCATCATGGTATACCTCTTGTTTTTTTCCAGTTGCCTTGGAGATCGTGATGGTTAGGAACTTATTCGGCAACATTAAGTTAATGGCTGGTGTGATGCAAGCCGCTTTCTATCAGCTCACACTGCGTCCTCTCCTATTCCGTCCTCTTGGGAGCAGAGAACTGATGCACCAAGCTATTGATCCACAAATTCAGAGAGATAGGAAGGCAATGGCTTTATGTTACAGATATTCCAGCAGACAAAATTACGTGGTACATCACACTGAGAACCCTGTCAGGGTCTCAGCCAAGATCTAAGGTAAACAGGAGTTGCTTTATTATTTATTCGGTTTCTACTAGCATCATGGTATCCCTCTTGTTTTTTTTCCAGTTGCCTTGGAGATCGTGATGGTTAGGAACTTATTCGGCAACATTAAGTTAATGGCTGGTGTGATGCAAGCCGCTTTCTATCAGCTCACTTTCCGTCCTCTCCTATTCCGTCCTCTTGGGAAAAGAGAACTGATGCACCAAGCTATTGATCCACAAATTCAGAGAGATAGGAAGGCAATGGCTTTATGTTACAGATATTCCAGCAGACAAAATTACGTGGTACATCACACTGAGAACCCTGTCAGGGTCTCAGCCAGGATCTAAGGTAAACAGAAGTTGCTTTATTATTTATTCGGTTTCTACTAGCATCATGGTATCCCTCTTGTTTTTTTCCAGTTGCCTTGGAGATCGTGATGGTTAGGAACTTATTCGGCAACATTAAGTTAATGGCTGGTGTGATGCAAGCCGCTTTCTATCAGCTCACTCTCGGTCCTCTCCTATTCCGTCCTCTTGGGAGAAGAGAACTGATGCACCAAGCTATTGATCCACAAATTCAGAGAGATAGGAAGGCAATGGCTTTATGTTACTGATATTCCAGCAGACAAAATTACGTGGTACATCACACTGAGAACCCTGTCAGGGTCTCAGCCAAGATCTAAGGTAAACAGGAGTTGCTTTATTATTTATTCGGTTTCTACTAGCATCATGGTATCCCTCTTGTTTTTTTCCAGTTGCCTTGGAGATCGTGATGGTTAGGAACTTATTCGGCAACATTAAGTTAATGGCTGGTGTGATGCAAGCCGCTTTCTATCAGCTCACTCTTGGTCCTCTCCTGTTCCGTCCTCTTGGGAGAAGAGAACTGATGCACCAAGCTATTGATCCACAAATTCAGAGAGATAGGAAGGCAATGGCTTTATGTTACAGATATTCCAGCAGACAAAATTACGTGGTACATCACACTGAGAACCCTGTCAGGGTCTCAGCCAAGATCTAAGGTAAAAAGGAGTTGCTTTATTATTTATTCGGTTTCTACTAGCATCATGGTATCCCTCTTGTTTTTTTTCCAGTTGCCTTGGAGATCGTGATGGTTAGGACATCATTCGGCAACATTAAGTTAATGGCTGGTGTGATGCAAGCCGCTTTCTATCAGCTCACTCTCGGTCCTCTCCTATTCCGTCCTCTTGGGAGAAGAGAACTGATGCACCAAGCTATTGATCCACAAATTGAGAGAGTTGGGAAGGCAATGGCTTTATGTTACAGAAATTCCAGCAGACAAAATTACGTGGTACATCACACTGAGAACCCTGTCAGGGTCTCAGCCAAGATCTAAGGTAAACAGGAGTTGCTTTATTATTTATTCGGTTTCTACTAGCATCATGGTATCCCTCTTGTTTTTTCCCAGTTGCCTTGGAGCTCGTGATGGTTAGGAACTTATTCGGCAACATTAAGTTAATGGCTGGTGTGATGCAAGCCGCTTTCTATCAGCTCACACTCCGTCCTCTCCTATTCCGTCCTCTTGGGAGAAGAGAACTGATGCACCAAGCTATTGATCCACAAATTCAGAGAGATAGGAAGGCAATGGCTTTATGTTACAGATATTCCAGCAGACAAAATTACGTGGTACATCACACTGAGAACCCTGTCAGGGTATCAGCCAAGATCTAAGGTAAACAGGAGTTGCTTTATTATTTATTCGGTTTCTACTAGCATCATGGTATCCCTCTTGTTTTTTTCCAGTTGCCTTGGAGATCGTGATGGTTAGGAACTTATCGGCAACATTAAGTTAATGTGATGCAAGCCGCTTTCTATCAGCTCACTCTCCGTCCTCTCCTATTCTGTCCTCTTGGGAGAAGAGAACTGATGCACCAAGCTATTGATCCACAAATTCAGAGAGATAGGAAGGCAATGGCTTTATGTTACAGATATTCCAGCAGACAAAATTACGTGGTACATCACACTGAGAACCCTGTCAGGGTCTCAGCCAAGATCTAAGGTAAACAGGAGTTGCTTTATTATTTATTCGGTTTCTACTAGCATCATGGTATCCCTCTTGTTTTTTTCCAGTTGCCTTGGAGATCGTGATGGTTAGGAACTTATTCGGCAACATTAAGTTAATGGCTGGTGTGATGCATGCCGCTTTCTAGCAGCTCACTCTCCGTCCTCTCCTATTCCGTCCTCTTGGGAGAAGAGAACTGATGCACCAAGCTATTGATCCACAAATTCAGAGAGATAGGAAGGCAGTGGCTTTATGTTACAGATATTCCAGCAGACAAAATTACGTGGTACATCACACTGAGAACCCTGTCAGGGTCTCAGCCAAGATCTAAGGTAAACAGGAGTTGCTTTATTATTTATTCGGTTTCTACTAGCATCATGGTATCCCTCTTGTTTTTTTCCAGTTGCCTTGGAGATCGTGATGGTTAGGAACTTATTCGGCAACATTAAGTTAATGGCTGGTGTGATGCAAGCCGGTTTCTATCAGCTCACTCTCCGTCCTCTCCTATTCCGTCCTCTTGGGAGAAGAGAACTGATGCACCAAGCTATTGATCCACAAATTCAGAGAGATAGAAAGGCAATGGCTTTATGTTACAGATAAACGAGGAGATAAAATTACGTGGTACATCACACTGAGAACCCTGTCAGGGTCTCAGCCAAGATCTAAGGTAAACAGGAGTTGCTTTATTATTTATTCGGTTTCTACTAGCATCATGGTATCCCTCTTGTTTTTTTCCAGTTGTCATGGAGATCGTGATGGTTAGGAACTTATTCGGCAACATTAAGTTAATGGCTGGTGTGATGCAAGCCGCTTTCTATCAGCTCACTCTCCGTCCTCTCCTATTCCGTCCTCTTGGGAGAAGAGAACTGATGCACCAAGCTATTGATCCACAAATTCAGAGAGATAGGAAGGCAATGGCTTTATGTTACAGATATTCCAGCAGACAAAATTACGTGGTACGTCACACTGAGAACCCTGTCAGGGTCTCAGCCAAGATCTAAGGTAAACAGGAGTTGCTTTATTATTTATTCGGTTTCTACTAGCATCATGGTATCCCTCTTGTTTTTTTCCAGTTGCCTTGGAGATCGTGATGGTTAGGAACTTATTCGGCAACATTAAGTTAATGGCTGGTGTGATGCAAGCCGCTTTCTATCAGCTCACACTCCTTCCTCTCCTATTCCGTCCTCTTGGGAGAAGAGAACTGATGCACCAAGCTATTGATCCACAAATTCAGAGAGATTGGAAGGCAATGGCTTTATGTTACAGATATTCCAGCTGACAAATTTACGTGGTACATCACACTGAGAACCCTGTCAGGGTCTCAGCCAAGATCTAAGGTAAACAGGAGTTGCTTTATTATTTATTCGGTTTCTACTAGCATCATGGTATCCCTCTTGTTTTTTTCCAGTTGCCTTGGAGATCGTGATGGTTAGGAACTTATCGGCAACATTAAGTTAATGGCTGGTGTGATGCAAGCCGCTTTCTATCAGCTCACACTCCGTCCTCTCCTATTAAGTCCTCTTGGGAGAGGAGAACTGATGCACCAAGCTATTGATCCACAAATTCAGAGAGATAGGAAGGCAATGACTTTATGTTACAGATATTCCAGCAGACAAAATTACGTGGTACATCACACTGAGAACCCTGTCAGGGTCTCAGCCAAGATCTAAGGTAAACAGGAGTTGCTTTATTATTTATTCGGTTTCTACTAGCATCATGGTATCCCTCTTGTTTTTTTTCCAGTTGCCTTGGAGATCGTGATGGTTAGGAACTTATTCGGCAACATTTAGTTAATGGCTGGTGTGATGCAAGCCGCTTTCTATCAGCTCACTCTCGGTCCTCTCCTATTCCGTCCTCTTGGGAGAAGAGAACTGATGCACCAAGCTATTGATCCACAAATTCAGAGAGATAGGAAGGTAATGGCTTTATGTTACAGATATTCCAGCAGACAAAATTACGTGGTACATCACACTGAGAACCCTGTCAGGGTCTCAGCCAAGATCTAAGGTAAACAGGAGTTGCTTTATTATTTATTCGGTTTCTACTAGCATCATGGTATCCCTCTTGTTTTTTTTCCAGTTGCCTTGGAGATCGTGATGGTTAGGAACTTATTCGGCAACATTAAGTTAATGGCTGGTGTGATGCAAGCCGCTTTCTATCAGCTGACTTTCCGTCCTCTCCTATTCCGTCCTCTTGGGAAGAGAGAACTGATGCACCAAGCTATTGATCCACAAATTCAGAGAGATAGGAAGGCAATGGCTTTATGTTACAGATATTCCAGCAGACAAAATTACGTGGTACATCACACTGAGAACCCTGTCAGGGTCTCAGCCAGGATCTAAGGTAAACAGGAGTTGCTTTATTATTTATTCGGTTTCTACTAGCATCATGGTATCCCTCTTGTTTTTTCCCAGTTGCCTTGGAGATCGTGATGGTTAGGAACTTATTCGGCAACATTAAGTTACTGGCTGGTGTGATGCAAGCCGCTTTCTATCAGCTCACACTCCGTCCTCTCCTATTCCGTCCTCTTGGGAGAAGAGAACTGATGCACCAAGCTATTGATCCACAAATTCAGAGAGATAGGAAGGCAATGGCTTTATGTTACAGATATTCCAGCAGACAAAATTACGTGGTACATCACACTGAGAACCCTGTCAGGGTCTCAGCCAAGATCTAAGGTAAACAGGAGTTGCTTTATTATTTATTCGGTTTCTACTAGCATCATGGTATCCCTCTTGTTTTTTCCCAGTTGCCTTGGAGATCGTGATGGTTAGGAACTTATTCGGCAACATTAAGTTAATGGCTGGTGTGATGCAAGCCGCTTTCTATCAGCTCACACTCCGTCCTCTCCTATTCCGTCCTCTTGGGAGAAGAGAACTGATGCACCAAGCTATTGATCCACAAATTCAGAGAGATAGGAAGGCAATGTCTTTATGTTACAGATATTCCAGGAGACAAAATTACGTGGTACATCACACTGAGAACCCTGTCAGGGTCTCAGCCAAGATCTAAGGTAAACAGGAGTTGCTTTATTATTTATTCGGTTTCTACTAGCATCATGGTATCCCTCTTGTTTTTTTCCAGTTGCCTTGGAGATCGTGATGGTTAGGAACTTATTCGGCAACATTAAGTTAATGGCTGGTGTGATGCAAGCCGCTTTCTATCAGCTCACTCTCCGTCCTCTCCTATTCCGTCCTCTTGGGAGAAGAGAACTGATGCACCAAGCTATTGATCCACAAATTCAGAGAGATAGGAAGGCAATGGCTTTATGTTACAGATATTCCAGCAGACACAATTACAAGGTACATCACACTGAGAACCCTGTCAGGGTCTCAGCCAAGATCTAAGGTAAACAGGAGTTGCTTTATTATTTATTCGGTTTCTACTAGCATCATGGTATACCTCTTGTTTTTTTCCAGTTGCCTTGGAGATCGTGATGGTTAGGAACTTATTCGGCAACATTAAGTTAATGGCTGGTGTGATGCAAGCCGCTTTCTATCAGCTCACACTCCGTCCTCTCCTATTCCGTCCTCTTGGGAGAAGAGAACTGATGCACCAAGCTATTGATCCACAAATTCAGAGAGATAGGAAGGCAATGGCTTTATGTTACAGATATTCCAGCAGACAAAATTACGTGGTACATCACACTGAGAACCCTGTCAGGGTCTCAGCCAAGATCTAAGGTAAACAGGAGTTGCTTTATTATTTATTCGGTTTCTACTAGCATCATGGTATCCCTCTTGTTTTTTTTCCAGTTGCCTTGGAGATCGTGATGGTTAGGAACTTATTCGGCAACATTAAGTTAATGGCTGGTGTGATGCAAGCCGCTTTCTATCAGCTCACTTTCCGTCCTCTCCTATTCCGTCCTCTTGGGAAAAGAGAACTGATGCACCAAGCTATTGATCCACAAATTCAGAGAGATAGGAAGGCAATGGCTTTATGTTACAGATATTCCAGCAGACAAAATTACGTGGTACATCACACTGAGAACCCTGTCAGGGTCTCAGCCAGGATCTAAGGTAAACAGAAGTTGCTTTATTATTTATTCGGTTTCTACTAGCATCATGGTATCCCTCTTGTTTTTTTCCAGTTGCCTTGGAGATCGTGATGGTTAGGAACTTATTCGGCAACATTAAGTTAATGGCTGGTGTGATGCAAGCCGCTTTCTATCAGCTCACTCTCGGTCCTCTCCTATTCCGTCCTCTTGGGAGAAGAGAACTGATGCACCAAGCTATTGATCCACAAATTCAGAGAGATAGGAAGGCAATGGCTTTATGTTACTGATATTCCAGCAGACAAAATTACGTGGTACATCACACTGAGAACCCTGTCAGGGTCTCAGCCAAGATCTAAGGTAAACAGGAGTTGCTTTATTATTTATTCGGTTTCTACTAGCATCATGGTATCCCTCTTGTTTTTTCCCAGTTGCCTTGGAGATCGTGATGGTTAGGAACTTATTCGGCAACATTAAGTTAATGGCTGGTGTGATGCAAGCCGCTTTCTATCAGCTCACACTCCGTCCTCTCCTATTCCGTCCTCTTGGGAGAAGAGAACTGATGCACCAAGCTATTGATCCACAAATTCAGAGAGATAGGAAGGCAATGGCTTTATGTTACAGATATTCCAGCAGACAAAATTACGTGGTACATCACACTGAGACCCCTGTCAGGGTCTCAGCCAAGATCTAAGGTAAACAGGAGTTGCTTTATTATTTATTCGGTTTCTACTAGCATCATGGTATCCCTCTTGTTTTTTTCCAGTTGCCTTGGAGATCGTGATGGTTAGGAACTTATTCGGCAACATTAAGTTAATGGCTGGTGTGGTGCAAGCCGCTTTCTATCAGCTCCCTCTCCGTCCTCTCCTATTCCGTCCTCTTGGGAGAAGAGAACTGATGCACCAAGCTATTGATCCACAAATTGAAAGAGATAGGAAGGCAAAGGCTTTATGTTACAGATATTCCAGCAGACAATACTACGTGGTACATCACACTGAGAACCCTGTCAGGGTCTCAGCCAAGATCTAAGGTAAACAGGAGTTGCTTTATTATTTATTCGGTTTCTACTAGCATGATGGTATCCCTCTTGTTTTTTTCCAGTTGCCTTGGAGATCGTGATGGTTAGGAACTTATTCGGCAACATTAAGTTAATGGCTGGTGTGATGCAAGCCGCTTTCTATCAGCTCACTCTCGGTCCTCTCCTATTCCGTCCTCTTGGGAGAAGAGAACTGATGCACCAAGCTATTGATCCACAAATTCAGAGAGATAGGAAGGCAATGGCTTTATGTTACAGGTATTCCAGCAGACAAAATTACGTGGTACATCACACTGAGAACCCTGTCAGGGTCTCAGCCAAGATCTAAGGTAAACAGGAGTTGCTTTATTATTTATTCGGTTTCTACTAGCATCATGGTATCCCTCTTGTTTTTTTCCAGTTGCCTTGGAGATCGTGATGGTTAGGAACTTATTCGGCAACATTAAGTTAATGGCTGGTGTGATGCAAGCCGCTTTCTATCAGCTCACTCTCCGTCCTCTCCTATTCCGTCCTCTTGGGAGAAGAGAACTGATGCACCAAGCTATTGATCCACAAATTCAGAGAGATAGGAAGGCAATGGCTTTATGTTACAGATATTCCAGCAGACACAATTACAAGGTACATCACACTGAGAACCCTGTCAGGGTCTCAGCCAAGATCTAAGGTAAACAGGAGTTGCTTTATTATTTATTCGGTTTCTACTAGCATCATGGTATACCTCTTGTTTTTTTCCAGTTGCCTTGGAGATCGTGATGGTTAGGAACTTATTCGGCAACATTAAGTTAATGGCTGGTGTGATGCAAGCCGCTTTCTATCAGCTCACACTCCGTCCTCTCCTATTCCGTCCTCTTGGGAGAAGAGAACTGATGCACCAAGCTATTGATCCACAAATTCAGAGAGATAGGAAGGCAATGGCTTTATGTTACAGATATTCCAGCAGACAAAATTACGTGGTACATCACACTGAGAACCCTGTCAGGGTCTCAGCCAAGATCTAAGGTAAACAGGAGTTGCTTTATTATTTATTCGGTTTCTACTAGCATCATGGTATCCCTCTTGTTTTTTTCCAGTTGCCTTGGAGATCGTGATGGTTAGGAACTTATTCGGCAACATTAAGTTAATGGCTGGTGTGATGCAAGCCGCTTTCTATCAGCTCACTCTCCGTCCTCTCCTATTCCGTCCTCTTGGGAGAAGAGAACTGATGCACCAAGCTATTGATCCACAAATTCAGAGAGATAGGAAGGCAATGGCTTTATGTTACTGATATTCCAGCAGACAAAATTACGTGGTACATCACACTGAGAACCCTGTCAGGGTCTCAGCCAAGATCTAAGGTAAACAGGAGTTGCTTTATTATTTATTCGGTTTCTACTAGCATCATGGTATCCCTCTTGTTTTTTCCCAGTTGCCTTGGAGATCGTGATGGTTAGGAACTTATTCGGCAACATTAAGTTAATGGCTGGTGTGATGCAAGCCGCTTTCTATCAGCTCACACTCCGTCCTCTCCTATTCCGTCCTCTTGGGAGAAGAGAACTGATGCACCAAGCTATTGATCCACAAATTCAGAGAGATAGGAAGGCAATGGCTTTATGTTACAGATATTCCAGCAGACAAAATTACGTGGTACATCACACTGAGACCCCTGTCAGGGTCTCAGCCAAGATCTAAGGTAAACAGGAGTTGCTTTATTATTTATTCGGTTTCTACTAGCATCATGGTATCCCTCTTGTTTTTTCCCAGTTGCCTTGGAGATCGTGATGGTTAGGAACTTATTCGGCAACATTAAGTTAATGGCTGGTGTGATGCAAGCCGCTTTCTATCAGCTCCCTCTCCGTCCTCTCCTATTCCGTCCTCTTGGGAGAAGAGAACTGATGCACCAAGCTATTGATCCACAAATTGAAAGAGATAGGAAGGCAAAGGCTTTATGTTACAGATATTCCAGTAGACAATACTACGTGGTACATCACACTGAGAACCCTGTCAGGGTCTCAGCCAAGATCTAAGGTAAACAGGAGTTGCTTTATTATTTATTCGGTTTCTACTAGCATGATGGTATCCCTCTTGTTTTTTTCCAGTTGCCTTGGAGATCGTGATGGTTAGGAACTTATTCGGCAACATTAAGTTAATGGCTGGTGTGATGCAAGCCGCTTTCTATCAGCTCACTCTCCGTCCTCTCCTATTCCGTCCTCTTGGGAGAAGAGAACTGATGCACCAAGCTATTGATCCACAAATTCAGAGAGATAGGAAGGCAATGGCTTTATGTTACAGGTATTCCAGCAGACAAAATTACGTGGTACATCACACTGAGAACCCTGTCAGGGTCTCAGCCAAGATCTAAGGTAAACAGGAGTTGCTTTATTATTTATTCGGTTTCTACTAGCATCATGGTATCCCTCTTGTTTTTTTCCAGTTGCCTTGGAGATCGTGATGGTTAGGAACTTATTCGGCAACATTAAGTTAATGGCTGGTGTGATGCAAGCCGCTTTCTATCAGCTCACTCTCCGTCCTCTCCTATTCTGTCCTCTTGGGAGAAGAGAACTGATGCACCAAGCTATTGATCCACAAATTCAGAGAGATAGGAAGGCAATGGCTTTATGTTACAGATATTCCAGCAGACAAAATTACGTGGTACATCACACTGAGAACCCTGTCAGGGTCTCAGCCAAGATCTGAGGTAAACAGGAGTTGCTTTATTATTTATTCGGTTTCTACTAGCATCATGGTATCCATCTTGTTTTTTTCCATTTGCCTTGGAGATCGTGATAGTTAGGAACTTATTCGGCAACATTAAGTTAATGGCTGGTGTGATGCAAGCCGCTTTCTATCAGCTCACTCTCCGTCCTCTCCTATTCCGTCCTCTTGGGAGAAGAGAACTGATGCACCAAGCTATTGATCCACAAATTCAGAGAAATAGGAAGGCAATGGCTTTATGTTACAGATATTCCAGCAGACAAAATTACGTGGTAGATCACACTGAGAACCCTGTCAGGGTCTCAGCCAAGATCTAAGGTAAACAGGAGTTGCTTTATTATTTATTCGGTTTCTACTAGCATCATGGTATCCCTCTTGTTTTTTTCCAGTTGCCTTGGAGATCGTGATGGTTAGGAACTTATTCGGCAACATTAAGTTAATGGCTGGTGTGATGCAAGCCGCTTTCTATCAGCTCACTCTCCGTCCTCTCCTATTCCGTCCTCTTGGGAGAAGAGAACTGATGCACCAAGCTATTGATCCACAAATTCAGAGAGATAGGAAGGCAATGGCTTTATGTTACAGATATTCCAGCAGACAAAATTACGTGGTACATCACACTGAGAACCCTGTCAGGGTCTCAGCCAAGATCTAAGGTAAACAGGAGTTGCTTTATTATTTATTCGGTTTCTACTAGCATCATGGTATCCCTCTTGTTTTTTTTCCAGTTGCCTTGGAGATCGTGATGGTTAGGAACTTATTCGGCAACATTAAGTTAATGGCTGGTGTGATGCAAGCCGCTTTCTATCAGCTCACTCTCGGTCCTCTCCTATTCCGTCCTCTTGGGAGAAGAGAACTGATGCACCAAGCTATTGATCCACAAATTCAGAGCGATAGGAAGGCAATGGCTTTATGTTACTGATATTCCAGCAGACAAAATTACGTGGTACATCACACTGAGAACCCTGTCAGGGTCTCAGCCAAGATCTAAGGTAAACAGGAGTTGCTTTATTATTTATTCGGTTTCTACTAGCATCATGGTATCCCTCTTGTTTTTTCCCAGTTGCCTTGGAGATCGTGATGGTTAGGAACTTATTCGGCAACATTAAGTTAATGGCTGGTGTGATGCAAGCCGCTTTCTATCAGCTCACACTCCGTCCTCTCCTATTCCGTCCTCTTGGGAGAAGAGAACTGATGCACCAAGCTATTGATCCACAAATTCAGAGAGATAGGAAGGCAATGGCTTTATGTTACAGATATTCCAGCAGACAAAATTACGTGGTACATCACACTGAGACCCCTGTCAGGGTCTCAGCCAAGATCTAAGGTAAACAGGAGTTGCTTTATTATTTATTCGGTTTCTACTAGCATGATGGTATCCCTCTTGTTTTTTTCCAGTTGCCTTGGAGATCGTGATGGTTAGGAACTTATTCGGCAACATTAAGTTAATGGCTGGTGTGATGCAAGCCGCTTTCTATCAGCTCCCTCTCCGTCCTCTCCTATTCCGTCCTCTTGGGAGAAGAGAACTGATGCACCAAGCTATTGATCCACAAATTGAAAGAGATAGGAAGGCAAAGGCTTTATGTTACAGATATTCCAGCAGACAATATTACGTGGTACATCACACTGAGAACCCTGTCAGGGTCTCAGCCAAGATCTAAGGTAAACAGGAGTTGCTTTATTATTTATTCGGTTTCTACTAGCATGATGGTATCCCTCTTGTTTTTTTCCAGTTGCCTTGGAGATCGTGATGGTTAGGAACTTATTCGGCAACATTAAGTTAATGGCTGGTGTGATGCAAGCCGCTTTCTATCAGCTCACTCTCGGTCCTCTCCTATTCCGTCCTCTTGGGAGAAGAGAACTGATGCACCAAGCTATTGATCCACAAATTCAGAGAGATAGGAAGGCAATGGCTTTATGTTACAGGTATTCCAGCAGACAAAATTACGTGGTACATCACACTGAGAACCCTGTCAGGGTATCAGCCAAGATCTAAGGTAAACAGGAGTTGCTTTATTATTTATTCGGTTTCTACTAGCATCATGGTATCCCTCTTGTTTTTTTCCAGTTGCCTTGGAGATCGTGATGGTTAGGAACTTATTCGGCAACATTAAGTTAATGGCTGGTGTGATGCAAGCCGCTTTCTATCAGCTCACTCTCTGTCCTCTCCTATTCTGTCCTCTTGGGAGAAGAGAACTGATGCACCAAGCTATTGATCCACAAATTCAGAGAGATAGGAAGGCAATGGCTTTATGTTACAGATATTCCAGCAGACAAAATTACGTGGTACATCACACTGAGAACCCTGTCAGGGTCTCAGCCAAGATCTGAGGTAAACAGGAGTTGCTTTATTATTTATTCGGTTTCTACTAGCATCATGGTATCCATCTTGTTTTTTTCCATTTGCCTTGGAGATCGTGATAGTTAGGAACTTATTCGGCAACATTAAGTTAATGGCTGGTGTGATGCAAGCCGCTTTCTATCAGCTCACTCTCCGTCCTCTCCTATTCCGTCCTCTTGGGAGAAGAGAACTGATGCACCAAGCTATTGATCCACAAATTCAGAGAGATAGGAAGGCAATGGCTTTATGTTACAGATATTCCAGCAGACAAAATTACGTGGTAGATCACACTGAGAACCCTGTCAGGGTCTCAGCCAAGATCTAAGGTAAACAGGAGTTGCTTTATTATTTATTCGGTTTCTACTAGCATCATGGTATCCCTCTTGTTTTTTTCCAGTTGCCTTGGAGATCGTGATGGTTAGGAACTTATTCGGCAACATTAAGTTAATGGCTGGTGTGATGCAAGCCGCTTTCTATCAGCTCACTCTCCGTCCTCTCCTATTCCGTCCTCTTGGGAGAAGAGAACTGATGCACCAAGCTATTGATCCACAAATTCAGAGAGATAGGAAGGCAATGGCTTTATGTTACAGATATTCCAGCAGACAAAATTACGTGGTACATCACACTGAGAACCCTGTCAGGGTCTCAGCCAAGATCTAAGGTAAACAGGAGTTGCTTTATTATTTATTCGGTTTCTACTAGCATCATGGTATCCCTCTTGTTTTTTTTCCAGTTGCCTTGGAGATCGTGATGGTTAGGAACTTATTCGGCAACATTAAGTTAATGGCTGGTGTGATGCAAGCCGCTTTCTATCAGCTCACTCTCGGTCCTCTCCTATTCCGTCCTCTTGGGAGAAGAGAACTGATGCACCAAGCTATTGATCCACAAATTCAGAGAGATAGGAAGGCAATGGCTTTATGTTACAGATATTCCAGCAGACAAAATTACGTGGTACATCACACTGAGAACCCTGTCAGGGTCTCAGCCAAGATCTAAGGTAAACAGGAGTTGCTTTATTATTTATTCGGTTTCTACTAGCATCATGGTATCCCTCTTGTTTTTTCCCAGTTGCCTTGGAGATCGTGATGGTTAGGAACTTATTCGGCAACATTAAGTTAATGGCTGGTGTGATGCAAGCCGCTTTCTATCAGCTCACACTCCGTCCTCTCCTATTCCGTCCTCTTGGGAGAAGAGAACTGATGCACCAAGCTATTGATCCACAAATTCAGAGAGATAGGAAGGCAATGGCTTTATGTTACAGATATTCCAGCAGACAAAATTACGTGGTACATCACACTGAGAACCCTGTCAGGGTCTCAGCCAAGATCTAAGGTAAACAGGAGTTGCTTTATTATTTATTCGGTTTCTACTAGCATCATGGTATCCCTCTTGTTTTTTTCCAGTTGCCTTGGAGATCGTGATGGTTAGGAACTTATTCGGCAACATTAAGTTAATGGCTGGTGTGATGCAAGCCGCTTTCTATCAGCTCCCTCTCCGTCCTCTCCTATTCCGTCCTCTTGGGAGAAGAGAACTGATGCACCAAGCAATTGATCCACAAATTAAAAGAGATAGGAAGGCAAAGGCTTTATGTTACAGATATTCCAGCAGACAAAATTACGTGGTACATCACACTGAGAACCCTGTCAGGGTCTCAGCCAAGATCTAAGGTAAACAGGAGTTGCTTTATTATTTATTCGGTTTCTACTAGCATCATGGTATCCCTCTTGTTTTTTTCCAGTTGCCTTGGAGATCGTGATGGTTAGGAACTTATTCGGCAACATTAAGTTAATGGCTGGTGTGATGCAAGCCGCTTTCTATCAGCTCACTCTCGGTCCTCTCCTATTCCGTCCTCTTGGGAGAAGAGAACTGATGCACCAAGCTATTGATCCGCAAATTCAGAGAGATAGGAGGGCAATGGCTTTATGTTACAGATATTCCAGCAGACAAAATTACGTGGTACATCACACTGAGAACCCTGTCAGGGTATCAGCCAAGATCTAAGGTAAACAGGAGTTGCTTTATTATTTATTCGGTTTCTACTAGCATCATGGTATCCCTCTTGTTTTTTTCCAGTTGCCTTGGAGATCGTGATGGTTAGGAACTTATTCGGCAACATTAAGTTAATGGCTGGTGTGATGCAAGCCGCTTTCTATCAGCTCACTCTCCGTCCTCTCCTATTCTGTCCTCTTGGGAGAAGAGAACTGATGCACCAAGCTATTGATCCACAAATTCAGAGAGATAGGAAGGCAATGGCTTTATGTTACAGATATTCCAGCAGACAAAATTACGTGGTACATCACACTGAGAACCCTGTCAGGGTCTCAGCCAAGATCTAAGGTAAACAGGAGTTGCTTTATTATTTATTCGGTTTCTACTAGCATCATGGTATCCCTCTTGTTTTTTTTCCAGTTGCCTTGGAGATCGTGATGGTTAGGAACTTATTCGGCAACATTAAGTTAATGGCTGGTGTGATGCAAGCCGCTTTCTATCAGCTCACTTTCCGTCCTCTCCTATTCCGTCCTCTTGGGAAAAGAGAACTGATGCACCAAGCTATTGATCCACAAATTCAGAGAGATAGGAAGGCAATGGCTTTATGTTACAGATATTCCAGCAGACAAAATTACGTGGTACATCACACTGAGAACCCTGTCAGGGTCTCAGCCAGGATCTAAGGTAAACAGAAGTTGCTTTATTATTTATTCGGTTTCTACTAGCATCATGGTATCCCTCTTGTTTTTTTCCAGTTGCCTTGGAGATCGTGATGGTTAGGAACTTATTCGGCAACATTAAGTTAATGGCTGGTGTGATGCAAGCCGCTTTCTATCAGCTCACTCTCGGTCCTCTCCTATTCCGTCCTCTTGGGAGAAGAGAACTGATGCACCAAGCTATTGATCCACAAATTCAGAGAGATAGGAAGGCAATGGCTTTATGTTACTGATATTCCAGCAGACAAAATTACGTGGTACATCACACTGAGAACCCTGTCAGGGTCTCAGCCAAGATCTAAGGTAAACAGGAGTTGCTTTATTATTTATTCGGTTTCTACTAGCATCATGGTATCCCTCTTGTTTTTTCCCAGTTACCTTGGAGATCGTGATGGTTAGGAACTTATTCGGCAACATTAAGTTAATGGCTGGTGTGATGCAAGCCGCTTTCTATCAGCTCACACTCCGTCCTCTCCTATTCCGTCCTCTTGGGAGAAGAGAACTGATGCACCAAGCTATTGATCCACAAATTCAGAGAGATAGGAAGGCAATGGCTTTATGTTACAGATATTCCAGCAGACAAAATTACGTGGTACATCACACTGAGACCCCTGTCAGGGTCTCAGCCAAGATCTAAGGTAAACAGGAGTTGCTTTATTATTTATTCGGTTTCTACTAGCATCATGGTATCCCTCTTGTTTTTTTCCAGTTGCCTTGGAGATCGTGATGGTTAGGAACTTATTCGGCAACATTAAGTTAATGGCTGGTGTGATGCAAGCCGCTTTCTATCAGCTCCCTCTCCGTCCTCTCCTATTCCGTCCTCTTGGGAGAAGAGAACTGATGCACCAAGCTATTGATCCACAAATTGAAAGAGATAGGAAGGCAAAGGCTTTATGTTACAGATATTCCAGCAGACAATATTACGTGGTACATCACACTGAGAACCCTGTCAGGGTCTCAGCCAAGATCTAAGGTAAACAGGAGTTGCTTTATTATTTATTCGGTTTCTACTAGCATGATGGTATCCCTCTTGTTTTTTTCCAGTTGCCTTGGAGATCGTGATGGTTAGGAACTTATTCGGCAACATTAAGTTAATGGCTGGTGTGATGCAAGCCGCTTTCTATCAGCTCACTCTCGGTCCTCTCCTATTCCGTCCTCTTGGGAGAAGAGAACTGATGCACCAAGCTATTGATCCACAAATTCAGAGAGATAGGAAGGCAATGGCTTTATGTTACAGGTATTCCAGCAGACAAAATTACGTGGTACATCACACTGAGAACCCTGTCAGGGTATCAGCCAAGATCTAAGGTAAACAGGAGTTGCTTTATTATTTATTCGGTTTCTACTAGCATCATGGTATCCCTCTTGTTTTTTTCCAGTTGCCTTGGAGATCGTGATGGTTAGGAACTTATTCGGCAACATTAAGTTAATGGCTGGTGTGATGCAAGCCGCTTTCTATCAGCTCACTCTCCGTCCTCTCCTATTCTGTCCTCTTGGGAGAAGAGGACTGATGCACCAAGCTATTGATCCACAAATTCAGAGAGATAGGAAGGCAATGGCTTTATGTTACAGATATTCCAGCAGACAAAATTACGTGGTACATCACACTGAGAACCCTGTCAGGGTCTCAGCCAAGATCTGAGGTAAACAGGAGTTGCTTTATTATTTATTCGGTTTCTACTAGCATCATGGTATCCATCTTGTTTTTTTCCATTTGCCTTGGAGATCGTGATAGTTAGGAACTTATTCGGCAACATTAAGTTAATGGCTGGTGTGATGCAAGCCGCTTTCTATCAGCTCACTCTCCGTCCTCTCCTATTCCGTCCTCTTGGGAGAAGAGAACTGATGCACCAAGCTATTGATCCACAAATTCAGAGAGATAGGAAGGCAATGGCTTTATGTTACAGATATTCCAGCAGACAAAAATACGTGGTAGATCACACTGAGAACCCTGTCAGGGTCTCAGCCAAGATCTAAGGTAAACAGGAGTTGCTTTATTATTTATTCGGTTTCTACTAGCATCATGGTATCCCTCTTGTTTTTTTCCAGTTGCCTTGGAGATCGTGATGGTTAGGAACTTATTCGGCAACATTAAGTTAATGGCTGGTGTGATGCAAGCCGCTTTCTATCAGCTCACTCTCCGTCCTCTCCTATTCCGTCCTCTTGGGAGAAGAGAACTGATGCACCAAGCTATTGATCCACAAATTCAGAGAGATAGGAAGGCAATGGCTTTATGTTACAGATATTCCAGCAGACAAAATTACGTGGTACATCACACTGAGAACCCTGTCAGGGTCTCAGCCAAGATCTAAGGTAAACAGGAGTTGCTTTATTATTTATTCGGTTTCTACTAGCATCATGGTATCCCTCTTGTTTTTTTTCCAGTTGCCTTGGAGATCGTGATGGTTAGGAACTTATTCGGCAACATTAAGTTAATGGCTGGTGTGATGCAAGCCGCTTTCTATCAGCTCACTCTCGGTCCTCTCCTATTCCGTCCTCTTGGGAGAAGAGAACTGATGCACCAAGCTATTGATCCACAAATTCAGAGAGATAGGAAGGCAATGGCTTTATGTTACAGATATTCCAGCAGACAAAATTACGTGGTACATCACACTGAGAACCCTGTCAGGGTCTCAGCCAAGATCTAAGGTAAACAGGAGTTGCTTTATTATTTATTCGGTTTCTACTAGCATCATGGTATCCCTCTTGTTTTTTCCCAGTTGCCTTGGAGATCGTGATGGTTAGGAACTTATTCGGCAACATTAAGTTAATGGCTGGTGTGATGCAAGCCGCTTTCTATCAGCTCACACTCCGTCCTCTCCTATTCCGTCCTCTTGGGAGAAGAGAACTGATGCACCAAGCTATTGATCCACAAATTCAGAGAGATAGGAAGGCAATGGCTTTATGTTACAGATATTCCAGCAGACAAAATTACGTGGTACATCACACTGAGAACCCTGTCAGGGTCTCAGCCAAGATCTAAGGTAAACAGGAGTTGCTTTATTATTTATTCGGTTTCTACTAGCATCATGGTATCCCTCTTGTTTTTTTCCAGTTGCCTTGGAGATCGTGATGGTTAGGAACTTATTCGGCAACATTAAGTTAATGGCTGGTGTGATGCAAGCCGCTTTCTATCAGCTCCCTCTCCGTCCTCTCCTATTCCGTCCTCTTGGAAGAAGAGAACTGATGCACCAAGCAATTGATCCACAAATTGAAAGAGATAGGAAGGCAAAGGCTTTATGTTACAGATATTCCAGCAGACAAAATTACGTGGTACATCACACTGAGAACCCTGTCAGGGTCTCAGCCAAGATCTAAGGTAAACAGGAGTTGCTTTATTATTTATTCGGTTTCTACTAGCATCATGGTATCCCTCTTGTTTTTTTCCAGTTGCCTTGGAGATCGTGATGGTTAGGAACTTATTCGGCAACATTAAGTTAATGGCTGGTGTGATGCAAGCCGCTTTCTATCAGCTCACTCTCGGTCCTCTCCTATTCCGTCCTCTTGGGAGAAGAGAACTGATGCACCAAGCTATTGATCCACAAATTCAGAGAGATAGGAGGGCAATGGCTTTATGTTACAGATATTCCAGCAGACAAAATTACGTGGTACATCACACTGAGAACCCTGTCAGGGTATCAGCCAAGATCTAAGGTAAACAGGAGTTGCTTTATTATTTATTCGGTTTCTACTAGCATCATGGTATCCCTCTTGTTTTTTTCCAGTTGCCTTGGAGATCGTGATGGTTAGGAACTTATTCGGCAACATTAAGTTAATGGCTGGTGTGATGCAAGCCGCTTTCTATCAGCTCACTCTCCGTCCTCTCCTATTCTGTCCTCTTGGGAGAAGAGAACTGATGCACCAAGCTATTGATCCACAAATTCAGAGAGATAGGAAGGCAATGGCTTTATGTTACAGATATTCCAGCAGACAAAATTACGTGGTACATCACACTGAGAACCCTGTCAGGGTCTCAGCCAAGATCTGAGGTAAACAGGAGTTGCTTTATTATTTATTCGGTTTCTACTAGCATCATGGTATCCATCTTGTTTTTTTCCATTTGCCTTGGAGATCGTGATAGTTAGGAACTTATTCGGCAACATTAAGTTAATGGCTGGTGTGATGCAAGCCGCTTTCTATCAGCTCACTCTCCGTCCTCTCCTATTCCGTCCTCTTGGGAGAAGAGAACTGATGCACCAAGCTATTGATCCACAAATTCAGAGAGATAGGAAGGCAATGGCTTTATGTTACAGATATTCCAGCAGACACAATTACAAGGTACATCACACTGAGAACCCTGTCAGGGTCTCAGCCAAGATCTAAGGTAAACAGGAGTTGCTTTATTTATTATTCGGTTTCTACTAGCATCATGGTATCCCTCTTGTTTTTTTCCAGTTGCCTTGGAGATCGTGATGGTTAGGAACTTATTCGGCAACATTAAGTTAATGGCTGGTGTGATGCAAGCCGCTTTCTATCAGCTCACTCTCGGTCCTCTCCTATTCCGTCCTCTTGGGAGAAGAGAACTGATGCACCAAGCTATTGATCCACAAATTCAGAGAGATAGGAAGGCAATGGCTTTATGTTACAGATATTCCAGCAGACAAAATTACGTGGTACATCACACTGAGAACCCTGTCAGGGTCTCAGCCAAGATCTAAGGTAAACAGGAGTTGCTTTATTATTTATTCGGTTTCTACTAGCATCATGGTATCCCTCTTGTTTTTTTTCCAGTTGCCTTGGAGATCGTGATGGTTAGGACATTATTCGGCAACATTAAGTTAATGGCTGGTGTGATGCAAGCCGCTTTCTATCAGCTCACTCTCGGTCCTCTCCTATTCCGTCCTCTTGGGAGAAGAGAACTGATGCACCAAGCTATTGATCCACAAATTGAGAGAGTTAGGAAGGCAATGGCTTTATGTTACAGAAATTCCAGCAGACAAAATTACGTGGTACATCACACTGAGAACCCTGTCAGGGTCTCAGCCAAGATCTAAGGTAAACAGGAGTTGCTTTATTATTTATTCGGTTTCTACTAGCATCATGGTATCCCTCTTGTTTTTTCCCAGTTGCCTTGGAGCTCGTGATGGTTAGGAACTTATTCGGCAACATTAAGTTAATGGCTGGTGTGATGCAAGCCGCTTTCTATCAGCTCACACTCCGTCCTCTCCTATTCCGTCCTCTTGGGAGAAGAGAACTGATGCACCAAGCTATTGATCCACAAATTCAGAGAGATAGGAAGGCAATGGCTTTATGTTACAGATATTCCAGCAGACAAAATTACGTGGTACATCACACTGAGAACCCTGTCAGGGTATCAGCCAAGATCTAAGGTAAACAGGAGTTGCTTTATTATTTATTCGGTTTCTACTAGCATCATGGTATCCCTCTTGTTTTTTTCCAGTTGCCTTGGAGATCGTGATGGTTAGGAACTTATTCGGCAACATTAAGTTAATGGCTGGTGTGATGCAAGCCGCTTTCTATCAGCTCACTCTCCGTCCTCTCCTATTCTGTCCTCTTGGGAGAAGAGAACTGATGCACCAAGCTATTGATCCACAAATTCAGAGAGATAGGAAGGCAATGGCTTTATGTTACAGATATTCCAGCAGACAAAATTACGTGGTACATCACACTGAGAATCCTGTCAGGGTCTCAGCCAAGATCTGAGGTAAACAGGAACTCCTTTATTATTTATTCGGTTTCTACTAGCATCATGGTATCCATCTTGTTTTTTTCCATTTGCCTTGGAGATCGTGATAGTTAGGAACTTATTCGGCAACATTAAGTTAATGGCTGGTGTGATGCAAGCCGCTTTCTATCAGCTCACTCTCCGTCCTCTCCTATTCCGTCCTCTTGGGAGAAGAGAACTGATGCACCAAGCTATTGATCCACAAATTCAGAGAGATAGGAAGGCAATGGTTTTATGTTACACATATTCCAGCAGACAAAATTACGTGGTAGATCACACTGAGAACCCTGTCAGGGTCTCAGCCAAGATCTAAGGTAAACAGGAGTTGCTTTATTATTTATTCGGTTTCTACTAGCATCATGGTATCCCTCTTGTTTTTTTCCAGTTGCCTTGGAGATCGTGATGGTTAGGAACTTATTCGGCAACATTAAGTTAATGGCTGGTGTGATGCAAGCCGCTTTCTATCAGCTCACTCTCCGTCCTCTCCTATTCCGTCCTCTTGGGAGAAGAGAACTGATGCACCAAGCTATTGATCCACAAATTCAGAGAGATAGGAAGGCAATGGTTTTATGTTACACATATTCCAGCAGACAAAATTACGTGGTAGATCACACTGAGAACCCTGTCAGGGTCTCAGCCAAGATCTAAGGTAAACAGGAGTTGCTTTATTATTTATTCGGTTTCTACTAGCATCATGGTATCCCTCTTGTTTTTTTCCAGTTGCCTTGGAGATCGTGATGGTTAGGAACTTATTCGGCAACATTAAGTTAATGGCTGGTGTGATGCAAGCCGCTTTCTATCAGCTCACTCTCCGTCCTCTCCTATTCCGTCCTCTTGGGAGAAGAGAACTGATGCACCAAGCTATTGATTCACAAATTCAGAGAGATAGGAAGGGAATGGCTTTATGTTACAGATATTCCAGGAGACAAAATTACGTGGTACATCACACTGAGAACCCTGTCAGGGTCTCAGCCAAGATCTAAGGTAAACAGGAGTTGCTTTATTATTTATTCGGTTTCTACTAGCATCATGGTATCCCTCTTGTTTTTTTCCTGTTGCCTTGGAGATCGTGATGGTTAGGAACTTATTCGGCAACATTAAGTTAATGGCTGGTGTGATGCAAGCCGCTTTCTATCAGCTCACACTCCGTCCTCTCCTATTCCGTCCTCTTGGGAGAAGAGAACTGATGCACCAAGCTATTGATCCACAAATTCAGAGAGATAGAAAGGCAATGGCTTTATGTTACAGATATTCCAGGAGACAAAATTACGTGGTACATCACACTGAGAACCCTGTCAGGGTCTCAGCCAAGATCTAAGGTAAACAGGAGTTGCTTTATTATTTATTCGGTTTCTACTAGCATCATGGTATCCCTCTTGTTTTTTTCCAGTTGCCTTGGAGATCGTGATGGTTAGGAACTTATTCGGCAACATTAAGTTAATGGCTGGTGTGATGCAAGCCGCTTTCTGTCAGCTCACACTCCGTCCTCTCCTATTCCGTCCTCTTGGGAGAAGAGAACTGATGCACCAAGCTATTGATCCACAAATTCAGAGAGATAGGAAGGCAATGGCTTTATGTTACAGATATTCCAGCAGACAAAATTACTTGGTACATCACACTGAGAACCCTGTCAGGGTCTCAGCCAAGATCTAAGGTAAACAGGAGTTGCTTTATTATTTATTCGGTTTCTACTAGCATCATGGTATCCCTCTTGTTTTTTTCCAGTTGCCTTGGAGATCGTGATGGTTAGGAACTTATTCGGCAACATTAAGTTAATGGCTGGTGTGATGCAAGCCGCTTTCTATCAGCTCACACTCCGTCCTCTCCTATTCCGTCCTCTTGGGAGAAGAGAACTGATGCACCAAGCTATTGATCCACAAATTCAGAGAGATAGGAAGGCAATGGCTTTATGTTACAGATATTCCAGCAGACGAAATTACGTGGTACATCACACTGAGAACCCTGTCAGGGTCTCAGCCAAGATCTAAGGTAAACAGGAGTTGCTTTATTATTTATTCGGTTTCTACTAGCATCATGGTATCCCTCTTGTTTTTTTCCAGTTGCCTTGGAGATCGTGATGGTTAGGAACTTATTCGGCAACATTAAGTTAATGGCTGGTGTGATGCAAGCCGCTTTCTATCAGCTCACTCTCTGTCCTCTCCTATTCCGTCCTCTTGGGAGAAGAGAACTGATGCACCAAGCTATTGATCCATAACTTTAGAGAGATAGGAAGGCAATGGCTTTATGTTACAGATATTCCAGCAGACAAAATTACCTGGTACATCACACTGAGAACCCTGTCAGGGTCTCAGCCAAGATCTAAGGTAAACAGGAGTTGCTTTATTATTTATTCGGTTTCTACTAGCATCATGGTATCCCTCTTGTTTTTTTCCAGTTGCCTTGGAGATCGTGATGGTTAGAAACTTATTCGGCAACATTAAGTTAATGGCTGGTGTGATGCAAGCCGCTTTCTATCAGCTCACTCTCCGTCCTCTCCTATTCCGTCCTCTTGGGAGAAGAGAACTGATGCACCAAGCTATTGATCCACAAATTCAGAGAGATAGGAAGGCAATGGCTTTATGTTACAGATATTCCAGCAGACAAAATTACGTGGTACATCACACTGAGAACCCTGTCAGGGTCTCAGCCAAGATCTGAGGTAAACAGGAGTTGCTTTATTATTTATTCGGTTTCTACTAGCATCATGGTATCCATCTTGTTTTTTTCCATTTGCCTTGGAGATCGTGATAGTTAGGAACTTATTCGGCAACATTAAGTTAATGGCTGGTGTGATGCAAGCCGCTTTCTATCAGCTCACTCTCCGTCCTCTCCTATTCCGTCCTCTTGGGAGAAGAGAACTGATGCACCAAGCTATTGATCCACAAATTCAGAGAGATAGGAAGGCAATGGTTTTATGTTACACATATTCCAGCAGACAAAATTACGTGGTAGATCACACTGAGAACCCTGTCAGGGTCTCAGCCAAGATCTAAGGTAAACAGGAGTTGCTTTATTATTTATTCGGTTTCTACTAGCATCATGGTATCCCTCTTGTTTTTTTCCAGTTGCCTTGGAGATCGTGATGGTTAGGAACTTATTCGGCAACATTAAGTTAATGGCTGGTGTGATGCAAGCCGCTTTCTATCAGCTCACTCTCCGTTTTCTCCTATTCCGTCCTCTTGGGAGAAGAGAACTGATGCACCAAGCTATTGATCCACAAATTGAAAGAGATAGGAAGGCAAAGGCTTTATGTTACAGATATTCCAGCAGACAATATTACGTGGTACATCACACTGAGAACCCTGTCAGGGTCTCAGCCAAGATCTAAGGTAAACAGGAGTTGCTTTATTATTTATTCGGTTTCTACTAGCATGATGGTATCCCTCTTGTTTTTTTCCAGTTGCCTTGGAGATCGTGATGGTTAGGAACTTATTCGGCAACATTAAGTTAATGGCTGGTGTGATGCAAGCCGCTTTCTATCAGCTCACTCTCGGTCCTCTCCTATTCCGTCCTCTTGGGAGAAGAGAACTGATGCACCAAGCTATTGCTCCACAAATTCAGAGAGATAGGAAGGCAATGGCTTTATGTTACAGGTATTCCAGCAGACAAAATTACGTGGTACATCACACTGAGAACCCTGTCAGGGTATCAGCCAAGATCTAAGGTAAACAGGAGTTGCTTTATTATTTATTCGGTTTCTACTAGCATCATGGTATCCCTCTTGTTTTTTTCCAGTTGCCTTGGAGATCGTGATGGTTAGGAACTTATTCGGCAACATTAAGTTAATGGCTGGTGTGATGCAAGCCGCTTTCTATCAGCTCACTCTCCGTCCTCTCCTATTCTGTCCTCTTGGGAGAAGAGAACTGATGCACCAAGCTATTGATCCACAAATTCAGAGAGATAGGAAGGCAATGGCTTTATGTTACACATATTCCAGCAGACAAAATTACGTGGTACATCACACTGAGAACCCTGTCAGGGTCTCAGCCCAGATCTGAGGTAAACAGGAGTTGCTTTATTATTTATTCGGTTTCTACTAGCATCATGGTATCCATCTTGTTTTTTTCCATTTGCCTTGGAGATCGTGATAGTTAGGAACTTATTCGGCAACATTAAGTTAATGGCTGGTGTGATGCAAGCCGCTTTCTATCAGCTCACTCTCCGTCCTCTCCTATTCCGTCCTCTTGGGAGAAGAGAACTGATGCACCAAGCTATTGATCCACAAATTCAGAGAGATAGGAAGGCAATGGCTTTATGTTACAGATATTCCAGCAGACAAAATTACGTGGTAGATCACACTGAGAACCCTGTCAGGGTCTCAGCCAAGATCTAAGGTAAACAGGAGTTGCTTTATTATTTATTCGGTTTCTACTAGCATCATGGTATCCCTCTTGTTTTTTTCCAGTTGCCTTGGAGATCGTGATGGTTAGGAACTTATTCGGCAACATTAAGTTAATGGCTGGTGTGATGCAAGCCGCTTTCTATCAGCTCACTCTCCGTCCTCTCCTATTCCGTCCTCTTGGGAGAAGAGAACTGATGCACCAAGCTATTGATCCACAAATTCAGAGAGATAGGAAGGCAATGGCTTTATGTTACAGATATTCCAGGAGACAAAATTGCGTGGTACATCACACTGAGAACCCTGTCAGGGTCTCAGCCAAGATCTAAGGTAAACATCAGTTGCTTTATTATTTATTCGGTTTCTACTAGCATCATGGTATCCCTCTTGTTTTTTTTCCAGTTGCCTTGGAGATCGTGATGGTTAGGAACTTATTCGGCAACATTAAGTTATTGGCTGGTGTGATGCAAGCCGCTTTCTATCAGCTCACTCTCGGTCCTCTCCTATTCCGTCCTCTTGGGAGAAGAGAACTGATGCACCAAGCTATTGATCCACAAATTCAGAGAGATAGGAAGGCAATGGCTTTATGTTACAGATATTCCAGCAGACAAAATTACGTGGTACATCACACTGAGAACCCTGTCAGGGTCTCAGCCAAGATCTAAGGTAAACAGGAGTTGCTTTATTATTTATTCGGTTTCTACTAGCATCATGGTATCCCTCTTGTTTTTTCCCAGTTGCCTTGGAGATCGTGATGGTTAGGAACTTATTCGGCAACGTTAAGTTAATGGCTGGTGTGATGCAAGCCGCTTTCTATCAGCTCACACTCCGTCCTCTCCTATTCCGTCCTCTTGGGAGAAGAGAACTGATGCACCAAGCTATTGATCCACAAATTCAGAGAGATAGGAAGGCAATGGCTTTATGTTACAGATATTCCAGCAGACAAAATTACGTGGTACATCACACTGAGAACCCTGTCAGGGTCTCAGCCAAGATCTAAGGTAAACAGGAGTTGCTTTATTATTTATTCGGTTTCTACTAGCATCATGGTATCCCTCTTGTTTTTTTCCAGTTGCCTTGGAGATCGTGATGGTTAGGAACTTATTCGGCAACATTAAGTTAATGGCTGGTGTGATGCAAGCCGCTTTCTATCAGCTCCCTCTCCGTCCTCTCCTAATCCGTCCTCTTGGGAGAAGAGAACTGATGCACCAAGCAATTGATCCACAAATTGAAAGAGATAGGAAGGCAAAGGCTTTATGTTACAGATATTCCAGCAGACAAAATTACGTGGTACATCACACTGAGAACCCTGTCAGGGTCTCAGCCAAGATCTAAGGTAAACAGGAGTTGCTTTATTATTTATTCGGTTTCTACTAGCATCATGGTATCCCTCTTGTTTTTTTCCAGTTGCCTTGGAGATCGTGATGGTTAGGAACTTATTCGGCAACATTAAGTTAATGGCTGGTGTGATGCAAGCCGCTTTCTATCAGCTCACTCTCGGTCCTCTCCTATTCCGTCCTCTTGGGAGAAGAGAACTGATGCACCAAGCTATTGATCCACAAATTCAGAGAGATAGGAGGGCAATGGCTTTATGTTACAGATATTCCAGCAGACAAAATTACGTGGTACATCACACTGAGAACCCTGTCAGGGTATCAGCCAAGATCTAAGGTAGACAGGAGTTGGTTTATTATTTATTCGGTTTCTACTAGCATCATGGTATCCCTCTTGTTTTTTTCCAGTTGCCTTGGAGATCGTGATGGTTAGGAACTTATTCGGCAACATTAAGTTAATGGCTGGTGTGATGCAAGCCGCTTTCTATCAGCTCACTCTCCGTCCTCTCCTATTCTGTCCTCTTGGGAGAAGAGAACTGATGCACCAAGCTATTGTTCCACAAATTCAGAGAGATAGGAAGGCAATGGCTTTATGTTACAGATATTCCAGCAGACAAAATTACGTGGTACATCACACTGAGAACCCTGTCAGGGTCTCAGCCAAGATCTGAGGTAAACAGGAGTTGCTTTATTATTTATTCGGTTTCTACTAGCATCATGGTATCCATCTTGTTTTTTTCCATTTGCCTTGGAGATCGTGATAGTTAGGAACTTATTCGGCAACATTAAGTTAATGGCTGGTGTGATGCAAGCCGCTTTCTATCAGCTCACTCTCCGTCCTCTCCTATTCCGTCCTCTTGGGAGAAGAGAACTGATGCACCAAGCTATTGATCCACAAATTCAGAGAGATAGGAAGGCAATGGCTTTATGTTACAGATATTCCAGCAGACACAATTACAAGGTACATCACACTGAGAACCCTGTCAGGGTCTCAGCCAAGATCTAAGGTAAACAGGAGTTGCTTTATTATTTATTCGGTTTCTACTAGCATCATGGTATCCCTCTTGTTTTTTTCCAGTTGCCTTGGAGATCGTGATGGTTAGGAACTTATTCGGCAACATTAAGTTAATGGCTGGTGTGATGCAAACCGCTTTCTATCAGCTCACTCTTGGTCCTCTCCTATTCCGTCCTCTTGGGAGAAGAGAACTGATGCACCAAGCTATTGATCCACAAATTCAGAGAGATAGGAAGGCAATGGCTTTATGTTACAGATATTCCAGGAGACAAAATTACGTGGTACATCACACTGAGAACCCTGTCAGGGTCTCAGCCAAGATCTAAGGTAAACAGGAGTTGCTTTATTATTTATTCGGTTTCTACTAGCATCATGGTATCCCTCTTGTTTTTTTTCCAGTTGCCTTGGAGATCGTGATGGTTAGGACATTATTCGGCAACATTAAGTTAATGGCTGGTGTGATGCAAGCCGCTTTCTATCAGCTCACTCTCGGTCCTCTCCTATTCCGTCCTCTTGGGAGAAGAGAACTGATGCACCAAGCTATTGATCCACAAATTGAGAGAGTTAGGAAGGCAATGGCTTTATGTTACAGAAATTCCAGCAGACAAAATTACGTGGTACATCACACTGAGAACCCTGTCAGGGTCTCAGCCAAGATCTAAGGTAAACAGGAGTTGCTTTATTATTTATTCGGTTTCTACTAGCATTATGGTATCCCTCTTGTTTTTTCCCAGTTGCCTTGGAGCTCGTGATGGTTAGGAACTTATTCGGCAACATTAAGTTAATGGCTGGTGTGATGCAAGCCGCTTTCTATCAGCTCACACTCCGTCCTCTCCTATTCCGTCCTCTTGGGAGAAGAGAACTGATGCACCAAGCTATTGATCCACAAATTCAGAGAGATAGGAAGGCAATGGCTTTATGTTACAGATATTCCAGCAGACAAAATTACGTGGTACATCACACTGAGAACCCTGTCAGGGTATCAGCCAAGATCTAAGGTAAACAGGAGTTGCTTTATTATTTATTCGGTTTCTACTAGCATCATGGTATCCCTCTTGTTTTTTTCCAGTTGCCTTGGAGATCGTGATGGTTAGGAACTTATTCGGCAACATTAAGTTAATGGCTGGTGTGATGCAAGCCGGTTTCTATCAGCTCACTCTCCGTCCTCTCCTATTCTGTCCTCTTGGGAGAAGAGAACTGATGCACCAAGCTATTGATCCACAAATTCAGAGAGATAGGAAGGCAATGGCTTTATGTTACAGATATTCCAGCAGACAAAATTACGTGGTACATCACACTGAGAACCCTGTCAGGGTCTCAGCCAAGATCTGAGGTAAACAGGAGTTGCTTTATTATTTATTCGGTTTCTACTAGCATCATTTTATCCATCTTGTTTTTTTCCATTTGCCTTGGAGATCGTGATAGTTAGGAACTTATTCGGCAACATTAAGTTAATGGCTGGTGTGATGCAAGCCGCTTTCTATCAGCTCACTCTCCGTCCTCTCCTATTCCGTCCTCTTGGGAGAAGAGAACTGATGCACCAAGCTATTGATCCACAAATTCAGAGAGATAGGAAGGCAATGGTTTTATGTTACACATATTCCAGCAGACAAAATTACGTGGTAGATCACACTGAGAACCCTGTCAGGGTCTCAGCCAAGATCTAAGGTAAACAGGAGTTGCTTTATTATTTATTCGGTTTCTACTAGCATCATTGTATCCCTCTTGTTTTTTTCCAGTTGCCTTGGAGATCGTGATGGTTAGGAACTTATTCGGCAACATTAAGTTAATGGCTGGTGTGATGCAAGCCGCTTTCTATCAGCTCACTCTCCGTCCTCTCCTATTCCGTCCTCTTGGGAGAAGAGAACTGATGCACCAAGCTATTGATCCACAAATTCAGAGAGATAGGAAGGCAATGGCTTTATGTTACAGATATTCCAGCAGACAAAATTACGTGGTACATCACACTGAGAACCCTGTCAGCGTCTCAGCCAAGATCTAAGGTAAACAGGAGTTGCTTTATTATTTATTCGGTTTCTACTAGCATCATGGTATCCCTCTTGTTTTTTTCCAGTTGCCTTGGAGATCGTTATGGTTAGGAACTTATTCGGCAACATTAAGTTAATGGCTGGTGTGATGCAAGCCGGTTTCTATCAGCTCACTCTCCGTCCTCTCCTATTCCGTCCTCTTGGGAGAAGAGAACTGATGCACCAAGCTATTGATCCACAAATTCAGAGAGATAGAAAGGCAATGGCTTTATGTTACAGATATTCCAGGAGACAAAATTACGTGGTACATCACACTGAGAACCCTGTCAGGGTCTCAGCCAAGATCTAAGGTAAACAGGAGTTGCTTTATTATTTATTCGGTTTCTACTAGCATCATGGTATCCCTCTTGTTTTTTTCCAGTTGCCTTGGAGATCGTGATGGTTAGGAACTTATTCGGCAACATTAAGTTAATGGCTGGTGTGATGCAAGCCCCTTTCTATCGGCTCACTCTCCGTCCTCTTCTATTCCGTCCTCTTGGGAGAAGAGAACTGATGCACCAAGCTATTGATTCACAAATTCAGAGAGATAGGAAGGCAATGGCTTTATGTTACAGATATTCCAGCAGACAAAATTACGTGGTACATCACACTGAGGACCCTGTCAGGGTCTCAGCCAAGATCTAAGGTAAACAGGAGTTGCTTTATTATTTATTCGGTTTCTACTAGCATCATGGTATCCCTCTTGTTTTTTTCCAGTTGCCTTGGAGATCGTGATGGTTAGGAACTTATTCGGCAACATTAAGTTAATGGCTGGTGTGATGCAAGCCGCTTTCTATCAGCTCACACTCCGTCCTCTCCTATTCCGTCCTCTTGGGAGAAGAGAACTGATGCACCAAGCTATTGATCCACAAATTCAGAGAGATAGAAAGGCAATGGCTTTATGTTACAGATATTCCAGGAGACAAAATTACGTGGTACATCACACTGAGAACCCTGTCAGGGTCTCAGCCAAGATCTAAGGTAAACAGGAGTTGCTTTATTATTTATTCGGTTTCTACTAGCATCATGGTATCCCTCTTGTTTTTTTCCAGTTGCCTTGGAGATCGTGATGGTTAGGAACTTATTCGGCAACATTAAGTTAATGGCTGGTGTGATGCAAGCCGCTTTCTGTCTGCTCACACTCCGTCCTCTCCTATTCCGTCCTCTTGGGAGAAGAGAACTGATGCACCAAGCTATTGATCCACAAATTCAGAGAGATAGGAAGGCAATGGCTTTATGTTACAGATATTCCAGCAGACAAAATTACTTGGTACATCACACTGAGAACCCTGTCAGGGTCTCAGCCAAGATCTAAGGTAAACAGGAGTTGCTTTATTATTTATTCGGTTTCTACTAGCATCATGGTATCCCTCTTGTTTTTTTCCAGTTGCCTTGGAGATCGTGATGGTTAGGAACTTATTCGGCAACATTAAGTTAATGGCTGGTGTGATGCAAGCCGCTTTCTATCAGCTCACTCTCCGTCCTCTCCTATTCCGTCCTCTTGGGAGAAGAGAACTGATGCACCAAGCTATTGATCCACAAATTCAGAGAGATAGGAAGGCAATGGCTTTATGTTACAGATATTCCTGCAGACGAAATTACGTGGTACATCACACTGAGAACCCTGTCAGGGTCTCAGCCAAGATCTAAGGTAAACAGGAGTTGCTTTATTATTTATTCGGTTTCTACTAGCATCATGGTATCCCTCTTGTTTTTTTCCAGTTGCCTTGGAGATCGTGATGGTTAGGAACTTATTCGGCAACATTAAGTTAATGGCTGGTGTGATGCAAGCCGCTTTCTATCAGCTCACTCTCCGTCCTCTCCTATTCCGTCCTCTTGGGAGAAGAGAACTGATGCACCAAGCTATTGATCCACAAATTTAGAGAGATAGGAAGGCAATGGCTTTATGTTACAGATATTCCAGCAGACAAAATTACCTGGTACATCACACTGAGAACCCTGTCAGGGTCTCAGCCAAGATCTAAGGTAAACAGGAGTTGCTTTATTATTTATTCGGTTTCTACTAGCATCATGGTATCCCTCTTGTTTTTTTCCAGTTGCCTTGGAGATCGTGATGGTTAGAAACTTATTCGGCAACATTAAGTTAATGGCTGGTGTGATGCAAGCCGCTTTCTATCAGCTCACTCTCCGTCCTCTCCTATTCCGTCCTCTTGGGAGAAGAGAACTGATGCACCAAGCTATTGATCCACAAATTCAGAGAGATAGGAAGGCAATGGCTTTATGTTAGAGATATTCCAGCAGACAAAATTACGTGGTACATCACACTGTGAACCCTGTCAGGGTCTCAGCCAAGATCTGAGGTAAACAGGAGTTGCTTTATTATTTATTCGGTTTCTACTAGCATCATGGTATCCATCTTGTTTTTTTCCATTTGCCTTGGAGATCGTGATAGTTAGGAACTTATTCGGCAACATTAAGTTAATGGCTGGTGTGATGCCAGCCGCTTTCTATCAGCTCACTCTCCGTCCTCTCCTATTCCGTCCTCTTGGGAGAAGAGAACTGATGCACCAAGCTATTGATCCACAAATTCAGAGAGATAGGAAGGCAATGGTTTTATGTTACACATATTCCAGCAGACAAAATTACGTGGTAGATCACACTGAGAACCCTGTCAGGGTCTCAGCCAAGATCTAAGGTAAACAGGAGTTGCTTTATTATTTATTCGGTTTCTACTAGCATCATGGTATCCCTCTTGTTTTTTTCCAGTTGCCTTGGAGATCGTGATGGTTAGGAACTTATTCGGCAACATTAAGTTAATGGCTGGTGTGATGCAAGCCGCTTTCTATCAGCTCACTCTCCGTCCTCTCCTATTCCGTCCTCTTGGGAGAAGAGAACTGATGCACCAAGCTATTGATCCACAAATTCAGTGAGATAGGAAGGCAATGGCTTTATGTTACAGATATTCCAGCAGACAAAATTACGTGGTACATCTCACTGAGAACCCTGTCAGCGTCTCAGCCAAGATCTAAGGTAAACAGGAGTTGCTTTATTATTTATTCGGTTTCTACTAGCATCATGGTATCCCTCTTGTTTTTTTCCAGTTGCCTTGGAGATCGTTATGGTTAGGAACTTATTCGGCAACGTTAAGTTAATGGCTGGTGTGATGCAAGCCGGTTTCTATCAGCTCACTCTCCGTCCTCTCCTATTCCGTCCTCTTGGGAGAAGAGAACTGATGCACCAAGCTATTGATCCACAAATTCAGAGAGATAGAAAGGCAATGGCTTTATGTTACAGATATTCCAGGAGACAAAATTACGTGGTACATCACACTGAGAACCCTGTCAGGGTCTCAGCCAAGATCTAAGGTAAACAGGAGTTGCTTTATTATTTATTCGGTTTCTACTAGCATCATGGTATCCCTCTTGTTTTTTTCCAGTTGCCTTGGAGATCGTGATGGTTAGGAACTTATTCGGCAACATTAAGTTAATGGCTGGTGTGATGCAAGCCCCTTTCTATCAGCTCACTCTCCGTCCTCTTCTATTCCGTCCTCTTGGGAGAAGAGAACTGATGCACCAAGCTATTGATTCACAAATTCAGAGAGATAGGAAGGCAATGGCTTTATGTTACAGATATTCCAGCAGACAAAATTACGTGGTACATCACACTGAGAACCCTGTCAGGGTCTCAGCCAAGATCTAAGGTAAACAGGAGTTGCTTTATTATTTATTCGGTTTCTACTAGCATCATGGTATCCCTCTTGTTTTTTTCCAGTTGCCTTGGAGATCGTGATGGTTAGGAACTTATTCGGCAACATTAAGTTAATGGCTGGTGTGATGCAAGCCGCTTTCTATCAGCTCACACTCCGTCCTCTCCTATTCCGTCCTCTTGGGAGAAGAGAACTGATGCACCAAGCTATTGATCCACAAATTCAGAGAGATAGAAAGGCAATGGCTTTATGTTACAGATATTCCAGGAGACAAAATTACGTGGTACATCACACTGAGAACCCTGTCAGGGTCTCAGCCAAGATCTAAGGTAAACAGGAGTTGCTTTATTATTTATTCGGTTTCTACTAGGATCATGGTATCCCTCTTGTTTTTTTCCAGTTGCCTTGGAGATCGTGATGGTTAGGAACTTATTCGGCAACATTAAGTTAATGGCTGGTGTGATGCAAGCCGCTTTCTGTCAGCTCACACTCCGTCCTCTCCTATTCCGTCCTCTTGGGAGAAGAGAACTGATGCACCAAGCTATTGATCCACAAATTCAGAGAGATAGGAAGGCAATGGCTTTATGTTACAGATATTCCAGCAGACAAAATTACTTGGTACATCACACTGAGAACCCTGTCAGGGTCTCAGCCAAGATCTAAGGTAAACAGGAGTTGCTTTATTATTTATTCGGTTTCTACTAGCATCATGGTATCCCTCTTGTTTTTTTCCAGTTGCCTTGGAGATCGTGATGGTTAGGAACTTATTCGGCAACATTAAGTTAATGGCTGGTGTGATGCAAGCCGCTTTCTATCAGCTCACACTCCGTCCTCTCCTATTCCGTCCTCTTGGGAGAAGAGAACTGATGCACCAAGCTATTGATCCACAAATTCAGAGAGATAGGAAGGCAATGGCTTTATGTTACAGATATTCCAGCAGACGAAATTACGTGGTACATCACACTGAGAACCCTGTCAGGGTCTCAGCCAAGATCTAAGGTAAACAGGAGTTGCTTTATTATTTGTTCGGTTTCTACTAGCATCATGGTATCCCTCTTGTTTTTTTCCAGTTGCCTTGGAGATCGTGATGGTTAGGAACTTATTCGGCAACATTAAGTTAATGGCTGGTGTGATGCAAGCCGCTTTCTATCAGCTCACTCTCCGTCCTCTCCTATTCCGTCCTCTTGGGAGAAGAGAACTGATGCACCAAGCTATTGATCCACAAATTTAGAGAGATAGGAAGGCAATGGCTTTATGTTACAGATATTCCAGCAGACAAAATTACCTGGTACATCACACTGAGAACCCTGTCAGGGTCTCAGCCAAGATCTAAGGTAAACAGGAGTTGCTTTATTATTTATTCGGTTTCTACTAGCATCATGGTATCCCTCTTGTTTTTTTCCACTTGCCTTGGAGATCGTGATGGTTAGAAACTTATTCGGCAACATTAAGTTAATGGCTGGTGTGATGCAAGCCGCTTTCTATCAGCTCACTCTCCGTCCTCTCCTATTCCGTCCTCTTGGGAGAAGAGAACTGATGCACCAAGCTATTGATCCAAAATTCAGTGAGATAGGAAGGCAATGGTTTTATGTTACAGATATTCCAGCAGACAAAATTACGTGGTACATCACACTGAGAACCCTGTCAGGGTCTCAGCCAAGATCTAAGGTAAACAGGAGTTGCTTTATTGTTTATTCGGTTTCTACTAGCATCATGGTATCCCTCTTGTTTTTTTCCAGTTGCCTTGGAGATCGTGATGGTTAGGAACTTATTCGGCAACATTAAGTTAATGGCTGGTGTGATGCAAGCCGCTTTCTATCAGCTCACTCTCCGTCCTCTCCTATTCCGTCCTCTTGGGAGAAGAGAACTGATGCACCAAGCTATTGATCCACAAATTCAGAGAGATAGGAAGGCAATGGTTTTATGTTACAGATATTCCAGCAGACAAAATTACGTGGTACATCACACTGAGAACCCTGTGAGGGTCTCAGCCAAGATCTAAGGTAAACAGGAGTTGCTTTATTATTTATTCGGTTTCTAGTAACATCATGGTATCCCTCTTGTTTTTTTCCAGTTGCCTTGGAGATCGTGATGGTTAGGAACTTATTCGGCAACATTAAGTTAATGGCTGGTGTGATGCAAGCCGGTTTCTATCAGCTCACTCTCCGTCCTCTCCTATTCCGTCCTCTTGGGAGAAGAGAACTGATGCACCAAGCTATTGATCCACAAATTCAGAGAGATAGAAAGGCAATGGCTTTATGTTACAGATATTCCAGGAGACAAAATTACGTGGTACATCACACTGAGAACCCTGTAAGGGTCTCAGCCAAGATCTAAGGTAAACAGGAGTTGCTTTATTATTTATTCGGTTTCTACTAGCATCATGGTATCCCTCTTGTTTTTTTCCAGTTGCCTTGGAGATCGTGATGGTTAGGAACTTATTCGGCAACATTAAGTTAATGGCTGGTGTGATGCAAGCCCCTTTCTATCAGCTCACTCTCCGTCCTCTTCTATTCCGTCCTCTTGGGAGAAGAGAACTGATGCACCAAGCTATTGATTCACAAATTCAGAGAGATAGGAAGGCAATGGTTTTATGTTACAGATATTCCAGCAGACAAAATTACGTGGTACATCACACTGAGAACCCTGTCAGGGTCTCAGCCAAGATCTAAGGTAAACAGGAGTTGCTTTATTATTTATTCGGTTTCTACTAGCATCATGGTATCCCTCTTGTTTTTTTCCAGTTGCCTTGGAGATCGTGATGGTTAGGAACTTATTCGGCAACATTAAGTTAATGGCTGGTGTGATGCAAGCCGCTTTCTATCAGCTCACTCTCCGTCCTCTCCTATTCCGTCCTCTTGGGAGAAGAGAACTGATGCACCAAGCTATTGATCCACAAATTTAGAGAGATAGGAAGGCAATGGCTTTATGTTAGAGATATTCCAGCAGACAAAATTACGTGGTACATCACACTAAGAACCCTGTCAGGGTCTCAGCCAAGATCTAAGGTAAACAGGAGTTGCTTTATTATTTATTCGGTTTCTACTAGCATCATGGTATCCCTCTTGTTTTTTTCCAGTTGCCTTGGAGATCGTGATGGTTAGAAACTTATTCGGCAACATTAACTTAATGGCTGGTGTGATGAAAGCCGCTTTCTATCAGCTCACTCTCCGTCCTCTCCTATTCCGTCCTCTTGGGAGAAGAGAACTGATGCACCAAGCTATTGATCCAAAATTCAGTGAGATAGGAAGGCAATGGTTTTATGTTACAGATATTCCAGCAGACAAAATTACGTGGTACATCACACTGAGAACCCTGTCAGGGTCTCAGCCAAGATCTAAGGTAAACAGGAGTTGCTTTATTGTTTATTCGGTTTCTACTAGCATCATGGTATCCCTCTTGTTTTTTTTCAGTTGCCTTGGAGATCGTGATGGTTAGGAACTGATTCGGCAACATTAAGTTAATGGCTGGTGTGATGCAAGCCGCTTTCTATCAGCTCACTCTCCGTCCTCTCCTATTCCGTCCTCTTGGGAGAAGAGAACTGATGCACCAAGCTATTGATCCACAAATTCAGTGAGATAGGAAGGCAATGGTTTTATGTTACAGATATTCCAGCAGACAAAATTACGTGGTACATCACACTGAGAACCCTGTCAGGGTCTCAGCCAAGATCTAAGGTAAACAGGAGTTGCTTTATTATTTATTCGGTTTCTAGTAACATCATGGTATCCCTCTTGTTTTTTTCCAGTTGCCTTGGAGATCGTGATGGTTAGGAACTTATTCGGCAACATTAAGTTAATGGCTGGTGTGATGCAAGCCGCTTTCTATCAGCTCACTCTCCGTCCTCTCCTATTCCGTCCTCTTGGGAGAAGAGAATTGATGCACCAAGCTATTGATCCACAAATTCAGAGAGATAGGAAGGCAATGGCTTTATGTTACAGATATTCCAGCAGACAAAATTACGTGGTACATCACACTGAGAACCCTATCAGGGTCTCAGCCAAGATCTAAGGTAAACAGGAGTTGCTTTATTATTTATTCGGTTTCTACTAGCATCATGGTATCCCTCTTGTTTTTTTCCAGTTGCCTTGGAGATTATAATGGTTAGGAACTTATTCGGCAACATTAAGTTAATGGCTGGTATGATGCGAGGCGGTTTCTATCAGCTCACTCTCCATCCTCTCCTACTCCAGTCCCCTTAGGAGAAACGGTGGGTATTCACGTAAAGAACTGGTGCGCTAAGACATTGATCCTAAAATTCAGAGAGCAAGGAAGTCAATAGCTTTGTGTTACATAGATTCCAGCAGACAAAATTACGTGGTATATCTCACTGACTAACCTGTCAGGTCAGGTTCTGAGCTGTGATCTAAGGTAAAAAGGAGCTGCTCTGTTATTTACTCGGTCTCGACATGTGTCATGATCTCCCTCTTGTTTTTTCCCATTGCTTCTGTAGTCGGCATGGTTAGGAACTGATTTGGCAACATTAAGTTAAGGGCTGAAGTGATGCAATGCGCTTTCTATCGGCTCACTCTGCGTCCTCTCCTACTCCGTCCTCTTGGGAGAATAGAACTGATGCACCAAGCTATTGATCCAAAAATTCAGAGAGATAGGAAGGCAATGGCTTTATTTTACAGATATTCCAGCAAACAAAATTACGTGGTACATCACACTGAGAACCCTGTCAGGGTCTCAGCCAAGATCTAAGGTAAACAGGAGTTGCTTTGTTCTTTATTCGGTCTCTACTAGCATCATGGTATCCCTCTTGTTCTTTCCTGTTGCCTTGGAGATCGTGATGGTTAGGATCTTATTCAGCAACATTAGGTTAATGGCTGGTATGATGCGAGGCGGTATCTATCAGCTCACACTCCATCCTCTCCTACTCCAGTCCCCTTAGGAGAAACGGTGGGTACTCACGTAAAGAACTGGTGCGCGAAGACATTGATCCTAAAATTCAGAGAGCAAGGAAGTCAATAGCTTTGTGTTACATAGATTCCAGCAGACAAAATTTCGTGGTATATCTCACTGACTAACCTGTCAGGTCAGGTTCTGAGCTGTCATCTAAGGTAAAAAGGAGCTGCTCTGTTATTTACTCGGTCTCGACATGTGTCATGATCTCCCTCTTGTTTTTTCCCATTGCTTCTGTAGTCGGCATGGTTAGGAACTGATTTGGCAACATTAAGTTAAGGGCTGAATTGATGCTATGCGCTTTCTATCGGCTCACTCTGCGTCCTCCCCTACTCCGTACTCTTGGGAGAATAGAACTGATGCACCAAGCTATTGATCAAAAAATTCAGAGAGATAGGAAGGGAGAGGCTTTATGTTACAGATATTCCAGCAAACAAGATTACGTGGTACAACACATTGAGAACCCTGTCAGGGTCTCAGCCAAGATCTAAGGTAAACAGGAGTTGCTTTGTTATTTATTCGGTTTCTACTAGCATCAAGGTATCCCTCTTGTTTTTTTCCTGTTGCCTTGGAGATCGTGATGGTTAGGATCTTATTCAACAACGTTAAGTTAATGGCTGGTATGATGCGAGGCGGTTTCTATCAGCTCACACTCCATCCTCTCCTACTCCAGTCCCCTTAGGAGAAACGATGGGTACTCACGTAAAGACCTGGGGCGCCAAGACATTGATCCTAAAATTCAGAGAGCAAGGTAGTCAATAGGTTTGTGTTACATAGATTCCAGCAGACAAAATTACGTGGTATACCTCACTGACTAACCTGTCAGGTCAGGTTCTCAGCTGTGATCTAAGGTAAAAAGGAGCTGCTCTGTTATTTACTCCGTCTCGACATGTGTCATGATCTCCCTCTTGCTTTTTCCCATTGCTTCTGTAGGCGGCATGGTTAGGAACTGATTTGGCAACATTAAGTTAAGGGCTGAAGTGATGCAAGGCGCTTTCAACAGCTCACTCTCCGTCCTCTCCTACTCCGTCCTCTTGGGAGAAAAGAACTGATGCACCAAGCTATTGATCCCAAAATTAAGAGAGATAGGAAGGCAATGGATATATGTTACAGATATTCCAGCAGACAAAATTACGTGGTACATCACACTGAGAACCCTGTCGGGGTCTCAGCCAAGATCTAAGGTAAACAGGAGTTTCTTTGTTATTTATTCGGTCTCTACTAGCATCATGGTATCCCTCTTGTTTTTTTCCTGTTGCCTTGGAGATCGTGATGGTTTGGATCTTATTCAGCAACATTAAGTTAATGGCTGGTGTGATGCGAGGCGCTTTCTATCAACTCACTCTCCATCCTCTCGTACTCCAGTCCCCTTAGGAGAAACGGTGGGTATTCACGTAAAGAACTGGTGCGCCAAGACATTGATCCAAGAATTCAGAGAGCAAGGAAGTCAATAGCTTTGTGCTACATAGATTCCAGCAGACATAGTTACGTGGTATATCTCACTGACTAACCTGTCAGGTCAGGTTCTCAGCTGTGATCTATGGTAATAAGGAGTTGCTCTGTTATTTACTCGGTCTCGACAAGTGTCATGATCTCCCTCTTGTTTTTTCCTATCGCTTCGGTAGTTGGCATGGTTAGGAACTGTTTTGGCAACGTTAACTTAAGGGCTGAAGTGATGCAAGGCGCTTTCTATCAGCTCACTCTCCGTCCTCTCCTACTCCGTCCTCTTGGGAGAAAAGAACTGATGCACCAAGCTATTGATCCAAAAATTCAGAGAGATAGGAAGGCAATGGCTTTATGTTACAGATATTCCAGCAGAGAAAATTACGTGGTACACACACTGAGAACCCTGTCAGGGTCTCAGCCAAGATCTAAGGTAAACAAGAGTTGCTTTGTTATTTATTCGGGCTCCACTAGCATCATGGTATCTCTCTTGTTTTTTTCCTTTTGCCTTGGAGATCGTGATGGTTAGGAACTTATTCGGCAACATTAAGTTAATGGCTGGTGTGATGCGAGGCGGTTTCTATCAGCTCACTCTCCATCCTCTCCTACTCCAGTCCCCTTGGGAGAAACGGTGGGTATTCACGTAAAGAACTGGTGCGCAAAGACATTGATCCAAAACATCAGAGAGCAAGGAAGTCAATAGCTTTGTGTTACATAGATTCCAGCAGACAAAATTACGTGGTATATCTCACTGACTAACCTGTCAGGTCAGGTTCTCAGCTGTGATCTAAGGTAAAAAGGAGTTGCTCTGTTATTTACTCGGTCTCGACAAGTGTCATGATCTCCCTCTTGTTTTTTCCTATCGCTTCGATAGTCGGCATGGTTAGGAACTGTTTTGGCAACATTAAGTTAAGGGCTGAAGTGATGCAAGGCGCTTTGTATCAGCTCACTCTCCGTCCTCTCCTACTCCGTTCTCTTGGGAGAAAAGAACTGATGCACCAAGCTATTGATCCAAAAATTCAGAGAGATAGGAAGGCAATGGCTTTATGTTACAGATATTCCAGCAGACAAAATTACGTGGTACACACACTGAGAACCCTGTCAGGGTCTCAGCCAAGATCTAAGGTAAACAAGAGTTGCTTTGTTATTTTTTCGGGCTCTACTAGCATCATGGTATCCCTCTTGTTTTTTTCCTGTTGCCTTGGAGATCGTGATGGTTAGGAACTTATTCGGCAACATTAAGTTAATGGCTGGTGTGATGCGAGGCGCTTTCTATCAACTCACTCTCCATCCTCTCCTACTCCAGTCCCCTTAGGAGAAACGGTGGGTATTCACGTAAAGAACTGGTGCGCCAAGACATTAATCCAAAACATCAGAGAGCAAGGAAGTCAATAGCTTTGTGTTACATAGATTCCAGCAGACAAAATTACGTGGTATATCTCACTGACTAAGCTGTCAGGTCAGATTCTCAGCTGTGATCTAAGGTAAAAAGGAGTTGCTCTGTTATTTACTCGGTCTCGACAAGTGTCATGATCTCCCACTTGTTTTTCCCCATCGCTTCGGTAGTCGGCATGGTTAGGAACTGTTTTGGCAACATTAAGTTAAGGGCTGAAGTGATGCAAGGCGCTTTCTATCAGCTCACTCTCCGTCCTCTCCCACTCCGTCCTCTTGGGAGAAAAGAACTGATGCACCAAGCTATTGATCCAAAAATTCAGAGAGATAGGAAGGCAATGGCTTTATGTTACAGATATTCCAGCACACAAAATTACGTGGTACATCACACTGAGAAACCTGTCAGGGTCTCAGCCAAGATCTAAGGTAAACATGAGTTGCTTTGTTATTTATTCGGTCTCTACTAGCATCATGGTATCCCTCTTGTTTTTTTCCTGTTGCCTTGGAGATCGTGATGGTTAGGAAGTTATTCAGCAACATTAAGTTAATGGCTGGTGTGATGCGAGGCGCTTTCTATCAACTCACTCTCCATCCTCTCCTACTCCAGTCCCCTTAGGAGAAACGGTGGGTATTCACGTAAAGAACTGGTGCGCCAAGACATTAATCCAAAACATCAGAGAGCAAGGAAGTCAATAGCTTTGTGTTACATAGATTCCAGCAGACAAAATTACGTGGTATATCTCACTGACTAAGCTGTCAGGTCAGATTCTCAGCTGTGATCTAAGGTAAAAAGGAGTTGCTCTGTTATTTACTCGGTCTCGACAAGTGTCATGATCTCCGTCTTGTTTTTTCCTATCGCTTCGGTAGTCGGCATGGTTAGGAACTGTTTTGGCAACATTAAGTTATGGGCTGAAGTGATGCAAGCCGCTTTCTATCAGCTCACTCTCCGTCCTCTCCTACTCCCGTCCCCATGGGAGAATCGGTGGATATTCACGTGAAGAACTGATGCACCAAGCTATTTATCCAAAAATTCAGAGAGATAGGAAGGCAATGGCTTTACGTTACAGATATTCCAGCAGACAAAATTACGTGGTACATCACACTGAGAAACCTGTCAGGGTCTCAGCCAATATCTAAGGTAAACAGGAGTTGCTTTGTTATTTATTCGGTCTCTACTAGCATCATGGTATCCCTCTTGTTTTTTTCCTGTTGCCTTGGAGATCGTGATGGTTAGGAACTTATTCAGCAACATTAAGTTAATGGCTGGTGTGATGCGAGGCGCTTTCTATCAGCTCACTCTCCATCCTCTTCTACTCCAGTCCCCTTAGGAGGAACGTTGGGTATTCACGTAAAGAACTGGTGCGCCAAGACATTGATCCAAAACATCAGAGAGCAAGGAAGTCAATAGCTTTGTGTTACATAGATTCCAGCAGACAAAATTACGTGGTATATCTCACTGACTAACCTGTCGGGTCAGGTTCTCAGCTGTGATCTAAGGTAAAAAGGAGTTGCTCTGTTATTTACTCGGTCTCGACAAGTGTCATGATCTCCCTCTTGTTTTTTCCTATCGCTTCGGTAGTCGGCATGGTTAGGAACTGTTTTGGCAACATTAAGTTAAGGGCTGAAGTGATGCAAGGCGCTTTCTATCAGCTCACTCTCCGTCCTCTCCTACTCCGTCCTCTTGGGAGAAAAGAACTGATGCACCAAGCTATTGATCCAAAAATTCAGAGAGATAGGAAGGCAATGGCTTTATGTTACAGATATTCCAGCAGACAAAATTACGTGGTACACACACTGAGAACCCTGTCAGGGTCTCAGCCAAGATCTAAGGTAAACAAGAGTTGCTTTGTTATTTTTTCGGGCTCTACTAGCATCATGGTATCCCTCTTGTTTTTTTCCTGTTGCCTTGGAGATCGTGATGGTTAGGAACTTATTCGGCAACATTAAGTTAATGGCTGGTGTGATGCGAGGCGCTTTGTATCAGCTCACTCTCCATCCTCTCCTACTCCAGTCCCCTTAGGAGAAACGGTGGGTATTCACGTAAGGAACTGGTGCGCCAAGACATTGATCCAAAACATCAGAGAGCAAGGAGGTCAATACCTTTGTGTTACATAGATTCCAGCAGACAAAATTGCGTGGTATATCTCACTGACTAACCTGTCAGGTCAGGTTCTCAGCTGTGATCTAAGGTAAAAAGGAGTTGCTCTGTTATTTACTCGGTCTCGACAAGTGTCATGATCTCCCTCTTGTTTTTCCCCATCGCTTCGGTAGTCGGCATGGTTAGGAACTGTTTTGGCAACATTAAGTTAAGGGCTGAAGTGATGCAAGGCGCTTTGTATCAGCTCACTCTCCGTCCTCTCCTACTCCGTCCTCTTGGGAGAAAAGAACTGATGCACCAATCTATTGATCCAAAAATTCAGAGAGATAGGAAGGCAATGGCTTTATGTTACAGATATTCCAGCAGACAAAATTACGTGGTACACACACTGAGAACCCTGTCAGGGTCTCAGCCAAGATCTAAGGTAAACAAGAGTTGCTTTGTTATTTTTTCGGGCTCTACTAGCATCATGGTATCCCTCTTGTTTTTTTCCTGTTGCCTTGGAGATCGTGATGGTTAGGAACTTATTCGGCAACATTAAGTTAATGGCTGGTGTGATGCGAGGCGCTTTGTATCAGCTCACTCTCCATCCTCTCCTACTCCAGTCCCCTTAGGAGAAACGGTGGGTATTCACGTAAGGAACTGGTGCGCCAAGACATTGATCCAAAACATCAGAGAGCAAGGAGGTTAATACCTTTGTGTTACATAGATTCCAGCAGACAAAATTGCGTGGTATATCTCACTGACTAACCTGTCAGGTCAGGTTCTCAGCTGTGATCAAAGGTAAAAAGGAGTTGCTCTGTTATTTACTCGGTCTCGACAAGTGTCATGATCTCCCACTTGTTTTTCCCCATCGCTTCGGTAGTCGGCATGGTTAGGAACTGTTTTGGCAACATTAAGTTAAGGGCTGAAGTGATGCAAGGCGCTTTCTATCAGCTCACTCTCCGTCCTCTCCCACTCCGTCCTCTTGGGAGAAAAGAACTGATGCACCAAGCTATTGATCCAAAAATTCAGAGAGATAGGAAGGCAATGGCTTTATGTTACAGATATTCCAGCACACAAAATTACGTGGTACATCACACTGAGAAACCTGTCAGGGTCTCAGCCAAGATCTAAGGTAAACATGAGTTGCTTTGTTATTTATTCGGTCTCTACTAGCATCATGGTATCCCTCTTGTTTTTTTCCTGTTGCCTTGGAGATCGTGATGGTTAGGAAGTTATTCAGCAACATTAAGTTAATGGCTGGTGTGATGCGAGGCGCTTTCTATCAACTCACTCTCCATCCTCTCCTACTCCAGTCCCCTTAGGAGAAACGGTGGGTATTCACGTAAAGAACTGGTGCGCCAAGACATTAATCCAAAACATCAGAGAGCAAGGAAGTCAATAGCTTTGTGTTACATAGATTCCAGCAGACAAAATTACGTGGTATATCTCACTGACTAAGCTGTCAGGTCAGATTCTCAGCTGTGATCTAAGGTAAAAAGGAGTTGCTCTGTTATTTACTCGGTCTCGACAAGTGTCATGATCTCTGTCTTGTTTTTTCCTATCGCTTCGGTAGTCGGCATGGTTAGGAACTGTTTTGGCAACATTAAGTTATGGGCTGAAGTGATGCAAGCCGCTTTCTATCAGCTCACTCTCCGTCCTCTCCTACTCCCGTCCCCATGGGAGAATCGGTGGATATTCACGTGAAGAACTGATGCACCAAGCTATTTATCCAAAAATTCAGAGAGATAGGAAGGCAATGGCTTTACGTTACAGATATTCCAGCAGACAAAATTACGTGGTACATCACACTGAGAAACCTGTCAGGGTCTCAGCCAATATCTAAGGTAAACAGGAGTTGCTTTGTTATTTATTCGGTCTCTACTAGCATCATGGTATCCCTCTTGTTTTTTTCCTGTTGCCTTGGAGATCGTGATGGTTAGGAACTTATTCAGCAACATTAAGTTAATGGCTGGTGTGATGCGAGGCGCTTTCTATCAGCTCACTCTCCATCCTCTTCTACTCCAGTCCCCTTAGGAGGAACGTTGGGTATTCACGTAAAGAACTGGTGCGCCAAGACATTGATCCAAAACATCAGAGAGCAAGGAAGTCAATAGCTTTGTGTTACATAGATTCCAGCAGACAAAATTACGTGGTATATCTCACTGACTAACCTGTCGGGTCAGGTTCTCAGCTGTGATCTAAGGTAAAAAGGAGTTGCTCTGTTATTTACTCGGTCTCGACAAGTGTCATGATCTCCCTCTTGTTTTTTCCTATCGCTTCGGTAGTCGGCATGGTTAGGAACTGTTTTGGCAACATTAAGTTAAGGGCTGAAGTGATGCAAGGCGCTTTCTATCAGCTCACTCTCCGTCCTCTCCTACTCCGTCCTCTTGGGAGAAAAGAACTGATGCACCAAGCTATTGATCCAAAAATTCAGAGAGATTGGAAGGCAATGGCTTTATGTTACAGATATTCCAGCAGACAAAATTACGTGGTACACACACTGAGAACCCTGTCAGGGTCTCATCCAAGATGTAAGTTAAACAGGAGTTGCTTTGTTATTTGTTCGGGCTCTACTAGCATCATGGTATCCCTCTTGTTTTTTTCCTGTTGCCTTGGAGATCGTGATGGTTAGGAACTTATTCGGCAACATTAAGTTAATGGCTGGTGTGATGCGAGGCGCTTTCTATCAGCTCACTCTCCATCCTCTCCTACTCCAGTCCCCTTAGGAGAAACGGTGGGTATTCACGTAAAGAACTGGTGCGCCAAGACATTGATCCAAAACATCAGAGAGCAAGGAAGTCAATAGCTTTGTGTTACATAGATTCCAGCAGACAAAATTACGTGGTATATCTCACTGACTAACCTGTCAGGTCAGGTTCTCAGCTGTGATCTAGGGTAAAAAGGAGTTGCTCTGTTATTTACTCGGTCTCGACAAGTGTCATGATCTCCCTCTTGTTTTTTCCTATCGCTTCGGTAGTCGGCATGGTTAGGAACTGTTTTGGCAACATTAAGTTAAGGGCTGAAGTGATGCAAGGCGCTTTCTATCAGCTCACTCTCCGTCCTCTCCTACTCCGTCCTCTTGGGAGAAAAGAACTGATGCACCAAGCTATTGATCCAAAAATTCAGAGAGATAGGAAGGCAATGGCTTTATGTTACAGATATTCCAGCAGACAAAATTACGTGGTACACACACTGAGAACCCTGTCAGGGTCTCAGCCAAGATGTAAGGTAAACAAGAGTTGCTTTGTTATTTATTCGGGCTCTACTAGCATCATGGTATCCCTCTTGTTTTTTTCCTGTTGCCTTGGAGATCGTGATGGTTAGGAACTTATTCGGCAACATTAAGTTAATGGCTGGTGTGATGCGAGACGCTTTCTATCAGCTCACTCTCCATCCTCTCCTACTGCAGTCCCCTTAGGAGGAACGGTTGGTATTCACGTAAAGAACTGGTGCGCCAAGACATTGATCCAAAACATCAGAGAGCAAGGAAGTCAATAGCTTTGTGTTACATACATCCCAGCAGACAAAATTACGTGGTACATCTCACTGACTAACCTGTCAGGTCAGGTTCTCAGCTGTGATCTTAGGTAAAAAGGAGTTGCTCTGTTATTTACTCGGTCTCGACAAGTGTCATGATCTCCCTCTTGTTTTTTCCTATCGCTTCGGTAGTCGGCATGGTTAGGAACTGTTTTGGCAACATTAAGTTAAGGGCTGAAGTGATGCAAGGCGCTTTCTATCAGCTCACTCTCCGTCCTCTCCTACTCGGTCCTCTTGGGAGAAAAGAACTGATGCACCAAGCAATTGATCCAAAAATTCAGAGAGATAGGAAGGGAATGGCTTTATGTTACAGATATTCCAGCAGACATAATTACGTGGTACACACACTGAGAACCCTGTCAGGGTCTCATCCAAGATGTAAGGTAAACAGGAGTTGCTTTGTTATTTATTCGGGCTCTACTAGCATCATGGTATCCCTCTTGTTTTTTTCCTGTTGCCTTGGAGATCGTGATGGTTAGGAACTTATTCGGCAACATTAAGTTAATGGCTGGTGTGATGCGAGGCGCTTTCTATCAGCTCACTCTCCATCCTCTCCTACTCCAGTCCCCTTAGGAGAAACGGTGGGTATTCACGTAAAGAACTGGTGCGCCAAGACATTGATCCAAAACATCAGAGAGCAAGGAAGTCAATAGCTTTGTGTTACATAGATTCCAGCAGACAAAATTACGTGGTATATCTCACTGACTAGCCTGTCAGGTCAGGTTCTCAGCTGTGATCTATGGTAAAAAGGAGTTGCTCTGTTATTTACTCGGTCTCGACAAGTGTCATGATCTCCCTCTTGTTTTTTCCCATCGCTTCGGTAGTCGGCATGGTTAGGAACTGTTTTGGCAACATTAAGTTAAGGGCTGAAGTGATGCAAGGCGCTTTGTATCAGCTCACTCTCCGTCCTCTCCTACTCCGTCCTCTTGGGAGAAAAGAACTGATGCACCAAGCTATTGATCCAAAAATTCAGAGCGATAGGAGGGCAATGGCTTTATGTTACAGATATTCCAGCAGACAAAATTACGTGGTACACACACTGAGAACCCTGTCAGGGTCTCAGCCAAGATGTAAGGTAAACAGGAGTTGCTTTGTTATTTTTTCGGTCTCTACTAGCATCATGGTATCCCTCTTGTTTTTTTCCTGTTGCCTTGGAGATCGTGATGATTAGGAACTTATTCAGCAACATTAAGTTAATGGCTGGTGTGATGCGAGGCGCTTTCTATCAGCTCACTCTACATCCTCTCCTACTCCAGTCCCCTTAGGAGAAATGGTGGGTATTCACGTTAAGAACTGGTGCGCCAAGACATTGATCCAAAACATAAGAGAGCAAGGAAGTCAATAGCTTTGTGTTACATAGATTCCAGCAGACAAAATTACGTGGTATATCTCACTGACTAACCTGTCAGGTCAGGTTCTCAGCTGTGATCTAAGGTAAAGAGGAGTTGCTCTGTTATTTACAGGGTCTCGACAAGTGTCATGATCTCCCTCTTGTTTTTTCCCATTGCTTCGGTAGTCGGCATGGTTAGGAACTGTTTTGGCAACATTAAGTTAAGGGCTGAAGTGATGCAAGGCGCTTTGTATCAGCTCACTCTCCGTCCTCTCCTACTCAGTCCTCTTGGGAGAAAAGAACTGATGCACCAAGCTATTGATCCAAAAATTCAGAGAGATAGGAAGGCAATGGCTTTATGTTACAGATATTCCAGCAGACAAAATTACGTGGTACACACACTGAGAACCCTGTCAGGGTCTCAGCCAAGATCTAAGGTAAACAGGAGTTTCTTTGTTATTTTTTCGGTCTCTACTAGCATCATGGTATCCCTCTCTTTTTTTTCCTGTTGCCTTGGATATAGTGATGATTTGGAACTTATTCAGCAACATTAAGTTAATGGCTGGTGTGATGCGAGGCGCTTTCTATCAGCTCACTTTCCATCCTCTCTTAGTCCAGTCCCCTTAGGAGAAACGGTGGGTATTCACGTAAAGAACTGGTGCGCCAAGACATTGATCCAAAACTTCAGAGAGCAAGGAAGTCAATAGCTTTATGTTACATAGATTCCAGCAGACAAAATAACGTGGTATATCTCACTGACTAACCTGTCAGGTCAGGTTCTCAGCTGTGATCTAAGGTAAAAAGGAGTTGCTCTGTTATTTACTCGGTCTCGACAAGTGTCATGATCTCCCTCTTGTTTTTTCCCATCGCTTCGGTAGTCGGCACGGTTAGGAACTGTTTTGGCAACATTAAGTTAAGGGCTGAAGTGATGCAAGGCGCTTTCTCTCAGCTCACTCTCCGTCCTCTCCTATTCCGTCCTCTTGGGAGAAAAGAACTGATGCACCAAGCTATTGATCCAAAAATTCAGAGAGATAGGAAGGCAATGGCTTTATGTTACAGATATTCCAGCAGACAAAATTACGTGGTACACACACTGAGAACCCTGTCAGGGTCTCAGCCAAGATCTAAGGTAAACAAGAGTTGCTTTGTTATTTATTCGGGCTCTACTAGCATCATGGTATCTCTCTTGTTTTTTTCCTTTTGCCTTGGAGATCGTGATGGTTAGGAACATATTCGGCAACATTAAGTTAATGGCTGGTGTGATGCGAGGCGCTTTCTATCAGCTCACTCTCCATCCTCTTCTACTCCAGTCCCCTTAGGAGGAACGGTGGGTATTCACGTAAAGAACTGGTGCGCCAAGACATTGATCCAAAACATCAGAGAGCAAGGAAGTCAATAGCTTTGTGTTACATAGATTCCAGCAGACAAAATTACGTGGTATATCTCACTGACTAACCTGTCGGGTCAGGTTCTCAGCTGTGATCTAAGGTAAAAAGGAGTTGCTCTGTTATTTACTCGGTCTCGACAAGTGTCATGATCTCCCTGTTGTTTTTTCCTATCGCTTCGGTAGTCGGCATGGTTAGGAACTGTTTTGGCAACATTAAGTTAAGGGCTGAAGTGATGCAAGGCGCTTTCTATCAGCTCACTCTCCGTCCTCTCCTACTCCGTCCTCTTGGGAGAAAAGAACTGATGCACCAAGCTATTGATCCAAAAATTCAGAGAGATTGGAAGGCAATGGCTTTATGTTACAGATATTCCAGCAGACAAAATTACGTGGTACACACACTGAGAACCCTCTCAGGGTCTCAGCCAAGATATAAGGTAAACAGGAGTTGCTTTGTTATTTATTCGGGCTCTACTAGCATCATGGTATCTCTCTTGTTTTTTTTGCTGTTGCCTTGGAGATCGTGATGGTTAGGAACTTATTCGGCAACATTAAGTTAATGGCTGGTGTGATGCGAGGCGCTTTCTATCAGCTCACTCTCCATCCTCTCCTACTCCAGTCCCCTTAGGAGAAACGGTGGGTATTCATGTAAAGAACTGGTGCGCCAAGACATTGATCCAAAACATCAGAGAGCAAGGAAGTCAATAGCTTTGTGTTACATACATCCCAGCAGACAAAATTACGTGGTATATCTCACTGACTAACCTGTCAGGTCAGGTTCTCAGCTGTGATCTAAGGTAAAAAGGAGTTGCTCTGTTATTTACTCGGTCTCGACAAGTGTCATGATCTCCCTCTTGTTTTTTCCTATCGCTTCGGTAGTCGGCATGGTTAGGAACTGTTTTGGCAACATTAAGTTAATGGCTGAAGTGATGCAAGGCGCTTTCTATCAGCTCACTCTCCGTCCTCTCCTACTCCGTCCTCTTGGGAGAATAGAACTGATGCACCAAGCTATTGATCCAAAAATTCAGAGCGATAGGAGGGCAATGGCTTTATGTTACAGATATTCCAGCAGACAAAATTACGTGGTACACACACTGAGAACCCTGTCAGGGTCTCAGCCAAGATGTAAGGTAAACAGGAGTTGCTTTGTTATTTTTTCGATCTCTACTAGCATCATGGTATCCCTCTTGTTTTTTTCCTGTTGCCTTGGAGATCGTGATGATTAGGAACTTATTCAGCAACATTAAGTTAATGGCTGGTGTGATGCGAGGCGCTTTCTATCAGCTCACTCTACATCCTCTCCTACTCCAGTCCCCTTAGGAGAAATGGTGGGTATTCACGTTAAGAACTGGTGCGCCAAGACATTGATCCAAAACATAAGAGAGCAAGGAAGTCAATAGCTTTGTGTTACATAGATTCCAGCAGACAAAATTACGTGGTATATCTCACTGACTAACCTGTCAGGTCAGGTTCTCAGCTGTGATCTAAGGTAAAGAGGAGTTGCTCTGTTATTTACAGGGTCTCGACAAGTGTCATGATCTCCCTCTTGTTTTTTCCCATTGCTTCGGTAGTCGGCATGGTTAGGAACTGTTTTGGCAACATTAAGTTAAGGGCTGAAGTGATGCAAGGCGCTTTGTATCAGCTCACTCTCCGTCCTCTCCTACTCAGTCCTCTTGGGAGAAAAGAACTGATGCACCAAGCTATTGATCCAAAAATTCAGAGAGATAGGAAGGCAATGGCTTTATGTTACAGATATTCCAGCAGACAAAATTACGTGGTACACACACTGAGAACCCTGTCAGGGTCTCAGCCAAGATCTAAGGTAAACAGGAGTTTCTTTGTTATTTTTTCGGTCTCTACTAGCATCATGGTATACCTCTCTTTTTTTTCCTGTTGCCTTGGATATAGTGATGATTTGGAACTTATTCAGCAACATTAAGTTAATGGCTGGTGTGATGCGAGGCGCTTTCTATCAGCTCACTTTCCATCCTCTCTTAGTCCAGTCCCCTTAGGAGAAACGGTGGGTATTCACGTAAAGAACTGGTGCGCCAAGACATTGATCCAAAACATCAGAGAGCAAGGAAGTCAATAGCTTTGTGTTACATAGATTCCAGCAGACAAAATAACGTGGTATATCTCACTGACTAACCTGTCAGGTCAGGTTCTCAGCTGTGATCTAAGGTAAAAAGGAGTTGCTCTGTTATTTACTCGGTCTCGACAAGTGTCATGATCTCCCTCTTGTTTTTTCCCATCGCTTCGGTAGTCGGCACGGTTAGGAACTGTTTTGGCAACATTAAGTTAAGGGCTGAAGTGATGCAAGGCGCTTTCTCTCAGCTCACTCTCCGTCCTCTCCTATTCCGTCCTCTTGGGAGAAAAGAACTGATGCACCAAGCTATTGATCCAAAAATAAAGAGAGTTAGGAAGGGAATGGCTTTATGTTACAGATATTCCAGCAGAGAAAATTACGTGGTACACACACTGAGAACCCTGTCAGGGTCTCAGCCAAGATCTAAGGTAAACAAGAGTTGCTTTGTTATTTATTCGGGCTCTACTAGCATCATGGTATCTCTCTTGTTTTTTTCCTTTTGCCTTGGAGATCGTGATGGTTAGGAACATATTCGGCAACATTAAGTTAATGGCTGGTGTGATGCGAGGCGCTTTCTATCAGCTCACTCTCCATCCTCTTCTACTCCAGTCCCCTTAGGAGGAACGGTGGGTATTCACGTAAAGAACTGGTGCGCCAAGACATTGATCCAAAACATCAGAGAGCAAGGAAGTCAATAGCTTTGTGTTACATAGATTCCAGCAGACAAAATTACGTGGTATATCTCACTGACTAATCTGTCGGGTCAGGTTCTCAGCTGTGATCTAAGGTAAAAAGGAGTTGCTCTGTTATTTACTCGGTCTCGACAAGTGTCATGATCTCCCTCTTGTTTTTTCCTATCGCTTCGGTAGTCGGCATGGTTAGGAACTGTTTTGGCAACATTAAGTTAAGGGCTGAAGTGATGCAAGGCGCTTTGTATCAGCTCACTCTCCGTCCTCTCCTACTCCCGTCCCCATGGGAGAAAAGAACTGATGCACCAAGCTATTGATCCAAAAATTCAGAGAGTTAGGAAGGGAATGGCTTTATGTTACAGATATTCCAGCAGACAAAATTACGTGGTACATCACACTGAGAAACCTGTCAGGGTCTCAGCCAAGATCTAAGGTAAATAGAAGTTGCTTTGTTATTTATTCGGTCTCGACTTGTGTCATGGTCTCCCTCTTGTTTTTTTCTGTTGCCTCAGATGTCGGCATGGTTGAGAACTGGTTCGGCATCATTAAGTCAAGGGCTGAGTGAATGCAAAGCGCTTTCTATCAGCTCACTTTCCATCTCCTCGTACTCCTGTCCCCCTGGGTGAAATGGTGGTTATTCACTTAAAGAGCTGGTGTGCCAAGCTATTGATCCGAAAATTCAGCGAGATATGAATGCAATGGATGCATTAAAGACACGTAACGTGTATCCGCAGTACATGTGGCCTGTAATTGAAGAAGTGCCATGACGATCCCTCCATTAACAAAAGATTCCGGAATGGTCCTCCATTCGGATATCCGGGAGGAGACTGCCAAGGGGGGGTAACCATGAGGAAAAGATTGAATAATCAACAAAAGGATAACGTTCTACGAGTCGGGGCGTGGAATGTCAGAAGCTTGAACGTGGTAGGGATACTTGAAAATCTGAAAAGGGAAATGCAAAGGCTCAATCTAGATATGATAGTGGTCAGTGAAGTGAAGTGGAAAGAAGACAAGGATTTCTGGTCAGATGAGCATCGGGTAATATAAACAGCAGCAGAAAGCGGTATAACAGGTGTAGGATTCGTTATGAATAGGAAGGTAGGGCAGAGGGTGTGTTACTGTGAACAGTTCAGTGACAGGGTTGTTCTAATCAGAGTTGACAGCAGACCAACACCGACAACGATAGTTCAGGTATACACGCCGACGTCGCAAGCTAAAGATGAACAGATAGAGAAAGTGTATGGGGATATTGAAAGGGTAATGCAGTATGTAAAGGGGGACGAAAATGGGCGACTGGAATGCAGTTGTAGGGGAAGGAGTAGAAGTTAAGCTCACAGGAGTATATGGGCTTGGGACAAGGAATGAAAGAGGGGAAAGACTAATTGAGTTCTGTCACAAGTTTCAACTAGTAATAGCGAACACCCTGCTCAAGAATCACAAGAGGAGGAGGTATACTTGGAAAAGGCCGGGAGATACGGAAAGATTTCAATTAGATTATATCATGGTCAGACAGAGATTCCGAAATCACATACTGGATTATAAGGCGTACCCAGGAGCAGATACAAACTCAGATCACAATATAGTAGTGATGAAGAGTAGGCTGAAGTTCAAGACATTAGTCAGGAAGAATCAATACGCAAAGAAGTGGGATACGGAAGTACTAAGGAATGACGAGATACGTTTGAAGTTCTCTAACGCTATAGGTACAGCAATAAGGAATAGCGCAGTAGGCAGTACAGTTGAAGAGGAATGGACATCTCTAAAAAGGGCCATCACAGAAGTTGGGAAGGAAAACATAGGTACAAAGAAGGTAGCTGCGAAGAAACCATGGGTAACAGAAGAAATACTTCAGTTGATTGATGAAAGGAGGAAGTACGAACATGTTCCGGGAAAATCAGGAATACAGAAATACAAGTCGCTGAGGAATGAAATAAATAGGAAGTGCAGGGAAGCTAAGACGAAATGGCTGCAGGAAAAATGTGAAGACATCGAAAAAGATATGATTGTCGGAAGGACAGAGTCATCATACAGGAAAGTGAAAACAACCTTTGGTGACATTAAAAGCAACGGTGGTAACATTAAGAGTGCAACGGGAATTCCACTGTTAAATGCAAAGGAGAGAGCAGATAGGTCGATAGAATACATTGAAAGCCTCTATGATGGTGTAGATTTGTCTGATGTGATAGAAGAAGAAACAGGAGTATAGAAGAAGAAACAGGAGTCGATTTAAAATAGATAGAGGATCCAGTATTAGAATCGGAATTTAAAAGAGCTTTGGAGGACTTACGGTCAAATAAGGCAGAAGGGAAAGATAACATTCCATCAGAATTTCTAAAATCATTGGGGGAAGTGGCAACAAAACCACTATTCACGTTGGTGTGTAGAATATATGAGTCTGGCGACATACCATCTGACTTTCGGAAAAGCATCATCCACACAATTCCGAAGACGGCAAGAGCTGAGAAGAGAGATAATTATCGCACAATCAGCTAACAGCTCATGCATCGAAGCTGCTTACAAGAATAATATACAGAAGAATGGAAAAGAAAATTGAGAATGCGCTAGGTGACGATCAGTTTGGCTTTGTTGTTGCTGTTGTGGTCTTCAGTCCTGAGACTGGTTTGATGCAGCTCTCCATGCTACTCTATCCTGTGTAAGCTTCTTCATCTCCCAGTACCTACTGCAACCTACATCCTTCTGAATCTGCTTAGTGTATTCATCTCTTGGTCTCCCTCTACGATTTTTACCCTCCACGCTGCCCTCCAATGCTAAATTTGTGATCCCTTGATGCCTCAAATCATGTCCTACCAACCGATCCTTTCTTCTAGTCAAGTTGTGCCACAAACTTCTCTTCTCCCCAATCCTATTCAATACCTCCTCATTAGTTATGTGATCTACCCATCTTATCTTCAGCATTCTTCTGTAGCACCACATTTCGAAAGCTTCTATTCTCTTCTTGTCCAAACTAGTTTGGCTTTAGGAAAAGTAAAGGGATGAGAGAGGCAATTCTGACGTTACGGCTAATAATGGAAGCAAGGCTAAAGAAAAATCAAGACATTTTCATAGGATTTGTCGACCTGGAAAAAGCGTTCGACAATATAAAATGGTGCGAGCTGTTCGAGATTCTGAAAAAAGTAGGGGTAAACTATAGGGAGAGACGGGTCATATACAATATGTACAACAACCAAGAGTGAATAATAAGAGTGGACGATCAAGAACGAAGTGCTCCTATTAAGAAGGGTGTAAGACAAGGCTGTAGCCTTTCGCCCCTACTCTTCAATCTGTACATCGAGGAAGCAATGATGGAAATAAAAGAAAGGTTCAGGAGTGGAATTAAAATACAAGGTGAAAGTATATCAATGATACGATTCGCTGATGACATTGCTATCCTGAGTGAAAGTGAAGAAGAATGAAATGATCTGCTGAACAGAATGAACAGTCTAATGAGTACACAGTATGGTTTGAGAGTAAATCGGAGAAAGACGAAGGTAATGAGAAGTAGTAGAAATGAGAACAGCGAGAAACTTAACATCAGGATTGATGGTCACGAAGTGAAATATTGTAGAACAAAAGCAAACTGGTGCTTTTCATTTATCATTATAATGTTGTTCTACCAAGAACCGACGGAAGATTCTGTTAATATGAAGTTATATGTCTCCACAAATGCTCACCTGGATGTTTGCGAATCGTATAAATGAGACAGGGCTTGGTACTAGCCTGTTATTCATCTAGTCGGATGTTAGAAACCACCTGTTAACTACATCCTATCTGCATGGCGCACCGGCCTCCATAGTTAACCTCCCAGTTTCATCCGATCATCGCTACAGCTGCGTCACATGCCACAGGAATTATTGTATTCTGTAAAAGTTTTTCATCTAATTTGTAGCCTTGAAGACACTGAAACACAGCATGAAAAATGCCGGAGACACCACACTTTCGAGCTCAATTGGGGGATCAAAAATAAATTTACTTAAAGTTCTCGACTGAATTTTGTAAGACAAACTCTGTTTTTCAAAATTAGACTTGATGTTTTGCTTAAAGTACTTCATTAGTCGATGATGATTGCAACGGATCGTCCACTTGTAGTATTTCCTGTAAAATACGTTTTCTGATTTCTAGACTGCTGTGGTTAATGATATTCACACGCTCCTTACTCTAATCTAGAACTCGGACAATATTTAATGTAGTGACGCCTTGAACATCGATTTCTGATTTGAAGTTGTCGAAAGTGTGGTTCTCTTTCGCAACAGTGTAGGCAGTGCGAAAGATTATTGCTGTAAGTTCTTTCTCTTTTGATATGGTTTTCAAGCAGACATTTTCCAATGTTTATTGTTAACACTACTAAAATTTTTACACATGCTGCGTTAGGAGCACTGTCTTCGTGGTCAAATATCTTTTTTCTCAACGCTGTTTGTTGCTTTGTTGCTGGGTTCGAGTTTCCCCGAAGCTAATCGCATTCAGTCCATTGCTTAGACATCTACATACCAGTCTTTTTTCTTTTCCGTTTTTTCTTCAAACCTCACAGCTCAGTCTTCCTTGAGTGCAATAAGCTAAGTTTACGAAACTCGGTCTTTTGTTCAAACCTCCAACAGTCTGGCAAATGTTTATCACCTTCTTTGACGTCCTCAGCAGAAGAATATAAAGTGACGCTGGATGAAGCAGGCACTGGTAACTCCGTTTGAACTTTTCCACTGACTGCGTCGGGTATTATTCTACTTCTTCGCCTAGTTTTTGTTCTTCAGGTGTTTTACTCAAATAAGTAGTGAATTTAGCTATTGTACACAATAAACGAACACTTGATGCTCATGGATTTTATAGCTTTACTCGACAGAACTGAGCAAGCACAACACAGTAGTGACAGGTAGAGCGGGCACTTGACACAACAAACCGAGTCGAATTGGATAAACTGACAGAAGTGACATATGGGAGTGTAGCGGAGCTCGTACAGAATGGTGGACCAGGCAGGGAGGGTGAAGAAGAATCAGCTGACCATAGCCATCTCCCGCTGCCCTCCACAGAGTAGATCTAGACGAAGTGCAGTGTAGTGTCGCACCAAGTATGCGTGGTTTTACATCGCTTCACCTGTCAAAATTTGCTGTTTTGATTACTTTTTCGTCAGAGACAACGGTAAAGTGTACTGGTGTTGTCATATATTGACGACGTAATGACTTGTACGTTGTTACAGTTAAGGCTGTTGGTAGCCATAGAGGGCACTCCAAGGAAAAATCAGACACACAATGCAAGGAGCAGACAAGAGTGGTAGCGTTTAGGTTACCTGAGGTAAATAGTAATACTAGAGCAGTGCAAATTGCAGATTCTCTGCGCAGCTGTCCCAGGGGAGAAATTTCACTTGAAAGAATTAAATGGCAATTCCATCCAGCGCCTAGACATTGTCTAAGGCATCATTGCAGAAGATGTCCGCCCGCTTAGCTGAGTGGTAACGGGCTTGCCTCTCATGCAGTGGGCCCGGGTTGGATTCCCGGCCGGGTTGGAGATTTTTCTCCGCTTGGGGACTGGGTGTTGTGTTGTCCTCGTCATTATTTCGTTCCCATTTTCGGCCGCAAGTCACCCAATGTGGCACCAACTGGAATAAGACTTGCTCTTGGCGGCCGAACCCGAATGGGACATGGCGGGAAACAATGCCATCCGATCATTTCATTTCATTTTTTTACTACTGAAGATGTCCACAAACAGGCACGTCGTAGCAGAGGCAGAAAACTACATACCTGCTCCTGAGAACTGCATTGGTAGTGTGTTTACACAGGTTAGAGTGCTACTGCAGCAGTCCCCACCCACAGAAGGGCGGGACCAAGTGACGTAAAACACTGTTGCTGCTGGCCACAATAGGAGTGGCAATGACTTTTAGCTTTCAGCTGAACTCTGTTGATATAAAATTTGGAGTTTATTAATTTAATATCCAGAAACATCCCTACCTACCGAATAAGAGTACGGAGGGAATCTGAATGTGGGTAGCCAGAGACACCATGGAGGCGTAGAACGACTCGCCAGATGGAGAAATGATGCGCCGCCAGTGTTCTTTAAAAATCAGTGTTTTTCTTCTTCAGCGGAGTTCTCAGTCAGATCGCCAGGGGGTGGGGGGGGGGGGGGGGGGGCGACTGCTTGTCGCTCGTGGCCATCCTCGGTGAGCTCCGACATGTCTATTCTTCTCACACTTGGGGTACTGCTCTTAAGTTTGTACTTAACGCCCTTTTTATTGCTCATGAAAACTACACATTGCATGTTGTACCACAATACAACGAGACCTCCAGAGGTGGTGGTCCAAATTTCGGTATCTCTAATATCCAATAGCACGTCCTCTTGCATTTATGCATGGCTGTATTCGTCGTGGCACACTATCCACAAGTTCATCAAGGCATGGCTGGTCGAGATTGTCCCACTCCTCAGCCGCAAATCGGCGTAGATTCCTCAGATTGGTTTTCAGTCAATCTCAGGCATGTTCGATAGGATTCATGTCTGGAGAACATGCTGGCCACTCTAGTCGAGCGATGTCGTTATCCTGAAGGAAGTCATTCACAAGACGTGCACGATGGGGCTGCAAATTGTCGTCCATGAAGACGAATGCCTCGCCAATATGCTGCCGATATGGTTGCACTATAGATCGGAGGATGGCATTCACGTATCTTACAGCCGTTACAGTGCCTTCCTTGCCTACCACCGGCGTACGTCGGCCCCACACAATGCCACCCCAAAACAGCAGGGAGCCTCCACCTTGCTGCACGTGCTTGACAAGGCGTTCAGCCTGGCCGGGTTGCCTGCAAACACGTCTCCGACGATTGTCTGGTTGAAGGCATATGCGACGTTCATCGGTGAAGAGAACGTGATGCCAATCCCGAGCGGTCCATTCGGCATGTTGTTGGGCCCATCTGTACTGCGCTGCATGGTTTCGTGGTTGGTAAACTGGACCTCGTTATGGACGTCGGGAGTGAAGTTGCGCATCATGCAGCCCATTGTGCACAGCTTGAGTCGTTACATAACGTCTTGTGGCTGCACGAAAAGCATTATCCAACATGGTGGCGTTGTTGTCGGGGTTCCACCCGAGTCATAATCCGTAGGTAGTAGTCATCCACTGCAGTAGAAGCCCTTGGGGGCCTGAGAGAGGCATGTCATCGACACTTCCTGTCTCGCTGTATCTCCTCCATGTCCGAAAACATCGCTTTGGTTCACTCCGAGACACCTGGACACTTCCCTTGTTGAAAGCGCTTCTTGGCACATGATGACAATGCGGACGGGAACGAAACGCGGTATTGGCCGTCTAGACATGGTTGAACTACAGACAACACGAGACGAATACCTCCTTCCTGGTCGAATGACTGGAACTGATCGGCTGTAGGACCCCTCCGTTAAGTAGGCGCTGCTCATGCATGGTTGTTTTCATCTTTGAGCGCGTTTAATGATATCTGTGAACAGTCAAAGAGACTATATCTGTGATACAATATCAACGTCTATCTTCAGGAGTTCTGGGAACTGGGTTGATGCTCAACTTTTTTTGATGTGTGTACTTCGCTATCATGAAATACGCGATGCACTAATACGGAAGCTGCGCCTTAGATTTGGAATTACAATATGTGGCTCGTATTTGCACTGGAAAACTCATTGTTAGCTACCCATAATGCCACCGTGTATAATCGTCATCGGGTAGTGTTAACTACAAATGTTCGAAACACTTGCCGATAGGAAGACAATCCTCTCATAAGAATGTAAGCAATAAATCCACATACTATGTCGTGACATTCCCTGTGCCATTATATCATAGTCACGTGTTTCCGTTAGAAAACTGATGCTCATCTAAATACAATATACTAAAATAAATTCACTACTGAAATACTACAAGATTTGATAGAAAAACTCTGTTCCTTTTCTATCTGCACTTCTCATTCTTAGCTCTTCCGGCTAGTCTCTTCCGTCATTACCAACCGTTGACAGCATGTTCTCAGTTCATTCAACGTAACCAACGTCAGTGCCTGGCTTTTCCTTTCCTCTCTTGAAATGTTTGGCTTTTGAAAGTAGTTTTTCTTCAAAGTTGGATCTGCTTTATGATTCTGACACAGTTTCAAAGAAAATGCCATAGATCTCTCTAAACAGACACGAATAGTGGTAGATAAAATACGTACTGCATATGTTAGATGGGATAGTGGCGCAGACACACCTGTCATTGCTCAGTTGCTATTCCTAGAAATAGCGATTGATTTCTACTGTCATTTTCCCCTTATAACCTCCTGGACTCTCACTCCGTAAGTCCGGCTTCAAACTCAGCTCTTGTGCTATGGTGCTGCAAAATTGTCCTTTGGTGCACATTGTCAGTTCCTCATAGACCTTCTCCCGAGCGACTTCGAAACCGTTTATTCTCTCCGAAAATAACTAATTTTTCAACATTAGCGTGTAATTCCCGTTTAGGTCCCTCGAGTGTTCCCTCTCACCACAAAATAAAGATCGGAGCATTCCTTGCGTTTAGCGGTTCCCTCAATAAGCTCACAAGGCAAATGACTTGCAATCAGTATTTGACGCTGGAATTTCACGTAACGGCTACAAGATCATAACAAATAGGTGTTACTAAACCTTTCGTTACCAGTAAAATGTCCAACTAGGGCAACGGAAAGTTACACATCCGTTAACGTCTATCTACATTACCCACAGAATCCCCACTCTTATATTCGAAATGCTTTCCCATTAATTACAAAAACTTACAATCAAGCCAACGTTATCCTTACAATTTATCTTTTTATGTCTCGCCAACTGCCATACTTTGTTCTTTCTCGAAGCAACTTGGGGTTGCTCAGATGGTTCACACCTCACGACATCTTCATACAACTAACACACATGAACAAGATTTTCATGAGCAGTCTGCAACTAACATGATGCTCATCGCTCATACATTCATTGACCCTGTCTCAGTAGCACTGATCAGCCTATATACATTGACTCACACGCTGGTTCATCACTTCATACTGTCAATCCACAACACTTAAAGAAGAAGGATGAAAGTAAATACTTACAAAACCTCAGCCGAAGGAAGAAACGAGAAAACTTAAACCGTCTTCTGCCTAGCCAATCCACATTTCGTTTCCCAAAGGTTTCCTCTTACCTCTCAAAAGTTCTACAAGCTTTTAAGTACCTCTGTGGCTGCTTTACAGCATCTATTGAGATGGCTACGTTCCACTTTGGCTTGTCAAAGGTTCATAGTAGTACCCATTCCTACTTTCAAGTGACACACAGGACTCGACCACTACTGCAGTCAAAATGATGGAATGGGCTCCTTCAGTCTGAGTACATTTATTATGCTCAGCTCATCATTAGAGAAAATCTCTGCAACAATTCCCGGCGAAGTGTCACATATAGCACCACTCACTATCTTTGCGTCATTAATATAGTCATTATTTTCATTTATCTTCAGTTTACAGAACTTGCGTAGTGCGTCCTTGTTCCCTGGGAAAAAAATAAATAAATCCCCATCTTCTCCACCACATCAGCACTTCTGGGCAAGTTACATCACAGATTAATCTCTTCAGACTACTGCCACCCAAGTTCAGCCACAGAACACAAGAGAAATCGTCTTCCTTGCGTCAGTCTTCCTATGTGAGTAAAACCACTGATCTCTAATTCACCAACGCTGAGACAACTCGGGTGCACCATGGCCCATAGATGACAGGGATGAACGAAGGCAGCAAATACTTGTCCAGGTGAATAGATGCGCAACTGTTGGGCAAATGACGTCCCAGATGAACCAGAGGGCTAACACCAGTGTCACCTCGACAACCATTCAGCAAACGTTGCTGCTTAGGTGACTCTGCAGTAGGCACTTGGTTCATGCACCCATTCTGACTGCTGCTCGTCGCTGATGAAGGCTGGAATTTGCACTCCAGCACCGCAACTGAAATTTGCACTCCGGTACGGCAAATGGAGGTCCACTGTAACAACAGGTGGCCATTTGAGATTAATGCTCCATTGCACAAATGACTTTGGCGTGTATGGCGTGAAATGTCGGAATCCTATCACCCTGCAATAATAGTCACAACGATCCAGGCCGGAAGGCATTTCCTGCATAATCTCGTCGGTCTGGAAGGCATAATGGATCAACAGAAGTCAGCATCTATCCTTAGTACCATATTCACTTCTGCATACAGTTTGTTTTTCCTCTGCACGATCGCAGCTAACAGCATGGCAAAGCAACCTGTCGCACAACTAGCAGTGTATTTGCATAGTTTGAAAAGCATGAGGATGAATTTATCACACTCCCTTGACCACCAAACTCCAGAGTTAGAAACTCAATCGAGAATGTGTGCGATCATTTCCATCAGGATGTACGTGCCAAGACTTCTCAACCAAGAGTCTTAGTGCATATGACCACGGCACTGGAGTTGCCATTGCTCCAGACCCCGTAGGTACCTTCTAGAGCACCAATGACTCTGTCCCTACACATCTCGCAATGTTCCACACTGCAAAAGGTCGTCATTCATGCCTATGAATCGTGGTTGCATTAATGTGACTAGACAGTGTATAGAAGGTAATATATGCCTTTGAGATATGTCGTGATACCAAAACACCATCAACAGGTGTTCTACTCTGAGTCGTTCCGGCCATTTCTTGCCATGCAGACAATGACTTAACGTACGCGGAGCATCAGACTTGTACATGTTGTTGCGCTACAAACCATATACCTAACCTGGCGCCATTGTGAGTGACGTCTCAATGTCTCCATTTCGCTTTAATCTTCTCGATTTGCTCCGAGCTTCCGTTTTTACATAGCTAATGGTTTCATCATCAAATCCGACTAACTACAATGAGATTGTGAATAAAGTATCTACAATGGGGCAAATTGGCATTCTTAAAACTAGTAGGTCATTGCACACTTTAACAGCGTGAACTATAGCCGTTACTATCGCATGCCTTGATCACGAGGTGAGCGGCCCCATTTTAGAACAAATAAAGATCCTCCTGACGTTAATTCCAGAACTATTGTAGAGTGAGCGCTTCCCGACTCGTAACTGTGTTTGAGAAACCAAAGAAAACAGTTGGTGTCAGAAGCTGCACTAACTTATTAGTATGACTGCATGGTTAGTATTTGAGTGACTGGTCTCAATGTTTGCCTGCGTTTTGGGTGATACTGTGCCGACTCACACATGTCGTAAACTCAATTTTCAAGCTGAAATAAAATATTAAGAAAAAAAAAACAATACAGCAGGTACTGCGGTAAAATTTAAAGATATTGAGTCACGTTGATTTATAATTTGAACAAGTAATTTATTTCTATTGTTCCACAAATAGTCTTCAATATATTCACTAAATACTTAAAATGTAGTTTAGCGGCTTTTATATAAGGGCGGCAGTTAATAACAGAAACTATAGTAAACTTCCTATGTCGCGATAGCAGCACTCGACAGTCTGTTCACAGTTCACAAAATACACTGTTACCTGCTATCCTAAACCACTATATTGCGCTCAACTTGATCGTTTTTGAACGTCGCTACATACATACTTGTCCCCAATCGAGGCTACCAAATCAATACCACCCCCATATTGGCGGTACGTCCGGCTCTTAGCGTCGCTCGGACTCCACTGTCCTCAAAGATGGCAGCCCTATGCACACTCGAAACGACTTCCTAACTCAAAACAATGTTTGACAAAAAAAAACTGTGAATATTCTAAAACTAGACACAAAAACACCTATGATACATTGGAAAATAAGGAAATTTAGGAAATTTTCCGGGCAATAACAATCTTTTTTTTTTTTTCTTTCTTTTGCTACTGCCTTTATCCTGCATTGTGCACAGGGTCTGGAGGGTTAAGTACGGAATTGGCAATTTTAAGGGGTGGCCATTTGCCGTTCATACCGCCTCGGACGGAAGTAGTGTACCCCAGCTGACTGCGTCTAGTGTAAGTCGTGAAATACTGTGAATGTGTTTCAAATGTCTGCAAGTCTTGTAACTGAGCCGGGACGTGGGGACCAGCCCGGTATGCACCTAGTAGGATGTGGAGAACCGCCTAAAAACCAGATCCATGTTTTGCGGCACACCGGCCATCGTCGTTAACCCGCCCGGCGGATTCGATCCGTGACCAGCACGCCTACCCGAGTGCAGGAAGCAGCGCGTTAGCGCTCTCGGCTACCCTGGCGGGTGGGCAATGACAATCTAAAGTTAAATTTTTTGTATCTGCTACCGCTTTTTCACAAATTATGTTCTTGTGTCACGATTTTGCTCTTCGCACATTTTTAATAATAAACATAAAGAAACAAATAAAAATACGTACTTCATTACCCACCTACCACTTTAAACTTGCCCCTAGTTTCGTCTCTCTAAATTTATTTATTACCAAAAGCTCAGTTTCTCTCAGTCCATTCCCATATTCCGACTTCTCATTCAAAAGCAGTACATATTTTGCTTAATCGGCTATGATTGCTAGATGCAGCTCTACTAGCTGTATCTGTAAACATTTTGTTCATACGGGCCAAAGCATTGCTGAGATATTAGCGTCTGAACTTTAATAAATTTACAATTATTAAGACAACAATAACTTCTAAAATATTATATATTTTTGTGGCGCGTCTCGATAATCTAGTTTTACATCAATTTTTCTCCGTCATATAAATTCTTCCAACGGCCAAAACACAGCCACACACGCCCCTGCCAGGCTTCCGCTCGGGTTTTTCCAAGGCCGCGTACACGCTAACCGCTCGTCATGGCTCTGTAGCAACCGCCAGCCACGTGATCTGAGCGGGAAACTGCCGCTCTAAGCTCCCCCCATGTACCCTCATAACCAAGACAAGATCCACATGCTAGATCTAAGACTTCACACGAAATGATCGAAATGCACTAGAAAAACGAATAAAGTGATTTACTCCTTGTAGGTGTTAATAACATCAGAATTTCTGCTTAGAAGCACTTTCTAGCAGAAACGTCAGCACTCTTCGAAGCTAGGAACAGCAGTGTTTCGCCCCAGAACTTAACATATCTCGCTGGATGCTGAGTGTAGAGCAAAAGATCTTGAGGTGGGGCGGTTTCGACCAGTCTGCAACGCCCACTACACAATGCACCCCACTTAGACAATCCGAGTGACTGCAAAAAGCGCAGGATGCTAGCGGCTTACGTGTCTCGAGGAGAGAGGACTTCCTAGTACCCTCTGGAACGTTCTTTACATGACCTCCTCCCCACAAATTGAATGACTAGGCTTTAATAAAGGTGGGAAAATATGTTGCCGCGTTTGTGGCTCGCTGCCCCCCTGTAAAGTTCAAAGAAAGGCTTGTCCCAGTTGTGGCGAAGAAGAAACTAGTAATCGCCTCAAACTCTTTCCAAAGACGGCATGTTACTGATTTTGTGTAAGTTGAAGTGGCTGCGTAAGGAATTGGTATATTGAAAGCAATGAGGCCGCTGACTTCAGTAGTCACATGAGAACACTGAAATTAAATAACTTCTCCATTAGAAATAGTTCCCCAAGAGTAATATGTTTCATAACGATGTGGCCTGTGTTAAGATTAAGTATAAATCCGTAACAGTTCAGAAATGAAATGTACGGAGGACACACGGTACTAATCTTCACATTATGAGAGATACATCGTAGCATCAAGAGTATGAAAGGCACATCAAGTAACATCTATCTTTCAGTGGAGTCATCGTCTTTTCTTGTAGGGATTTTGGTATGTCATAATCCAAGTTATACACCCTAAACCGCTTTTTAGGGTCATGGTGTCAAAGTTGATCAAGGGCAAGTTATTTTTCTGAACTTCTGCTTCCACACTTGGCACTTGCATGGACGTCATCCCTTGTCGTGATGCTCCATCCTTTTGAGACAGTGAAGTCCCTAGCTGATGATTTCTCCTTTTCCTCTCACTGACTGTCGGCTGTCCTTAGTTGGAAGAGTGCATGACAGGAAAAAAGGATAATAGCACGGTGGCTATTTAGATTCAGATTGGTTATTTTACCTTTATCGTTTGGGTTACATTTAACAACATTTAGTATTTTCAAGCTGATATAAATCACAGGTATTTGACCCTTTAAGATTCATCAGGTGTGAACCTTGGTTTCCCTAAATCAGTAAGTTATTTCTGTATGTTTGTGTCCACAATATTTTCTATCTTGCCATTTGTACCAAGTGGCACCTCGGAGTCTGTCTTCCTATTTCAGTTGTAGCAAAATTAGTCCATCCAATCAAGGAAACACAAATGGATGTTTACAACAGTGAGACTGTCGTTACTTTGGAAACTGGAAATTTGCCCGCGCAGCTGGCCGTTACTTCAAATGGTAGGATTACCTGAATGGTAACTCAGTCTTTGCTGGCAGTAACCAGTTCTTGGTTCTGCCCAAATTAGAGCCAGTGATTTGTCCCCTACCAGTCCTGCATAGTCCGTTGCATAATCGAATCCTCCTAATTCTGTTGCACATAGATCTAATAATATTTTCATAATATACATGTTTCACGTATATCATTTTGAAATCTTATTCTACATCTTGATCAAAAGTTTAATTGTGTCTTCACAATGGCAACCTCGACAAACCATCTGCAACAACATTCTCAGATCCTTTAATGTACTTGATCTCAGAGTGAAACTTTTGTAAGTGCATCACCCACCTTGTCAGCTTCCTATGATAATGGCTGCTCTCCTGAAGTTAGGTAACGTCTATATGGTCGAAAAACAGTTTTACTTTGTGTCCTAGTAAAAACGTTTTAGGTTTTGAGAATGACTTGTCTAATGGTAACAATTCCTCTCACTGACTGTGTAAACTTTTTCATGGATTAAAAACATCTTGTTTGTAAATGTTATTTTACATTGTGTAGTTCCTCCATGAACTTGCTTTTGAGAACGTAATTCTGAGTCGAATCGAAAATTACTACTGTCGGTGTGTAAACGGAATGGTAAGCCAAAATCAATACTGTGTATCAAACTGTAGCTGTGTAATTCTTTATTGATTTTCTCAAAAGATTTTTTGGCATTCTTTACAGAATATCAAACAGTGTTCTTTTAAGCAAATTGATGAGACAAAGTATATTTAGACTATCTTCAGTTATGAATTTTCTGTAAACATTATGTAAGCCATTAAGGGAAAAAATAATTCTGATTTGTTTTGGGTGTGACAGTGTTCCATTTTCAGTGATTTCTATGTTGTAACTATTTCATTTCAGATACTGCTTACCACCCTGTTTACATTTTTCTATTTTAGTGTCATTTTATCTTGCTTTGAATTTTTCACATACACGTCTCAAACATTCAATACCAAATTTGCTCTGTTTCAAAATCTCACTCAGTATGCTGTTAAATTAGGTATAACTCCCTACCCAAGTACGTAATCTAACTCTGTAATAGGTTAAGACTAAAAAATACCACAGGATATTGGTAACACCTTCCACCACAAAGGAAAGTCACATCCTTTCTGGACTCTGCTGCTAATGGAACCCGATGAAAACGTAATATTAAATTTATACTGAACATAGCCTGCATGCTTCTGAATTTTTCTAGCAGTGCATCACTGCTCTCAGGGTGATCTGTTTCGCTATACAGAAATTTATTCTAATGTCTAGAATATATATCTCACTCCTGCATACTTCTTCGACTCAACCACAAGCGTATTATTATATGGACTGATACTTCTGTCTAGAATACCTCACATTTTCAGTTTTTGTAGCTCCTTCTCAAGAGCAGCTCTTTTAGCTACAGTTACCCCATATGATTTCATGTCAAATGGTTGATATTGGGTTAATTGTTAAGTACACTGACACCATTCAACTCCCTGTAATGTTGCTAAAAGCAATTCTGTATTCACAGAATAAAAATGTCAACTGATGTTTTTGTTTGTTTGTATGTCCACCTGTTTCAGAGATTTTTGTATCCACAAGTCTCTCACATTCCACTTCATCAGTGTCTAATCTGGGTATATATCTGTCTATTAGGTCTCATTCATTTGAAAATAATATGTGTTCTTATTGCTATGGCAGGTGTCATTTAATTCTATAAAACCAATACTTATAAATTTCCCATTTTTTAATGTTATGAAATGTTTTGGTCTGTATCAATCAAATCCTGCATTACCACTTGTTATCCATTGAAGTGATTCCTCCCTCTGCTTCCTCTGATGTAGTCAAAGTTTTGATCCATGGCTCGTTTGATTGTCGAAAGGGAATGGGTTACCCAGTAGTAGCTTGCTGGGCCTGTCGTAGCTTCACCAGAGCCTCACTGGCCGTCACTTTTTGGAGTTTCTGTGTGGTCTTCACAGCTACCATAGTGGCCTTGGGCACACACAGTCAAGTCTGTACTTCGCCCCTAATTCATGCCACTGTCCTTCTCCCACTATGGTGGAAGAGGGGTTGAACTTGTGGGAGAAAATTAGAAATTCGAAAATAGCTGCCATAGCAACGATCGTGATGTACAAGTCATATCGTCGGTCAGTTTTGACCTGTTCATCAGAATGTTGAACGTGAACAAAGAAAGATCTGAGGAGAATATAAGGATCAGAGATAAACTTTCTACAAGATATCCTAGATAAGACAAGAAGGGATAGGTTAAGGAAAAAATGCAGTACAAAACACCCAGAATATCAAACCCCTTACATTGTTGAGTAATATGTTTGAATTGTTTATCCAGATTCTGTCTATTGTAGTGCACACCTCGGAAGATTTCTGTTCCCATTCTCTTAATGTGGTCAAAGACCAATTGGAAGACCGCAAACCAGGTGGAGAGATCAGGTGAAGCGTGATGTGAATAGAAGAGGGCTCCAGTGGGAGAAGATGCGAACTGATAGACTATTGGAGATAAAAGACATTAGGAACATGTTCTGTGAATGACCATTATAGGCGGTAAAAGTTAGAGGGACAATAAGAAATTAAAGTTTGCAGAGAGGTGATTCAATTCAAGTGACTTAATTGACATGTATGTAACAGATACTAACAACAACTGCCATGTGAGACAATACTTCTTTTGATGGTGGGTGAGTGATTCTGTTATGACACTGTATTCATGCTTCAAAAAGAAAATACACATGTTTTGGTATAATTTTAAAATATAAAAAAAACACAAGTCAATTAAATAAACCCACTGGCACAAGACAACATCCAACACACCATTCCACCATTGTACCCAAAAAATATTAAAACGACAGAAATCTCCCCCCCCCCCCCCACACACACACACATGGAATCCAAAAAAGTACCAAACCCACAGACCACGGTAACAGAAAAAAGCAACATAAAAAAATAAATATATGAAACCCATCCACACGTATCAAAACAAGGCTTGTACTTTCTGCTGACTATTTCCATAAATGCTAGAAATACATAATAACCTTTGGGAATACTCATCCTCCAGCAGTGTTCGTTCAAATGGCCTTGCATCACTGAAATACTTCTCTTCCCTGCTTGACAACAGATTTTACACCCATCCAATACCCCTTGATAGTATTGGTACATGACCGCGTCTTGTAAACTTTAAACTGAATGTTGTGATCTACAACCAAATGCTGATAATACCTGTCACCCAACAACTTGTAGGATGAAAACCAATCCAACATGACTATTGAACCTTCTTCCACATACTCTTCTATTAAAGATGTAAACACTGCCTTCGTACCTTTAAAAAAGAGAAAATAAAAAACAGAGGCGGAGCCCCTCCACGCCCACACCAGCATGATGGCCAGCTCAAAAGATCTACTGGCACCTCTGCATAAGGGTTAGTTTTCACTAAAGTGAGGTGTCGCACGATGTGAGTACTGCAATGTTTACGTACGTCTGGTTAAGGTGAACCATTAATACGTGCTCATCTGGCGATAGATTGGGTCAGAGTCGAATGAAGGGTAGCGGTTTGAAGGGCAGAGGCAAAAAGTGCCAAGGCAAGAGTCGAAGGGGAAAAACCTCTGCGATAGTTAGGTTGGGTGGTAAGAGCAGTAGCGGATGTCTTGCTGCTTGCGACAGGTCGTGCAAGGAAGGATAACATTTGTTAGTAGTGGGTATAATGCATGTCGATACCTTTGACGTTGTGCGGTGGTGTTACTCGGCGGCTGCCGCTGGGCGCCGGTGTTGAGCTCTCGTTCAGCGTCAGCAACCTGCAACAGTTAGGTTAATCATCGTTTTTGTGTCCGATAGGTCATATATTGGATCCACAGTGTAGGGTGATGTTGGCGTATTGTTTGTGCGTCAGTGGGCGAACACGTCGGTGTCCCTGCTGTGGCCTGTTAGTCGGCTCTAATAGCGGCTGGTAATTACCAGTCAGTGCTGCTGATATGCAAGGGCTTGCTGACGTTTGTCGCTTGTTGGTGTATGCTAGTTTACCATATGTGGCTATGCCCTAGCTAGTAGTGTCTTTGGACACTTGTGCTTCCACCTGTGATTGTGATCATATTTTTTTTCTTTCATATGATTTGGAACGGTCTTAAATGCAACATCCTCACAATCCAGTCCAGAAACAACTACTCCAAACACCAAAAACCTAACCACCTCAAGCCCCCTTTCAGACTCTTTCCAAAATGCAACTCGTCTACTTCAACTGTAACCCCTGGCCCTACCAATGATACCCTATATTCTATAAATCTCCTGAAGACTTCTGTACAAAATGAAAACCAGTCAACTACAGTGTCACAAGCAACCCCTCCCTGTTCACGCATGCCAGATTCAGAAGAATACTAATAGAAAAAATAGTAAGTTAACATGTATTGTCTTCTATTGTATTGTATTGTATGTTAACCGGGGACCTAGAAACGACGGAGAGGCTCCGTCCTCGCCGCAGCTGCAGTGGTCCACAGTCCACAATCCCATGACGATTATCGCAGTCCACTTCACCCCTCGGCCGCCCCACACCATCCCATGGTTATTGTGCGGTTCGACCCCAGGTGGACCTCCCAGGGAACGTCTCACACCAGACAAGTGTAACCCCTATGTTTGCGTGGTAGAGTAATGGTGGTGTATGCGCACGTGGAGAACTTGTTTGCGCAGCAATCGTCGACGTAGTGTAACTGAGGCGGAATAAGGTGAACCAGAACGCATTCGCCGAGGCAGATGGAAAACCGCCTAAAAACCATTCACAGACTGGCCGGTTCACCAGACCTCGACACTAATCCATCGGGCGGATTCGTGCCGAGGACCGGGCGCTCCTTCCCGTCTGGAAAGTCGTTCGTTAGACCACACGGCCAACTGGACGGGCAAGTTAACATGACTATTACTTTTTAATTCAGCCTCGATTTTCCAAAGAGGCCCCTCTGCGTTTAAACGTCAATATATTATTTTTATCTACACCTGGACATGTATCATCGGAAGTTCTTGAGGATGGAATGATGGAATCTTTGTCACCATAATTATCTTTGTCACATAATTACCACAAACACTGCACTTGCAAAAATCTGCAATAACGACCAATGATTGTTAAAGTCTTGAAGTAAATTTATGGTCAGTCATTATGTCAAACAGAATTTTCGCTGTGAACGCAATAGACTCATTCGTAATGGGAAGAAGTTGTATGAGAAATCATTGTCTTATAAATCAAGACTACTTTCATCAACAAAAGAAACCGAAAACAAATTACGATATGAAAACAAAACAATGTTCATTGCATTTTTAAAATACGCGCATTATGAAGAAATCCAGAGAAACCATTTAACTACGGTTTGCGACATTAACAAAATAACGTCACACATTACATTATTGGGTGGAATCGAACACTAGAATTGACCCCACAATAACCAGCAGCGTCTTCACCCCTCACTCTTTCAGCATTGTTTGTATACCTGATTACATTTAAATTTTCCTGAATATTCATGGCGTTCACATCTTGCTTACATGGTTCTTTCATTAGGTCTTTAATTCGTAATCGTCATTTAAATTAGTTAGCATTTTAGTTTCTGACAAGTGATAAGTTTCAACCCATTCGTAAAAATTGGTTTTCCAAAAACTTAATACATATGTGGTCATTATCCTTAAATGTATCTATCATAGGGTGTCCATTCGTCCCGTTTTTCCCGGGACAGTCCCGTTTTTTACCAAAATGTCCCGCTGTCCCGAAAGTTTTGTTGGGGACGCTCAAATGTCCCGCTTTTTATGATTCCACTTGGCTAGAGTATTTTACGCTACTGGTTGTTTGACTTGCTATTAACTGCTCAATTATTTACGCTGGGAAGCGTGTGATGACTTTCAGCGTACCCCAAACATGTACCGAACTGTCAACAATCGCAAGTAATTTTAAACGCACTATAGGTTACGAATAACAACGAAGATTCTTCTCTTCTAAATCGATCCACTGAATCCGTCCTTTCCGTCCAGAGATACTCTACGCCACTAATACTTGCTCTCTGGCTTTCATCACCTCACTGTTAATGTTTTGCACTGTGCAATCACTGTTTCATTATGCCAAAACAAAAGTGTAATTTTAACAGTAATATGAAAAGCAAGCTTCCTTTTACCACTGGTAGTGGAGAAGCTGTAGAATGTACGTTGTGCAGATCAAAATTTGCTATTGATCATGGTGTAAGGTCTGACATTGTGAATCACATTAAGAGTAAGAAACATCACATGAGTGATTACATGGAAAGAGCAAACAAATTCGTGAATGACTACTATGTAAACTTAAAATCAGTAGCAGAAATGGATAGGCAGTTGGCAGCAAAAGAAGTTACGTTTGCATACCACAGTGCAATGCATAACCATAGCTTTAAGTCAATGGACTCTACTACAGCTGTTGTTAAAAATCTTTTCAATCCTAAATTCACATGTGAACACACAAAATGTAATGCAGTCATTTCAAATGTTATTGCACCGTATGCAGCTCAGCAGGTTTTAAATGTACTGAAAAGTGCTCGATTCATTTCTGTAATGATTGATACATCGAATCATCTGGATTTGAAGTTGGTTCCTCCCCTTATCAGGTATTTTCACCCTGAAAATGGCATCACGGTGAAAGTGCTTGAATTGCTTAATTTAGCTGGAGAAACTTCAGATTTACTTCAGAATTATCTGCTGGAGGTTTTAAAGAAATACGTTATTGAGGGAAAGGTGATTGTAGTTTCTGCAGACAACACTAACACCAATTTTGGTGGCAAGCAGAGGAAAGGAAAAAAACAGTTTGTTCTATAAACTGCAACAGAACACAGTGAATAATATAGTAGGTGTTGGCTGTCCCGCACTTGTGGTGCACAATTCCTTACAAACTGGCTCAGATTGCCTACCCATCGTCTGCCAATTTATTGTAAACAAAATCTACCAGCATTTCCACATATATACAGTAAGGATTGAATCTCTGAAGTAATTATGTAAGTTTACTGAAACTGTATACAAAACTGTACTTGGGCACAGCAAGACAAGGTGGGTATCTCTGCTACCAGCGTTGGAAAGAATTGTAGAGATATTTCCTGCTTTGAAATCATATTTCATTTCCCTTGATAAGTGTCCTGTTATCCTCAAACAATTCTTTGATAAGCTTGTGTCTATTGCTCTTCTAGATTTTCTTGCTAGCCAGCTAAAACCTTTCTCCACAACAATTAAATGTATTGAGAAACAAGAAATCACAATAGTGGACGTTTATCAAGAAATAATCAAATAATTGGGCAAATTGCAATGTAGAAAATCTGAAAGATTTCCCAGATCCTTTGTACTTGAGACTCTAAGAAAGCTGGAAGAAGAGGGTGAAATTACTGTAGAACAATTTCATATTTATGCTGACATCTTCTATGACTCTTGCACTGAGTATATTAAAGAATGGTGTTTACCATTGCTCACGCCTTTTAAAGCATTTGACTGGGTTAATACTGAAAAGGAGCAGCTACAGTAAAGGATATTCAGGACTGTTGTGTTTTTGTTAAAAGTATTGTACCAAATATTCCTGATGATGAAGACGAACTGTTTGATGAATTTTCATGTGCACGGAACTTCATAAAAAGTGAAGAAGGAGACAAAGAAAGTGTTAGTGCAACGTGGTCTAAAATATTTGCTTATTTCAAAAGTAAAAACATTAACATGAAAAACATGATTCATTTGGTGTTTTGTCTGGCTATTCCTGGGTCATATGCTGCTGTGGAATGTGTGTTTTCGTTAGTGAATCTTTGTGGTCAGATGAAAAAACCAGAATGAAAGTTGAAACAGTGAGGGCCTTGCTCACTGTTAAAACACACTTTAATGGTGTATCGTGTACTGACTTTTATGATACAATTTCAAATGAATATGCCCTTCTTGATAAAGTACATAAAAGTGAAAAGTACAGTGATAGTGTGGTAGAATAATTGTAAAAAGTTATTTGGGGTCATCTGAGTGCACGTTTTAAAGGTAAACTTGTATGTGTATTAAATTAGTCTGTACAATATTTATGTCCCGTTTTTTCTTCATTGTCCCAGGTTTTTCTCTAATTTATTTTAAATGTCCCGTTTTTCAATGAAAATGAAATGGAGACCCTAATCTATCAGCTGAATTGATTGACATGTTTGTTTCCCAACAGAAATAACATTAACAGGATACTTCGCACTTTTAAAGTAGTTGGTGATTATTTAACCCATCCTAATGTTCTACACTGTTGCTGTCGAACTTTTTATCACCCCGTTCATTTGCCCCTAAATTTCAGACCCTCAGTGGAGCAATTCTTACGATTTTCCACTATGGTATCACTGGATTTTTGAGCGTTTTTGCCTCCTTGCGTCATGGTGTCTATGTTAATTTCTGTTTCTGTTGTCAAGGCTTCTAATCCCATTTTTATCTCAATAATTTGTTTGGTGTCCCCCTGCCTGAAAGTATAACCATTATGATTATTATATTTTCCTTATTCATGATTAGCATATCTCCAATTTTGATTTCTCCACTCTGTTGGTAGTTGTAATTGTTGTGATCTTATCTACTCATTTTATCTGTAACTCTAGGTGTATCCAGATATTTTAAAAATGATGCTCTGACCATGTACTAAATTCCATTGAATTGGAAATAACAATTTTCATTTTAAACCATTCGTTTGTGTCATGTTATGAAATGCTTTCTTAAATGATTAATTTATTTATCTCGTTTTTTCAACATCTTTTCAGTCTATCATGTCTTTCCCTGTAATTTGATCCACTCAAAAATACACCTTTTAGACCAGAAATTTGTTAAGAAACTTTTTTCAAAATCTGCATATGATATGCCTACTGAAAAATTTTGATCCATCGATAGAAAAGTTCGCACTTCTAAAATTAAGAAGCTTAATTTTGATACTGTCACGTTAATTTGGTAAGAAATTTTTTTACAATGTTGTACAAAGTCAACCAGAAGGAAACTGTCCTCACGTGAAAAATTTTCACTGGAATATTAGACAATATGGTACATGAGCTACTGAAAAACTTTCTGTTTACTACATCATTACTTACGGCTTCAAGCTTTTTAGGAATCACAGAAATAGAATTTTCCATGTTTGATACATTGGTTCTCTTCAATATTTCATTTGAGTTCATACACATTATGTACAGCGATTTCACCTTTGTGGACTGCACAAATAATCCATGAGTAAATATGTCATTGCTGTTGTCAGCTCATTTCCAGTTCATTTGTTCTCCAACAGGACACCTATCTTTTGTTTAAATCACGTTTCCCACTTTCAACAGTATTTGTATTTTCCTTGATTTTATTTCTGTTACATGTATATCATTTCATTACCGTAGATACGTATATTTATGGCTTAATAGTTTATAACCTTTGTACATGTGTCTGCAGTACCTAATTACAGACCTTGTAAACAACTTTTTTACATATGTTTTCCTAGTTCGTTCTGCCACCGCAACAAATACGAACACAGGTAGATTTATTCAGAAAAGGAAGATGCATAAAAAATTGATATAGTAATTTTCGTTAGTTCATATATTGTCTTCATTCGATGTATTTCGACATCTTTGTTGTTGTTCAGTGTCTAGAGGTATTCTTTTGCTTGCAGGAGGATATTCTGGTGTTCTGTTCAAAATATGTACGCAAAATAATTTGTCTGAGGCATCTAGATTATTTAATTCTTCGTGTTTCGACACATCACTGTATTAACACTGACATAGTATTGAAACCCAGATTTCAACATAACATGCAGAGTATAACAGCTTCCCACCAATCGCAAACAGTAACAGCTTTTCTCAACTAGCTAATTGAGAATAAAAAAGATTGTATGTATGTCAAACAAAGTATTTCACATAACGAATTAATTATTTATCCGTTATCTTTTCTTTGAAATTATTTCAAAAGTTTATAGTTAGGAGTTTTTATTGTTATGACTTCAAATAGGTACAAGAATGAACAAACTAATTTAGAAATAAGTCCGATGTACGACAAATAAACAAGTTATCTGAAAAATAAAAAGAACTCATATTCATCATGTTATTCAAACTATATGGAATGTCTGTTAATTATAATGTTGCGTTTGTTGTTATCGTATAATAACATTATAAAAGATATTTGCTAATACTTTACATAACTGTATCGACAGCTACTACACTTGGCTAAAGATGAGCCGCTAACCATTTTTCATTACAGTTCCCAGTTAAATGCACTTAACTTACCACTGCCTACTGCACCACTGGCTGAAGGCCGGGGTCTAGCAAGACTTACCTGCCTCTTGTCTTCAAAAAGGGCGACGAAGTATGCGCTCTCTTAATATCACAGCTAATAACGGGAATAATATTTACTTTATAGAGGCAAACGTTTCAGACAATATGACAATCAAAATAGGAGCTCCATTTGTTATAGGAAACTATTCACTGAGTATTACGATGGCTTCTTGAAACAAAACACAGAACAAAGCTTCTCCCTCGTTACCTTCGCGCCGCGCGCCAAAGCAGAAACAGATGACAGTCCTGCCACATGTGTCTTACTACACGTTTTTGCGCGGCTCACGACACAGCGACCATCTGCGATTTCAGAGACTCAAACACGAGCCACTAGGGCGTCGGAGACTTACTAGAGGCAAGCTGCAGAGTGGTGTCGTCATTGCAAAAATCAAAGGGATGGCGTAGAGTTGCTGTTGGGATGGGACTGTGCCAACGACATTGCTATGATACTTTATAAATTCCCTGCAGACTTCTCTACAAAATGGAAACCAGTCAACTACAGTGCCAGACGCACGCCTGTTTCATGCATGCCAGATTCAGAAGAATATCATGAAAGACGTTTTCTGGAACTCAAATAGCCCTTGTTGTGACCAGCTTCGCAATATATTTTCAGCTACGTGGTAGTTTACGCCGAATACACACACAGCATTCTCTCTCGAGTGCTCAGTCCAGATGCCTTCTCTCCGAAAAGCAGAAGATGCCCTTACTTATAACTTAGGTTCATGGAGGAGTAACAGTTATTTTTATTATATGCTTTTCGTTTAATATCTACGAAAGCATGTACCGCTATTTGCCGCACCTTCTCTTCAGCCCAGCTCCCCAACTCAAGATAAAGTGCTCGTTATGTCAAAAAAAGTGTTGTACTACTTCGAGCCATTTCCCTGTCCGGAAAAGATAACAGATGGATACATTATTGAAGTACGGAGGTGTCTTTGTGTTAAGGATTTTATAAACAGTCTCCACATTAGTGCAAGAATATCGTCCTGGCCTCCTATGAAACAGAACTCTCGACCGGGAGAATGGTCAGCCCTTGGATACAGTATCTTACATACCTGGTTGTCTCCTTGTCCTATTATATAACTTTTCCTCCCTGTGGAGTTTTGCAACAATAACTAGTAAATCAATTCTTATTAGAGACTATCCTTTCTGCTTCAAATCCTCCGGCATGATCCTGCTGTAAAATTAGACATTCTGCAGGTTTCTCTTCAGGACAGTGTACTGGTGTAATAGAAGGTTGAGCCCAGGGCCCTGTGCACAAGGGTCATTCCATAAGTAACGCCAGATTTTTTTTTCTTAGAACATATTTATTGTTAAGAGTGAGAATTTGGTGGCAATATACATCAACATATCTTGTCCATGTCCTATCTTTCTCCATAGTCTCCTTCACATTCTATGGTTGTACGCCGACGTTGTGGAAGACCATGTATTCCCTGCCGGTACGAGCTCTTGTCCTGTAGGCGTAGCCATGTTTTCACTGCATGAATGACACTCTCCTCATCTTCAAAATGTATTCCCCATAGAGAATCAGTAAGCGGCTCAAAGAGACGGCAATCCGAAGATGGGAGGTCTGAACTGTAGGGTGAATGAGGCAATGATGTCCATCGCATTTGGCGATGTGTTCCTGGGTTCTCAGACTTGTGTGTGGGCGTTTATTATCGTGTTGGAGCAAGATTTCTGCTGGATTGTGCCTGATCGAACACGTCGGAAACGGGTCTTCAGTTTATTCAGGGTCTTCAGTATGCCTATGAATTGATGGTTTACTCTCTTGGCATCACATACTCGAGAATGTTGCCATCAGGATCGCGGAAGACTGTCACCGTGACGTTTCCGGCAGGGGGAGTTGTCTTGAATTTCTTCTTTTGTAATGAATGAGGATGATACAACTCCATGGACTGCCTTTTTGTTCCCGGCGCAAAATGGTGCACCCGACTGTGTCCTCCGTAACGATCCGTGACAGAGGCCTCTCCGTCGGCCTCATAATGCTCCAACAATTCATATGAAATGGCCTTTCTTTGAATCTTGTGGTCCACTGTTTGCATTCATGGAACCCATCGTGAGCACCTCTTTGAATATCCAAGAGAGTCAGTAATTGCAGACGCACTTCCAATGCTGACCGACAACTTTAGACAACTGTAGAGTTGTGGTAGGCCGGTCGTCATGAATAATGGCATCCGCACGGTTCAGCATTTCTGCAGCAGTGGCTGTGACAGGACGTCCCGAGCGTGGCTGATCATGGAGTTGTGTTTCTGCGTTTCCTGAGGCTGTAACTTCTTTTACCCATCGCCCAGCTGTACTCCTACCAACTGCAGCACAAAAACGTTTATGGATGTTCCTTTTCTGCACACAAGAATTTAATAAAAGCACGCTGCGAGTCGTATGTAGACGTCATTTTTACGATATACTGCGGCTTTGCTATCTCCAGAACGGTTCGAAACTTCACCGCCACGCAGAAAAAACATCAAATGTGAAGCATCAACGAGGTTTCTGTGTAATTTATTTATTTATTTATTTATTTATTTATTTTTTTGTGGGGCATTACTTATTGAACGACCGTCGTAGGACTGTAGGAACCACTGGGTATCGGCGTAAATAGCCGGTGTTTCAAACAGTTGAACGAGAAATCCAAACAAAAAGAAATACACTGGCATTGTGTGATAGATATTCCAGGAGTCAAAATCTAAATGGTGTATGATACTGAGGAATCAGTTAGGTTTCGTGCCAGGCTCAGAGAAGTGTAGGTGCCATTTCATTAACAAGGTCTCACCTAGTATCATGGTCTTGTTCTTGTTGTACGTTTCTTCTGCATTTGTCTGTCATTTTCAAGGGGTCGGCATGCATCTACATCTACATGGATAATCCGCAAGCCACCATACGGTGCGTGGCGGAAATTAGCCTGTACCACTAGTAGCTCCTCTTCCTGTCACGGCCACATTACTCCCAGGAGGTGGATGTATATCGTAACTGTCTCTGTATAGTGTCAGCCATGTGAAAATGTGCGAATGTTTTTCTAAATTCTTGCAAATCCTTAACTGAGATAAGACTTGGAAAGGAGTCTGGTATTTACCACATTGGGTGTGGGGAACTTTCTAAAAACCACATCCAGTCTGGGTAAAACCCCAGCCCTAATCATTAATCTCCCAGAAAGATTCAGTCCAGAATCCGGCGCACATGCTCGAATCCTGGAAATGGTGCGTTAACACATGTGGCAGTCCATGCCCGTGTCTAGTGTCAATGTCTGTTGTGGGAAATATCTAATATACCTGTTGTCTTGGGTATGGGAATCTCAGTAGCTCAAAAGTATAATCTCATTTCGAGGACCATCATAGTAAAGCGAAGATTTTTATCTACGCCTCTTTTGTGTGGATAACAAAGATTCCCAATATTTGGCATAGTTTGGGACGCCACCATATCACAAATCTCCATGAATGTCGGGGTAATTCTTCTAAAAATGAATTCTGACACCCTTCTGCTAGTGGTAGTATTGGCTGAGTGGTCACTTAACGTTTGCAGGCTCGTAGTTCAGCTAGTGATTATTCGTCTAATAATTTTGTATAGATCGCTATGTAATCACACTTGAATTCCTTCCTAATCTGTAATATACTCAACTGGTGAAGGACGTGCTCTGAGAAGCATATATTAGACTTTTCCTAATATATCAGAGTGTTAGTTTTCGCTTGTTCACGGCGCATTGCTTCACTAATGGAAGTGACGTCAAATGTCTGTGCATCAAGGAGATACAAAATAGTCTTTTCTAAACAATAATGTTTTCAGAACACAAGACACATCGGGAACATGTCTTCCTTTGCCAGAAAATGTTCGCTTTGTGACACCCTTCTTTCTCGCTCACAGCTGAATGTTCCCAGCTCATATAGGTCCGATGTACTTCTGTGTTTCCTTAAAACCCGGTGAAAATCCCACTTCAAAATGAAAACTATTTGTAGAGTCCCTGATTTTCTCTGGTTATACGAGATCTGCATCCCTTAACTGTGCTCAGGATACCATTTTCTTCCTTGAACATGCCAAAAATAACATGTTAAATCACTTGTTGGGCCCCTTGTTCTCTGAATAAGCCATACATAGGATACCTATAATATCACACTTTTTTGGAGGAGTCAATACCGCACTGGGACTATATCCATCATTATCTTATGTGTTCAAACCAATAAGTTCCATTTCTTTCTGTTATCTTAACAACAGTAATCCATTACAGCAGGTCAGATTCTCCAATTAGTCACACTAGTAATGCCTGGTTGGTTAAGTATTTTGTAAACGGTCCACACTTTCATGCATGAATATCGTCTTGGCCTCCTGGGAAGCAGGACTCTCGACCAGGAGAATGGTCAGCAACTGGCAACAGAAACTTCCACACCTGGTTGTCACCTTGTCCAGTAATATAACTTCTTCTCCCTGCGTATTCTCGTAAACCATTTGATATTAGAAGACTATCATTTCCGCTTCAAACCTTCAAAACCTCCTCCATGATCGTACCATAAAATGTGTCATTCTGCTGGTGTTTCTTCAGGACAGTGTACTGGTGTTACTAAAAGACTGAGATAGGAAGCCCAGGCCACTATGTACGAGGATCATTCAATAAGTAACGCCCGATTTTTTTTCTAGGAACGTATTTGTCGTTAAGAGTGGAAATTCGGTGGCAATATACATCAACATGTCCATGTCATATTTTTCTACATAGCGTCGTTCACGTTCTATGGTCGTACGCCGACGTTGTGGAAGAGCATGTATTCCCTGCTGGTAAGACCTCTTGACCTGTAGTCGTAGCCATGTTTTCATGGCATGAATGACACTCTCGTCATCTTCAAAGAGTGAAGTCCGAGGATGGGAGGTCTGAAATGTAGAGTGGATGAGGCGATGATGTCCATCCCATTTGGCGATGTGTTCCTGGGTTCCCAGGTTTGTAAGTGGGCGTGCATTATCGTGTTGGAGCAAGATTTTTGCTGGATTGTTCCCGGATCTAACACGTCGGAAACGGGTCTTCAGTTTCTTTAGGGTCTTCACTATGCCTCTGAATTGATGGTTGAACCTCTTGGCATCACATCCTCGAGGATGATGCCATCACAATCCGAGAAGACTGTCACTATGACTTTCACGGCAGAGGGGGTTGTCCTAATGACTTGGTGTTTCAAACAGCTGATACAATATTTCAAAGAAAAATTAGTGTAGTTGGTTTATGTGACTGGAATTTGAAAAGCACTGGGGAAGCCATTAGGATTAGCAACATTGATTGGAACCGCTTTACTGACTCAATCACATCTAATAGCATGGTTCTCTTTTTTTCGCTTGTTTCCCACATGTATATGAGATTGGCGTGTTTTGGAAGCAGGTCCACCAGACGCATTTAATGTCGCCACCCCATTATCCCTCCAGGACGGAGATGTGTACCGCAACTGTCTGTGTATAGTGTTACTTTTGTGATAGTCTGTGAATGTTTATCTGAATGTTTTCGAAACTTGTAGCTCACTCATCACTTAGCTACTAGTCTGGCATTGAGCAATTGATAATTGGGAAAACACCTAAAAACAACATCCACGCTGGCTAGCGAACTGTTTCTCGTCGTTAATCTGGCACTCGTATTCAGTCCAGGACGAGTTAGTTGTTTGTCCTCGTAAAAGCCATTTATCGTTCCCCACATAAACGCAGTCCAAGTTTTTCCAAATTTTTAATGTTTTGCAATCGTTATGAAAGGGCACTCAGGAATATACATTAAGCTTTTTTCAAACATATGTAAGGAATAGGCTTTTCGGCGTATCGCCTCTCTTCACCCTAGGTGGCACTGTACGCTGGTGCATCATAAAGACATAATTTTTTTCTTTCCAAGCAAGAACATGTCTTAACTTTTCCCAAAATCACCTCTTACCCACTGTTGAATATTCTCAGTATATAGAGATACTGTGTACTTTTAACCTGAAGAAAAATTCCACTCTCAAATGAAGGTTTGGGACGTCACCATATCGCATATCTCCTTGACTGTCTTGGTAGTTTTTATTGGTATCTCTTTTAACCCTTCCTGCATGTGGTAGGGTCCTCTGTGTGCTTACTTAACCTTTGCTGGCAACACATAGCTCGTAATTCTGAAGACGTATATTTTTTTCTTTCCAAGCAAGAACATGTCTTGCTTTTTCTAAAATTGACTCTTTGTAGTATCCTTTTTTCTTACACATTGTTGAATATTCCCAGTATTTAGAGATACTGTGTATTTCAAACCTGAAGAAAAATCCCACTCTCAAATGAAGCTTATTACAGATTACCCTGATTTTTCTATTTGTATAAGTTCTACATCTTGTAACTGAGCCCGGGATACCCATTTCTGCTTTGGAGATATCAAAAATAGATTATTATGTCACTTGTATGGTTTCTTGTTAACTGAATGCCCCATACATACGATATCTGTGATCATAAACCTTGTCCAGCGATATACCTCTTTCATCCCTGTAGACTATTCAACCAGAACTAATTAACCTATAGATATTACAGAATATGCATTCCGTCTCAAGCCCTCAAACCCTCTGGCGAAATGATAACTTTTCGTATTCTGCTGGTGTATCATCTGGGTGATCTATGAGTCCTTTTGGAGGGTTGAGACTGAAAACCAAGGCAACAGTGTAGAACTCAAAGAACCAATGCATGTTGGTTTAATGACCTGGTGTTTCAAACAGTTGATACAGAATTTCAAAGAGAAATAAGGGTATTTGGTTCATGTGACTGGAATTTCAGAGGCAAAATGTATATTGTATATCGCACTTAGGATGCTTTTAGTATTAGAACCATCGATTAGAACCACATTATTGACTCAATCACATCTAATAGCATGGTTCTTTTTTTTTCGCTTGTGTTCCACCTGTACACGAGATCAGCATGTTTAGGAAGTAGGTCCACCGGACGCTTTTAATGTCGCCATCCCATTATCCCTCCAGGATGGAGGTGTATACCCCAACTGTCTGTGTATAGTGTTAGCTTTGTGAAATTCTGTGAATGTTTGTCTAAATGGTTTCGAAGCTGGTAACTCACACATCACTTAGCTACTACTCTGATAGTCAGCAATTGTTAATTGGGAAACCGCCTAAAAACCACATCCAGGGTGGCTGGCACACTGTTTCTCGTCGTTAACCTGGTAACCGGGTTCAGTCCATGGTGGATGCCCCATCCCAGGTCCCAGAAGCGATGCCGTAACACACGGCTATGCAGGCTGGTATCTTTTATCATTTTCAGCTCCCGAAAACACCTAATATGTTTTCTTTGCTGTGCTACGCTCTGTTGTGCAGAAGTACAATCTCATCTATAGTACCATCATTGCAAAGAGTCAGCCTTTCTTTCCTCTCCCAATATTCTGTGGAAAACAGTGATATTCGGCATGGTTTGGGACGTCACCATATAGCATATCTCCTTGACTGTCTTGGTGGTTTTTATTGGTATCTCTTTTAACCCTTCATGCATGTGGTAGGGTCCTCTGTGTGCTTACTTAACCTTTGGCAATACATAGCTCGTAATTCTGAAGGATGTCGAGCTAGTTGTTTGCCCTCGTAACAGCTTTATATCGTTCTCTACATAATCACAGTAAATTTGTTTCCTAATTTCTAACATAATCCAATCGTTGAAAAAGATTTGTCAGGAGTATACATTACGACGTTTCTTAATGTCTGTATAAGGAATAGGCTTATTCCTGCGTATCTCCTCTCTTTACCCTAGGTGGCGCTGTGAGCCGGTGCATTAGAGAGACGTATATTTTTTTCTTTCCAAGCAAGAACATGTCTTGCTTTTTCTAAAATTAACTCTTTGTAGTATCCTTTTTTCTTACCCATTGTTGAATATTCCCGGTATATAGAGATACTGTATACTTTAAACCTGAAGAAAAATCCCACTCTCAAATGAAGTTTATTACAGATTACCCTAATTTTTCTATTTGTATAAGTTCTACATCTTGTAACTGAGCCCGGGATACCCAATTCTGCTTTGGACATAATAAAAATAGATTATTATGTCACTTGTATGGTTTCTTGTTAACTGAATGCCCCATACATACGATATCTGTGATCATAAACCTTGTCCAGCGATATACCTCTTTCATCCCTGTAGACTGTTCAACCAGAACTAATTAACCTATAGATATTACAGAATATGCTTTCCGTCTCAAGCCCTCAAACCCTCTGGCGAAATGATAACTTTTCGTATTCTGCTGGTGTATCATCTGGGTGATCTATGAGTCCTTTTGGAGGGTTGAGACTGAAAACCAAGGCCACAGTGTAGAACTCAAAGAACCAATGCATGTTGGTTTAATGACCTGGTGTTTCAAACAGTTGATACAGAATTTCAAAGAGAAATAAGGGTATTTGGTTCATGTGACTGGATTTTCAGAGGCAAAACGTACATTGTATATTACACGTAGGAAGCTTTTAGTATTAGAACCATCGATTAGAACCACATTATTGACTCAATCACATCTAATAGCATGGTTCTTTTTTTTTCGCTTGTGCTCCACCTGGACACGAGATCGGCATGTTTAGGAAGTAGGTCCACCAGACGCCTTTAATGTCGCCATCCCATTATCCCTCCAGGATGGAGGTGTATACCGCAACTGTCTGTGTATAGTGTTAGCTTTGTGAAATTCTGTGAATGTTTGTCTAAATGGTTTCGAAGCTGATAACTCACACATCACTTAGCTACTATTCTGATAGTCAGCAATTGTTAATTGGGAAACCGCCTAAAAACCACATCCAGGGTGGCTGGCACTCTGTTTCTCGTCGTTAACCTGGTAACCGGATTCAGTCCATGGTGGATGCCCCATCCCAGGTCCCAGAAGCGATGCCGTAACACACACGGCAATGCAGGCTGGTATCTTTTATCATTGTCTGGTCTGGAAAACGCCTAATATGTTTTCTTTGCTGTGCTACGCTCAGTTGTGCAGAAGTACAATCGCATCTCTAGTATCATCATTGCAAAGAGTCAGCCTTTCTTTGCTCTCCCTATATTCTGTGGATAACAGTGATATTCGCATGGTTTGGGACGTCACCATTTCGCATATCTCCTTGACTGTCTTGGTAGTTTTTATTGGTATCTCTTTTAACCCTTCCTGCATGTGGTAGGGTCTTCTGTGTGCTTACTTAACCTTTGGCAATACATAGCTCGTAATTCTGAAGGAGGTCGAGCTAGCTGTTTGCCCTCGTAACAGCTTTGTATCGTTCTCTACATAATCACAGTAAAATTGTTTCCTAAATTCTAACATAATCCAATCGTTAAAAACGATTTCTCAGGAGTATGCATTACGACGTTTCTTAATGTCTATATAAGGAATAGGCTTATTCATGCGTATCTCCTCTCTTTACCCTAGTTGGCGCTGTGAGCCGGTGCATCAGAGAGACGTATACTTTAAACCTGAAAAAATCCCACTCTCAAATGAAGCTTATTACAGATTACCCTCATTTTTCTATTTGTATAAATTCTACATCTTGTAACTGAGCCCGGGATACCCATTTCAGCTTTGGACATAACAAAAAAAGATTATTATATCACTTGTATGGTTTCTTGTTAACTGAATGCCCCATACATATGATATCTGTGATCATAAACCTTGTCCAGCGATATACCTCTTTCATCCCTGTAGACTGTTCAATCAGAACTAATTAACCTATAGATATTACAGAATGTGCTTTCCGTCTGAAGCCCTCAAACCCTCTGGCGTAATGATAACTTTTCGTATTCTGCTGGTGTTTCATCTGGGTGATCTATGAGTCCTTTTGGAGGGTTGAGACTGAAAACCAAGGCCACAGTGTAGGACTCAAAGAACCAATGCATGTTGGTTTAATGACCTGGTGTTTCAAACAGTTAATACAGAATTTCAAAGAGAAATATGGCTATTTGGTTCATGTGACTGGAATTTCAGAGGCAAAATGTATATTGTATTTCGCACATAGGAAGCTTTTAGTATTAGAACCATCGATTAGAACCACATTATTGACTCATTCACATCTAATAGCATGGTTCTTTTTCTTCGCTTGTGTTCCACCTGTACACGAGATCGGCATGTTTAGGAAGTAGGTCCACCAGACGCCTTTAATGTCGCCACCCCATTATCCCTCCAGGATGGAGGTGTATACCCCAACTGTCTGTGTATAGTGTTAGCTTCGTGAAATTCTGTGAATGTTTGTCTACACTTTTTCGAAGCTTGTAACTCACACATCACTTAGCTACTATTCTGATATTCAGCAATTGTTAATTGGGAAACCGCCTAAAAACCACATCCAGGCTGGCTGGCACACTGTTTCTCGTCGTTAACCTGGTAACCGGGTTCAGTCCATGGTGGATGCCCCATCCCAGGTCCCAGAAGCGATGCCGTAACACACACGGCAATGCAGGCTGGTATCTTTTATCATTGTCTGGTCTGGAAAACGCCTAATATGTTTTCTTTGCTGTGCTACTCTCATTTGTGCAGAAGTACAATCGCATCTCTAGTACCATCATTGCAAAGAGTCAGCCTTTCTTTGCTCTCCCTATATTCTGTGGATAACAGTGATATTCGCATGGTTTGGGACGTCACCATTTCGCATATCTCCTTGACTGTCTTGGTAGTTTTTATTGGTATCTCTTTTAACCCTTCCTGCATGTGGTAGGGTCCTCTGTGTGCTTACTTAACCTTTGGCAATACATAGCTCGTAATTCTGAAGGAGGTCGAGCTAGCTGTTTGCCCTCGTAACAGCTTGGTATCGTTCTCTACATAATCACAGTAAAATTGTTTCCTACATTCTAACATAATCCAATCGTTAAAAACGATTTCTCAGGAGTATACATTACGACGTTTCTTAATGTCTGTATAAGGAATAGGCTTATTCGTGCGTATCTCCTCTCTTTACCCTTGGTGGCGCTGTGAGCCGGTGCATCAGAGAGACGTATATTTTTTTCTTTCCAAGCAAGAACATGTCTTGCTTTTTCTAAAATTAACTCTTTGTAGTATCCTTTTTTCTTACCCATTGTTGAATATTCCCAGTATATAGAGATACTGTATACTTTAAACCTGAAAAAATCCCACTCTCAAATGAAGCTTATTACAGATTACCCTCATTTTTCTATTTGTATAAATTCTACATCTTGTAACTGAGCCCGGGATACCCATTTCAGCTTTGGACATAACAAAAAAAGATTATTATATCACTTGTATGGTTTCTTGTTAACTGAATGCCCCATACATATGATATCTGTGATCATAAACCTTGTCCAGCGATATACCTCTTTCATCCCTGTAGACTGTTCAATCAGAACTAATTAACCTATAGATATTACAGAATGTGCTTTCCGTCTCAAGCCCTCAAACCCTCTGGCGTAATGATAACTTTTCGTATTCTGCTGGTGTTTCATCTGGGTGATCTATGAGTCCTTTTGGAGGGTTGAGACTGACAACCAAGGCCACAGTGTAGAACTCTAAGAACCTATGCATGTTGGTTTAATGACCTGGTGTTTCAAACAGTTGATACAGAATTTCAAAGAGAAATAAGGGTATTTGGTTCATGTGACTGGAATTTCAGAGGCAAAATGTATATTGTATATCGCACTTAGGAAGCTTTTAGTATTAGAACCATCGATTAGAACCACATTATTGACTCAATCACATCTAATAGCATGGTTCTTTTTCTTCGCTTGTGTTCCACCTGTACACGAGATCGGCATGTTTAGGAAGTAGGTCCACCAGACGCCTTTAATGTCGCCACCCTATTATCCCTCCAGGATGGAGGTGTATACCCCAACTGTCTGTGTATAGTGTTAGCTTCGTGAAATTCTGTGAATGTTTGTCTACACTTTTTCGAAGCTTGTAACTCACACATCACTTAGCTACTATTCTGATATTCAGCAATTGTTAATTGGGAAACCGCCTAAAAACCACATCCAGGGTGGCTGGCACACTGTTTCTCGTCGTTAACCTGGTAACCGGGTTCAGTCCATGGTGGATGCCCCATCCCAGGTCCCAGAAGCGATGCCGTAACACACGGCTATGCAGGCTGGTATCTTTTATCATTGTCTGGTCTGGAAAACCTTTAATATGTTTTCTTTGCTGTGCTACGCTCTGTTGTGCAGAAGTACAATCTCATCTCAAGTACCATCATTGCAAAGAGTCAGCCTTTCTTTCCTCTCCCAATATTCTTTGGAAAACAGTGATATTCGGCATGGTTTGTGACGTCACCATATAGCATATCTCCTTGACTGTCTTGGTGGTTTTTATTGGTATCTCTTTTAACCCTTCCTGCATGTGGTAGGGTCCTCTGTGTGCTTACTTAACCTTTGGCAATACATAGCTCGTAATTCTGAAGGATGACGAGCTAGTTGTTTGCCCTCGTAACAGCTTTATATCGTTCTCTACATAATCACAGTAAATTTGTTTCCTAATTTCTAACATAATCCAATCGTTGAAAAAGATTTGTCAGGAGTATACATTACGAAGTTTCTTAATGTCTATAAGGAATAGGCTTATTCGTGCGTATCTCCTCTCTTTACCCTAGGTGGCGCTGTGAGCCGGTGCATCAGAGAGACGTATATTTCTTTCTTTCCAAGCAAGAACATGTCTTGCTTTTTCTAAAATTAACTCTTTGTAGTATCCTTTTTTCTTACCCATTGTTGAATATTCCCAGTATATAGAGATACTGTATACTTTAAACCTGAAGAAAAATCCCACTCTCAAATGAAGCTTATTACAGATTACCCTGATTTTTCTATTTGTATAAGTTCTACATCTTGTAACTGAGCCCGGGATACCCATTTCTGCTTTGGACATAACAAAAATAGATTATTATGTCACTTGTATGGTTTCTTGTTAACTGAATGCCCCATACATACGATATCTCTGATCATAAACCTTGTCCAGCGATATACCTCTTTCACCCCTGTAGACTGTTCAACCAGAACTAATTAACCTATAGATATTACAGAATATGCTTTCCGTCTCAAGCCCTCAAACCCTCTGGCGAAATGATAACTTTTCGTATTCTGCTGGTGCATCATCAGGGTGATCTATGAGTCCTTTTGGAGGGTTGAGACTGAAAACCAAGGCAACAGTGTTGAACTCAAAGAACCAATGCATGTTGGTTTAATGACCTGGTGTTTCAAACAGTTGATACAGAATTTCAAAGAGAAATAAGGGTATTTGGTTCATGTGACTGAAATTTCAGAGGCAAAATGTATATTGTATATCGCACTTAGGAAGCTTTTAGTATTAGAACCATCGATTAGAACCACATTATTGACTCAATCACATCTAATAGCATGGTTCTTTTTTTTTCGCTTGTGTTCCACCTGTACACGAGATCAGCATGTTTAGGTAGTAGGTCCACCAGACGCCTTTAATGTCGGCATCCCATTATCCCTCCAGGATGGAGGTGTATACCCCAACTGTCTGTGTATAGTGTTAGCTTTGTGAAATTCTGTGAATGTTTGTCTAAATGGTTTCGAAGCTGGTAACTCACACATCACTTAGCTACTATTCTGATAGTCAGCAATTGTTAATTGGGAAACCGCCTAAAAACCACATCCAGGGTGGCTGGCACACTGTTTCTCGTCGTTAACCTGGTAACCGGGTTCAGTCCATGGTGGATGCCCCATCCCAGGTCCCAGAAGCGATGCCGTAACACACGGCTATGCAGGCTGGTATCATTTATCGTTGTCTGCTCTGGAAAACACCTAATATGTTTTCTATGCTGTGCTACGCTCTGTTGTGCAGAAGTACAGTCTCATTTCTAGTACCATCATGGCGAAGAGACAGCCTTTCTTTGCTCTCCCTATATTCTGTGGAAAACAGTGATATTCGCATGGTTTGGGACGTCACCACATCGCATATCTCCTTGACTGTCTTGGTAGTTTTTATTGGTATCTCTTTTAACCCTTCCTGCATGTGGTAGGGTCCTCTGTGTGCTTACTTAACCTTTGGCAATACATAGCTCGTAATTCTGAAGGAGGTCGAGCTAGTTGTTTGCCCTCATAACAGCTTTGTATCGTTCTCTACATAATCACAGTAAAATTGTTTCCTAATTTCTAACATAATCCAATCGTTGAAAAAGATTTGTCAGGAGTATACATTACGAAGTTTCTTAATGTCTATAAGGAATAGGCTTATTCGTGCGTATCTCCTCTCTTTACCCTAGGTGGCGCTGTGAGCCGGTGCATCAGAGAGACGTATATTTTTTTCTTTCCAAGCAAGAACATGTCTTGCTTTTTTTAAAATTAACTCTTTGTAGTATCCTTTTTTCTTACCCATTGTTGAATATTCCCAGTATATAGAGATACTGTGTACTTTAAACCTGAAGAAAAATCCCACTCTCAAGTGAAGCTTATTACAGATTACCCTGATTTTTCTATTGTATAAGTTCTACATCTTGTAACTGGGCCCGGGATACCCATTTCTGCTTTGGACATAACAAAAGTAGATTATTATGTCACTTGTATGGTTTCTTGTTAACTGTATGCCCCATACGTTCGATATCTGTGATCATAAACCTTGTCCAGCGATATACCTCTTTCATCCCTGTGGACTATTCAACCAGAACTAATTAACCTATAGATATTACAGAATATGCTTTCCGTCTCAAGCCCTCAATCCCTCTGGCGTAATGATAACTTTTCGTATTCTGCTGGTGTTTCATCTGGGTGATCTATGAGTCCTTTTGGAGGGTTGAGACTGAAAACCAAGGCCACAGTGTAGGACTCAAAGAACCAATGCATGTTGGTTTAATGACCTGGTGTTTCAAACAGTTGATACAGAATTTCAAAGAGATATAAGGGTATTTGGTTCATGTGACTGGAATTTCAGAGGCAAAATTTATATTGTATTTCGCACTTAGGAAGCTTTTAGTATTAGAACCATCGATTAGAACCACATTATAGACTCAATCACATCTAATACCATGGTTCTTTTTTTTCGCTTGTGTTCCACCTGTACACGAGATCGGCATGTTTAGGAAGTAGGTCCACCAGACGCCTTTAATGTCGCCACCCCATTATCCCTCCAGGATGGAGGTGTATACCCCAACTGTCTGTGTATAGTGTTAGCTTCGTGAAATTCTGTGAATGTTTGTGTACACTTTTTCGCAGCTTGTAACTCACACATCACTTAGCTACTATTCAGATATTCAGCAATTGTTAATTGGGAAACCGCCTATAAACCACATCCAGGGTGGCTGGCACACTGTTTCTCGTCGTTAACCTGGTAACCGGATTCAGTCCGAGGTGGATGCCCCATCCCAGGTCCCAGAAGCGATGCCGTAACACACACGGCTATGCAGGATGGTATCTTTTATCATTGTTTGGTCCGGAAAACCCCTAATATGTTTTCTTTGCTGTGCTACGCTCAGTTGTGCAGAAATACAATCGCATCTCTAGAGCCATCATTGCAAAGAGTCAGCCTTTCTTTGCTCTCCCTATATTCTGTGGAAAACAGTGATATTCGCATGGTTTGGAACGTCACCATGTCGCATATGTCCTTGACTGTCTTGGTAGTTTTTATTGGTATCTCTTTTAACCCTTCCTGCATGTGATAATGTCCTCTGTGTGCTTACTTAACCTTTGGCAATACATAGCTCGTAATACTGAAGGAGGTCGAGCTAGTTGTTTGCCCTCATAACAGCATTGTATCGTTCTCTACATTATCACAGTAAAATTGTTTCCTAAATTCTAACATAATCCAATCGTTAAAAAACATTTCTCAGGAGTATACATTACGACGTTTCTTAATGTCTATATAAGGAATAGGCTTATTCGTGCGTATCTCCTCTCTTTACCCTAGGTGGCGCTGTGAGCCGGTGCATCAGAGAGACGTATATTTTTTTCTTTCCAAGCAAGAACATGTCTTGCTTTTTCTAAAATTAACTCTTTGTATTATCCTTTTTTCTTACCCATTGTTGAATATTCCCAGTATATAGAGATACTGTATACTTTAAACCTGAAGAAAAATCCCACTCTCAAATGAAGCTTATTACAGATTACCCTGATTTTTCTATTTGTATAAGTTCTACATCTTGCAACTGAGCCCGGGACACCCATTTCTGCTTTGGACATAACAAAAATAGATTATTATGTCACTTGTATGGTTTCTTGTTAACTGAATGCCCCATACATACGATATCTCTGATCATAAACCTTGTCCAGCGATATACCTCTTTCACCCCTGTAGACTGTTCAACCAGAACTAATTAACCTATAGATATTACAGAATATGCTTTCCGTCTCAAGCCCTCAAACCCTCTGGCGTAATGATAACTTTTCGTATGCTGCTGGTGTATCATCTGGGTGATCTATGAGTCCTTTTGAAGGGTTGAGACTGAAAACCAAGGCCACAGTGTAGAACTCAAAGAACCAATGCATGTTGGTTTAATGACCTGGTGTTTCAAACAGTTGATACAGAATTTCATAGAGAAATAAGGGTATTTGGTTCATGTGACTGGAATTTCAGAGGCAAAATGTATATTGTATTTCGCACTTAGGAAGCTTTTAGTATTAGAACCATCGATTAGAACCCCATTATTGACTCAATCACATCTAATAGCATGGTTCTTTTTTTTCGCTTGTGTTCCACCTGCACACGAGATCGGCATGTTTAGGAAGTAGGTCCACCAGACGCCTTTAATGTCGCCATCCCATTATCCCTCCAGGATGGAGATGTATACACCAACTGTCTGTGTATAGTGTTAGCTTCGTGAAATTCTGTGAATGTTTGTCTACATTTTTTCGAAGCTTATAACTCACACATCACTTACCTACTATTCTGTTATTCAGCAATTGTTAATTGGGAAACCGCCTAAAAACCACAACCAGGCTGGCTGGCACACTGTTTCTCGTCGTTAACCTGGTAACCGGGTTCAGTCCATGGTGGATGCCCCATCCCAGGTCCCAGAAGCGATGCCGTAACACACGGCTATGCAGGCTGGTATCATTTATCGTTGTCTGCTCTGGAAAACACCTAATATGTTTTCTTTCCTGTGCTACGCTCTGTTGTGCAGAAGTACAGTCTCATTTCTAGTACCATCATGGCGAAGAGTCAGCCTTTCTTTGCTCTCCCTATATTCTGTGGAAAACAGTGATATTCGCATGGTTTGGGACGTCACCACATCGCATATCTCCTTGACTGTCTTGGTAGTTTTTATTGGTATCTCTTTTAACCCTTCCTGCATGTGGTAGGGTCCTCTGTGTGCTTACTTAACCTTTGGCAATACATAGCTCGTAATTCTGAAGGAGGTCGAGCTAGTTGTTTGCCCTCATAACAGCTTTGTATCGTTCTCTACATAATCACAGTAAAATTGTTTCCTAAATTCTAACATAATCCAATCGTTAAAAAAGATTTCTCAGGAGTATACATTACGACGTTTCTTAATGTCTATATAAGGAATAGGCTCATTCGTGCGTATCTCCTCTCTTTACCCTAGGTGGCGCTGTGAGCCGGTGCATCAGAGAGACGTATATTTTTTTCTTTCCAAGCAAGAACATGTCTTGCTTTTTCTAAAATTGACTCTTTGTAGGATCCTTTTTTCTTACACATTGTTGAATATTCCCAGTATTTAGAGATACTGTGTATTTTAAACCTGAAGAAAAATCCCACTCTCAAATGAAGCTTATTACAGATTACCCTGATTTTTCTATTTGTATAAGTTCTACATCTTGTAACTGAGCCCGGGATACCCATTTCTGCTTTGGAGATATCAAAAGTAGATTATTATGTCACTTGTATGGTTTCTTGTTAACAGAATGCCCCATACATACGATATCTGTGATCATAAACCTTGTCCAGCGATATACCTCTTTCATCCCTGTAGACTATTCAACCAGAACTAATTAACCTATAGATATTACTGAATATGCTTTCCGTCTCAAGCCCTCAAACCCTCTGGCGAAATGATAACTTTTCGTATTCTGCTGGTGTATCATCTGGGTGATCTATGAGTCCTTTTGGAGAGTTGAGACTGAAAACCAAGGCAACAGTGTAGAACTCAAAGAACCAATGCATGTTGGTTTAATGACCTGGTGTTTCAAACAGTTGATACAGAATTTCAAAGAGAAATAAGGGTATTTGTTTCATGAGACTGGAATTTCAGAGGCAAAATGTATATTGTATATCGCACTTAGGATGCTTTTAGTATTAGAACCATCGATTAGAACCACATTATTGACTCAATCATATCTAATAGCATGGTTCTTTTTTTTCGCTTGTGTTCCACCTGTACACGAGATCAGCATGTTTAGGAAGTAGGTCCACCAGACGCCTTTAATGTCGCCATCCCATTATCCCTCCAGGATGGAGGTGTATACCCCAACTGTCTGTGTATAGTGTTAGCTTTGTGAAATTCTGTGAATGTTTGTCTAAATGGTTTCGAAGCTGGTAACTCACACATCACTTAGCTACTATTCTGATAGTCAGCAATTGTTAATTGGGAAACCGCCTAAAAACCACATCCAGGGTGGCTGGCACACTGTTTCTCGTCGTTAACCTGGTAACCGGATTCAGTCCATGGTGGATGCCCCATCCCAGGTCCCAGAAGCGATGCCGTAACACACGGCTATGCAGGCTGGTATCATTTATCGTTGTCTGCTCTGGAAAACACCTAATATGTTTTCTTTGCTGTGCTACGCTCTGTTGTGCAGAAGTACAGTCTCATTTCTAGTACCATCATGGCGAAGAGTCAGCCTTTCTTTGCTCTCCCTATATTCTGTGGAAAACAGTGATATTCGTCATGGTTAGGGACGTCACCATATAGCATATCTCCTTGACCGTCTTGGTGGTTTTTATTGGTATCTCTTTTAACCCTTCCTGCATGTGGAAGGGTCCTCTGTGTGCTTACTTAACCTTTGGCAATACATAGCTCGTAATTCTGAAGGATGTCGAGCTAGTTGTTTGCCCTCGTAACAGCTTTATATCGTTCTCTACATAATCACAGTAAATTTGTTTCCTAATTTCTAACATAATCCAATCGTTGAAGAAGATTTGTCAGGAGTATACATTACGAAGTTTCTTAATGTCTATAAGGAATAGGCTTATTCGTGCGTATCTCCTCTCTTTACCCTAGGTGGCGCTGTGAGCCGTTGCATCAGAGAGACGTATATTTTTTTCTTTCCAAGCAAGACCATGTCTTGCTTTTTCTAAAATTAACTCTTCGTAGTATCCTTTTTTCTTACCCATTGTTGAATATTCCCAGTATATAGAGATACTGTGTACTTGAAACCTGAAGAAAAATCCCACTCTCAAATTAAGCTTATTACAGATTACCCTGATTTTTCTATTTGTATAAGTTCTACATCTTGCAACTGAGCCCGGGACACCCATTTCTGCTTTGGACATAACAAAAATAGATTATTATGTCACTTGTATGGTTTCTTGTTAACTGAATGCCCCATACATACGATATCTCTGATCATAAACCTTGTCCAGCGATATACCTCTTTCACCCCTGTAGACTGTTCAACCAGAACTAATTAACCTATAGATATTACAGAATATGCTTTCCGTCTCAAGCCCTCAAACCCTCTGGCGTAATGATAACTTTTCGTATGCTGCTGGTGTATCATCTGGGTGATCTATGAGTCCTTTTGAAGGGTTGAGACTGAAAACCAAGGCCACAGTGTAGAACTCAAAGAACCAATGCAGGTTGGTTTAATGACCTGGTGTTTCAAACAGTTGATACAGAATTTCAAAGAGAAATATGGCTATTTGGTTCATGTGACTGGAATTTCAGAGGCGAAATGTATATTGTATATCGCACATAGGAAGCTTTTAGTATTAGAACCATCGATTAGAACCACATTATTGACTCAATCACATCTAATAGCATGGTTCTTTTTCTTCGCTTGTGTTCCACCTGTACACGAGATCGGCATGTTTAGGAAGTAGGTCCACCAGACGCCTTTAATGTCGCCACCCCATTATCCCTCCAGGATGGAGGTGTATACCCCAACTGTCTGTGTATAGTGTTAGCTTCGTGAAATTCTGTGAATGTTTGTCTACACTTTTTCGAAGCTTGTAACTCACACATCACTTAGCTACTATTCTGATATTCAGCAATTGTTAATTGGGAAACCGCCTAAAAACCACATCCAGGGTGGCTGGCACACTGTTTCCCGTCGTTAACCTGGTAACCGGATTCAGTCCGAGGTGGATGCCCCATCCCAGGTCCCAGAAGCGATGCCGTAACACACACGGTTATGCAGGATGGTATGTTTTATCATTGTTTGGTCTGGAAAACCCCTAATATGTTTTCTTTGCTGTGCTACGCTCAGTTGTGCAGAAGTACAACCGCATCTCTAGAACCATCATTGCAAAGAGTCAGCCTTTCTTTGCTCTCCCTATATTCTGTGGAAAACAGTGATATTGGCATGGTTTGGAACGTCACCATGTCGCATATGTCCTTGACTGTCTTGGTAGTTTTTATTGGTATCTCTTTTAACCCTTCCTGCATGTGGTAATGTCCTCTGTGTGCTTACTTAACCTTTGGCAATACATAGCTCGTAATTCTGAAGGAGGTCGAGCTAGTAGTTTGCCCTCATAACAGCTTTGTATCGTTCTCTACATAATCACAGTAAAATTGTTTCCTAAATTCTAACATAATCCAATCGTTAAAAAACATTTCTCAGGAGTATACATTACGACGTTTCTTAATGTCTATATAAGGAATAGGCTTATTCGTGCGTATCTCCTCTCTTTACCCTAGGTGGCGCTGTGAGGCGGTGCATCAGAGAGACGTACATTTTTTTCTTTCCAAGCAAGAACATGTCTTGTTTTTTCTAAAATTAACTCTTTGTATTATCCTTTTTTCTTACCCATTGTTGAATATTCCCAGTATATAGAGATACTGTATACTTTAAACCTGAAGAAAAATCCCACTCTCAAATGAAGCTTATTACAGATTACCCTGATTTTTCTATTTGTATAAGTTCTACATCTTGTAACTGAGCCCAAGATACCCATTTCTGCTTTGGACATAACAAAAATAGATTATTATGTCACTTGTATGGTTTCTTGTTAACTGAATGCCCCATACATACGATATCTCTGATCATAAACCTTGTCCAGCGATATACCTCTTTCACCCCTGTAGACTGTTCAACCAGAACTAATTAACCTATAGATATTACAGAATATGCTTTCCGTCTCAAGCCCTCAAACCCTCTGGCGAAATGATAACTTTTCGTATTCTGCTGGTGTATCATCTGGGTGATCTATGAGTTCTTTTGGAGGGTTGAGACTGAAAACCAAGGCAACAGTGTAGAACTCAAAGAACCAATGCATGTTGGTTTAATGACCTGGTGTTTCAAACAGTTGATACAGAATTTCAAAGAGAAATAAGGGTATTTGGTTCATGTGACTGGAATTTCAGAAGCAAAATGTATATTGTATATCGCACTTAGGAAGCTTTTAGTATTAGAAACATCGATTAGAACCACATTATTGACTCAATCACATCTAATAGCATGGTTCTTTTTTTTTCGCTTGTGTTCCACCTGTACACGAGATCAGCATGTTTAGGTAGTAGGTCCACCAGACGCCTTTAATGTTGCCATCCCATTATCCCTCCAGGATGGAGGTGTATACCCCAACTGTCTGTGTATAGTGTTAGCTTTGTGAAATTCTGTGAATGTTTGTCTAAATGGTTTCGAAGCTGGTAACTCACACATCACTTAGCTACTATTCTGATAGTCAGCAATTGTTAATTGGGAAAGCGCCTAAAAACCACATCCAGGGTGGCTGGCACACTGTTTCTCGTCGTTAACCTGGTAACCGGGTTCAGTCCATGGTGGATGCCCCATCCCAGGTCCCAGAAGCGATGCCGCAACACACGGCTATGCAGGCTGGTATCATTTATCGTTGTCTGCTCTGGAAAACACCTAATATGTTTTCTATGCTGTGCTACGCTCTGTTGTGCAGAAGTACAGTCTCATTTCTAGTACCATCATGGCGAAGAGTCAGCCTTTCTTTGCTCTCCCTATATTCTGTGGAAAACAGTGATATTCGCATGGTTTGGGACGTAACCACATCGCATATCTCCTTGACTGTCTTGGTAGTTTTTATTGGTATCTCTTTTAACCCTTCCTGCATGTAGTAGGGTCCTCTGTGTGCTTACTTAACCTTTTGCAATACATAGCTCGTAATTCTGAAGGAGGTCGAGCTAGTATTTGCCCTCATAACAGCTTTGTATCGTTCTCTACATAATCACAGTAAAATTGTTTCCTAATTTCTAACATAATCCAATCGTTGAAAAAGATTTGTCAGGAGTATACATTACGAAGTTTCTTAATGTCTATAAGGAATAGGCTTATTCGTGCGTATCTCCTCTCTTTACCCTAGGTGGCGCTGTGAGCCGGTGCATCAGAGAGACGTATATTTTTTTCTTTCCAAGCAAGAACATGTCTTGCTTTTTCTAAAATTAACTCTTTGTAGTATCCTTTTTTCTTACCCATTGTTGAATATTCCCAGTATATAGAGATACTGTGTACATGAAACCTGAAGAAAAATCCCACTCTCAAATGAAGCTTATTACGGATTACCCTGATTTTTCTATTTGTATAAGTTCTACATCTTGCAACTGAGCCCGGGATACCCATTTCTGCTTTGGAGATATCAAAAATAGATTATTATGTCACTTGTATGGTTTCTTGTCAACTGAATGCCCCATACTTGCGATATCTGTGATCATAAACCTTGTCCAGCGATATACCTCTTTCATCCCTGTAGACTGTTCAACCAGAACTAATTAACCTATAGATATTACAGAATATGCTTTCCGTCTCAAGCCCTCAAACCCTCTGGCAAAATGATAACTTTTCGTATTCTGCTGGTGTATCATCTGGGTGATCTATGAGTCCTTTTGGTGGGTTGAGACTGAAAACCAAGGCCACAGTGTGGAACTCAAAGAACCAATGCATGTTGGTTTAATGACCTGGTGTTTCAAACAGTTGATACAGAATTTCAAAGAGAAATAAGGGTATTTGGTTCATGTGACCGGAATTTCAGAAGCAAAATGTATATTGTATATCGCACTTAGGGAGCTTTTAGTATTAGAAACATCGATTAGAACCACATTATTGACTCAATCACATCTAATAGCATGGTTCTTTTTTTTTCGCTTGTGTTCCACCTGTACACGAGATCAGCATGTTTAGGTAGTAGGTCCACCAGACGCCTTTAATGTCGCCATCCCATTATCCCTCCAGGATGGAGGTGTATACCCCAACTGTCTGTGTATAGTGTTAGCTTTGTGAAATTCTGTGAATGTTTGTCTAAATGGTTTCGAAGCTGGTAACTCACACATCACTTAGCTACTATTCTGATAGTCAGCAATTGTTAATTGGGAAACCGCCTAAAAACCACATCCAGGGTGGCTGGCACACTGTTTCTCGTCGTTAACCTGGTAACCGGGTTCAGTCCATGGTGGATGCCCCATCCCAGGTCCCAGAAGCGATGCCGTAACACACGGCTATGCAGGCTGGTATCATTTATCGTTGTCTGCTCTGGAAAACACCTAATATGTTTTCTATGCTGTGCTACGCTCTGTTGTGCAGAAGTACAGTCTCATTTCTAGTACCATCATGGCGAAGAGTCAGCCTTTCTTTGCTCTCCCTATATTCTGTGGAAAACAGTGATATTCGCATGGTTTGGGACGTCACCACATCGCATATCTCCTTGACTGTCTTGGTAGTTTTTATTGGTATCTCTTTTAGCCCTTCCTGCATGTAGTAGGGTCCTCTGTGTGCTTACTTAACCTTTGGCAATACATAGCTCGTAATTCTGAAGGAGGTCGAGCTAGTTGTTTGCCCTCATAACAGCTTTGTATCGTTCTCTACATAATCACAGTAAAATTGTTTCCTAATTTCTAACATAATCCAATCGTTGAAAAAGATTTGTCAGGAGTATACATTACGAAGTTTCTTAATGTCTATAAGGAATACGCTTATTCGTGCGTATCTCCTCTCTTTACCCTAGGTGACGCTGTGAGCCGGTGCATCAGAGAGACGTATATTTTTTTCTTTCCAAGCAAGAACATGTCTTGCTTTTTCTAAAATTAACTCTTTGTAGTATCCTTTTTTCTTACCCATTGTTGAATATTCCCAGTATATAGAGATACTGTGTACATGAAACCTGAAGAAAAATCCCACTCTCAAATGAAGCTTATTACGGATTACCCTGATTTTTCTATTTGTATAAGTTCTACATCTTGCAACTGAGCCCGGGATACCCATTTCTGCTTTGGAGATATCAAAAATAGATTATTATGTCACTTGTATGGTTTCTTGTCAACTGAATGCCCCATACTTGCGATATCTGTGATCATAAACCTTGTCCAGCGATATACCTCTTTCATCCCTGTAGACTGTTCAACCAGAACTAATTAACCTATAGATATTACAGAATATGCTTTCCGTCTCAAGCCCTCAAACCCTCTGGCAAAATGATAACTTTTCGTATTCTGCTGGTGTATCATCTGGGTGATCTATGAGTCCTTTTGGTGGGTTGAGACTGAAAACCAAGGCCACAGTGTGGAACTCAAAGAACCAATGCATGTTGGTTTAATGACCTGGTGTTTCAAACAGTTGATACAGAATTTCAAAGAGAAATAAGGGTATTTGGTTCATGTGACTGGAATTTCAGAGGCAAAATATATATTGTATATCGCACTTAGGAAGCTTTTAGTATTAGAACCATCGATTAGAACCCTATTATTGACTCAATCACATCTAATAGCATGGTTCTTTTTTTTCGCTTGTGTTCCACCTGTACACGAGATCGGCATGTTTAGGAAGTAGGTCCACCAGACGCCTTTAATGTCGCCACCCCATTATTCCTCCAGGATGGAGATGTATACACCAACTGTCTGTGTATAGTGTTAGCTTCGTTAAATTCTGTGAATGTTTGTCTACATTTTTTCGAAGCTTATAACTCACACATCACTTAGCTACTATTCTGTTATTCAGCAATTGTTAATTGGGAAACCGCCTAAAAACCACATCCAGGCTGGCTGGCACACTGTTTCTCGTCGTTAACCTGGTAACCGGGTTCAGTCCATGGTGGATGCCCCATCCCAGGTCCCAGAAGCGATGCCGTAACACACGGCTATGCAGGCTGGTATCATTTATCGTTGTCTGCTCTGGAAAACACCTAATATGTTTTCTTTCCTGTGCTACGCTCTGTTGTGCAGAAGTACAGTCTCATTTCTAGTACCATCATGGCGAAGAGTCAGCCTTTCTTTGCTCTCCCTATATTCTGTGGAAAACAGTGATATTCGCATGGTTTGGGACGTCACCACATCGCATATCTCCTTGACTGTCTTGGTAGTTTTTATTGGTATCTCTTTTAACCCTTCCTGCATGTGGTAGGGTCCTCTGTGTGCTTACTTAACCTTTGGCAATACATAGCTCGTAATTCTGAAGGAGGTCGAGCTAGTTGTTTGCCCTCATAACAGCTTTGTATCGTTCTCTACATAATCACTGTAAAATTGTTTCCTAATTTCTAACATAATCCAATAGTTGAAAAAGATTTGTCAGGAGTATACATTACGAAGTTTCTTAATGTCTATAAGGAATAGGCTTATTCGTGCGTATCTCCTCTCTTTACCCTAGGTGGCGCTGTGAGCCGGTGCATCAGAGAGACGTATATTTTTTTCTTTCCAAGCAAGAACATGTCTTGCTTTTTTTAAAATTAACTCTTTGTAGTATCCTTTTTTCTTACCCATTGTTGAATATTCCCAGTATATAGAGATACTGTGTACTTTAAACCTGAAGGAAAATCCCACTCTCAAATGAAGCTTATTACAGATTACCCTGATTTTTCTATTTGTATAAGTTCTACATCTTGCAACTGAGCCCGGGATACCCATTTCTGCTTTGGACATAACAAAAGTAGATTATTATGTCACTTGTATGGTTTCTTGTCAACTGAATGCCCCATACTTGCGATATCTGTGATCATAAACCTTGTCCAGCGATATACCTCTTTCATCCCTGTAGACTGTTCAACCAGAACTAATTAACCTATAGATATTACAGAATATGCTTTCCGTCTCAAGCCCTCAAACCCTCTGGCAAAATGATAACTTTTCGTATTCTGCTGGTGTATCATCTGGGTGATCTATGAGTCCTTTTGGAGGGTTGAGACTGAAAACCAAGGCCACAGTGTAGGACTCAAAGAACCAATGCATGTTGGTTTAATGACCTGGTGTTTCAAACAGTTGATACAGAATTTCAAAGAGAAATAAGGGTATTTGGTTCATGTGACTGGAATTTCAGAGGCAAAATGTATATTGTATTTCGCACTTAGGAAGCTTTTAGTATTAGAACCATCGATTAGAACCCCATTATTGACTCAATCACATCTAATAGCATGGTTCTTTTTTTTCGCTTGTGTTCCACCTGTACACGAGATCGGCATGTTTAGGAAGTAGGTCCACCAGACGCCTTTAATTTCGCCAGCCCATAATCCCTCCAGGATGGAGATGTATACCCCAACTGTCTGTGTATAGTGTTAGCTTCGTGAAATTCTGTAAATGTTTGTCTACATTTTTTCGAAGCTTGTAACTCACACATCACTTAGCTACTATTCTGATATTCAGCAATTGTTAATTGGGAAACCGCCTAAAAACCACATCCAGGCTGGCTGGCACACTGTTTCTCGTCGTTAACCTGGTAACCGGATTCAGTCCATGGTGGATGCCCCATCCCAGGTCCCAGAAGCGATGCCGTAACACACACGGCTATGCAGGCTGGTATCTTTTATCATTGTCTGGTCTGGAAAACCCCTAATATGTTTTCTTTGCTATGCTACGCTCTGTTGTGCAGAAGTACAATCTCATCACTAGTACCATCATTGCAAAGAGTCAGCCTTTCTTTGCTCTCCCAATATTCTGTGGAAAACAGTGATATTCGGCATGGTTTGGGACGTCGCCATATCGCATATCTCCTTGACTGTCTTGGTGGTTATTATTGGTATCTCTTTTAACGCTTCCTGCATGTGGTAGGGTCCTCTGTGTGCTTACTTAACCTTTGGCAATACATAGCTCGTAATTCTGAAGGATGTCGAGCTAGTTGTTTGCCCTCGTAACAGCTTTATATCGTTCTCTACATAATCACAGTAAATTTGTTTCCTAATTTCTAACATAATCCAATCGTTAAAAAAGATTTCTCAGGAGTATACATTACGAAGTTTCTTAATGTCTATAAGGAATAGGTTTATTCGTGCGTATCTCCTCTCTTTACCCTATGTGGCGCTGTGAGCCGGTGCTTCAGAGAGACGTATATTTTTTTCTTTCCAAGCCAGAACATGTCTTGCTTTTTCTAAAATTAACTCTTTGTAGTATCCTTTTTTTCTTACCCATTGTTGAATATTCCCAGTATACAGAGATACTGTGTACTTTAAACCTGAAGAAAAATTCCACTCTCAAATGAAGCTTATTACAGATTACCCTGATTTTTCTATTTGTATAAGATCTACATCTTGTAACTGAGCCCGGGATACCCATTTCTGCTTTGGGCGTAACAAAAATAGATTATTATATCACTTGTGTGGTTTCTTGGTAACTGAATGCCCCATACATACGATATCTGTGATCATAAACCTTGTCCAGGGATATACCTCTTTCATCCCTGTAGACTGTTCAACCAGAACTAATTAACCTATAGATATTACAGAATATGCTTTCCGTCTCAAGCCCTCAAACCCTCTGGCGTAATGATAACTTTTCGTATTCTGCTGGTGTTTCTTGTGGGTGATCTATGTGTCCTTTTGGAGGGTTGAGACTGAAAACCAAGGCCACAGTGTAGAACTCAAAGAACCAATGCATGTTGGTTTAATGACTTGGTGTTTCAAACAGTTGATAGAGAATTTCAAAGAGAAATAAGGGTAGTTGGTTCATGTGACTGGAATTTCAGAAGCAAAATGTATATTGTATCTCGCACTTAGGAAGCTTTTAGTATTAGAAACATCGATTAGAACCACATTATTGACTCAATCACATCTAATAGCATGGTTTTTTTTTTCGCTTGTGTTCCACCTGTACACGAGATTGGCATGTTTAGGAAGTAGGTCCACCAGACGCCTTTAATGTCGCCATCCCATTATCCCTCCAGGATGGAGTTGTATACCCCAACTGTCTGTGTATAGTGTTAGCTTTGTGAAATTCTGTGAATGTTTGTCTAAATGGTTTCGAAGCTGGTAACTCACACATCACTTAGCTACCATTCTGATATTCAGCAATTGTTAATTGGGAAACCGCCTAAAAACCACATCCAGGGTGGCTGGCACACTGTTTCTCGTCGTTAACCTGGTAACCGGGTTCAGTCCATTGTGGATGCCCCATCCCAGGTCCCAGAAGCAATGCCGTAACACACGGCTATGCAGGCTGGTATCATTTATTGTTGTCTTCTCTGGAAAACACCTAATATGTTTTCTTTGCTGTGCTACGCTCTGTTGTGCAGAAGTATAGTCTCATTTCTAGTACCATCATGGCGAAGAGTCAGCCTTTCTTTGCTCTACCTATATTCTGTGGGAAACAGTGATATTCGGCATAGTTTGGACGTCACCACATCGCATTTCTCCTTGACTGTCTTGGTAGTTTTTATTGGTATCTCTTTTAACCCTTTCTGCATGTGGTAGGGTCCTCTGTGTGCTTACTTAACCTTTGGCAATACATAGCTCGTAATTCTGAAGGAGGTCGAGCTAGTTGTTTGCCCTCGTAACAGCTTTGTATCGTTCTCTACATAATCACAGTAAAATTGTTTCCTAAATTCTAACTTAATCCAATCGTTAAAAAAGATTTGTCAGGAGTATACATTACGACGTTTCTTAATGTCTATATAAGGAATAGCTTATTCGTGCGTATCTCCTCTCTTTACCCTAGGTGGCGCTGTGAGCCGGTGCATCAGAGAGACGTATATTTTTTTCTTTCCAAGCAAGAACATGTCTTGCTTTTTCTAAAATTAACTCTTTGTAATATCCTTTTTTCTTACCCATTGTTGAATATTCCCAGTATACAGAGATACTGTGTACTTTAAACCTGAAGAAAAATTCCACTCTCAAATGAAGCTTATTACAGATTACCCTGATTTTTCTATTTGTATAAGATCTACATCTTGTAACTGAGCCCGAGATACCCATTTCTGCTTTGGACATAACAAAAATAGATTATTATATCACTTGTATGGTTTCTTGTTAACTGAATGCCCCATACATACGATATCTGTGATCATAAACCTTGTCCGGCGATATACCTCTTTCATCCCTGTAGACTGTTCAACCAGAACTAATTAACCTATAGATATTACAGAATATGCTTTCCGTCTCAAGCCCTCAAACCCTCTGGCGTAATGATAACTTTTCGTATTCTGCTGGTGTTTCATCTGGGTGATCTATGGGTCCTTTTGGAGGGTTGAGACTAAAAAAAACCAAGGCCACAGTGTAGGACTCAATGAACCAATGCATTTTGGTTTAATGACCTGGTGTTTCAAACAGTTGATAGAGAATTTCAAAGAGAAATAAGGGTAGTTTGTTCATGTGACTGGAATTTCAGAAGCAAAATGTATATTGTATATCGCACTTAGGAAGCTTTTAGTATTAGAAACATCGATTAGAACCACATTATTGACTCAATCACATCTAATAGCATGGTTCTTTTTTTTCGCTTGTGTTCCACCTGTACACGAGATCGGCATGTTTAGGAAGTAGGTCCACCAGACGCCTTTAATGTCGCCATCCCATTATCCCTCCAGGATGGAGGTGTAAACCCCAACTGTCTGTGTATAGTGTTAGCTTTGTGAAAATGTGCGAATGTTTGTCTATTTGTTTTCCAATCCTGTAACTGAGACGTGATGTGGCTTCCAGTCTGATATTTGGCTATTGGTATACGGGAAAACCTCCTACAACCCCATCCGGGCTGGCTGGCACAGTGATTCTCGTCGTTAATCTGCCGGTCGGATTCAGTACACGGGGGATGCCCTAGGCCAAGTCCTTGATGCGGTGCTGTGATACACACGGCTATGCAGAATGGTGTCTTCTATCATTGTCTAGTGTGGAAAACACGTAATATATTTTCTTTGCTGTGCTAAGTATAATAGTGCAAACATATAGTCTCGTTTCCAAGACCTTCATGGAAAACAGTGAAATTTTTCAACTCTCCCAATTTTCTGTGGAAAACAGTGATATTTGGCATGTTTTGTGACATGACCATATGCCATATATCATTGTCTGTCGTGGTAGTTTTCATTGGTATCTCTTTTAATATTTTCCTGCGAGTGGCAGGATTCTATGGGTGCTTACTTAACCTTCGCTGGTTATATATAGCTTGTAATTCTCAAGGAGGTCTAGCTAGTTGTTTGTCCCCAGAACAGGTTTGTATCATTCTCCACATAATCGTAGTCCAATATTTTCCAAATTTTTAACGTGTTGCAATGTTTCAGAATGAGGTCTTAGGAGATTACATTAAGTATTTTCCTAATGTATGTAAGGAATAGGCTTATTCGGGCGTATCACCTCTCTTTACCCTAAGTAGCGCTGTTCGCTGGTGCATCAGAGAGACTTAAACTTTTTTTTTCAAGAAAGAGCTTGTCTTACTTTTCCTAAAATTATCTCTTTTTGGTATTTATTCGCAGTCCATAGAGATACTCAGTACTTGAAACCGGAAGAAAAATCCACTATAAAATGAACTTACTACAGGTTTCCCTTTTTTTCCTGATTGTTTAAGATCTACATCTAGTAATTGAGCGCATTCCACGCATTCCTACCTTGGACATAACACAAATGATTTGTTATATCACTTGTTTGGTTTCTTGTTAACTGGATGCCCTATACATACATTATCTGTAATCATAAATCTTGTCCAGCGATATACCTCTTTCATCCCTGTAGACTGTTCAACCAGAACTAATTAACCTATAGTTATTACAGAAAATACTTTCTGTCTCAAGCCGTCTGATCCTCTGGCGTGATGATAACTTTTAATATTCTGCTGGTGTTTCTTCTAGGTAATCTATCAGTCCTGTTGGAGGGATGAGATAGATAACGAAGGCCACAATGTAGGACTCAAAGAACCAATACACGTTGGCTTAATGACCTGGTGTTTCAAACAGTTGATACAAAAATTGAAAGAAAAATAAGGTTTATGTGACCTGGGATTTCGGAAGCAAAAGTATATGGTATATCGCACTGAGGTACCTCTTAGGATTACAAACATTGATTAGAACCACTGTATTGACTCGATCACATCTAATAGCATGGTTTTCTTTTTTCGTTTCTGTCCCGCATGTGCATGGGATCAGCATGTTTAGGAAGTAGGTTCACCAGAAGCCTTTAATATCGGCACCCCATTATCCCTCCAGGAGGGAGATGTATACCCCAAACTGTCTGTGTATAGTGTTAGCTTTTTGAAAAGGTGTGAATGTTTGTCTAAATGTTTTTCGTTACTTGTAACTCACTCGCCACTTTGCTACTATTCTGATATTCAGCAACTGGTAATTGGGAAACCGCCTAAATACCACATCCATGCTGGCTGGCACACTGCTTCTCGTCGTTAATTTGCCGGCCGGATTCAGTCCATGGTGGATGGCCCAGCCCACGTCCCAGAAGCAGTGACGTAACACACACGGCTATGCAGGTACGGAAATCTCCTAATATGTTTTCTTTGCTGTGCTACGCTCCGTTATGCAAAATTATAGTCTCATCTCTATTACCATCATTGGTAAGAGTTAACGTTTTTATCTCTTCCTATTTTCTGTGCAATGGAGTGATATTTGGCATGGTTTGGGACGTCACCACATCGCATATCTACTTGAGTCTCTTGGTAGTTTTTATGGGTATCTCTTTTAACACTTTTCTGCTAGGAGTAGGATTCTCTGAGTGCTTAATTAACCTTTGCTGGCAATACGTAGCTCGTAATTCGGAAGTAGGTTGAGCTAATTGCCTGTCCTCGTAACAGTTTTGTATCGTTCTCTACATAATCGCAGTCCTAAATTCTAACGTATTCCAATCGTTAAAAAAGAGCTCTCAGGAGTATACATTGCGCATTATCCTAATGTCTATAAGGAATAGGCTTATTCATGCGTATCACCTCTCTTCCCCAGAGATGGTGCTGTAAGCCAGTGCATCAGAGAGACGTAAATTTTCTTCTCAAGCAAGAACATGGCTTACTTTTCCTAAAATTATCTCTTTTTTAGGTATACTTTTTCCTCACCCACGGGCTGGATATTCCCAGTTCTTACAGATTTTCTGTACTTTAAACCCGAGGAAAAATTCCACTTTTAATTGATACTAAATACAGATTTCCCTGATTTGTTTCTGTTTGTATAAGATCTACATTATGTTATTGAAGGCAGGACACCCATTTCGTCCTTTGACATGCCGAAAAATGGGGTGGTGTATCTCTTGTAGGGCTTCGTGTTCCCTGAATGCCCCATACATACGGTATTTGTAATCACGAACCCTTTTCTAGGAGACAATACCACTGAACACAACTTTGAAATATGCAGAAAACCTACGACCATCGATTATGACATAAATGCCGAACCAATTATTCCACTTAATATAAATTTGCATAGTTGATCTCCATGATCAATAGATAAATAAATTTTCCACTAAATCAAGAAGCAATCAATGAATAACTTGAAATACTAGAATATAAATGTCAGGAAAACGACTTTGACCCTAAAATTTTCACCCAAGTTTTCAAAAAACGGATAAAACTAACACAAGACACACTACACAAAGATATTAACCTATCTAGGAAAAACAGGACACACACTAGAGTTAAATACATACCCACATTATATTTAGGCAACATTTCTGACAAAATTGATGCACTTTTGAAAAACGCGATAATTAGAAGTTCTTTTCGCACTAACAACATTTTAGGAACGTAACTACGCTGTACATACACCAGAAATTCCCACTGCTCAGCACCAGGAATTTACAAAATGACTTGTGAAGACTGCGACAACTCTTACATCGACCAGACAGGATATAATTTCATCACACGATTCCGTGAATATATAAAGAGTCTGTGAAAACAAGTAGTTAAGTTTCTGTCTACTACTAAAAACCAAAACCCACTCAGTCCAAAACATCGAAACCGCTCAAGCAATATTACATAAAACACAAAAAGGATTACAGTTGAATGTTTTGAAAGAACTTTAGGTATATATTCACACAAAAACTGTAATTCGTGTTATTGAAAATTATGGCTGCAGTTTCTCTTATACCTCGATAACTCACGAAATTGTTCACTTATAAAATGAATTCTAAAATTCCTTAAAACTACGGCTCGTTGTAATTCTCAGGCATTTTATACCTATCGTTAAAAAAGATTTCTCAGGAGTATACATTACGAAGTTTCGTAATGTCTGTAAGGAATAGGCTTATTCGTGCGTATCTCCTCTCTTTACCCTAGGTGGCGCTGTGAGCCGGTGCTTCAGAGAGACGTATATTTTTCTCTTTCCAAGCAAGAACATGTCTTGCTTTTTCTAAAATTAACTCTTTGTAATATCCTTTTTTCTTACCCATTGTTGAATATTCCCAGTATATAAGTATACTGTGTACTTTAAACCTGAAGAAAAATTCCACTCTCAAATGAAGCTTATTACAGATTACCCTGATTTTTCTATTTGTATAAGATCTACATCTTGTAACTGAGCCCGGGATACCCATTTCTGCTTTGGACATAACAAAAATAGATTATTACATCATTTGTATGGTTTCTTGTTAACTGAATGCCCCATACATACGATATCTGTGATCATAAACCTTGTCCAGCGATATACCTCTTTCATCCCTGTAGACTGTTCAACCAGAAGTAATTAACCTATAGATATTACAGAATATGCTTTCCGTCTCAAGCCCTCAAACCCTCTGGCGTAATGATAACTATTCGTATTCTGCTGGTGTTTCTTCTGGGTGATCTATGAATCCTTTTGGTGTGTTGAGACTGAAATCCAAGGCCACAGTGTAGGACTCAAAGAACCAATGCATGTTGGTTTAATGACCTGGTGTTTCAAACAGTTGATAGAGAATTTCAAAGAGATATAAAGGTAGTTGGTTCATGTGACTGGAGTTACAGAAGCAAAATGTATATTGTATATCGCACTTAGGAAGCTTTTAATATTAGAAACATCGATTAGAACCACATTATTGACTCAATCAAATCTAATAGCATGGTTCTCTTTTATCGCTTGTGTTCCACCTGTGTACGAGATCGGCATGTTTAGGAAGTAGGTCCTCCAGACGCCTTTAATGTCGCCATCCCATTATCCTTCCAGGATGGTGATGTATACCACAACTCTCTGTGTATAGTGTTAGCTTTGTGAAATTCTGTGAATGTTTGTCTAAATGTTTTCGAAGCTGGTAACTCACACATCACTTAGCTACTATTCCGATATTCAGCAATTGTTAATTGGGGAACCGCCTAAAAACCACATCCAGGGTGGCTGGCACACTGTTTCTCGTCGTTAACTTGGTAGCTGGGTTCAGTCCATGGTGGATGCCCCATCCCAGGTCCCAGAAGCGGTGCCGTAACACACGGCTATGCAGGCTGGTATCATTTATCATTGTCTGGTCTGGAAAACACCTAATATGTTTTCTTTGCTGTGCTACGCTCTGTTGTGCAGAAGTAGAGTCTCATTTCTAGTACCATCATGGCGGAGAGTCAGCCTTTCTTTGCTCTCCCTATATTCTGTGGGAAACAGTGATATTCGGCATATGTTGAACGTCACCACATCGCATATCTCCTTGACTGTCTTGGTAGTCTTTATTGGTATCTCTCTTAACCCTTCCTGCATGTGGTAGGGTCCTCTGTGTGCTTACTTAACCTTTGGCAATACATAGCTCGTAATTCTGAAGAAGGTCGAGCTAGGTGTTTGCCCTCGTAACAGCTTTATATCGTTCTCTACATAATCACAGTAAAATTGTTTCCTAAATTCTAACATAATCCAATCGTTAAAAGAGATTTCTCAGGAGTATACAATACGAAGTTTCGTAATGTCTATAACGAATAGACTTATTCGTGCGTATCTCCCCTCTTTACCCTAGATGGCGCTGTGAGCCGGTGCATCACAGAGACGTATATTTTCTTCTTTCCAAGCAAGAACATGTCTTGCTTTTTCTAAAATTAACTCTTTGTAGTATCCTATTTTCTTACCCATTGTTGAATATTCCCAGTATATACAGATACTGTGTACTTTGTACCTGAAGAAAAATTCCACTCTCAAATGAAGCTTATTACAGATTACCCTGATTTTTCTATTTGTATAAGATCCACATCTTGTGACTGAGCCCGGGATACCCATTTCTGCTTTGGACATAACAAAAATAGATTATTATATCACTTGTATGGTTTCTTGTTAACTGAATGCCCCATACATACGATATCTGTGATCATAGACCTTGTCCAGCGATATACCTCTTTCATCCCTGTAGACTGTTCAACCAGAACTAATTAACCTATAGATATTACAGAATATGCTTTCCGTCTCAAGCCCTCAAACCCTCTGGCGTAATGATAACTTTTCGTATTCTGCTGGTGTTTCTTCTGGGTGATCTATGAGTCCTTTTGGAGGGTTGAGACTGAAAACCAAGGCCATAGTGTAGGACTCAAAGAACCAATGCATGTTGGTTTAATGACCTGGTGTTCCAAACAATTGATACAGAATTTCAAAGAGAAATAAGGGTTACTTTAAATCCGTCTTGATTGCAAACTTTTTTATTATTCATATGACCGGTTTCGGTTCATTCGGAACCATCTTCAGATCTGTAAAAATAATTATACTAATTTACTATTTCACGAAAGCAAATCTTTTTCATCCTATCTTATCAACATCAAATGTACCAGAACGTACCTGATATTTAAGTTACAGGAGTAACCCGTCCAATTCAGCAACTTTCACATGCTACTTCACATAAAATTAGTTGGCAGAGTGCACGTCATTTATATTAATTATGACACTATTACCGACAGGTGGCGTGTGGTACATTTGTTACATTCCATTTGCACATACTGTATTCAGTAGATCTTTTTTATATTAAAAATATTTAATTAAAATATGTAGATGTCAAAGCTAAAATCTGTACTTGTCAGGATTAAAAAACAGTAAAATTATCATTTTTATACGATCTAACAGGCATAGGGCGATTTATATATCTATGGTGCTAGTGTGAACTTGTTTTCTTCTACGGTCTGCTTCCGTGGTTCCCGCCACTTTGGTGTTGTGCCGCGGTCCGCTCAGTCGTCTGCTGTCCATCGCCGCGGGCAAGAGGGCCGCACAGGAGGGCCCCGTCAACGACGCCAGGCGTTGCACGCGTCTTCCGGCTTCTCCACCGCGCACCATCTCTCATCCCTCGGCCTGGATCTCCATACGCAACAGTTGTCATCTTAGTAGGTCGTCATAAATGCTAAAATAGGCGTTATGATTGAATTCGCTTTGTTCGTTGAGGATTAAATCCGGATCTTTATTTTTGTGGGTGTATATTTCGATCTCTTCTAAAATGTTAAGGAACCGTCCCTTGTGAGCTCTATGCAGAATGTCTAAGTAGAATATGTAATAGTAGGAATAAATTTCAGGATTCAGGTGTATATAAAATCAAATGTAATGACTGCTGTAAACAATATATAGGGCAGACTGCTAGGAACTTTGAAACCAGATTCAGGGAGCACACCTACTCTCAAAACAAAACAGCTTTTGGGGCGCATATGGCTGCGACAAAGCACTCAGTCACGACTATTGAAAACAACTTAGACATGGTGGGTGCCCTAGCCCTTGTCCCTGAAGCAGTGACATAACACACACACATGGCTTCGCAGGTATAGGAAATTTCCTAATGAGTTTTCTTTGCTGTTCTACGCTCAGTGATGCAAAAGTAAAGTCGCATCTCGATTACCATCATTGCAAAGAGTCAACTTTTTTATCTCTCCCTGTTTTCTGTGCATGGCGATGATATTTGGCATGCTTTACGACGTCACCATATCGCACATCTCCTTGAGTCTCTTGGTAGTATTTATGGGTATCTCTTTTATAATGTTCCGGCTTGTGGTGGATTCTCTGAGTGCTTTATTTACCTTTGATGCCAATACATGGCACGTAATTCGGAAGGAGGTTGACCTAGTTACTTGTCCTCCTAACAGTTTTGTATTGTTTTATACATAATCCGATTACAATCCTTTCCTAAACTCCAATGTATTCCAATCGTTAAAACAGATCTGTCAGGAGTATATATTGTGCAGTAACCTAATGTCTAAAAGGAATAGACTTATTGATGTGTATTGCCGCTCTTCACCCTAGTAGGCGCTGTAAGCCAGTGCATCAGCGAGACATAAATTTTCTTTAGAAGCAAGAACATGGCTTACTTTTGTAAATTTATCTCTTTGTGGTATCCTTATTCCTCATCCACTGATATTCTTTTTCGTCACGAACTGATATTCAACTGTTGGTGTGCATGAAAACCGGCTACAACCGAATGCGGGCTGGCTGGCAAACTGTTTCTCCTAGTTAATTTGCCGGTTGGATTCAGTCGATGGTGGGTGCCCCAGCCCACGTCCAAGAAGCAGTGACATAACACATACACATGGCTTCGTGGGTATGGAAATTTCCTAATGAGTATTCTTTGCTGTTCTACGCTCAGTGATGCAAAAGTAGAGGCGGATCTCGATTACCATCATTGCAAAGAGTGAACTTTTTTATCTCTCCCTATTTTCTGTGCAAAACGATGATATTAGGCATGCTTTAGGACGTCACCATATCGCATATCTGCTTGAGTCTCTTGGTAGTTTTTATAAGTATCTCTTTTGACATGTTCCTGCTTGTGGTAGGATTCTCTGAGTGCTTAATTTACCTTTGATGGCAATACATGGCACGTAATTCGGAAGGAGGTTGAGCTAGTTACTTGTCCTCCTAACAGTTTTGTATCGTTCTATACATAATCCGATTACAATCCTTTCCTAAACTCCAATGTATTCCAATCGTTAAGAAACATCTCTGAGGAGTATATACTCTGCAGTATCCTAATGTCTAAAAGGAATACACTTATTGATGTGTATCGCCTCTCTTCACCCTTGTAGGCGCTGTAAGCCGGTGCATCAGCGGGACATAAATTTTTCTTTAGAAGGAACAACATGGCTTACTTTTGAAAAATTATCTCTTTGTGGTATCCTTTTTCCTCACCCACTGATATTCCTTTTCCTCAACCACTGATATTCAGCTGTTGGTGTGTTTGAAAACCGGCTACAACCGAATGCGGGCTGGCTGGCAAACTGTTTCTCCTAGTTAATTTGCCGGTCGGATTCAGTCCATGGCGGGTGCCCTAGCCCTTGTCCCAGAAGCAGTGACATAACACACACACATGGCTTCGCAGGTATGGAAATTTCCTAATGAGTTTTCTTTGCTGTTCTACGCTCAGTGATGCAAAAGTAAAGTCGCATCTCAATTACCATCATTGCAAAGAGTCAACTTTTTTATCTCTCCCTGTTTTCTGTGCATGACGATGATATTTGGCATGCTTTACGACGTCACCATATCGCACATCTCCTTGAGTCTCTTGGTAGTATTTATGGGTATCTCTTTTATAATGTTCCGGCTTGTGGTGGATTCTCTGAGTGCTTTATTTACCTTTGATGGCAATACATGGCACGTAATTCGGAAGGAGGTTGAGCTAGTTACTTGTCCTCCTAACAGTTTTGTATTGTTTTATACATAATCCGATTACAATCCTTTCCTAAACTCCAATGTATTCCAATCGTTAAAACAGATCTGTTAGGAGTATATATTGTGCAGTAACCTAATGTCTAAAAGGAATAGACTTATTGATGTGTATTGCCGCTCTTCACCCTAGTAGGCGCTGTAAGCCAGTGCATCAGCGAGACATAAATTTTCTTTAGAAGCAAGAACATGGCTTACTTTTGTAAATTTATCTCTTTGTGGTATCCTTATTCCTCATCCACTGATATTCTTTTTCGTCACGAACTGATATTCAACTGTTGGTGTGCGTGAAAACCGGCTACAACCGAATGCGGGCTGGCTGGCAAACTGTTTCTCCTAGTTAATTTGCCGGTTGGATTCAGTCGATGGTGGGTGCCCCAGCCCACGTCCAAGAAGCAGTGACATAACACACACACATGGCTTCGCGGGTATGGAAATTTCCTAATGAGTATTCTTTGCTGTTCTACGTTCAGTAATGCAAAAGTAGAGGCGCATCTCGATTACCATCATTGCAAAGAGTGAACTTTTTTATCTCCCTCTATTTTCTGTGCATAACGATGATATTAGGCATGCTTTAGGACGTCACCATATCGCATATCTCCTTGAGTCTCTTGGTAATTTTTATGGGTATCTCTTTTTACATGTTCCTACTTGTGGTAGGATTCTCTGAGTGCTTAATTAACCTTTGATGCCAATACATGGCACGAAATTCGGAGGGAGGTTGAGCTAGTTACTTGTCCTCCTAATAGTCATGTATCGTTCTATACACAATGGCAATACAATCCTTTCCTAAACTCCAATGTATTCCAATCGTTAAGAAACATCTCTGAGGAGTATATACTCTGCAGTATCCTAATGTCTAAAAGGAATACACTTATTGATGTGTATCGCCTCTCTTCACCCTAGTAGGCGCTGTAAGCCAGTGCATCAGCGAGACATTAATTTTGTTTAGAAGCAAGAACATGGCTTACTTTTGTAAAATTGTCTCTTTGTGGTATCCTTTTTCCTCACCTACTGATATTCTTTTTCCGCACCAACTGATATTCAGCTGTTGGAGTGCTTGAAAACCGGCTACAACTGCATGCGGGCTGGCTGGCAAACTGCTTCTCCTAGTTAATTTGTCTGACGGATTCAGTCCGTGGTGGGTGCCCCAGCCCACGTCCAAGAAGCAGTGACATAACACACACACATGGCTTCGCAGGTATGGAAATTTCCTAATGAGTTTTCTTTGCTGTTCAACGCTCAGTGATGCAAAAGTAAAGTCGCATCTCGATTACCCTCATTGCAAAGAGTGATCTTTTTTATCTCTGCCTATTTTCTGTGCAAAATGATGATATTAGGTATGCTTTAGGACGTCACCATATCCCATATCTCTTTGAGTCTCTTGGTAGTTTTTATGGGTATCTCTTTTAACACGTTCTTGCTTGTGGTAGGATTCTCTGAGTGCTTAATTAACCTTTGATGGTAATACATGGGACGTAATTTGGAAGTAGGTTGAGCTAGTTACTTGTCCTCCTAACAGTTTTGTATCGTTCTACACATAATTGCATTACAATCCTTTCCTAAACTCCAATGTATTCCAAACGTTAAAAAAGATCTCTCAGGAGTATATATTGTGCAGTATCGTAATGTCTAAAAGGAATAAACTTATTGATGTGTATCGCCACTATTCACCCTAGTAGGCGCTGTAATCCGGTGCATCAGCGAGACATAAATTTTCTTTAGAAGCAAGAACATGGCTTACCTTTGTAAAATTATGTCTTTGTGGTATCCTTTTTCCTCACCCACTAATATTCGTTTTCCTCACCCACTGATATTCAGCTGTTGGTGTGCTTGAAAACTGCCTACAACCGCATGCGGGCTGGCTGACAAACTGTTTCTTCTAGTTAATTTGCCGGTCGGATTCAGTTCATGGTGGGTGCCACAGCCCACGTCCTAGGAGCAGTGACGTAACACTCACAGATGGCTTCGCAGGTATGGAACTTTCCTAATGAGTTTTCTTTGCTGTTCATCGCTCTGTTATGCAAAAGTAGAGGAGCATCTCGATTACCATCATTGCAAAGAGTGAATTTTTTTTCGCTGCATATTTTTTATGCAAAAAGGTGATATTTGGCATGCTTTGGAACGTCACCATATCGCATATCTCCTTGAGTCTCTTGGTAGTTCTTAAGGGTATCTCTTTTAACATGTTCCTGCTTGTGGTAGGATTCTCTGAGTGCTTAATTAACCTTTGATGGCAATACATGGCACGTAATTTGGAAGGATGTTGAGCTAGTTGCTTGTCCTCCTAACAGTTTAGAATCGTTCTATACATAATCGCGTTGCAATCCTTTCCTAAACTCCAACGTATTCCAATCGTAAAAAAAGAGCTCTCAGGAGTATCTATTGTGCAGTATCCTAATGTCTAAAAGGAATAGACTTATTGATGTGTATCGCCTCTCTTTACCCTAGTAGGCGCTGTAAGCCGGTGCATCAGCGAGACATAACTTTTCTGTAGATGCAAAAACATGGCTTACCTTTGTAAAATTATCTCTTTGTGGTACCCTTTTTCCTCACCCACTGATATCCTTTTTCCTCACCCACTGATATTCAGCTGTTGGTGTGTTTGAAAACTGGCTACAACCGCATGTGGGCTGGCTGGCAAACTGTTTCTCCTAGTTAATTTCCCCGTCGGATTCAGTCCATGGTGGGTGCCCCAGCCCACAACCCAGATGCAGTGACGTAACACACACACATGGCTTCGCAGGTATGGTAATTTCCTAATAAGTTTTCTGTGCAGTTCTACGCTCTGCAATGCAAAAGTAGAGGCGCATCTCGATTACCATCATTGCAAAGAGTGAACTTTTTTATCTCTGGTTATTTTCTGTGCGAAACAGTAACATTTTGCTTGTTTTGGGACTTGACCGTTTCGTATATCTCCTTGCCTTTCTTGGTAGTTTTTATGGGTGTCTCTTTTGACACTTTCCTGCTTGTGGTAGGATTCTCTGAGTGCTTAATTAATGTTTGCTGGCTATACATAGCTCGTGATTCGGAAGTAGGTTGAGCTAATTGCTTGTCCTCCTAACAGTTCTGTATCGTTCTCATAATCGCAGTCCAACTATTTCCTAAATTCTAACGTATTCCAGTCGTTAAAAAAGAGCTTTTAGAAGTATACATTGCGCATTATCCTAATGTCTATAAGGAATAGGCTTATTCATGCGTATCAGCTCTCCACCCTTGGTGGCGCTGTAAGCTGGTGCATCAGAGAAACATAATTTGCTTTGCAATCAAGAACATGTCTTTCTTTTCCTAAAATTATCTCTTTTTGGTATACTTTTTTCTCACCCACGGGGCTGGCCGAAGTGGCTTGCGGTTAAAGGCACTGCAGTCTGGAACCGCAAGACCGCTGCGGTCGCAGGTTCGAATCCTGCCTCGGGCTTGGATGTTTGTGATGTCCTTAGGTTAGTTAGGTTTCACTAGTTCTAAGTTCTAGGGGACTAATGACCTCAGCAGTTGAGTCCCATAGTGCTCAGAGCCAATCTCATCCACCGGCTGGATATTCCCATTTCTTACAGATTTTCTGTACTTGAAACGGGAAGAAAAATTTCACTTTTAATTGATACTAATTACAGATTTCCCTGATTTTTTTCTGTTTGTATAAGATCTAAATTATGTAATTGAGGGCAGGACACCCATTCCGTCCTTTGTCATGCCAAAAAATGGCGTTGTATATCTCTTGTAGGGCTTCGTGTTCCCTGCGTGACCCATACATACGGTATTTGTAATCACGAACCTTTTTGTAGGAGACAGTAACACTGAACACAACTTTGAAATATGCAGAAAACCTACGACCATCGATTCTAACATAAATGCCGAATCAATTATTCCACTCAACATAAATTTGCATAGTTCAACTCCATGATCAGTAGATAAATAAATTTTCCACTAAGTAAAGAAGCAATTAATCAATAACTTCAAATACCAGAATATAAATGTCACGAAAACGACTTTGACCCTAAAATTGTCACCCAAGTTTACAAAAAACGGATAAAACTAATCACCTATCTGGAAAAAAACACACACTAGAGTTAAATACATACCCACAGTATATTTAGGCAGCATTTTCGACAAAATTGATGCACTTTTCAAAAATGCCGTAGTTAAATTATCCTTTCGCACTAACAACAATTTAGGAACGCAACTACACTGTACAAATACCAGAAATTCCCAATACTCAGCACCAGCAATTTACAAAATGACATGTGAAGACAACTTTTACATCGACCAGACAGGATGTAATGTCATCACACGATTCCGTGAATATATAAAGAGTCTGCGAAAACAACTAGTTAACTTTCTGTCTACAACTAAAAACCAAATACCACTCAGTACAAAACATCGAAACTGCCCAAGCAATATTACCTAAACCACAAAAAGTATTACAGTTGAATGTTTTGAAAGAACTTTAGGTATATATTCACACAAAAAGAGTAATTCGTGTTATTGGAAATAATGACTGCAGTTTCTCTTACACCTCGATGACTCACGAAATTGTTCACTTATAAAATGAATTCTAAAACTCCTTAAAAACTACGGCTCGTTGTAATTCTCAGGCATTTTATACTTAGGTACTTCAAAATGGGAATCTTCCGAAACAGCTGTCATTATACTCAATAAATGTTTTAAGCAGTAGTACTGGAACCTTACTTACAACGTAATTTATATTCTGTCCAGCCGATTGTGGTTGTTGCGATAGTCTGTGTTTATAAGCTGTAGTGAGGCATCCACACATGCCTGAGAGTCATCCCTTGACATGAAACTCCCTGTCCTCGCAGTGCCACGGTAAAGTGTGTAGTTGAAGACTTACCATTCTGCTTTGCGTTGTCTTGTGGCTGCCCATTGTCGTAAGATTCCAGATACACTCTTAAATACATAAACCATGCACTGCAGTGACAAGTCGATGACGTGGATAGCGAGCCAAGATTCTATGGTTGTGTGGTGTGGGTATGCGACTGCAGCAGTATGGAAATTGGAACAACTATTTCGGACTGGGTAGGTTCTTTATGTATCCACGTCTTGTTCAGCCATATTTGATACTGATATTGTTGTCCCACCATTTTGAGCACCATCTTGTATCATAAATTGTATTAACTGTGCCATAAATATGAGTGATATGGATAAATTATACTGATAATGAAAAGAGTCAAGGAAAATACCTGGGGAACATAAATAATACTAATTAAGATAAGGAGGGTATTAAATTATGGCGATAAGGGTCCAGAAATCTGCCAACTGTGAAGGCGGTGATCATATCCATGTCATGCCCCATCTACTATTTTTGGATATCGCGCCACTTACACCGCAAGAAATTAGCCTAGAATGCATGGGAATGGGGGACCATACACCTAGTAGGAAATCTGGCAAAAACGTAGAGAGCACTTGGACACAGTTTCTTCCATTACTATCAAATCATTGGCGGGAGTTGGTCTACAATTTGGCATAAACGAGGCAAGTGTTCGCTTGGCTGCAGTCACAGATGGACTGGACGCGATCTGAGAGCTGCTCTATCGTGATGGTTTCCACGTTAAACAAGACAATTTATAGCTCTACTACAACTCAATACTCTTTATTATTCATTATTTTACAGAAAGATCCGAAGATTGACAAATATTGACGTTCCTACCTGACCAAGTGAACCACACCAGAGAAGGACGCACTGTCTCTGAGACTGCTACTGATCACCTGTAGGTTAGCGAACACTCAGCTTACCTTACTATAAGGCAGGTCCCGGATTTATTTCGTGATGACAATCCAGCAGTTGCCTTGAGGCCAGACAGCTGCTTGTTTCATGTGATAGATAATGACCGAACGCTGGTACCACAAAATCCCCCTATTCACTGCCTCGCCAGTTTGCGTGCCACGCACTAGCTGCCCTGTAAACGACAATGTCCGTGTATTTGCTTCGAGCTACAGACTCGTTGCCGACAGGATAACTTGCACTGGACTCCTGGAAAACTGAAGATGGATAAGAAAGGCCAGTGCTCCACTGACAAGATCTTCAGAAACAAGCTATATGTAGATGACATCACCGTAACCAGACACAAAATTCTATCCAGCCACAAAAAATAATACAGTGTTTTCTTCGTTTACGAATTATTAGGGACTAATAACCTTAGCAGTGAAGTCCCATAAGATTTCACACACATTTGAACATTTTTTTCTTGGACGTCAATAAGATTTTGCTTTGGTTTAAACATGTGGGTGCGGCCCCTCAATTCGTTTTATTATTCAGAAACGCAGTGAGAGTAGGGCTTATAAAGTTGAGAAATTTACGATAACATTCTTAGCGCTCCTCCTGGCCAAGGATTTATATTTTCTGGTGATTTCAAGAGTAATTCTAAAACATCGTCTTCATCAAAATCAACAGAAATTTCGCTATAATCGCCATAAGCAGCACCTCTATTCAGTGTCTGTACAGTTTCAAGAACGGTATCCACCTCAACGAATTCTCCGGAGTACAAAGTCTCACAATGCTGCTGTATTTCTTGCGTTGTTTCATTATGGTTGGAAAAACACACCTTTCGTTATTTACAGCCTATCTATGAATGTCCACCAGCAATTTGACTGGTGTTTATAGAGGTGTTGTTGTGTGTTTAATGAGATGGTATGTTAATGTTTGTGTCTTCTTTTCTCAGAAAGCTTGTTTTTGAACTGATCTTAAGACATTATAGATGTTCTGCTTGATTCTTAAAATTACGGCGGACAGTTCCGATCCAAGTACACACATTGGTTATGTATGTAACAGGTCCCTGTCTGGGCACTGTGAGTGAGTTGTCTGTTATACCCACAAGAAAATACCTTGAGATAAAAAAAAAAAAAAAAAATTGCCTTAAATGGCATGTCTACCGACCCACACAAACAGAACACTGTAGTATGTGCTGACTAGGCCAGCAGTCATCCCTAATTTATTTAGCCCCACCATACTTGGATGAAACGTCTGTATGAAAACAGTTCTTAACGTCTGGCGGCAAGCCGGCCGCTGCGGAAGAGCGGTTCTAGGCGCTTCAGTGCGGAACCGCTCTGCTGCTACGGGCCGGCCGGAATGGCCGAGTGGCTCTAGGCGCTACAGTCTGAAACCGCGTGACCGCTACGGTCGCAGGTTCGAATCCTGCCTCTGACATGGATGTGTGTGATGTCCTTAGGTTAGTTAGGTTTAAGTAGTTCTAAGTTCTAGGGGACTGATGACATCAGAAGTTAAGTCCCATAGTGCTCAGAGCCATTTGAACCATTTTGCTACTACGGTCGCAGGTTCTAAAGCTGCTTCGGGCATGGATGTGTGTGATGTCCTTAGGGTAGTTGCGTTTACGCAGTTTGAAGTCTAGGGGACTGATGACCTTACATGTGAAGTCCCACAGTGCTTAGCGCCATTTGAGCCAATCGGGAGCCAAATTAAACACATGTACATTGTCGTGGTCATTTCAATGTCGACATTTAAAATTTTGCAAATTTCTATATTTAGAAATATTGTAGTACCCGCTGCAGAATAAGATATCTGATTTTTTTCCTTGTTCCAGTAAAATTTCAATCAGATTCACAGTACTGAACAATTTGCTGGAAAATCAGTACTGTTCCATACCATAGTACGCAGTGTGTGCTTCATCAGAGGTGATTCCAATTATATCCACAAATTGTGTAATTATAAGAAACTAGAGTGGATTGTTCAGTAGAAGTTGTCAAATTCAAACTGTAGTGAGCACTTCAGGATTAGGCTACTCAGCGGCCGAAACCGGCAACTACAATAAATAATACACCGCACGAACCTCTATAACTCGGAAGGCACGGACATTTTCAACGTTTTCACGCGAAACGCATAATAAACACGAAATGTTCACTACTTGTTTTCGGTGACGCTTACCCATACACGTAGTAAGTCCTCACGGAACAGCAGCTCTGGTGGGAATTTTCTTCCTCCCGTACCTTATAAAGATTTAAATCAATCATGGGAGCCCTGTCTGCTAATTGAACCAATATCTCAGCAAATTCCAGTGTCGCCCACTATAGCAAGCTAGAAAAACCCCTGCCTTTTTCTCAGAGGTCTTTGTTCCTAAAAAGTAGGGAATGAAACTGGTAAGATGTTCATATTCGTTAAAGGATCGTCTCTCTTAAAAAGGATATGCTCTTGCAGAACTAATTTCTGCCCAGTGCCCTAGGGCTGTGAGTTCTATCGACATTCTGTGCTTACCATCTATAGGTAAATTGGTGAGCAGCGGGTGAAACTGTCACGTCTTGTGTTCATTCAGGTACAACCTCCTCCTAGTAGAAGTAACTTAATTTCTTGCCTTGATTTGTTGCTCATTCGTGGTGTGGGGTTGTGCTGGACGCTTTCTCCAACTGGAAATACTGAATTCAGCAGTGTTCTAATTTCATAAACAGTATTCACGTGGTCCTGCAGTTCTGGTTTTTAGCTGTGTTTGACAGTTTTGTTCTATTGACAGTGTTGCAGTAGATTTTAAGCAGGAAGTGTGGAAGGCACTAGCTTGCAGACAGCACCCAGCCATACGAATTCGCATATCGTCTTGCATTTAACTTGAGTCACTTGGAAAATAAGAATCTCCAACTTGGATTTCAAGGAATTTGAAATAGTGAGAGGATTCTTCAGATTCACAGAGCATGGGTTTCTAATGAGGAGCACTGGATCTGGTTACCTTCTTCCCAGCATATTGATGCCTATAGCAGAATATATTTATCTTGTCCATACATTCTAACTGCTCAGTAATGAGATACGCTATGTGATCAAAAGTATACAGACACCCCCAAAAACATATGTTTTTCATATTAGGTGCATTGTGCTGCCACCTACTGCCAGGTATTCCACATCAGCGACCTCAGTACTCATTAAACATCGTGAAGAGCGTTCATTGTAGCGGAACGTGCAGCGTCATCAATTGTTGTTAAAATTACTGTGGATATAATCAGTCAAATTATTCAAGTCGGCTTTTTCATTCGTTACGCATTTCGATGTACTGCTGCCAGTTTTTCGCGGGCTTTTCACAAGTCAAAGGTAGGCACAAAATCAAACAATGACAAAGCAAAAATGTATCAAATACATTGACAACAAGGAGTGATAAATTGCCGATGATCTGTGAACGAAGGACTGACAAATTAGTAGATGCGTTGCGGCAGATGCAAACTACATTTAACATCAGGTAAATAAGAACAGATACATAACTGACTACTTCTCAGAAATTCACAAAAAATACCATCCTGGCCGGTTGTCGACTAGTGTAACCTCCCAACAGTTTCTTCCGTAACCTCGCAATAAATAAAAATGTAACTAACCTTTTAATAAAATGTGACTCATATATAACATTTCAATAATTAACTGACTCTGGATGTAAACCGGTAAACCTGGACGTCAGCAGTGCTGCGTCATGGCCCTGATAAGTCATTCTGAATAAACTGAAAATTCTTACCTCAGTTATGTTACCAGACAACGTCCATATATCTGCTCCTATAAAAAAAGTTCTGGGACAGTTCAGTGCAATGCTGGCCACTAGATTTTGTTACATATGAAAAACAACTGATTTTATTTACGATAATTGCTAAGACTATGGATAGGAGAAATTACTATAAACTTTAAATTCAGATGAATTACTGTCAAAACTTATCTTTATAAAAGAGATTATTATTAAAAATATTTACATGTGACTTTGATATAACAGTAGTATACAAAATGGGTTGTAGCAATAAATATATGCCCGCGGCAATAGATAATAATTATTTTGCTTTTACCTTATACTACGTCGCTCAGGCAACGCCATCGTTCTCCACGACCGCCCTTGGTAATTCCATATAGAACACAAGTGCTCTCTGTGAGCTATTCAACTAGACAACTGCTCTCTGAGAGCGACCTGAGCCAAACGCCCGACTGCGTGCTATTACTAGTACTGCTGCCGACACTGCTCTCTGCTCTGCGATTCTATTGTAGCGTACATATCGCAGGCAGCGCGTGAGCAATCCATGGAAATTACAACTGCTGGAGTGCGCTAGCAATAAATTCCTGAGTCATCGTCCTCTTACAAGCGTTACTGGTATGTTGAGGGTGTAAGTCATGTCCACAATGTAGGACTCTTAAGAAACGGTGGGTATTTACGTAAACAACTGGTGCGCCAAGCTATTGATTCAAAAATTCAGAGAAAATGGAAAGCAGTGGCTTTGTGTTACCGAGATTCCAGCAGACAAAATTACGTGGTATATCGCACTGAGAAACCTGATAGGGTCTCAGCCGGGATCAAAGGTAAACGGGAGTTCCTTTATTATTCATTCGGTCTCGTCTAGTGTCATGGTCTCCCTCTTGTTTTTTTCATGTTGCCTCGGTAGTCGGCATGGTTAGGAACTGATTCGGCAACATTAAGTTAAGGGCTGAAGGTATGCGAGGCGCTTTCTATCAGCTATCTCTCCATCCTCTCCTACTCCCGACCCCCTGGGAGAAAGATGTATACTCCTACAGTTACAGTGTTAGCCATGTGAAATGGTGTGAACCTTGTTTTCTAAATAAGAATAGAAGCTGAAGCAACGAATTAAAATTTGTGCCACAGCTAGGACTTAAGAGCTGCTTACTAGGAACGTGTGCTACCCCAGCTGCGCTGCCTCCTCTTCTTCATTGCTGTTCCTAACACAAACTTTGATTCACAACTTCAGCTCATTTTCCCATTCTTTTGTCGTCATTGTTGCCGAGGCTGCGCGTCGCTGGAATAGCACCCCAGCTCGGATGCCTAGTAACTAGGACACCTTAGGTAAAGTCCTAGCTGTAGCACAAGTTTTAGTTCATTGCTTCAGCTTCTATCCTTATTGAAATTATATGTCTTCAGAAATGTTTATCTGGATGTTTGCGAATCGTATAAATGAGACAGGACTTGCTGCTAGCCTGTTATTCATGTAGTGGGATGTTAGAAACCACCTGTTGACCACATCCTATCTGGCTGGCGCACCGCCCTCCATAGTTAATCTCACATTTTCATCCGATCATGGCTACAGCTCCATCACATGCCACAGGAATTATTGTATTCTCTAAACGTTATTCATCTAATTTGTGGGCTTCAAGACACTGAAACACAGCATGAAAAATGCCGGAGACGCCACACTTTCGTGCTCAAGTGGGTCCAAAAGTAAATTTACATAACATTCTCGACTGAATTTTCTAAGACAAACTCTGATCTTCAAAATTACATTTGATGTTTTGCTTAAAGTAATTGATTCGTCGATGATGACTGCAAACGTATCGTCCACTTGTACTGATTCCTGTATACGTTCTACAATTTTTTAGACTGCTGTGGTTAATGATATTCACACGCGCCTTACTGGAATCAAGAATTCGGCCCATATTTAATGCAGTGACCTCGTGATCATCGATTTCTGATTGGAAGTTGTCGAAAGACTGGTTCTCTTTCGCATCGTGTAGGCAAAGCGAAAGATTCTTGCTATAACTTCTTTCTCTTTTGATATGGTTTTCAAGCAGACATTTTCCAATGTTTATTGTTAACACTCTACTAAAATTTTTACACCTGCTGCGTTAGGAGCACTGGCATCGTGATCAAATATCTTTTTGCTGAACGCTGTTTGTTGCGTTGTTGCGGGGATCCAGTTTCCCCGAAGCTAATCACATTCAGTCCATTGCTTAGACATTTACATATCAGTCTTTTTTCCTTTCCGTTTTTTTCTTCAAACCTCACAGCTCGGTCTTTCTTGAGTGCAATAAGGCAACATTTTTTTTTTTTTTTTTTTATACAAATCTCGGTCTTCTGTTCAAGCCTTAAAGCCTTAAACTGTCTGGCAAATGTTTATCACCTTCTTTGACGTCATCAGCAGAAGAAAATAAAGTGACGCTGGATGAAGCAGGCACTGGTAACCCCGTTTGAACTTTTCCACTGATTGCGTCGGGCATTTTTCTACTTCTTCGCCTAGTTTTTGTTCTTTAGGTGTTTTACTCAAATAACTAGTAATTTTAGCAATTGTACACAACAAACGAGCACTTGATGCACATGGATTTTATAGCTTTACTCGACAGAACTGAGCAAGCACAACAGAATAGTGACAGGTAGAGCGGACATTTGACTCATCAAACCGAGTCCAATTGGATAAACTGACAGAAGTGACATATGGGAGTGGAGCGGAGCTCGTACAGAATGGTGGACCAGGCAGGGAGGGTGAAGAAGAATCAGCTGACCAGAGCCATCTCCCACTGCCCTCCACAGAGTAGATCTAGACGAAGTGCAGTGTAGTGTCGCACCAAGTATGCGTGGTTTTACATCGCTTCACCTGTCAAAATTTGCTGTTTTGATTACTTTTTCGTCAGAGACAACGGTAAAGTGTACTGGTGTTGTCATATATTGACGACGTAATGACTTGTACGTTGTTACAGTTAAGGCTGTTGGTAGCCATAGAGGGCACTCCAAGGAAAAATCAGACACACAATGCAAGGAGCAGACAAGAGTGGTAGCGTTTAGGTTACCTGAGGTAAATAGTAATACTAGAGCAGTGCAAATTGCAGATTCTCTGCGCAGCTGTCCCAGGGGAGAAATTTCACTTGAAAGAATTAAATGGCAATTCCATCCACCGCCTGGACATTGTCGTAAGGCATCATTGCAGAAGATGTGCGCCCGCTTAGCTCAGTGGTAACGGGTTTGCCTCTCATGCAGTGGGCCTGGGTTGGATTCCCGGCCGGATTGGATATTTTCTCCGCTTGGGGACTGGGTGTTGTGTTGTCCTCATCATTATTTAATTCCCATTTTCGGCCGCAAGTCACCTAATGTGGCACCAACCGGAATAAGACTTGCTCTTGGCGGCCGAACCCGAATGGGACATGGCGGGAAACAATGCCATCCGAACATTTCATTTCAGTTTTTTACTACTGAAGATGTCCACAAACAGGCACGTCTTAGCAGAGGCAGAAAACTACATACTTGCTGCTGAGAACTGCAACGTTAGTGTGTTTACACAGGTTAGAGTGCTACTGCAGCAGTCCCCACCCACAGAAGGGCGGGACCAAGTGACGTAAAACACTGTTGTTGCTGGCCATGATAGGAGTGGCTGTGACTTTTAGCTTTCAGCTGAACTCTGTTGATACAAAATTTGGAGTTTTTTAATTTAATATCCAGAAACATCCCTACCTACCGAATAAGAGTACGGAGGGAATCTGAATGTGGGTAGCTAGAGACACCATGGAGGCGTAGAACGACTCGCCAGATGGAGAAATGATGCGCCGCCAGTGTTCTTTAAAAATCAGTGTTTTTCTTCTTCAGCGGAGTTCTCAGTCAGATCGCCGGTGGGTGGGGGGGGGGGGCGACTGCTTGTCGCTCGTGGCCATCCTCGGTGAGCTCCGACATGTCTATTCTTCTCACACTTGGAGTACTGCTCTTAAGTTTGTACTTAACGCCCTTTTTATTGCTCATGGAAACTACACATTGCATGTTGTACCACAATACAACGAGACCTCCAGAGGTGGTGGTTCAAATTTCTGTACACACCGGTATCTCTAATATCCAATAGCACGTCCTCTTGCATTTATGCATGGCTGTATTCGTCGTGGCACGCTATCCACAAGTTCATCAAGGCATGGCTGCTCGAGATTGTCCCACTCCTCAGCCGCGAATCGGCGTAGATTCCTCAGATTGGTTTTCAGTCAATCTCAGGCATGTTCGATAGGATTCATGTCTGGAGAACATGCTGGCCACTCTAGTCGAGCGATGTCGTTATCCTGAAGGAAGTCATTCACAAGACGTGCACGATGGGGCTGCAAATTGTCGTCCATGAAGACGAATGCCTCGCCAATATGCTGCCGATATGGTTGCACTATAGATCGGAGGATGGCATTCACGTATCTTACAGCCGTTACAGTGCCTTCCTTGCCTACCACCGGCGTACGTCGGCCCCACACAATGCCACCCCAAAACAGCAGGGAGCCTCCACCTTGCTGCACGTGCTTGACAAGGCGTTCAGCCTGGCCGGGTTGCCTGCAAACGCGTCTCCGACGATTGTCTGGTTGAAGGCATATGCGACGTTCATCGGTGAAGAGAACGTGATGCCAATCCCGAGCGGTCCATTCGGCATGTTGTTGGGCCCATCTGTACTGCGCTGCATGGTTTCGTGGTTGGAAAAATGGACCTCGTTATGGACGTCGGGAGTGAAGTTGCGCATCATGCAGCCCATAGTGCACAGCTTGAGTCGTTACATAACGTCTTGTGGCTGCACGAAAAGCATTATTCAACATGGTGGCGTTGTTGTCGGGGTTCCACCCGAGTCATAATCCGTAGGTAGTAGTCATCCACTGCAGTAGAAGCCCTTAGGGGCCTGAGAGAGGCATGTCATCGACACTTCCTGTCTCGCTGTATCTCCTCCATGTCCGAAAACATCGCTTTGGTTCACTCCGAGACACCTGGACACTTCCCTTGTTGAAAGCGCTTCTTGGCACATGATGACAATGCGGACGGGAACGAAACGCGGTATTGGCCGTCTAGACATGGTTGAACTACAGACAACACGAGACGAATACCTCCTTCCTGGTGGAATGACTGGAACTGATCAGCTGTCGGACCCCTCCGTTAAATAGGCGCTGCTCATGCATGGTTGTTTTCATCTTTGAGCGCGTTTAATGATATCTGTGAACAGTCAAAGAGACTATATCTGTGATACAATTTCAACGTCTATCTTCAGGAGTTCTGGGAACTGGGTTGATGCTAAACTTTTTTTGATGTGTGTACTTCGCTATCATGAAATACGCGATGCACTAATACGGAAGCTGCGCCTTAGATTTGGAATTACAATATGTGGCTCGTATTTGCACTGGGAAACTCATTGTTAGCTACCCATAATGCCACCGTGTATAATCGTCATCGGGTAGTGTTAACTACAAATGTTCGAAACACTTGCCAATAGGAAGACAATCCTCTCATAAGAATGTAAGCAATAAATCCACATACTATGTCGTGACATTCCCTGTGCCATTATATCATAGTCACGTGTTTCCGTTAGAAAACTGATGCTCATCTAAATACAATATACTAAAATAAATTCACTACTAAAATACTACAAGATTTGATAGAAAAACTCTGTTCCTTTTCTATCTGCACTTCTCATTCTTAGCTCTTCCGGCTAGTCTCTTCCGTCATTACCAACCGTTGACAGCATGTTCTCAGTTCATTCAACGTAACCAACGTCAGTGCCTGGCTTTTCCTTTCCTCTCTTGAAATGTTTGGCTTTTGAAAGCAGTTTTTCTTCAAAGTTTGATCTGCTTTATGATTCTGACACAGTTTCAAAGAAAATGCCATAGATCTCTCTAAACAGACACGAATAGTGATAGATAAAATACGTACTGCCTATGTTAGATTGGATAGTGGCGCAGACACACCTGTCATTGCTCGGTTGCTATTCCTAGAAATAGCGATTGATTTCTACTGTCATTCTCCCCTTATAACCTCCTGGACTCTCACTCCGTAAGTCCGGCTTCAAACTCAGCTCTTGTGCTATGGTGCTGCAAAATTGTCCTTTGGTGCACATTGTCAGTTCCTCATAGACCTTCTCCCGAGCGACTTCGAAACCGTTTATTCTCTCCGAAAATAACTAATTTTTCAACATTAGCGTGTAATTCCCGTTCAGGTCCCTCGAGTGTTCCCTCTCACCACAAAATAAAGATCGGAGCATTCCTTGCGTTTAGCGGTTCCCTCAATAAGCTCACAAGGCAAATGACTTGCAATCAGTATTTGACGCTGGAATTTCACGTAACGGCTACAAGATCATAACAAATAGGTGTTACTAAACCTTTCGTTACCAGTAAAATGTCCAACTAGGGCAACGGAAAGTTACACATCCGTTAACGTCTATCTACATTACCCACAGAATCCCCACTCTTATATTCGAAATGCTTTCCCATTAATTACAAAAACTTACAATCAAGCCAACGTTATCCTTACAATTTATCTTTTTATGTCTCGCCAACTGCCATACTTTGTTCTTTCTCGAAGCAACTTGGGGTTGCTCAGATGGTTCACACCTCACGACATCTTCATACAACTAACACACATGAACAAGATTTTCATGAGCAGTCTGCAACTAACATGATGCTCATCGCTCATACATTCATTGACCCTGTCTCAGTAGCACTGATCAGCCTATATACATTGACTCACACGCTGGTTCATCACTTCATACTGTCAATCCACAACACTTAAAGAAGAAGGATGAAAGTAAATACTTACAAAACCTCAGCCGAAGGAAGAAACGAGAAAACTTAAACCGTCTTCTGCCTAGCCAATCCACATTTCGTTTGCCAAAGGTTTCCTCTTACCTCTCAAAAGTTCTACAACCTTTTATAAGTACCTCTGTGGCTGCTTTACAGCATCTATTGAGATGGCTACGTTCCACTTTGGCTTGTCAAAGGTTCATAGTAGTACCCATTCCTACTTTCAAGTGACACACAGGACTCGACCACTACTGCAGTCAAAATGATGGAATGGGCTCCTTGAGTCTGAGTACATTTATTATGCTCAGCTCATCATTAGAGAAAATCTCTGCAACAATTCCCGGCGAAGTGTCACATATAGCACCACTCACTATCTTTGCGTCATTAATATAGTCATTATTTTCATTTATCTTCAGTTTACAGAACTTGCGTAGTGCGTCCTTGTTCCCTGGGAAAAAAATAAATAAATCCCCATCTTCTCCACCACATCAGCACTTCTGGACAAGTTACATCACAGATTAATCTCTTCAGACTACTGCTACCCAAGTTCAGCCACAGAACACAAGAGAAATCGTCTTCCTTGCGTCAGTCTTCCTATGTGAGTAAAACCACTGATCTCTAATTCACCAACGCTGAGACAACTCGGGTGCACCATGGCCCATAGATGACAGGGATGAACGAAGGCAGCAAATACTTGTCCAGGTGAATAGATGCGCAACTGTTGGGCAAATGACGTCCCAGATGAACCAGAGGGCTACCACCAGTGTCACCTCGACAACCATTCAGCAAACGTTGCTGCTTAGGTGACTCTGCAGTAGGCACTTGGTTCATGCACCCATTCTGACTGCTGCTCGTCGCTGATGAAGGCTGGGATTTGCACTCCAGCACCGCAACTGGAATTTGCACTCCGGTACGGCAAATGGAGGTCCACTGTAACAACAGGTGGCCATTTGAGATTAATGCTCCATTGCACAAATGACTTTGGCGTGTATGGCGTGAAATGTCGGAATCCTAACACCCTGCAATAATAGTCACAACGATCCAGGCCGGAAGGCATTTCCTGCATAATCTCGTCGGTCTGGAAGGCATAATGGATCAACAGAAGTCAGCATCTATCCTTAGTACCATATTCACTTCTGCATACAGTTTGTTTTTCCTCTGCACGATCGCAGCTAACAGCATGGCAAAGCAACCTGTCGCACAACTAGCAGTGTATTTGCATAGTTTGAAAAGCATGAGGATGAATTTATCACACTCCCTTGACCACCAAACTCCAGAGTTAGAAACTCAATCGAGAATGTGTGCGATCATTTCCATCAGGATGTACGTGCCAAGAGTTCTCAACCAAGTGCATATGGCCACGTCACTGGAGTTGCCATTGCTCCAGACCCCGTAGGTACCTTCTAGAGCACCAGTGACTCTGTTCCTACACATCTCGCAATGGTGCACACTGCAAAAGGTCGTCATTCATGCCTGTGAATCGTGGTTGCATTAATGTGACTAGACAGTGTATAGAAGGTAATATATGCCTTTGAGATATGTCGTGATACCAAAACACCATCAACAGGTGTTCTACTCTGAGTCGTTCCGGCCATTTCTTGCCATGCAGACAATGACTTAACGTACGCGGAGCATCAGACTTGTACATGTTGTTGCGCTACAAACCATATACCTAACCTGGCGCCATTGTGAGTGACGTCTACTGTTTTCAATGTCTCCATTTCGCTTTAATCTTCTCGATTTGCTCCGAGCTTCCGTTTTTACATAGCTAATGGTTTCATCATCAAATCCGACTAACTACAATGAGACTGTGAATAAAGTATCTACAATGGGGCAAATTGGCATTCTTAAAACTAGCAGGCCATTGCACACTTTAAAAGCGTGAACTATAGCCGTTACTATCGCATGCCTTGATCACGAGGTGAGCGGCCCCATTTTAGAACAAATAAAGATCCTCCTGACGTTAATTCCAGAACTATTGTAGAGTGAGCGCTTCCCGACTCTAACTGTGTTTGAGAAACCAAAGAAAACAGTTGGTGTCAGAAGCTGCACTAACTTATTAGTATGACTGCATGGTTAGTATTTGAGTGACTGGTCTCAATGTTTGCCTGCGTTTTGGGTGATACTGTGCCGGCTCACACATGTCGTAAACTCAATTTTCAAGCTGAAATAAAATATTAAGAAAAAAAAACAATACAGCAGGTACTGCGGTAAAATTTAAAGATATTGAGTCACGTTGATTTATAATTTGAACAAGTAATTTATTTCTATTGTTCCACAAATGGTCTTCAATATATTGACTAAACACTTAAAATGTAGTTTAGCGGCTTTTATATAAGGGCGGCAGTTAATGACCGAAGCTACAACACTTTACTATAAACTTCCTATGTCGCGATAGCAGCACTCGACAGTCTGTTCACAGTTCACAAAATACACTGTTACCTGCTATCCTAAACCACTATATTGCGCTCAACTTGATCGTTTTTGAACGTCGCTACATACATACTTGTCCCCAATCGAGGCTACCAAATCAATACTACCCCCATATTGGCGGTACGTCCGGCTCTTAGCGTCGCTCGGACTCCACTGCCCTCAAAGATGGCAGCCCTATGCACCCTCGAAACGACTTCCTAACTCAAAACGATGTTTGACAAAAAAAAAACTATGAATATTCTAAAACTAGACACAAAAACACCTATGATACATTGGAAAATAAGGAAATTTAGGAAATTTTCCGGGCAATAACAATCTTTCTTTTTTTTTCTTTCTTTTGCTACTGCCTTTATCCTGCATTGTGCACAGGGTCGGGAGGGTTAAGTACGGAATTGGCAATTTTAAGGGGTGTCCATTTGCCGTTCCTACCGCCACCCCATACCGCCTCGGACGGAAGTAGTGTACCCCAGCTGACTGCGTCTAGTGTAAGTCGTGAAATACTGTGAATGTGTTTCAAATGTCTGCAAATCTTGTAACTGAGCCAGGACGTGGGGACCAGCCTGGTATGCACCTAGTAGGATGTGGAAAACCACCTAAAAACCAGATCCATGTTTTGCGACACACCGGCCATCGTCGTTAACCCGCCCGGCGGATTCGATCCGTGACCAGCACGCCTACCCGAGTGCAGGAAGCAGCGCGTTAGCGCTCTCGGCTACCCTGGCGGGTGGGCAATGACAATCTAAAGTTAAATTTTTTGTATCTGCCGCCGTTTTTTCACAAATTATGTTCTTGTGTCACGATTTTGCTCTTCGCACATTTTTAATAATAAACATAAACAAACAAATAAAAATACGTACTTCATTTCCCACCTACCTCTTTAAACTTGCCCCTAGTTTCGTCTCTCTAAATTTATTTATTACCAAAAGCTCAGTTTCTCTCAGTCCATTCCCATATTCCGACTTCTCATTCAAAAGCAGTACATATTTTGCTTAATCGGCTACGATTGCTCGATGCAGCTCTACTAGCTGTATCTGTAAACATTTTGTTCATACCGGCCAAAGCATTGCTGAGATATTAGCGTCTGAACTTTAATAAATTTACAATTATTAAGACAACAATAACTTTTAAAATATTATATATTTTTGTGGCGCGTCTCGATAATCTAGTTTTACATCAATTTTTCTCCGTCATATACATTCTTCCAACGGCCAAAACACAGCCACACACGCCCCTGCCAGGCTTCCGCTCGGGTTTTTCCAAGGCCGCGTACACGCTAACCGCTCGTGATGGCTCTGTAGCAACCGCCAGCCACGTGATCTGAGCGGGAAACTACCGCTCTAAGCTCCCCCCCATGTACGCTCATAACCAAGACAAGATCCGCATGCTAGATCTAAGACTTCACACGAAATGATCGAAATGCACTAGAAAAACGAATACAGTGATTTACTCCTTGTAGGTGTTAATATCATCAGAATTTCTGCTTAGAAGCACTTTCTAGCAGAAACGTCAGCACTCTTCGAAGCTAGGAACAGCAGTGTTTCGCCCCAGAACTTAACATATCTCGCTGGATGCTGCGTGTAGAGCAAAATATCTTGAGGTGGGGCGGTTTCGACCAGTCTGCAACGCCCACTACACAATGCACCCCACTTAGACAATCCGAGTGACTGCAAAAAGCGCAGGATGCTAGCGGCTTACGTGTCTCGAGGAGAGAGGACTTCCTAGTACCCTCTGGAACGTTCTTTACATGACCTCCTCCCCACAAATTGAATGACTAGGCTTTAATAAAGGTGGGAAAATATGTTGCCGCATTTGTGGCTCGCTGCCCCCCTGTATAGTTCAAAGAAAGGCTTGTCCCAGTTGTGGCGAAGAAGCAACTAGTAATCGCCTCAAACTCTTTCCAAAGACGGCATGTTACTGATTTTGTGTAAGTTGAAGTGGCTGCGTAAGGAATTGGTATATTGAAAGCAATGAGGCCGCTGACTTCAGTAGTCACATGAGAACACTGAAATTAAATAACTTCTCCATTAGAAATAGTTCCCCAAGAGTAATATGTTTCATAACGATGTGGCCTGTGTAAAGATTAAGTATAAATCCGTAACAGTTCAGAAATGAAATGTACGGAGGACACACGGTACTAATCTCCACATTATGAGAGATACATCGTAGCATCAAGAGTATGAAAGGCACATCAAGTAACATCTATCTTTCAGTGGAGTCATCGCCTTTTCTTGTAGGGATTTTGGTATGTCATAATCCAAGTTATACACCCTAAACCGCTTTTTAGGGTCATGGTGTCAAAGTTGATCAAGGGCAAGTTATTTTTCTGAACTTCTGCTTCCACACTTGGCACTTGCATGGACGTCATCCCTTGTCGTGATGCTCCATCCTTTTGAGACAGTGAAGTCCCTAGCTGATGATTTCTCCTTTTCCTCTCACTGACTGTCGGCTGTCCTTAGTTGGAAGAGTGCATGACAGACAAAAAGAATAGTGGCACGGTGGCTATTTAGGTTCATATTGGTTATTGTACCTTTATCGTTTGGGTTAAATTTAAGAACATTTAGTATTTTCAAGCTAATATAAATCACAGGTATTTGACCTTCTAAGGTTCATCAGATGTGAACCTTGGTTTCCCTAAATCAGTAAGTTATTTCTGTATGTTTGTGTCCACAATATTTTCTGTCTTGCCATTTGTAGCAAGTGGCATCTCGGAGTCTGTCTTTGTATTTCAATTGTAGCAAAATTAGTCCATCCAATCAAAGGAAACTCAAATGGATGTTTACAACATTGAGACTGTCGTTACTTTGGAAATCGGAAATTTGCGGTAAGGACTATAGGACCAAACTGCTGAGGTCATCGGTCCTTAGGCTTACGCACTACTTAATCTAACTTACCCTAAGGACGATACACACACCCATGCCCAACGGAGGACTCGAATCTCTAACGGCGGGGGGGTGAGGGGGGAGGGGAGGGAAGCCGAGCGAAACGTGACAAGACGCCTCAGACCGAAAGGCTACCCCGCGCGGCTTCCCGATACTTCAAATGGCAGGATTCCCTGAATGGTAACTAAGTCAGTAACTAGTTCTTGGCTCTGTCCAAACTGGAGCCAGTGATTGTACCTTACCAGTCCTGCATTGTCCGTTGCATAATCGAATCCTCCTAATTCTGTTGCACATATACCTAATAATTTTTTCATAATGCACATGTTTCACGTACATTATTTTGAAATCTTATTCTACATCTTGGTCAAAAGTTTGTTTCCTCTCAATGGTAACCTCGACAAACCATCTGCAACAACATTCTCAGAACCTTTAATGTACTCGATCTCAGAGTCAAATTTTTCTAAGTGCATCTCCACCCACCTTGCCACTTTACTATGATAATGGCTGCACTCCTGAAGATAGGTAACGTCTGTATGATCGAAAAACAGTTTTACCTTGTGTCCTAGTAAATAAGTTCTATGTTTTGAGAATGACCTGTCTATTTGCAACAATTCTTCTCAATGGCTGTGTAAACTTTTTCGTGTATTAAAAACATCTTGTTTGTAAATGTTATTTTACATTGTATAGTTTCTCAATGAACATACTTTTGAGGACGTAATTCTCAGTCGAATCGAAAATTACCACTGTCAGTGTGTACACGGAATGGTAAACCAAAATCAAATCTGTATAACAGAATGTGGCTGTTTTATTCTTTCTTGATTTTCTCTAAAGATTTTTTGGCATTCCTTATTGAATACCCAAACAGTATTCTTTTAAGCAAATTGATGAGACAAAGTGTATTTAGACTATCATCAGTTATGAATTTTCTGTAAAAACTATTTAAGCGATTAAAGGAAAAAATAATTCTAATTTGTTTATGGTGTGACAGTGTCCCTTTTTCAGTGATTTCCACATGGTAAATATTTCATTTCAGATACTGCTTATTAACCTGTTTACATTTTCTATTTCAGCGTCATCTTCTCTGGCCTTAAGTTTTTCTTATACATGTCTCATCTCAAACATTCAATCCTCACACAGTATGCTGTTAATTTAGGTATACGTTCCTACCCATGTACGTAGTCTAACTCTGTAATAGGTTAAGACTGAAAAATACCACAGGATATTGGTAACACCTTCCACCACAAAGGAAAGCTATATCCTTTCTGGAATTAGGTGCTAATGGAACCCAATGAAAACGTAATGTTAAATCTGAACTAAAGATAGTCTGAATGGTTTTGAATTTATCTAGCAGTGCGTCACTGCACTCAGGGTGATATGTTTCGCTATACAGAAATTTATTAAATGTCTAGAATACATATCTCACTCCTGCATACTTTTACGTCACAACCACAAACGTATTATTATATGTACTGATACGTCTCTCAAGAGTACCTCACATTTTTAGTTTTTGTAACTCCTTCTCAAAAGCAGCTTTTTTAGCTATAGATACCCCATATGGTTTCATGTAAAATGGTTTAAATGACTTTAATTATTAAGTACTTGATACCCTTCAACTCCCTGGAATTTTGGTAAAAGCAAAACTGTATTTACAGAATAAAATCGCCAACTGATGTTTTTGTTTGTTTGTGTACGCTTGGTTAATGTTAACCATTAATACGCGCTCATCTTGAGATAGATTGGGTCGAAGTAGAACGAAGGGTAGCGGTTTGAAGGGCAGAGGCAAAAAAGTGCCAAGGCAAGAGCTGAGGAGAAAAAACCTCTGCAATACTTAGGTTGGGTGGTAAGAGCAGTAGCGGATGTCTTGCTGCCTGCGATAGGTCATGCAAGGAAGGGTAGGCTTTGTTAGTAGCGGGTATGGGCGGTGGTGTTGCTCGGCGGCTGCCGCTGGGTGCCGGTGTAGAGTTCTCGTTCAGCGTCAGCAACCTGCAACAGTTTAGGTTAATCATCGTTTTTGTGTCCGATAGGTCATATATCGGATGCACACTGGAGGGTGATGTTGGCGTATTGTTTGTGCGTCAGTGGGCAAGCTCGTCGGCGTTCCTGCTGTGGCCTATTGGTCGGCTCTAATAGCAGCTGGTAATTACCAGTCAGTGTTGCTGATATGCAGGGGCTTGCTGAAGTTTGTCGCTTGTTGGTGTATGCTAGTTTACTATAGGTGGCTATGCCCTAGCTAGTAGTGTCTTTGGCTACTTGTGCTTCCACCTATGGTTGTGGTCATTGTTTCCAGAGTGAGGATCATCAACAAAAGACACCGAAAACAAATTACGATATGAAAACAAAACAATGTTCATTGCAGTTTTAAAATACGCGCATTATGAAGAAATCCATAGAAACCATTTAACTATGATCTGCGACATATTCAAAATAACACCACACATTACATTATTGGTCAAAGCTGATGGGTGGAATCGAACACTAGAATTGACCCCACGATAATCAGCAGCGTATTCACTTCTCACTCAGCGTTGTTTGTATACCTGATTACATTTAAATTTTCCTGAATACTCATGGCGGTCACATCTTACTTACATGCTTCTTTCATTAGGTCTTTAATTCGTAATCGTCTTTTAAATTAGTTAGCATTTTGGTTTCTGACAAGTGATAAGTTTCTACCCATTCGTAAAAACTGGTTTTCCAAAAACTTCATACGTATGTGGTCATTGTCCTTAAACGTATCTATCAGCTGAATTGGTTGACATGTTTGTTTCCCACAGAAATAACATTAATAGGATAGTTCGCATTTTTAAAGTAGTTGGTGATTATTGAACTCATTTTAATGTTCTACACTGCTGCTCTTGATCTTTTTATTATCCTGTTCATTTTCCCCTAAATTTCAGACCCTCAATGGAGCAATTCTTATGATTTTCCACTATGGTATACCTGGATTTTTGAGCGTTTTTGCCTCTTTGTGTCATGGTGTCTATGTCAATTTCTGTTTCTGTTGTCAATGCTTCTATTCCCATTTTATCTCAATAATTTATTTGGTGTCCCCCTGCCTGAAAGTATAACCATTGTAATTATTACGTTTTCCTAATTCATGATAAGCATATCTCCAATTTTGATTTCCTCCACTCTGTTGGTAATTGTAATTGTTGTGATCTTATGTACTTATTTTATCTATAATTTTAGGTTTATCCACATATTTTAAAAATGGATGTTCTGGATTATGTACTACATTCCATTGAACTGGAAATGACAATTTTCATTTTAAACCATTCGTCTGTGTCATGTTATCAAATGCTTTCTTAACGGATTAATTCCTTTATCTCGTTTTTACAACATCTTTTCACTCTATCATGTCTTTCCCTATAATTCGATCCATTCAAAAATACACCTTTTAGACCAGAAATTAGTTAAGAAACTTTTTTTTAAAATCTGCATATGATATGCTTACTGAAAAATTTTGATCCATCCATAGAAAAGTTGGCCCTCAAACATTTTTTAACAAGCTTAATTTTTGTACTGTCACGTTCATTTGGTGAGAAAATTTTTTACCATGCTGTACAATGTCAACCAGAAGTAAACTGTCCCCACGTGAAAAATTTTTCACTGGAATATTAGACAATATGGCACATGAGCTACTTAAACATTTCTGTTTACTACATCATTACTTACAGCTTCAAGTTTTTTTAGGAATCACAGAAATAGAATTTTCCATGTTTGATGCATTGGTTCTCTTCAATATCTCATTTGAGTTTACTCTTTGGCAAACTACAGTAACCTTTTCGTAATATTTTCTTTCAACAATAGCTAGCTGTGATTCAACATTACTATTTGGATTTGTATCACAATTTTTTAAATTTCAACTAAATTCTTATTTTAGTACAAACATTTACCACAAGAATTTTTTTTCTCCTTATCAAGAACTGATTTATCTTTGAATGCTTTGATCTGACTACTCGGCTTAGATGCTGCTTCTAACAGTTTTGTTTCTACAACCACAACTGTGGTTTCCAAATCCTCTATTTTCTCTCCAAGATTTTGAATTTCCTGTGACAATGACTACTCAAGACTTGCAGCTTTCTGATGCATTGACTGTTCAAGATTTGGAATAATTAATTATTTCCTAAATTTTGGATGCTCTTCATTTTTAACATTAATTGTTTGAATTTGTCTTGAAACGTCTATGATCAGCGTACCTATTATTCATCACTTTTCATGTAATGCTGCTGTCAACCATGAAGCAGGTGATTTTCTTAGACGTATTTTGTGCACTGGGGTGTGCTCGCAAAGAGCAAAACGTTTATTAGCAAGTTCATGGATTTTACCATCAATTGTGGGCTCTCTGCTTGTTTGGTGCTTTTAAGTTTGAACAGTCGGCCGTTGAAGTGTCACGATCCATGTTTAATGTTCATATACGTTTTATACAGCGATTTCACCTTTGGGGACTGCACAGAATAACCCATGAGTAAATATGTCATTGCTGTTGTCAGCTCGATTCCAGTTCATTTGTTCTCCAACAGGACACATCTTTTGTTTAAATCACGTTTCCCAGTTTGAACAGTATTTGTATTTTCTTTGATTTTATTTCTGTTACATGTATATCATTTCATTACCGTACATGCGTATATTTATTTATATCACGGATGAATATTTTATAACCTTTGTAGATTTGTCTGCAATACTTAATTACAGACCTTGTAAATAACTTTTTTACGTATGTTTACCTAGTTCGTTCTGCCACCGCCAACAAATACGAACACAGGTAGATTTATTCATAAAATGAAGATGCTTATAAAATTGATATGGTAATTTTCATTACTTCATATATTGTCTTCATTCGATATATTTCGACATCTTTGTTGTTGCTCAGTGTTTAGAGGTATTCTTTTGCTTGCAGGAGGATATTCCGGTGTTCTGTTCAAAATATGTACGCAAAATAATGTGTCTTAGGCATATAGATCGTTTAATTCTCCGTATTCCGACACATCACTGTTGTAACGTTGACGTAGTACCGAAACCCAGATTTCAACATAACACGCGGAGTATAACAACTTCCCACCAACCGCAAACAGTAGCAGCTTTTCTCAACTACCTAACTGAGAATAAAAAAGATTGTATGTATGTCAAACAAAGTATTTCACATAACGAATGAATTATTTATCCATTATGTTTTCTTTGAAGTTATTTCAAAAGTATGTTACATAATTAGTAGTTATTATTTTTTATGACTTCAAACAGATATAACAATAAGCAAACTAATTTAAAGCTCTCAGAGTCCATGCATTCCTTTCCGGCGAGATATACGCTGTAAAGGTGGTCATGTTTGCTCCCAGTGCTTTCACGCCCACTTCTCCTCTGATGCAAAATTAGCTCAGCATATTATATCTTCTTCTTCTTCTTTCAGTGCCTATCCGGTTCGGATGCTGGCTATCATGATGACTATTCTTCTCTTGTTGGTAGCAACACAGAATAGTTCTGTTCAAGACATCTTGGTCCAACATCTAAGGTTCTCAAACCAAGAGATTCGTCTAGTTCCAGGACCTCTTTTGCTGCTGATATTCCCTTCAAGTATTTTTTATATCAAATCATATCCATTTGTCTTACGTATGATGCCCTAGATACTGCAACTTGTTGATGATTCGCAGATCTCTTTCTTCCATACCAATATTTCTCAAAATCTCCATCAATTTTTCGTGTTTACCCTTCTGGTAATCTATTAGGCAAGCAAATTCATTTTTATTTACATCTCATCTGTAACAATACTTATTCAGTAAACAAAGCTTCTCTCGTACCCATGGCATTAACAAACCAAAACTGATTAGGGGCTACCTGTTCCACGCACAGTCTATGTATTCTTCTGTGTATCACCCTCAAAACCAATTTGATGATATGGCACATTAAGCTTGTTGTTGTTGTTGTTGTTGTTGTTGTGGTCATTCCTGAGACTGGTTTGATGCAGCTCTCCATGCTACTCTATCCTGTGCAAGCTTCTTCATCTCCCAATACTTACTGCAACCTACGTCCTTCTGAATCTGCTTAGTGTATTCATCTCTTGGTCTCCCTCTGCGATTTTTACCCTCTGCACTGCCCGCCAATGCTAAATTTGTGATCCCTTGATGCCTCAGAATATGCCCTACCAACCGATCCCTGCTTCTTGTCAAGTTGTGCCACAAACTCCTCCACAATTATATTCAATACCTCCTCATTAGTTATGTGATCTACCCACCTTATCTTCAGCATTCTTCTGTAGCACCACATTTCTAAAGCTTCTATTCTCTTCTTGTCCAAACTATTTATCATCCATGTTTCACTTCCATACATGGCTACACTCCATACAAATACTTTCAGAAACGACTTCCTGACACTGAAATCTATACTCGATGTGAACAAATTTCTCTTCTTCAGAAACGCTCTCCTTGCCATTGCCAGTCTACATTTTATATCCTCTCTACTTCGACCATCATCAGATATTCGGTCCCCAAATAGCCAAACTCATTTACTACTTTTAAGTGTCTCATTTTCTAGTCTAATTCCCTCAGCATCACCCGACTTACTTCGACTACATTCCATTATCGTTGTTTTGCTTTTGTTGATGTTCATCTTATATCCTCCTTTCAAGACGCTGTCCATTCCATTCAACTGCTCTTCCAAGTCCTTTGCTGTCTCTGATAGAATTACAATGTCATCGGCGAACCTCAAAGTTTTTATTATTTCTCCATGGATTTTAATACCTACTCCGAATTTTTCTTTTGTTTCCTTTACTGCTTGCTCAATATACAGATTGAATAACATCAGGGAGAGGCTACAACCCGGTTTCATTCCCTTCCCATCCACTGCTTCCCTTTCGTGCCCCTCGACTCTTATAACTGCCATCTGCTTTCTGTACAAATTGTAAATAGCCTTTCGCTCCCTGTATTTTACCCCTGTCACATTTACAATTTGAAAGAGAGTATTCCAGTCAACATTATCAAAAGCTTTCTCTAAGTCTACAAATGCTAGAAACATGGGTTTGACTTCCCTTAATCTATTTTTTAAGATAAGTCGTAGGGTCAGTATTGCCTCACGTCTTCCAATATTTCTACGGAATCCAAACTGATCTTCCCCGAGGTCGGCATCTACCAGTTTTTCCATTCGTCTGTAAAGAATTCGCGTTTGTATTTGGCAGCTGTGACTTATTAAACTGATAGTTTGGTAATTTTCACATCTGTCAGCACCTGCTTTCTTTGGGATCATACATCTTACTCACCAGATGGTACAGTTTTGTCAGGAATGGCTCTCCCAGGGCCGTCAGTAGTTCTACTGGAATGCCGTCTACTCCTGGGGCCTAATCAGGTGTTTCAGTGCTCTGTCAAACTCTTCACGCAGTATCGTGTCTCCCATTTCATCTTCATTTACATCCTCTTCCATTTCCATAAAATTGTTCTCAAGTACATCGCCCTTTTATAGACCCTCTATATAGTCCTTCCACCTTTCTGCTTTCCCTTCTTTGCTTAGAACTGGGTTTCCATCTGAGCTCTTGATATTCATACAAGTGACTCTCTTTTCTCCAAAGGTCTCTTTAATTTTCCTGTAGGCAGTGTCTATCTTGCCCTTAGTGAGATAAGCCTCTACATCCTTACATTTGTCCTCTAGCCATGCCTGCTTAGCCATTTTGCACTTCCTCTCTACCTCATTTTTGAGACGTTTGTATTCCTTTTTGCCTGCTTCACTTGTTGGATTTATGTATTTCTCCTTTCATCAATTAAATTCAGTATCTCTTCTGTTACCCAAGGATTTCTACTAGTCCTCGTCTTTTTACCTACTTGATCCTCTGCTGCCTTCACTACTTCATCCCTCAGAGCTACCCATTCTTTTTCTACTGTATTTCTTTCCCCCATTCCTGTCAATTGTTCCCTTATGCTCTCCCTGAAACTTTGTACAACCTCTGGTTTAGTCAGTTTATCCAGGTCCCATCTCCTTAAATTCCCACCTTTTTGCAGTTTCTTGAGTTTTCATCTACAGTTCATAACCACTAGATTGTGGTCAGTGTCCACATCTGCCCCTGGAAATGTCTTACAATTTAAAACCTGGTTCCTAAATCTCTGTCTTATCATTATATAATCTATCTGATACCTTCTAGTATCTCCAGGCTGGTTCTATGTATACAACCTTCTTTTCTGATTCTTGAACCAAGTGTTAGCTTCGATTAAGTTATGCTGTGTGCAAAATTCTACTAGGCGGCTTCCTCTTTCATTTCATACCCCCAATTCATATTCGCCTACTATGTTTCCTTCTCTCCCTTTTCCTACTCTCGAATTCCAGTCACCCAGGACTATTAAATTTTCGTCTCCCTTCACTACCTGAATAATTTCTTTTATCTCATCATACATTTCATCAATTTCTTCATCATCTGCAGAGCTAGAGAGCTAGTTGGCATATAAACTTGTACTACTGTAGTAGGTGTGGCCACAATAATGCGTTCACTGTGCTGTTTGTAGTAGCTTACCCACACTCCTATTTTTTTATTCATTATTAAACCCACTCCTGCATTACCCCTATTTGATTTTGTATTTATTACCCTGTTTTCACCTGACCAAAAGTCTTGTTCCTCCTGCCACCGAACTGCACTAATTCCCACTATATCTCACTTTAACCTATCCATTTCCCTTTTTAAATTTTCTAACCTACCTGCCTGATTTATGGATCTGACATTCCACGCTCCGATCCGTAGAACGCCAGTTTTCTTTCTCCTGATAACGACGTCCTCCTGAGTAGTCCCCGCCTGGAGATCCGAAGGGGGGACTGTTTTACCTCCGGAATATTTTACCCAAGAGGTAAAGTTGTATGCCCTCGGGAAAAATTACGGCTGTAGTTTCCCCTTGCTTTTAGCCGTTCGCAGTACCAGCACAGCAAGGCCGTTTTGGTTGGTGTTACAAGGCGAGATCAGTCAATCATCCAGACTGTTGCCCCTGCAACTACTGAAAAGGCTGCTGCCCCTCTTCAGGAACCACGCGTTTGCAGAGATTATCTTACGACATTAAGCTTATCGTACGATAATCTCCGCATTGTTTTGCATTTGGCAGAGTGATGAACTCTGATTTCACGCACTCTACTGGAATGTTGCATAAATTTGATTGAAAATTAGGGTTGACCATTTCACTTCGTTTTCATCTATCAGTTTTAAGAGCTCTTATCTCAGCTTTATCTGGTCTCACAGCCTTTCTGTCCGTTATCTGATTTATGTGGGTTTGAACCTCTACTTCCAGTATATCTGTACCACTTATTTCATTTGTACTTGAGTTAAAAGCACATCTTGTGTCAGGAAATAAATTAGCTATATTATTTATTCCACGTCTTTCTCTTGTCATCTAATTCAACCATCAAATTCCCTGCTTCGTCTGCTAGCTTTCCACTAGCTTCCTGTACTTCCCTGTTATTTCTTTGACTTTCATATCTACATTGAAAATACTATATTTACTTTGGTAAAACTCGTTTTCCTTGCATTGCTCCACTTCTTCATTTTCTTTTGCCTCCCTTATTTTGTTCTGATATACTTATTTATCTTCCTGTATACCGTTGTGTTTCCCTTATTTAATCTCCTTCCCTCCATTAGACTAAGTACCTCATCCGTCATCCATGACTTCACCTGTGATGAGGACTTACGTCAGGAAACTAATTACATGCAAGTACCTAATTTTTGTTCAAGAAGCACACAGGCACCATTGATATGACCTATATGTGAAGCTGTAGTATCATAACAAAGAATACGCACTTTATCGTCAGCATTAAAGTCTACAATCGCGCTCCAAACAGACTGCGGCTGTTTAAATCCTGAAGAGCTTTCAGACCTTGGCATAGCAATAAGTTGTTCCTTATTTTTAAATGGAATAGGAATCGAAAGACTTTCTTCTTGTGATTTCAGACCACCTAAGGTAGGCAACAGTTTGCCGTCCCACTGAACAAGTCACAACATTTTGAGAATTAACTATTTCGGCTTTTGCACGCTCTTTCCGTACGAATTCTCTGAATCGAGGACTCACTTATGGAAGATTTGTAAGTACTCTACCAAAGTCCCTGCACGGTAACTTCAAGAACAAACAATGAATGTCTCACGCTTGATACATAACTGGTACTGCTACTAATTTTGGAGTAATGAAATTTTTCCATGTAGTTGCCTCATTGGTTGCGGGTAGTATGTTGTCGATCAGGGCTAGAAAATCGTGTTGTAAATGCGTGCCATTTTCATTATGAGCAGAAGATGACTGTTTTTGGAACGGTTCATGAGACAATGTCGAAGGAGTTAGTGTGGCAAAATATTTAGCAGGTCGCTTTTCTTCCCCAATTGTTTTTCAGGTACTCCCTTTCCTCTTTGTCAACCAGGTTTTTGTCCAATCCAGGTAAGCGAACAGACCGACCTGGCTTGCTCTGTCGCTATAAGATGTTTCTATCTCCACTTATTTTAATTAACTGTAGCGTATCGGCGTGTGCAGTGTCATATCAATTATCTAAGTATTGACAATGTCTTGTCGACAACTCTCATGCACGTTTCACGACTTTTTGTACAATTTTTTTTTATCTGTTAGGTATCCTTTTGTTGAAAGGTAAAACATTCACGAATTGAGAGATTTTCACTTCCATTAACAGCGAAATTCGCTTCAGAGATGTTATAAAACATAACTGCCATAACTTGCGCATTGGAGAGCAGTTTTGAAACCTTTTTTAGTGTTTTACGCCTGGCGTTAAAATCTGCCTTTTTACATCTACTGCGCAATTTTAGTGACATGTTCGCCGAATGAAAACAATCTATTACCTATTAACAGTGTTACATGTGATTGCAAACACATCGACGTGTTATCACCCATTGGCTTTAGTTAGAAAGTACTAACAGTACATGTTGGTACGGGTTGCCGATGTCCTACATGCACGAAATATTATTTACAATTATTTTGACACCCTACAAATCGTAAATCAAGAAAGTATGCGTTCAAACAAGGAATTTGCATTTCTTAGTGATACCTTCATGGACAGTGATCTATTACAGTAAGTCAGGTTCCGCAATTAGTCACAGTATTAATACTTGGTTGATTAAGGATTTTATAAACAGTCTACACATTCATACAATAATATCGTCTTGGCCTCCTATCAAGCAAGACTAGTAAACCAATTCTTATTAGAGACTATCCTTCCTGCTTCAAGCCTTCAAAACCACCGGCATGATCGTACCATAAAATTTGGGATACTGCAGGTTTTTCTTCAGAAGAATGTATTGGTGTTACTGGAGGATTAAGATGGGAAGCCCAATCCACTATGTTCGAGGGTTATTCAATAAGTAACACCCGATATTTTTTCCTCAGAACATATTTATCGTCAAGAGACAGAATTTGGTGGCAATATACATCAACTAGTCTTGTCCGTGTCCTATTTTTCTACGTAGTCTCCTTCACGTTCTACGCCGACGTTGTGGAAGAGTATGAATACCCTACTGGTCAAAGCTCTGCCCTGTAGGCGTAGCCATGTTGTCACTGCATCAATGACGCTCTCGTCATCTTCAAAGCGTGTTCCCCATAGAGAATCTGTAAGCGGCTCAAAGAGACGAAGTCCGAGGTTGGGAAGTCTGAAACGTGGGGTGGTGGATGAGGCAATGATGTCCATCCCATTTGGCGATGTGTTCCTAGTTTCTCAGGCTTGTGTGTACGCGTAAATTATAGTGTTGGAGCAAGATTTGAGCTTGATTGTTGCCTGAGAGAACACGTCGGAAACGGGTCTTCAGTTTATTCAGTGTCCACAGTATGTCTTAGAATTGATGGTTGACCCTCTTGGCATCACCTGATCGAGGATGATCCCATCACAATCCCAGAAGACTGTCACGTGACTTTTCCGGCAGATGGGGTTGTCTTGAATTTTTTCTTTTGTAGTGATTGAGGCTGATGCCACTCTGTGGACTGCCATTTGTTTCCGGGGCAAAATGGTGCACCCTAATTTCGCCCCCGTAACGATCGGACAAAGAGGCCTCTCTTTTTCGTCTCATAACGCTCCAACAATTTATATGAAATGCCTTTTCTTTGAATCTGGTGGTCCGCTGTTAGCATTCGTGGAACCCATCGCGAGCAGCTCTTTAAATATCCAAGAGTCTCGATTTTTGCAGACTCATTCCAATGCTGAGCGACAACTGTAGAACCAATTGTCGAGTTGTGATGCGGCGGTCCTCACGAATAATGGCATCCGCACGATTCAGCATGTGTGCAGCAGTGGCTGTGACAGAACGTCCCGAACGTGGCTGATCTTGGAGCTCTGTTTCTGCATTTCCTGAGGCCGGCCGGGATGGTCTAGCGATTCTAGGTGCTATGAAGGGCACGTGCGACCGCTACGGTCGCAGGTTCGAATTCTGCCTCGGGCTTGGATGTGTGTGATGTCCTTAGGCTAGTTAGGTTTAAGTAGTTCTAAGTTCTAGGGGAATTATGACCTCAGAAGTTAAGTCCCATAGTGCTCAGAGCCATTTGAACCATTTCCTGGGGTTGTAACTTCGTTTACCCATCGCCCAACTGCAGCATCGACATACACGGTAGAAAAAAGGTTATGATGTGTTTTTTTCTGCACACTAGAATTCAATAACAACACGCTGCTTGTAACGTGAGTCGTATGTAGACGGCATTTTGACGCTGTACTACAGCTGTGCTATCTGCCAAAACGGTTCTAAACTTTACTGACACACGGAACAAACATCAAATGTGGAGCCCCAAGGACGTTTCTCTATGTGTATTAATCATTTCTTTAAAAAATGTGGGGCATTACGTACTGAACGACCTTCGTAGGACTGTAGGAACCACTGGTATCGGCGTACATAGCCGGTGTTTCAAACACTTGATCCGGAAATTCAAAGAAAATGAAAGTGACATTGTCCGTAAGATATTCCAGGAGTCAAAATCTAAATGATGTATGATACTGAGGAATCAGTTAGGTTTCGTGTCAGGATCAGAGAAGTATATGTGCCATTCCATTAACAAGGTCTCATGTAGTATGATGGTCTTGTTCTTGATCTACTTGTTCAGTTTCTCTTTGCTTTTGTCCCTCATCTACATGGGGTCGGCATGCTTCTACATTTGCATCTACACAGATAATCCGGAAGCCACTTTACGGAGCATGGCGTAAGGTACCCTGTATAACTACCAGTCACTTCCTGTTGCACTCGCAAAAAGAGCGAGGGAAACGACCATCCATATGCCTCCGAATGAGCCGTAATTTCTCTTATCTTATCTTCGTGGTCCTTACAGCTGGGAACTGGTTGGCACCCGGAAGTTTAATGGCTGACAAGCTCCTCTTTCTGTCGCCTCCACATTACTCCCAGGAGGTGGATGTATATCGTAACTGTCTCTGTATAGTGTCAGCCATATGAAAATGTGCGGATGTTTTTCTAAATACTTGCAAATCTTTAACTGAGACGAGACTTGGGTTTGGGGAACCTTCTAGCAACCACATCCACGCTGCGTAAAACTCCAGCCCTCATCATTAATCTCCCAGACAGATTCAGTCAAGAATCCGGCGCACATGCTTGAATCCTGGAAATGGTGCGTTAACACATGCGGTAGTTCATGCCTGTGTCTAGTATCATTGTCTGTTGTGGGAAATATCTAATATAGCTACTGTTTTGGCTATGGTAATCTCAGTAGCGCAAAAGTATAACCTCATTTTCAGGGCCATCGTGGTAAAGAGTGAAGATTTTTAACTACCCCTGTTTGGAATGGATAACAACGATTTCCCAATATTTGGCATGGTTTGTGACGCCACCATGTCACAGATCTCCTTGACTGTCGGTGTAATTCGTCTGAAAATGCCTTCTAACACTCTTCTGTTACTGGTAGCAATCGCTGAGTGGTTACGTAAACTTTGCGGGCAGTATATAGCTCGTAGCTATAGTATATAGCTCGTAGCTAGTTATTTGTCCTCTAACAATTTTGTATAGATCGCTACTTCCTAATCTCTAATATACTCATATCCCGACGAAAGTGCTCTGAGAAGCATGCATTTGACTTTTCCTAATATATCAGAGCGATAGGTTTACTTGTTCACGCCACATTGCTTCACTAATGGTGATGACGTCAGATGTCTGTGCATCAAAGATATACAAAATTGTCTTTTCAAAACAATAATGTTTTCATAACACGAGACACATCGGGAACACGTCTTTCTTACCCAGAAAATGTTCGCTTTTTGGCACCCTTCTTGCTCACCTACAGTTGAACGTTACCAGCTCATGTGGGTCCTATGTACTTGTGTCTTTACTTAACACCCGGTGATAATCCCACTTTAAGGTGAAAATAACTGCAGAGTCCCTAATTTTCTCTGGTTATACGGGATCTGCATCCGTTAACTGTGCTCAGGATACCGCTTTTCTCCTTGAACAGGCCAAAAATGGCATGTTAAATCACTTGTTGTGCTTCTTGTTCTCTGAATAAGCCATACATATCTATAATCTCACACCTATTTGTGAGATTCAGTACCCCACTGGGAATATATCCGTCATTATGTTACGTGTTCAAAACAATAATTTCTATTTCTTTCTGGTACCTTAACGAAACATAGGTCAGGTTCCCTAATTTGTCGCAGTATTAATCCCTCTTTGGTTAAGGCTTTTAGAAACAGTCTTCACATTCATGCAAGAATATCTTCTTGGCCTCCTATCAAGCAGGGCTCTCGACCTGGAGAATGGCCAGCCATTGGCAACAGTAACTTGCACACCTGGTTATCCCCTTGTCCAGTCATATAAATTTTCCCCCTGTGGATTGTGCAACAAGAACTAGTAAACCAATCGTTATTAGAGTCTATCCTTTCTGCCTCAAGCCTTCAAAGCCTCCAGCATGATCGTACCATAAAATTTGTCATTCTGCTGGTGTTTCTTCAGGACAGTGTTTTGGCGTTATTAGAAGGTTGAGCCCAGGGCACTATGTACGAGGATCATCCAATAAGTAACGCCCGACATTTTTTTCTCAGAACATATTTGTTGTTAAGAATCAGAATTGGGTGGCAATATAAATCAACACGCCTTGTCCACGTCTTATTTTTCTACGTAGTCTGTTTCACGTTCTATGGTCGTACGCCGACGTTGTGGAAGAGCATGTATCCCCTGGTGGTAAGAGCTCTTGTCCTGTAGGCGTAAAGAGACCGAAGTCCGAGGGTGGGAGGTCTGAAATGTAGGTTGGATGATGCAATGATGTCCATCACATTTGCCGATATGTTCCTGGGTTCTCAGTCTTGTATGTGGGCGTACATTATCGTTTTGGAGCAAGATTTGAGCTTGATTGTTGCCTGAGAGAACACGTCGGGTCTTCAGTTTATTCAGGGTCTTCAGTATGCCTCTGAATTGATGGTTGAACGTCTTGGCATCACATCCTCGAGGATGATGCCATCACAGTCCGAGAAGACTGTCGTCATGACTTTTCCGGCAGAGGGGTTGTCTTGAATTTCGTCTTTTGTTGTGAATGAGGGTGATGCCACTCCATGGACTGCCTTTTTGTTTATGGAGCAATATGGTGCAACTAGATTTCGTCTCACGTAACGATCCGTGACAGAGAGGCCTCTCCGTCGTTCTCATAACGCTCCAACAATTTATATGAAATGCCCTTTCTTCGAATCTTGTAGTCCACTGCTAGCATACGCGGAACCCGTCGTGAGCAGTTCTTTTAATATGCAAGAGTCTCGATCATTGCAGACGCAATTCCAATGCTGACCGACAACTGTAGAACCAATTGTCGAGTTGTGATGCGGCGATCTGCACGAATAATGGCATCCGCACGATTCAGCATGTCTGCTGTCCCGAGCGTGGCTGATCATGGAGCTCTGTTTCTGCTTTTCCTGAGGCTGTAATTTCCTTTACCCATCGCCCAACTGTACTCCCATCAACTGCAATATCGCTATACACTGCACAAAAACGTTTATGAATTTTTCTTTTTCTGCACACATGAATTCAATAACAACACGCTGATTGTGACGTGAGTCGTACGTAGACGCCATTTTGACGCTTTACTACGGCTCTGCTATCTGTGAAAACCGTTCGAAACTTCAGTGGCACACAGAACAAACATCAGATGTGAATTGCCAAGTACGTTTATCTATACTTATTAATGGGTTTTTTAAAAAAAATGTGCGACATTACTTATTGAACGACCTTCGTAGGACTGTAGGAAACACTGAGTATCGGCGTAAATAGCCGGTGTTTCAAACATTTGATTCAGAAGTTCAAAGAAAAGGAAGTACTGTGACAATGTGTGATAGATATTCCAGGAGTCAAAATCTAAATGGTGTATGATACTGAGGAATCAGTTAGGTTTCGAGCCAGGATCAGAGAAGTGTAGATGTCATTTTATTAACAAGGTGTCATCTAGTATAATGGTCTTGTTCTTGTTCTGCTTCTTAAGTTTCTTCTGCATTTGTCCCTCATCTACACTGGGTCGGCATGCTTCTGCATGTTCATCTACACAGATAATGCGCAAGCCAGAGTACGGTGCGTGTCGGACGGTAGCCTGTACCACTAGTAGTCACTTCCTGTTCCATCCACAAAAAGAGCAAGGGAGAAACGACCATCAAGATGCCTCCGTATGAGCCGCAATTTCTTGTATCTTATCTTCGTGGTCCTTACAACTGGGAACTGATTGGCACCCAAAAAGTTTAACGGCTAAAAAGCTCCTCTTCCTGTCACCGCCACATGACTCCCAGGAGGTGAATGTATATCGTAACTGTCTCTGTATAGTGTCAGCCATGTGAAAATGTGCGAATGTTTTTCTAAATTCTTGCAAATCTTTAACTGAGATGAGACTATGAAAGGAGTCTGGTATTTACCACGTTGGGTGTGGGTAAGCTTCTAAAAACCACATCCATGCTGGGTAAAACCCCAGCCCTTATCATTAATCTCCCAGACAGAGTCAGTCAAGAATCTAGCGCACATGCTTGAATCCTAAAAATGGTGCGTTAACACATGCGACAGTTCATGCCGGTGTCTAGTATCATTGTCTGTTGTGGGAAATATCTAATATACCTATTGTTTTGGCTATGGTAATCTCAGTAGCGCAAAAGTATAACCTCGTTTTCAGGGCCATAATGGTATAGAGTGAAGATTTTTAACTACCCCTGTTTTGAATGGATAACAACGATTTCCTAATATTTGGCATGGTTTGTGACGCCACCATGTCACAGATCTCCTTGACTTTCGGTGTAATTCTTCCCAAAATGCCTTCTAACACCCTTCTGCTAGTGGTAGCATTCGCTGAGTGGTTACTTAACCTTTGCGGGCAGTAAACAGCTCGTAATTCCAGTTAGTGATTTATCCTCTAACAATTTTGCATAGTTCGCTACAAAATCACTTTAGAATTCCTTCGTAATCTCTAACATACTCAAATCGTGAAGGTAGTGCTCCGAGGAGTATACTTTAGACTTCTCCTAATATATCTGTAGGATAGGTTTATTTTTTAACGTTACCTTTCTTCACCCTTCATGGTCACATCAAATGTCTGTGCATCAAAGAGATATAAAATTGTTTTCAAAAGCATAATGTTTTGAGAACGCAAGACCCATCGGGAACATGTCTTTCTTTCCCAGAAAATGTTCGCTTCGTGCCACCCTTCTTCCTCACCCACAGTCGAATGTTCCCAGTTCATATAGGTTAGATGCACTTGTCTCTGTACTTAAAACCTGGTGAAAATCCCACTTTAAAATGAAACTAACTACAGAGTCCTTGAATTTCTCTAGTTGTACGACATCTGCATCCCATAACTGCGCTGATGATACCGCTTTCTTCCTTGAACATGCCAAAAATGGCATGCTAAATCGCTTGTTGGGCTTCTGGTTCTGTGAATAAGCCATACATAGGATATCTATAATCACACACATTTTTGTAGGAGACAGTACCTCGCTGATGCATTAAATACTCATAAGTATTTATGTCGGCTTTATCGGTCTTCATCTTTAATGAAACTATGTACACTGCTAGAAAGGGAAATTAGCTCTTTGGGCTTGTCTGTTAGTTGCGATGTTGAAAATATCCTCCTACTTTCTCTTAAGTAGGTGTGTCATCATCAGACGTTTTTCCTTTCATGGCGTCTAATATTTCGTCTATGTAGGGGAAATGTCTAAAAGTTCTTTCGCTACAGTTTTGAGTTTCTCGCCATAAGCTGTCTCTGCCTTCCAATAGCGTAACAGTACGGTCAGTGGGTTTAAAGTATCCGCCATAGAGCTCCTATCTCCTGGAAGATGCTTGTAGGTGGCTATGTTATTGCCTTTAGTTCTGTAAAAGGTCGCCGGCAGGTGTGGCCGAGAGGTTGTAGGTGCTTCACTCTGGAATCGCGCGATCGCTGCGGTAGCAGGTTCGAATCCTGCCTCGGACATGGATGTGTGATGTCCTTAGGTTAGTTACGTTTAAGTAGTTCTAAGTTCTAGGGGAGTGATGACCTCAGATGTTGAGTTCCATAGTGCTCAGAGCCATTTGAGCCATTTTGTAAAAGCTCATGGCATGGTAGATAATGGACTCATTGAAATGAGAGAAAGAAAGTAACTTACGTTCCTCCAACCTAAACCAGTTGATGTGATCATCTGCGTCGAAGTTGCTATTGAGCTGGGTGTTTTCCTCAGCTTCTGATTCCATACTTGACTGAGCTTCATTCCTTGACATGATGGCCGGCCGAAGTGGCCGTGCGGTTAAAGGCGCTGCAGTCTGGAACCGCAAGACCGCTACGGTCGCAGGTTCGAATCCTGCCTCGGGCATGGATGTTTGTGATGTCCTTAGGTTAGTTAGGTTTAACTACTAAGTTCTAGGGGACTAATGACCTCAGCAGTTGAGTCCCATAGTGCTCAGAGCCATTTGAGCCAACCTTGACATGATGCTCCCTGTGATTCCGTTGAGACTATGAAGTGAGTAGCTGACGACTTCCTTTTTTGCTTTGCCTTGTCTGTTGGCTGCCTTTTGACATAAGATTCTAGAAACTGTCCTAAATAAGTAAACCATGCATTGCAGTGTCGAGACCATCGGGTCACTAGTGAGCCTCCGACAGTATGAATGCCTGGCGTTGGTATGGAGCTGTCGGAATTGGAACTGTTTCGGTCAGGGTGGGTGGTTTACGTATCCACATCTTGTGCACCCATATTCGATACTGACATCACTGTTTCACCATTTTAGACACCATCTTGTCTCATAATTACATTAATTGGGTCACAAATATCAGTGATAAGGATAACATATAGTGATCAGGAAAAAATTCTGGGAAACGTAAGTAACGCTAATTAAGATGAGGATGGTATTAAATTATAGCGATAAGGGCCCCAGAAATCTGGCAAGTATGCAACCTGTGGTCATATCCGCTGTGAATCGAACCGTCTCTCTTCTACTATTTTTGAATATCGCGCCATTTATACCCCATGCAATTAGCCTAGAATGCATGGTGATGGGGGAGGGATTCACATAGGTCGAACACTTTGTGGGAAATCTGGCAACAAAGCAGAGTGTACTTTTACACAGTTTGTTCAATTACTAACAGCTCATCGATGAACGTCTGCTACAGTTGGACTAGAGTTTACCTGATCTTTAGTACTTAACAGTTGTTCCTCATTGATGCTGAAAATACTGACTTTTAAACTCTTTTATTTGTTACTAATGCCTGATTGTCTTGTTAGACTTGCAGTTGCGCTTTCTTAGAATGGGGTAGTACTGTGGTTTATCTATTGCTCCGGTTCTCTCTCTCATAAGCTATTAAACATTGCCTTGGTCTTCTTTTTGCTACATTGATCCTCCATCCAGTTTAGATGTATACCTGTTGTGTGAACGTAAGGAAGTTGTCCACGAGTCCTTACTGGCGTCATCCAGTTCCCTATATCTTAGAAGAAAAATGCTTAATATATGACGGTTTCAGTATAATTTTGTGGGCTGTTTGTCTACGTTTATGATTACGGAACACACACCGTTGTCAGGAAATTCGGCTGGAATTACGTCAGTTGCAAGGACGCCCATCACAGATGTTTTCAGTTACATAGACTTGGTCAAGATGACCTTATGATGAAGATGATTGCACAAAATTAAAGCAAGGAATGAATATCTCAGTAAGGTGAAATATTTTATTCTCAAACATCTATAAATGTAATGGTTTTCAAAAAGTCATATAACATCTGGAAATGATTAAAGTTTCAATGATGGTCTTTTGTATTCAGTGCACAGCAAGGGTCACCATGAAATAGGAGGTACTGCCGTGTTTTCGTAAGCAGTTGTATAAAACAACTATATCAATCACATAGTCTACAGCCTATGCCTCTTTGTGATGCAAGTTACTCAATATATTGGAACTAGACTACTTTCTCTGAGCAAAATAGCTGTACTGTCTTTCAGAGCTAAATTTACTATAGCTTTCCAGACAGGTTCACAACTTCTTGTAACAACAAGATTCATAATTAAACTGCTGTGCAGCTGCAACATTTACGTCTGTTGTAAGTCTGTTAATATCCAGTGCCAGTGTCCCATAATCGTGCAGCAGTTTCTTGGCTGACCTTTACTGTCTTTTATAAATTCCTTGACGATTAGATCTGGCCGTCTATTGCGTGTCTTCCGATACACTGAGCTCAGGCGTCTTTGTTTTTTGCTCTTTTTGCGTGCTGCGTTGACGTTCGGATGTACTTTCCTTCTTCGCCACCCGCAGGTAGTGAACCCTTCAGCTGAAGGCTCATTTTCTGTGGCGTTTGCGACTAAAGTGGAGGTCCTGCTCGTCCACCCCACCCCCCCTCCCTCCCTCCCTCCCCTCGGCAGCGCCTCGGTTGGCTGCCGTTTCTCCGACACAACTCCCGCGATCACTTCACATTCCGTGTTCACCTCTACTCGATTGTTTATTTTTGACTCGGCTCTGTTTACATTCCCTCATTACCTTATCGCGTTTACTAGCTGTTGTAACCAATCTGTTCCTGCTCGTTGCGCATTCTGGATTTTTGATTGCACTACGGGTATTGGACCCTCTTCTTCCAGCTGCGGATAAGGTGTACTACCGGTCCTTGGGCTGTTTTCATGACAGAGCGTAGATCAGAATTCGGAAATTTATATTCGCACGCGATTTGACTGTTATCTTTATTTGTATTCTGTTCTGAATAAATGTTCTATTCACTTTGTATGATGGTCTCCTTTTGTTGGTTATAATCGGTACAACACTTTTAAAAGGATCCTCTTCTGTGACGTTTGATCCTGACATTACTCATTATCGCATTCACCTGCATGATTAGGTTGCATTTAGATGGGCCGACTCTACACTATTTATCACCTCGAGTGCAGTGGCTGATGCTGCTAAGAGTAATTTGTTTCACTGCTCTAAGGAACTCAAAACAGATGTCCTTCTCCGACAGATTTGAAGCAAGGGTCCACTTTCGTTACATGTGTGACAGGTCCATGTCTGCCCACTGTAGGTGACTTGAGCCTTATTCCCACAAACAAATACACGCCGCAGATTATTGTTCCGAACATGCATGTGTACTTGCAGTACATATCCAGAACAATATAATTTGTGCTGATTACCAGTGTTCAATCCCAATTTGTCTGAGCTCACCATACTTGGATGAAAAGTCTTAATGAAAACAGTTCTCTTCTTCTGTTGGCAAACTGAAGACACGGATAGTCTTGCGGTCAATCTCTGCATTGAAAGTTGTTACAGTACTCCAGTGCACAGTCAGAAATCTATCTTTCCCACTTGTTTCATCAAGATTTTATCCAGATGAAAATGAGTCAGCAACTTTCTGGAAAATTAGTACTGTTACATATCACAGTACATAGTGTGTGTTTGATCAAAAGTGATTCCAATTACGTCAAACGTGATTCCAATTATATCCAGAACCCAATGGTGTATCTGTAAGAAGCTTGACTGAATACTTCGACTAGGCATGTTAAATTCACACCGTAGTGAGCGCTTGCTGGGAAATGTTTTTTCCATATTGAGAATTTGGGTACTCAGAGGCCGAAACCACCGCCTAGAGTAAATAGGACATTAGACAAACCAGTATAACACGAAGACATGAAGATTTCGACTCTTTCTACATGAACCACAAACTAAACAGCACTTGTTCACGACTTGTTTACATTGTGGCTTAACTGTACACGTAGTAAGTCCCCACAGGATAGCACCTAAAACGGAAACTTTTCCGTCCCATGTTTTGTAAAAATTTCCATGAGTGAGTGTAACCATTATTTCTAACTGCACATTATCTTAGCAGATTCCAGTGAATCTGAAAAACAACGCCTCTGTTCTTCGAAAAAGTGTTTACTCCTACCAAGTGGTAATATGGAAGTTTTCAATAGATAATTCATATTCGTTAAGCGTCACGCATTCTGAGCGCCAGCAAATCCGCTGCAGTCCGCTGGTCAGCAAATAAAATGCAGTCCAATAAAAGGTGGCTAGTTTTGTTGCTCTCTCGGTATGTGAGATTTTTCTGGATACCTTTCTCAATGTTTTTCTTGTTTGAAGACTAATTCCTTTGTCAGGGCATCGATTTCAGTATCTACTGATGTTTCCGAAATGTTGGTATCTAGCTATGTTTTGGTCTGGTGACTGTTGCGGAAAATTCCTTGGAGGGCTCGTGGATGACATGGGTGTGTAGGGAGCAGACACTGATACAAATTCGTATAAAGTCTGGTAGTTGATGAGACTTTCTCCCAGTGTTAAATTTCTCGTGCAGCTTCTTTGAGCGCGCTTTACACTCTCCAGCGTTTGTACCCAGCAGATAAAGGAACCCAGACTATCCATGTCGCCCTCCTCCAACTATAGCGATTGGGGTAGCAGGTGTCTTTCTGCTGGGTACCAGGGCACGTGGGAATTCTGGGGAATGAAAGGACGGATTGAGGAGCCAAGGAGGCGTGTCGTGACCGTCAGGTCTTTCAGTGTACTATCCCACTGCATGCCCTCACCTCGCTGTTGAGGTATAAAGTCCTGTGTCGTTGGGAACATGAGTGGCTAGAAGTGACCAACAAGCTCCGTGTGATCAAGCCCACAACTTGGCCGTGGTGTACTTCCTTCCAATCACGTCGACGGGACCAGGTCATCTTTACTCGTCTACGCATCGGCCACAGCCATATAACACATGGATTTTTACTCCGGCGAGAGGACCCTCCGATGTGTGGTGCTTGTGGCGTGCAGATCACGGTGCGCTACATTTTATTGGACTGCATTTTATTTGGTGACCAGCGGATTTGCTGGCGGATCTGCAGTCTATTTTATGCAATGCTCAAATGAATGTGTTTCGGGTTTTAAAGTTCTATGAATTGTCATACATTTTTAACAAGATCTTGGGGAGATATTTTTAATGTGTCAACGGGGTGACTGGTTCACCCCAATTTCTTCGTAAGTGGTCAGCCAGTCTCATTTCCTTGTGCTGTTCTTTTACCTCTTTTGTGGTTTGTTTCCCTCCTTTACTTTCTTGATAAGCTTTCTTGCCTCCTCATTGATTTTAATGCATGTAAGAGTGTCTGTGCGATAGTTATTGTGTGGTTGTTTCTTGTGTATGTTTCTACGGCGGTTTTCGTTCTTATCCACCTTTGTTTGTTTTCATCAATGTCAGGGCGCCCATACGTTCCCAAACCACAGACACACTTTGCTGTGGTACGTTCTGTTGTGCAAAAGTTTAGTCTCATCTCGAGGACGATCAGTGAAAAGAGTAAACTTCCTTGACTCTCCCTATTTTCTGTGGAAAAAAGTGATATTTGGCATGGTTTTGGATGTCAGCATATCGCGTAACTTCTTGTCTTTCTTGGTAGTTTTTATCGGTGTCTCGTTTAACATTTTCCTGCATGTGGTAGGATTCTCTGAGCGCTTGCTCAACCTTTGCTGGCATTACATAGCACATAATTCTGAAGAACGTCGAGCTGGTTGTTTGACCTCGTAACAATTTTTATATCGTTCTCTACATAATCGCAGTAAAATTTTTTCCAGCATGTTCCAGTCGTTGAGAAAGAGCTCTCTGGAGTATACAGTACACATTTTGCTCATGTAGTTATTGAATAGGCTTATTCGTGCCTATCACCTCACTTCACCCTAGGTGGCGCTGTAAGCCGGTGCATCAGAGAGACTTAAAATTGTCTTTTCAAGCAAGAGCACGCCTTACTTTTCCTAAAATTATCTCTCTGTGGTATCCTTTTCCCTCACCAACTGTTAAATACTCCCAGTGCACACAGATTCTCAGTACATTAAACCTGAAGAAATATTACACTTTAACATGAAACTTATTACAGATTTTCCTGATTTTTATTGTTTGTATAAGATCTAAATCTCGTAATTGAGCGCAGGACACCCATTTCTTCTTTGCACATGACAAAAATGTCCAGCAATAAAATGCTTTTATACCTGTGGATTATTCATCCAGAAGCAATAAACCTATAATTATTACAGAATATGCTTCCCTGTGTCAAGCCCTCGTATCCTCTGGCGTGAAGATAAGATAAAATTTGTTGTTCTGCTGATGTTTCTTCATTATGACCTATCAGCGGGGTTGGAGGGTTGAGAAAGGAAACAAGGCCACAAGGCAGTACTGAAAGAGCCAATGCATGTTGTCTTAAAGACATGTTCTTTCACACAAAAATGTTCAAATGTGTGTGAAATCTTGTGCGACTTAACTGCTAAGGTCAGCAGTCCCTAAGCTTACACACTACTTAACCTAAATTATCCTAAGGACAGACACCAATGCCCGAGGGAGGACTCGACCCTCCACCGGGACCAGCCCCACAGTCCATGACTGCAGAGCCTTAGACTGCTCGGCTAATCTCGCGCGGCTGTTTCAAACATATGATAAAAAATTTCAAAGTAAAACAACGATAGTTGGTTTTGTGTGGCTGGGTTTTTAGATGGATGATGTGTATGGTATGTCGCACTGAGGAACGTCTTAGGATTAGAAACAAGGATTAAAGCCATTTTATTGTCTTGATCACATGTAGTAGTATGCTTCTCTTTCTTTTTCCTCTGTCCCGCCTGTACATGGGATAGGCATGTTTTTGGAACTACGCTCACCTGACACCTTTAATGTCGCCACCCGATTATCTCACCAGGAGGAAGATGTTTACCCCATCGGTTTGTGTATAGTATTATCTTCGTGAAAATGTGTGAATGTTTATATTAAAGTTTTCGAAACTTACAACTCACACGTCACTTGGCTTCCAGTTTGATATTCAGCAGGTGGTATACGGGAAAACAGCCTAGAAGGCACATCCAGGCTGTCTGACACACTGATTCTCGTCGTTAATTTGCAGGTCGGTTTCAGTCCATGATGGATTCCCCAGCCCAAGTACCAGTACAGGTGCCGTAACACAGATGGCTATGCCGGCCCGTATCTTCTATCATTCTCTGATGCGGTAAACACCTAAAATGATTTCTTTGCTGTGCTACACTCTGTTGCGCAAAAGTATAGTCTCATTTCAATTACCATCATTGCAAAGAGTGAACTTTTTTAACTCGCCGTATTTTCTGTGGAATACAGTAATATATGGCATGGTTTAGGACGTCAGCATATCGCATATCTACTTGTGTGCCTTGGTAGTTTTTATCGGTATCTCTTTCAACTCTTTCTTGCGTGTGTAGGATTCTCTGAGCTCTTACCTAACTTGGCTGGCATTAGATAGCTCGTAATTCTAAAGGATGTCGAGGTAATTGTTTGACATCGTAACAGTTTTTATATCGTTTACTACATAATCGCTGTCCACTTCTTTCCTATGTTCTAACATATTCCAATCGTTAAAAAATAGCTCTCCGCAGTATACATTAACATTCTACTAAGGTGTATAAGGAATTGGCTTATTCGTGCATATCACAACTCTTCACTCAATATGCCGCTGTAAGCTGATGGATCAGAGAATCATAAAATTGCCTTTTCAAGCAAGAGCATGGCTGACTTTTCCTAAAATATTCTCGTTGTGGTATTCTTTTTCCTCACCCACTGTTGAATAATCCCAGTGCATACAAATTGTCTGAAGTTTAAACCTGAAAAGTGATTTCACTTTAAAATAAACTTATTTCCCTGATTTTTACTCTTTCTATAAGATCTACATTTCGTAGCTGAATGCAGGACACCCATTTTTACCTTTCACATGAAAAAATTCTCGTGTTGTATCACTTGTTGGGCTTCTTGTTCCCTGAATGCCTCATACATACAATGTCTGTAATCACAACCGTTGCCCAGCCATATAATTCTTTTATATATGTGGATTGTACATCCAGAAGCAATAAACCTTTAGTTATTACAGAATATGCTTTCTGTCGGAAGCCCACAAATCCTCTAGCGTGACGATAAGATAACGTGTGGTTTTCTGCTGCTGTTTCTTCATATTCGACCTATCATCGTTGTTTGAGGTTTGAGACACAAAACAAGGCCACAAGGCAGTACTCTAAGGACCAATGTATGTTGGCTTAAAGACGTGGTGCTTTAAACAGGCGATACAAAATTTCAAAGGAAAAATAAGGATAGTTGGTTTAAGTGACTGGGACTTCCGAAGGATGATGTGTATGGTATATCGCACTGAGAAACCTTTTAAGATTAGAGATAAGGATTAAAGCGATTTTCTTGTCTTGATCACATCTAGTAGCATGGTACTCTTTCTTTTTCCTCTGTCCGCCTGTACACGGGATAGGAATGTTTTTCGAACTACGCTCACCTGACGCCTTTAACGTCGCCACCCCAGTATCCCACCTGGTGGGAGAGGTATAACCAAACTGTCTGTGGGTCCTGTTAGGTTTGTGAAAATGTGTGAATCTTTTTCTTAATGTTTTCAAAAATTATGACTCACACGTCACTTGGCTTCCTGTTTGATATTCAGCAGCTGGTATACGGGAGAACCGCCTAGAAACCACATCCAGGCTGGCTAGCACACTGATTCCCGTCGTTAATTTGCCGGTCGGATTCAGTCCATGGTATATTCCCGAAACCAAGTACCAGTAGCGGTTCGCAAGAACACGGCTATAAAGGCTGGAATCTTCTATCATTGTCTGATGTGGATTCTTTGATGTGCTACGCTATGTTGTGCAAAAGTATAGCCTCATTTCAATTACCGTCATTGCAAAGAGTTAACTTTTTTCACTCGCCCTATTTTCTGTGGTATACAGTAATATATGGCATGGTTTAGGACGTCAGCATATCGCATATCTACTTATGTGCCTTGGTACTTTTTATCAATATCTCTTTCAACTTTTTCCTGCGTGTGTGGAATTCTCTGAGCTCTTACGTAATCTTCTCTGGCATTAGGTAGCTCGTAATTCTGAAGGTGGTCGACCTAATAGTGTTTATAATGATCTCTTCATAATCGCAGTCCAATTCATTCCTAGTATCTGAGATATTCCAATTGTTATGAAAGAGCTCTCAGGAGTAGTCATTACACATTTTAATAATGTACATAAGGAATTGGCTCATTCAGGCATATCACCTCTCTTCACCCTAGGTGCAGCTGTAAGCCGGTACAACAGAGTAACATACCCTAAACTTTTCTCTTCGTGGTATTCTTTTTCCTCACCCACAGTTGAATATTCCTAGTGCATACCGTTTCACTGTACTGTAAGTCGAAGAATAACTACACTTTATAATGAAACTTATATCAGGTTTCCTTGATTCTTACTGTTTGTATTAGATCTACATCTCGTAATTGAGCACAGGACTCTCATTTGTCCCTTGCACATGACAAAAATGGTGTGTTGTATCACTTGTTGGGCTTCTTGTTTCCTGAATGCCTCATACATACGATATCTGTTATCACAAACCTTGCCCAGCCATATAATTGTTTTATATCTATGGATTGTACATCCAGAAGCAATAAACCTGTCGTTATTACAGATTATGCTTTCTGTCTGAAGCCCTCAAATCCTCTAGCGTGACGATAAAATAACGTTTGTTCTTCTGCTGATGTTTCTCCATTATGACCTATCAGCGCTGTTTGAGGGTTTGAGACACAAAACAAGTCCACAAGGCAGTTCTCTAAGCACCAATGTATGTTGGCTTAAAGACGTGGTGTTTTAAACAAACGATACAAAATTTCAAAGGAAAAAAGGGTAGTTGGTTTATGTGACAGGGATTTCTGAAAGATGATGTGTATGGTATATCGCACTGAGGAACCTCTTAGGATTAGAAAATTGAGCACAATTAGTAGCAGTGTTCTCTTTCTTTTTCCTCTGTCCCGCCTGTACAGGAGATAGGCATGTTTAGGAATCACGCTCGCCTGACGCCTTTAACGTCGCCACCCCAGTATCCCACACGTCACTTGGCTTCCGGTTTGATATTCAGCAGCTGGTATACGGGAAAACCGCCTAGATACCACATCTAGGCTGGCTGGCACACTGATCCCCGTCGTTGATTTGCAGGTCGGATTCAGTCCATGGCGGATGACCCAGTCCAAGTACGAGTACAGGTGCCGTAACAAACATGGCTATGCAGGCTGGTATCTTCTGTCATTGTCTGATGTGGTTTCTTTGCTGTGCTACGCTCTGCTGCGCAAAAGTATAGACCCATTTCAATCATTGCAAAGAGTGAACTTCTTTAACTCGCCCTACTTTCTGTGGCATACAGTAATATATGGCATATTCTATATCTCCTTGTCTGTCTTGGTAGTTTTTATCGGTATCTCTTTTAACTCTTTCCTGAGTGTGTAGAATTCTCTGAGTTCTTACATAACCTTCCCTGTCATTACGTAGCTCGTAATGCTAACAGTGTTTATATCGATCTCTTCATAATCGCATTCCAATTCTTTCCTAGTATCTGAGATATTCCAGTTGTAATTTAAGAGCTCTCAGGAGTAGTCATTACACATTTTTCTAATGTATATAAGGAATAGGCTTATTGAGGCATATCACCTTTCTTCACCTTAGGTGGAGCTGTAAGCCGGTGCAACAAAGTGACATACTGTAAAACAGGGCTTCACAACATACATGCTCGCAGAGCAAGCTGTGAGCAGCAAGGCGCGAAGCAAGGCGCGAGCACGGAGCAGCGCGAGGACGCTACCCCCACTACCAGACCAGAGCGGAGAGTGGGGAGAGTCACGTGGGGCACACAACAGCTGCCGCCAGTCGATGTAAATCCGCGGCCACCTGCAGGGATATCACTCACGAATTATTACTGCTACAAATGAAACAAATAAAGGAGAATGTACACGTGCCACATAATTTCATTAGCTTAGTGTATGCCTCTACCATCTGTAGACACTAAAACTAAAGAATTCCACGACAATCCTATATTTTCAACACTTTCTTCAACACTACTTAAAATATCACCTCCGGTTGTAGTGTTCTTCATGGCTACTACATCGAGGAGCTCCTCCCTCACCTGAAGATCTCTATTAACACCTCTAATAAATATGGGAAGCTGCGCTGTTCCAGTGATATCAACTCTTTCGTCCAGAGCTAGAGAATACCCCATAAAATCTTTACAGATATTTGCAAGCTGGCTCTGGACGTCGTCTGCCATGTCCTGTATGCGACGCATAATGGTCATGTTAGATAATGGCACAATCCGAAACTGTTCAACTTGAGATGGACACGAATGTTCCGCTGCAACTACCAAACATTCTTTTATTAAATCGCCATCAGTTAAGGGGCGCAGGGATTCTGCTAAAAGCAAAGCAATTTTGTAACCCACTGTGAGAGCTGCCTCAGTTGATTTTTCTTCGTCGTCCAGTTCTTCGGATAGCTTCCTTTTAAGTTTAATAACTTCATGTGCACGATCTGGTCAATCACATTTTCCACGTTCGTAGTCTTTCGCGTGGTACGACATATAATGTCGCTGCAAATTAAATTTCGTAAAAGAATTCAGCGTTTTGTGACATACTAAACATATTGCAACACCATCTTTTTCAGTAAACAGATACAGTTTCTCCCAATGGGGGTTGAACTGCGAAAGTATGGTTGGGGTTATACAACGGCGACTTCACATGATTCTTAACCAGCGAAGTGACTGTTAAGAACTGATCGTAGTACTTTAAACGTTACACAGTCGGCGCGAATTCAATAGGCACGCTGCGGCCCTATTCAAACGTGCGCGCGCATTTCCCCTCCCTCCCCTCCTTCCCTACTCCACGACCTTGCAGCTGCTCGCGAGCACGTGCCTGAGCAGACGCGAGTACTCGCGCTCAAAACCGGCCAGTTGTTAAGCCCTGCTGTAAAATTTTCTCTTTCTGGTATTCTCTTTCCTCACCCACAGCTGTATATTCCTAATGCATACAGTTTCTATGTACTTTAAGTCGAAGACAAATTACGCTTTGAAATTAAACTTATTTCAGGTTTCTCTGATTCTTACTGTTTGTTTAAGATCTACATCTCGCAGTTGAGCGCAGGACTCCCATTTGTTCGTTGCACATGACAAAAATGGTGTATTGTATCACTTGTTGGTCTTCTTGTTCCCTGAATGCCTCATACATACAATGTCTGTAATCACAGCCTATGCCCAGCCATACAATTCTTTTATATCTGTGGATTGTACATCCAGAAGCAATAAACCTGTAGTGATTACAGAATATGCTTTCTGTCTCAAGCCCTCAAATCCTCTAGCGTGGGGATGACGTAAGGTTTGGTATCCTGCTGATGTTTCTTCATTATGACCTATCGGCGCTGTTTGAGGGTTGAGACAGAATACAAGGCCATAAGGCAGTACTCTAAGGACCAATGTATGTTGGCTTAAAGACGTGGTGTCATAAACAGACTATGCAAAATTTCAAAGGAAAAATATGGGTAGTTCGTTTATGTGACTGGGACTTCAGAAGGATGATGTGTATGGTATATGGCACTTAGGAACCTCTTAGGATTATATACAAGGATTAAAGCGATTTTCTTGTCTTGATCACATCTAGTAGCATGGTACTCGTTCTTTTTCCGCTGTCCCGCCTGTACATGGGATAGGAATGTTTAGGAACTACACTCACTTGACGCCTTTAATGTTTCCACCCCATTATCCCACCTGGTGGGAGAGGTATAACCAAGCTGATTGTGGGTACTGTTAGCTTTGTGAAAATTTGTGAATGTTTGTCTTAATGTTTTTAAAAATTATAACTCACACGTCTTTGGCTACCTGTTTGATATTCAGCAGCCGGTATACGGGAAAACCACCTAAAATTCATATCCAGGCTGGCTGACACACTGATTCTCGTCGTTAATTTGCCTGTCGGATTCAGTCCATGGTATATGCCCGAACCCAAGTACCAGTAGCGGTTCGCAAGACACACGGCTATGCAGGCGGGTATCTTCTATCATTGTGTGGTGTGGAAAACAACTCATACGTTTTCTTTGCTGTGCTACGCTCTGTTGTGCAAACGTATAGCCTCATTTCAATTACCATCATTGCAAAGAGTGAACTTTTATAACTCTCTCTATTTTCTGTGGAATACAGTAATATATGGCATGGTTTAGTACTTCAGCATATCGTATATCTACTTGTGTGCCTTGGTAGTTTTTATCGGTATCTCTTTCAACTCTTTCCTGCGTGTGTAGAATTCTCTGAGCTCTTACGTAGCCTTGGCTGGCATTACATAGCTCGTAACTCTAAAGGTGGTCGAGCTAATTGTTTGACCTCGTAACAATTTTTATATCGTTCTCTACATAATCGCTGTCCACTTCTTTCCTATATTCTAACATATTCCAATCGTTAAGAAATAGCTCTCAGGAGTATACAGTACACATTTTTCTAAGGTGTCTAAGGAATAGGCTCATTCGTGCATATCACCAATCTTCACCCTATATGACGTTTTAAGGTGATGGATCGGAGATCCATAAAATTGCCTTTTCTAGCAATAACATGCATTACTTTTCCTAAAATTTTCTCTTTCTTGTATTTTTTTTCCTCACCCACTGTTGAATATTCACAGTGCATATAGATTGTCTGAACTTTAAACCTGAAGAGAGTTTACGCTTCAAAATGAAACTTGATTGCCTGATTTTTACTGTTTGTATAAGATCTACATTTCGTAACTGAGTGCGGACACCCATTTCTACCTTCCACATGATAAAAATGCCGTGTTGTATCACTTGTTGGGCTTCTTGTTCCCTGAATGCCACATACATACGATATCTGTAATCACAAACCTTGCACAGCCACATAATTCTTATATATCTGTGGATTGTACATCCAGAAGCAATAAACCTGTTGTTATTACAGAATATGCTTTCTGTCTGAAGCCCTCAAATCCTCTAGCGTGACGATAAAATAACGTTTGGTATTCTGCTGATGTTTCTCCATCATGACCTATCAGCGCTGTTTGAGGGTTTGAGACACAAAACAAGTCCACAAGGCAGTTCTCTAAGGACCAATGTAATGTTGGCTTAAAGACATGGTGTTTTAAACAAACGGCACAAAATTTCAAAGGAAAAAAAGGGTAGTTGGTTTATGTGACAGGGATTTCTGAAAGATGATGTGTATGGTATATCGCATTGAGGAACCTCTTATCATTATAACCAAGGATTATAGCCGTTTTCTTGTCTTAATCACATTTAGTAGCATGGTTCTCTTCCATTTTATTCTGTCCCGCCTGTACACGGGATAGGCATGTTTAGGAACTACGCTCACCTGACGCCTTTAACGTCGCCACCCCATTATCGCATCTGGTCGGAGAGGTATAACCAAACTGTCTGTGGGTACAGTTACCTTTCAGAAAATGTGTGAATGTTTGTCTTAATGTTTTCAAAACTTATAACTCCCAGAAGCGATTTCCAATTTTAGTTATAAGTTTGTATGTAGGGATGATGGTCTACTCGAGAGGTATTAGCCCCGAGATAGTAAAGTGAGGAAAGAGCGAACAATGCACTTCTCTCACCAAATTGGAAAATGAAAATGATGATCATATGCTCTTAGTATCAAAGACCTGTTTTGAAAGAATATACTTAACGTCCCGACGAAGAAGGAAAGTGATGTGAAAAGATTCGATTCCATGAGGTTATTTCGTAATTTAAAACACGAAGTTAATAAGGCACCACCCGTTATCGCAAAGCAGTCACTACATTTAACTTGTAAGTTCCAGCACAGTGCAGTGCCAGCGAGAGAATAACATCTCTTTTGAAGTAATCCGATGCCTAGGATTAAGAATGAACAGATAGACAACGCAGCACAATCATTTTAAAAAGTACTGAAGCTAATCAAAAGTAAAAGAGTGATGGAACAAAAAGGAAGCTAATTATTTAATACAAAATAAGATGAGTCCAAGCTATAAACAAGCTGCGGAAAAGAATGCATGTAACATGGTTTATTATGACAACTTGACTGTACTATATAGCATCAGTGATAACTGCAAACTCGCAAGCTAGCAGCAAATAGAATAAGAATCTCCCCCAATCTTCACAGATCGCCACAGCAGCGAACAACAACGCTCTAGGGAGAGTCTTATATAAATGTTCAAATGACACTTAATACCCAAATGTGTAATGCATAAGCTTGACTTAGTCTAAGAAATGAACAAGGAGCAGTAAGCAAGCTGCAGCGAGGTGCACATTAAATAGACATACTTGAGGTGATAAATTTATTTTAAGTGCGCACTGCAATATTAATTGTTTTCTCTGTGATTATGTGAATAATGAATCCCTTTCCTCAGTGCAAATCCTTTGAGATCCTTGGTCCTATTCACTCCCCAGGATCAACTCGTAAAGATGCAGGTGTGCTGGGCAAATGAGGCACTACTTATGAAAATGAGTAATTTCGCGAAGCGTAAATTGCTTTTGCAATGGGTAATGTAAATTAATCTTCGACCCCGTTTGAGGAGTAATTTAAATTTCGTCGACGATCCGCGAATAGGCCTGCTTTGCCCACTATTCTTTTTGGACTGTTTGTATTTCTACACGAAAGCAAGAGGCCTATCTATTGTTTCCAACTCTGTCGTCGATTTTTTTCAAGACAAACGCACACGAAAGAAACTTGGAAATAAACGAGGCACTGCTCACAAGTCACTAAGAAAGATGAGCATTAAAACCGTATTGAATCTTCAAAATGAATAAACAATCATGATAAAGATTACTATGAAAGAAATTAATTTGTAATGGAGATTGGAATGAATTTAGTCAAAGAAAAAAGACTTTTGGAAGGTTACATGTGACCGTTGGCCAAAATAGTAAAAAAACGAACTAAGAAACAGTTGTTCTGATTCAAAGTGACCAATTAAATTAATCCTGGATTTTAAGTGAACTCTTGTAAATATTAGTGTGTAAGTCAGCTTGTAAACACAGTGTAATGTTATGAAGTGAGAATTTCACCGATACAACATTCACGCAGACGGTCACCACAGTGCAAGTGGAATTGTAAAGTTCGACGATATTCAGTGGCAATATTCTACTGCATAATAATTGTGAAAAAGTTCATCGATGTGTGCGACAAGTTATAACCCGTGTCGTTCCACTTATGCGGTTGCGGCAACAGCTATCACTTACCTGTGAATCCGTAACTGGATATTGGACAGGAAGAGATGTGACACAGCTTCAGTGGAAGTCCCTCCAGCAATTTAAAAAGCACAAAGCCACGATCTGACCAACAGAAGCGACGCACGGCACACCAAGTGATATCAACGCACCGCAAGTAAGCTCCGGCAACGTGTGTGTGTGTGCAGACTGAGTTATAAGACCGTTCACAACACTGGAAGCCGAAAACCACCGCGTGACGAAATAATCCAAGCGTTCAACCGCCAACGGCGATTGCTGCGCGCTACACCCTGTAGCAAAACCATTATCACCCAGTACTGAAAACATATTTTTTGTATACTATGAACATTCTGACACAGTCTAAGATAGAGAAATTAGCGTAATTAATCTAGTGACTGATCATTCACATAAATGAGTGACAGAACACTGTTGAAATGCAAACTTTAACGAAAGGTCACGATTCAAATGAAAATAGGCGCACGATAAAACGTCAAATGATCCGATCCTTTCTATATCCCAACGCACATTTATATAAAATTAGTTTAATAAGCTTTTCTAAGATATTAATCTGTTTCGTATATGAAATAATTCGGAGAGGCGCTCTCAAATCCTGAAACTGAAAGATGTGGACTTTCTTATCGAATCCATCAGCAGTGGCTGCTGTACAATCCAAGTCTATGATAAACAGTGTATGTGCGACGGAAATAAATGCATAATTAAATGCGGCCGAGCTAATGAATCTCGGCGAAACGACAAAGCAATAAACTTATAAGAGGATGAAAATATAATGAATACCATTTAAAAAGTTATGTACTAGTTGTGATTGTAAAATTACATTTGCAGTGACGAAAGATGAAGTGTGAAATTTTTATTTGTAACATTTGTAAATGTGTATACCTACTGCTTTAATTTTAAGAATCATCAAGAAAGACTGAAACCATGCTAAGACTGAAGGAAACACAGAACATATTGACAATGATCAACGGTGAGTAATTGCAAATTTTAACGTCAACCTTTTATTATAGAATGAATATGAAATGAAAACTGTTTTATAATAACCTGTATGTTACACCCGAAAATTACAAATATTCCAGTGGGCATGAGGATGAAAGTAATACCTTCGGTATTCCTTCCCTTCCACCGTAATATTAGTAATTTTCGCCTCACAAACATTAGTATACGCTCAGTAGTAAACGCTTAATGGTCTGAAGTTACCAAACAATTGTAATGTAAAAGAAATCAGCCGTTGCATATCAGCCACAGAATCTATCATTCTTTATCTTTGTCGCTCCTGCGCTGCGGCTGTAAATCTCTATGTACACGTGTCGAGTAATGATGTAAAAAGAATTCTGTTATTTCAAGACAAATTAGGCCTTGAGCGCTTCACCTTTTACTGTTTCGATCTCATAAAAGGCGGACGCGGACTTGCTGCGCTCCGCAATCTGTATTTCATAATTTGTGGAAAATGTCCTGTAAATGTGCTAATTGCCTTCCCAATCAGAGAACATATTTGTTTATGTAATTAATTACGATCAGGCACCATCAATAGGACATTAATCTCAAGTATTGCCGGTTATGTGGGAAGCTTTTGTTAATACGCGCCAGCTATTGTAACTATAATACAAAAAGGTACGTAGCATTAAAAACATGTGTTATATATGAAGTCTGCTTATTTAGACAGATTATCCTTAAGTATCTCCATCTCCTCACTAGTTGAACGTTAGTAATTTTATCTCCAGAATTTATGATTACGCTGATAGACCGAACGCAGCATTGAACCATGATGAACGTTATCGTTTTCCTATCATTTCTGAATCAATCCTTTTTAATTGTGTAGTGTTGTTTTTCTTTTAAAATCAGTAACTCTTTTGGTCCCTAAGTGTCGATACGGGTATGACTGCATCGCGGTCATGAAAACGCGTGGAAATTATAATGTTGCTTCCTACCAAATAAATTAATCTGCTGCTCTATGTCCAAAAGAATGTCAGGTATTTAAAAAATATTTATCGGATGAAATAATCATTCTAGTGACTTGTTACAATAAGGCAATACAATCAATCTCTGATTCTGTTGCCAAGATACCCACAAAATGATATTATATCTTCCACATTATATTTTTTATAACACTACAATTGTTGCTACTAAATAGCGTTCCGATGTGTGAAGCTGTGAAACCCATCAAAGTAATGGACCTACCCAGACCCTTCACACACCCCTTTTAAGACCCCAAGTTAACTGTAAATTACTCAACAGAATCGGTCTTGAAATGGCCTAACAAAAATCATAAAATGAGAAACTGAAATAATCGTACTATATAACTTCCCATTTAATCATTCGAATAAATCAGTGAACTAATGGGAACTACGTTCTCCTGCAAATAAAAATAAAAATTGGACATAAACTCTACCGGACTATCGTGTCAAATTCTGTCCAATTAGCAGGTTAGATCGTCAAAATCCTGAGATGGTTGGATGCCCTGTCCATAATGCACCAAATATTCACAATTAGGGAGAGATCTGGCGTTCTTGAACTTGACAAGCAGCAGAAACTCTCGCAGTGTACGAGCGGATGTTATCTTGCTGAAACGTACTGCATGAAAACAAATGGCATCCTACACCATCACTCCTACTTGTCGGACCGTATGGCGCTCGACAGTCAGTTTGGTATGTTGGTATACCACCACTGTCCACGGTGTCTCCAGACACTTATTCGGCCTGTGATCTGTTTGACTGGTGTAGAACTCGCATATATAGCTCCATAAGGTCAATATGAGAATATTGTTACATACTATTTTTCGCTTAGAACACTACGTGTTCTCGAACAAAATTTTATGACACATTTGGCAAATGCATTCACCTCTGGCAACACGGAGCTGCGGTGGGGCGAACCGAGTGACTAACAGCAGCTGCGAGCAAAATTTAAAAGCTGTGCATTCAAGAGGTCGTAAGTGCGTACTGTAGAATCATGGCTCAAATTTTCGAACAGGTTCGATTATTGTTACTGATATCTTGCAAGCCCAATTTTTTCTCCTTAAAATACACTCTAAGACAGAAAAACGAACTACCACAGAGGAATCATAAGATGTGATGTAAATGTACAGTCAAACAAATTATTAAAATTTCAGAAAAATTGGATGATTTCTTCAAAACAAAAACCTTCGCGAGTTGAGCGAGTCAATAACGCGATGGTCTACCCGTCGCGCCTGTGCTAGCATTCACTCGGCCTGACATTAATCGGTAGAATTAGGTACTGGATGTCCTTCTGAGGGATGTCGTGTCAAATTGTGTCCAACTGTCACTTTAGATCGTCAAAATCCGTAAATGACTGATGGGTTTGCCCACAATGCTCCAAACGTTGTGAACTGAAGAGAAATCCGGCGACCCTGTTGGCCAAGGTAGATTTTGTCAAGAGGAAGACAAGCAATAAGACAAGGAGTAGAAATATTCACCGTGTGCGGGCGGGCATTATCTTGCTGAAATGTAAGCCCAGGAAAGCGAAACTGCAATAATCGTACTATATAACTTTCCATTTAATCATTAGAATAAATCAGTGAACCAAAGGGAACTACGTACTCCTTCAAATAAAAATTAAAATTAGACATAAACTCTTTTATTTATTATATTAGACAATTACAAAGTGTTGGCATTACCGTTCTACGAAAAAGAAAGTTAATTTCAGACGACAACTAACAAAATAGGCAAGCTGAGGAATGGCTACCGTATCGGAGCAGCACATTAAATAGTTAATCCGGTACAACCCAACGAATAATTTAGAAACTCAAGTAGTTGATTGAGTACCACATCAAACGATACTCAGGCATGAACGAGGTTTAGCGAAGCTGTGACAACGGCACGCCTTCTGTCTAAACATTAACGCCCATCTGCTGCTGTGCTGGGCTACTGTATACTCTCGCCAGTTTGCTGTGGCGGCAAGTTGGAGGACGGTGGTCGTAGTGGAGAATCAGAATCTCGCTTTTCAGGACACCTCCAAACATCATGATGTCTCGAACCCGTGATCCGTCACCATCCACAATCAAACCAATAACGTCCTTTTTTCTTCCGCCAGCTCCTGACTCAGCAGTTGGCGCGAACCTGGCCTTAAACGCTAATCAGAAAAAGATGTTAGTCCTTTCCGCCAGCAGTGTGTCATTTTCACGTTTTACAAATTCCCATTCCAGAATGCTGCCAGTCACGGGTCAACCAGAGCACATCTTCCTCTTTAGTTTGACCTAGAAATTGCCGTCTGACGTCAGCCGGCGATGGGCGAATCAGATCGTTGTTTAACTATTCTGAATTTCCTGAGGTCAAACCAACGTGTCGTGCCCTGTGGGAGGTCGTGTTCTCACCGTGGACTGCCCCAACTTTTCCGCCCCGCCATAAATTGTGGTGTCCTAGCAAGGACTTTAAACTGTTGTCCTCGACCATGTCAAGAGGCGAGATGTTCCACAGGCCACTAAACCCAACTTAATGAAAAAAGCTGGTTGGTTCCGTGAGCTTCCGTCGGTGGCCACTTGACGAACGCAAACCAGTACTAAGCTTTGATAACCCCCGACCCAGCTGTCACTTTCAGAACAGTGTGCGGGCTATGCATTTCTCACATATTCACAGACTGGAACTGATAGCCCCTTTACCGACGACCACTGAAATTGCATAAAATACATTTACCTGTAATAAATCGAAGTAATGAGACTAATTATATGCAACTAAAGTGGCCTGCTATCGCCAGCCGTAACAAGGAGCAGATTAATATAGTATAAATGGAAGAAAGCAGGCCATATGGCTTACAATGTTCCAGTGTATGCAACTTAACAGCAGTTACCTCTTGTATTTTATAGCTCATCCTCTCATCGATTCTAGTCTTTCCATCTCTTGGGACTCGAATGTTTTCTCTGACCAAAATAGCTCTACCTCTATCTTCCTCCAGAGCTAGTATTCTTACTCTTTTGAAGCCGGATATTCTAAAGTCAGTAGAGTCAATAGTCATGACGTCTTGCAATAACAAAGGTCGGAACCGAGTTCGTTGATAAGATGCTGTAAAGCCTAAACTTTCAGGTATATACTAGATGTACTGAGATTAGGAGTCACGACTTCTTGTCGTCGATTTCGGATTCGTAGATAAAATGCCATAATGCCTGAAATTTTAGAAGTCTGTTAAAATTCAGTGTCAGTATCCTATACGCCTGCATCAGTTTCCTAAAGACCTTGACTGTCTTTTTTAATCTTCCATGCCATCGGACCAGCCCGTTGGGATTAGACCAGCCGGCCGTTGTGGCTGAACGCTTCTAGGGGCTTCAGTCCGAAACCGCGGTGCTGCTGCGTTCGCTGGTTCGAACCCTGCCTCAGGCATGGGTGTGAGTGATGTACTTAGGTTAGTTCGGTTTCAGTAGTTCTAACCCTAAGGGATTGATGATCTCAGATATTAAGTCCCATAGCACTCAGAGCTCTTTTTTTTTTTCTTGCGATTAGACCGAGTCGTCGAATCAGTCTGTTGTCGATTACATCTTGCCGCCGAACCAATCGATTGTCGATTAGACATGACAACCTGTTTCATGACTCCCCTTACTTTAGGTTTGTCGTCGTTATTTCTATACTTGTTCTGCGTTACATTTACATCCGGATGCACTTTGCTTCTTTGCTGCCCGCTGGTGTTGTACCTCTAGCAGAAGGCGTAGCTTGATGGTGGAGGGGCGTGGCAGAAAGGGGGGGGGGTGGTATCGTTGCTGGCTTCGAGTTACAGCTCGCCCTCTGCCACCTGCCGCAACCAAGCCTGGTTGGGCTTTCACCTCGGCGGCTCACCAATCCCGCGGTCGCTCTAGATCCCTGTGTTCCTCTACACTCGCTTCCCCATCGTGTTTGTTTTGGAAGTCATGCTAACGTGGCTCATTTCACTCCCAGACAACAACTTCTTTCTGCCTGTTGCGGATTCTGGACTTACTATTGGAGCACAGGTAAAGGACTCTCTTCTTCCAGCTACCGGTCGAGTGTGGTACTTGTGTTACGTACCACTGTATCTTGAGATGTGCCTGGATCTGAATCCGGAACTTTGATTTTGCGGCTATCTTTATATTTATCCTGTTCCTTTTGAGAGATTTCTTCATCCATCCTTTTCTCACCGCATGTTGGTCTTCTTTTGATAGTTATATCCGAAGCAACACTTTAAAAAGAGGTCTGTTTTGTTATGTCTTTTTGTGGTAACGGAGGAAACACTGGATCACTCGTTGTTGTACTCTCCTGCATGTTCACGTTGGATGTTGAGTCAAAGTCATCTATCACCATGTCTGCCGCTGCTGCCTGCATTGACATTAGTTTATTTCGCTGTTGTAAGCAATTTTTTAAACAAAGACCGTTCTCGTACTGTCCTGATGCAAGTGTGCAATTTCGCTCGTATATGACATATCTCTCCCTACCCACTATAGGTCTTTTGAGCCTTATACCTAGAAACAAATACATGGAACGAGATATTGTATTCAGCATGCATGTCTACCGGCCTTACAGTACCAGAACACTGTAATTTCTGCAGGCTAGACAAGTGTTCATTCCTGATGCGTTTGCTATAGGTTCGGGAAACCAGAGGCAATTGCAAACACGTCAGGAAAATCGGGGAAATATCGCGGGAATTTGAAAAAAAAACACTGGAAAAATCTACTTTTTGTCTCAGTAGATGAAATGGTTTGTTTACTGAGGTGTCATGCAATGTTGCTGGCTGTGTGCCAACACTTCTTGCCGCTAGCTAGGCAGCTTCCGATGAGAGGCAGGAGGCGTGAGGGGTGTTTTTTTTTCTTTTTTTTCCCCTCTTTCTTTTGATCTGATTCTCAGAGATTGTTGACACAGCAGTCACGTGTGCACGATTTGCGTGTGAGTGACCGTGGGAATGTGTGTGTGTGCTCCCGTTTTCTGACGAAAGCTATGGCTGAAAATTTATTTGTGAGAGTGTGATTGTCCTTTCTACGTGTTGTCTGTAGCTCATCAATCATCTTTACGGTGAGTTGCTACCTGTCATCATTATTATTGATTCTCAGAGTATTGAACAAGTTACCTGTTGCATGGATTGATCACTGTGGTCTCATTTCTTCAGTATGCTGTCTGTGGCTCGTGAATAACTGGCCACACGAGTGGATTTCCGCGACGGATCAGAGCCACAGGCAGTTTCTGTGGGTAACTGTAACGGATCGGACCTGCCGATCTGAAGCCATTCGGTTCCCACTAACGTGCAGGTCCTGCTCTTCGGTTATAGTCTCGCCGATCGGCCCGTAGGCCAGGTCTGTTTGTGTGTGGCGTATCTCGTTTATCCATGGATCCAGGACTGTGGTGCTCCTCAAGAGGCCAGAGGCCATGACCTATGGATTTCAGGTATTGTGGCTGTCTCACTGCAAGTCCGTTGTACAGTGTAGCGCTTTAGAGACATTTCATTTGTTTTAACACATTTTGGCACTTCAAAAGTAGTTTATATGTTAGGAAGTATGGATGATACGAAGAAGAAAATTGCACCAAGTGCTGGCGGTTTGTAAGCTATGTACTCATATACTTCAAGAAAGAAAAATCACACAATACGCTGTTAAATAATAGCGGTGGCCGAGCGGTTCTAGGCGCTTCATTCCGGAACCGCACGACTGCTACGGTCGCAGGTTCGAATCCTGCCTCGGGCATGGATGTGTGTGATGTCCTTAGGTTAGTTACGTTTAGGTAGTTCTAAGGGACTGATGACCTCAGATGGCAAGTCCCATAGTGCTCAGAGCCATTTGTTAAATGATAGATATAACACAGTGAGTAATAACCGACAATAATGAACATAACAGAACTAACATTTTATTGGTGGTCTCCTACAGTATTGTTTTACACAAAAATTCTTCCCTGTCTTATACATGTCTTTCAAGAGTCCTACTTTCTTCTTTGGTTATTTCTGAAATCATTGAGGGTATTTTAAATCCGTCTTGCGACTCCAAGGACATGCGTACTTTTGTCACCTAATGTGTTTTGTTTTATTGAAATAAAATAGCATCAGTGGTCTTAATGAAACACACACACCATTCGGCTTGATTTCTCCATCTAAAAACACTTCATTACAAAAGATGTTAATGTTAGTAGTTAAGATTTTTGCTCACATCAGGAAACGCCATCTGCTTGCAAGTTTTTTTATTATTATTTTAGATACTTCCTTGTTTGCACTATTGTTTATTGTACCATAGCTGCAAACACAGATTATCAACTTACATAACTTACCCTTGATATCTCAAAATTTGCCAGGGAAAAATGTTAAACCTTGCCTGGAAATCAGGGAATTTCACTTGGGGAAAGTTGTTGCAACCCTGCCGGCCGAAGTGGCCGTGTGGTTAAAGGCGCTGCAGTCTGGAACCGCAAGACCGCTACGGTCGCAGGTTCGAATCCTGCCTCGGGCATGGATGTTTGTGATGTCCTTAGGTTAGTTAGATTTAACTAGTTCTAAGTTCTAGGGGACTAATGACCTCAGCAGTTGAGTCCCATAGTGCTCAGAGCCATTTGAACCATTTTTTTGTTGCAACCCTGGTTTGATCTCACCATACTTGGATAAAACGTCCTCGCCATACTTGGAGATAACGTCTTTATGGTCACAGTTCTCTACTTGTGGTGGTAATAAAAATAAAAAAAGGAGTTTCTTGTGGTCAATCTAGGCATCTGAAGTTGTTGCAGTACTCACCGAAGATCCCGCTGGCGGGACTCCGACTTTCCTCCACGTTTCAGTAACATATTATCCACAGCCACTGGATTCAGCAACTTAGTGTAAAAGCGGTACTGTTCCATGTCATAGTACGTAGTATATACTCAGAAGTGATTCCAACCACATCCACATCGCAACTGTGAATTCCCAAGAAATTCAAGCTATAGGCTGCACATTCTGGGAAGCATTCTTGCTACATTAATGGTTACTCATCAGCGACCGAAAGCACTAACTGCAATAAATAATGCACTACACAAAACACTAGAACACAAAATTACGGAATGCTGGATTGTTTTTGCCCAAAAAATAACGTAAACCACACCTGTTCACGAGTTGTTTGTGCTACAGTTTAGCGGAACACGTAGAACGTCATCAAGGCACTATGTCTCAAGATGAATCTTTTTTTCCCTCGCTCGTATCTGCAGATATTTCCGACAATGACAGTAACCCAGTCTGCCAATTGGACAAAACGTTTAGCAAATATTTTCCACTACAGTGAATCTGAAAAATAACCTCTGCCTTCCTCTCAATAGTCAACGATCTGATCAAGTGGGGACATGGACCTCTTCCTAAGCTGTGCCGCGCGGGATTAGCCGAGCGGTTTGGGGCGCTGCAGTCATGTACTGTGCGGCTGGTCCCGGCCGAGGTTCTAGTCCTCCCTCGGGCATGGGTGTGTGTGTTTGTCCTTAGGATAATTTAGGTCAAGTAGTGTGTAAGCTTAGGGACTGATGACCTTAGCAGTTATGTCCCGTAAGATTTCACACACATTTGAACATTTTTTTCTTAAGCTGTCCTCAAGTGTTAGAGGTTCCTCCCACCGAAAATGGGCATGTTGAGGGAGAGTCTCATTTCGGTCCAGTGCCCTATGACTGTGAGATCTATCGTCATAGCACCTATAAATATATTAATAAGCAGGTTGTGGAATTGTCACGCCTTCTCTTCCTTCAGGTACAACCTCCTTCCAGGAGAAATTCCGTAACTCCAAAGCTAGGTTCGTTGGTCATTCGGTGTGTGAGACTCAGTTGGAAATAGAACTTGTAGCAGTGTTCTATCGGTTTTAGACCTAATTTCTTTTTCTGGGCAACGATATCAGCATTTCCCCATGTTCTTATAAGCAGTATCCTTGTAATCCTGGTATTATCGTGTTTACCTTTGTGTACTAATTTTGTTCCAGCTTTAGCGTTCAAGTCGATATCATGCAGGATGTGAGAATCACATAGGATCGTAGCCAGCAGTCATAGCAATTCGTTTTCCACCCTGGGATTTGAGGATGAGAACATATGTTTCAAATCCCATTTTGATTCACTTGGACGATAAAAGCCATAAACCTGAATTTCAGCAATTTTGAAAGTGTGCTAGGATTATTCAAATTCACGCAGCATGGGTTTCCTTTACGTCACCTTTTTTTCTTTATAGCACAACTAATTCTCTTGCAACATGCAATTAGGTAAGTCAATAATAGGATATACGTAGTGTAGATTACAAACTGACACAACGGATCAAACAGCAAAGTGCCAGACTTCCTGTTACTATTAGAACAGTTAAGTGTCACGGATACTCTGGCTCTTAGTGGTATCTGCACGCTGCCGTAATTATCTGCTCCCTTCAAGTGTTGTTCTGCAGCGTCTTGTTGAAAGTCTTAATTTACATTTGAAGTTGACCAGTTCATAAAAATGATGCACGCACCTCACGGGATCATTTATATTTTTTATAAAATTTTACTGTCTCACATTTTAAATAATCCTACAACGCACATTTCTTTGAGCCAAAGGAGCGTGATTCATTACAGAACAAATGTATGGCAAAACAGATATAGATTAGTTGATTAACCATTAGTAATTTTTGCACAGGTCTGTTACATTTCACTGCAACTCTTTATATGAATTTATGACGCAGACAATCCACTACTGAAGCTGTTGTTTCACCTCTGCTGGTCACCAAACGACCCATTACTGCTGGGCTCACAATCTTTCTCCACTGACTGCTCGTCAACTACTTACGCCTGGCTGCTGTTCTTGCATAATCTCGACTCTTTTGGACCATGACGTCACAACTTCCATGTCAGAATGCGTCTCACTGGTAGAACGTCAATTTTTTATAGCCGTTATTGTGGTTCTAGAATGATACACTGCTGAGTGTCAATTGGTAGCTTAAATTTATGCATCTCTTAAGTAATTTAGTTTATTATTCCATTATTTTGCATTACAATCTTTGAAGCTCAGAACAACGACCGTTTCTGTTCTTCAGAACAATGGTGGAGACCTCATGTCTTACTAGTCCTTAAAGTTTCCACCTCTGCAGCATCTGCATGTGCAATTTAGCGGATGGAGACTGGACCACTGTATATTAAGAGAAATTTGTGACTAAGCGATTTTCCTTTATGTGATATATGTTGGAGATTTTAGCAGTACTTTCTGTCCCACACATAACTCCTTCACATTTATTTAACAGTGTGGCAGCCTTTCTTTTCTCTGCTGCATTCTTGATGTTGTAAGAGCCAAACTGACTGCATCATGGTGAAGTAGGCATCACTTTGGTGGTATAGGTACTACTACCTTTACACGATCTAGTGGGGCTTTCTTTTTCAGTACTGCAAGTGGAGATCACGATGTGAAAGCCTTAGGTGGCTCATTTAATATATCCTCAACTATGTTTCAATACTTAGCCCAAGTTTTTTCTTGGTAATAACGGTACAGTGTACAAAGATTTTCCATTTCCTTTGTGATGCTTCCAGAGGGAATTGAGTTGAGTAACAACATGAGATAAAAAATGGATTAATCTGCCTACTTTGTAAAGTGTGTAAGGAATTATGTGACGAAATTGGGGGCCATTGGTTGCAACAATATGGCCAACTTTCTTTAATAAATTTTGAAAAATAGCTGCAGACACCGACTTTGTGGTTCCCTTTCACGGTGGAGTAAATTAAAAGAAATGCTACAAAAACTACGAAAAAACATAGTTTGTTTCTGGCCTAAGCCAAAAAGGTCTACAGCTGCTGTTTCTTTCAATTTACATGTAATGATAGGAAATAACGCACTAAATGGTATGTGGTTTCACTTTCCGACTAAGTGATCAGTTTGCTGCTTTTCGCCATTCTGTGGAAATAGCGTGTGTCACATAAATTGTTGAAACTTTTCCATGGAAGTAAATGACCATAATTAAGATGTGTGTACCAAACAATTTTGTTAACCAAATCATCAGGTATACTTCAAATGCTACCTTCTGAATATATAATAAACTAAAATTGTTTTAATGACAATCCTTCTCACTTCCTCTAATGAGCCCAACTGATGCACATAACTGTATCAGCCACGATGTTCTGTGTTCCAAGAATATATACATCAGTGAAATGAACTTCTTGCAACTGCAAAGCCAAACACGCCAAGCACTCATTCATAAACGTAGCAGTCACTAAAAACTGCAGTGCATGGTGATCAGTATAGACATTAGTCTTGTTGTCATAAAAGAGCAACAAAAGTCAGTGAAGGACCACACTGCCAATGCTTCTGACTCTGTAACTGAGTAATTTCGTTCAGATTTTGATAGAACGTGAATGACAAGTAATAAACTTCTCTGAGCAATAATATCATCTTCCTCGGTTTTTTGAAATAAGTATACTCTGAGACCCATTTTTGAATTGTCAATCACAATGCAAAAATTACGATAGGAGCAACAAGGAGAGCATCTTTCAAACTTTGGAATTTGGCCTTGGCCCCGTCATGCCAGTGCCTGTCTTAGTCCTTCTCTGTAGGTTCACAAAATCTAGGTGTAGTTAATTTCTTCACCTTAATGAAACTTTGACAGAAATATGTGAGACCTAAAAATTCCTCTAACTTCACTTTAGTCATTGAAACTGGAATCCGCTGAATGACTTTTAATTTTTCTGGGTCCAGTTGAAGGCCTCCTGCTGAAATAATATGTTTCAATACTAATTTGAAGCAAAAATCTGAAAGTAACTGTAACTATGAGTCTAATATGTGACTGTGTTCAGACCAATACTCTTCCGTAATTAATATGTCATTGACATAATAAGATGTAATCTTTTCCTTTCATCTGTCAAGAAGAATAGTGTTTCATACCTAGATAAAAGCAGCATATGAAATATTAATACCAAATGGTAACGTACTAAATTGGTAACATGTTCCCAAACGAAGAGATGCTGTGTATTTTCCACAAGGAGAATCTTTTTCATTGTGTCAAAAGCTGGATCATAAGTTAAGAAAAGATAGCACCCTCACACCATTAAATTTTGTAATAGTTCAGCTCAGGTTTGTAACTAATCTGTTTCTGGTAAAATGATAGTATTGAGAGCAATAACATATGGTGGTACAAAATCTTTGTGTGCTCTGAATTCACAGGGAAAATTTTTTGTAGGTCCTGGTCTATTAGTGGAAACTTTTAAGAGAGAGACTGTAGAATTTCAAATAGTTCCTGTTTATCCATTTCAGAGGACCATGCGATCTTGTGTGCTTTGTCTCACGTCATTTCTAGCATGTTATAGATAATTCACTTTCATAACAAGATGCTTTTACATTAACCATGCTACTACAAAAAGACTGAGATGACGTTTGCGATTTGAGTGAAGAAAGAAGCTTTAACAGTTCTTGCCCTCGTCTTCCTTTGAAATCCAGTCTTAAAATTTCAAGCTCACTACCATACTATTAACTTCCCTTTTTGCCTCTGCATCATTAAAGATTAAAACAGCTTTACAGACTCGAAAGATATCAACACAGAAACTTATTTTTGTTGGTGGACTATTAAAAAATTTCCCAAATACTTATGTCCATGACACACAAAATCGCAACCAGTTTGATTCCCCACATCAACACTCCATTGTATAACAGCTCCTTTCACCTTTATGCGTTGTATTGGTAGCATCAGACAGCCTCATACTTTCTCACGCTTACTGAATGTTGTGTCACTAATAACAGAGAAAGGATTTCCAGAATTTAAAGCAGGACACAACGAAACCCTTGCAACCAAAATGGTGACGATATGACGAGCTGAAGTGTTTTACCATGTGTCATTCTGCTTTGACAGTGTGTGCCTAAAGTGTTACAGTTGTTCTGTACTTATTCCGTTGGTTGAAATTTTTTCTTTGTTGGCGAACATATCACTTGTCGACTGCATTCCATGTCACAGTTGTCATGGGCTGTCTCGTCTTCGATTATTAAAAGGATCTGGTGGTTTGATTTTAATAATTTCAGCTTTTCGGGGCGGCTGCAGTGGCCGAGCGGTTCTAGGCACTTCAGTCTAGAACCGCGCGACCGCTGCGGTCGTGGGTTCGAATCCTGCCCGGGCATGGATGTGTGTGATGTACTTCGGTAGGTTATATTTAAGTAGTTCTAGGGGACTGATGGCCTCAAATGTTAAGTCCCATAGTGCTCAGAGGCATTTGAACCACCTGGTATAAGCCTTCTTTGTCTCGCCGGTTCTGACAGCGTTTTCCGTCAGAGCTTTTACGATTAAAATGATTTCCATTTCGGTATCTTCTTTGGTTCCACAGGCCACAGTCTCTGTTTCTGCCTCATTAACCTCCACGATTGTGAAAATTAACTCTGAGATGCCAGTTGTTTTCACAGCATGCCTGATTTCTCAGTGATTGTCTGTCATCTTCCCAGCTGCTATTAAATTACTCTCTCGGATACTCGAATTCCAGTTGCGGGGCTGATCATGCTGTGGGCAGTAGTTTCGCCTGTCTTACTATAAGTGTTTTTACAGGCTGGCTGATCATTATTATCAAATTCAAGCTCTTTTAATGCTACAAGATTGCACTGGTCTTTTGGCTTCAGTTGAAAGACAACAGGTGTCTGTAAGTTTACACCCTGACAGCAATCATCTACATCTACATCTACATGACTACTCTGCAATTCACATTTTAGTGTTTGTCAGAGGGTTCATCGAACCACAATCATACTCTCTACCATTCCACTCCCGAACAGCGCGCGGAAAAAACGAACACCTAAACCTTTCTGTTCGAGCTCTGATTTCTCTTATTTTATTTTGATAATCATTCCTACCTATGTAGGTTGGGCTCAACAAAATATTTTCGCATTCGGAAGAGAAAGTTGGTGACTGAAATTTCGTAAATAGATCTCGCCGCGACGAAAAACGTCTTTGCTTTAATGACTTCCATCCCAACTCGCGTATCATATCTTCCACACTCTCTCCCCTATTACGTGATAATACAAAACGAGCTGCCCTTTTTTGCACCCTTTCGATGTCCTCCGCCAATCCCACCTGGTAAGGATCCCACACCGCGCAGCAATATTCTAACGGAGGACGAACGAGTGTAGTGTAAGCTGTCTCTTCAGTGGACTTGTTGCATCTTCTAAGAGTCCTGCCAATGAAACGCAACCTCTGGCTCGCCTTCCCCACAATATTATCTATGTGGTCTTTCCAACTGAAGTTGTTCGTGATTTTAACGCACAGGTACTTAGTTGAATTGACAGCCTTGAGAATTGTACTATTTATCGAGTAATCGAATTCCAACGGATTTCTTTTGGAACTCATGTGGATCACCTCACACTTTCGGTATTTAGCGTCAACTGCCACCTGCCACACCATATAGCAATCTTTTCTAAATCGCTTTGCAACTGATACTGGTCTTCGGATGACCTTACTAGACGGTAAACTACAGCATCATCTATGAACAAACTAAGAGAACTGCTCAGATTGTCACCCAGGTCATTTATATAGATCAGGACAGCAGAGGTCCCAGGACGCTTCCCAGGGGAACACCTGATATCACTTCAGTTTTACTCGATGATTTGCCGTCTATTACTACGAACTGCGACCTTCCTGACAGGAAATCACGAATCCAGACGCACAACTGAGACGATATCCCATAGGCCCGCAGCTTGATTAGAAGTCAAATGCTTTCCGGAAATCCAGAAATACGGAATTAACCTGAGATCCCCTGTCGATAGCGGCCATTACTTCGAGCGAATAAAGAGCTAGCTGCGTTGCACAAGAACGATGTTTTCTGAAACCATGCTGATTACGTATCAATAGATCGCTCCCTACGAGGTGATTCATAATGTTTGAATACAGTATATGCTCCAAAACCCTACTGCAAACCGACGCCAATGATATAGGTCTGTAGTTCGATGGATTACTTCTACTACCCTTCTTAAACACTGGTGCGATCTGCGCAATTTTCCAATCTGCAGGTACAGATCTATCGGTGAGCGAGCGGTTGTATATGATTGCTAAGTATGGAGCTATTGTATCAGCGTAATCTGAAAGGCACCTAATCGGTATACAATCTGGACCTGAAGACTTGCCCATATCAAGCGATTTGAGTTGCTTCGCATCCCCTAAGGTATCTTCTTCTAAGAAACTCATGCTAGCAGTTGTTCGTGTTTCAAATTGTGGAATATTCCATTCGTCTTCCCTGGTGAAGGAATTTCGGAAAACTGCGTTCAACAGCTCAGCTTTAGCGGCACAGTTGTCGGTAACAGTACCATCGGCACTGCGCAGCGAAGGTATTGACTGCGTCTTGCCGCTTGTGTACTTTACATACGACCAGAATTTCTTCGGATATTCTACCAAATCACTGTAACTCGTAAGCCTTCCACTTCCCTACCTGGCCGTGCATCTGCTAAATTTATTCTGCCGACAGTGGTTGTTGTTGCTAACCTGCATTGGGGTTTATCACTTTTGCCAGAATCTTAAGTGAAACTTGAATGCTGAAATAATTTAATGGAATGGTGGCCCTGTCAGTATTGTTGTCAACTATTGATGGTTGATTAATATATTAACGTGGGTTTAATCTTTTATTAAAAAATGACAACAGTTTATTAATCGCAAAATAGGACAAACAACGCACAAGTTAAGCGAGATGAAAAATAATTCCTGAATTGTTGGAAACACAATTAGAAGCAACAAATAGTAATCACTCCACTGGGCGGCCTTTAGATGGCAACGACTATGGTTTATCTTTTTAATCTCAAAAAATGAATAACACAATCTGAGATTATTTAGAGCTGAATAGACTTTGACAGATCTATTCTGCACAGAAGTTACACTAGTTTGGTGCAGCTGAGAACAAGTAGTCAAAACTGGGATTCTGTTAGCCGTAACAAACCGGAGCCGCAATACTATTCCCCTTCCTCAATGCGTAGAGCCAGCTCAGAGCAACTGTCTGCAGAGTAGCAATGTGTGGCGCCTGTAAATTGTTATCGCAGAAATGAAATAAGCAAAGGTGGGCGCAGGCGACCTGTTAGACAGATCGCTATTACTCTCAGATGGAGCCCTGAAATCTTGGCAAATTCCAGCATGTGACACTCCCATTCGCCAATCATGTCGTGGATCAGTCCGACTCACTTATATGGCAGTGCGCACAAGGAGATCAAACGTCAAGGAGGCAGACCAGATACGAGTACGACTGTCCTTGGCATAGCGAGTTGTCCGAGATGGCCAGGTCTAAACTGTCGGTACAGCTAAGACTTCACCACAGGCTCCCCCATAAAGACCAGTGCCAGTGCAAAGTCACACTCTGGACGAGTGCTCCTACGGCAACCCACTCACAATAAGAGTGAAGACAATAATCTGCTCTCCAGACCGGAATTTAATCTGAAATCCCAGTTTTTCCACTTGTCCCTTTCCATCAAACCTCGACAAGCTCGAAAAGTGCACCAACACAACTGCCCCCACAAGGGTTTTGTGCCAATCAAAAGACTCCATGAGCGCCATGTCCCCCTCTAGTTCATTTGTCCTTCCTTCTGTTCGTTCATAATCGAAGTTAATAATATTATTTTCTGTTCTGGAGAAGCAACCAATCCCTAATTCGTAAATTTCTGCACAGGGAGGAAAAGACATGCTCCAGAATTGTGTATCCCACAGCCACTTTAGGCAGCGTGTTTTTACTTTTTGTCAAGGTCTACAGTGAACAGCACATTTATGAGATCATTATCTTGATGGGCTAAATGTTACAGTATGTCTGACCACGGACCTTGTTTAACAAAGAGAAGTGCTTTAGTTCCCCAACACAGACTATTTCGCAGCCGTCATAAATGTTGAGTTCCGTCCTAAAATACTTCTGAAAGCCTCAGACTTTCCAAGAAACTCAGCAGGCAGAGGGGGGACACCACCTGATGGGTCCCATCATAATGTCTGGTGCAAGGTGAATATGGAAAGTCGCGGATTTTTATGGACACCACTTCTCTAGGCGATCCACTTTCTCACCTGCCCCTGCAGTGGCCAGTAACGCCATCCAAGTAGGCAGCTTCACACCTCTTTGGCCTAAAGCATTGTCTCCGCACCGGTGCGAGAAATTCTTGTGTCAGCATTCTGTCTCCACTAATGCATTGAGATGTTCCTCTCCCTGGCGGCTCCATATGGTTTCCAAGCTCTAAATGTCCACTACATGATTTACTGTTAAATAGCCAAACCGCCTGCGTGTTTCCAAGTCCATAAAATACTATTCAGAGGAGAGCTACTATAAATATCCTGCATACATAAACAATATACAAGCTCCCATCAGTGTCTGCTCATGTTGATAGTGTGTGATCGTACAAAAATTGATGTCTAGGGTGTAATATCAACATTAAATTAAAATGAGTGAAAGAGTGACTTCTCCTCTCGTAATCTGAGGTCAGTGCACTCTATACCGTGAGGCCAGAGCCCCCTGTACCGACAATGCTAATTTCTATCAGCATTTAATCCATTATTTCTGAAACTATTAAAGATATCAGTACCAAATTTTTACCGATTTAACTTCTGGATGTACAGTGTGACTCAAAAGAATGGGAAATTATGGAATAGAGGTTAATGGATGAGTACACACACATTACAAATGTTTATGTCCGTGTATAGTACAGATTATGCCATTATTGAATGGCAGAAGCATTTTTATTTCTTGTATATCACATCTGATAAATGAGCTCCCCTCAGTGCACACATTCTTGCTACATGATAGTTTATGCATGGCTCGGCATAACATTTCAGTGGGAATCCTGGAGATTTCCTTTCATATTCTTGTTGTAAGTTCTTCGTTGGTATCAAGTTAATTACGACAAACCGCACGCTTAAGGTGGCCCGACATGGAAGGAATCATACAGAGTCAGGTCAGGCGATGTTGGGGCCCATGGAATATCACCACGCCTTGAAGTGGTTAGCAAAAAATCGTCACGCAGCTCCCATTGTATATGTGCCGTTGCTCCGTCGTGTTGAAATGAAATGTTGGGGCAGTTCAAGCACAACAACATACCGAACAGAGGTTACAGTGGTTGCGCAGTTACCGTCATCTTGAATCACGCGGCTTCATGACATGGCGCACCATACAGTAATCTTGCTGCTGTGCAATGGATACTCAGGTAGCTGTCGTGGATTTTACTGACAAGGGGAGGCCGCCAATTGTGAAATTCAGATTCGATTCATACTGTGCATAATAAAAGCTCATGGCCAGAGGTGTAATGTGGCAAAGCACCAATATGCACTTCTCAGCTGTTGTTGAGAAAATCGTCAGTTAAAAGAAACTGTTGTGGTGAAATAATCACTACGACTAACAGCTTGCTACAGCGTCGTGGCGCAGCGGTAAGCGCTCGGGTTCATAATCCAAAGGTCGCCGGATCGGATCTCACGCCATGCAACTTTTTTTTTTTTTGTAATTCAAATGTATTATTATTATTCATATTATTCACACACACACACATTATATATATATATATATATCCAATCCATCGTCCACCACCAATTGTCTTCTCCGGTTTTTGCCGATATGATACGATACGCGTGGTATGCATCAAACCTGGCGAACGATAGAACAATTTTTCAGAATGTCAATCAGGTGTGTTTCCCAACAGATAATTTAAAAAACAATTGTTCTTGTAAAAACGCATCGTTTATCAGATGTGCTCGATGTCGTGCTGTTTTCTGCTTTCCATGTTTCTGTGATAACTATCACTCTGGTTTGTGCGATACTCCAGCTACTTCTGGTCGCCAACTGTTAATTATGTGTGAGTGTATACTGAACTTATCAATAAATTGTATCCACTTGAATATTATTTGTGATATTGTGTTTTATTTCAAGTTTTATTTTTCCACGACAAACGACTTTCAACAACTTATTATATGCATAATTCTTGCAACTGATTGTCGTGTGTGTGTGTGTATGTACATTAGAATTACAAAAAGCAAATAATAAAATAAAAGTTGCATGGCGTGAGATTCGATCCGGCGACCTTCGGAATACGAACTCGAGCGCTTACCGCTGCGCCACGACGCTGTAGAAAACTTCAGATCGTAGAAAGTATTTCACCACAACGGTTTCTTTTAATTGGCGATTTCCTCGACAACGGCTGAGAAGTGCATATTGGTGCTTTGCCACATTACACCTCTGGCCATGAGCTTTTATTATGCGCAGTATGAATCGAATCTGAATTTCACAATTGGCGACCTCCCCTTGTGAGCCCAGTAGCTGAAATTCTGTCTGTAGACAAAACCACTGAAGCTGACCTGAGTTTCGTCCAACATCTACAAGCTATTAATGAAATTGTCATCAGCATGCACTTTGGCTGACATGCATTCAGCGTATTATATACGCATTAGAAGATTGGTTGAAGTTACTGAATGATCTGCAGCTTGTACAGATTGAACTTTAAATCACTTTCAGTATTTCCTGAACACTCAAATGACTCAACTGTAGAGACTGTATGACGTTGTACAGAACAATGTGGTCATCTTACAAAGCAGTTCTCACAGCCTCACTATGATGTTCCGTATGAGTGGTTTGGGGTCTCCCTTGAGGTTGCTTCCCCAATGCAGAACCCGTTGCTTTAAAATTTCTGACCTAGGTGTTGATTATGTGCGCTAATGAAACTTGGCCATACCGTCTGATGTCGAAATGAAGCCGAAATCTCGATGCGTGCCCTCAACACTTCCAGTATGTAATAGGCATTTACTGCAAAGGCAGGCTGCACACTCTTCCATTGCAGCACGCTCACTGTTTACTAAATTACAAGACGGTTTACTGACACATAATGGAGAACGTACAAATACTGGAAAGTGAGATACAGTATTTTTCAAATATATGCCTGTGATTTTAAGATAGAACTTTATTTTATACAACACAAAATCAAATATAACACTTTCAAAAGACTAACTGCAGATCTATGAATAATTTCCAGAATTGTTTTGTTTGCCGGCCGCGGTGGTCTCGTGGTTCTAGGCGCTCAGTCCGGAACCGCGCAACTGCTACGGTCGCAGGTTCGAATCCTGCCTCTGGCGTGGATGTGTGTGATGTCCTTAGGGGTAGTTAGGTTTAAGTAGTTCTAAGTTCTAGGGGACTGATGACCACAGATGTTAAGTCCCATAGTTCTCAGAGCCATTTTGTTTTGTTTATTATGTACATTGGTTCTGGGAAAATAAGGCTTTTGTAAGAGAATTTACAGTTCTGAGAAATTTAAAATCAAAGCAGTAAGTCTGTGTAAATACATTTTCCTCCTGGAAAAACTACTTAAAAGCAGCCTGCTTCACGATCTGGTTCTTCCTCTTTGCGTAACTCTTTCCTTCTCTTCTTTCTTGCGTCCTTGGTCATTTGCAGAGCAGAAATTTAAGCCTTCCACACTCTTAATCGGTCCATAGTTTCTGCCCAATACCTATTCCCAGGTGACCCAGAACTTTTATTCTTCCAGAATCCCTTTCAGTGAAGGATATCATAGCACCACAGACACCGAATGATAAGTTTTATATTCCTGTAAAGACTTTATACTATTTTGATTGCGAGTCCACGCAACATTGTTAAATGCCTGGTTAAAATTTTGTATCTTCACATGGAGGCAGTTCGTTAGCAAGTCTCGATTTGCTAAGTCTCTGAATATAGTGCTTTAGGCACTGAGTGTTTGTATTTGAGTGCATATGCTTCACCAGCTACCACTGCTTCTCTATACTTGCACCCTGTATCTGGTGCAGGTGAGCACAAGTTGTGTGCAAGATTAGTATCTGTGGACAGCCGGTGAAAGTATGTAGGCCACATTGATCTTCTCATGCGAAGGACAGCTTTGCTTTACAAGGCCTACGTATTCAAGCTTTGTAATATCTTCATCATAGGGTTTTCTTCTTAAAAGACTGTTGGAAGATTTAAAGTCTCCATCTCCCAGATATTTCATACATCGAACAGCTAGCCAGACTGTTAGTGGTGGAAAATGGCGAGGGCAGGTGCTACCTCCATATTGCCACTTGACCCCTCATAGCTCGTTGTATGCGACTGCATACAGACGCTCTTTTCCTCTTCATTATCACCTACTAAGGTGCATTCATGACAGTATTAGGTGAAAAGTGGAAAATCCAATACCTTACCATTACCAACAATTGCTGAAGCAGCAAATTCATTTTTGGTACTGTGACTCCCTTTCTGCCATGGCCTGTCAAATGCTACACTAATTTCTGTGACACCGTCATTCTCATTGACTGTTTCCATGGCTGCAGTTCTCACACATTCCGTTGCAACAAAGTCTATGCATTTGCCAATAATTCTGAAGTACTTCCCGCATTCTGTGGGTGTGTTTGATTGATTCACGAGATCAAATGTAATGTATCACGATTACAACATTTTTCTGCATACCTAAGACCATACAATAATCTAACATTGGCTTTAGATAGTTTGTTATTTGATCATTTGGCAGGAGTGAGATCTATCAGCACTGCAGTTCGTGCATACAGTTTTCAGTTTACAGACTAATCCGTTCCTAGCAGTCACATCTTCAGAAAGCACTATTTCCCCCCTACATAACGTCCACGCTACGATCTGTTTCTACACATATTAAAATATTTATATCTGTAATTATATTTACATCACTGTGTCTTGGATAGGTATGTACCTCCTATACTCTGAGCTTGTAACTTTCTTTTCAGTGTGTGAGACACACAAATGGACAAAACATATGAACTGTCTTCTCAAGCCCAGAGTGTTAAACAGACATTCTATATAAATATGAATCTGGCCCTGTAAGGTAGCTATTATTAGGTGCGGATCATAACAAAAATAATTAGAAATGCTGCTGTCACTTAACCAGAATGCATGAATTAATAAAAGTGAAAGTTTTGATCTATTCTAGAAAGACAAAACAGCTATTCCGTTTTTCATTCTACATATAAGTTATCAACTTGCTTTCAGGTGTCAAGTGATAAACAAGAACCATGTTCAAATACTTTTGACTCTCAATAACAAAATATTGAAATGACGATTATTAAAATCGTTATCTCTACATATGAAAAATTTTATCGCAGGAAAGAACGATTAAAAATCTTCATCAGCTAACTTGCGTTTACGATGGCGTATCTGGTCAATGCACTGAGTTGGTGGAGAATAATTTTACTTTTTAAACCAATGAAAAACTCATGTACTCAATGTGAGGGTAGGTAGGTATCCTAGCTTTTGATATTCAGTGGTCAAAGCATATGCAAGTTGGAGTGAGCAATATCTCGACTCAACAGTTACTGTGGCCTAATACACAATGGTACTTTACCAAGCGGGATATGCAATGGCGTTGTCTCCATGCTGGATCTGAAACGCTTATTCCCTACTCTGGCTTTGACTGAATTCACTTAGTCTCAACTTTCCTGCGTTCCATAGAACGTTAATTTTTCCCTAGTCGAAATAATTGCTGTTGCGTACTCACTAAGGGTTGGAGCGACGTGCACAATTTCTTTGCCAGCAAACATTCCTGCAGGAATAGTTATCTACGTCGTTGCTATCTGTCGTCACGATGCGTGAAGCATATCGTCCACACTTCACGGAAACAAAGCTCTCAACGCCCTCGCAATTTTCCACACACTTGTGCGGTCCGCCGCGAGACGAGAGTGATTTTTTTGAAATTTTAGTTCTGCAAATGCTTTTATGTAATGGGGATATCCCCACTGTGTCGCCCAGTATGGCTTCAGCCAATAGCCATCTCATTTTATTTTTCTTGCCAGGTCGCCGCCTAGCCCTGTTAAAGCTGTTCAACCACTTACCCTCGGTCCCAGCTGTATTTCTGTTAAAAGGAACAATGTGTTGTTCTGGCCTTATCTCTTTCTGCGCTGAAGCTCGCCTTTCCCTTGTTAAGTGGGGTTTTCGAAAGCCATTAACCACCTGCTCGGTTCGTCTCTAAAACGCGTTTCACTTTAACTTATTTATGCATGCCCCTGTCCATATGTTGGTAGATATTGTTTTGTTTCTCTTCGGTAGATGAGATTACTGCAATTGCTTTTTTTGATATAATTATTATTTTCTGAGGATGTCATACTGTATTGTACTGTCGTTATGGATCAAACTCATGTAAGGTCCGTAAAATCCCGACGCCTTGCCAGTGGACTGAGAGGAGTGTCAGTATTCTCGCCACTACAACTATCACTTTGCACTACATCATTACTAAACACAACTAGTGTAGTCTTCTTACTCTTGTTTCCATTCTTCTTGCACCTCTTGAAGATAGCTTTAGGTGTAATCATTGTAAAATGATAGCTGCAACACACAACAGTTACACTATAAGCATAGCAGACCAAAAAATATCAAAACATGTGCTTTGTTTTCAAAGATTTTTGAGCACATGGCCGAAGAATATTTAATGATCAGTGCAGCCAATTTGTGGTAAACAAATCCAAAGATAACAAAGCAAAACTGCAGGCTTCTAGATCGTCTAGCTTCTGAGATCTGAGTATAAATCTGAAAGGATGGGAACATCAATGCAGACATCTTGTGGTGTCAAGTAAAATAAAAAAAAAAATATTAAAATACATATACACGGATTTATTGCAAGAACAGTGGCCCAATGTGTTCAGGAAAGTCTGAATAGTTGTATGGAACAATGAAACTAGGTTCTGTATTTCTGAAAAATTTGGGGTCTTGCCTCACCCTGATAGACCCCGGAATGCTTCTGTATCGTCTTGGCATCGACCCGCCAAAATTATGTGTCTTAATCGAACTGGTAATTTCGTCATACGAATTCATACTAGTTCAGAGAGACGGTTAGGAATCGTCTGAAACTCATTCTTGGGCACCATGTACTCGAAATAACGTGCAGGACTTGAAAAGTCAGACTGTTCAATATTGTGAATGGCGAAGAGGGGTGCCACAAAGTCATAATAACATGAAACACGTGTTCCCTTGTCTGGTGATACTAAAACATTAGTAATCTTGAAAAGATAATTTTATGTCTCTTTTATGCAACAAAATTGGAGGCCTCCTACGGAGAAAAACAAAACACACTCAAGGATTAGCGTATGTGTAGGTAAGTTCCTCAGAGGAGCTGTTGCTGTCAGGAGCCCACAATGGTTGCATATCTTGCCGTTATGAGGCGTCATTCTGGTGAGAATAACTTCCAGTGTAGGGTATCACGAGATGAGGATGTTTACATGGTTTTGTTTAGTTCCTTGTAAACTTCATTTGATTGCGCGACTTGATGTTAGTAGTAGATAACTGAACGACTTTAGATCGTTGCATGTCGAATCAATACCTTGTTTCCTTGTATGATCAGAGCAGTTATCACATGCGTTCAAGGGGAGGACCTGTTGTGATAATCGTCACTCTTACCGAATCCATTTCTTGCGATCTGTCAATCAGATTTAAGGTGCCGTTAACTGCTTGTATTCCCCTTTCTTTTGTATTTGTAAATCGGTTGAATGTGTTCTTCCTGCCGATTTGTGTGCACATAAAGAGCGAATAAAACTGGGATTTACGTGGACCAATATTATCAGTTCAGTTGATAAATAACCTTTCTCAGATATTAATCTATTAATCCTCAATGATTTTGTAATAACTGGCATCAACACTCGTTTACGAGGGCCTTTCCTTTCTTTCTATTTGTGCTACAAATACCATTATATACCTTCCGGTTCAGTTCAGCCAGAGCAGATAACAAAACTAGCCAAAATGTTTGGTAGCTCGAGTCAGAGTCTTGGAAACTGTAATGTTAACCAGTTTTTAGGGTGGTGATTTGCACCCAGGTCCTGTCAGTGAGGACGCTCTTGTAACGTTATGGGCTCGTCTATCGTATGGAAAATCGGAAAACACACTTTTCAAGCTACTGAATTCTTCATAAAAATGATAATAGGTTCTGAGTAACAGTTATACAATATGTTTACATACCTTTGTATTTGAATACGCTTGTCTGTACCAGTTCCTTTGGAACTTCAGTGTTTTCGAGGTACGGGGTACACAGGACTCCTCTGGGGAAAGTAGCCAGGCGGTGACCTGGACGAAGAGTTATAATAATGTTACGGCAGAGCGGGGAGAGGAAACATTTTACCAGATAGGAGGCGACAAGCAGGGAGAGAAGAAGGCCATTCTCAGTTCCGCGGTCTGGTAGCGACCTCAGCAGCTCACGTGACGCCGTTCGTGCTTTTTATTGGCGGGCGGCTGGCTGGGTGAACTTGTTTCTCCAACACGATGGGTCTTTACGGAACGCAAGAACAGCCTTAACATTAAGAAAAAAATTGCAGTAAATTTTTGCGATATTGTCCAAAGTTGTATCCGCCAGTATGCTCCGCCCCTTCCACAAGAGTGGTGACACACGCTGTTTACAGTAGGGTGTGCTCCATGGGGGACTTACAGATTATAGGAGGGTACAGTGTTAACTCTGTCTTATTCATAGGTAAACCAGGTAGTTTTCTTGTCATCGGTACTAAGTTGAAACCCTCAAAAAGAAGGGGATCAGTAATGCTTAGGATTGTTACTTGGCCTTTACTGGAAGATTATAGAATTGCAGAACAATAACCATGCGGTGGGCCTTGGACTACGCTTAATGGTTAAGAAAGAAACGTGTGGGGTTATCAGATACCTCAGAATCTCGTTTTCGTTATGTAAGTACAATGTAAAGGTATCTTGAAACCCTGGTTGATATTTTGCCTCTGCAATATAAATTCCTTCGAATGGAGTGTCTGTTTGTTTAAAGTATATGTTGCTGTCTTATTATCACAGTCTTTGTAAAAGAAATTGGATTAACGTCAGTTATCTAACTTCTAGAATCAAAGAATTGTTTTGTAAAAATCTCATTACTACATTAATACTAATGGGGGAAACACATGTCGTTTACACATGTCGTTTCTTCTGACCAAGAGTAACTTCTAACACGTATGAAAATATTATGTTACGTTCTTGAACTCTTTGTCTGTTACATAAACAACATTTATTTTGGAATGACAGTTATACTTAGCCAAAGGTGGCACAATCTGTACGCACTTATTGTAATAATGACAGCTTCATAGGGGGTGGTAGATCATTGATTTAGGGGAAATGGTGTAAACTACTTCCGTACTTGTTCTCTCGCTTCGTTTCTTTTCTTTTTATACAATACAGCCTATAAATACTAAGTTGATTTATGTTTTGCCTACATAGGCATCATTGACAGACTTGTGTGACTGGTCGGTATAATATTCACAGCACCATCAGTTGCTACTTACTGTGAAAACAGTTCTCTTTATCTTTCTACACATAACATAGTAATATAACAAACTGATGTTCACTCGGCGAATGTTGATAGAATGAACAAGCCTCCCTTATTCACTGGAAAGTTGTGACACCAGTAACAGATTGGTATCACTGAAATCATGCCTTGAGACTGACAATATTACTTACGATTATTTTTATGCAGTACGAAAGTTAAGAAAAGGTGCAGCTCACATTTAAAATGGAACTGCTGCAGTGAAGTTGCATAATTCATGTGTCATAGTTTAACTGAAGCGTTATGGTACTTGCAACAAGGATAGAGCTCTAAAATATACGCTGACATCATGACAGTCCAGCTCTTGGATATTCTGTACGTCACAGGTAGCTAAGTTACGCTAGAAAATATTTTGCAGTTAATAGGCAGGATATTGTTATCTCTTTCACATTCACTACAAAATCTGTCACTAAGACACATAGACACACAAGAGTAGAAACACATTATATTGATCTTTATTTGTTAGAAATAATATTAGCAACATTACTAGTTCATAAGGCAAACATTTGGTTAACCTATTTAACGCCTTCAGCTGAGCAGTTCATAAAGCACTAAGATAATTATTTTCCACTTTACTGTAATAACGTGAATTTCCTTGATTAATTACATCATTTTGTTTCACGCTTGGAGTTTACATTTAGAGGTGGGTAATTCCCTCCGATTGATTTTCTACGTGTTACTCTTTGCACTTTAGGGAAGCTAGAACCCAACCAAAATAGAATCTGTGCACAGATTTCAAAATAACAGCTATACACCATAAAAGGATCACATCCCTATTGAGTAGCCCTGGCTGCGTGGCAGTGGCTCTTCAGTAAGATAGACAGATATGTATTCAGCAAAATGGTTCAGATGGCTCTGAGCACTATGGGACTTCACTGCTGAGGTCATCAGTCCCTTAGAACAGAACTACTTAAACCTAACTAACCTAAGGACATCACACACATCCATGCACGACACAGGATTCGAACCTGCGACCATAGCGCCTAGAACCGCTCGGCCACTCCGGCCGGCTGTATTTAGCAATTAACATAAATTTTACTGGAGGTGAAGCTAACCGATTAGGCGCCAAGTGTAGAACAAGGTTAGGTTAGATGTTTCTTTGTGGAAACTGATTTACGAACAGGCTCGGAATTGGTCATTTTTCATCCAAACCACACTTTCACAGGCAATCTTCATACTGCACATTGCGTAATTTTGCTGTTATCGGCACATTCCAGTAAAGATGTAATTTACGAGGGCACGATGGACAGCTTCTTCGTAAAGTGGATTTCTGAACTCGACTGGTGAACACCGCGTAAGTCATAACAGCTACCACTGTCGTGAATCAGAAACAACAGGGCTTTTCAGTAACACCAGTTCAATTACCACAATTCAGCGACGAACTTACAGAATATGGGGTGCAGGTTGAAATCATCAGGTCAGGTGAGGAGGAAGAACATTCTTCTGAAAGGCTATTCCTCTATACACGAGGATGGGTGATCCTACTGGAAAACGTAAAGCTCAATCACAGGGGTGCTACAGGTCTTATTCCTTTGTGTTAGCAACCAGTGATATAGCCAAGATAAACTGTTTTGCTTACACCCTTCCCAGTGTCCCAAGGATGCAAAACAACAGTATCTTTAAAGGAACAGCCCGGAATCGCACAAAGGGCGGCGGTGCAAATTTAATGAGATATTTCTGCATCAACTGCACATCAAATGGATGGAATCGGAAGAGATTCGTTCGATAGGGACGTAATAAAATGCGGGAGCCACAGAAAGTGGGAAATGGATCATAATATAATGAAATATCAAAATAATGAAACACTAACGAATAAAACAAAATATAAGCACTGTTGTTGTTGTGGTCTTCAGTCCTGAGACTGGTTTGATGCAGCTCTCCATGCTACTCTATCCTGTGCAAGCTTCTTCATCTCCCAGTACCTACTGCAACCTACATCCTTCTGAATCTGCTTAGTGTATTTATCTCTTGGTCTCCCTCTATGATTTTTACCCTCCACGCTGCCCTCCAGTACTAATTTGGTGGTCCCTTGATGCCTCAGAACATGTCCTACCAACCGATTCCTTCTTCTAGTCAAGTTGTGCCACAAACTCCTCTTCTCCCCAATTCTATTCAATACCTCCCAATTAGTTATGTGATCTACCCATCTAATCTTCAGCATTCTTCTGTAGCACCACATTTCGAAAGATTCTATTCTCTTCTTGTCTAAACTATTTATCGTCCATGTTTCACTTCCATGTATGGCTACACTCCATACAAATACTTTCAGAAACGACTTCCTGACATTTAAATCTATACTCGATGTTAATAGCCCCCCAGGGGCTCAGCATTCATTTGCTGAGTACGGGCATGGCGACCCCGGGGACCTGAGCTGGGGACTGGTCAGCGCCGCCAGTCTCCTGTCACCGTAACCCCCGGACATGCTTCAGCGACCACCGCATGGCGCAGCGGTGGAATGTTGTGTGCTGTGGGGATTGGTAATCTTGGCTTGACCACCTGGATTTCGAGGTAGGTAAACCTTTATAAAAACCCCTCAATCTTACGGTGTGCTGCGCGCCTATAAGATGCATGGCTGTTGGGGTGGAACAGTCGCAAGCGGGCAACCTCTGAGGCACCTGCCGCGCCCCAGTTGTATAAGGCTTACCTAGGCACGTGGGGCTCTGTCTAGGTGGACTTTTAGTTCCCTGGCTGCTCGTGGTACCGAGATGGAACCCTCGAACTTTTATTCTTCTCCTGCCAGCGGAAAGGGTGGACCGCTGGTGGGTTCTAACACCCAATCCAACAAGAGGGCTCGTGTAGCCAGTCCTCCTGATTCAGATAGTAGTAACAGAATGCATGCTGCTTCGCAGAATGTGTTTTTCATAATTAAAAGAAAAGATGGGAGTTTTGAAAAAGTTTCGCCATTTTATATACAGAAGGGCTTAGAAGGTATTGCTGGCACATTAAAATCTGTAAAGCGCTTGCGAAATGGCACCTTGTTGGTTGAAACATCTAGCTTCCAGCAAGTCCAGAACCTTCAGAAGGCACAATTTCTTGGGGAGTTTGCGATAGAGACTGAATTTCACAACACCTTGAACTACAGCAAGGGTGTTGTGACTTGCAGAGATCTCGTTGACATTCCCCAAGACGAACTGAAGGCTGAATGATCCCGGGAAGGAATTGTCGACGTGCAACACATTATGAAACGGGTGGATGGTGCTCTCATAAAGACTGACTCATTTATCCTTACATTTAACAGCACCAAATTGCCAGAGCATGTGAAGGCAGGTTTCCTACGTCTCAGTGTACGGCCTTATTACCCCTACCCTATGCGGTGTTTTAAATGCCAACACTTTGGACACACTACTCTCGGCTGTAGAGGAGAAGCCACTTGCGGGAATTGTGGTAAAGCCGCCCATGAGGGAGTTGGTTGCTCCTCTCCTCCCAAGTGTGTCAACTGCTCTGGGGATCACCTTGTGTGGAGTAGGGAATGCAGAGTTTTCCTTGAGGAACGGAAGATCCAGGAACTAAAAACTACAAAACGCATCCCGTATGGTGAGGCGAAGAAAATCTACAAGTCCATGCAGCCGCCCACGTTCGCTGCTTCCTTTTCTTCCGTTCTCAAACAACCAGTCTTGAAAACCGATGCCGCTACACAAACGGAGGTTGCTACTGTCAGCACTAGCACCTGCGCTTGTCAATGTACGTGTGCTGCTGCCGTTCCTGTGAAGCCTGCTGCTCCCCCCCGGCCTTCTGACCAGGCCGTGGTAGCTGACATCATGGAACTTCCTGCCCCTTCCCAGGTCCAGTCTTGTGCACTGCCCAGCACTGCTACACCCCCTACTGCTTCTGAGGTTTTGGCTCCAATGCCACCTCAGGCCAGAACATCGAAGCCAAAGACAAAGGTGAAGACTCGCCCACTAAAGGAGACTGCAGTTATACAGTCTCCTGATGTGGATGTCATTCTCTCTGACGTCTCTCTCGATTCCTCTTCTGAGGCGATGGAGGTTGATGTCAGACTGGGGCAATCATCTCGCCCCAAAACTGAGCCTTCACCTGTTGTGGGCTCTCCTCCCCAACAGAAAGTGAGAATGAAGGTACTCCCACCCTGATAGATGGCTCCCATTCTACAGTGGAACATGAATGGATTCCGGGCACATGTGGAGGAACTGAACCTCCTAACACGGCAACGCCCCCTGTGCTTGTGTTTACAGGAAACGCATTTAACATCCAGCTGATGCTCCTGTACTAAGGGGCTATACGTCATATCGCAAAGATGACCTGACTGGAGAAAGGGCCAAAGGCGGAGTCGCTGTGTTTGTCAATAATGACCACCACTCCTCTGCTCTCCCCCTGGATACTGACCTGCAAGCAGTTGCAGTTGAAATTCATTCACCTCGGAGGCTTACCGTTTGCTCCCTTTATTTACCCCCTCTGGATGCAATGACCTTAGACGCTCTCACAGATCTTATCGACCAACTCCCCCGCCCATTTCTTCTCCTGGGAGACTTCAATGCCCATCATGTCCTGTGGGGCTCCTCTTTGCGCTCGAAGTCGAATTTTGGAGAGCCTCCGAACATCTCAAGTGTTGTGCATCCTCAACACAGGTACTCCGACTCATTTCTCTACTGCTACAGGGTCATTCTCAGCCATTGACCTATCTTTCTGCTCTCCAACCCTCACCGACTCTGTTCACTGGGAGGTCATTGACGACCTTCATTCCAGTGATCACTTCCCTATCCGCATTCATCTCCTGGATGGTGTATTGCTGGAGCAGCGGCCACCATCGTGGATGATTGGCAGGGCTAACTGGCCACTGTTCACTCGGTTGGCTGTCTTTGACGGCCATAATAATGTACAGGAATAAGTAGATCACATCACGCTTGTGGTCCATCATGCTGCTGACCTGTCCATACCACAGCCTTCTGGCCCTCCTAAGCGGCGCCTTGTGCCTTGGTGGACGGAAGAGTGCCGTTCAGCCATCCGGGACAGGCGTGCAGCTCTTCGGCGATTTAAATGCCGCCCAACAGCGGTCAATCTTACCGCATTTCGAATCGCGAGAGCCAGGGCACACCGTGTCATTAAAGAGAGCAAGAAAAGGTCATGGCAGGAGTTCCTGGACTCCATCAACCGTTCCACTTGTTCCACAAGAGTATGGGAAGCCATCCGGAGGATTTCTGGTAAACATAGCCGTTTACCAATAGCTGCTGTCCTGAACCAGGAATGCCTCCAAACGACACCCAGAGCCATTGCTCACACGCTGGCAGAGCATTTTGCACAAAGTACTGCCACTGCAAATCAGGATCCAGCGTTTCGTCGCTACCGTGCGACTGTCGAAAGAGCGACCTTGGACTTTCGGTCGAACAGTTCTGAGGCCTACAATTCCCCTTTCTCCATGTGGGAACTTGAATCGGCACTTACTGAGACTTCTGACATTGCACCAGGTTACGACCGCATCCGGTACTCCATGCTTCGACATCTGCCAGCGGTGTCAAAGGAAATCCTCCTCGAATGTTTTAATCTCATATGGCAGACAGGAGTGTTCCCCACCTCGTGGAGGGAGGCAATTCTCATCCCTATCCTCAAACCAGGAAAGGACCGCACATGTGCCGGTAGTTATCGTAGTATCGCCTTGACAAGCTGTGTCGGAAAGACCCTGGAACGGATGGTTAACCAGCGCCTGGTCTGGCTGTTAGAGACCAGACAGCTCCTTAGCCGCTTTCAGTGTGGATTCCGAAAATTTCGGTCCACGGTCGACAACCTGACCCTCCTAGAGGCTGCTATTCAGCAGGCTTTTCTCCGTCAGCATCACTGTATCGGTATCTTCTTTGATATCAGTAAGGCATATGATACTACTTGGAGACACTGTATTCTTGCACAAATGCATCAATGGGGCTTTCGTGGCCGCCTCCCGATTTTCATTCAGTCTTTCCTGTCTCAACGGTTTTGTCTGTCTGATCGGTTTGAGCAAGAGAACGGTGTCCCCCAGGGCAGTGTTTTAAACGTTACCCTCTTTGCCATAGCCATCAACAGTATAACGTCTACAGTGAGGAGTCCAGTACAGTGCTCCTTATTTGTGGACGACTTTGCTGTTTTCTGTTCCTCCTCCAGTGTTGCAACCGTGAGCCGTCAGTTGCAGCTAACAGTGCGGCGATTAGAGGAGTGGGCTGCAAAGACGGGTTTTCGGTTTTCTGCCGAAAAGTGTGTTTGTGTTCATTTTAATCGTTCTCGTCATCTTTTTACTTTGCCTGCCTTGCATATGGGGGATACTGTACTACATTTTAGAGACACAGTGCGGTTTCTGGGCCTAATTTTTGACTCCAGGTTGTCATGACTGCCACACCTACGTGACTAGAAAGCCAGAACGCTGAAGGCACTGAACATCGTCAAGTGCCTCAGCCACAGGTCTTGGGGAGCGGACAGGGCGCGTCTCCTACAGTTTTATGGAGCTTTTGTTCGTTCACGGCTGGACTATGGGTGCACAGTATACGCCTCAGCGAGGCCATCTTATTTGCGGATCCTTGACGCTGTTCACCATGCTGGGATCCGACTGGCCACGGGTGCTTATCGGACCAGTCCCGTACCCAGCCTTTGTGCTGAGTCTGGCGAACCGCCACTTACCATCCGGCGGCAGCTCCTGCTGGTGCGCCAGGCTTGTAAGTTTCTTGCAGCTCCCAGATCGCCTGCTCACCATCTTGTTGCCCATCCACCTCTGGACCGCCTTTTTTCCCGCTGTCCCCGGGCTACGTTGCCGTTTGGGATCCGTGTGCAACGTGTACTAGAGTCCCTCGGTGTGGAGTCTGTACAACCGCAAATCCAAGGTTTTAACCGCCTGCCACCCTGGTTACTGAAGAGGCCCGGAGTGATTTTAGATTTATTGCAGTACAAGAGAGATTGCACTGCTGCCACCGTTTTTAATGCAGCATTTTCTGCCATTTTATCTGAGCACCACGACTATGTAGCTGTTTTTACAGATGGTCGAAACAAGGGGATTCTGTTGGTTGCTCAGTTGTTTTTCCATATCGTGTCCTCAAGGTCCAACTGCCTCAGACTTTTACTGTCTTTGATGCAGAATTGTTTGCGATCTTGCGGGCACTGGAGCACATGACATTCTTCCTCTCCTAAATTTCTTGTCTGTTCCGATTCACTCAGTGCCCTTCACTCATTGCAACGTTTGTATCCGGCAGACAAAATTGTCCAGACCATCCAGGATGCCCTCCTCCGACTACAGCGACTGGGGAAGGTTGTAGCTTTCTGCTGGGTTCCGGGGCATGTTGGCATTGCTGGGAATGAAAGGGCAGATCTCACAGCCAAGGAGGCGTGTCTCGCCCCACAAGTATCTCAGTGTGCTATCCCCTTGCACGCACTCACCTCGCTGTTGAGCTCACGGGTCATGTGTCGGTGGGAGGATGAGTGGCTGGAAGTGACTGACAATAAGCTCCGTATAGTCAAGCCCACAACGCGTGTGTGGTGTACTTCCTTTCAGCCCCATCGACGGGACGAGGTTCTCCTCACTCGGCTTCGAATAGGCCACAGCCCTATGACGCACGGCTTCCTGCTCCGGCGAGAGGACCCTCCAATTTGTGGTGCTTGCGGCGTCCAGGTCACTGTGCGGCACGTTTTATTGGATTGCGTTTTATTTTCTGACCAGATGGTCGCGGCTGACTTGCCAGCAGACCTGCCATCTCTTTTAGGCAACACTCGGACGAATGTTGTTAAAGTTTTAAAGTTCTGTGCCCTGTCAAATGTTTTTACAAAGATTTTAGGGAGAGGATTTTAATTTGCTCACTGTGTGACAAGCTCGCCCATATTTTATGTAAGTGGCCAGCCAATAACAATTTCCTGTGACATTGTTGTTGCTATGTTTCCCCTTTCCGTAGGTTTTACTTTCTTAGGTAGCATTTTCCTTCTTTTCCTGCTTTGTTTGAGTGTGTGCTTTAGTTTTCTTAGGTCTGTCCACATTTGGTCCTTTTAATGTGTGTCAGGGCGCTGATGACCTCGATGTTGAGCGCCCATAAGCCCCAACACACCACCACTACCACCATATTCGTGCGTATCACCTCTCTTCACCCTAGGTGACGCTTTAAGCCGGTGCATCAAAGAGACATAAAATTGTCTTTTAAAGCAAGAACGTGACTATGTACTAGGTCCTGAATTTGTAGGCGAGGTAACAGTCTATGTAGATGACGTTATTGTTGCATCGAAAAGTTGGGAAGATCATGTGGCCATTTTGGAAAAGGTATTTCAACGATTCATGGAGTATGGTGTTTCAGCAAATCTCAAGAAATCCAAGTCCAGGAAAAGTGAATTTAAATGTTTAGTACACATCATTACCCCTGAAGGAATTAAATCAGACCCGGAAAAATTGTCTGCAAGAAAGAAGTTTCCAAACCCTGTTACAAAAAGGCAACTGAAAAGATTTGTCGGTCTTATGTCATTCTTCAAGCGTTTTGTTTACAATCAAGTATTGAACAATCCCGCTCTTCACAACCTTTTGAAAAAGAAATGCCAGGGCGGATTCCAGAAAATTAAAGACAGTCTGATTAACAGTAACATAATCCATCATCCTTAGATGGATAAGGAATTTTGCATTACTTCTGACGCTTCCTTTGTGGGTATCGACGCTTGTCTCTTTCAGATTCAATTAGTAGATGGCCACGAGCAAACCCAAGTGATCAGCTTTGCGAGTCGAGTATTATCTGAATGTGAAAAGTCTTATTAAGGTACGGAGTTGGAGGCACTCGCCGTTGTAAGGGCTTTTAGACGATTCAACTTTTATATCTATGGAAGAAAAATAAAAGTATATTCAGAGCGTCAAGCCTTATTATTTCTCCACACATGCAAGTTTCAACGTCCCTGTCTTACTCGATGCCGGCCGAAGTGGCCGTGCGGTTAAAGGCGCTGCAGTCTGGAACCGCAAGACCGCTACGGTCGCAGGTTCGAATCCTGCCTCGGGCATGGATGTTTGTGATGTCCTTAGGTTAGTTAGGTTTAACTAGTTCTAAGTTCTAGGGGACTAATGACCTCCGCAGTTGAGTCCCATAGTGCTCAGAGCCATTTGAACCATTTTTCTTACTCGATGGTGCTTATTCCTACAGGAATACGATTTTGACATAGTATATATGAAGGTAAAGATAATATTATAGCAGAGGCACTTTCTCGTTCACCTGTGGCCTTACCAGAAACCAGTGAACTGGTGGAACAAATGTCTAATTATAAAATGTTGTTAATGAAAGATCCAATTCACAGAAAGTATTTTCTTCAATTCTGTAGGCAGATTCAGAATCTTCAAAATACATATCGAAAATGGAGCAAGGTTAAACAAATTATTCATGAAAATGCAGTCCACAAGTTGTCAAAGTTTTATGAAGTTCATAACCAAGTGCTCTTTCATAAGACGTCGGAGCCTTCTGAAAGATGCTGTGTGTGCATCCCTCGAAATTTCATTGAACATTTTCTGTGGTACACTCATATTTCATGGGGCCACTACGGACCAGAGAAATGCAGAAGAAAAATCTCGCCTTACTGTTATGTTCCGAATCTACATCAGAGAATCCATCAGTTATTGAGGAACTTTGTCATCTGTCAAAAGGTAAAATCCTTAAATATTTCCACTTCAATCCCATCAAATCCAATAATTGCTGAAAGGCCAAACAAGCTTCTTAGGATCGATTTGGCAGGTCCACTGCCCACCGGTAGGGGAGGCGCTGAATACTTAGTAGCAATTTTGGACAATTTTTCCAAGCACATAAGACTGTACACAGTGAAATACAATAATTCGTCGCATTGAAAATGATTATTTCCCACGATTGCGTGTTCCCGAGTCAATCAATTTGATAATTCTTCAAATTTCACATCACACCAGTGGCGTGCATTCCTTGCTCGCCATGGGATCAAACAAATTTTGATATCCCGATTACGGCCCCAATCGAATCTTACAGAAAGAATATTCAAAGAATTTAACAGGTTTGTGACATACATTCCAAATAAGCAATCTGATAAACTTCGTAACAGCTTTCGAACAGATAGTAAACCACCTTCCCTATCTATCGACCGGATTCACGCCTCATGACTTAATGTAAAGATCAAAAGAAAGGAATGAGTGGACAGACCCTCTTCCAAAGTTACAACGAATCGGACCTAGACGCAAAAATCGGGCAAGCTCTAATATCATTGACAACTTATGCTAACCTCCGAAAAAAGGAATTTGATACGAAAGTAAACAGAGTTATCGATTTCAGGGAAGGATAAAGGGTATTAGTCATGACTCATTTTAAACTATCCCTGCTGTTAAAGAAGAATAGTAAGTGGCAACACGTTTATGAAGACCTTTTTTGATAATGAGGAAACCACTCATAGGTAGCTATTTGTTATCTGACCCTGCCACGAACAGAATCAAAGGATTGTTCCACCATCATGATTTAAGAACATTTTATAACGCCAGGAATTAAGTTAATTTAAGCTGTAAGAAAATTGTAAGGTACTGGAGATCAGGATTAAGCAATGAGTGACAAGAGCTGAACTGAGCCGACTACGGTAGTTAACCGGTGCTAAAAGGAAACCTTATGTATTAAAATAACGTGTCTGAAAAATAAAATACAGAATAGGCAGTAGACAAGTATTTATTTTAATAAACTTTATCCAAGCAGGAAAACATGTCCCAGAGGCGATTTCCAATTTTAGTTATAAGTTAGTATGTAAGGAAAATGGTGTACTCGAGAGGTATTAGCCCCGAGCTACTAATATCAGGAAAGAGGAAGGAACGAACAATGCACTTCTCTCGCCAAATAGTAAAATGCAAATGATGATAATATGCTCTTAGTATTAGTAAGTGAAATTTAATCGAGGACAAATCAATGACCTGTTATGAAAGAAAATACTTAACGTCGAGACAAAGAAGGAAAGTAGTGTGAAAAGATACGATTCCATGAGGTTATTTCCTAATATAAAACACGAAGTTAATAACGCACCACCCGTTAGCGCAAATCAGTCACTACATTTAACTGGTAAGTTCCAGCACAGTGCTGTGCCAGCGAGAGAATAACATCTCTTTTGAAGTAAACCGATGCCTAGGATTATGTATAAACAGTTAGATAACGCAGCACAGTCATTTTAAAAAGTCCTGACGCTGATCAAAAGTAAAAGAGTGATGGAATAAAAAGGAAGCTATTTGTATAATACAAAATAGGATGAGTCCAAGCTATAAACAAGCCGAGGAAAAGAATGCATGTGTAACATGGTTAATTATGGCAACTTCACGGTACTATATAGCATCAGCGATAACTGCAAACTCGCATGCTAGGAGCAAATAGAATAAGAATCTCCCCCAATCTTCACAGATCGCCACAGCAGCGAACAACAACGCTCTAGGGAGAGTCTTATATAAATGTACAAATGACAATTTATATCCAAATGTGTAATGCATAAACTTGACTTAGCAAGGTGCACATTAAATATACATACTTGAAGTGATAAATTTTTTTTAAGCGCGCACTGCAATATTAATTGTTTTCTCTGTGATTATGTGAATAATGAATTCCTTTCCTCAGTGCAAATCCTTTGAGATCCTTGGTCCTATTCACTCCCCAGGATCAACTCGTAAAGATGCACGTGTACTGGGCAAATGAGGCACTACTTATGAAAATAAGTAATTTCGCGAAGCGTAAATTGCTTTTGCAATGGGTAAAGTAAATTAATCTTCGACCCCGTTTGAGGAATAATTTAAATTTCGTCGACGATCCGCGAATATGCCTGCTTTGCCGACTATTCTTTTTGGAGTGTTTGTATTTCTACACGAAAGCAAGAGGCCTATCTATTGTTTCCAAGTCTGTCGTCGATTTTTTTCAAGACAAGCGCACACGAAAGAAACTTGGAAATAAACGAGGCACTGCTCACAAGTCACTAAGAAAGATGAGCATTAAAACCGTATTGAATCTTCAAAATGAATAAACAATCATGATAAAGATTACTATGAAAGAAATTAATTTGTAATGGAGATTGGAATGAATTTAGTCAAAGAAAAAAGACTTTTGAAAGGTTACATGTGACCGTTGGCCAAAATAGTAGAAAAACGAACTAAGAAACAGTTGTTCTGATTCAAAGTGACCAATTAAATTAATCCTGGATTTTAAGTGAACTCTTGTAAATATTAGTGTGTAAGTCAGCTTGTAAACACAGTGTAATGTTATGAAGTGAGAATATCACCGATACAACATTCACGCAGACGGTCACCACAGTGCAAGTGGAATTGTAAAGTTCGACGATATTCAGTGGCAATATTCTACTGCACAATAATTGTGAAAAAGTTCATCGATGTGTGCGACAAGTCATAACCCGTGTCGTTCCACACTTGCGGTTGCGGCAACAGCTATCACTTACCTGTGAATCCGTAACTGGATAGTGGACAGGAAGAGATGTGACACAGCTTCAGTGGAAGTCCCTCCAGCAATTTAAAAAGCACAAAGCCACGATCTGACGAACAAAAGCGACGCACGGCACACCAAAAGTGATATCAACGCACCGCAAGTAAGCTCCGGCAACGTGTGTGTGTGTGCAGACTGAGTTATAAGACCGTTCACAACACTGGAAGCCGAAAACCACCGCGTGACGAAATAATCCAAGCGTTCAACCGCCAACGGCGATTGCTGCGCGCTACACCCTGTAGCAAAACCATTATCAACCAGTACTGAAAACATATTTTTTGTATACCATGAACATTCTGACACAGTCTAAGATAGAGAAATTAGCGTAATTAATCTAGTGACTGATCATTCACATAAATGTGTGACAGAACACTGTTGAAATGCAAACTTTAACGAAAGGTCACGATTCAAATGAAAATAGGCACACGATAAAACGTCAAATGATCCGATCCTTTCTATATCCCAACGCACATGTATATAAAATTAGTTTAATAAGCTTTTCTAAGATATTTATCTGTTTCATATGTGAAATAATTCGGAGAGGCGCTCTCAAGTCCTGAAACTGAAAGATGTGGACTTTCTTATCGAATCCATCAGCAGTGGCTGCTGTACAATCCAAACTCTATGATAAACACTGTATGTGCGACGGAAATAAATGCATAATTAAATGCGGCCGAGCTAATGAAGCTCGGCGAAACGACAAAGCAATAAACTTATAAGAGGATGAAAATATAATGAATACCATTTAAAAAGTTATGTACTAGTTGTGATTGTAAAATTATATTTGCAGTGACGAAAGATGAAGTGTGAAATTTTTATTTGTAACATTTGTAAATGTGTATACCTACTGCTTTAATTTTAAGAATCATCAAGAAAGACTGAAACCATGCTAAGACTGAAAGAAACACAGAACATATTGACAATGATCAACGGTGAGTAATTGCAAATTTTAACGTCAATTCTTTTATTATAGAATGAATATGAAATGAAAACTCTTTTATAATAACCTGTATGTTACACCCGAAAATTACAAATATTCCAGTGGGCATGAGGATGAAAGTAATACCTTCGGTATTCCTTCCCTCCTCATGGGAGGCAGCGTAATATTAGTAATTTTCGCCTCAAAAACATTAGTATACGCTCAGTAGTAAACGCTTAATGGCCTGAAGTTACCAAACAATTGTAACGTAAAAGAAATCAACCGTTGCATATCAGCCACAGAATCTATCATTCTTTATCTTTGTCGCTCCTGCGCTGCGGCTGTAAATCTCTATGTACACGTGTCGAGTAATGATGTAAAAAGAATTCTGTTATTTCAAGACAAATTAGGCCTTGAGCGCTTCACCTTTTACTGTTTCGATCTCATAAAAGGCGGACGCGGACTTGCTGCGCTCCGCAATCTGTATTTTATAATTTGTGGAAAATATTCTGTAAATGTGCTAATTGCCTTCCCAATCAGAGAACATATTTGTTTATGTAATTAATTACGATCAGGCACCATCAATAGGACATTAATCTCAAGTATTGCCGGTTATGTGGAAAGCTTTTGTTAATACGCGCCAGCTATTGTAACTATAATACAAAAAGGTACGTAGCATTAAAAACATGTGTTATATATGAAGTCTGCTTATTTAGACAGATTATCCTTAAGTATCTCCATCTCCTCACTAGTTGAACGTTAGTAATTTTATCTCCAGAATTTATGATTACGCTGATAGACCGAACGCAGCATTGAGCCATGATGAACGTTATCGTTTTCCAATCATTTCTGAATCAATCCTTTTTAATTGTGTAGTGTTGTTTTTCTTTTAAAATCAGTAACTCTTTTGGTCCCTAAGTGTCGATACGGGTATGACTGCATCGCGGTCATGAAAACGCGTGGAAATTATAATGTTGCTTCCTACCAAATAAATTAATCTGCTGCTCTATGTCCAAAAGAATGTCAGGTATTTAAAAAATATTTATCGGGTGAAATAATCATTCTAGTGACTTGTTACAATAAGACAATACAATCAATCTCTCATTCTGTTGCCAAGATACCCACAAAATGATATTATATCTTCCACATTATATTTTTTATAACACTACAATTGTTGCTACTAAATAGCGTTCCGATGAGTGAAGCTGTGAAACCCATCAAAGTAATGGACCTACCCAGACCCTTCACACACCCCTTTTAAGACCCCAAGTTAACTGTAAATTACTCAACAGAATCGGTCTTGAAATGGCCTAACAAAAATCATAAAATGAGAAACTGAAATAATCGTACTATATAACTTCCCATTTAATCATTCGAATAAATCAGTGAACTAATGGGAACTACGTTCTCCTGCAAATAAAAATAAAAATTGGACATAAACTCTACCGGACTATCGTGTCAAATTCTGTCCAATTAGCAGGTTAGATCGTCAAAATCCTGAGATGGTTGGATGCCCTGTCCATAATGCACCAAATATTCACAATTAGGGAGAGATCTGGCGTTCTTGAACTTGACAAGCAGCAGAAACTCTCGCAGTGTACGAGCGGATATTATCTTGCTGAAGCGTACTGCATGAAAACAAATGGCATCCTACACCATCACTCCTACTTGTCGGACCGTATGGCGCTCGACAGTCAGTTTGGTATGTTGGTATACCACCACTGTCCACGGTGTCTCCAGACACTTATTCGGCCTGTGATCTGTTTGACTGGTGTAGAACTCCATAAGGTCAATATGAGAATATTGTTACATACTATTTTTCGCTTAGAACACTACGTGTTCTCGAACAAAATTTTATAACACATTTGGCAAATGCATTCACCTCTGGCGAACCGAGTGACTAACAGCAGCTGCGAGCAAAATTTAAAAGCTGTGCATTCAAGAGGTCGTAAGTGCGTACTGTAGAATCATGGCTCAAATTTTCGAACAGGTTCCATTATTGTTACTGATATCTTGCAAGCGCACTTTTTTCTCCTTAAAATACACTCTAAGACAGAAAAACGAACTACCACAGAGGAATCATAAGATGTGATGTAAATGTACAGTCAAACAAATTATTAAAATTTCAGAAAAATTGGATGATTTCTTCAAAACAAAAACCTTCGCGAGTTGAGTGAGTCAATAACGCGATGGTCTACCCGTCGCGCCTGTTCTAGCATTCACTCGGCCTGACATTAATCGGTAGAATTAGGTACTGGATGTCCTTCTGAGGGATGTCGTGTCAAATTGTGTCCAACTGTCACTTTAGATCGTCAAAATCCGTAAATGACTGATGGGTTTGCCCACAATGCTCCAAACGTTGTGAACTGAAGAGAAATCCGGCGACCCTGTTGGCCAAGGTAGGTTTTGTCAAGAGGAAGACAAGCAATAAGACAAGGAGTAGAAATATTCACCGTGTGCGGGCGGGCATTATCTTGCTGAAATGTAAGCCCAGGAAAGCGAAACTGCAATAATCGTACTATATAACTTTCCATTTAATCATTAGCATAAATCAGTGAACCAAAGGGAACTACGTACTCCTTCAAATAAAAATTAAAATTAGACATAAACTCTTTTATTTATTATATTAGACAATTACAAAGTGTTGGCATTACCGTTCTACGAAAAAGAAAGTTAATTTCAGACGACAACTAACAAAATAGGCAAGCTGAGGAATGGCTACCGTATCGTAGCAGCACATTAAATAGTTAATCCGGTACAACCCAACGAATAATTTAGAAACTCAAGTAGTTGATTGAGTACCACATCAAACGATACTCAGGCATGAACGAGGTTTAGCGAAGCTGTGACAACGGTACGCCTTCTGTCTAAACATTAACGCCCATCTGCTGCTGTGCTGGGCTACTGTATACTCTCGCCAGTTTGCTGTGGCGGCAAGTTGGAGGACGGTGGTCGTAGTGGAGAATCAGAATCTCGCTTTTCAGGACACCTCCAAACATCATGATGTCTCGAACCCGTGATCCGTCACCATCCACAATCAAACCAATAATGTCCTTTTTTCTTCCGCCAGCTCCTGACTCAGCAGTTGGCGCGAACCTGGCCTTAAACGCTAATCAGAAAAAGATGTTAGTCCTTTGCGCCAGCAGTGTGTCATTTGCACGTTTTACAAATTCCCATTCCAGAATGCTGCCAGTCACGGGTCAACCAGAGCACATCTTCCTCTTTAGTTTGACCTAGAAATTGCCGTCTGACGTCAGCCGGCGATGGGCGAATCAGATCGTTGTTTAACTATTCTGAATTTCCTGAGGTCAAACCAACGTGTCGTGCCCTGTGGGAGGTCGTGTTCTCACCGTGGACTGCCCCAACTTTTCCGCCCCGCCATAAATTGTGGTGTCCTAGCAAGGACTTTAAACTGTTGTCCTCGACCATGTCAAGAGGCGAGATGTTCCACAGGCCACTAAACCCAACTTAATGAAAAAAGCTGGTTGGTTCCGTGAGCTTCCGTCGGTGGCCACTTGACAAACGCAAACCAGTACTAAGCTTTGATAACCCCCGACCCAGCTGTCACTTTCAGAACAGTGTGCGGGCTATGCATTTCTCACATATTCACAGACTGGAACTGATAGCCCCTTTACCGACGACCGCTGAAATTGCATAAAATACATTTACCTGTAATAAATCGAAGTAATGAGACTAATTATATGCAACTAAAGTGGCCTGCTATCGCCAGCCGTAACAAGGAGCAGATTAATATAGTATAAATGGAAGAAAGCAGGCCATATGGCTTACAATGTTCCAGTGTATGCAACTTAACAGCAGTTACCTCTTGTATTTTATAGCTCATCCTCTCATCGATTCTAGTCTTTCCATCTCTTGGGACTCGAATATTTTCTCTGACCAAAATAGCTCTACCTCTATCTTCCTCCAGAGCTAGTATTCTTACTCTTTTGAAGCCGGATATTCTAAAGTCAGTAGAGTCAATAGTCATGACGTCTTGCAATAACAAAGGTCGGAACCGAGTTCGTTGATAAGATGCTGTAAAGCCTAAACTTTCAGGTATATACTAGATGTACTGAGATTAGGAGTCACGACTTCTTGTCGTCGATTTCGGATTCGTAGATAAAATGCCATAATGCCTGAAATTTTAGAAGTCTGTTAAAATTCAGTGTGCCATCGGACCAGCCCATTGGGATTAGACCAGCCGGCCATTGTGGCTGAACGCTTCTAGGGGCTTCAGTCCGAAACCGCGGTGCTGCTGCGGTCGCTGGTTCGAACCCTGCCTCAGGCATGGGTGTGAGTGATGTACTTAGGTTAGTTCGGTTTCAGTAGTTCTAACCCTAAGGGACTGATGATCTCAGATATTAAGTCCCATAGCACTCAGAGCTCTTTTTTTTTTCTTGCGATTAGACCGAGTCGTCGAATCAGTCTGTTGTCGATTACACCTTGCCGCCGAACCAATCGATTGTCGATTAGACATGACAACCTGTTGCATGACTCCCCTTACTTTAGGTTTGTCGTCGTTATTTCTATACTTGTTCTGCGTTACATTTACATCCGGATGCACTTTGCTTCTTTGCTGCCCGCTGGTGTTGTACCTCTAACAGAAGGCGTAGTTTGATGGTGGAGGGGCGTGGCAAAAAGGGGGGGGGGGTGGTATCGTTGCTGGCTTCGAGTTACAGCTCGCCCTCTGCCACCTGCCGCAACCAAGCCTGGTTGGGCTTTCACCTCGGCGGCTCACCAATCCCGCGGTCGCTCTAGATCCCTGTGTTCCTCTACACTCGCTTCCCCATCGTGTTTATTTTGGAAGTCATGCTAACGTGGCTCATTTCACTCCCAGGCAACAACTTCTTTCTGCCTGTTGCGGATTCTGGACTTACTATTGGAGCACAGGTAAAGGACTCTCTTCTTCCAGCTACCGGTCGAGTGTGGTACTTGTGTTACGTACCACTGTATCTTGAGATGTGCCTGGATCTGAATCCGGAACTTTGATTTTGCGGCTATCTTTATATTTATCCTGTTCCTTTTGAGAGATTTCTTCATCCATCCTTTTCTCACCGCATGTTGGTCTTCTTTTGATAGTTATATCCGAAGCAACACTTTAAAAAGAGGTCTGTTTTGTTATGTCTTTTTGTGGTAACGGAGGAAACACTGGATCACTCGTTGTTGTACTCTGCTGCATTTTCACGTTGGATGTTGAGTCAAAGTCATCTATCACCATGTCTGCCGCTGCTGCCTGCATTGACATTAGTTTATTTCGCTGTTGTAAGCAATTTTTTAAACAAAGACCGTTCTCGTACTGTCCTGATGCAAGTGTGCAATTTCGCTCGTATATGACATATCTCTCCCTACCCACTATAGGTCTTTTGAGCCTTATACCTAGAAACAAATACATGGGACGAGATATTGTATTCAGCATGCATGTCTACCGGCCTTACAGTACCAGAACACTGTAATTTCTGCAGGCTAGACAAGTGTTCATTCCTGATGCGTTTGCTATAGGTTCGGGAAACCAGAGGCAATTGCAAACACGTCAGGAAAATCGGGGAAATATCTCGGGAATTTGAAAAAAAAACACTGGAAAAATCTAGTTTTTGTCTCAGTAGATGAAATGGTTTGTTTACTGAGGTGTCATGCAATGTTGCTGGCTGTGTGCCAACACTTCTTGCCGCTAGCTAAGCAGCTTCCGATGAGAGGCAGGAGGCGTGAGGAGTGTTTTTTTTTCTTTTTTTCCCCTCTTTCTTTTGATCTGATTCTCAGAGATTGTTGACACAGCAGTCACGTGTGCACGAGTTGCGTGTGAGTGACCGTGCGAATGTGTGCGTGTGCTCCCGTTTTCTGACAAAAGCTATGGCTGAAAATTTATTTGTGAGAGTGTGATTGTCCTTTCTACGTGTTGTCTGTAGCTCATTAATCATCTTTACGGTGAGTTGCTACCTGTCATCATTATTATTGTTTCTCAGAGTAGTTGATCAAGTTATCTGTTGCATGGATTGATCACTGTGGTCTCATTTCTTCAGTATCATGTCTGTAGCTCGTGAATAACTGGCCACACGAGTGGATTTCCACGACGGATCAGAGCCACAGGCAGTTTCTGTGGGTAACTGTAATGGATCGGACCTGCCGATCTGAAGCCATTCGGTTCCCACTAACGTGCAGGTCCTGCTCTTCGGTTATAGTCTCGCCGATCGGCCCGTAGGCCAGGTCTGTTTGTGTGTGGCGTATCTCGTTTATCCATGGACCCCCAGGACTGTGGTGCTCCTCAGGAGGCCAGAGGCCATGATCTATGGATTTCAGGTATTGTGACTGTCTCACTGCAAGTCCGTTGTACAGTGTAGCGTTTTAGAGACATTTCATTTGTTTTAACACATTTAGAAAGTATGGATGATACGAAGAAGAAAATTGCGCCAAGTGCTGGCGGTTTGCAAGCTATGTACTTATACACTTCAAGAGAGAAAAATCACACAATACGCTGTTAAATAATAGCGGTGGCCGAGCGGTTCTAGGCGCTTCAGTCCGGAACCGCACGACTGCTACGGTCGCAGGTTCGAATCCTGCCTCGGGCATGGATGTGTGTGATGTCCTTAGGTTAGTTACGTTTAGGTAGTTCTAAGTTCTAGGGGACTGATGACCTCAGATGGCAAGTCCCATAGTGCTCAGAGCCATTTGTTAAATGATAGATATAACACAGTGAGTAATAACCGACAATAATGAACATAACAGAACTAACATTTTATTGGTGGTCTCCTACAGTATTGTTTAACGCAAAAATTCTTCCCTGTCTTATACATGTCTTTCAAGAGTCCTACTTTCTTCTTTGGTTATTTCTGAAATCAGTGAGGGTATTTTAAATCCGTCTTGCGACTCCAAGGACATGCGTAGTTTTGTCACCTAATGTGTTTTGTTTTATTGAAATAAAATAGCATCAGTGGTCTTAATGAAACACACACACCATTTGGCTTGATTTCTCCATCTAAAAACACTTCATTACAAAAGATGTTAATGTTAGTAGTTAAGATTTTTGCTCACATCAGGAAACGCCATCTGCTTGCAAGTTTTTTTATTATTATTTTAGATACTTCCTTGTTTGCACTATTGTTTATTGTACCATAGCTGCAAACACAGATTATCAACTTACATAACTTACCCTTGATATCTCAAAATTTGCCAGGGAAAAATGTTAAACCTTGCCTGGAAATCATGGAATTTCACTTGGGGAAAGTTGTTGCAACCCTGCCGGCCGAAGTGGCCGTGCTGTTAAAGGCGCTGCAGTCTGGAACCGCAAGACCGCTACGGTCGCAGGTTCGAATCCTGCCTCGGGCGTGGATGTTTGTGATGTCCTTAGGTTAGTTAGGTTTAACTAGTTCTAAGTTCTAGGGGACTAATGACCTCAGCAGTTGAGTCCCATAGTGCTCAGAGCCATTTGAACCATTTTTTTGTTGCAACCCTGGTTTGATCTCACCATACTTGGATAAAACGTCCTCGCCATACTTGGAGATAACGTCTTTATGGTCACAGTTCTCTACTTGTGGTGGTAATAAAAATAAAAAAAGGAGATTCTTGTGGTCAATCTAGGCATCTGAAGTTGTTGCAGTACTCACCGAAGATCCCGCTGGCGGGACTCCGAGTTTCCTCCACGTTTCAGTAACATATTATCCACAGCCACTGTATTCAGCAACTTAGTGTAAAAGCGGTACTGTTCCATGTCATAGTACGTAGTATATACTCAGAAGTGATTCCAACCACATCCACATCGCAACTGTGAAATCCCAAGAAATTCAAGCTATAGGCTGCACATTCTGGGAAACATTCTTGCTACATTAATGGTTACTCATCAGCGACCGAAACCACTAACTGCAATAAATAATGCACGACACAAAACACTAGAACACAAAATTACGGAATGCTGGATTGTTTTTGCCCAAAAAATAACGTAAACCACACCTGTTCACGAGTTGTTTACGAGTTGTTTGTGCTACAGTTCAGCGGAACACGTAGAACGTCTTCAAGGCACTGTGTCTCAAGCTGAATCTTTTTTTCCCTCGCTCGTATCTGCAGATATTTCCGACAATGACCGTAACCCAGTCTGCCAATTGGACAAAACGTTTAGCACATTCCAAATATTTTCCACTACAGTGAATCTGAAAAATAACCTCTGCCTTCCTCTCAGTAGTCAACGATATGACCAAGTGGGGGCATGGACCTCTTCCTAAGCTGTGCCGCGCGGGATTAGCCGAGCGGTTTGGGGCGCTGCAGTCATGTTCTGTGCGGCTGGTCCCGTCCGAGGTTCGAGTCCTCCCTCGGGCATGGGTGTGTGTGTTTGTCCTTAGGATAATTTAGGTCAAGTAGTGTGTAAGCTTAGGGACTGATGACCTTAGCAGTTATGTCCCGTAAGATTTCACACACATTTGAACATTTTTTTCTTAAGCTGTCCTCAAGTGTTAGAGGTTCCTCCCACCGAAAATAGGCATGTTGAGGGAGAGTCTCATTTCGGTCCAGTGCCCTATGACTGTGAGATCTATCGTCATAGCACCTATAAACATATTAATAAGCAGGTTGTAGAATTGTCACGCCTTCTCTTCCTTCAGGTACAACCTCCTTCCAGGAGAAATTCCGCAACTCGAAAGCTAGGTTCGTTGGTCATTCGGTGTGTGAGACTCAGTTGGAAATAGAACTTGTAGCAGTGTTCTATCGGTTTTAGATCTAATTTCTTTTTCTGGGCAACGATATCAGCATTTCCCCATGTTCTTATAAGCAGTATCCTTGTAGTCCTGGTATTTTCGTGTTTACCTTTGTGTACTAATTTTTTTCCAGCTTTAGCGTTCAAGAAGATATCATGCAGGATGTGAGAATCACACAGGATCGTAGCCAGCAGTCATAGCAATTCGTTTTTGACCCTGGGATTTGAGGATGAGAACATACGTTTCAAATCCTATTTTGATTCACTTGGACGATAAAAGCCATAAACCTGAATTCCAGCAATTTTGAAAGTGTGCTAGGATTGTTCAAATTCACGCAGCATGGGTTTCCTTTTCGTCACCTTTTTTCTTTATAGCACAACTAATTCTCTTGCAACATGCAATTAGGTAAGTCAATAATGGGATATACGTAGTGTAGATTACAAACTGACACAACGGATCAAACAGCAAATTGCCAGACTTCCTGTTACTATTAGAACAGTCAAGTGTCACGGATACTCTGGCTCTTAGTGGTATCTGCACGCTGCCGTAATTATCTGCTCCCTTCAAGTGTTGTTCTGCAGCGTCTTGTTGAAAGTCTTAATTTACATTTGGAGTTGACCAGTTCATAAAAATGATGCACGCACCTCACGGGATCATTTATATTTTTTATAAAATTTTACTGTCTCACATTTTAAATAATCCTACAACACACATTTCTTTGAGCCAAAGGAGCGTGATTCATTACAGAACAAGTGTATGGCAAAACAGATATATATTAGTTGATTAACCATTAGTAATTTTTGCACAGGTCTGTTACATTTCACTGCAACTCTTTATATGAATTTATGATGCAGACAATCCACTACTGAAGCTGTTGTTTCACCTCTGCTGGTCACCAAACGACCCATTACTGCTGGGCTCACAATCTTTCTCCACTGACCGCTCCTCAACTACTTATGCCTGGCTGCTGTTCTTGCATAATCTCGACTCTTTTGGACCATGACGTCACAACTTCCATGTCAGAATGCGTCTCACTGGTAGAACGTCAATTTTTTATAGCCGTTATTGTGGTTCTAGAATGATACACTGCTGAGTGTCAATTGCTAGCTTAAATTTATGCATCTCTTAACTAATTTAGTTTATTATTCCATTATTTTGCATTACAATCTTTGAAGCTCAGAACAACGACCGTTTCTGTTCTTCAGAACAATGGTGGAGACCTCATGTCTTACTAGCCCTTAAAGTTTCCACCTCTGCAGCATCTGCATGTGCGATTTAGCGGATGGAGACCGGACCACTGTATATTAAGAGAAATTGGTGACTAAGCGATTTTCCTTTATGTGATATATGTTGGAGATTTTGGCAGTACTTTCTGTCCCACACATAACTCCTTCACATTTATTTAACAGTGTGGCAGCCTTTCTTTCAATTTACATGTAATGATAGGAAATAACGCACTAAATGGTATGTGGTTTCACTTTCCGACTAAGTTATCAGTTTGCTACTTTTCGCCATTCTGTGGAAATAGCGTGTGTCTCATAAATTGTTGAAACTTTTCCATGGAAGTAAATGACCATAATTGAGATGTGTGTACCAAACAATTTTGTTAACCAAATCATCAGGTATACTTCAAATGCTACCTTCTGAATATATAATAAACTAAAATTGTTTTAATGACAATCCTTCTCACTTCCTCTAATGAGCCCAACTGATGCACATAACAGTATCAGCCACGATGTTTTGTGTTCCAGGAATATATACATCAGTGAAATGAACTCCTTGCAGCTGCAAAGCCTAACACGCCAAGCACTCTTTCATAAACGTAGCAGTCATTAAAAACTGCAGTGCATGGTGATCAGTATAGACATTAGTCTTGTTGCCATAAAAAGAGCAACAAAAGTCAGTGAAGGACCACACTGCCAATGCTTCTGACTCTGTAACTGAGTAATTTCGTTCAGATTTTGATAGAACGTGAATGACAAGTACTAAACTTCTCTGAGCAATAATATCATCTTCCTCAGTTTTTTGAAATAAGTATACTCTGAGACCCATTTTTGAATTGTCAATCACAATGCAAAAATTACGATAGGAGCAACAAGGAGAGCATCTTTCAAACTTTGGAATTTGGCCTGGGCCCTGTCATGCCTGTGCCTGTCTTAGTCCTTCTCTGTAGGTTCACAAAATCTAGGTGTAGTTAATTTCTTCACATTAATGAAACTTTGACAGAAATATGTGAGACCTAAAAATTCCTCTAACTTCACTTTAGTCATTGAAACTGGAATCCGCTGAATGACTTTTAATTTTTCTGGGTCCAGTTGAAGGCCTCCTGCTGAAATAATATGTTTCAATATTAATTTAAAGCAAAAATCTGAAAGTAACTGTAACTATGAGTCTAATATGTGACTGTGTTCAGACCAATACTCTTCCGTAATTAATATGTCATTGACATAATAAGATGTAATCTTTTCCTTTAATCTGTCAAGAAGAACAGTGTTTAATATCTAGATAAAAGCAGCATATGAAATATTAATACCAAATGGTAACGTACTAAATTGGTAACATGTTCCCAAACGAAGAGATGCTGTGCATTTTCCACAAGGAGAATGTTTTTCATTGTGTCAAAAGCTGGATCATAAGTTAAGAAAAGATAGCACCCTCACACCATTAAATTTTGTAATAGTTCAGCTCAGGTTTGTAACTAATCTGTTTCTGGTAAAATGATAGTATTGATTTGTCAGAAATCGAGCACGAATCTTATGGATTTATCATTTTGTTAACAATATGTAGGGAGCTGTTGTTCGAGCTTTGTATCAACGATTCCGTGAGCTATCATGGATTTAATGCATTGCCTTAGGTTTTCCCTGTATGTAAGAGCAATAACATATGGTGGTACAAAATCTGTGTGTGCTCTGAACTCACAGGGAAAATTTTTTGTAGGTCCTGGTCTATTAGTGGAAACTTTTAAGAGAGAGACTGTAGAATTTCAAATAGTTCCTGTTTATCCATTTCAGAGGACCATGCGATCTTGTGTGCTTTGTCTCACGTCATTTCTAGCATGTTATAGATAATTCACTTTCATAACAAGATGCTTTTACATTAACCATGCTACTACAAAAAGACTGAGATGACGTTTGCGATTTGAGTGAAGAAAGAAGCTTTAACAGTTCTTGCCCTCGTCTTCCTTTGAAATCCAGTCTTAAAATTTCAAGCTCACTACCATACTATTAACTTCCCTTTTTGCCTCTGCATCATTAAAGATTAAAACAGCTTTACAGACTCGAAAGATATCAACACAGAAACTTATTTTTGTTGGTGGACTATTAAAAAATTTCCCAAATACTTATGTCCATGACACACGAAATCGCAACTAGTTTGATTCCCCACATCAACACTCCATTGTATAACAGCTCCTTTTACCTTTGTGCGTTGTATTGGTAGCATCAGACAGCTTCATACTTTCTCACGCTTACTGAATGTTGTGTCACTAATAACAGAGAAAGGATTTCCAGAATTTAAAGCAGCACACAACGAAACCCTTGCAACCAAAATGGTGACGATATGACGAGCTGAAGTGTTTTACCATGTGTCATTCTGCTTTGACAGTGTGTGCCTAAAGTGTTACAGTTGTTCTGTACTTATTCTGTCGGTTCAAATTTTTTCTTTGTTGGCGAAAATATCACTTGTCGACTGCATTCCATGTCACAGTCGTCATGGGCTGTCCCGTCTTCGATTATTAAATCTGGTGGTCTGATTTTAATAATTTCAGCTTTTTGGGGCGGCTGCAGTGGCCGAGCGGTTCTAGGCACTTCAGTCTGCAACCGCGCGACCGCTACGGTCGTAGGTTCGAATCCTGCTCGGGCATGGATGTGTGTGATGTACTTAGGTAGGTTATATTTAAGTAGTTCTAGGGGACTGATGGCCTCAGATGTTCAGTCCCATAGTGCTCAGAGGCATTTGAACCACCTGGTCTAAGCCTTCTTTGTCTCGCCGGTTCTGACAGCGTTTTCCGTCAGAGCTTTTACGATTAAAATGATTTCCATTTCGGTATCTTCTTTGGTTCCTCAGGCCACAGTCTCAGTATCTGCCTCAATAACCTCCACGATCGTGAAAATTAACTCTGAGATGCCAGTTACGATTAAAATGATTTCCATTTCGGTATCTTCTTTGGTTCTACAGGCCACAGTCTCTGTTTCTGCCTCAATAACCTCCACGATTGTGAAAATTAACTCTGAGATGCCAGTTGTTTTCACAGCATGCCTGATTTCTCAGTGATTGTCTGTCATCTTCCCAGCTGCTATTCAATTACTCTCTCGGATACTCGAATTCCAGTTGCGTGGCTGATCATGTTGTGGGCAGTAGTTTCGCCTGTGTTACTATAAGTGTTTTTACAGGCTGGCTGATCATTATTATCAAATTCAAGCTCTTTTAATGCTACAAGACTGCACTGGTCTTTTGGCTTCAGTTGAAAGACAACAAGTGTCTGTAAGTTTGCACCCTGACAGTAATCATCTACATCTACATCACTACACTACAATTCACATTTAAGTGTTTGTCAGAGGGTTCATCTAACCACAATCATACTATCTCTCTACCATTCCACTCCCGAACAGCGCGCGGAAAAAACGAACACCTAAACCTTTCTGTTAGAGCTCTGATTTCTCTTATTTTATTGTAGGTTGGGCTCAACAAAATATTTTCGTATTCGGAAGAGAAAGTTGGTGACTGAAATTTCGTAAATAGATCTCGCCGCGACGAAAACGTCTTTGCTTTAATGACTTCCATCCCAACTCGCGTATCATATCTGCCACACTCTCTCCCCTATTACGTGATAATACAAAACGAGCTGCCCTTTTTTGCACCCTTTCGATGTCCTCCGTCAATCCCACCTGGTAAGGACCCCACACCGCGCAGCAATATTCTAACAGAGGACGAACGAGTGTAGTGTAAGCTGTTTCTTTAGTGGACTTGTTGCATCTTCTAAGTGTCCTGCCAATGAAACGCAACCTTTGGCTCGCCTTCCCCACAATATTATCTATCTGGTCTTTCCAACTGAAGTTGTTCGTGATTTTAACACACAGGTACTTAGTTGAATTGACAGCCTTGAGAATTGTACTATTTATCGAGTAATCGAATTCCAACGGATTTCTTTTGGAACTCATGTGGATCGCCTCACACTTTCGTTATTTAGCGTCAACTGCCACCTGCCACACCATATACCAATCTTTTCTAAATCGCTTTGCAACTGATACTGGTCTTCGGATGACCTTACTAGACGGTAAACTACAGCATCTTCTGCGAACAACCTAAGAGAACTGCTCAGATTGTCACCCAGGTCATTTATATAGATCAGGAACAGCAGAGGTCCCAGGACGCTTCCCTGGGGAACACCTGATATCACTTCAGTTTTACTCGATGATTTGCCGTCTATTACTACGAACTGCGACCTTACTGACAGGAAATCACGAATCCAGTCGCACAACTGAGACGATACCCCATAGGCCCGCAGCTTGATTAGAAGTCGCTTGTGAGGAACGGTGTCAAAAGCTTTCCGGAAATCCAGAAATACGGAATCAACCTGAGATCCCCTGTCGATAGCGGCCATTACTTCGTGCGAATAAAGAGCTAGCTGCGTTGCACAAGAACGATGTTTTCTGAAACCAATCTGATTACGTATCAATAGATCGCTCCCTTCGAGGTGATTCATAATGTTTGAGTACAGTATATGCTCCAAAACCCTACTGCAAACCGACGTCAATGATATAGGTCTGTAGTTCGATGGATTACTTCTACTACCCTTTTTAAACACTGGTGCGACCTGCGCAATTTTCCAATCTGCAGGTACAGATCTATCGGTGAGCGAGCGGTTGTATATGATTGCTAAGTAGGGAGCTATTGTATCAGCGTAATCTGAAAGGAACCTAATCGGTATACAATCTGGACCTGAAGACTTGCCCGTATCAAGCGATTTGAGTTGCTTCTCAACCCCTAAGGCATCTTCTTCTAAGAAACTCATGCTACCAGCTGTTCGTGTTTCAAAATCTGGAATATTCCATTCGTCTTCCCTGGTGAAGGAATTTCGGAAAACTGCGTTCAATAACTCTGCTTTAGCAGCACAGTCGTCGGTAACAGTACCATCGGCACTGCGCAGCGAAGGTATTGACTGCGTCTTGCCGCTTGTGTACTTTACATACGACCAGAATTTCTTCGGATTTTCTACCAAATCACTGTAACTCGTAAGCCTTCCACTTCCCTACCTGGCCGTGCATCTGCTAAATTTATTCTGCCGACAGTGGTTGTTGTTGCTAATCTGCATTGGGGTTTATCACTTTTGCCAGAATCTTAAATGAAACTTGAATGCTGAAATAATTTAATGGAATGGTGGCCCTGTCAGTATTGTTGTCAACTATTGATGGTTGATTAATATATTAACGTGGGTTTAATCTTTTATTAAAAAATGACAACAGTTTATTAATCGCAAAATAGGACAAACAACGCACAAGTTAAGCGAGATGAAAAATAAATCCTGAATTGTTGGACACACAATTAGAAGCAACAAATAGTTATCACTCCACTGGGCGGCCTTTAGATGGCAACAACTATTATCTTTTTAATCTATTTATTGTGGCTCAAAAAATGAATAACACAATCTGAGATTATTTAAAGCTGAATAGACTTTGACAGATCTATTCTACACAGAAGTTACACTAGTTTGGTGCAGCTGAGAACAAGTGGTCAAAACTGGGATTCTGTTAGCCGTAACAAACCGGAGCCGCAATACTATTCCCCTTCCACAATGCGTAGAGCCAGCTCAGGTGATGCAACTGTCTGCAGAGTAGCAATATGTGACGCCTGTAATTCGTTATCGCAGGAATGAAATACGCAAAGGTGGGCGCAGGCGACCTGTTAGACAGATCGCTATTACTCTCAGATGGAGCCCTGAAATCTTGGCAAATTCCAGCATGTGACACTCCCATTCGCCAATCATGTCATGGATCAGTCCGACTCACTTATATGGCAGTGCGCACAAGGAGATCAAACGTCAAGGAGGCAGACCAGATACGAGTACGATTGTCCTTGGCATAGCGAGTTGTCCGAGATGGCCAGGTCTAAACTGTCGGTACAGCTAAGACTTCACCACAGGCTCCCCCATAAAGACCAGTGCCAGTGCAAAGTCACACTCTGGACGAGTGCTCCTACGGCAACCCACTCACAATAAGAGTGAAGACAAGAATCTGCTCTCCAGACCGGAATTTAATCTGAAATCCCAGTTTTTCCACTTATCCCTTTCCATCAAACCTCGATAAGCTCGAAAAGTGCCCCAACACAACTGCCCCCACAAGGGTTTTGTGCCAATCAAAAGACTCCATGAGCGCCATGTCTCCCCTCTAGTTCATTTGTCCTTCCTTCTGTTCGTTCATAATCGAAGTTAATAATATTATTTTCTTTTCTGGAGAAGCAACCAATCCCTAATTCGTAAATTTCTGCACAGGGAGGAAACAGCACATTTATGAGATCATTATCTTGATGGGCTAAATGTTACAGTATGACTGACCACGGACCTTGTTTAACAAAGAGAAGTGCTTTAGTTCCCCAACACAGACTATTTCGCAGCCGTCATAAATGTTGAGTTCCGTCCTAAAATACTTCTGAAAGCCTCAGACTTTCCAAGAAACTCAGCAGGCAGAGGGGGGACACCACCTGATGGGTCCCATCATAATGTCTGGTGCAAGGTGAATATGGAAAGTCGCGGATTTTTATGAACACCACCTCTCTAGGCGATCCACTTTCTCACCTGCCCCTGCAGTGGCCAGTAACGCCATCCAAGTAGGCAGCTTCACACCTCTTTGGCCTAAAGCATTGTCTCCACACCGGTGCGAGAAATTCTTGTGTCAGCATTCTGTCCCCACTAATGCTTTGAGATGTTCCTCTCCCTGGCGGCTCCATATGGTTTCCAAGCTCTAAATGTCCACTACATGATTTACTGTTAAATAGCCAAACTGCCTGCGTGTTTCCAACTCCAGAAAATACTATTCAGAGGAGAGCTACTATAAATATCCCGCATGCATAAACAATGTACATGCTCCCATCAGTGTCTGCTCATGTTGATAGTGTGTGATCGTACAAAAATTGATGTCTAGGGTGTAATAACAACATTAAATGAAAATGAGTGACTTCTCCTCTCTTAATCTGAGGTCAGTGCACTCTATACCGTGAGGCCAGAGCCCCCTGTACCGACAATGCTAATTTCTATCAGCATTTAACCCATTATTTCTGAAACTATTGAAGATATCAGTACCAAATTTTTACCGATTTAACTTCTGGATGTACAGTGTGACTCAAAAGAATGGGAAATTATGGAATACAGGTTAAGGGATGAGTACACTTACATTACAAATGTTTATGTCCGTGTATAGTACAGATTATGCCATTACTGAATGGCAGAAGCATTTTTATTTCTTGTATATCACATCTGATAAATGAGCTCCCCTCAGTGCACACATTCTTGCTACATGATAGTTTATGCATGGCTCGGCATAACATTTCAGTGGGAATCCTGGAGATTTCCTTTCATATTCTTGCTGTAAGTTCTTCGTTGGTATCAAGTTAATTACGACAAACCGCACGCTTAAGGTGGCCCGACATGGAAGAAATCATACAGTGTCAGGTCAGGCGATGTTGGGGCCCATGGAATATCACCACGCCTTGAAATGGTTAGCAAAAAATCGTCGCGCAGCTCCCACTGTATATGTGCCGTTGCTCCATCGTGTTGAAATGAAATGTTGGGGCAGTTTGGTTGCGCAGTTACCGTCATCTTGAATCACGCGGCTTCATGACATGGCGCACCATACAGTAATCTTGCTGCTGTGCAATGGACGCTCAGGTAGCTGTCGTGGATTTTACTGAGCCCAGTAGCTGAAATTCTGTCTGTAGACAAAACCACTGAAGCTGACGTGGGTTTCGTCCAACATCTACAAGCTATCAATGAAATTGTCGTCAGCATGCACTTTGGCTGACATGCATTCAGCGTATTATATACGCATTAGCAGATTGGTTGAAGTTACTGAATGATCTGCAGCTTGTACAGATTGAACTTTAAATCACTTTCAGTATTTCCTGAACACTCAAATGACTCAACTGTAGAGACTGTATGACGTTGTACAGAGCAATGTGGTTATCTTACAAAGAAGTTCTTACAGCCTCACTATGATGTTCCGTATGAGTGGTTTGGGGTCTCCCTTGAGGTTGCTTCCCCAATGCAGAACCCGTTGCTTTAAAATTTCTGACCTAGGTGTTGAATATGTGCGCTAATGAAACTTGACCATACCGTCTGATGTCGAAATGAAGCCGAAATCTCGATGCGTGCCCTCAACACTTCCAGTATGTAATAGGCATTTACTGCAAAGGCAGGCTGCACACTCTTCCATTGCAGCATGCTCACTGTTTACTAAATTACAAGACGGTTCACTGACACATAATGGAGAACGTACAGATACTGGAAAGTGGGATACAATTTTTTTAAATATATGCCTGTGTTTTTAAGACAGAACTTTGTTTTATACAACACAAAATCAAATATAACACTTTCAAAAGACTAACTGCAGATCTATGCAATCACAGCCACTATATGAATAATTTCCAGAATTGTTTTGTTTATTATGTACATTGGTTCTCGGAAAATAAGGCTTTCGTAAGAAAGTTTACAGTTTTGAGAAATTTAAAATCAAAGCAGTAAGTCTGTGTAAATACATTTTCCCCCTGGAAAAACTAATTAAAAGCAGCCTGCTTCATGATCTGGTTCTTCCTCTTCGCGTAACTTTTTCCTTCTCTTCTTTCTTGCGTCCTTGGTCATTTGCAGAGCAGAAATTTAAGCCTTCCACACTCTTAATCGGTCCATAGTTTCTGCCCAATACCTATTCCCAGGTGACCCAGAACTTTTATTCTTCCAGAATCCCTTTCAGTGAAGGATATCATAGCACCACAGATGCCGAATGATAAGTTTTATATGCCTGTAAAGACTTTATACTTTTTGGATTCCGAGTCCACGCAACATTGTTAAATGCCTTGTTAACATTTTGTATCTTCACATGGAGGCAGTTCGTTAGCAAGTCTTGATTTGCTAAGTCTCTGGATATAGTGGTTTAGGCACTGAGTGTTTGTATTTGAGTGCATATGCTTCACCAGCTACCACTGCTTCTCTATACTTGCACCCTGTATCTGGTGCAGGTGAGCACAATTTATGTGCAAGATTAGTATCTGTGGACAGCCTGTGAAAGTATGTAGGCCACACTGCTCTTCTCATGCGAAGGACAGCTTTGCTTTACAAGGCCTACGTATTCAAGCTTTGTATTATCTTCATCATAGTGTTTTCTTCTTAAAAGAGTGTTGGAAGTCTCCATCTCCCAGATATTTCATACATCGAACAGCTAGCCAGACTGTTAGTGGTGGAAAATGGCGAAGGCAGGTGCTACCTCCATACTGCCACTTGACCCCTCATAGTTCATTGTATGCGACTGCCTACAGACGCTCTTTTCCTCTTCATTATCACCTACTAAGGTGCGTTCCTGACAGTATTAGGTAAAAAATGGAAAATCTAATACCTTACCATTACCAACAATTGCTGCAGCAGCAAATTCAATTTTGGTACTGTGCCTCCCTTTCTGCCATGGCCTATCAAATGCTACACTAATGTCTGTGACACTGTCATTCTCATTGACTGTTTCCATGGCTGCAGATCTCACACATTCTGTTGCAACAAAGTCTATGCATTTGCCAATAATTCTGAAGCACTTCTCGCATTCTGTGGGTGTGTTTGATTGATTCACAAGATCAAATGTAGTGTATCACGATTACAACATTTTTCTGTTTACCTAACACCACACAATAATCAAACATCGGCTTTAGATAGTTTGTTATTTGATCATTTGGCTGGAGTGAGATCTATCAGCACTGCAGTTCGTGCATACAATTTTCAGTTTACAGACTAATCCATTCCTATCAGTCACATGTTCAGAAAGCACTATTTCCCCCCTACATAACGTCCATGCTAGAATCTGTTTCTACACATATTAAAATATTTATATCTACAATTATATTTACATCACTGTGTCTTGGATATGTATGTACCTCCTATACTCTGAGCGTGTAATTTTCTTTTCAGTGTGTGAGACACACAAATGGACAAAACATCTGAACTGTCTTCTCAGGCCCAGGGTGTTAAACAGACATTCTATATGAATATGAACCTGGCCCTGTAAGTCAGCTATTATTAGGTGCGGATCATAACAAAAATAATTAGAAATGCTGCTGTCACTTAACTAGAATGCATGAATTAATAAAAGCGAAAATTTGGGATCTATTCTACAAAGACAAAACAGCTATTCCCTTTTTCATTCTACATATATTTTATCTACATGCTTTCAGGTGTCAAGTGATAAACAACCCAATCATGCTCAAATACTTTGACAATAACAAAATATTGAAATGACGATTATTAAAATCGTTTTCTCTACATATGAAAAATTTTATCACAGGAAAGAATGATTAAAAATCTTCATCAGCTAACTTACGTCTACGATGGCGTAGCTTGTTAATCCACTGAGTTGGTGGAGAATAATTTTACTTTTTAAACCAATGGAAAACTCATGTAGTCAATGTGAGAGTAGGTTAGTATCCTAGCTTTTGATATTCAGTGGTCAAAGCATATGCAAGTTAGAGTGAGCAATATCTCGACTCAACGCTCACTGTGGCCTAATGCACAATGGTACTTTACCAAGCAGGATATGCAACGGCGTTGTTTCCATGCTGGGTGTGAAACGCTTATTCCCTACTCTGGCATGGCTGAATTCATTCAGTCTCAACTTTCCTGCGTTCCATAGAACGTTAATTTTTCCCTACTCGAAATAATGGCTATTGCGTACTCACTAAGGGTTGGAGCGACGTACACAATTTCTTTACCCTCAGAAATTCCCGCAGGAATAGTGAAGTACCTCTTTGCTATCTGTCGCCACGATACGTGAAGCATATCGTCCACACTTCACAGAAGCAAAGCTCTCAAAGTCCTAGCTATTTTCCACGCACTTTGGCGGTCCGTCGCGAGACGAGAGAGATTTTTTTTTTTTTTTTTGAAATTTTAGTTGTGAAAATGATTTTATATAATGGGGATCGCCCCACTGTGTCACATCTGCGTCGCCCGGTACGGCTTATGCGTCGCCGTCTCGTTATAGGTGTGTTTTATTTTTCTTGCCAGGTCGTCGCCTAGCGTTAAAGCGTTAAAGCTGTCCAACCACTTACCCTCGGTCCCAGCTGTATTTATGTTAAAAGGAATAATGTGTTGTTCTGGCCTTATCCCTTTCTGCGCTGAAGCTCGCCGTTCTTTTGTTAAGTGGGGGTTTTCCAATGCCATTAACCACCTGTTCGGATCGTCTCTAAAATGTGTTTCACTTTAACTTATTTATGCATGCCCCTGTCCATATATTGGTAGGTATTGTTTTGTTAGTTTTCGGTACATGAGATTACTGCAATCGCTTTTGTTGATGTAATATAATTATTATTTTCTGATGATGTCATACTGTATTGTGCTGTCGTTATGGATCAAGCTCATGTAAGGTCCGTAAAATCCGGACGCCTTACAAGTGGACTGAGAGGAGTGTCAGTATTCTTCTCGCCACTACAATTATCACTTTGCACTACACAATTACTAAACACACTAGTGTAGTTTTGTTACACTTGTTTCCTTTCTTCTGGCATCTCTTGAAGACACCTTTTGGTGTAATCTTTGTAAAATGGCAGCTGCAACACACAACAAATACACTAAAAGCATAGCAGACGAAAAAATAACAAAACATATGCTTCGTTTTCAAAGATTTTTGAGCACATGGCCAAAGAATATTTAATAACCAATGCAGCCAATTTGTGGTAAACAAATCCAAAGATAACAAAGCAAAACTGCAGACTTCTAGATCGTATAGCTTCTGAGATTTGAGTATAAATCTGAAAGGATGGGAACATTAATGCAGACATCTTGTGATGTCAAGCAAAATTTAAAAAAAAAACATATTAAAATACATATACATGGATTTATTGCAACATCAATGGCCCAATGTGTCCAGGAAAGTCTGAATAGTTATATGGAACAATGAAACTAAGTTCTGTATGTTTGAATAATTTGGGGTCTGGCCTCACCCTAATAGATCCCGGAATGCTTCTGTATCGTCTTGGCATCGACCCGCCAAAATTATGTGTCTTAATCGAACTGGTAATTTCGTCAGACGAATTCATACTAGTTCAGAGGGACGGTTGGGAGTCGTCAAAAACTTATTCTTGGGCACCATGTACTCGAACTAACTTGCAGGACTTGAAAAGACACACTGTTCAGTATTGCGAATGGCGAAGAGGGGTGCCACAAAGTGAAAATAACCTGGAAAACATGTTCCCGATGTGTCTTGCGATACTAAAATATTAGGAATCTTGATAAGATAATTTTATGTCTCTTTTATGCAACAAAACTGGAGGCCTCCTAAGGAGAAAAACAAGAACACATTCAAGAATTAGTGTATACGTAGATAAGTTCCTGAGATGAGATGTTGCTGTCAGGAGCCAACAATGGTTGCATATCTTGCCGTTATGAGGCACCATTCTGGTGAGTTTAACTGGCGTGGGGTATCACGGGAGGAGGATGTTTACATGGTTTTGTTTAGTTCCTTCTAAACTTCATTTGACAGCGTGAATTGATATTACATCTTGTATTAGAGGGCGCATGACTGAGCGAGTTAGTCCGCAGCTAGTGGTCGTGCGGTAGCGTTCTCGCTTCCCACGCCCGGGTTCGATTCCCGGCGGGGTGAGAGATTTTCTCTGCCTCGTGATGACTGGGTGTTGTGTGATGTCCTTAGGTTAGTTAGGTTTAAGTAGTTCTAAGTTCTAGGGGACTGATGACCATAGATGTTAAGTCCCATAGTGCTCAGAGCCATTTGAACTGAGCGAGTTAAGATGTTTGCGTGTGAAATCAGTACCTTGTTTCCTAGTATGATCGGAGCAGTTATCACACATCCAATCGTGTTTATGCGTTCAAGGGGTGGGCCTGATGTGATAATCGTCACTCTTACCGAATCAATTCCTTGCGATCTGTCAAGCAGATTTAAGGTGCCGTTAACTGCTTGTATTCCCCTTTCTTTTGTATTTGTAAATAGATTTAATGTGTTCTTTCTGCCGATGTGTACACATAAAGAGCGGATAAAACTGGGATTTACGTGGACTAATATTATCATTTCAGTTGATAGCTAATCTTTCTCAGTTATTAATCTATTAATCCTCAAGGATTTTGTAAGAACTGGCATCCAGCACTCATTTACGAAGGACTTTCCTTTCTCACTATGCCATCTGTTGTGCTACAAATACCGTTATATATCTCCCGGTCCGTTCAGCCAGAGCAGATAACAAAACCAGCCAAAATGTTTGCTAGCTCGAGTCAGAGTCTTGGAACCTGTTGTGTTAACGAGTTTTTATGGTGGTGATTTGCACTCAGGTCCTGTCAGTGAGGAAGTTCATGTAACATTAAGGACTCTCCTGTCGTATGAAAAATCGGAAAACGTACTTTTCAAGCCACTGAATTCTTCATAAAAATGATAATAGGTTCTGAGTAACACTTACATAATGGATAAAACTGAGATTCAGACTTAAAGATTCTGATTAGATATTTCAGGTGAATAATTAACGAAAAAACGAAAATTGCAAGAATAAAGGAATTAACAACTCACAGTACATTTTAGCATCATTTTAATTACATTTTAAAAAACTGCAAAAGTACGTTATGTAACCGCTGAATGTATTTTGTGTTAAATAAAGTTAGAGAAAACTGAGGAAACAGGTAAAAGAAGACATGTTGATTTTAAATCTGCTTGTGTGGCAAAAAACTGTAATGGATGGTGTTCAGCAGAGAAGCAGAAAATATTGCCCTTAGTTCTGACGGTAACATGGCACGATCAATTACAAGAGGAAACATTATTCGAGATGAGGAAATGACAGAAAGGCGAGGAGCCCTTTATTTTCCTGCACCTTTCATATTTGAAAGGCTATTCTGAAGAGTTGCATGGTCAGGACTTGTCACGTGGGCGGTAGAATTTTATAGAAAACGGGAAATTTGATTAAAAGAGTTATACATTGAAGAGCCAAAGAAACTGGTACACCTGCTTAATATCGTATAGGGCCCCGCGAGCTCGCTGAAGTGCCGCAACACTACGCATGTACTCGACTAATCTCTGAAGTATTGCTGGAGGGAACTGACGCCATGAATCCTGCAGGGCTGTCCATAAATCCGTAAGAGTACGAGGGGTTGAGGTCTCTTCTGTACAGCACGTTGCAAGGATCACAGATATGCTCAATAATGTTCGTAGTTTGGTGGCCAGCGGAAGTATTTAAAATCAGAAGAGTGTTTCTGTAGCCACTCGGTAGCAATTCTGAACGTGTGGGGTGTCGCATTGTCCTGCTGGAATTGCACAAGTCCGTCGGAATGCACAATGGAAACGAGTGGATGCAGGTGATCAGACAGGATGCTTACGTACGTGTCACCTGTCAGAGTCGTATCTAGGCACATCAGTGATCCCATATCACTCCAACCGCACACGCCCGACACCATTGCAGAGCCTCCACCTGCTTGAACAATAACCTGCAGATATGCAGGGTCTATAGATTCTCTATACCAGTATACGTCCATCCGCTTGATACAATTTTAAACGTGACTCGACCGACCAGGCAACATATTTCCATCATCAACCGTCCAATGTCGGTGTTGGCAGGCCCGGGCGAGGCGTAAAGCTTTGTGTCGTGCAGTCATGAAGGGTACACGAGTGGGCCTTCAGCTCCGAAAGCCCATGTCGATCAACTTTCGTTGAGTGGTTCGCACGCTGACAGTTGTTGATGGCCCAGCATTGAAATATGCAGTAATTTTCCGAGGGTTTGTACTTCTGTCACGTTGGACGATTCTCTTCAGTCGTCGTTGGTCCCGTTTTTGCGGGATCTTTTTTCCGGCCGCAGCGATGTCGGAGATATCATATTTTACCGGATTCCTGGTATTCGCGGTACACTTGTGAATTGGTCCTACGGGAGAATCCCCACTTCCTTACTACCTCGGAGACACTCTGTCCCATCGCTCGTGCTCCGACTATAACACCACGTTGAAACTCATTTAAATCTTGATAACCTGCCGTTGTAGCAGCAGTAACTGATCTAAATGCGCCAGACACTTGTCTTATACAGGCGTTGCCGACCGCAGCACCGTATTCTGCCTGTTTACGTACCTTTGTATTTGAAAATGCGTGCCTATGCCAGTTTATTTGGCACTTCAGTGTATTTCGAGGTACGGGTTACACAGGGCTGCTCTGATGAAAATAGCCAGGCGGTGACCGGGACGAAGAGTTATGATAATGTTACGGAAGAGCGGGGAGAGGAAACATCTTGCCAGTTCGGAGGCGACTCACGACCTCAGCAGCTCACGTGACGCTTTACGTGCTTGTTATTAGCTGGTGACTGGGTGGCCTTGCTTTGCCAGCACGATGAGTCTTTAACGCAAGAACAGTCTTAACATTAAGAAAAAAATTGCAATAAATTTTTACGGTATTGCCCGAAGTTGTATCCGCCAGTATCCTCTGCTCCTTCCAGAAGAGTGTGATTCACACTGTTTTCAAAAGAGTGTGCTCCATGGAGGACTTACAGACTATTGGAGGGTCCTGTGTTAACACTGCATCATTCATAGCTAAACCAGGTCGTTTTCTTCACATCGGTACTCAGCTGGAACCTTCAAAAAAGACAGATGTTCAGTAATGCATGGTATTGTGACTTGGCCTTTCCTGGAAGGTTACAGAACTGTAGAACAGTAACCATACGGTACTACGCTTAATGGTTAAGGAAGAAACGTATGGGGTTATCAGACACCTCAAAATCTCATTTATTTTGTTTGGAACTACGTTATATAGATACAATGTAAACGTACTTTGAAACCGTGGGTTGATATTTTGCATCTGCAATATAAACTGCTTCGAACGTATCGTCTGTTTGTTTGAAGTGTATGTAGCTGTGTTATTATCACAGTCTTTGTAAAAGTAATTGGATTAATGTCAGTTATCTAACTTCCGGAGCCAAAGAATTGTGTTTAAACATCTTATTACTAAATGTATAGACTAATTAGGAAAACACATCTCGTTTACAGATACAAAAATTCTTCTGACCAAGAGAACTTCTGACACCTATGAGAAAATTATGTTAAGTTCTTGAACTCTTTGTGTGTTATATAAACAACATTTCTCTTGGAACGACATTTATACAGAGCCAAAAGTGGCAAAATCTGTACGCACTTATTGTAATAATGACAGCTTCATAGGGGGTGGTATATTATTTATTTGTGGGAAATGGTGCGAACAACTTCCGTACTTGTTCTCTCGCTTCGTTTTTTTTCTTTTTACATAATACAACCTATAAATACTAAGTTGGTTTATGTTTTGCCTACATAAGCATCATTAACAGAGCTGTGTGACTGGTTGGTATAATATTCACAGCACCATCGGTTGCTACTTACTGTGAAAACAGTTCTCTTTTATCTTTCTACACATAACAGAGTAATATAAAACGTCTGCTAACAAACTGATGTTCACTCGGGGAATGTTGACAGAATGAACAAGCCCCCCTTATTCACTGGAAAGTTGTGACACCAGTAACAGATTGGTATCACTGAAATCATGCCTTGAGACTGACAACATTACTTATGATTATTTTTATGCAGCACGAAAGTTAAGAAAAGTTGCAGCTCACATTTCAAATGGAACTGCTGCAGTGAAGTTGCATAATTCATGTGTCATAGTTTAACTGAAGCGTTATGGTACTTGCACAAGGATAGAGCTCAAAAATATACGCTGACATCATGACAGTCCAGCTCTTGGATATTCTGTACGCCACAGGAAGCTAAGTTATGCTAGAAAACATTTTTCAGTTAATAGGCAGGATATTGTTATCTCTTTCATATTCACTACAAAATCTGTCACTAAGGAGACACATAGACACACAAGAGTAGAAACACATTATATTGATCTTTATTATTGTAGAAATAATAAATATTAGCAACATTGCTAGTTCATAAGGCAAACATTTGGTTAACCTATTTTAACGCCTCCAACTGAGCAGTTCATAAAGCACTAAGATAATTCTTTTCCACTTTACTGTAATAACGATAATTTCCTTGTTTAATTACATCATTTTGTTTCACGATTGGAGTTTACATTTAGAGGTGGGGAATTCCCTCCGATTGATTTTCTACGTGTTACTCTTTGCACTTTAGGGAAGCTAGAACCCAACCAAAATAGAATCTGTGCACAGATTTCAAAATAACAGTTATACGCCATGAAAGGATCACATCCCTATTGAGTAGCCCTGGCTGCGTGGCAGTGGCTCTTCAGTAAGATAGACAGATATGTATTCAGCAAAATGGTTCAGATGGCTCTGAGCACTATGGAACTTAACTGCTGAGGTCATCAGTCCCCTAGAACAGAACTACTTAAACCTAACTAACCTAAGACATCACACACATCCATGCCCGAGACAGGATTCGAACCTGCGACCGTAGCGCGTAGAACCGCTCGGCCACTCCGGCCGGCTGTATTTAGCAATTAACATAAATTTTACTGGAGGTAAAGATAACCGATTAGGCACCAAGTGTAGGACAAGGTTAGGTTAGGTGTTTCTTTGTGGAAATTGATTTACGAACAGGCTCGGAATTGGTCATTTTTCATCCAAACCATAGTTTCACAGGCAATCTTCATACTGCACATTGCGTAATTTTGCTGTTATCGGCACATTCCAGTAAAGGTGTAAATTACGAGGGCACAATGGACAGCTTCTTCGTAAAGTGGGTTTTTGAACTCGACTGGTGAACACCGCGTAAGTCATAACAGCTACCACTGTCGTGAATCAGAAACAACATGGGTTTTCAGTAACATCAGTTCAATTACCACAATTCAGCGACGAACTTACAGAATATGGGGTGCAGCTTGAAATCATCAGGTCAGGCGAGGAGGAAGAACATTCTTCTGAAAGGCTATTCCTCTACACACGAGGATGGGTGATCCTACTGTAAAACGTAAAGCTCAATCACAGGGGTGCTGCAGGTCTTATTCCTTTGTGTTAGCAACCAGTGACATAGCCAAGATAATCAGTTCTGCTTACACCCTTCCCAGTGTCCCAAGAATGCAAAACAACAGTATCTTTAAAGGAACAGCCCGGAATCGCACAAAGGGCGGCGGTGCAAATTTAATGAGATGTTTCTGCATCAACTGCACATCAAATGCATGGAATCGGAAGAGATTCGTTCGATAGGGACGTAATAAAATGCGGGAGCCACAGAAAGTGGGAAATGTATCACAATATAATGAAATATCAAAATAATGAAACACTAACGAATAAAACAAAATATAAGCACTGTTGTTGTTGTGGTCTTCAGTCCTGAGACTAGTTTGATGCAGCTCTCCATGCTACTCTATCCTGTGCAAGCTTCTTCATCTCCCAGTACTTACTGCAACCTACATCCTTCTGAATCTGCTTAGTGTATTTATCTCTTGGTCTCCCTCTATGATTTTTACCCTCCACGCCGCCCTCCAGTACTGATTTGGTGATCCCTCGATGCCTCAGAACATGTCCTGCTAACCGATTCCTTCTTCTAGTCAAGTTGTGCCACAAACTTCTCTTCTCAATTCTATTCAATACCTCCCCATTAGTTATGTGATCTACCCATCTAATCTTCAGCATTCTTCTGTAGCACCACATTTCGAAATATTCTATTTTCTTCTTGTCTAAACTGTTTATCGTCCATTTTTCACTTCCATGCTTGGCTACACTCCATACAAATACTTTCAGAAACGACTTCCTGACACTTAAATCTAAAATCGATGTTAACAAATTTCTCTTCATCAGGAACGCTTTCCTTGCCATTGCCAGTCTACATTTTATATCCTCTCTGCTTCGACCATCATCAGTTATTTTGCTCCCCAAATAGCAAAACACCTTTACTACTTTAAGTGTTTCATTTCCTAATCTAATTCCCTCAGCAGCACCCGATTTAATTCGACTACATTCCATTATCCTCGTTTTGCTTTTGTTGATGTTCATCTTATACCCTCCTTTCAAGACACTGTCCATTCCGTTCAACTGCTCTTCCAAGTCCTTTGCTGTCTCTGACAGAATTACAATGTCATCGGCGAACCTCAAAAGTTTTAATTTCTTCTCCATGGATTTCAATACCTACCCCTAACTTTTCTTTTGTTTCCTTTACTGCTTGCTCAATATACAGATTGACACCTTCAGAATTTTAAAGAGAGTATTCCAGTCAACATTGTCAAAAGCTTTCTCTAAGTCTACAAATGCTGGAAACGTAGGTTTGCCTTTCCTTAATCTATTCTCCAAGATAAGTCGTAGGGTCAGTATTGCCTCACGTGTTCCAACATTTCTACGGAATCCAAACTGATCTTCCCCGAGGTCGGCTTCTACCAGTTTTTCCGTTTGTTTGTAAAGAATTCGCGTTAGTATTTTTCAGCCGTGACTTAATAAACTGATAGTTCGGTAATTTTCACATCTGTCAACACCTGCTTTCTTTGGGATTGGAATTGTTATATTCTTCTTAAAGTCTGAGAGAATTTCGCCTCTCTCATACATCTTGCTCACCAGATGGTAGAGTTTTGTCAGGACTGGCTCTCCCAAGGCTGTCAGTAGTTCTAATGGAATATTGTCTACTCCCGGGGCCTTGTTTCGACTTAGGTCTTTCAGTGCTCTGTCAAACTCTTCACGCAGTATCATATCTCCCATTTCATCTTCATCTACCTCCTCTTCCATTTCCATAATATTGTCCTCAACAACATCGCCCCTGTGTAGACCCTCTGTATACTCCTTCCACCTTTCTGGTTTCCCTTCTTTGCTTAGAACTGGGTTTCCATCTGAGCTCTTGATATTCATGCAAGTGGTTCTCTTTTCTCCAAAGGTCTCTTTAATTTTCCTGTAGGCCTAGTGAGATAAGCCTCTACATCCTTACATTTGTCCTCTAGCTATCCCTGCTTAGCCATTTTGCACTTCCTGCCGATCTCAGTTTTGAGACATTTGTATTCCTTTTTGCCTGCTTCACTTGTTGCATTTATGTATTTCTCCTTTCATCAATTAAATTCAGTATCTCTTCTGTTACCCAAGGATTTCTACTAGCCCTCGTCTTTTTACGTACTTGATCCTCTGCTGCCTTCATTATTTCATTTCTCAAAGCTACCCATTTTTCTTCTATTGTATTTCTTTCCCCCATTCCTGTCAATTGTTCCCTTATGCTCTCCCTGAAACTCTGTACAACCTCTGGTTCTTTCAGTTTATCCAGGTCCCATCTCCTTAAATTCCCACCTTTTTGCAGTTTCTTCAGTTTTAATCTACAGTTCATAACCAATAGATTGTGGTCAGAGTCCACATCTGCCCCTGGAAATGTCTTACAATTTAAAATCTGGTTCCTGAATCTCTGTCTTCCATTATATAATCTATCTGAATCCTCGTATCTCCAGGGTTCTTCCGTGTATACAACCTTCTTTCATGATTCTTGAACCAAGTGTTAGCTATGATCACATCATAGAATAATCAGCACAGCTACTGACGAGTAGTCGACATCAACCAGGTGTTATTTTATCAGCATCATATAAGCGCCGGAAGGAACGCGAGTAGAAGCTGCATGTGACATCGATGATTAGCTGAGTGTTGCCAGCGCGACGTAAAAGGGAATCTAAGCAAAAATAATAACTCTACAACCAAGAACTGTACTCCATGTCGTACTGACGACAGGAATGGGCGAACGGTGCGCACATTTCGTCAGAATTAATTATTCTTGTAAAGTGACAGGTGGCAACTCATGCAAACGAGGAACTAAATCTATGCTCTTACATGTTCCCAGGAATAAGGGCGTAAATTTGTGACTAAATATGTAGTAGCGGAAGAGCAATAGCGCTAAAGTGTGACTGATAAAGAATATATCGAATTTAACGATCAAGGACGGAGTTAATAGCTTGGTAAGCTCGCTTTCGGTCGGAACCATGCATCTCTGGCTGAGCGACAGGAAAAAGCAGGAGTGAACCCGGTGGTCTATCAGCTGTGGTTTTCTTTGACCATGGCACGGTTTGCAGTAAGGATGTTGACTGAAGACAGTGTTGTGTTCACATGTGGTCAGCACCAAAGACCAGTGCAAACAGGATATTATAAAAAATCAGCAGAGCAGAATGCAACAACTGTTCTCTGTATCACAGTGGCACAGTTGAATTCAGGCGCCAGGAGGGAAGCCGGCGGCTGGCACATCCGAGCCAGCTCGGGTACTGACATAGCAGATTGAAGTGATCGATTGGAGAGTGATCTGGTGATCGAGCAGGCAAATGCAACATGTCGACACCGTACAGAGCATGTTGGGTTACAACATCGTTATGTCAGCATGCCTTATCCTGTTGGAAAACACCCACTCAGTGCTGCTCATAAATGGCAGCACAACATGTCGAATCACCAGGTTGACGTACCGTTTTGCAGTCGGGACGCGTGGGATTACCACAACAGTGCCCCTGCTGTCATACGAAATAGCACTCCAGATCATAACTCCAGGTGTAGGTCCAGTATATCTAGCACACAGGTTCTCAACTGGCCCCGTTCTAATCAACACACAGCCATCACTGGCACCACGCAAACCATCTTTCATCAGAAAACACAACAGACCTCCACCTTGTCCTCTAATGAGCTACTGTGCTAGTATTAGTCTTAGTCGTAGGAAAGAGGAAACTGTTTTTAAAGTCAGTGAACGCGCGGTTGGACGATGGAATCTGGGGCCGCTGGCACAGCGTTGAAACAGTCGTCAGATAGTAGGCCAGGAAATGCAAACATGGCAATCGCGGGCGCGGTGCTGCGACAGCCCTATTGCGCGCACGAATTACTTTGTGTGAAGCAACAATGAGGCAGCAAACGGCAGCGTTGCTTGAAGTTATTGCGATATGAGGCGAGGAACTAGACCAGAGCCAAGTAGAGACTTGTAGATGGCTGACGTTTGGGAATTTATCTCTGCCATAGCCACTCTCTCTGATACTACGTCAGAGCCGAGGGGAAAGGCAGTGTAAATAGTGAGGTACTTTTACCGTGGGACAATGTGTGGCAGGTCAGACGGGAGTCGGGTCGGACCTGTGCTGGTTCACAGTTATAGGGGCCAGTGTGGCAGCAATGTTGTAAATATTCTATGTAAATCTGTACTTTGTTTCTATGTACTTGTTCGGGCTGTATTCCGCCTCCGGGGACACAACACTGGGGCGGGACGGAACGGCAGCCGGGTACTTGCACGGTCTGCCTGAAGGAGGGCAGTGGCAGCGAGTCCAGGACGGGACACATTCGCTTCCGACCTGGCGTACCGGGGTCCGGGCGAGGCGTGCGCTGCGGGAGTTGCCATCAAGCAAGCACCACTAGTGGCAAGTTGCAGCAAGGCATCCAGGAGGGCGCGGGTTCGAGTCCTGTCCTGTCCTAATCCAGGGAGCAGCAGCGACTGAGGGCCATGGGTGACCAGTACAACCACTTGTCCCATGGTCGGACTGAGCAGGCCAAACGGGGCGGAGGGCGGCGCGGACCGGGGACTGCAGCAGTCTCAGGAATAGCGGGCAGCGGCGCGGCACCAGCCGCTACGCCTCGGCGAGGGCGACCGGGCGAGAGCTGCGGAATTCCAGCTGAGCGGCCTTGCAGACGGCAGCAGCGGTGTCGGTATACCGAGAGTTGCTGAGCCGGCTGGACTCGCGCGTGGGCGACACATCAACGCTCCACTGCACCCAGCGAAGCACTGTAAACTACATGAAAAAGAAATGCTTCCAAATACCGCAGTATCACTCTGCACTGCCCCTTGACACTATTGAACTTGCTCGGCCTCCTAACGAAAGACTGCGGTGGGTCCCGGCTTCAGCTCGGCCATCTGGAGTCCCGGGTTCGACCATCCCAAAACCCCGCAACAGAGCTCCCATTTGATACGAGTGAAACCAGTGGCAGTGGATTTGGGTCAGTGGAATGCACACTACATAGCGTCTGTCTCGAAACTATCCTCGAAGTACCCGATTTGTAACAGTTCATTATGTAACTGTGATGCATGTTCCTCAGTTTGTTGCTGTCGGTGTAAAGGTGCGTCTACACTAGTCGTGCTCGCCAGACTTGTGATCGTCATACTCGCCTCTCGGGAGACTTGTCAGACTTGTCTGACTTGCGCTCGTGCTGCTTCTATCTTCGTCCACACTACTCCAGTTGCTTGCCAGGCTTTGGCTCTTGAGGATCCGTACCGTACTCCCAGTCGTGACCAGTGCCAGTTTCCTAATTTAAAAATGGACGAAGTGGTTATAGCAAGTGCCAGCTTCCTTGTGATGCGCCTTTTAGCTGAGGAAGAGGATAGAAGAAGACGCTACAAAGTCCCAAGAAAACGCAGGTGGTGGGTGACCACAGTTTTCAGAAGCAGAAAGAGACGAAGTGATTTGATGGATGACTTGGATGTTGAAAACGTACATTTCAAGACTTTTTCCGTATGTCCATATCAGATTTTGAATATCTGATAAATTTGGTAGGACCGAAAATATCAAAGGCTAAAAGCAAATTTCGGAAAGCTATACCAGTTGCTGAGCGGTTGGCACTTACTAGAAACCTAGCAACTGGCGATTCCTACACCAGCATCAGTTTTTTATTTAAAGTCTCCAAGCAAGTGATATCAAACATTGTTCCTGAAGTATGTGCAGCTCTTACTGCCAGCTTGAAGGAGTCTGTTAAGGTAAGTTAATAAATTATACAAATTTTGTTATTAATCCACTTTTATTCATCAGGTAATAAGCAAAAGAAGTAAAAACATTTAGATTTAAAGAATGAGAAACAATTAAACGCAAAGATTATTACTTTTAATTATTATAAATCAAGCACATCCAGAAAATGTGGCGAGTCTTGTTCGGTGTTGTCAAAGTAGAAGTAGATGTCTGTTGGAAGTTGCTTTTCATCTGCTAATGGGCATGAACTTGTTGAGTTGAAGGAATCGGTAAATGCGACGAGGAACTGTAGTCGCTGTTCGTTGAACTTGGTCTAGAATCTTCGAAACAGCCGCTTTCTGCTCTGAAAAAGTCTCGAAAAACTCTGTTTTAACAAAAGCACTTGTTCTGCTGTCCATGGACCGTAGAACGTTCGCTATGTACTCTCCATAGGCGTCAAACTCGTATCTAGTTTTAGATAAAGCAGTTTGTAGGTTTGTAGTGCATTATATGCCTCTCGTATACGAGGATCTTCGGCTCTTTTTTTTTTTTTTTTTTTTGTAAAAAAGGTGATGCAAATACCTTCGTGCGTTTGTTTGGTGTGGGTGGTAGTTTGTTGCCTTGCGTTGTTTGATGATCGACATCTTGACTACTAATTTCTTCGCAAGTGCTCCCTGTGTATCCATGCCCGCAACCCTCTGTTCCTCCAAATCCTCCTTAAATTCCTCCTAAAACAAAGCGACGACAACATATTGATATCAACAATAACAAAGCAAGTAAAATAAAAAATAAAAGAATGGATGTAGCAATAGGGGGATATACGATAATAATCGTAAAAAATTGGGAACAATGTCAATTTGATAAGTGAAATGCAGAATATGCGTTATAATGACTACCTGCTCATTATTACGCAATATTGATTATAATTATTATTAATGTTCATAATTATTAGAATGTCCATTATTGTCAATGCTATTAATAATTATTTGTATTATTAGGAGTTATTAGTTTTGTTGTGGACTGGCAAGACAGCCAATCCACAATGACGGGTAGCCGAAAGGCACGCGTTTAAGCTCACGCAGGCTGGCGAGAGGTCTGGAACAGTTAAGGGAATTTATAGTAGCAAAGAACGTAAGTAATTACTGGAATACTTAACTTAAATTCATAATTGGTGAACATCGGTCTGACGGTACATGCATCACAAGATAAATAGCAAATGATAATGGCACCTTGCTAGGTCGTAGCAAATGACGTAGCTGAAGGCTATGCTAACTATCGTCTCGGCAAATGAGAGCGTAATTTGTCAGTGAACCATCGCTAGCAAAGTCGGCTGTAGAACTGGGGCGAGTGCTAGGACGTCTCTCTAGACCTGCCGTGTGGCGGCGCTCGGTCTGCAATCACTGACAGTGGCGACACGCGGGTCCGACGTATACTAGCGGACCGCGGCCGATTTAAAGGCTACCACCTAGCAAGTGTGGTGTCTGGCGGTGACACCACAAGTTTCTATTTAATTTTTTGCAGATGCGACAGATACAACAAGAGTGGTTACTAGTAGGAGAGGAATATGACAGAAATTGGAACCTTCCTCTTTGCCTCGGTGCAGTGGATGGCAAACAATGCGCAATCCAAAGCCCAGTTAATTCTGGAAGCGATTTTTTCAATTATAAGACGTTTTTCAGTATTGTTCTTTTTGGTCTAGTGGATGCTGACTATTGTTTTTTGTATGCTGATGTCGGCTGCCAAGGTCGAAATTCAGACTGTGTTGTTTTTCGAAATACATCTTTTTTTAAGAATTTGAGTAATGGTACCATCGTTTTTCCGGACAATCGTGCCCTCCCAGGTAGACAGAAAAAAGTACCCTATGTTATTGTCGCAGACGACGCGTTTCCCCTCAACAATCATATCATGAAGCCGTATAGTGGACAACCACGGAGGTCAGTGAAAAGAATAACTACAGACTTTCAAGAGCACGGCGGACTGTGGAAAATGCGTTCGGAATACTTTCTTCCGTATTCCGGATACTAAGAAAGCCTATATTACTACAGCCTGAGATAGCCCAAAGTGTTATTATGACTTGTATATACCTCCATAATTTCTTGCAGAAACTGTTTCCAGACAAATTTATACCCCTGTAGGAACAGTGGATCATGAGGAGAACGGGCATTTAAAGCCAGGAACATGGAGAAATGAGATCACTCCTGCTACAACGCTTACACGATGTTCAAAGCAGACTGCCCAAGACATTAGAGATGAATTCTCTGCTTATTTCATTTCCGAAGAGGGAAGATTGCCATGGCAAGATGATTGCCAATAACTTATTAAAGAATTTTCAGTTACTAGCTACGTACGTACTAGTGCCTGCCTGACTGCACACATTTCAACTACCTATATATGTGAAGTTTTACCTTTATTAATTCCTATTTCATTATTTTTATTTCCTCAAATAACATAATATACAAATAAAATACATATAAATGTACATGTGTTTCAATATACTGTGTTAGAAAAATAAATGTTATTCATTATTATTAATTTATTACTAGCTGAGTACCCAGCGTTGCCCCAGTATGTATTCCAATCCTGTTACTCCATTTCCTCCTTTCCCCTATGTGACGTTCAGTACTCATTTTGCCATAAACCTTATAATTTTATCACAATTAGAACTTTTTTTAATTTTTAAGTTTGAAAACTATAGTCAATTGCTAGGTATATTCCTAACAGAAATGGTAGTAAGCTAAAATAAATATGAAAAAATATCTTAAGAAATGATATATAAGGGAATAACACCAAAAAATTTATAATTAACAAATGAGCAGGGACCCAAATGTAAGCTGAGAAAGATAAAAAGTTAGATAACCGTGGGACAGAAACAAAATGGGACTGAACCCCATTAAGTTTGTTAATAGTTTGTTTATACATTTCCAAAAATAAAGATATTTTACTTTCATCTGTGTTGATAGTCTTCCGTGCCTGATATTTGCAGTGCAGAAATTCAAATACTTTGGAAGCGAACCAGTTCGGAGCGTTCACTTCCTCAATCCCAGCGCCATACTTCCCAGGATCAGACTTTCCTGTAGGTGGCTAATAAGCTGGTCATTTATTAATTTTTTTGATTCGGCACATCCACGCCGAGTTCTGTCGCGATGGAATCCCACGCTTCACTTCTTTTTTAATTTTATTTCTTATTGAGAGTTTGTTGCATCCCACACCACAGGGTATTGTTTATAAGTATTTATGAATTTAATGACAAAATCGTCGGCCCACTCCATTTCAAAAGAAAAACCGATGCCCACAGCACAGAAAAATGAATAATACCAACAAGACCAAACTGAAAGAGTGCAGCGAGCCAACTGGTAAGTGCTTTGTTGCCGTCCACACCACTCGCGCAGGTCGCCGCGCATCCGTTTGATGTGCCGACAACAGCCGCAGCCAGACAAGCCATAAGCTCGGGCGGCTCGCAAGCCTGTTCCGCGGCGAGCCCTAGGAGCCTACCTCCGTCCACATTACTCGTGAGGATCGCAGGTCTCACAAGTACACGAGTGGTGTGGACGCACCCTAATACGATGCGACAGACCCACACCCCCAAACATGATGGTCTTCCCTCTCGGCAGTGCAACACGGCCATCCGGATTCCGGTCTTCTTGCGACGTTAGATGCTGCTAGCAATCATGTACAGTGGCTACCTTCCAGCTACTGTGTCATCATCCTGCCGTTCAACAGATTTTGTCATTTTAACTTAGTCGCACATCCTCAAATGTAAGCATCGACCCGTTCCCTCGATCCATCTGTTTCAAACGCCCCACGAGTTGAACATCACACATGTCGAATGCATCTTTCAGAGTCTTACTGGTCTCTGTAGGCACATTTATGTGATGGCAAGTGAGTTTGTTCTTCTGACAGCTGTCCCATTTCTGGATATTCTCCTCTACGGTGTATCCTTTTTATGCCACTTCATACTCAGTAATTCTTATACATCAGAGGTTCTCCCTTTGCCTCGGCGCCCTCCCACTGGGGAACTGTGATACTGTTTTAGTATTGCGGCTTTTTCGTCCTCACTTATGTATCGCAGAACTCTGGGATCACTTGTCTCGTGTTTTATGTGCGTCGCAGTCAGACGTCCCCTGCTCACATCCGTCATCTGCGTGTGTGCCCTTGACTTGGGATCTGCATCCTCATGTGCCACCCATTGATCTACACTATCATAGGCTTCCAGTTGCATGCCAGCTTCCCTGACCCCTCTTATTCACAAGAGTATGTCTGTGACTTGATTGCTTTTGACTGCCATTAAAATTGCTACACCCCGAAGATGACGTGCTACAGACGCGAAATTTAACCGACAGGAAGAAGATGCTGTGATATGCAATTGATTAGCTTTTCAGACCATTCAAACAAGGCTGGCGCCGGTGGGGACACCTACAACGTGTTGATATGAGGAAAGTTTCCAACCGATTTCTCATACACAAACAGCAGGTGACCGGCGTTGCCTGGCGAACGCTGTTGTTATGCATCGCATAAGGAAGAGAAATGCGTACCATCACGTTTCCGACTTCGATAAAGGTCGGATTGTAGCCTATCGCGATTGCGGTTTATCGTATCGCGACATTGCTGCTCGCGTTGGTCGAGATCCAATGACTGTTAGCAGAATATGGAATCGATTGGTTCAGGAGGGTAATACGGAACGCCGTGCTGGATCCCAACGGCCTCGTATTACTAGCAGTCGAGATGAGAGGCATCTTATCCGCATTGCTGTACAGATCGTGCAGCCACGTCTCGATCCCTGAGTCAACAGATGCAGACGTTTGCAAGACAACAACCATCTGCACGAACAGTTCGACGACGTTCACAACAGCATGGACTATCAGCTCGGAGACCACGCTGCATCACAGACAGGAGCGCCTGCGATGGTGTACTCAACGACGAACCTGGGTGCAAGAATGGCAAAACGTCATTTTTGCGGATGAATCCAGGTTCTGTTTACAGCATCATGATGGTCGCATCCGTGATTGGCGTCATCGCGGTCAACGCACATTGGAAGCGTGTATTCGTCATCGTCATACTGACGTATCACCCGGCGTGATGGTATGGGGTGCCATTGGTTACACGTCTCGGTCACCTCTTGTTCGCATTGATGGCACTTTGAACAGAGGGCGTTGCATTTCAGATGTGTTAAGACTCGTGGCTCTACCCTTCATTCGATCTATGCGAAACCCTACATTTCAGCAGGATAATGCACGACCTCATGTTGCAGGTCCTGTACGGGGCTTTGTGGACAAAGAAAATGTTCGACTGCTGCCCTGGCCAGCACATTCTCCAGATCTCTCACCAATTGCAAACGTCTGGTCAATGGTGGCTGAGCCACTGGCACGTCACAATACGCCAATCACTACTCGTGATGAACTGTGGTATCGTGTTGAAGCTGCATGGGCAGCTCTACCTGTACACGCCATCCAAGCTCTTTTTGACTCCTTGCCCAGGCGTATCAAGGCCGTTATTACGGCCAGAGGTGGTTGTTCTGGGTACTGATTTCTCCGAATATATACATCCAAATTGCGTGAAAATGTAATCACATGTTAGTTCTAGTATAATATATTTTTCCAATTAATACCCGTTTATCATCTGCATTTCTTCTTGATGTAGCAATTTTAATGTCCAGTAGTGTATTATCTGGTAGTGATATTCCTCCAGCTTGTCTAAAATTTATTGAGATCAATGAAATTTTCCCAGGTTACAAGTTTATGGTCAGCACGTGTCAGAAACTTCATGTCCAGGACTCATGATCTTAAGCATTTGAGTGGGATGAAAATGGGTCACACGTCCCTTCTGTACACAGTCCTCCTGAACTTCTCATAGATATGGCAGCATTATTGCCTCTCACATCCGATGGTTGTACTTTGACAGCAGTATAAATGCTTCCTGGAGTATCCTGGGGCTTTGATCTTCTGCTTTGCACGATAGCTGCCCGCGACTCACCTTCGCGTACTGCTGTTTCGCATCACAGATTATCAGCTGCGATAAAGAACATAAGTACTCCGTTTCGGTCACTTCTGTAAGTAGTATTCTGTACAGGGCAAACATACTATAGTCCACCAATGAGATATTTAACACAAAACTTAAGATCTTCCTGGCAATGAAAGCATCCAGCTCAGCAATTCTGGTCAGTTAGTAACCACTATCTAACATAAGAGCGCCAGCTAACCTTTTGCCTCTCATAGCGTTGTTGATCAGCTCTAAACACTTCAGAGTCTCAATTGGATTGATCAGATGCCGCTGTCGAGTATCCTCACGAAAATTTATTACTGCCAAAATTAGCATATCATATCGCTAACTCCATTTTACTTGCAAAGCCAAAACCTGTCATATAAAGACAACTCACGTAATAAACGGTAAATAGTAGTATAGTCTTCTGAACAGAATTTGTAGATAGTTTGTTTTAAGATCATTCATTTATACACACATTCCCAGAATGCCTCAAGATCGACTTTGACTGTGGGTATTGTATCACAGACACAGTCACATTGACTGTTCAGAGATGTCACTAAACCCGCCCGCCGGCCGATGTGGCCGAGCGGTTCTAGGCGCTTCAGTCTGGAACCGCGCGACCGCTACGGTCGCAGGTTCTAATCCTGCCTCATGCATGGATGTGCGTGATGTCCTTAGGTTACTTAGGTTTAAGTAGTTGTTTCTAGGGGACTGATGACCTCAGATGTTAAGTCCCATAGTGCTCAGAGCCATTTGAACCATTTTTAAACCCGTCCAAAGATGTAAACAACCATGCATGAGCAGCGACTATTGGGCGGAGGGGGTCCGACAGCTTATCAGTTCCAGTCATTCCATTAGGGAGGAGGTACACGGCTCGTGTTCTCTGTAGTTCAACCACGCCTAGACGGTCAATACCGCGGTTCGATCGCGTCCGCATTATTACTTTGTGCCACGAAGGGATCTGAACAAGGGAAGTGTCCAGGTGTCTCGGAGTGAACCAAAGTGATGTTGTTTGGTCCTGGAGGAGATAAAGAGAGACAGGAACTGTTGATGACATGCATCGTTCAGGCCCCCAAGGGCTACTACTGCAGTGGATGACCGATACCTACGGATTATGGCTCGGGAACCTTGACAGCAACACCACCATGTTGCATAATGCTTTTCGTGGAGCCACAGGACGTCGTGTTACGACACAAACTGTGAGCAATAGGCTGCATTATGCGCAACTTCACTCCCGACGTCCGTGGCGAGGTCCATCTTTGCAACCACGACGCAATGCAGCGCGGTACAGATGGACCCAACAACATGCCGAATGGACCGCTCAGGATTGACATCACATTCTCTTCACCGATGAGTGTCGCGTATGCCTTCAACCAGACAATCGTCCGAGACTTTTTGGAGGCAGCCCGGTAAGGCTGAACGCCTTAGACACACTGTCCAGCGAGTGCAGCAAGATGGAGGTTCCCAGCTGTTTTGGGGATGGCATTATGTGGGGCCAACGTTAAGCTACTGGCGGTCATGGAAGACGCCGTAACGGCTGAACGATACGTGAACGCCATCCTCCGACCGATTGTGCAACCATATTGGCAGCAAATTGGCGAGTCATTCGTCTTCATGGACGACAATTGGCACCCCCATCGTGTACATCTTGTAAATGATTTCCTTCAGGATAACGACATAGCTCGACTAGAATGGCCAGCATGTTCTCCAGACATGAACGCTATCGAACATGCCTGGGATGGATTGAAAAGGGCTCTTTATGTCCAGTCACTGTGACCAAGCGGTTCTGGATGCTTCATTCCGGAACCGCGTTGTTGCTAAGGTCGCAGGTTCGAATCCTGCCTCGGGCATGGATATGTGTGATGTTCTTAGGTTAGTTAGGTTTAAGTAGTTCTAAGTCTAGGGAACTGATGACCTCAGATGTTAAGTGCCATAGTGCTTAGAGCCATTTGAACCATTTTTGAGCTGTTTATGGACGACGTGATCCACCAACCACTCTGAGGGATCTACGCCGAATAGCCGTTGAGGAGTGAGACAAACTGGACCAAGAGTGCTTTGATGAAGTTGTAGATAGTATGCCAAAACGAATACAGGCATGTATCAATGAAAGAGGACGTGCTACTGGGTATTAGAGGTACCGGCGTGTACAGCAATCTGGGCCACCTCCTCTGAAGGTCTCGCTGTATAGTGGTACAAAATGCAATGTGTTGTTAGATGAGCAATAAAAAGGGTGGAAATGATGTTTATGTTGATCTCTATTGCAATTTTCTGTACAGGTTCCGGAACTCTCGGGACCGAAGTGATCCAAAACTTTTTTGATGTGTGTACTTTGACTCCAAAATATCTGATTAGTTGTAAATAATTGTGTACTATTAATGTCAGAAGTACATGTCCCACAAGTTCAAGATAAAAGTTCTGCATAATACTGTTTGTAGACCTACTCATGCACATAAATACTAAAGGACATATTTTCTGTATGATTATGTCCTGTGTCAATGCATTAGGCAGCAGGTAAAGGGCTCATGTCATCTATCGTACAGTTGAACTATGTGCTTATTTTGGCACTTACGATGTCCTCGGACATTTTAGAGCTTTTTTGCTTGTTTTGCTTTCAGTATGGCCCAAGATTGACAATGGTCCTTGAACAGGATTTTCCTTGAAATAAAGAAATAAACGAACTAAGCACAAGGATGAAATAATGGAATCGGAGTTGGAACTGCGAATTTGCAAAGATATTTGCAAATACTGATATAATTAATGTTCATGTACAGCCATGGTCGAATGTAAATAATAAACAAGTAGTGTAAAGGGATGCTGTATCAAGCGATTTTCCATACAGCGAACAAACAAGCTATTTCGAACTTAGATGAAACGCATAGCTGCAGTATCTGCGTAATTTGACTCATAAGACTGTATGTAGTTGCAGAGTAGAAACGAAGCGAATGCCAAAGCCAGTGCTATTAAAGACTTTCAGAGAAAGCCTCAGAATGTGAACTTTGTGTGCAAATAAACAAAACTGTGCAACGGAGCTAGTCTGTGAGAACAGTAAAGATACTAGTGTTGAAAAGTACATAATAAAGTTGACGCATTCAGTGAAGTGTTCAATTACGTGTGCAGGTGCAGCATAATGTGTAGAACAGCATCCTGTGCAGTAGAAGCAGCTGTTCTATGGAACTCGCACTGTTACGAACCGAGTGTACACTGCGTGCAACGTACAATGCATCTCGACAATATTCTGCTCGAAGATCTGCATTGTCGCTGCAGTGTGAGCCACGTGATCGCCCAGCACTTGCAGCATTTAAAAACATGGAGACTTGTCACCGCTACGCTATGAACGCTCTTTTAGCGCAAATAGTGAAAGCGTAATATTCCAATAACTAGATTGCAATGTTCATTGCAAACAAGTAACAACTATGCTGTAATCGAAAAGAAACGATAAGCTAGACAACGGCACAGAAAGCAAAACTTCAATGCGGCAAAGAAGACTTAAAAAAAAAAAAAAAAAAAAAGAAAAATGGACAGAACGCACTGTAAACTTCCACCACAACAGAATATACAATCATTATCTGCATCCATAGAGGAATATATGTACTAATACACCCTCTTTCAGTCAAACGGGCCGGCCCGGGTGGCCGAGGGGTTCTAGGCGCTACAGTCTGGAACCGCGCGACCGCTACAATCGCAGGTTCGAATCCTGCCTCGGGCATGGATGTGTGTGATGTCCTTAGGTTTAAGTAGTTCTAAGTTCTAGGGGACTGATGACCTCAGAAGTTAAGTCCCATAGTGCTCAGAGCCATTTTCAGCCAAACGGAGTAATTGTATGCTTGTACATTAATGCTCAGTCGATTTTATTCTATGTACCCTGTACGTGAGATGCCTGGCCTACGGAAGACCAAGGCCTAACCACCTGTAAATCGTGGCATGTATTCCTTGTTCCTTCTCGCATCTGAGGGTCCTGGCATCGACAACCATCTACCAGTAAGAAACGTCGTTCTTGCAGTCCGTCGCAACATCTATCATCGCATCTACAAATCATTGTATTCTACATTTTAAAACAGTGAAAAATTCTTAATCGAACTCAATTTTGTAAGGACTTATGATTTTTAATTGTGAGAAACAACATTTATAACAAACTCACATAAAGAAAGACTTTTAAATGAAATACTGTATGATACAGGCCGCTTACACGAAAGAATTATTTAAAAACTGAACATTTTATGTAACAATCCTGTTTGACATGTGTTATCGTGAACATTTTATGGACTGCACAATTTAATCTGTTTTCAGAATGACATGACAAAATGCTTATGAATTTCTGCAACATTTTAGACTGAGTATAGTACGTCTACGTCCACCCCAAATCTTTTTTTCCCCGCAGCTGTAGCCGAGCGGTTCTAGGCGCTTCAGTCCGGAATCGCGCTGCTGCTACGGTCGCAGGTTCGAATCCTGCCTCGGGCATGGATGTGTGTGATGTCCTTAGTTTAGTTAGATTTACGTAGTTCTGAGTTTAGGGGACTGATGACCTCAGATGTTAAGTCCCATAGTGCTTGGAGCCATTTGAGCCAGTTGAACCTCGTTTTTTTTACCCCGTTTCTCCTGGGACCGCGCCCGAATCAGTGGACAAATATTTGCAGTCGAGGTACAAGCAAGAACATAGGCCTCAGTCAAATAGCAAGAGCAACATTAAAGTGTTTAAAGGTACTCAAATAATCGACTTTTTTCTGAAGTGAATGAAAATGTATTTATGTAAATGTAAAACTATGAACTAATGTCCTTGGACTAAGTAAACAACAAATGAAGTGACTTTAGTTAAATGTTGATAACCAACAGTCATAGCAGGGTGATCTCAACATTTTGGGTGCATTTTGTAACGTGACAAACTTGTACACGAAATTTACCCAAAGTACTGTAACTACGCCAGACACCTCTGGACAATGTATCGATAATCATACAAATATCGTAATGTGTAAACAGGACAAACAGCAGTGAAAAAAGGGCACTGCTCTCTTTTGCTCTCTTCTTTTGCTCTTTACTCTCTTCCCATTGTGCTTCTCTCTGATGGTTAGCTTGATTCATGTTACGAAATTAATTCTGCGGATTTGATGAAATGGTCATGAATCTTTCTTTGACTGTTAGCATTATTTGCAATTGGAATGGTATTCAGAATATAAAGTGTGTGCATCTGAATTCACGCGTTCCATGCAGAGGATCTTTTATTTTAAATATTAGGCGTCAAATGTTTGCTGTGTGGAACCGTGTAAGTTGCCTTCTATTTCTTTAAATTTACGGTTAAAGTTTAACCATACTTCATTTACAAACCTGTCCTGCCTTTGCAGGTTCGTAATTTTGTTTGTTTTCTTAAACATGGAAAAATTTCTTTTAGTTGTTGTAGTTTGCGTGCACCATTTCATGCGCCGTAGTCTTTCAATTGTGAAATACGATAGAAACTGCAATCATTTTAATATTAGGAAGTGCGATAATCAATTTAATACTAAGTTCCGGAAAGAAGATATTTACATTCACGGTCAGTAAAAGATTACCAAAAGATTTCCTCTCCAAGCCAAAACTGTGGGCCGTTGCTTCTTTCAGAAGAAACTGCATTAATTTTCGTAAACGTTCGGAATTAAGTCAGCCATGTAATGGAATAGGTCACAGTTTCTTTTAACGTTGATGTCATAGATTTTTTATTATAATATAAAAATAGCTCACAACTCAAAATTGCGTTCCATACTAATTGCAAGTAAATTAATTAAATCCCAATTAATGGGCGGTGACGTTAAAGGGACCAGAGCTGAGTCATATGGAACAGAAGCACTCTCAGTTCAGACATACTTTCATGTGACTCCTGTTGTGGCTGAACCTTACTCTCTCTCTCCCAACATCTAACTCGCGATTAAGTTCGAAATCTCTCTCCTTCGGTGTTTCAATTCCTGCATTATCGTGTGCACTGGCTGTTAGAGCAACGACTGTTCCCGTCGTAGTAGCAGCACGTGTTTCAACCATTTTACACTACTGGCCATTAACATTGTTACACGAAGAAGAAATGCAGATGATAAACGGGTATTCATTGGACAAATATATCATACTAGAACTGACATGTGATTACATTTTCACGCAGTTTGGGTGCATAGATCCTGAGAAATCAGTACCCAGAACAACCACCTCTGGCCGTAATAACGGCCTTGATACGCCTGGCATTGAGTCAAACAGAGCATGGATGGCGTGTAGAGGAACAGCTGCCCATGCAGCTTCAACACGATACCACAGTTCATCAAGAGCAGTGACTGGCGTATTGTGACGAGCCAGTTGCACGGCCACCATTGGCCAGACGTTTTCCATTGGTGAGAGATCTGGAGAATGTGCTGGCCAGGGCAGCAGTCGAACATTTTCTGTATCCACAAAGGGTCTTACAAGACCTGCAACATGCGGTCGTGCATTATCCTGCTGAAATGTAGGGTTTCGTAGGGATCGAATGAAGGGTAGAGCCCCGGGTCGTAACACATCTGAAATGTAACGTCCACTGTTCAAAGAACCATCAGTGCGAACAAGAGGTTTACCGAGTTGTGTAACCAAAGGCACCCCATACCATCACACCGAGTGATACGCCAGTATGGCGATGACGAATACACGCTTCCAATGTGCGTTGACCGCGATGTCGCCAAACCTGGATTCATCCGCAAAAATTGACGTTTTGCCATTCTTGCACCCAGGTTCGTCGTTGAGTACACCATCGCAGGCGCTCCTGTCTGTGATGCAGCGTGGTCTTCGAGCTGATAATCCATGCTGCTGCAAACGTCGTCGAACTGTTCGTGCAGATGGTTGTTGTGTTTCAAACGTCCCCATCTGTTGACTCACGGATCGAGACGTGGCTGCACGATCCGTTGCAGCCATGTGGATAAGATTCCTTTCATTTCGACTGCTAGTGATACGAGGCCGTTGGGATCCAACACGGCGTTCCGTATTTCCCTCCTGAACCCACCGATTCCATATTCTGCTAATAGTCATTGGATCTCGACCAACGCGAACAGCAATGTCGCGATACGATAAACCGCAATCACGATGGGCTACAATCCGACCTTTATCAAAGTCGGAAACGTGATGGTACGCACTTCTCCTCCTTGCACGAGGCATCACGACAACGTTTCATTAGGCAACGTTGGTCAACTGCTGTTCGTGTATGAGAAATCGGTTGGAAACTTTCCTCATGTCTGCACGTTGTAGGTGACGCCACCGGCGCCAACCTTGTGTGAATGCTCTGAAAAGCTAATCAACTGCATATCACAGTATCGTCTTCCTGTCGGTTATATTTCGCGTCTGTAGCACGTCATCTTCGTGGTGTAGCAATTTTAATGACCAGTAGTGCACTTCTGCCTTTCTTTCTTTCTTTCTTTCTTTAAGGACGACAACCTCACGTTTAACCACCCTACACATAAAAATCTAAGCATTCTTTCGACGAATCATCTATACTGAGCACAGCTAACAACCATATGATCAATTCGCCTACATATAACAAATAGCTGCTACACCTCTGGCACACAGCAGATCGTGACCAGACAAATTACAGAACGGACATGTCACTGGAACTAAATTGTTATGGCCACCATTACCTCTTAACATGGGTTCCGTTGGCTTCATAGAAGTAACTCTAAACGTCGTCAGCCCTAGGCCACAGAGTTAACTCTGACACCTAGAGCAAACACCAAGAATAACAAAAATAAAACTAGTCTCACCGCAACACTTTGTGTTGAGCTGATACCACGTCAAGTGCCACTGGCTCACTCACCACACACCAAAACCATCTGCTGGACGTGGACGAACATTTCCCGACACAACTTCCTTGTGATGGGAAGTGAAACGACCTCGTTGACGCCAAATTGTTACGACTCCGCGGCCTCGGGGGTCGTCTTACGCCACGATAACCGAGAGATGTGGTTTGAGAGAGAGGGGTGCACAGATTAAGAGACAAGTTCGGCGCTAAATCTTATTCTGCCTAATAATACACAGTGTCTCTGCTGATCGTGACGGCGGTGCGTCGTGTGTAGGTGTTTCGGCGCCAACGCCAGCGCTGCAGTCTGCTGCTACGGCACCTGGCGCTCCGTCCTTGCAGACGTAACGGCCGCTGCCGTCTGCACGGCCGCGTGGCCGCCAGAGTGCGCCGGCCGAGCAGGAAGCCACACGGCTGTTCCCGCAAGCTCAACTTGTGGTCACCATGTAGAGCGGTGGAGGGCAACAGCTAGCAGTCGTCGTTTTGCGAGAGCAAATCAGAAAGTTTTTGCCCCGACATTTCAGCCAAATTACGGCTGTAAATGCGCAGTCAACTATTCATTCCCAGCGTTGGATCTTTCTTGGTTCGTGCTGGCCTTTCATTCCCAGCGTTGGATCTTTCTTGGTTCGTGCTGGCCTTATTTCCGGTAGCTCCGCCGCATGGCGCTGCTGTCAGTTGTTAAAGATGGCGGTTGTGCTTTACACGTCGACGGCATTAGAGCAACGAAGTTTGATTCGCTTTTTATCGAGCAAGGGAAGAATTCCCACCGAGCTATACAGAGAAATGCAGCCCACATATGGGGAAAACTGTCTCGCTTTGAAAACAGTGAAGTGATGGTGTTGTTAGTTCGACAGAGACCGTGGAGTCTTGCCTTACAACCAGCTATGGGAGAGGCGGCATTCGTCGTTGACTGACGGCAGTTCCCGCTTGGATGCAACGGAGAAAGCAGATCAACGTGTCCACATCACGGACCTTTCTCGCTAACTTGGCATGTCGTATCGGAGTTCCTGCGACATCTTTCACGGCTCCTTAGGGTACCGGAACGTTTCATGTCGGTGAGTCCCTAAGCAATTGAATGACACGGCGAAAAGCAAGCGAATGATGTCTTCACTGAATCACCTGGAACGGTACTCCAAGGAGAGTGAAGGTTTCCTGGACAGCACTGTCACTGGCGATGAAACGTGGATACGTCTTTTCACGCTGGAATCAAAGCAGCAGAGCATGGTGGGGAAACATCCGGGTTCGCCTGTGGAAAAAATAAATAAATAAATAACCGTTCAGCGCCATCGCTTGGAAAAGTGATGTTAACGGCCTTCTGGGATAGCTGTGGACTGCTTTTACTGGATTTCATGCCACAAGGTGCAACCATTAATGCCGACAGCTATTGTTCCACTCTGTCACGTCTGAGGGCTGCCACCAGGCGAAGGTGCCGACGGATTCTCGATGTGGACAACGTGATTCTGCTCCACGATAATGCGAGACCACATGTGGCGATGAGAACTGCCGAAAAGCTCCAAGTATTTCACTGGGAGATTCTGGACCGCACACCATTGAGTCCAGACCTCGCCCCAAGTGGTATCCACGTTTTCCGGCAGCTGAAGAATTTGCTGGCAGGACAGTGATTCATAGGTAACGATGAAGCCGAGATAGTAGTCGGACGGTTGTTCCGTAGCCAGCCGAACGAATTCTACCGCAGGGGCATCTCAAATTTAGTGCTGTAATAGGAAAAATGTGTGAACCAGTGTGGGGACTATGTGCGAAAAATAGCGTAATGTACATAGGATAGGATGTATATTTGTCATTACATGTATGTACCCTACTTTGGCTACTAAGAAATAGACTTTCGGATTTGCCCTTGTAGTAGAACCTCAGCGGCTTCAGTCGCCCTCCCAAGGCAGCTCGGTGAGCGATTCTGGACAGCCTTGGACCCGGGAGGCCGCGAGATCACGCCCTGGCTCCTCTCTCGCAGACGGCAGGTTGCAATCCGTCGGACGACGTCACCCAGAGAGCGGAGGCTGGCCGCACGCATGTTACCCACACCCATGCAACGGCAAATTTCGGGCCCGTCTCCCCTCGCAGCGGCTGTGGCGCGTCCGTACAGCGTTGCTTGGCGGTTGATTCAGCGGCTGGCTGGCCGCCGAAATTCATCGCCTGCAGTTTAAACAGTCGTCATTCTCTTCGGTTCCAGACTAGAGCAGAATGGTGACACGACTGCCTGCCTTGAGGCTCGTGAGCTCCTTTATTTACAGAGGTATGGAAATTATTACACTCAAGGTCACTTCTTCTTAAAAGGAACACGTTTTGCTGTTTAGAAGTATGTAATCGTCAAATGCGTACTTTGCGTGCATGCCTTTATTCTTAAAGAGCAATTCAACGTATTTGGGAATTTTTTTATGAGTCTTGAGCATAAATTTTTGACATTTTCATCCACGATGCTATATTTGGATCAGTTTCTCGATGACAACCTCGTTATAATGTTGATCTTCGGCAACTTTTGCCGCGCGAGATTAGCCGAGCGGTCTAGGGCGCCGCAGTCTTGGACTGTGCGGCTGATCCCGGCGGAGGTTCAAGTCCTCTCTCGGGCATGGGTGTGTGTGTTTGTCCTTAGGATAATTTAGGTTAAGTAGCGTGTAAGCTTAGGGACTGATGACCTTAGCACTTGGATAATTTAGGTTAAGTAGCGTGTAAGCTTAGGGACTGATGACCTTAGCACTTAAGTCCCGTAAGATGTCACACAAATTTCAACATTTTTTCTTCAACTTTTGCTTAACAATTGTCGACAGATTCCCTATAAGGTTCATGTCTGGACTGTTCCCAGGTCATGGGAAAGTTTTCACAATATTTTCAGCTAAGAACTATGCAGCTGACGTAGCCTTATGCATGTCCACAACGTCATCGTCGGAAGACCATTGCACCACCTGAGGTAAAAGCCTCTTTTTCCGTAACTTTCCTGTACTGAGTTCGATTCATAGTGCCTTCCACAATGCAAAAGCGGCCAGCACCCTTTGTTGACACGACACTTCAGTCCACAACATACATGGGGTGTTTTACGGTTTGCGCTAAGCAAAACTCAGAAAACTTCTTCGACACTCTTTGGACATTCTGGCTACATTTTTCAGATATGGAGAATAAAGGCTGGTCAGAACAGCAGAGCCGGCCGGAGTGGCCGGGAGGTTCTAGGCGCTACAGTCTGGAACCGGCCTACCGCTACGGTCGCAGGTTCGAATCCTGCCTCGGGCATGGATGTGTGTGATGTCCTTAGGTTAGTTATGTTTAAGTAGTTCTAAGTTCTAGGGGACTGATGACCTCAGAAGTTAAGTCCCATAGTGCTCAGAGCCATTTGAAGCTTTTGAAGAGTATGTGCACACCATAACATATTGTAATATTTGAAACTTACCTCGCGGAGACATATATACAAAAAACTGAATCCACGCAGAGAGAGAGAGAGAGAGAGAGAGAGAGAGAGAGAGAGAGAGAGACCGTACAGGTTGCTCAGGACTGATTAGCAGGACATCGCCGCCCCCTTAAATTACGCACCAGACACTTAATTACATATTGCCCGCAATCTGGTCTTTGCAAGGTTGACTGGTCTTGGGTCCCATATCGAGAAAACATGAAGAGAAGCCCCAACCACAACTATGCCTCTGCTACAGGAGTAAAGCAAAACCTTATATCTGAAAATACAAACCACTCTCACTGAGGAAAGTGAGAAACAGTTCAATCATCCGTGAATTGTCTTCTGATATCAAAATTAAGGAATGTGGAAGACTGTTCTTGATATGAAAGGCCAAAAGAAGGGGACATTCCACCACTATATAGGGGATACCATCCACAACCACACTGTGGTGGTGGTTCGTTATGCAAGAGGGAACAATCACTGAGCCTGATAGGACCAGTGCATAGACGGCACAAGACGGAGGACTCCTGAAAGGAGTGGAATGGAGAATGCCAAACTATAGTTCAAAAATTCGCCGATGACATTGTAATTCTGTCAGAGACAGCAAAGGACTTGGAAGAGCAGTTGAATGGAATGGACAGTGTCTTGAAAGGAGGATATAAGATGAACATCAACAACAGCAAAACAAGGATAATGGAATGTAGTCTAATTAAGTCGGGTGATGCTGAGGGAATTAGATTAGGAAATGAGGCACTTAAAGTAGTAAAGGAGTTTTGCTATTTGGGGAGCAAAATAACTGATGATGGTCGAAGTAGAGAGGATATAAAATGTAGGCTGGCAATGGCGAGGAAAGCGTTTCTGAAGAAGAGAAATTTGTTAACATCCAGTATTGATTTAAGTGTCAGGAAGTCATTTCTGGAAGTATTCGTATGGAGTGTAGCCATGTATGGAAGTGAAACATGGACGATAAATAGTTTGGACAAGAAGAGAATAGAAGCTTTCGAAATGTGGTGCTACAGAAGAATGCTGAAGATTAGATGGGTAGATCACATAACTAATGAGGAAGTATTGAATAGGATTGGGGAGAAGAGACGTTTGTGGCACAACTTGACCAGAAGAAGGGATCGGTTGGTAGGACATGTTCTGAGACATCAAGGGATCACCAATTTAGTATTGGAGGGCAGCGTGGAGGGTAAAAATCGTAGGGGGAGACCAAGAGATGAATACACTAAGCAGATTCAGAAGGATGTAGGTTGCAGTAAGTACTGGGAGATGAAAAAGCTTGCACAGGATAGAGTAGCATGGAGAGCTGCATCAAACCAGTCTCAGGACTGAAGACCACAACAACAACAGTTCAAAAATGGTTCAAATGGCTCTGAGCACTATGGGACTTTTAACTGCTGATGTCATCAGTCCCCTAGAACTTTGAACTACTTAAACCTAACTAACCTAAGGACATCACACACATCCATGCCCAAGGTAGGATTCGAACCTGCGACCGTAGCGGTCGCGCGGCTCCAAACTGTAGCACCTAGAGCCGTTTGGCCACTCCAGCCTGCCAAACTGTAGTAAACTCCTTGATTGCGCAGAGCTTATTACTGAGACCAATAGAGCACCAGATGTCATTCAACTTTTTGACAAAGAGAGGTTTGACATAGATCCATATATCCACAGCTGGTATCATGAAAGGGAATAGGGGGTAAATATATGACTTCTAGCGAAACGGTCAGCCAGATAATTCCCTGGGATGCCCTTATGACTTGGAACCCACGGGAAGATAACTGAGTAGGAGGCACAGCAGAGGGCAGAGGAAAGGTCATGGATAGCAGAGACCAAAGAGTGACAAGGCTAGCATCAGTTGATAGCCTACAGGCTGCTCATTGAGTTGGTAAATATCAAAACAGTGTGGAGGGCGGCCTGACTTTAAAAAAGGGTGCCCTGTGAATGGCTAGCAGTTCAGCTTTGAACACACTACATGATCCCACAATAAATGGTATCCTAAGCCAGTAGGAGACATGAAGCCATATCCAGCCTTATCTATCGTCTTAGAACCATCAGTGTAGAAGATGTTGGCACTCTGGAACGCCAGAAGACCATGAGAGCGACAGAGACCTTAGGACTCTGGAATAAGTTGGTCATAATCCATGATCTAGGCACCATCCAAGGGGGGAGGGGTGGGAGGAAATACATGGGGTGCATTCCAGTGAGTGGAGATGGAGATCCCAACAGATGGAAGTGAGACACAATCCAACCAACAATCCCAGCTATGGGCTGTTATCAGGAGGGAGACATCTTTCATGTGCAAAGAGGACAGGAGTCGTGGGATAGTCATGGAACTGGCAAATGGCGATTGCATAAGAAACCAGAAGTTGGCTCCATAATCTTTGTAGAGAGGGGTTCGCCATTTCTGTGAGCAGTATGTCGACAGGACTAGTGCAAAAGGCACCAATAGCCAGTCGTACCCCACAATGGTGAACAGGGTGAAGTATTTTCAGAGTGTAAGGATTCGCAGAGCCATAAACCTGGCTACTACAGTGTGGATAAGACCAGAGCATTTTTAAGATGGAGGTGTAGAGCATTAAGCTTCTCCATGCATGTGGTACTCAGATGGTGAATATGGGGCAGCCATGTCAGATTTTTATCAAAAATAAGGCCCAAGAAATGGGACATGCTACAACTTCTAGCAGCTGGTCGCCAAAATAAAGTTGTGGATCGGGATGTACTGTGGGTCGATGACAAGAATCCCTACCCCGAGTTTTGGAGAGAGAAAACTGGAAGCCATGGGAGATGGCCCATGTAGAGGCCCATTGGGTGGTGTCTTGGAGTCAGCACCCAGTAGATTCTACCAAGTGGAAGCTGCACCAGATGCAAAAATCTTCGACATACAACGGCAGGTTAACCACAGGCCCAACTGAGGCTGCAAGTCGATTGATGGCTATAAGGAAGAGTGTGACACTTTACACACAATCCTGTGGGACACCGTTCTCCTGAATCTGAGGCATGCTGAGTGAAGTGGCAAATCGAACATGGAAGAGCTGATATGATAAAAACTCGTGGATAAAAATTGGAAGGGGCCTCAAAAGCCCCAGTCATGGAGGGTAACTAAAATTCAATGGCGCCAAGCCATACTGTATGCCTCATGTAGCTCAAAGAAGACTGTGACAAGCTGGTGGTTCGTAAAAGCCTGTCGGATTGCTGTTTCCATCTGAGTAAATGTTCAGTTGGAGATCTCCCTAGAAGCCACAATGATATGGGGACAAAAGGACCTGAGATTCCTGTATGCAAGATAATCAGAAGCTAACCATCCTCACAAGCAGTTTACAAAGTACATTCTTCACTGTAATTGGGCAGTAGCTGTCAATGGATGTTGGTGTTTCCCCAGGGTTAAGGATGGGGATAATTATACTGTCTCACCATTGTGACAGGAAAGCACCCACGAGCCAAACGCAGATGAAGACTCCGAGTAAATGATGCCTCTGTGTAACATCCAGGCCTAGGACCATGTCATGTGAAGAGTTAAGAGCCTGCAAGAATTCCTGTTCAGTGAAGGGTTCATTATAGGGTACAACTTGGTACGCACTGAAACAGGGAAGGGTCTGTTCAAATTGGCATTTCTGCTGGAGAAAGTTAGCTGGATAGGAAGAGGACGCTGAAGTCACTGCAAAGTGTGTTGCAAGGTGTTCTGCAAGGATAAGTGGATCAGTACACAGAGCTCCTTGCAGGATAATACCCTCAACAGTTGACTGTCGCTGGTGACCCAGCAGGCTGCCTAGTTTGGACCATACCTGCCACATTTCCATGGAGGAATCATAGCGTGCTCAGCATTCCTTTTTACTATGCTTAATAAGTTAATGAGCCTTAACGTGGAGATACTGAAAAGCGAGATTGGTCTGCAAAGGGTGTCATTTAAATAGCTGCAGCACCAGGTTGGCGATCCTGGATGGTAACTGCTACGTCCTTGGTCCACCATGGTACTGATCGACGATGAGGTAGACCTGTGGATAGGGAGACACCCATTACCATAAAGAATAGTGGAAGAGACACTCTGCACAAATGCATAAATGCAATTCGAGAGAGATGTGTCTAAGTGCACAGCAGAAGTATTTGAAAGCCAATTATCCCTGTTGAATGTCCAACATTGGGACCTGTCTACCAGGAGGCGGTGGAATGATAAAATAATTGGACGGTGGTCAATGTCACAAAGGTCATCATGGGGTGACGAATGTAGGGGAACCAGGAGAGCAGGGGAGGAGTTCATGAGATTAATGACAGTAAAGATGCCATGGGCAACACTGAAGTAGGTATGGGAACCGTCATTGAGGAGACACAAATCACGTCTGTAAGAAGTTGGTCAATTAGAAGACCCCTATCAATTGAAGTGGCACTCCTGCACAGAGGGTGGTGTGCACTGAAGTCCTGAAGTCCCCAAGGAGGAGATACAGGGTGGCAGTTGCTGTAAAGGCCTTCTCACTCGCCTAGGCAGAGGCCAAGCTCTTCCACAGGAGGGATGCCTGGTTCTCTTCGCCAACCAGGAGCGGCTCCATGGCTTTCCTGACGCGACATTTGACGCCATCATGGCCAGAGATACAAGCCTGCTCACAGAAAGCACGTGCAGGAGTTTCTGGTCGCTCTGCGGGAGAGGGATGAGGATGGACTGTGAGTCCAGACCGGTCCGAATGAGGTCGCCCCCCACAGGGGGAGAGGACAGCATGACACTGCTGGGTTGACTGTCACTGTATGCTGATGTCAAGACTGACAACATCAGTAACCACATCCTGGTGCACTCGCAGCCTGTGGACTACGAGTGCCTGTGAAGGACAGTCAGAGCTAAAGACATCATTGTTTACCTGCCATGCAGGAGCTCTGCGCCGGGTCCAGATGATCTAACTCCTGCCACGCTGCACCGTCTGCCATGCGATGTGGTGGTGAAGATCATGACTCTCCTCCTCCTTGGAAGAGCACTTCCTGATCGCCTCCTTTGTGCCCAAACCACCTTCCTCCCCAAACAGCTGCACCAGAATCCTCCGCTAACTTTCGCTTCATCATCGTATGCTCAGTTCTGGCTAGGATTTTTATCTTATAATCACATCGACGCAGTCCACTCCTGTTGCGTCTCTTGGTGTGACCAAGGCATAAGATTCCCTAGACCATGCTGCTCTATGCTGAACGAATATGGCCTTCCAAGCGAATTTGCCAACTACGTTGAGGGCTGCTGCAGAGGGAGCACAACAGTGAGAATGAGTGGCAGTGGCGTGAGCATGGCCATGCAGCCATCAAAGGCTGTCTGTCAAGAGGATCATCTCTCCCTCTTTCTCTTCAACATGTCCATAGACATGATGCTTGATGGTTTGCCTTCCCACAAAGGGGCGCAGATTTTAGGTCACAGAGCCAACACTCAACCTTTGCTGATGATGTCCTGCTGTTCACATCAACAAAGGGGGCCCTGCTGTTCCCCATTGATGCAGCCACCACAGCCCTGTTCAATCTTGGGCTGCACATCAATGCACAGAAGTGTTTCATCCTCACCTTCGTGGCCTTGGGCCATGAGAAGAAGTTGAAGGTGGATGACACTGTCGCCTTCATGGCCAGCAATGCCAACATGCTGGCACTACATGTGGATGGGTCCTTCTGCTGTGTGGGGCTGCAGCTCTCCTCTGGTCAGTGCCTGTTCAGTCCTCACCAGCATCTGCAGGAACATCTGGACATTATCACCCCAGCTCCCCTGAAGCCGTAATAGTGCCTCTAGGCCCTTGTGAACGTTCTGCTGTCAGGCCTGTATCATGGGCTGGCCCTTAGTGGCACTCAGATTGATGCACTGAACAGCACATATATCGTTGTGTGAGCAGCCATCAGGGGATACTTCCACCTCTAAGCAGATACCCCATTGGGCTCCTTTCATACTCCTGTGGCCAATGGGGGATTCGACATCTCATCTGCCTGCTGACACTGAAGAAGATGGGGCCTGCTGTGGATGATGCGGGCCTTGGCGAGGAGCAGCGGTAGGTCACAGTGCTCAAGTGGCATTTGATGTGGGATAGCCGCCTCTTGATGACATCAGAGCAGGTTGAGGAAATGTGAGTGGATCATCTACACATTGCCTTCAATGGAGCGGCCTCTCAGCGTCTGCCACCATCCGGGGGCAACACCAGTCAGTCACCAACACCAGTCGCCTGCCTGGGTGCAACTACATCAACGCCATCTGTGCCCACGTAAATTCCTATGTACAGCACAGTTGAGGGTGGATGGCTGACACCTGATGTCGTGTGGGCTGCAGAGCCATTGAGACAGCCAACCATGTGATACAGGGTTGCGGACTAACACGTAGGTCCTGCGAGAATCGACATGATGCTGTCCTGAAGTATCTCGCACGTGGACTTGTGCTAAGGTTCATCGATGTCTCAGTGGAGGCCACCTTCATACACGAGGAAGAATTGGCAAGCCTGAAATCATAGTGGTCAAAGATGGCCAAACTCACATAGTCGACACCGTGATACTCGGCAGTCACCTTCAGCTCGACTGGTGCCACAAGGAGAAGGTGACAAAGTGCAACACGCCATCCATCAGGCATGCTGTTCTTGATCTACATCCCAGCATCATGGATGTCTGCACCGAGTTGGTCCCCACAGTCTGTGACTTACCTCTTGAAGCTGGGATCCAAGGTGTGGGAGCTCGCCATCATCTCTTCCTGGCTACTTTCTTCGCATTGTGGATCTTCCAAGATTTTCGAGAGGATGACAGCAGAGTGCCCGATGCCGAAGGTCGGCATTGGGTAGAGTGCTGGTCCTTCTTCCTTGACTCCTGGGGACTCTATTGCAGGAGCGATCTGGTTTTTATTCCATTTCTTTGTATTTTAATTTATGTTTTGTTTGATTTATCTTAACTATAAAATATTAGGTGTGCCCCCATTTTAAGCTTCCACTTTGGTGGGGGTACTGGCGCAGTATTAAACACCTATTGTGCTAATTTACTTCTCATGTACTATTCCTTCTCGGAATAGAGATGGCTGAAATAGACAGTTCAATATAAGGAAGTGGCCTACCTGGAGGGGGCTAGACATTGCAAATGGTGACTACCGGAGCAGTTTGCATTCACACCACTATTTCTTCCAGGATGGTACAAAGGGGATCTGCTTGCTAATGACATCAATATGAACCAAAGTGTGGACCACTCAAGATGCTATCCCATGTGTGACACAGTTTCTACTGAACACCCACTACGAAACATCGGAGAGTGTGTTTACTGAATAGCAAGACAGAACTCAGAATAGGAGGAAACAAGGCATTGTATTTCTGGTAGGTGACGATGCATCCATTGCAATTCCACTGGATCACCGTGTGGCGAGCGTTCATCCTAGACACAAAGAAGGCGACCCCCCAGGGGGTCCACAACTCTTTTGTGGATACGTGTGTAGCAAGCACAGGACCCTGAGCTAATGTGGCCAAAGAAGTCGAGGGGTGGTCATGTCACTTGCTCAATGGTCATCACCAACAATTATAATGTGACATCCATAAATAAGATGTCAAGTGTCAGGTTATGAGGGGGCGATGGTACCTCCATTGGCTCTGCAGGGATGGCCTTGTCCTGGAGGTTATGTTTCTTCTTCTTCTCTTTCGGAGGTGGAAGAGGGCAAGGCACTGAGGGACTACAGGCTTCTGCAAGATGTGGGACCAAAAGAGAACAGGCGACCATGGGGCACACAGATAGTAGGTCTCATCGCCAAGTTGTAGTAGGAGGCTTTGGCCTGAGAGATGGTAGGGAGAGGGGTTCCAGGAAGGAAGCCCATCACCAGCTGTTGTCGAAGAAGGGGGCCACTTATTTGGCTGGGGACGGGGTGTGCTCCCAGATGGAAGTGGGAACTGCAGGGTAGGGGAGAGGGGGTTGAGGTAAGAAAGAGGTAGGAGGAGGAAAGGATGTAACAGAGGCAAAAGTTGAAGAAGGTAGTACCAGATGGAGTCTGTCATCTGTCATATTAATAGGGAGACTCAGCATAAGACAGGCGACCCAGGGACTGGTACTCTGGGATTTTCTTTTCTCTCTTGTAAGCTGGGCAGTCTGGTGAGCGAGGAGAATGGTGGTCATGACAATCGATACACACAGCTAGAGGTTGAAAATACCGCGCATAGGTAGCAAACCGCGCCTAGTAAACCCCAAACACATGATACGGTCATTCTTCGAACAATAAAGAAGGTGCTTTCTATTGAAGCTCCTACATTATAATCTACATCTACATTGATACTCCGCAAGCCACCCAACGGTGTGTGGCGGAGGGCACTTTACGTGCCACTGTCATTACCTCCCTTTCCTGTTCCAGTCGCGTATGGTTCGCGGGAAGAACGACTGTCTGAAAGCCTCCGTGCGCGCTCTAATCTCTCTAATTTTACATTCGTGATCTCCTCGGGAGGTATAAGTAGGGGGAAGCAATATATTCGATACCTCATCCAGAAACGCACCCTCTCGAAACCTGGCGAGCAAGCTACACTGCGATCCAGAGCGCCTCTCTTGCAGAGTCTGCCACTTTATTAAACATCCCCGTAACGCTATCACGGTTACCAAATAACCCTGTGACGAAACGCGCCGCTCTTCTTTGGATCTTCTCTATCTCCTCCGTCAGACCGTTCTGGTACGGATCCCACACTGATGAGCAATACTCAAGTATAGGTTCAACGAGTGTTTTGTAAGCCACCTCCTTTGTTGATGGACTACATTTTCTAAGCACTCTCCCAATGAATCTCAACCTGGTACCCGCCTTACCAACAATTAATTTTATATGATCATTCCACTTCAAATCTTTCCGCACGCATACTCCCAGATATTTTACAGAAGTAACTGCTACCAGTGTATGTTCCGCTATCATATAATCATACAATAAAGGATCCTTCTTTCTATGTATTCGCAATACATTACATTTGTCTATGTTAAGGGTCAGTTGCCACTCCCTGCACCAAGTGCCTATCCGCTGCAGATCTTCCTGCATCTCGCTACAATTTTCTAATACTGCAACTTCTCTGTATACTACAGCATCATCCGCGAAAAGCCGCATGGAACTTCCGACACTATCTACTAAGTCATTTATATATATTGTGAAAAGCAATGGTCCCATAACACTCCCCTGTGGCACGCCAGAGGTTACTTTAACGTTTGTAGACGTCTCTCCATTGATGACAACATGCTGTGTTCTGTTTGCTAAAAACTCTTCAATCCAGCCACACAGCTGGTCTGATATTCCGTAGGCTCTTACTTTGTTTATCAGGCGACAGTGCGGAACTGTATCGAACGCCTTCCGGAAGTCAAGAAAAATAGCATCTACCTGGGAGCCTGTATCTAATATTTTCTGGGTCTCATGAACAAATAAGGCGAGTTGGGTCTCACACGATCGCTGTTTCCGGAATCCATGTTGAAAAATGGTTCAAATGGCTCTGAGCACTATGGGACTTAACAGCGTAGGTCATCAGTCCCCTAGAACTTAGAACTACTTAAACCTAACTAACCTAAGGACATCACACAACACCCAGCCATCACGAGGCAGAGAAAATCCCTGACCCCGCCGGGAATCGAACCCGGGAACCCGAATCCATGTTGATTCCTACAAAGTAGATTCTGGGTTTCCAGAAATGACATGATACGCGAGCAAATATGTTGACTCATGCCTGTTTTGAGACCTTTTGCGCTTTCGCACCAAATGCTCCAGATAGAGTACATCCAGTAACAGGATATGTAAGCAATTTCACTCCTCGACTAATTTGTTTAAAACAATCTTGTGTCAGTACGCTAATAATTGCTCCAGTATCAATCAAAATTTCAATATTAATACCATTTATTACTACTTGGACTACTGCCTGCAAAATTCGTTCCACACTTATTCGAAATGTAAGGTGTTTATTTATTCAGTTCCTCCCTTAGATCCAAATCGTCATTATACCACAGTACATTCACTTTAAAATGATGCCTGCCCTCCTCATCCTCCCCAGTCATCCGAGAAAGGCTTCTGGTGACCGGTCCTTGTTTAATCTTTCGGTAGATCTCATAAGCGGTGGTTCATGTACTTCAACAATACGTACAGTATGGTCGGAATTTGGTAGTTGTTCCCTTCGCGAATTTATTGCTCCATTACCAAGTGGTTTCGGGCCTTGTGGTTGTAGTGCTTGTTGAGTTACGTTTGCATCTACCCTTCGAACTTCAGGTGTTGAAGGGTCTTTCCCAGGTTGTATACTATCAGGATTGTCTTCTGGGTATATATCACATCTACTTGAATTACCATATTGAGTATTCGAATCATTCTCTCTGCGTTTCGATTTGGTTTTCCTGTACTAATCTGATTCACCTGATTATTATTATTTTCATAGGTTTCTTTAGTATAATAGGTGTTACGTTTATATTGATTATTATTATTGGCTTTACTATAGCCATAAGGTGTCGCGTTTCCTCCTTCGTGTAGTATAGGTTTAGTATTTCTATCTCGGTTGTCATTTTTATAGTAATATTATTATTATTATGTTGTGAGGTAGACATCTGATTATTATTCCATACATGGGCATCTTCTAGTGTCATATTAATGGAATCGACCACAAACAGGAACTGTTCCACGTGAGCGTCAGGGACATTTATAAGTTTCTCACATATATCAATAGGTAATCTTTCTTTCAAAATATGTATCACTTCTCTATGGGAAATAGGATCAGTCCAGTACCTCATTTTGCTAGCGTATTTCTCGAAATACTGTCTTAATGAACCTCGTTTACTGTTATACCTCCTTTCATAGCCTCTCATGTTTGCTACTCAACCAGTATTTTGCTAAGAAAAGTTGTTCAAACTCCGCGAGTGTACTACAATACTCACTCGTTTCTGCAGCCCACAGTGCTGCTTCACCCTTGATCTTGGACACAATAAATTGAAGTCCATCTTGTTCAGAACAATTGCGAGGAAAAATACGCTTAAAATTGTTGATGAAAATTTTTGGATGGGTCGAAAAGGTACGTAACTGTCTGCTTTTGAATATGCTTGTCTCAACCTTTAAAGACGACAGATACCCCCTTTGGACAAAACTGTCATTTTCGTTTCCATAGCAGTCCCAAAATTTATCGGGTGTTTTCCCACAGCAGTTACATTTTACTTCACTACAGGATTTATTATTCCTAAACCTGTCTTCGGAATAGTTGTTTTTATTCAATAGATTTCGTGAAGAGTTTTGCTCTAATTCTGACAATTTACAATTTGTTTCACTCTGCCACTTAGGTAATTCTTCAGTTAATTTATCTTTAATAGCCTGGAACGCACCAGTAAACAACTTGATAAGTTCATCATTTGCCATCTGTTTTTCCTTAACTACCTTAGCTTGTTTCAACTCGAGAGTGGTACTGACTTTCTCTTCGATTTCCTTATTTTTACTTCTATCCACTCAGAAAGATCATCATCTAATTTTTTAGTTTGGTCCTTTAAATGTTTATCTATGCCCTTCCAAGTGTTTATTTCGAATTCTGACATCTTTTTAGACAGATCCTCAATTTGCACATTAGCCTTCAAGTAACTACTTTCGCAGTTACAGATTTTATCTGACAAATCACTATGCCCCTTTGAAATAGTTTCACAATTATTCTACATCTCATTAATTTTACCCATAAATTCGGTGTGTAGGTTAGTCATATCCATGGAAACTATTATTTATAATTCACTACATTTAGTATTTAATCGTTCTTCCCACTCTACTTTTAAGTTATCGAATTTCTCATTTAGTTGTCTATTATCATCTTCAAGTGACTCGTACTTCTTGTCAAGTTTTTCATTGAGTAAACCCATTTGTGTGTCAAATTATTCAGTTTGGGAATCAAATTTAGTATCAAACTTATCATTTAAACATCGCATATTCTCAGTTAACTGACGTTGCATACTTACCATGAATTCATTAACATCATCATCCTTAAGCTCTGTATCATTTAATGTAAGATTCACACTTTCCAGTGTAGCTTTGGTATATATACACTCCTGGAAATTGAAATAAGAACACCATGAATTCATTGTCCCAGGAAGGGGAAACTTTATTGACACATTCCTGGGGTCAGATACATCACATGATCACACTGACAGAACCACAGGCACATAGACACAGGCAACAGAGCATGCACAATGTCGGCACTAGTACAGTGTATATCCACCTTTCGCAGCAATGCAGGCTGCTATTCTCCCATGGAGACGATCGTAGAGATGCTGGATGTAGTCCTGTAGAACGGCTTGCCATGCCATTTCCACCTGGCGCCTCAGTTGGACCAGCGTTCGTGCTGGACGTGCAGACCGCGTGAGACGACGCTTCATCCAGTCCCAAACATGCTCAATGGGGGACAGATCCGGAGATCTTGCTGGCCAGGGTAGTTGACTTACACCTTCTAGAGCACGTTGGGTGGCACGGGATACATGCGGACGTGCATTGTCCTGTTGGAATAGCAAGTTCCCTTGCCGGTCTAGGAATGGTAGAACGATGGGTTCGATGACGGTTTGGATGTACCGTGCACTATTCAGTGTCCCCTCGACGATCACCAGTGGTGTACGGCCAGTGTAGGAGATCGCTCCCCACACTATGATGCCGGGTGTTGGCCCTGTGTGCCTCGGTCGTATGCAGTCCTGATTGTGGCGCTCACCTGCACGGCGCCAAACACGCATACGACCATCATTGGCACCAAGGCAGAAGCGACTCTCATCGCTGAAGACAACACGTCTCCATTCGTCCCTCCATTCACGCCTGTCGCGACACCACTGGAGGCGGGCTGCACGATGTTGGGGCGTGAGCGGAAGACGGCCTAACGGTGTGCGGGACCGTAGCCCAGCTTCATGGAGACAGTTGCGAATGGTCCTCGCCGATACCCCAAGAGCAACAGTGTCCCTAATTTGCTGGGAACTGGCAGTGCGGTCCCCTACGGCACTGCGTAGGATCCTACGGTCTTGGCGTGCATCCGTGCGTCGCTGCAGTCTGGTCCCAGGTCGATGGGCACGTGCACCTTCCGCCGACCACTGGCGACAACATCGATGTACTGTGGAGACCTCACGCCCCACGTGTTGAGCAATTCGGCGGTACGTCCACCCGGCCTCCCGCATGCCCACTATACGCCCTCGCTCAAAGTCCGTCAACTGCACATACGGTTCACGTCCACGCTGTCGCGGCATGCTACCAGTGTTAAAGACTGCGATGGAGCTCCGTATGCCACGGCAAACTGGCTGACACTGACGGCGGCGGTGCACAAATGCTGCGCAGCTAGCGCCATTCGACGGCCAACACCGCGGTTCCTGGTGTGTCCGCTGTGCCGTGCGTGTGATCATTGCTTGTACAGCCCTCTCGCAGTATCCGGAGCAAGTATAGTGGGTCTGACACACCGGTGTCAATGTGTTCTTTTTTCCATTTCCAGGAGTGTAGATTCCTGTTTATTACTATTTCTACTTGTACTCGGATCTGCTTCTACTGTCACATCCACATCTACAATATTACTATCACTTAAATTATGTGATTGCGGTCCTTCATTTATTACATTTGGGACTCTTTCACCAAGATTTTCCTCACTCAAATTATGCGATTGCTGGTCGATAATTGGTTCCCTAGTTACCTCCTAATGAGGATTATATCCACTTTCACTATCCTCACCTGTCACTTCCAAACTCTGGGATGCATTATCTCGCGCTCTCCTTGTTCGGGTGTACATTTTTTCCTAATATCTTTATAAACAGTTAAAATATTAATATCAACTCAAAATATACTTTCATCAACCGCATAACTGTTCTTTTATACTGTGTCTATCCTACTCATACCTAGGAGTATCTCAAGTTATCTGTGAGTACTTATCCTTTCCAGTAGGTTGAAGTTCGAGCCTAAGGGCCTGAAGTTGTTGGTATTTCCTTTTCAAGCCCCAAGTTGGGTGCCAAATATACCGATGCCTCTTCTTTAGTCTTTTTATTCTTCTTGTTTATCCCGGCTTCTTGAGATCTCTTATGAACAGGCACGATATAACAAGTTCCGTAGTGGTGTAGAACAATCAATGAAGTTACACAACAGTTAATAATTTAACTTTTGAAACTGTCGGTTTATTGGCATTTATGGGAAGAAAAACAGTGTCATACTCTCATGCGGTCAGCAAACTTAGTGCAACATTTTGTGTGTGTCATGGGCCTCACTACATCGCTAATCGTCCAAATGATTTAATTAAGCTGCTTTACAGTGTTGCTAAGCAACGTAATCAACAAAGTGTGGACATCATCCCATCGTTTCAGCCACAGGGGATAATTTGATTTTGAATTTGATGCTTGCTTATGGCCGGTATTCCTATTAAATTCAGCTCTTCATGAACTTATTCTTTCTTCAGAAAAACTGGACCTCAATATTTTGAATAAACTTTAATTTCATTTTTTGTCAAAATCAGCACTTGTATCAAAATTAAATTCCAACTTCGTGTATTAAGACCAAACGCATTTGCAACTACCGTACTCGATTTACTGGACAGCTCGATCACGCACTAGTGCGTAACGTATTTCAAATCAAGAGCGCAGGTTTCAGTTTTCCCTAATGGGCTAAACGACTCTTTTGTGATAACGTGATGTGTCTATCTCACTTAAAGTTGAAATGAAACTGGATTTAATCTCCATTCGGGTCAAGATCACAAAATAAAATTCACTACATAGGTCAGTGAACTGTACTCGCGCACTTTTAGCACTCGAAGTGATAACTCGTCTCAGAATAAAAGTCGACCATAAATTTTTTTTGTGCATTCAAAATTCAAAACACCTTTGTATTAAACAAATAAATTATGGCATGTAATTACTAATTAAACCTTTCCGATTCTGAATAAACAGAGGAACGTATACTTCATATTCAATAAAATTTTATCATCTGACAGAAATTATTAGTTTGCTAAAACGGATTCAGATTACAGTCAACTCGTGTCTGAACGATGACGTTACGAATCGACACTTGCTTGGAATGAACGAAATACTTGTACTGAAAAATACTGTCCGTTAAGTAATTTACTGACTTTTATAGCAAATTTGGCGCCCCTTGCATCGGTGCAATATGAAACAGCATTCAATGATCCTTCATCATTTGAAGAGACGGCTGTTTCACAATGGTCAGATGTTTACCGGGGGAGCCGCGCTGTGGGTGTAACTGACTGTACGTACGTGCGAATTCCGAAACTTGTGCAGTATGGGGACGAATATATGAATACAAAGGATTACACTAGTGTGAATGTGTAGGCTACGTGTTGTCTAAAAGAATAGCTCACTAACGTTGAGGAAGTCAGCGTGTGTACATGACAATCGAACATGGAGAAATTTAAGTGTCAGCGAAGTGTCACTTTAATTTATGGACACTGTTATTTCTTGACATGAAGGCTGTGGCCTAGATGCCTGGTTGATGACACCCTCTCGCCACCCAACAGAGGAGTCACAAATCACTCAACAGGCATTTAAAAAAAAATAGTCGTGATAAAGCGTTGTTTTGATCAGCTAAAGAGGGGGTTTCCTATTTTGTAGTGTGTGCATAGTGTCCTCAGCAAATGTCCCTATCATTATAGTTTCCTGTTTTGTACTGGATAATGTTGCGAAACATCTACAGGTCGAAAATTTTGAAGTTACTACACAGGCTGACCATGATGGTGGCGATAATGAAGAGGAGCCTGTAATTGAGAGGGAAATTCTTAAGAGACGCAGGATTTTCAATTATTTTGTATATGGAAACATAGAAAACTGCTTATCGTCTACAAAAAGCAAATGGTAACACAGTGTAAACAGCAGTCCATACATTAAAACTATTTTCGCTTTCCTCCTCTTGCGCATTGTTTTCATTGTTCCTCTTTGTATTAAGGAAGTTCATTATCAAAGCTTCTTTTTCCATCCTAGTCAATTTCATTTGCTCCAGTTTCATAGCTTGTGTAGCCTAATTCCGTAGTCCTGAGTCTGGTACCGCGCGCCGCGGAATTTGAATCCCCGCCAGACGTCATGGACGTCGAAGACCCCTAGAGGTCTCTGCACCATCGCGCCGTAAGCTGTGGCGGCGCGCTCCTCCTGGCCCGCTTTTAGTGCGAGGTCGCCACAGTGGAACACGTGGTTCCAGCGGCCAATAGCGGCGCTCCCGATAGATCACTTAAGCGCCTGCCTCTCTCTCAGCCAGCATTCGAGGGTTGGATTCCCTCACTTCTTCATCGAGGACTCGCACTGCCTGGGCTACTCTCAGGGTGTATCTTCGGCGTAGGAGAGCCCCACCGTTTCCTTGCCGTGCTGTCTACTCGCCGTCACTACTGCTCGCCGTCCGGTCCTCCTCCTCCTCGCCGCCGCCGCCCTTCTCGCGCGCCTCCACCATGTCCCAACCCACCACCACTATCATTTTCGCCTCTCCCTCCGCTGCTCCAACCACCATCACATTGAGTTCATCCTCCACCCCCCTTCCCGTCCTTCCTTCTCTCCCTGTCCACCCCACCCCTGCGCGACTTTAGGCTGTAACCACCCCAACTCCCCTTCCCTTATCACTGTCTCCCCATCGACAGCTACTGACTTTCCGCCGCTCCCTGCACCACCTCCAACAGGCTCCAAGCCAGCACGGATTTCGGCTCGACGTTCCACAGTCTCTGTGACACCCACGCCCCCTCCCACTGTGTCATCCGCTGCTCAGGGTGGTCCTGCCCCCCGCCATGTCCCCCTGCAACCCGCCCCCCACCTCCCTCTCCACCTGGTCGTTACCACGAAACCTTCAAAGCGCCCGAATGTTGACCCTTCCCTGAAATCTCCTCCAAAAAAACCCCCAATCCCCGTAACCCACCCACCCCCATGGACGCGACCCCGACCCCTGCCCCCGCAACACCTGCCACCCACACCTTTGTCCTCTCCAATCCTGACCCTCAATTCCTTGATACCCGCTCCCTCAGCCTCGTCATCCGGAAATACTACCCCAATGCCCCCATCTCCCTTCTGATTCCTCGCAAGGACTTGGTCCTCATTAAATCCCCCAATGCTTCCTTCCACACCGATTTCCTCTCTCGCATCTCCGTATCCAATTAGGCCAACGTGCAACCCTCACCCCCTACCACACCCCGTGCTCTCCCCGTCAGCCTCAACCTCCCTGACATCTGCCAACCTTCACCGCTGTGATCACGAAGCTTAGCCCTGTGATCACGGAGGCTGAGATGTTGGCGGAACTCAACTCCCGGCCCGACATTGAAATCCGTTTGGCCCGTCGCATCTTCAGTGATGCCGGGCCGACTTTTCTCGTGCGGATATTCACCGAATCCTCCTCCTCCATTGACCGCCTCCTCACCGAGAGAACCCTCATCTACAATCGCCACCATAAGGTGGACCCCTCCCATTCCCCAGTCCAATCCTACCACTGCCAACGCTGTCTCACATACAACAACCACGTTACCTCTGCCTGCAAGAACCCCTCTACTTGTCGCCACTGCAAAGCTTCACACTTCCTGAAGAATTGCCCCAACCTCACCTCTCCCCCGTCCTGCAACACTTGCAACGAACCACATCCTACCTACTCCTTGAAGTGTAAAGCGAAACCTCCTCTAGTCACCCCTGAGCTTACCATCCCTGTCCGTCCTGTTGATGACCCCATCCACCACAGCAACTCGCTCCGCCCTCCACCTACTGCCGAGGACATCATCCATTACATCACATTGTGCTCCAAAACATGCACCCCTTCCAGCGCTCCCACACCCTTTCCCAAATCGCCCTCACTGCCTGTTCCATCTTCCATCTTACCACCTACGTCACATACTCCCACAACCAGGCCCACTTTACCTTCACCCCCTCACCACCTTCGTCTAACTCTCCCCTCTCATGGTACAACAACCCTACCGTATCCTGTACCACAACATTCGCTCCCTGCCCACCCACAAACTCCTCTTCCTCCACACCCTCCGTCAGCACCGTGTGGATGCCTTTGTCCTAAATGAAACCTTCCTTCAACCCCGTATCTCCATCTCCACAGCTCCTTACACCCTTCACCGCACCAATAACCCGTACCCTCTGGCGCGTGGCAGAGTTGCTATAGGCCACCTCAAGCACCTCCCTGTCCGGCCCCAACCTCTCCTTAACAATCCTGCCGAGCATCTCACCCTCAGCCTCTTCTTCCCCACCCTTACTATCACCTGTGCCACCATTTATGTCCGCCCTCGCACCCTCACCCCGTATGATTTCCTGGCTCACATTGACCGCACCTTCTCCACCTACGTGATTGCCGCTGACCTCAATATCCGCAGCTGTGATCCTGCTGACCTCTAGTGGTGGCATCAGTTTCTCACCACCCTCCAGGGAGACCTGGTTCCCCTGCCTCAGCACACCCGACCCGAATCCAACACCACTCCTGATGTGGTCCTTGCCCCTCCCAACCTCCTTGGGCGCATCACCGCAGATGTCCTTGACCTCATTGGCAGTGACCATGCCCCTGTTCTCCTCACTATCTCTATTGGTCGCCATCCCCGCAACGCTCCTCGCCCCGACGTCCCTCCTAAACTTGTCCATGATTACTCCGGTGCCAACTGGGATGCCTACCGGGACTCCATTCACACCTAGGTTGATGGCCATGACCATAGCCTCCAATCTCCTGATGACATCTCTCGCACTGCTGCCTTCCTGCACCAGACCTTGTCTGACGCCATCGCCACCCACATCCCCACCAAAGCCATCCACGCTCACCCCCCCACCCTGCCTCCACAGGCCGTCCTTCTCCTTCGAGAGTCCTGCTGCCTCTACCGCTCTTTTCTCCACACTCATGACCGGGATACACTTACCCGCCACCAGCAATTACAACGACACATCCGCAACCTGCTTACTGCGAAGAAATGCCGTGCCTGGCGCCAGACATGTACACAACTCAACACCACACTCCCCATAAACTCTTCCAAGTATTGGTCTGCTTCCCACCGCCTTACTGGGAACCACCCCACCCCCCCAGTACCCTCTCCTCCTTAATGACTGTCCGTTTCCTGACAACCTCAGTAAGGCCAACCACTTTGCCTCTCACCTCTTTGATGTTTTTTCCATCCCAGATTATCCCCACTTTGATTATTCCCTCTTCCCTGACGTCATGGACTGTACGAATACCTCTGTTCCTCCCCTTGCTCCTAGCTTCCAGTACTTGGGCCACACACCACCATCTGAACTTAACACTCCCATCACTTCACAGGACATCAGCCTCACACTCTGCACTAAACGCAACACTGCTCCCGGCCACGACTGCATTACCTACCGCCACCTCAAACACTGCCCTCCCTCCTTCCTTTCAATCCTTGCCACCCTTTACAATGTCATCCTTGCCACTGGCTTCTATCCCGACCTGCGGAAAACCTCCCGTATCCTGATGTTCTCCAAACCCAACAAGCCTCCATCTGAAGCCTCTTCCTATTGTCCTATCTGTGTCACATTGGTGTTCAGCAAGCTCATGGAATCCATCGTTTCCCGGTGCATCCATCACCACCTCCGCCAAAACCACCTCCTCCCCAACACCCAATGTGGCTTTCGACCTTCCTTCTCTGCTGATTACCAACTCCTCCGCCTCACTCATCTCCTCTCCCTCCACCTTAACTCCCGTCACTGCGCCATTTTTTGTCCCTTGACCTCGAAAAGGCCTACGACTGTGTCTGGCATCCTGTTCCCCTGTTTAAAATCCAAACCTACGCCCTTCCTATCAACTACATCTGTCTTATGGCCTCCTTCCTCTCCCACTGCACCTCCTATGTTACCATCCATAATGCCAATTCCCACACCTTCTACCCCTCTGCAGGTGTGCCCCAGGGCTCTGTCCTCTCCCCTCTCTTCTACCTCCTGTACATGGCAGATATGCCCCAGCCCCCCCCCCCCCCTCCAGTACACCTCTTGCAATATGCTGATGACACCGCATTCCTCGCCCTCACTCCTACCCTCCAACAGTCCCAACGCCTTCTCCAGAATCACCTTTACCTTTTTGCTGCATGGTGTAACCAGTGGCTCCTGAAAATCAAATCTTCCAAGACCCAGGCAATCATCGTAGGTTGTACCACTCGCTCCTTCTGACTCCTGGATTTCTCCCTTACTGTCTGTGCCCTTCCTGTCTGCCTCACCCCCACCCTCACCTACCTTGGCCTCACCATTGACCGTCACCTCACCTGGATCCCTCATCTCTGCTCCATCCAATCCAAAGCCCACAACCGCCTCCGACTCCTCAAACTCCTCTCTGGCCGGACATGGGGGTTGCACCCGTCTACCATCCTCCACACCTACAAATCCTTAATCTGTCCCATCCTCTGTTATGCCAGTCCTGCCTGGATATCTGCCCCCCCCCCAAATTCTATAAGTCCCTCCAGATCCTTGAGCGTCATGCACTCCGCCTCGCCTTCTGTATACGCCTCCCGTCCCCCACGCGGATACTCTATGATCTCATTCCTTTCCCCCATCTGCTCCTATTCCTCGAACATATCCCCATCCTCTACACCTCCCGCCGCCTTGAACCCCCTCACCCCCGGTTTGCTCTTCTCCTCTCCCATCCCCGCCCCCTGCCACGTCTTCACTGTTGTGTCCCCCCTGCCCTCCATCTCTACACCCTACATCTCCTTTCCCAAGGTGGCTTCCATCAACTCCCCCTCCCGGATGATGCCCTCTCTCCCTCCATTTATCCCTCCTATCAACTCTGATCCTCACTCCCCCTCCTTTCCTCTGTCCTTTTACCGGGCTCCCTCTCCCCCCCTTCCATCCTCTTTCTTCCTCACCTCCCCTCTCTTTGCCCCCTCCTCTCTCCTGAGTCCTTTTACATTTCCCTCCTCTGCCTCCTCTCATTCCCTCTTGCGTCTGCCCTTCTCCCCCTTTATTAGTCCTCTCCCTCCTTGGTTCCCCCCCTTTTTCGTTTTTTTCCTTCCTCCCTCCTTGTTCTTCCTCCTCCTCCAGGTCCCCCCCCCCCCCCATCTGCCTTTGGCTCGGGAGTGTCATCTTTGTGCCGCCACTTTCGTGCAGTGTTCTACAGTAAGTGTTCTACAGTGAGTGTTTTATGGTGAGTGTTCCGTGTTGTGTTTTTTGGGAAGTGTTGCGAATGGCCATCATACTGTCGTTGGGTGTGCCTTTTATCTCTTGCGAACAGAAACCAGACTGTCGCTGTGTTTTTTAATTGTGTGTGTACTATGTTACTTGTCTGATTCCTGTGTCTTTTATTAACGTTGCCAACCCCTTTTGCTTTCTGTTTTAACTTTCCGCATTTCTCCGCCATTTTACACTTGACGTCACCGTTTTATCGCCTGTTTTCCTTGTTTCTTTTCTTCTTCCGTTTTTTAAAATAAAAGTCTATAGGCTGTAGAGCAGCGTACTAAGCTGCTGCCAGCCCACCCCCTTTGGGGGGAATTGAAAATCAATAAAGTAAAAAAAAAATCTCAACCAGCATCCTTCCTATCAACTCTGATCCTCACCCCCCCTTCCTTCCTCCATCCTTTCCCTGGGCTCCCTCTTCCCCCCTTCCATCCTGTGTTTCTCTCCGCCTAACCTCTCCCTACCCCCCCCCCCCCGAGTCCCTTTGTATTCCCTTCCCCACTCCCTGTCGCGTCTGCCCAGCACCCCCCATCCCTCTTATGGGTCCTCATCCTCCATTGGCTCCTTTCTCCCCTCTCCTCTTCGCTTTTCCCCACCTTCCCCCCTTTTTTATCTTCCCCTCATCTGTCTAGTTTCCCCCCACGTGCTCTCGCCTGTGGTATGTCATATTTTAGTGCAGTGTTCCAGTGAATGTTCAGTGTTGTTTCATCTTTTCCTGTGTTGCGAACAGAAACCATGCTGTCGCTGCGTGTAAATTTTATGTCCTTTGCGAACAGAAACCAGACTGTCGCCATGTTTTTTTAATTGTCTATTATTTTACCTGTCTTCTTCGTATGTATTTTTATTAGCATCATCATCCCTTTGTTCTATGTTTTAAGTTCCACGATTTTTTCGCCATGTTACCCTTTAAGTCTTCGATTTTATCGTCTGTTTTTTATTATATATTATCTTCACCTTTTTAAAACAAAGTCTGTAGGCTGAAGAGTGGCATACTAATCTGCTGCCAGCCCGCACCCTTCGGGGAGGGGGGGGGGGGGGGGGGGGGGAAATCGAAATTTAATAAAGGAAAAAAAAGAAGAAGAAGTATCAGCCAGCCAGTGTAATCTCGCGTACGTCTGTGGACACATCGTGGACGTGTTTGTTAGGTTTCCTTGTGTTTCCATTTTGTTCAATCTTGTTGTTGTTCGTTCTGTCCTTCGTTGGTCGTGTCCGTCCTCTCGCGTTGTGTTGTTGTCTGGCCCCTCCGCGGTTCCCGCCGCGCTTTCCGTCATTTCAATCCTGCGACCGTCCCGGTCGCAGTTACAACACTGAGCACCTTTTTCACGTGTTTCTGGCTATCACTTCGCTTTCATCAAGGATCGTGGCGTGTCAAATGAACTTGCTGTAGATGAAGAGTGGCTTCCTGTTCTTTCTTCATTTGCTTCTGGAAGTTGTGATTTCTCTAATAATTCAGGATACGTTTATAAAGGCGTGCTTAGGAACACTATCATACTTTCTGCACATACCGTGCTTTCACCTAAATCGGATGAGGATATCTTTAACTGATATGTCACATGTGCTCGCTTTGCACAGCAAAGTGAAAGGAAGTTACGGCAACAGAGAAATGAAATCAGATACCCGCCCTTACTCAATCAAGGTTGCTGACAACGCATGACGCAGCTGATATGCCAACATCATCGACATCTCTGACAGGATTCGGCGATCGTTCAGTGTCATCTTTTTATTTATTTATTTTTATTTTTATTTTTTTATTTTTTTCCCACGAGTTCATCGGTTGATGGCGGCCTGGGGCATCCAAGACACCCGTCAACTTCAACGTCATCACAACCTTCTACGGAAATCTTACATCACTTCTAAACCTTTTTTTTACTCACAGCAGGTGTACAAATCCAGTATTTAACGTTTCAAGAACTTTGCTTCAGTTTACTTCGTTATTATAGCACAATGTAATACAATTTTCTGATTCATTTCTATACGTGGTGAGTAACTGCCGATACTACCAAACCACATGTAACCTCTTTCGCAACCGACTACGGGCTAAATATTCTACATGTCTAATACTGTACTTCACAGACTTGTTTACCAACACGACAACAAAATCGCACGATAGCACTTATACAGTATGCTGTAACAAACACTTTCCAGTGACCTTTAGAGCACATACCAAAGTCTGTATAGCTGTCCAGCATACTTCTATACAAAGAGAGGAGTGAAATAAAATTAAAACTGACGTTGCAGCCACAGATTCGGGATGCTTATACAATTATTAGTTTAATGGAAGTAGCCACGGGGCTGTAAATTCTATACGAAAAAGACGAAGAATCTCATTCGCTTGGTTATGCATTAAAAGTAATTTTCTAAAGCCATCTGTAACCAAAGGTAACACGCCTGAGTACACGACTATCAAACGGTGGGGACGGAGACATTTCTGAGGTCACACATAATTTAATTCATAAATTCGCCAAAATGGCGTAGTACTGCAGAAGATCCAATGGCCTTTGGTTTCAAAAATCCACGCCGAGGCGACGGTTGCGTAGAGGGGCAACGGCCTCTCCGACGGCCAGACGCCACACCAGTAGTGCCAACCCCTGTGCGCGGGCGGATCTAACAGCCCCTCGGCTGAAAGTCTAAGCGACAGTCGCCACTTCCGCCCTTGCTCATGTTGGCAGCAGGGATCTTTTGTTGTCGGAGGGAACATGCAGCGTGCTACAACCGGAAGGAACAGAGCTACTGAGAGTTGCCCTCAGCCGTCAGTTCGTGGCAGGGTCATTTCGTGACAGTAGGTTCTAGCCTTCATTTCGTGGCCAGTAGTCGTCCGGCAGTATACTCCATTTTGCGCTGCATCTGCTCGCTTCCACCGCCGTGAAAGTAACCAGGCAGTATTACACGTACTTTCGATCAAGTCATTCGCGATGCAATGCTCATAGCAATGCCGACGCTGTTTAAGACTTAAGTATTCGGTTTGGACTGCCAGCCCCCCGGTTTTATTAACGTCAGTTCTTTAGTCTTTCGCGTTCTGTCCCTGTCCGTGTGCTTGCAACATGTTTCCACTCATGCCATTTTATCGTAACTTATGATATGAATCCTGGGGTTCATCTTTCTTGACTTGCATCAGATCTTTCTCTAGCTACTGCCGTAGTTATATTATCGTTATCTTTGTCCGTATTTCGTGTCTTTCGATGTAGACCTAATTGTGGTTTGACCCACAACAAACCTGCGGATCGCCTTTGTAGTACGAAACTGTTGACTGGCCAGTTACCACCTATTTGTGTCAAGACTGCCTCTCATTTCAAAGCGTTTACAAGAATATATCTGCCTTTCTTTTAGCTGTCTGACTGGTTTCTAGTCTCCTCATGTCTCTTCATTAACCAATTAATTTAAATCAGCAAGAGATATCACTACAGTACACGAAGAAGAATCCGACGCCATCGCGGCCCAGAGAACAGCAGACTATCAGGTGAGGTTCTCCTAAACTGATGGTAGGAAGACAGCGACAGGCAGAAGTCATTTATTTATTTAATTTCAATCCCTCCGAAACCAAAAAGAAGACGAAAAAGCTACAACGCGATATTACAAGTTTGCTATCACATTTCGAACACGCGTCGTATAGCAATAATTGTTGCACTTTAACGCAACACGTAAAAGTATATTTCTTTGGTAAGAATACTCATGAAATTCTACAGAATAATTTTACTACATTGCGTTGAAAACCTTATCGAGAGATACTCACTTGTTGAGGAGATAAGAGACGATAATCCATTCATATGAACTGGCTTGCTGTTCTATATTTCGGGTATATATACAGGGTGAGTCACCTAACATTACCGCTGGATATGTTTCGTAAACCACATCAAATACTGACGAATCGATTCCACAGACCAAACTTGAGGAGAGGGGCTAGTGTAATTGGTTAATACAAACCATAAAAAAATGCACGGAAGTATGTTTTTTAACACAAACCTACGTTTTTTTAAATGGAACCCCGTTAGTTTTGTTAGCACATCTGAACATATAAACAAATACGTAATCAGTGCCGTTTGTTGCATTGGAAAATGTTAATTACATCCGGAGATATTGTAACCTAGAGTTGACGCTTGAGTACCACTCCTCCGCTGTTCGATCGTGTGTATCGGATAGCACCGAATTACGTAGGGATCCAAAGGGAACGGTGATGGACCTTAGGTACAGAAGAGACTGGAACAGCACATTACATCCACATGCTAACACCTTTTTATTGGCCTTTTTCACTGACGCACATGTACATTACCATGAGGGGTGAGGTACACGTACACACGTGGTTTCCGTTTTCAATTACGGAGTGGAATAGAGTGTGTCCCGACATGTCAGGCCAATAGATGTTCAATGTGGTGGCCATCATTTCCTGCACACAATTGCAATCTCTGGCGTAATGAATGTCGTACACGCCGCAGTACATCTGGTGTAATGTCGCCGCAGGCTGCCACGATACGTTGTTTCGTATCCTCTGGGGTTGTAGGCACATCACGGTACACACGGTACATGATGGCCACCACATTGAACATCTATTGGCCTGACATGTCGGGACACACTTTATTCCACTCCGTAATTGAAAACGGAAACCACGTGTGTACGTGTACCTCACCCCTCATGGTAATGTACATGTGCTTCAGTGAAAAAGACCAATAAAAAGGTGTTAGCATGTGGATGTAATGTGCTGTTCCAGTCTCTTCTGTACCTAAGGTCCATTACCGTTCCCTTTGGATCCCTACGTAATTCGGTGCTCTCCGATACCCACGATCGAACAGCGGAGGAGTGGTACTCAGGCGTCAACTTTAGGTTACAATATCTCCGGATGTAATTAACTTTTTACAATGCAACAAACGGCAATGATTACGTATTTGTTTATATGTTCAGATGTGCTAACAAAACTAACGGGGTTCCATTTAAAAAAAACGTAGGTTTGTGTTAAAAAACATACTTCCGTGCATTTTTGTATGGTTTGTATTAAACAATTACACTAGCCACTCTCCTCACGTTCGGTCTGTGGAATCGGTTCGTCAGTATTTGATGTGGTTTACGAAATATATCCAGCGGTAACGTTAGGTGACTCACTCTGTACAAAGTCGCTGAGACTCGATCTGTAGAGGAATAAATATAATGCTGTAACGGTATGTGGTGCTGTACGGTAGTCGGTAAGTTACAGTCTAGACACTCAGAAGATCGTGGATTTAACTTTCGACAGGAGATGCATTTTTTTCTCTATTTTTAAATCTATATCAAAGTGTCATTATTATTTTATTTTCAATCATAGCCGATGTCGTTTATAGCGGCATCGCTTTTAACGACGTATTGGCTATAACAGCGGTATCTAGAAGTCCCGTCTAAATCCTATGTAAACGCTATATTTTAGAGAAATCGGGTTGTAGGGCATCGCTTATTCTGACATAACATATAAAACGACGTATTTTTTATTACTTTTCGGAGAAATATATCGGATATAACGTTGAGTATTCATTTTTATTTGTTACATAGGCCGATTTGGGGGTCACTAACAACAATGTAACGCTTATTTTCAAACTCTTATTTTCTGCAGATTGTTTCAAATCAGACGTTAAAGCGAAAGCACAGTCGAGTGCAAAATGCGTACGCAGATCTTAAATGCAAAAAGCAGACAACGATGAAGATGATCTTAAGGACGACAGTATATTATAGTATTCTTTACTGTATTGTATTTTAAAGTTAAAGCAATTGATTAAAAAACTAAACATCATTGTCTTTGCCGTGACTGTAGAAAGCTAGAAAATTAAATTCCAATACGTGTTAGGTTTTCAAAGTAAAGAAGAGAAATAAAAGTGTATTCATTATTGATGTTCTGTGGTTGTGTGTGTTAGATAGCCTATTATCGATGAAAAGGTATATCACATCTGTGCACATGTTGAAGAGAGAAAATATTGGTCATCAAGTAATCTATGTATACAATACTGTCTTTTCATTTTCCACTTGCTGATTAATTTTTGCAACACAGTAACTGTAACGACGTGGTGTCATTGATGACTCTTATGCTATTCAGAACTTACAGTTAGTTTTTAACATGATCAACCTTTTATCTCATTTATTATCGAAGACCGTGTTTGACATTACTGAACAATTTACACTGCTGCTACTTCTTTCTTCACTTACTAAACATTTTGTACCTTTTGTTGGCATACCATTGCTGTATGTGCTGCATAAACATAAAAAAAATCCTCTACAGTCCCTCTTTACAAATGCTGTATTGTAAATACTGCAGGTGGTCTGTTTTTCTGCTACCATTTGAAATGTTAACTCTACGGCAGCATAAAATTTAGAGATAAGAAATTTTTTATCAAAAACCTGGTTTGTGCGACTATCGGCTATAATTGCCGTAAGCCGTCGGTCCCTTCGACGTCGTTTAATGGTTTGGACTGTTTAAGAATTGATTTGTCAGGTCATCTTCATAATCGTATTGACTACTTTATTTGCTCTTATTTTTGTCTTCCTGTCATTCGTTTGTCGTTTGGAATCTACCTGTGTCGCCCACAACCAGTAACCACCAGGACTGCTCGCTGGTTGGTATAGCGCCAGCTGATGTAGCCAGTGCGAGTATTGCTGAAATTTCTGAGTTTGCTCGTAGAGGTCAGCATTAACAACCGTTAACAAACCGAACGTGATTAATAGTTCGGCCGCAGGTTGTTGACTGCCGTTTCCTCAGATATGTTGCACATCACGAGGTTGTGGTTAGATCAGGACATTAGCGTAGATCCAGGGCTACAAAGCGCGTCGGCTGCCGCAGTTCTGTCATTGGTCACTTAAAATGAGCTGTGGACACAGATCCTCGGAGTCCAGTCACACATGACGGCAGCCGCTTCCAACATTTCTCCGCGATACATGTAACAGAACTTCAGCACTTGTGAAGTGACCGCCGTGCCTTTAACCCAGCGGCAGTCGATGTGGCAGCACTTTAGCGGCAAGTGACACACATCGAGGAAGTAATTTTAATCGGACTATAGTAAGGTAGTGACTGCGCGAAACAAACACCACATTTCTTTCTGTAAAGAACGCGCTGCCCCCGAATAGCATTCCATCTGCATCTACATTTTCATGGATACTCTGCAAATCACATTTTGGTAGTGGGTTCATCGACCCACCAACCATCTTCACAATTCTCTATTATTCCAATCTCGTATAGCGCGCGGAAATAATGAACACCTGTATCTTTCTGTAAGAGCTCTGATTTCCCTTATTTTATCTTAGATATCGTTCTTCCCTATATATGCCGGTGTCAACAAAATATTTTCGCATTCGGAGGAGAAAGTTGGTGATTGGAATTTCGTGAGAAGATTCCGTCGCAACGAAAAACGCCTCTCTTTTAATGATGTCCAGCCCAAATCCTGTATCATTTCTGTGACACTCTCTTCCATTTTACGCGATAATAGAAAACGTGCTGCCTTTCCTTGAACTTTTTCGATGTACTCCGTCAGTCCTATCTGGTAAGGATCCCACACCGGGCAGCAGTATTCTAAAAGAGGACGGACAAGCGTTGTGTAGGCAGTCTCCTTAGTAGGTCTGTTACATTTTCTAAGTGTCCTTCCAATAAAACGCAGTCTTTGGTTAGCCTTCCCCACAACATTTTCTATGTGTTCCTTCCAATTTAAGTTGTTCGTTATTGTAATACCTAGGTATTTAGTTGAATTTATGGCTTTGAGATTAGACTGATTAATCGTGTAAGCGAAGTTTAACGAGTTCCTTTTAGCGCTCATGTGGATGACCTCACATTTTTCGTTATTTAGGGTCAGTTGCCACTTTCTGCACCATTCAGATATCTTTTCTGAATCGTTTTGCAGTTTGTTTTGGTCTTCTGATGACTTTATTAGTCGATAAACGACGGCGTCATCTGCAAACAACCGAAGACGGCTGCTCAGATTGTCTCTAAAATCGTTTATATAGATAAGGAACAGAAATGGGCCTGTAACACTACTTTGGGGAACACCAGAAATCACATCTGTTTTACTCGATGACTTTCCGTCAATTACTACGAACTGTGACCTCACTGACAGGAAATCACAAATCCAGTCACATAACTAAGACTATATTCCATAAGAACGCAATTTCACTACGAGCCGCTTGTGTGGTAGAGTGTCAAAAGCCTTCCGAAAATCCAGAAATACGGAATCGATCTGAAATCCCTTGTCAATAGCACTCAACACTTCATGTGAATAAAGAGATAGTTGCGTTTCACAGGAACGATGTTTTCTAAACCCATACTGACTGTGTGTCAATAAACCGTTTTCTTCGAGGTAATTGATAATGTTCGAACACAATAGATGTTCTAAAATCCTGCTGCATATCGACGTTGACGATATGGGCCTGTAATTTAGAGGGTTACTCCTTGTACCTCTCTTGAATATTGGTGTGACCTGTGCAACTTTCCAGTCTTTGGGTACGGATTTATCGTCGAGCGAACCGTTGTATATGACTTAAGTATGGAGCTAATGCATCTGCATACTCCGAAAGGAACCGAATTGGTATACAGTTTGGACCAGAAAACTTTCTGTAAGTAACTGATTTAAGTTGCTTCACTGCTCCGAGGATATTTACTTCTACTTTATCCATGTTGGCAGCTGTTCTCGATTCGAATTCTGGAATATTTACTTTGTATCCTTTTGTGAAGGCATTTCAGAAGGCTGTGTTTAGTAACTCTGCTTTGGCAGCACTGTCTTCGATCGTATCTCCATTGCTATCGAGCAGAGAAGCCATTGATTGTTTCTTGCCGCTAACATACTTCACATACCACCAGAATCTCTCTGGATTTTCTGCCAGGTTTGGAGACAAAGTTTCGTTGTGGAAACTGTTTTAGGCATCTCGCATTGAAGTCCGCGCTTAATTCCGAGCTTCTGTAAAACATCGCCAATCTTGGGGATTTTGCGTCTGTTTAAATTTGGCATGCTTGTTTCTTTGTTTCTGTAACAGTGTTCCAACCCGTTTAGAGTACCAAGCAGGATCAGCTCCACCGTTTGTTAATTTATTTGGTGTAAATCTCTCAATTGCTGCCGATACTATTTCTTTGAATTCAAGTCACATCTCGTCTATACTTATATTACTAATTTGGAATGAGTGGAGATTGTCTCTCAGGAAGGCGACAAGTGAATTTTTATCTGCTTTTTTGAACAGGTATATTTTTCGCTTATATTTCGAGGATTTGGGGATTACAGTATTCAATCTCGCTACGACAACCCTATTTTCACTAATACCTGAATCGGTTTTGATGCTCGTTATTAACTCACGATTATTTGTTACTAAGAGGTAAAGTGTGTTTTCGCAACCGTTCCATGATGGGCGTAATAATATTTCGCCCCCTTGCTGATTGTGTAAGTGAGCAATATTTTCCCTCTTGGGAGGCTAACAGATTTTAGCAGCCATTATCCGACTCCCTCCAGACCGCTGTAGGGGAGGATGCAAGGCCGCCCGTTGTCTCTGAGCAGCAGCGATCGACCAATGACACCAGGAGTCCTCGTTGCCCACCCGCGCAGCTCCCATACACAGGCGTGTCCGCAAGTAGTTTCACTAAGGACGTTTCACAACCGAATGCTTCAAAGGTGCGCGTTTAATTTTATTAATTATTGTTCCTTTCATGATGCCTTGCAAACTGTTTCTGATGTCAGTGACTGCTACAGCCAGGTTGCTGTGTGTGGTCCACAAGTAGCAGTGTTGTTGAGTATTTGTCGCTTACAAATGCACCATTAGAGCTGTTAGTCACGGATTTTACTGTCCGGTATGATGTAGAGGGACCTGTCCTGAGTACCTGGATAGGGGCTTTTCATGCCACGACCCCTTGTTTCAGAGAAAATTGGAGAGTGAAGTTTCACGCATACCTGCTATACCTGTAATGTCAGCGGCTAAGGTTCACAGATATCATGCTTACGGTGCAGATTCAAATCCTACCCGTGTACATATTTTTCGGTTTCGTAGAACAGAATATCATCAAATAAAATGTCACGGCAAACCATCCGAAAATAGTAATTTTCGCTATGATCAACCATTGCAACAAACTTTCTTCATATATGTATTCCGTTTATGGTTCGCAGTTAAAATGTCAGATACTTGGATAACGTGCGCTTGATTCGTGCGGAGATCAGACCGATCACACACCTTAAGGCCAAATCTTTGTATACAGGGCGTTTCCGTAAGAGCGTGTAAAAATTTAACAGGACTCAGAGGGTCCTCCAGTGAACAGTTTGAGGTAGGGAACCCTGGGTCGGAAAAGGCAGCTTACGGACATAGTGCGAATAAAATCTCATTACTATCTACCTTTTTATTTACATTAGTTACAGTTAACTGCACCCGGGTTCCCGGGTTCGATTCCCGGCGGGGTCAGGGATTTTCTCTGCCTCGTGATGACTGGGTGTTGTGTACTGTCCTTAGGTTAGTTAGGTTTAAGTAGTTCTAAGTTCTAGGGGACTGATGACCTCAGATGTTAAGTCCCATAGTGCTTGGAGCCATTTTTCCGATCTCAGGTTCCCTGCCTCAAGTTGTTCAGTGGAGCATTCTCTGTCTTGTTACGGAAACACCCTGCGTGAAGTAAAAGCAAGCACCTACACCGAAAAAATTATCTAATCATAATTTACTCCACTGTGTCAACCCTGGCAGTCAGGTTAAAATTTTGTTGAAAAAATTCAAAATGCTCGCAACTTTCCGAAGACTAACAAAGAAATAGGTCCCTAGCTTCGAGGGAAGACTCCATAAAACTACGTTCTTCTACTCTGTATCAGTTTAGGGAACCTGCTTACACAGGAATGATCAAATACGCGTGATCCGCGTCGAAGTCGATCGAAGGAAGAACCATCGTTTTGAATTCATACGAACTGTATTTTCCGGTATCGCTTTTGAAAAGTCTGTTAGCCAACAAGGTCATGGCACTCTACGAATATATGTTTTGGTTCCTTCTACGACAAGGACCACCTGGAATTCTGTTCTAGCACAGCAAGCAATGCAAGCGGTAGCGAATAAGGCGATTCTGTACTCTGTTATCAAACAAAGAGGACACTCATTTGAAAAGAAAATGTTTGCTGTAGCCATTGATTTGTTAATGAAATTACTACGGTGAAAATGAATTTTTCGAGCATTTTAGTATAACACACTCAGTTTAATGTTATTTCGTACGATGAAACTGAAAAAAGTACATGGGCGGGATCTGAACCTGTACCGCCAGCGTAGGAGTCGTAAACCTTAGCCGCTGTCTTACGCTGTCAACTTGGCTGATACGCATCTAACTTAAGGCATGTAGCAGTTACGGATAAAACATCCAACATCAATCTTCTCGGGAACAAGGAGCAAGCCAGATACGCGGGACAGGTCCCTCTAGAACGTAACTAAAACTCTGCAAAATCCGTGACTAACAATCGTAACGTTCAGCCTTAAAATAATGCTACGTAAGAAATAGTGAATCAAATGAAACGAGCGTACTTACACATTAATTGCTTAAAGCATTGTATGTTAAACAAAAAATCTTCAATGTATTACGTTCTTATTTAGATGAATGAGATGTGATAATTCGTCTTTTGTGACCTGATGATAAAGTTGTGGATGTAAATTTGTATCATGATCAACAAATGTAGCAATTGTCTGCGTGTTTTCCAATATGGCTTTTATGAACTAACTTACAGCCGTGGATCACAGGTCCGATCGGTCACGAAATGGAAACCACAGTGCAGACAAAAAATGTTTTATTTGCATCAGTTGTCAACATCTTCCAGCTTCTTCTCAGCGTATTCGCCCAACGACCTAGACATTTGTGGTAGCGTTGTACCAACTTTGCAATACTGTGCTTTCCGCCGATTTCCGACGCTGGTCTGCAGCTCGTTGTGTGAGCCAAAATGCTGTCTTCATAGCCGGCGGTTCACGTGAGCAGAGGTGATACGCAGAGGGAGCCAGGTCCGGGCTGTGTAGTGGCCGATCAAACACTTCCCATCGAAAACGCTGCAGGAGTTAATTGGTTGATTTGGGGGAGGGTACTAAACAGCGAGGTCATCGGTCCCATCGGATTAGGGAAGGATGCAGAAGGAAATCGGCCGTGCCCTTTCAAAGGAACCATCCCGGAATTTGCCTGAAGCGATTTAGGGAAATCACGGCAAAGCTAAATCAGGATGGCCGGACGCGGGTTTGAACCGTCGTCCTCCCGAATGCGAGTCCAGTGTGCTGACCACTGCACCACCTCGCTCGGTGTTGCAGGAGCATCTTCATTAACTCTGCAGACGTGAAAAGGGAAACGAATAACAGCTACGTTATGTGGGGCTGCACGAGATCAGGCAAAATCTTTCAGCAGCCACCCATAGCTGGAGGGAGACACTATTTTCTGCTAGTCTTTAAGTGCTCACCGTTCACTCAGAACTGAAAAGAGCGACGTGACGCGATCAACGGGCGTACTAGAGACGTTGCCCAACATGTCTGTGCAAAGCTTCATATGATTTTCACTGCTGTTTCCATTTTGCGACCAATTGGACCTTAATAAGCGAATAGTTTCACTAAGGCGGTCGTGTTAGAGATCATGCGAACTATAACGCATGCAGACTGGGATGCGCTCGAGGCAGAGGTGACTGGGAAGATGACCTGAGGTAGAAGAAGACGCCAGTTAACTATCATCAACAAAGCTACAAAAAAAATTACGAAAAATCGCAGGTCTGTAGAATGCTGGACTTCCAGTGACGGATTTACCTAGAGACAACACGAGCCGTGTACCTCCTTCCTGGTGGAATGACAGGAACTGATCGCCTGTCGGACTCCATCCGTTTAACAGACGCTGCTCGTGCATGGTTGTGTACATCTTTGGCTGGGTTTAGTGACATCTCTGAACAGCCATAGGGACTGTGTCTGTGATGATCAACAGTCAATGTCTATCTTCAGGAGTTCTGGGAACAGGGGTGCTGCAAAAATTTTTTGGGTGTGTATGTTATGGCAGGCATAATTATGGTGTTAACTGGGCATAGTGCAAAAAGCATCAAAAAGAATTAATAAGAAAGAAGAGCACGGTGGGCTCAAAGTTGTTCATTGCAAAGTGACGCTAAGGAGAGCCTGTCGGCGGTTATTAGCTTAGGGAGCAGCAGCAGCAGCCACTCATTGAAGTAAGACCAGACCAACTTTAATATTTAGAAATGTGCCAAGACTAGTCAGAGTAATAGTTTCATTTTGTGAATAATTACCAACTTAGTGTTAACGATGTGTTGCAAGTGCTTAAACTTGAACAGTTACAGAGTAGCTTCCTATCCTGTCATTATTAATTAAAACCGAGTCTCACTTTTGATGGTAAGAAGACTAAAATTGCTGAGCTAATTTAATTTTGATAATTTCTTTAACAAAGCGAAAGTTCTTCAAAATTTAAAAAAAAAATAATTGAGACATACTCAAAGACAATGGACTTGGTTGCTCAGCGAAATCTTCACTTAAAAAAGCTGTAATAACATTCAGTGATAATGGAAAAGTAATTTCAGTGAGTTTGTAAAGATTATTGTAGATGAGTATGTTTAATTTCTTCGTGTGATCAACAATTTCTGATCCCATTTCCAAAATACGTAATAGTGTTGTGCAACAGTTAATCAGTAATTATTTAATGCAAGTTATGCGCTAATAAAACATATTTTGCCCAACAGAAAATATTTATTTAAGAACAGTAACAATAGTGGAAATTTTAACAGTAGGCTCTATAATAAGCTGCGCGGAGGTATTTATTACGCAAACAGAGTGCCAAACAATTAACAGTCAAGTGCAAATGCTTAGCGCAATTTCCTTTACTGATTTCACTATTAGATTTACTTCATGTTGCTAACTGTGATTTTTAATCTGAGGTCGATTCTATGTCATTCTGCCCGTTCCCGGCTGTCTGTTTTCCGTTAATAATTATGTAAATACTTTTCCAAATAGATTATCAACTATACAACATTGTCCGCCCACACAATAAGCTGGCGACCGTTTTCTATAACTGCTTTGCTGTTTTTATGATTTGTCAAAATTCTTTCGATCGTTATTGCGTCGAAGTAGTCGCGCAATAATGTTTCGGTTATAGCTCATTCTACATTTTTTTTTGTTTACTTTATTCATAGGAACATATGGTTTTCCCCAACCAAGAGGAACATTAGCAACATCTGTCATCAGTTAAGTGCAATGCTGGTGTTCCTGTTTCGTGTTTTTACCACGCCTGGTAGGGTATGTAAGGTTTGTGAACAACGGCAATTACTGATCACTGTGAAGGACGCAGGGGTACTGCACACTCGTTTAAGACTGCGTTATCAGCACCTGACGTAGTTTGTGTTCTAATCGTGTAATACTCAGATTTGTGGGGCATTCGGATGTAAGAGTGGCAGATGTTTGACTGCACGCAGGCGTGAGGGCAGGCATACTCATTCTATTAATAAAGGAAATGAATTTCCTGTGTAAATCTGCGAACATCGTGAATAATTATAATCTTTTGGACCTTGATATTGTATAACAGATGCCTGTCGCACTTTGTCTTCCTTTAACCTCAGTTGCAGATATATGATGGCACGTGCCGAAACGGCGTAATAAAGAAATTAATTAAAGGAGCTAGATGGTTTTATTCCCAAAATAAGCACACTCGTTGTCAAGATTCCCATCCACTACGTCTGACTACCACAATGGCGGACCGCCGTGTTGTGCAGCAAGCACGTCGTAACACCTTCGCACCTGCGCCGGCCATTCGAGAACAGGTAATGGACTCCGTTAACATTGCACGTTATTCTGCACCAATTGGTCGAGAGCTAGCAGCTGCTGGACTAGGGAATTACCGTCCCATGCATAGACTGCCGTTAACCCCACTATACAAATTGCTGCGTTTGGCATGGTGCCTTGACGGAGAACCGTGAACTGTGTTCAGCGACGATTTACGAGGTGCATTCAAGTTCTAAGGCCTCCGATTTTTTTTCCCCGGACTGGAAAGAGATAGAAACATGCGCATTGTTTTAAAATGAGGCCGCGTTCATTGTCAATACGTCCCAGAGATGGAAGCACCATACGGCAGATGGAATTTTACCGCCAGCGGCGAGAATGAGAACTGTTTTAAATACTTAAAATGGCGACGTTTTCCTTACTTGAACAGCGTGCAATCATTCGTTTTCTGAATTTACGTGGTGTGAAACCAACTGAAATTCATCGACAGTTGAAGGAGACATGTGGTGATGGACTTATGGATGCGTCGAAAGTGCGTTTGTGGGTGCGACAGTTTAATGAAGGCAGAACATCATGTGACAACAAACCGAAACAACCTCGGGCTCGCACAAGCCAGTCTGACGACATGATCGAGAAAGTGGAGAGAATTGTTTTGGGGGATCGCCGAATGACTGTTGAACAGATCGCCTCCAGAGTTGGCATTTCTGTGGGTTCTGTGCACACAATCCTGCATGACGACCTGAAAATGCGAAAAGTGTCATCCAGGTGGGTGCCACGAATGCTGACGGACGACCACATGGCTCTCGGGGGGCATGTTGCCAAGCAATGTTGACGCGCAACGACAGCATGAATGGGACTTTCTTTTCGTCGGTTGTGACAATGGATGAGACGTGGATGCCATTTTTCAATCCAGAAACAAAGCGCCAGTCAGCTCAATGGAAGCACATAGATTCACCGCCACCAACAAAATTTCGGGTAACCGCCAGTGCTGAAAAAATGATGGTGTCCATGTTCTGGGACAGCGAGGGCGTAATCCTTACCCATTGCGTTCCAAATGGCACTACGGTAACAGGTGCATCCTACGAAAATGTTTTCAAGAACAAATTCCTTCCTGCACTGCAACAAAAACGTCCGCGAAGGGCTGCGCGTGTGCTGTTTCACCAAGACAACGCACCCGCACATCGAGCTAACGTTACGCAACAGTTTCTTCGTGATAACAAGTTTGAAGTGATTCCTCATGCTCCCTACTCACCTGACCTGGCTCCTAGTGACTTTTGGCTTTTTCCAACAATGAAAGACACTCTCCGTGGCCGCACATTCACCAGCCGTGCTGCTATTGCCTCAGCGATTTTCCAGTGGTCAAAACAGACTCCTAAAGAAGCCTTCGCCGCTGCCATGGAATCATGGTGTCAGCGTTGTGAAAAATGTGTACGTCTGCAGTGCTATTACGTCGAGAAGTAACGCCAGTTTCATCGATTTCGGTTGAGTAGTTAATTAGAAAAAAAATTGTAGGCCTTAGAACTTGAATGCACCTCGTACAGTGAAGTGTCACCCGTATCCTCTCGCTGTTTTTCTTTTAGCGCGGATGTTTAAACGTTATCTGCGCAAGTGGTCTGTATGGACCAAAGACTCAGTACAACTGCGAGAGAGAGAGAGAGATATTATCTCTGACTTGGGATATAAAAACTCTGTGGATGTAATGTGGAACATTACATGTAGGCCTACTATGAACTTACTTACTTCTGATTTAGCAATTGCGGGGAGGAATCGGATGGTATGATCGCAGCTGAACAGTGATTAGCCGCATTTTTGGGAGCTGCCGTTTTGAATACGGAGTGTAATTTGATTAATTATGACAACATTTCTTCTCATACAAGAGGATGCTGTATCCTGAAATGTAGCTATGAAGATCATTTATGGAACAATATGATTTCATGAATGGAAAAGGTACGTTTAATTCTTTGGTCACTTTAACTTCTCCCTTTATGAAATTTTCACTCTACAGCGGAATGTGCGCTGATATGAAACTTCGTGGCAGATTAAAACTGTGTGCCGGACCCAGGCTCGAACTCGGGACATGTGGGAGGGGGCGTGGGTCGTGCTTTGGTAGCTCGGTTGGTAGAGCACTTTCCCGCGAAAAGAAAAGGCCCAAGTTCGAATCTCGGTTTTCTCTGCCTCGTGATGGCTGGGTGTTGTGTGCTGTCCTTAGGTTAGTTAGGTTTAAGTAGTTCTAAGTTCTAGGGGACTGATGACCATAGATGCTAAGTCCCATAGTGCTCAGAGCCATTTGAACCATCGAGTCTCGGTCCGGCACAGAGTTTTAATCTGCCTGGAAGTTTCAACTTCTCCCTTGTCTGTGGCTCGGAACATTACATGGTGTGCCTTAACTTCGGATGCTGGGAAATCAGTAAAGCCTCCACCATGGAATTTTATGCTCTATTTTGAAAGATTAATTTCTGGACTTTCGTCGAAATTCGAAATTAATCCACAAGTTGGACACTGATTCCCATGCTGCAGATTGAGTACACGTCGTAGCACCCAAGACGGCTTCCCCACGGACTACGATTGTGCCTCTGACGGTTTTAAGAATTTTCATCAGAGTCGACGATCGCCGGAATTCTGCAGAGCCACTGAAATTTTTTTTCCAGGTGCTGACCTCGAGATCGAGAGACAGGCAGAGTGCGATTACGAACTGTAACTGCCCTTTACATATCATTAATCAGTTTGCTTTATAGATTTGAGAATTTCGACAGGAAGTAAATTAATACCTGGGAGTGTGGGAGGATATTTGTGTTAAAAAGTTTGAGGAAGCAACTTCTCTCGCCTAAAAGTCCCCATTCAAGTAACCAGATAGTATTCAATCGTAATAATTCAATTTCACTTTCATGGCGAGAGAACTTAAAACAATTCTGCGCTACCTCCGGATGACCATCGTCGGTGAGTATGTAGACGTTTTGGAAGGGCACAACGGTGTTATTGCTGGTGTGATCTCATGTCGCAACTGGTAGCGACTGAGGAAACTGTTATGGCACAAAGGTACGTCACGGACAACGTACGTCCTCGATTGTTATTTCCCTGTGACGATGGCGGGGTGTAATTTTCAAAGAGACAGTGCTCGCCCATACATGGCACTTATGGATGATGTTGAGGTGCTGCAGACCTACGCCCCCGTAGAACACATGTGGGACCAGTTCGAACATCGACTCCTTGATAGCGCCGGTATCCAGCTGTGAGCAGCTTAGGTCGTTATTACACTATCATATTTCTGTGACAAAGAAAAGGATGAAATATTTGTCAAATTTCTTTGACAAAGATATTTGGCGTGGCGTTATGTTTCATCAAGATGGCGGTCAACAACAAATTGTTGTTACGCGCTGCGGTTGCTTGTACCACAGTTGTAATCGTCAGTGCATTTGGAAGAGAAGCGGCGGAGAGAAAGGGGAATGTACTTGGCTGCAGCCGTGGGTTTTACATCGAGATAACAAGGGCAATCAGAAAAATTTGTCACGAGAGCTGCAAGTGGAGGACGTCAAGTCTTACATAAAATACTTAGGAACGGATGAAAGTGCGTTTCAGTGTTTGCTCAGTAAAATGGTTCCTCATATTACAAACCCGAGTACTCACTTGAGAAATGCAATATATCCGGAAGACAGGCTCACGGTAATACTGCGATTTCTTACTACGGGAGAGAGCTACTCTTGCTTACAATACAACGGTAGAAGACCACGGTGCACATTAACCACAACAATTCCATCAACCTGTGAAACGATTTATAATGCACGGAAAGTGAAATATCTGAAGCCGCAAAATGGCTCTGAGCAGTATGGGACTTAACTTCTGAGGTCATCAGTACCCTATAACTTAGAACTACTTAAACCTAACTAACCTAAGGACATCACACACACCCATGCCCGAGGCAGGATTCGAATCTGCGACCGTAGCGGTCACGCGGTTCCAGACTGTAGCGCCTAGAACCGCTCGGCCACCCCGTCCGGCTATCTGAAGGTAAATAAATGTTTAGCACACTATATTGGCATTAAGAACTATTTGTATTTTTTGAATAATTTAATTAATAGAATTAGTGTCCCAGCAACTACAAAATCAATAAAAAGTGCGAAACAGGTGAGGCTCTTTTTCAGCCATGTTTACAAACACACTACAGATGTCAAATAGCTGCAGCAATCCAAGCGGTTACATTTCACATTGCAGTGAACAGAAGAAGAACGACTTCCATGATCAAATCTACGGTGAGGTCGTAGGTCTGATCAAATTTCTTTGACGAAAGGCAAGATTTGACAAAGTTCTCTATTACACTATCAAATTTCGTTGACAAATATTTGACATATCAACTTTGACAAATAAATATGATAGTGTAATAGTGGCCTTACGTCCGGAGAGGATACAACGTGCTAGTGCATGCATCCAGTACAGTGGTGGTGCACTGACAAGTGGACTCATACTGCCAAGTTGTTGGCAAATTTATCTCGATATTGTAATCACTGACATAGAATCACATACCCTCTCAACAGGTCATATCATTTCACCACCCATTGAGGGCTAGTACTAGGATGACAAACTCTCTCGTTTTGCCCGGGAGCTCATCTAATATATCAATATTTTCATACTTCTCCCTGTTCCGTTACTGACCGCCTTTTTCTCGCATACATTTTGACAGCGATCTGTGTTGTTAATATTAATCCCGCGAAGTAGGCTACTAGCGATAGTTCTATTGCCTGACCGGCAGATCTCGGGAAGCTTTCGTGTAATATTCGATACTGATGAAAGATATCTGTTGTGTTTTTCTAGTGCAAGGAACTGGAAGGATCAGCTTCGCGAAATCTCTTTGCTGATTTCTTAAATCCCAAGAATGACTATGCAAGTATAGGCTACGTTCACTTGCCTCGAACAGGTAGCAGATGCTAAATTTCTCATTAACGGGTCAAATTTATTTAAATATTAAAGAATAAAACTGGTAAGAAGAGGCCACCTTACTGATCATTTGATGATTGAATAAAATACCAATCCCTATAATGGATATACAATAATCACGATAATTTCACTGATACATTATTAAGGGCAGGTCCAAACTGACTGATTTTTAAGGATCCTGACTAGGAAGTGGAATGGCGCTGTGAGATGTAGTAGCAATGATTTAGCAGTAATGAGACATTTATTTCCTCATTAAAAGTAACAAACACACAGACACGTTACGTTTAAGCATAGTGACTTGGAATGCTGGTGCGTGAATTTCGACACTTGTTACATTATACAACGCAACAACTGGGCCGACAGCCGCGGTGGTCTCGCGGTTCTAGGCGCGCAGTCCGGAACCGCGCGACTGCTACGGTCGCAGGTTCGAATCCTGCCTCGGGCATGGATGTGTGTGATGTCCTTAGGTTAGTTAGGTTTAAGTAGTTCTAGGTTCTAGGGGACTGATGACCACAGCTGTTAAGTTCCATAGTGCTCAGAGCCATTTGCCATTTTGAACTGGGCCGACAAGTGTAGGGCAAGTCTGCTAAGTCACTGGTTACGATTTATCACGATCACACTACCAGGTTCACACTGATCACTCACACAACGAAGGACAGAATGTAGAAGAAAGCTTCCCTGCTCCTCGCGTAAGCTCACAGGGTCAGGGTGCGACTGGCTTTAACGGTCAATTTCAGAGAACAAAGCCCACTTCTGAAATTCCGTGCAACTCAGTAATTTTGTAAATAAATTTACCAAACATAAGCACATTTACTCCGCGATGAAACTGAGGGTTCAATTCGAACACGAGAGATGTTTACGTCGAATTGGAGCCTCGTGGTTTACAACGAAATGCAGCAGAGTGCGGGATAGTAAGTCAGTGCGAATGAAACACAAACTGGACGGTAAATTAACTAAAATTTAACCCAAGCATTCCACAAAGCACACGGCACATTCTTGCGTTATACACGAAACTGACTGAAACACTGTATCGCGTGGCGGCATCACTCGTCGACGTCAAGTTTCAGTTGCAGAAAAGATCTCATCGAATTAACTGCGTCTAATGAAATTTATACCGTTACTGACTAAAATAGTTATCAATTCCACACCGCACGGCGACTACCGGTAACTCAAACAGAGCTAATCTATACGCAATTCAACTTAGCAACTAGAGATACTGTTCAGACCATCTTTACTCACCGACTGCTAGGGAAGAGTAAAATTAACCGGCCCCATCGCCGGGGTCTACACAGCCATCACCGAGCGAGGTGGCGCAGTGGTTAGACACTGGACTCGCATTCGGGAGGACGACGGTTCAATCCCGCGTCCGGCCATCCTGATTTAGGTTTTCCGTGATTTCCCTAAATCACTCCAGGCAAATGCCGGGATGGTTCCTCTGAAAGGGCACGGCCGACTTCCTTCCCCATCCTTCCCTAATCCGATGAGACCGATGACCACGCTGTCTGGTCTCCTTCCCCAAAACAACCAACCAACCTACACAGCCATCCGGGAGGGCTCAGAGAGCGTAAGAGATTTCTACGTGCACCAACCTCGCTATGGATGCCGACTAGTGGCCATCAGTGCGTCTCTGTCCAAACGCAGCCGTATTCACAGCTCTACACAGAGGCTAGCTAAAGTCGTTAACATTCAAAGACACCTCCTGGCAAGTAAGTAAATCCGAAGTGTCAGCTACAGACAAACCACACATTCACACTAACAGACGACAGTGGGGACAAGAAAGATACGACATGAGTACATGATAATGAGTTAACAGATTACACAGAACATAGTAATGAATTTGAAATTGGAAAAGACATTCTTCTTTGGCGTCGAAATGCCGCTGTAAAATGACGCACTCTCGTACATCTCTCTCTCTCTCTCTCTGTCTGTCTCTCTCTCTCTCTCTCTCTCTCCAGGAATAGCCATACCGAACATTTGAGTCATTAAGAATTGTAGCAAAACCGAAGGTTGCTTTCCAAGATCAATGGAAGGGCTCATATGGAAATTTTCACTATTGTCTCCATATAGTCTTTCCGATTCGTGATTCGACGGAAGAGCGTCTGGCTCAAGAGAACGCGAGAAGCGGAGAAAGAATGAGAAAACCTACACGTCTAAAGGAGCCTTGTGGGGGGAATGTTTAGTTGTTTCTCGGTCAGCGCCGGCAGCTATGTGTAGCCTCCCCCTCACTTATCGACCTTAATGACAGTGAAAAATTAAACCGCGTGTACCTAATGGAAATTTGGGAAAGCCATCGTCACCGAAGTTAATTTGTCGGTAAAGAGGGAGGAACGGGTTACATCTAAATGAAAGGAAAAATGCAAATGAAACTGGTGGAAATTAATTTTGAAAAGGGGTAAAGTTAATAAAGAAAGTAAATGTGCGGCCGTTACGTTAACAATTAACTAGCGGTAATTAGATATTTGAGATTTGGGGGAAATTACGGTCGCCAGTCCTAAGGACAATTACTATAGTAACTGAAAAAGAAAGGGTATTACACATATAATTAGCACTAGAAGTGTGGCAACTGAAGGTTGACACGTGTAGTGTGAAAACTGAAAGTTTGTCAGAAGTAATAAATTTCACTACACTCTGACTTAATTTAGCAAAAGAATTAATAAAACCGGAAAATCGAAAGTTAATTTAGTGACTGAAGTTAATAGTGAGCTTTCTTTCTGAATCACATCGATATTCAGTAAAATACGGTTAGTCTTGGACTACCTCAACAATCATTTCAAAAGCTACTTGAATCTACGCAATTTAGAAATAAGAGATTTAGCTTTGAACTTGAATTAAATGATTCTGATTAACAATAGCAAAATTTAGTACGTACCAAGCTGAGCTGTAGTCACAGGTAAGCTAAAATATGGTAACAAAACTCGCACTCATAATTTGTGCTTGTGTAATCTAAATATTGTAGCCAGCTATGAATATTTTAACTGAACTTTGAAATTAAAGCAGTCAAATAGAATAATATTGCTTTAATGCTGGCGTTTGAGTTTCAACGACACTCGGGTTCATTCCGGAAAAGGAAAAGGACCCTGCTTGGTAATGCAATTGGGACAATGAGCAACAAAGGTTCATGCTATGTTGCTGTAATTTTGTGATTTGAACAGTTTTAAAAGCTGAGGTCTGCCATACAGTTCTAAAACTTTACGTGCTTCCAGTCTTCCTTGTTGGTTGATTGAAGGTTTGAAGCCGTCGATCGAGGAGGTGGCGACAGTCACTCATTGTCGGCCGTCGCTGTTGCAGAAGCTCGATGTTGGCGCGCCACCTTCTCGACACGGTCACCAGGCGAAACGGGCTTTTGATGTGCGCCAGCTAATGCTTCTCGTCTGCGACACCGTGTCAGAAACTATCATAGCAAGTCGAGCGCAATTACATGCTGCCAAACCCTGAAAGCGCGGCAACTCGCGGGAGCGTCACACAACACACCTGCTCCACTCGCTACTCCAGGCAGACTCTCTCTCTTCCCGCGCTCCACGCGACAGAGTTAACACTACCAAAGATCCTAAACACTTTTGTTCTCCACACGACCTATCGATGTATTCGTTCGATAGCATAGTTTTCCCTAGGCCAGACCCAGCGTATAAATACAAATAATATTCGCAAAACAAACCAACATAAATGCATATATATATATATATATATATATATATATATATATATATATATATATATACAAACAGTAAAACAATTACAATATATAAAGACACAGAAATGTCATATCTTCAGGTAACAAAATAAGGAAAAAAAAATTATATCGCAGCAGATGGAAATAGGAGGATATGCATTTCCGGCGTTACACATGGATGCACTCGCCTCGTACGTATCTCCTGCCGTGGTGCAAATAATACATGGGAGCAACGAGGATTTGTGAAAGATGATTGTATAAACATTCATGTTTACATACATACGTAAATTTTCAAAGTATATTCTTAAGAATTTATTTTATTTACTAGCGATTCATCAAGAACATCAACACATTTAATCACACCATGTAAGCATGGAAGTAGGTGCCAGGGAGTGACTGATGAAATCATAATCAAATTCCTTTTAACAAATGGGAATTTTATTCACTTTAATAGTGCCTAAAAGCATTTTTTTAAAAGAAACAGATTTAAAAGTATAATCAGAAAGCATCGTCTAAATATCAAAATTTCAATTTATTCAGAGACAGAAAGAAACAAGTTTTGACTGTATGAGCTTTCGGGCAGAGAACCTTGCCGCTCCCTTTTGACACGGCCGTAGTTACGACCGCTCACAACAGCCTCTGAAAAACTCTACTGGTGCAAATCTGCAACACACCAGATAACTTTAAACTAAGAGTTTTAAAAATTTACACAAACAGACAGTCTATGCACCCCTCGTAGTAGAGATTGAAATGGTACCAAACACTAACAATTAAAATATTAACCTTGCCACCGAAGGTGCAACTTGATTTTAACTTCTAAGAAAATTCTTACGGTGAAAGGGTGGCAACTTTATATACTAAAATGATCATTTAAATAAAAGCCCATGAAATGCAATCTTATATAAAATTCTACAAGGTTGGCCAAACAATAGTTAAGATGCTCTGCAGTACACAGATACCGCCGCTCAAGATCATAGGCAATAATATCAAAGTTTCCAAAGATCAAAACATATTTCAGGTATTAGGCCGTTACACTCCAAGCAATAAATTTGTTAACACACCAAATCCGACAAACATGACAGAGGCAGCTACTAACGTACGGTAGATTGATAGGGAGATTACCGAACAACCCGAACCGCAGGTTGCTCTAACCCGCCCCTACTCCACAAGGGAAAAACGGACCACCCATTTTATAAACAACCACCTTCCCGCGGGTGGGCAAACGGAGAAGAATGGTGGGACGACCCCAAAGCAAAACGGCTGGTGACCTCACCAAGAAAACAAGTAGAATTTAACAAGAGTAAATCAAACAACATATCACCAATCACTTAACTTATAATAAACTGCGATTTCTCGAGAAGACATGGCGCAGCACCCCCAAATCGCTCTCCCGAACCGTCCGCTGCCAGCCGCTTCAACGGACGCAGGAAGGCGCGCCAATCTCCCGTCTCACGCCGTTGCAGCTCGCACCGGCCAGACTGATGTCGTGGGTTGACTCTTGTTGCTCTCGTGTCGACCGCGAAGTCACTACCCCTCGCTATACGCCGCGGCCCACTGGACTCACATGCCGACCTCACATGCGCCGACGCTCAAGACGAACAAGTCATCTTTTGCCTCAGTGCGCGACCGACCAAACGATCGATCCAACCGCCAGTGACCATTGCCTGAGCAAACTCGAGCAGGCTGGCGGCATAACGCGCAGACTCAGATGCAGGAACTAAGCCCCGACCGGGCGACCACTCGCTGAGTTCTCTTACTGGCGCAGTGGAAGGATTTTTTACCACTGCTCAATTCAATCGTTGCATTACTAATTTCTCAGTTGACTCGCACAACCCAAGAACATTTCGCAACGCTTCGAAAGAGTTTTTTCTCTTGTAAACAAAAAGAGGACTCAAACTTCCTGGCAGATTAAAACTGTGTGCCCGACCGAGACTCGAACTCGGGACCTTTGCCTTTCGCGGGCAAGTGTTCTACCATCTGAGCTACCGAAGCACGACTCACGCCCGGTCCTCACAGCTTTATTTCTGCCAGTATCTCGTCTCCTACCTTCCGCGAAAGGCAAAGGTCCCGAGTTCGAGTCTCGGTCGGGCACACAGTTTTAATCTGCCAGGAAGTTTCATATCAACGCACACTCCGCTGCAGAGTGAAAATCTCATTCTGGAAACATCCCCCAGGCTGTGGCTAAGCCATGTCTCCGCAATATCCTTTCTTTCAGGAGTGCTAGTTCTGCAAGGTTCGCAGGAGAGCTTCTGTAAAGTTTGGAAGGTAGGAGACGAGATACTGGCAGAAGTAAAGCTGTGAGGACAGGACGTGAGTCGTGCTTCGGTAGCTCAGATGGTAGAGCACTTGCCCGCGAAAGGCAAAGGTCCCGAGTTCGAGTCTCGGTCGGGCACACAGTTTTAATCTGCCAGGAAGTTTCATATCAGCGCATACTCCGCTGCAGAGTGAAAATCTCATTCTGGAAAAAGAGGACTGTTCGGAGAATCAATAGCAGATGGATTCAGCCAGAGCTTTCCGCTGAAATCAATTTCGATAATTGCAAACATTTTTTTTTTATTCTGCGCAGGTGCTGCAGATTTCTTCGACTTCGGTAAATAAGTACTTGAATGGTACACACACGCTAAGGTGACACATGTCATGGGGCAGCGATATGCGCGTACACAGATGGCGGTAGTTCATGCACACAAGGTATAAAAGGGCAGTGGGTTGGCGGTGCTATCGTTTGTACTCAGTGAATAATGTGAAAAGGTTTCCGACGTGATTATGGCCGCACGAAGCGAATTAACAGACTTTGAACGCGGAATGATTTGGCCACCCATCGAACATTCAAGGGGCATTATCAAGAGATCCGTTCGTTCACAAAGTCCTACACCGGCCACTTTTTCCCAATTATGGACGTCTACAGACACGGCTCAATATTTTTTCAGGGGACTTCCAACGACCTTTTGTGCCCATGCCACTTCGAGTTGCTGCACAACACCGGGCAGGAGGTGCTCCGACACGATATTAGGAGGTATTCGATGACTTTTGTCACCTCAGTGTATTATAGCGGGTGTTCAACGATACTGTGCTCAAACCAGCAGGGATGATGACACAGGCAAAAACAAATATTGGGAGGCAAAAACAAATATTGTTCGTAAAGCAACAACGGAATACTACCATACTAAGTGTGCAGGGGGTTACTGTGTGTGGCTGAGAATAAAATAATATTTTAAGTATTTTCCAACATGTGTTGTGCTGATCGCCACTACATTGCTATAAATGTTAAAAACGAGCACCGTTAATCGCAGCCCAGAGCCGGTATCGACGCAGCAGGGAATCTCGTGTTCGCTGAAGAATGCATGGTGTGTTCTGTATTTGCTGCAATAATTCTTGCAATCAATTCCGCCTCGTACTCAACAGGGTTGCAATACACGTCGGCTTTCGTGTTACTCCATAGCAATGGGGTGAGTTCCTAGGATATTTCAAGGCCGATGCGTAGGTCTTCCCAGGCCGATCAACTGATTGACAGAAGTTCTGGTTTCTACTGTTCGGTCTCGTTCTGCTAAGTGCGCTGGGACCCCATTATGCAGAAACTACATCGTCCTCCTCCTCCTCCTGGTATCTACGGGTACTTCCAGGAGCACCCTGTACGCCGGCCACCTCACTGAAGCAGGCAACATGTGAATCCTGAGTAAGTAGTCGCGCACAATACCGCCCCAAATGTTTACTGCAGAACGTCTCCAATGATCTAGGATCACCCCGGTTTCCAGAACTCCTGAAGATAGACGTTGACTGTGGATATTGTATCACAGACACAGTCCCTTTGACTGTTCTGAGATGTCACTAAACCCGCCCAGTGATGGAAACAACCATGAATGAGCAGCGCCTACTAGACGGAGGAGGTCAGACAGCCAATCACTTCGAGTCATTCCAGCAGGGAGGAGGTACACGCCTAATATTGTCTGTAGTTCAACCATGCCTATACGGTCAGTACCGCGGTTCGATCGCGCCCGCGTTGTTACTTTGTGCCAGGAGGGCACTCAAGAAGGGGAAGTGTCCAGCTCAACAAGGGGAAGTGTCCAGGCCCCTCGGAGTGAACCAAAGCGATGTTGTTCGGACATGGAGGAGATACAGAGAGACAGGAAATGTCGATAACATGCCTCGCTCAGACCCCGCCCAAGGGCTACTACTGCAGTGTATGACCGCGACCTACGGATTATGGCTCGGAGGAACCCTGACAGCAACGCCACCAAGTTGAATAATGCTCTTCGTGCAGCCACAGGACGTCTTGTTAAAACTCAAACTGTGCGCAGTAGGCTGCATGATGCTCAACTTCACTCCATATTTATAACCACGACACCGTGCAGCGCGGTACAGATGGGCCCAACAACATGCCGAATAGACCGCTCAGAATTTGCATCACGTTCTCTTCACCGATGAGTGTCGCATATGCCTTCAACCAGACAATCGTCGGAGACGTGTTTGGAGGCAACCCGGTCAGGCCGAACGTCTGTGACACATTGTCCAGCGAGCGCAGCAAAGTGGAGGTTCCCTGCTGTTTTGGGGTGGCATTATGTGAGGCCGCTGGTGGTTATGGAAGGCGCCGTAACAGCTAACGATACGTGAATGCCATCCTCCGACTGATAGTGCAACCAAATCTGCAGCATATTGGCTTAGCATTCGTCTTCATGGACGACAATTCGCGCCACCATCGTGCACATCTTGTGAATGACTTCCTTCAGGATAATGACATGTTCTCCAGACATGTTCTCCAGACATGAACCTTAACGAACATCCTGGGATAGATTGAAAAGGGCTGTTTATGGACGACGTGGTCCACTAACCACTCTGAGGTATCTACGCCGTATCTCCGTTGAGGACCAATAGTGCCTCGGTGAACTTGTGGATAGTATGCCACGACGAATACAGCCATGCATCAATGCAAGAGGACGTGCTACTGGGTGTGAGGGGTACCGGTGTGTACAGCAATCTGGACCACCACCTCTGGAGGTCTCGCTGTCTGGTGGTACAACACGCACTGTGTGGTTTTGATGAGCAATAAAAAGGGTGGAAAGGATGTTTCTGTTGATCTCTATTCCAATTTTCTGTACAGGTTCTGGAAATCTCGGAACCGAGTTCATGCAAAACCTTTTTTGGCGTGTGTATGTGTATTATATGAGAAGAACAAATTGTTTTGTTTGGATGAAATTAGATTCATTTTTCGCAACGGACCCAAAAATGAAGGGTTGTTCGTAGGTGTGGCATATATCAGAAAACATAAATAATTAACATATTTGCAACACTTGATTGTAATACTCATTTCTGAATTTATACCAGAAATGGGTGTTATTACTCGTTTTCACTCTCTAAAAACTTTCTCTCGGTTTGCGGAGCTATTCCAAAATATTAAACCGTATGACATAACACAGTAAAAGTAAACCAAATAAGCTACTTTTTTTTTTTTTTACTTTTATACATCCATTGTCCTCCAGTCCAAGAAAATTCGACGTAGCTGTGCATTTGAAATCTATTGCGACTATATCTCCCACAAAGCTCTCTTAAAAACAAGGTCAGATGTTTGTCATGACCCCCAAACCCGCAATCAAAAGTTGGTCTCCCTAGCTAGTATTCACCTGTTGAATTTCTTCCTCCATTAACTGTTTCCGACGATCTCTTTTTTGCCAACTTCTTAGGCGTTCTATGATTGTAGATTGGGAATCTTATGTGCTTTTACTTAGAGAGATACTATTTTATAATCTTTGAAGTAGCAATACCTCAGCGAATGCACTTACACTACGTGCTGAATAAGAATATTGACAAAGTTATGCTTTAAGGTCAAACTTTATATAAATCTAATAAACATGACAGGATGCCTTAAGCTGTTTGAAGTCGCTATAACGCAGTTGAAAGAAGTTCTTTATGACCGAGCTCTTTTGCAAAGCTATGGAGAACATCACATAACTGTTTCTTTCCTTTTCTTCACGTAAAAATACGTTCATCATAAACATTCCACTTCTCAGAAGCTAATTGAACAATATCAGGCAAGATCATGATGAGTATTTCAATCAAGCATGGGGTAATTTTGTGATGTTTAAATATAACAATTGCTGTATCTGCGGTAGCAGAGAGAAAACGCGAACGATATTTCTTAACCTGTTTTTATTGGAGAAACCAACAGAACACAACTGAAGCAAGAAACAAAGTATGGATCCCACTTCGGATCTTATAACAGAAGAATAACGAAATGGAATGCTTTCCACACGCGTCTCTCGCTCGAGGAAGTCCACCACAGAAAATGAGGAAACAGAAGTACTAGAGACTTGTCGGCACAGCATTACCTCAAAGCTGTCTAGGGAGACCAGACTCTCAGTCCGAAACTACCACTCCTAACTATCCGGGACTACCAGCAGACGAGGCGCGTAGATGTTGCGGCCGGGATGGCAGATCCCTTTAAGTCCGGGCGGCGTGTCGAAACTGCCTCCTAGGCGTCGGTGCGCCAGCTAATAAGGCGGGTTGGCGGATGGGTCTTTTGGGACTATTTTGGATCACGTTCAAAGACGATACTGTACTCCACCTGTATTGGGAATCCTCGTGTCTGGCGTACTGTTCTTGGGATCGCTTTGCTGTTATTCACATGCGCTTAAAACATTGATGAATTCCGTCTTGTGCTGGGACTTCGCGCCCTACGTTTGTTGCTGGCGTGGGAAAATAATCCGCTTGTTGATCACGACCTCTGGCGCTGCTGTCGATCAGCGGTGCTCGGGCAGTGGGCCCTGGCGGCTGTTGGTTGAGACTGTTTTCGTCTGCGGCAGCGGCCTCGATAGTGCCGTGAACACCTGCTTTGGTTTCACTCGCTGTGATGAAGGCATCTCGCATGTTTGTTCTGTCATGCGGAATGCCGATGTCGCAGGCGGATAGGATGGCTGTTGCAAGAGTTATTACTGAACTTCATAAGGTGTTACGATTTTGGCACCTGACAAAGATTTCATCACACCCATATACATGCGATTATATAGTGATTTGACACTGATAAGCCTGTAACCGTTTATCAGAGGTGAAGAACGTGAGTAACATCGTCAAGAACACGTATACGGGGTGGTCCATTGATCGTGGCCGGGCTAAATTTCTCACGAAATAAGCGTCAAACGAAAAAATTATAAAGAACGAAACTTGTGTAGCTTGAAGGGGAAAACCAGATGGCGCTATGGTTGGCCCGCTAGATGGCGCTGTCATAGGTCAAACGGATATGAACTGCGTTTTTAAAAATAGGAACCCCCATTTTTATTACATATTCGTGTAGAACGTAAAGAAGTATGAATGTTTTAGTTCGACCACTTTTTTCGCTTTGTGATAGATGGCGCTGTAATAGTCACAAACATATGGCTCACAATTTTAGACGAACATTTGGTAACAGGTAGGTTTTTTGAATTAAAATACAGAAAGTAGTTAGGTTTGAACATTTTATTTCGGTTATTCGAGTGTGATACATGTACCTTTGAGAACTTATCATTTCTGAGAACGCACGCTGTTACAGCGTGATTACCTGTAAACACCATATTAATGCAATAAATGCTCAAAATTATGTCCATCAACCCCATGCAATACGTGTAACGACATTCCTCTCAACAGCGACTAGTTCGCCTTCCGTAATGTTCGCACATGCATTGACAATGCGCTGACGCATGTCGTCAGGCGTTGTCGGTGAATCACGATAGCAAATATCCTTCAACTTTCCCCACAGAAAGAAATCCGGGGACGTCAGATCCGGTGAACGTGTGGGCCATGGTGTGGTGCTTCGACGACCAATCCACCTGTCATGAAATATGCTATTCAATACCGCTTCAACCGCACGCGAACTATGTGCCGGACATCCATCATCATGTTGGAAGTACATCGGCATTCAGTGACGCAGTGAAACATCTTGTGTTAACATCGGTAGAACATTACGTAGGAAATCAGCAAACATTGCACCATTTAGACTGCCATCGATAAAATGGGGGCCAGTTATCGTTCGTCCCATAATGCCGCAGCATACATTAACCCGCAAAGGTCGCTGATGCTCCACATGTCGCAGCCATCGTGGATTTTCTGTTGCCCAGTAGTGAATATTATGCTGGTTTACGTTACCTCTGTTGGTGAATAGAACGCGTGCAAAAAATCTGTCATCGTCCCGTAATTTCTCTTGTGCCCAGTGGCAGAACCGTACACGATGTTCAAAGTCGCCGCCATGCAATTCCTGGTGCATAGAAATATGGTACGGGTGCAATCGATGTTGATGTAGCATTCTCAACACCGACGTTTTTGAGATTCCCGATCCTCGCGCAATTTGTCTGCTACTGATGTACGGATTAGTCGCGAAAGCAGGTAAAACACCTACTTGGGCATCGTCATTTGTTGCAGATCGTGGTTGACGTTTCGCATGTGACTGAACACTTCCTGTTGCCTTAAATAACGTAACTATCCGGAGAACGGTCCGGACACTTGGAAGATGTCGTCCAGGATAACGAGCGGCACACATAGCACACGCCCGTTGGGCATTTTGATCACAATAGCCATACATCAACACGATATCGACCTTTTCCGCAATTGGTAAACGTTCTATTTTAACACGGTTAATGTATCACGAAGCAAATACCGCCCGCACTGGCGAAATGTTACGTGATACCACGTACTTATACGTTTGTGACTACTACAGAGCTATCACAAAGCGATAAAAGTGGTCCAACTAAAACATTCATATTTCTTTACGTACTAAACTAATATTTAATGAAAAGTGGCGGTTCCTATTTAAAAAACGCGGTTGATATCCGTCTGACCTATGGCAGCGCCATCTAGCGGGCCAACCATAGCGCCATCTGGTTTCCCCCTTCAAGCTAGACAAGTTTCATTCTTTGTAGTTTTTTCGTTTGACGCTTATTTCGTGAGATATTTGGCTCGGTCACTATCAATGGACCACCATGTATAGTAATACTTGTAGTTCACTTACATGCTGGGTGATGAGCTCTCATGTAGTATGGCAGCGTAAGCATAGTGGAGCCGTGTGCCAGAGGTGGCACGCCGCGGCCGGGAGCAGACAAGGGGCCCAGCGGGGTGTCTCTAGGGCGGCAGCAGCTGGTTGTCGGACGGACGCTCGCCCCGGGCGGTCACCGAAACGCAGAACAGTGTATAATGCGGTCGCCGATCAGGCTTAGGGTCGAGGCGCCGAGTTTTACGATGTGTTGTGTGTATGGCGAGAGCTGTTCCACAACGACTGGTACAGGTTGACCGGCGCGGCGTCTTGTGGGCGTGTACGCAAACTCTTTCGAACAATATCGTGGACAATTAAAAGCGGCCAGGCGACAGGCTAGCGCCTCGACCCTTTGCTGTTTTGGCGCGGACACCGGACTTGTTCCCGCGAAATAGCTGAGTCGAACTTTCGGATTGGCACATTAGCTTGAAGTGTTGGTAGGAGGGATGTGTCTAGAATGAAATTTTCACTCTACAGCGGAGTGTGCGCTGGTATGAAACTTCCTGGCAGATTAAAACTGTGTACCGGACCGAGACTCGAACTCGGGACCTTTGCTTTTCGCGGGCAAGTGTTCTGCCAACTGAGCTACCCAAGGACGACTCACGCCCCGTCGTCACAGCTTGAATTCCGCCGGGACCTCGTCTCCTACCTTCCTGCAAGGTTCACAGGAGAGCTTTTGTGAAATTTGGAAGCTCCCGAGTTCGAGTCTCGGTCCGGCACACAGTTTTAATCTGCCAGGAAGTTTCAGGAGGGTATCTGGAAAATTCGACAAAACCTTGGAATCTGATTGGCCAGAGCCGTTTAGTATGAGGAGAGGGAGTATGCACAATGGTTTCTAAGCTATGATTCTCTCGCCCATATCTACGGGGGAGGTGGAGGGAGGCGAGCTGGTGCGCCGGCAGTTTTTAGCCGTTTGAAGTCTGGAAGGAGCAGGAGACCCTATCTCATCTCTCGAAAAAACAGGAACGTTTTATTATCTTTGCTCCAAAGCGCACAGAAGAATCCTGTTTTAGCGTCAGTGCGGCGCAGAACTTCTGCCTTAGAGATCAGTTAGGGCACTGTATTTTGGTGTATATTTTAAGACGATACTGTACTCTACCTGTGTCTGGCATAAAGTTCTTTCGAGCGCTTTGCTGTTATTCACTTGCGCTTAAGACATTGCTGAATTCCGCCTTGTGCTGGGAGTTCAAGTCCTGCGGTCGTTGCTGGCAGTGAAGTGACAAGATTCAGTTGCATGAGAAAAAGTACCAATACAACTGTATCTTGACAATGTATTTTAGCACACGACTTGTTCCGACAGTACATTACCGACATACTCAGGCCGCGCCACTGTCGAAAGAGTATTTTATTTCCTTGATTCATTCGGCACTGGAGACAACACGGTGTGCTGGTAACATGGATACTACAATAAATGCCCAAGGAAATCAAATACTCTTTCAACAGTGGTGGGCTGAGGATGGCGGTAATGTGCCACCGAAACTAGTCGTTTGATAAAAAAAGACATTCTCAAGATGAAGCTGTGGCGGTACTATTTCTCATATATATCACCTGCTAAAGTCCCTCGTCTATGAAATAAAATGGACGTCCATAGATTCTGCTGTGCTTTAACAGTCATAGGTTTCTGTCTAAGGTCTTAGGTTTCAGCGCTCACCATATTTGCGGGTCTGCGACTTTGTCGCCAGCGGCGTTTACATCGAGTTTCGTCATTACATTCAACCAGCACGCGTTTGCTACGGTGATATAGCCAGCGGAACAGAGATTAAATTGTTGCGATCGCGTATAAAGATAACTCCACTGAGGTTACACGCCAATCAATAGATTCCAGTAGCTGCTGCTTCTATTGTACGACAGACGTAGTTACATGGTGTAGTATTTCTCAGATCGCGTTACCCACTTAGGGCAGATGCAGGCGGAAGTTTCCCAATAGTAGTTAAGTCCATTTATTTCGCAATTCTCTGAAATCACAAGAAATGTATTGTTTCTTATTGGTGTCGGTAAATTTGTAGTCTTATTTAAAATAAGTTGTATAGTGAACAGTAGCATTTGTCTTTTCAGTAGATCAATCGTTTATCCCTGATCCTTCTTTTACAATATGGTTGTTTCAATTTGTGCTCTAACATTGGCCACAGGGGTGCTTGTAAGTGACAGGACCAGATTTCAAGAACGCTTTAACTTCAAGTTTCCGTTGCGCACATTAACACTGATAGGTCTCCCTACCTCTGCGACTGAGAGGTAGAAAAGTCCTCACGAAAATTACACCTGTCCCAAACACACACAGCAAATGTGCGGGGTCGCGTTAGAACTTGACCTGCCACTGTTACAGTTTCAAATAAACCGGGGGAAGGATATTGCCTGTAACTGTTGCATTGTGAAACCACTAACGTCATCTCTTGTGAACTGCTCAATATTGCGCAACGTCGATTTATACAGGTATGACTTTCACATTCCTTTTGTTTCTGACTGTCTTTACGTGGAGCTAGTTTTATCACAAACCTGTATTTTTACTCGGCCGTCCATCCGAGGCAATAATTTTGGGAACTGAGCTAGATTAATAGTCGTGGCAACCTATTGTCCTATCGTTTCTAGCTGGAGTATGACCCAATACAGATTTATTTATTTATTTATTTAGTTCAGGTCTAAATCCTTCTAAGATCTGCACAGATTTCAAGCGTTATTTTACTTTGACAATAGGGTATTTAGATGCCAGGTTAATTAATTTTACAGCAACCAAACACATCGGTTTTTTTTTTTACTCATGAAATTACCTATAAGCTCAACTATACCTACAATTTTGATCATCTGTTCTGTCTTGTTAATTGATGTAAGTAACCATAGAGTAAGACAGACATTCAACATCAGCATTCCTAAGAAAATCAGCATTTCAATGTGTGTGTCATTAACAACAGTAAAATCTATAGGCTCATAAAGGAAGGTTTTGTGAGGATTTCAGATATACGTCACACAAGTGTTGAAAGATAGATTAAATTAAAATTTTTTATTTAGTATTTCACAGACTGTACACTAAAATTCGGTGAGAAAATTAAAACAATCCATAAAATTAGCGCAGTTGTCGGCAATCAATAAAATCGGTTGCTGTCCAGTCATTTAATGGCGCTGTTTCCGCATTGTGCTACTAACACTTTGCGCAGAGCCACCAGTGAGTCTGCTGTAAATGCTTTCCGAATTGTCGGCCAGTCAGCAGCTGTTGTTATTTGGCGATTCGTTGCGGAACCGCAAGTCAGCTTTGATAAAGTGCCAAGTATTCGGGAGCGCTGCAACACAAGAAAGAGAGTATTACAATGGTTAAAATGGAAGCAAATCACTTCTTGCAAAAATCGTCCAACTTTGCTTCAGAGTAAAGCGTAATACATAAAATAAAATAACTGAAGAAAAATTCTTAATCCAATTTCTAGTTTCTTAAAGCTATTAAGTCGAATCATAGTGCATAGATACATTCGAAGTACACTCTACGAACCTAAACATTGGAGGCTCTTTCTGCGTGAACTACTTTTAATAACGATCACATGAATGAAAAATGGTTTATTTGAAACACAGAACTCAGATTATTGTGTAAAAGTCTGGAAGTATCTGAAGAGCTGCTGTTACATCACTCTATATTGTATGTTTACATGTCTAGTATTAGCGTATGGAGCTGTTATTCTTTGATATATCGGTGTAATAACGATGTATTTCGGTAAATAATGTCCGCGATCACTAGGCAACTTGCTTCCCTCTTGTCTTGCAAAGATGTAGGTGTCGTCCCAGTTGGTTTCTTCTCCATTGGCTGCAGAGTCTTGCAGGCATGCATTAAACGGTGCGTGACGAAGTGGTAAATGGGAAAGAATTCAGAGCTATTAAAACTGAAATTACAAAATATTGGGATGACACTGGAGGTTATTTCTGTTTACAGAAACCAGAAAAGCAAGAAAGAGATTCTGAGAGACAGTCTACCGTTAACGTTCATAACAAGATTCACGGTCATTGACCATTAGGTTCTGAGCTCCGCCAAAGTCACAACAACACTTCACAGATCTTAGAATCAACGTAAGATCGCAGAAATGTTTTCCGAGGCAAATTGAACAATTAATTCCGCTGGGCTGCATTTCAAACACTCGTTCTTGCGTTGCCACCCCGAAAACCAGTCCTAGACTGCCTCGTGAGCTGTCTTAGTTTGGCGCCTGCCCTCCCAGGGCGCACTTGGGACTGGCAGTAACTTAAATTTGTAATTGTTACTTCCTGATGAACTGAATGATATTGAAATACTTATCAACAAGTTCTCAGTGCAAGTAACGTCATCAGAAGGGCTGGAGCTGTATATTATTCGCTTCTTGGCACCCAGCGTGGTGGGTTAGTTCCCATTGTATCTCTGCTCCCGTGCTATACGGCTCTTGCTAGTCCGGCAGTTCTCACGGTATGCGACCATCTAGCGCGTCGTTCGATGAGCCTGCTTTGTGGTTCTACCTAGTCGCTAGCCTCCAGTAACAAAACATTCCTATGTTGTGCATTAAAACATAACAAAAATGTAAGGATACAACTTCATGTTTGCGACATGAAACAAAATGTGAAAAATGCAGTTGGCCAGCGATGCACCTATGTCAGAGATTCACGCAATCCATGGAACTAAACAGATATCACTTTCCACACAAAGTTACATTTATATATGTCGAACATGAATGTTTTTCGTACCGAAGTGAAAACTAGAGGTGCAGTTAGTCATGGAAGACGTATCATTGTTCTAAACCTCATACCTTCTGAAACTGATGGTAGCCCGTTCCACCTTTCGTTTTTTCTTCTGATTAGTCTTTCATTCCCTCCCGGAAGAGAGATGGAGGACCATTGTAGGACTCAGTTGTCTTGAGAATATATTGCTGTAACTATATTTGTTAAATAAAGTGAATATTTGTGAGACAAATGATTAGAACTAATCAAGTTTTTTACACTCTTGTGGTCCTTACGTGGTCACAGTGGAGGCATGTAAAGCCCCTGGCATGCGCGTCGACTATGTGGGTGCTCCGGGGCTCGGCCAGCCTCATAAATTAGTTTGGTGAAAACAAAATAAAACATTTCTCGCTTACCAGTATTGAAAAATAATAAGCGTAATTCTTTGTTTCAGACGTGTGCTAAGGCAACCACGCAACACTCCCCCTCTTTCCTACCTGTCTCTGGCCAAGTGAAAGTCTCCACAATAACAGTATGTGGTATCGATAGTTTCGATGCCACAGCGTAGGTGCACGCTCGCAGGTTGACACTACGAGAGCGGACGAACTACGCTGACCACGGCGCCCTCTAGCCGACGCTGTGGAGCTCAACGATCGCCGTTCTGCTTTCTGACCAGTAGATCAAGAGCAGACGACCTAGCAATTTAGCTTCTACTTGTAAGGGGGGAGGGGGGGGGGGGCAAGCCATTAAAGACTTTACCTTTGTAACTAATAGTAACTGTTTTGGTACATTAACGACTTCGCACCTACGTTCTCATCTGTACCAGAAGTTAAATAATGTGTTTGTATATGTTTATACACCAGCATAGGTGCTTGAACTTGACTTGCAGTACCGAAGTGCTTTACCTCACCTGCTCCGACACGCTTCCTTCATTCGGCCTATTTTACAGTTCTTAGAAGCACACTCACGCCCCGCCTTCCAGGTGGCATACAAAACAGTGGAAGTATACTGTGTGAATATAATCACGTTTTCTCGGCTTGCTTTGACGGTTTCTTGCAAATCACACACTACCATATGCCCACTCTGTTCTTGAATTATTGCTTTAAAATAACTCCTTGCCGATATTGAGCACTACCAAACACAAGGAAGCCGATTGTGACCTAGTATCTCAGTACTGTAGTTGATTTTTCGTCTTCTTTTGTTTCAATCATATAAAAGCGGTATAGCTTAAGATTTCAGCCAGGTTATTTTCTTGCAATCTGGATTGTTATCGTTTTGCTTGTTCTCCGAGATACAGTAGCTTGGAAGGACGCGGGAACTTAGGCTGTAGGCCAGGAAGTCCTCATTTTCACAAAAAAAGGGATGTTTCCGTGGTAATAGTACAAAGAAGGGGATCTACTGACCGGATATTCCGCAGGTAAACATTTTCGCAATTTTCCAACATGGCACGATAACTGGATACGAGTGGAAAGCTTAAACACAATATTGAGTACTGCTTCCGTCATGTACTTCCGAATTCGAACAGCACATTTGCTAGGCGCTGTGAGTGAATTCGTCATTCGATTGTCGTCGTCTCCACAGATGGGGTGCGTCACTGACTCTGAACATACTGAGAACCATGTTTAGTCAGAAAATGTTACCCGAGAATATGCCTTCTGCCAGTTCCTGTGGTGCAATAGCAAGAAACAAAAGGTAATTTGTTTAAAAAGATAGAGAACGACCTCAATACATTACGTCGTTTTTCGTCGTTATGGCCCCAGAGACATTTCGGAACGTCGACGCCCATGGCCCGCGATACTGACAAGTCTGTACATCCCCGCTTTGAAGGATGGCAACGCTCCCCGTCCCCTGCCATAATGCCTGCACTGTCCTAAAGCCCGCTATAAACAGACAAATATCAGTGCGTACGTTCTGCCTACACTGTTCAGTCTACTTATGTCTCCTTATCGGGCCTGTTGTACTGCTAACGGCGTGAAACATGGAAATACACTGCATCGCCTTTCACGTACGATTCGGACGTCGCTTTCCCTGTTTTAGTGTGGCTTGTTTGCATTTACTTTTGTCTAGTCGACATGCCGATCTTCAATAATGAAGTAAATTCGACATTATGTTGATTGCAACCACAGTTGGACCAGTGTACGCTGAGTAGCACCCAGATCGACAGTTACCTTCACCTTGTACCATTTCAATGATCTGCTCTGGTGTTGTGGAAAGAAGCAGCTGGACTTCCAGTTAGCGTCAACGTACAAACACACAAACGAAATTACTGTTCTGGTTGCTGCAGGACACAATCATGAGGCGATTGTACGACATATAGCACACAGTTTGGGAGAGGGGGGCGGCGGGGACAGGGGGGCGGCGGGGACAGGGGGTCATAAGCCTATGACATCTATGACGTTGGTCCTACAAGGAATGTTAAGAGAGATAGGAAGATATATTTACTCAGCAGGGGTGACAGTGTACAAATTTCAGAACACCTCAGCAGTAAGCATCAAATATTCGATGATGAGTACGAAGATGAGAAAAAATGGAAAAAATTCAAAGGTATCGTTCAGTATACTGTAGACAAGTATGTTCATGAGTAAGGTTTTAAGGGATGGGAAAGATCCACCATGGTTTAATAGCCATATTAGAAAGGCGTTGCCTAAATAAAGAGCACTTCAAATGGTTCAAATGGCTCTGAGCACTATGGGACTTAACATCTATGGTCATCAGTCCCCTAGAACTTAGAACTACTTAAACCTAACTAACCTAAGGACATCACACAACACCCAGTCATCACGAGGCAGAGAAAATCCCTGACCCCGCCGGGAATCGAACCCGGGAACCCGGGCGCGGGAAGCCAGAACGCTACCTCACGACCACGAGCTGCGGACAAAGGAGCACTTCACCTCAGATTCAAGATAAGTAAAAACCTAGCTGACGAACAATAGCTGAACGAAGCGAAAATGAGTGGAAGGAGAGCAATGAGAGAAGTGTTCAATTATTTTGGAAGTAAGACGTTGTCAACCGACCTGAGTAAAAGCCCTAAGAAATTTTGGTCGTATATAGAATCAGTAAGTGGGTAAAAATCATCTATTCATTCTCTCAGCTACCACGCTGGGACCGAAACGGAAGGTAATAGAGGGAATGCCGAAATACTGAATTCCGTCTTCCGAAGTTGTTTCACCGCGAAAGATCGTAACACTGTCCCTCCTTTCAATGGTCGTGCGAACGTCGAGATAACCGATCGTGGAATTGAGAAACAACTACAATCGCTCAGCAGTGGAAACGCGTCAGGTTCAAATGAGATACCTACAAGATTCTATATAGATTATGCGAAAGAACTTGCTCCTCTTCTAGCAGTTAATTTATCGTAGATCGGTTGAGCAACGGAAGGTACCTAACGAGTTTAAAAAAGCGGAAGGTCATGCCCGTTATTAAGAAAGGCCGTAAGACAGATCCACACAGTTATCGACCTATGTGTTGACGTCAGTCTGTTGCAGAATCATGGAACATGTTTTATGCTCAAGAATTGTGACGTTTTAGGAAAATTAACATCATCTCTACAGAAATCAACAAGGATTCCGCAAACAGAGATCCTGCGAAACAGATAGTTCTGTTCCTCCATGAGATGCACAGCGCAGTGGAAAACGACGCTCAGGTTGATGACATGTAAGGCGTTTGACACCATCCTGCATTGCCGTTTAATGAAAAAAATACGAGCTTACGGAGTATCAGAGCAGACTTGCGATTGAATTCAAGACTTTCTGGCAGATAGAACTCAACACGTCGCTCTTAACGGAACAAAATCGACAGATGTAATATCCGGAGTGCCACAGGGAAGTGGGATACAACCGTTGCTGTTTACAATATAAATAAATGATGTAGTGGAAACTTCGGATGCTCTGTAAGGCTATTCGCCGATGATGCAGTAGTCTACACCAAAGTAACAACGCCAGAAGATAGAATAAGTAGAACGACCTGCACAGAACTGATGATTGGTGCAGACTCTGGCAGTTGACGCTGAACTTTAATAATTGTAATATATTGCGCATACGTAGGAGAAGAAATCCACTACTGTACAGGTTAACTATTGATGACAAACAGGTGGAGATAGCGTCTGGCGCAAAATATCTAGGCGTAACTATCCAGAGCGACCTTAAGTGGAATGACCATGTAAAACAGATAGTGGGAAAAGCAAACATCAGACTCAGATTCATCGGAGGAATCGTCAGGAAATGTAACTCATTGACGAAAGAAGTGATTATAAGGCGCTTGTTCGCCCGATACTTGAGTATAGATCATCTATCTGGGATCCGCATCAGGTAGGACGGATAGAGAAGATGCAACGAAGAGCGGTACGTTTCGTCACGGGATCGTTTAGCTGGCGAGAGTGTGTTACGGAGATGCTACACAAACAAACTCCATTGGCAGACGTTACAAGAGAGGTGTTGTGCATACCGGTGGGATTTACTATTGAAATTTCGAGACAGCACTTTTCAGTAGAGGTTGGACAACATACTACGTCCCCCCACATACATCTCGCGTAGTGACAACGAGAATATTCGAGGTGTTAGAGCCAATACAAAGACTTACCGACGATCATTTTTCCTACGTACTATTCACGAGTGGGAGAGGGTTGGCATGATCAGATAGAAGTACCGAAAGTACCCTCCGCCACACATCATTAGTTGGCTTGCGGAATATGATAGAGAGAGAGAGAGAGAGAGAGAGAGAGAGAGAGAGAGAGAGAGAGAGAGAGAGAGAGGGGGGGGGGGGATGGAAATCGAATCCACTGTCTTCATATGCGTATGCTGATATCTCTGTGACCTTCCTCCCCTTGGCAGTGTGAAGTTTTGTTTTTTTTGAAGTGAACGGATAGTGCTGGATGTGAACCAGTTGGGTGATTGATTATATACGGTGTCAATGTCATCCATATGGATGTGGTGATTGTCGTGTGTAGGAAGGGATGACGCAAAAGTAATCGAAAATGACAAATATTGCTTAACCTGTCGCCATCAATAAATGAGAGATGTTGTGTGCTATGTACTATGGTACGTATCTGAGATCACCATATGTCTTCTTTAGGGACATTTATCTTGCCTGTAAATGCTATGTAACAACTTCTTGCTACATTACTTTCAGTACAGCTAAGAAATATTTCTACAAATTGTAGTAGTCAATGGTAACCTTAGAAAAAAAAGAGAAAAAAAACAAAAGAGAGAACTTACTTTCTGTTTACGTCAACAGCTCTGCATCGCTAGTCACCACATGAGCTGTTGTACCTGAAGCCATATCTTCTCCTGGAAGCTCAGTCTCGACAACAGCTGTAGAGTGTTTCTCACTGGGGCTCCTCTTGAGAACCGTCGTCATCGTCGCTGGGCAGCATCACAACGATGAAGTCACAGGCATCACCCGGACATTCGCTCTCCAGGTGGGCCCAGCCTTTCTCGCAGGCGCGTTCCCACCACCTCAGGGTCTCTCCCACCTCATCACCGTCCTCGGAGTCCTCATCGTCACTTTTCAGCGTCACCACGATGCAGTCGCAGCCCCCACCCTGACACTCGTTCGCCATGTGCCCCCACGATCGCCTGCTACCGCAGTCCTCTGGTACATATTCCTCAGTACCTTCCCATTGCTCAGGTACGTATTCCTCTGTACATTCCCTTTGCTCAGATACGTATTCCTCTGTACATTCCCTTTGCTCAGATACAGTAGCTTGGAAGGACGCGGGAACTTAGGCTGTAGGCCAGGAAGTCCTCATTTTCACAAAAAAAGGGATGTTTCCGTGGTAATAGTACAAAGAAGGGGATCTACTGACCGGATATTCCGCAGGTAAACATTTTCGCAATTTTCCAACATGGCACGATAACTGGATACGAGTGGAAAGCTTAAACACAATATTGAGTACTGCTTCCGTCATGTACTTCCGAATTCGAACAGCACATTTGCTAGGCGCTGTGAGTGAATTCGTCATTCGATTGTCGTCGTCTCCACAGATGGGGTGCGTCACTGACTCTGAACATACTGAGAACCATGTTTAGTCAGAAAATGTTACCCGAGAATATGCCTTCTGCCAGTTCCTGTGGTGCAATAGCAAGAAACAAAAGGTAATTTGTTTAAAAAGATAGAGAACGACCTCAATACATTACGTCGTTTTTCGTCGTTATGGCCCCAGAGACATTTCGGAACGTCGACGCCCATGGCCCGCGATACTGACAAGTCTGTACATCCCCGCTTTGAAGGATGGCAACGCTCCCCGTCCCCTGCCATAATGCCTGCACTGTCCTAAAGCCCGCTATAAACAGACAAATATCAGTGCGTACGTTCTGCCTACACTGTTCAGTCTACTTATGTCTCCTTATCGGGCCTGTTGTACTGCTAACGGCGTGAAACATGGAAATACACTGCATCGCCTTTCACGTACGATTCGGACGTCGCTTTCCCTGTTTTAGTGTGGCTTGTTTGCATTTACTTTTGTCTAGTCGACATGCCGATCTTCAATAATGAAGTAAATTCGACATTATGTTGATTGCAACCACAGTTGGACCAGTGTACGCTGAGTAGCACCCAGATCGACAGTTACCTTCACCTTGTACCATTTCAATGATCTGCTCTGGTGTTGTGGAAAGAAGCAGCTGGACTTCCAGTTAGCGTCAACGTACAAACACACAAACGAAATTACTGTTCTGGTTGCTGCAGGACACAATCATGAGGCGATTGTACGACATATAGCACACAGTTTGGGAGAGGGGGGCGGCGGGGACAGGGGGGCGGCGGGGACAGGGGGTCATAAGCCTATGACATCTATGACGTTGGTCCTACAAGGAATGTTAAGAGAGATAGGAAGATATATTTACTCAGCAGGGGTGACAGTGTACAAATTTCAGAACACCTCAGCAGTAAGCATCAAATATTCGATGATGAGTACGAAGATGAGAAAAAATGGAAAAAATTCAAAGGTATCGTTCAGTATACTGTAGACAAGTATGTTCATGAGTAAGGTTTTAAGGGATGGGAAAGATCCACCATGGTTTAATAGCCATATTAGAAAGGCGTTGCCTAAATAAAGAGCACTTCAAATGGTTCAAATGGCTCTGAGCACTATGGGACTTAACATCTATGGTCATCAGTCCCCTAGAACTTAGAACTACTTAAACCTAACTAACCTAAGGACATCACACAACACCCAGTCATCACGAGGCAGAGAAAATCCCTGACCCCGCCGGGAATCGAACCCGGGAACCCGGGCGCGGGAAGCCAGAACGCTACCTCACGACCACGAGCTGCGGACAAAGGAGCACTTCACCTCAGATTCAAGATAAGTAAAAACCTAGCTGACGAACAATAGCTGAACGAAGCGAAAATGAGTGGAAGGAGAGCAATGAGAGAAGTGTTCAATTATTTTGGAAGTAAGACGTTGTCAACCGACCTGAGTAAAAGCCCTAAGAAATTTTGGTCGTATATAGAATCAGTAAGTGGGTAAAAATCATCTATTCATTCTCTCAGCTACCACGCTGGGACCGAAACGGAAGGTAATAGAGGGAATGCCGAAATACTGAATTCCGTCTTCCGAAGTTGTTTCACCGCGAAAGATCGTAACACTGTCCCTCCTTTCAATGGTCGTGCGAACGTCGAGATAACCGATCGTGGAATTGAGAAACAACTACAATCGCTCAGCAGTGGAAACGCGTCAGGTTCAAATGAGATACCTACAAGATTCTATATAGATTATGCGAAAGAACTTGCTCCTCTTCTAGCAGTTAATTTATCGTAGATCGGTTGAGCAACGGAAGGTACCTAACGAGTTTAAAAAAGCGGAAGGTCATGCCCGTTATTAAGAAAGGCCGTAAGACAGATCCACACAGTTATCGACCTATGTGTTGACGTCAGTCTGTTGCAGAATCATGGAACATGTTTTATGCTCAAGAATTGTGACGTTTTAGGAAAATTAACATCATCTCTACAGAAATCAACAAGGATTCCGCAAACAGAGATCCTGCGAAACAGATAGTTCTGTTCCTCCATGAGATGCACAGCGCAGTGGAAAACGACGCTCAGGTTGATGACATGTAAGGCGTTTGACACCATCCTGCATTGCCGTTTAATGAAAAAAATACGAGCTTACGGAGTATCAGAGCAGACTTGCGATTGAATTCAAGACTTTCTGGCAGATAGAACTCAACACGTCGCTCTTAACAGAACAAAATCGACAGATGTAATATCCGGAGTGCCACAGGGAAGTGGGATACAACCGTTGCTGTTTACAATATAAATAAATGATGTAGTGGAAACTTCGGATGCTCTGTAAGGCTATTCGCCGATGATGCAGTAGTCTACACCAAAGTAACAACGCCAGAAGATAGAATAAGTAGAACGACCTGCACAGAACTGATGATTGGTGCAGACTCTGGCAGTTGACGCTGAACTTTAATAATTGTAATATATTGCGCATACGTAGGAGAAGAAATCCACTACTGTACAGGTTAACTATTGATGACAAACAGGTGGAGATAGCGTCTGGCGCAAAATATCTAGGCGTAACTATCCAGAGCGACCTTAAGTGGAATGACCATGTAAAACAGATAGTGGGAAAAGCAAACATCAGACTCAGATTCATCGGAGGAATCGTCAGGAAATGTAACTCATTGACGAAAGAAGTGATTATAAGGCGCTTGTTCGCCCGATACTTGAGTATAGATCATCTATCTGGGATCCGCATCAGGTAGGACGGATAGAGAAGATGCAACGAAGAGCGGTACGTTTCGTCACGGGATCGTTTAGCTGGCGAGAGTGTGTTACGGAGATGCTACACAAACAAACTCCATTGGCAGACGTTACAAGAGAGGTGTTGTGCATACCGGTGGGATTTACTATTGAAATTTCGAGACAGCACTTTTCAGTAGAGGTTGGACAACATACTACGTCCCCCCACATACATCTCGCGTAGTGACAACGAGAATATTCGAGGTGTTAGAGCCAATACAAAGACTTACCGACGATCATTTTTCCTACGTACTATTCACGAGTGGGAGAGGGTTGGCATGATCAGATAGAAGTACCGAAAGTACCCTCCGCCACACATCATTAGTTGGCTTGCGGAATATGATAGAGAGAGAGAGAGAGAGAGAGAGAGAGAGAGAGAGAGAGAGAGAGAGAGAGGGGGGGGGGGATGGAAATCGAATCCACTGTCTTCATATGCGTATGCTGATATCTCTGTGACCTTCCTCCCCTTGGCAGTGTGAAGTTTTGTTTTTTTTGAAGTGAACGGATAGTGCTGGATGTGAACCAGTTGGGTGATTGATTATATACGGTGTCAATGTCATCCATATGGATGTGGTGATTGTCGTGTGTAGGAAGGGATGACGCAAAAGTAATCGAAAATGACAAATATTGCTTAACCTGTCGCCATCAATAAATGAGAGATGTTGTGTGCTATGTACTATGGTACGTATCTGAGATCACCATATGTCTTCTTTAGGGACATTTATCTTGCCTGTAAATGCTATGTAACAACTTCTTGCTACATTACTTTCAGTACAGCTAAGAAATATTTCTACAAATTGTAGTAGTCAATGGTAACCTTAGAAAAAAAAGAGAAAAAAAACAAAAGAGAGAACTTACTTTCTGTTTACGTCAACAGCTCTGCATCGCTAGTCACCACATGAGCTGTTGTACCTGAAGCCATATCTTCTCCTGGAAGCTCAGTCTCGACAACAGCTGTAGAGTGTTTCTCACTGGGGCTCCTCTTGAGAACCGTCGTCATCGTCGCTGGGCAGCATCACAACGATGAAGTCACAGGCATCACCCGGACATTCGCTCTCCAGGTGGGCCCAGCCTTTCTCGCAGGCGCGTTCCCACCACCTCAGGGTCTCTCCCACCTCATCACCGTCCTCGGAGTCCTCATCGTCACTTTTCAGCGTCACCACGATGCAGTCGCAGCCCCCACCCTGACACTCGTTCGCCATGTGCCCCCACGATCGCCTGCTACCGCAGTCCTCTGGTACATATTCCTCAGTACCTTCCCATTGCTCAGGTACGTATTCCTCTGTACATTCCCTTTGCTCAGATACGTATTCCTCTGTACATTCCCTTTGCTCAGATACATATTTCTCATTACATTCCCATGTCGAATCGCAGTTCCCCTTCCCCGACTTGGGATGGTCCTCCATTGCATACTCTTCAACCCCGTCTTCTGTCAAGTTGGGAGCTCTCTCCTGCCATATGTGGCCGCCGTCCTCTTCCCGATCCTCATAGCAGGCACTCTCCTGGAGCCGCCACAGGCTCTGGATTCTACATTCTGGGACGTACTCCTCCACGGTGTCAGAGGCCGGGTCGTACTCGCGCCAGTCCGGACTCTCCACTTGCGCCTCCGCCGCTTCCTCGTCTTCCTCCTCCTCCTCATTTTCCTCGGAGTCGTCGCTGCAGTCCTCCTCGTCGCTGGACAGCGGGCTGACCGGCCTGAACAGCGTCTTCTTCAGGAAGCTGTTGCACAGGGCCGCCACCAGCAACCGCCGGCGCTCCCTCTCCAGGACCCAGCTGCGGAGTCGCGCGCACTGGACGTTATGACGACAGCTGCGGTGTGTCTCGCTCTGGCCGTCATCTTGCTGCTCCAGCCGGACCATTGTGACTTGCAAACTGGAACAGTCACTACGTTACTGTCCGACGAAACAACACTGGGAAAACAGGTTAGTCAACAAACAGTGAAAGGCTAGGAAGATTATAGTACCCTGACAATACTCAGAATACAAAGCACTTTGTATGAGGAGTAATCACAGCTGTGATGCTGAGGGTGACTATAATTAAACTTTCGTTACTTGAGGGGACCTCCATCAAAAACGAGTGACTGTACTACATATGGAAAAGAAATAACGAATAATCTACCGAAAGAAACATTTTAATTTCCACATGAGTAACGTTCGTTAATTGCGTATCATACGTACGTTCCAGGATACAAACGTTCAATGTGACGACCATGTGCATCCACGACAACCTGGAACCGCACGAGAGATTTCTCCACAGCTGCGAAAATATCTGAGGTGGGATATTGGCTACCTTCCTCGCTCAACTCACCTTGATCCTACAACGTGTATTAGTGTGTTATTAATAAACTCTGTCGTTCAGGAACTCTACAGCCAAAAATCACACATGTTTAAATCTGGTGATTTTGGTGGACATGTAGTTTGACACGATTCGGTTTTCTGCAAATGTGTTACAGAGTAAACGAGTGACCTCATGAGCATAGTGAGGTGGAGTTCCATCGTGCATCGAAACAGTTAAGTCCTAAGCACCTCTCTCCCGTAGATAAGGATCACATGTTGGCGAAGCAGGTCACATTAACGTGTACTGCTCATGCTGCATGTCCTTGATCTTTGGGGTCCAAGTTCCTTGCGGAAAAATGGACCAGTCAGGAACTGTGCCGTGAAGCCATAACACACAGTGACCTGTTCATTACGCAGGGGAACTTAATGAACATTCGATGGCGGTAACGATTCCTAAACGCGACAACTGTCAATGTTCGTTGGCCCAGTGAATGTAAACTGTGCTCCATCACTACACAAAATTTTTCATGGCCACATGTCAATTTCAACCCTCTCAAGAAACGGAAGAGCAAAGTGAAGAGCAAGTCAACGTGAAGGTCTACGATACATAGAGTTGCTGAGTAATTTGAAGTTTGTGTGGCTACCATATTACAATTTTTTAAAGCAATAAACCACCAAATCACAGTATTTTTCTGTGTAGTTTCACTCCACGGAAATATACAAACGGCGGGGTATTGCTTCAAAAAATACTGTATGACTGTGGATCAGCACCATCGAAGGCAGTTTAGAATGGCACGCAGCACTTTTCGAATGCTGGACCACGGAAGGTTCAGCTGTCACGACACAACTCATGGACTTGTTCAATACACCACATTGCGTCCAGCATTGTCAAACATGGCAGCAGTAACTTCTGCAAAAATTTGCAGCGCAATTGCAGCAATTCCAAATCACCAGTTTATTCCAATTTCCGAATCATGTTCTTCAAACAAGTGCCGAAAGGAAACCTCTCCGTATTCCTTTCATGTGACGGCGCTCTCGAAGAGCAACCGCACTACTGCTGCTGCTGTTTTGATGAAACAGCTTTACGTGTAGAGCCCTGCTCACCTTGTCCAGCCCCATATTCACTGACTGCAGCTGTAATATACAGTGATGCTTGCGGTGGTGGTGGTTGTTGGGATGTTTAAGGGGGACTAAACAGCGAAGGTCATCAGTCCCCCATTCCAAAATCAGGCGAGCCGAAAATCGACGGAGCAGGTAAAAACCAAAGGGGGAGGAGACGTCCCCCCAGGCGCTAAAAGAACACAAACGCAGAAACAAACACTACAGACAAGAACAGGACAGAGGAACACCAGACAGAAAGAAACAGAAGAAAGGAAGATGGCTGGAGACTGGTTGACTGACCACAAGAACAAAAAAGGGAAAGAGTCAACCATCTCACGGCACACCAGGACGGCAACAGACACAAGGACAAAAGACACAGAAAGGGAAAGGTGCAGGACCTCCCTAAATCGAACCATAAAACGGACTACCACGGATAAAATTTAAAACGGCATCAGCCACGGAGGCATCGTCGGATAAAACCAAAGCCAAAGTGCCCGGGAGATTAAAAGATTGCCGGAGTGTGCGCAGTCGAGGACACTCCAGCAAAATGTGGCCGACCGTCAGCCGGGACCCACACCGACACAGGGGGGGGATCCTCCTGACGCAACAGATGGCCGTGCGTCAGGTACGTATGGCCGATGCGCAGCCTACACAGGAACACCGAGTCCCTGCGAGAAGCCCGCAGGGAGGAACGCCACACAGCGGTCGTCTCCTTGACAGCCCCCAGTGTATTCGGGGCTGTCATGCCACGCCACTCAGCAGCCCACATCCCAAGCACCTTACGGCGCAACACCAGCTGCTGGTCGCGAGCCATAAGGCCGATCTCCAAAGCTGGGGCGTCTATCGCCCCTTTGGCCAGCCTGTCAACACGTTCGTTCCCCGGGATGCCAACGTGACCTGGCGTCCAAACAAAAACCACCGAACGACCAGAGTGGGTAATGGTGGAAACAGACTCCCGAATAGAGGACACCAGAGGAGAAGAGGGATAGCAGCGGTCGATGGCCTGGACGCTGCTCAGGGAGTCACTGCAGATGACGATGGACGCACCTGAGCAGGAACGCATATGCTCAAGAGCGCGCAAGATGGCCACCAGCTCTGCAGTAAAAACACTACAGCCAGCTGGCAAGGAGCGCTGGTCAACATGGGCAGCGTGAGCAAAAGCGTAGGCAGTGCGACCATCAACCAGGGAACCATCAGTGTAGACAGGCTCACAGCCTGGAAATGAGGCGAGGAGCGCAAGAAAACGGCGACGGAGGGCCAAAGGGCGGAACCAAGTCCTTAGGTCCCTGTGCCAAATCCAGACAGACGGACGGCCGGGACAAACACCAGGGAGGCGTAGGTGTACGGGCCCGGAAGGGAGGCAGAAGAGGGAATGACCCCAGTTCTGACAGCAGGGACTGGACACGGACAGCTACGGAAAGCCCAGACCTAGGTCGCCGTTTGGGCAGATGGAGGACCATAGCAGGGAAAAGCAGGCGACGATTGGGATGGTCTGGCGAGCAATGAACGTGGACAGCATAGTCGGCGAGCAGACGATGGCGGCGAATCCGCAGCGGGGGAACCCCGGCCTCCACCAGTAGACTATCCACGGGGCTGGTGCGAAAAGCGCCAGTTGCAAGCCGAACCCCACAGTGGTGTATGGGGTCTAACAACTTCAACACTGAGGGGGACGCAGATCCATAGGCCAGGCTCCCATAATCAAGCCGGGACTGCACAAGGGCTCTGTACAATCGCAGCAGCGTGCAGCGATCTGCACCCCAAGACGTGTGGCTAAGGCAGCGGAGGGCGTTGAGGTGCCGCCAGCATTTTTGCTTCAGCTGAGTAACATGAGGAACCCATGTGAGCCGGGCATCAAACACGAGTCCCAAGAAGCGGCAAGTGTCCACCACTTCAAGCAGGTGGCTGTCGAGGTAAAGTTCAGGATGAGGGTGGACCGTCCGACGCCTGCAGAAGTGCATAACTCGAGTCTTGGGTGCAGAGAACTGAAAACCGTGAGTCAGAGCCCATGATGCTGCCTTGCGAATGGCGACTTGCTGCCTGCGGTCGGCGACTCCCGTAGTCGTGGAGCTAAACGAGATGCAGAAGTCGTCAGCATACAAAGAAGGAGACACCGACGACCCCACTGCTGCAGCCAGACCATTAATGACCACCAGAAATAAGGAGACGCTCAACACTGAGCCCTGCGGGACCCCATTTTCCTGTATATAAGATGAACTAGAGGTGGCACCGACTTGGACCCGGAAAGAGCGGCGCAATAAAAATCTTTGAAGAAAAGCCGGGAGCTGACCACGAAGACCCCACTCATGCAACATGGCGAGGATGTGATGCCTCCATGTTGTGTCATACGCCTTCCGCAGATCGAAAAATACAGCAACGAGATGCTGACGTCGGGCAAAGGCCGTACGGACAGCAGATTCCAGCCGCACCAAATTGTCCACTGCAGACCGGCCCCGACGGAAACCACCCTGGGATGGAGAGAGGAGACCGCGCGACTCAAGGACCCAACACAAACGCCGCCCCACCATACGTTCGAGCAATTTGCACAAAACGTTGGTGAGGGTAATGGGACGATAGCTGTCCACCGCCAGAGGGTCTGCACCGGGCTTCAAGATGGGGACAATAACACCCTCCCGCCATTGCGATGGGAACACGCCTTCGCTCCAAATGCGATTAAAGATCGCGAGAATGTGTCTCTGGCTGTCCCTGGAGAGATGCTTCAGCATCTGCGCGTGGATGCAGTCTGGGCCTGGTGCTGTATCAGGGCAATCGGCGAGGGCAGCGAGGAATTCCCTCTCGCTGAAAGGAGCATTGTATGTTTCAGAACGACGTGTGTGGAAGGAGAACGGCGTCCGCTCGGCTCGCTCCTTGAGAGAGCGAAAGGCGGGGGGATAAGATGCAGTCGCAGAGCTCTGAGCAAAGTGCGTGGCAAGCCGTTCAGCAATGGCGGCAGCGTCCGTGCAGACAGCGCCGTCCAAGGAGAGCCCAGGGACACCCATAGGGGTCTGGTATCCATAAATCCGCCGGATCCGGGACCACACGAGTGGGGGGGAGACATGGGAGCCCAAGGATGAGACATACCTCTCCCAGCACTCCTGCTTACGCCGTGCAATAAGACGACGGGCGAAGGCACGGAGCCTCTTAAAGGCGATGAGGGTCTCCAGAGACGGGTGCCGCTGATGACGCTGAAGAGCCCGCCTACGGTCGCGAATAGCCTCAGCAATCTCCAGCGACCACCAGGGGACAGCCTTCCTCCTAGGGAGGCCAGAAGAACGGGGGATGGAAGCCTCGGCCGCTGAAATGATGGACGTGGTTAAAACACGGACCACCTCGTCAATGTCACCCTGTGGGGGAGACTCAGTGGTTGCCGCAGAAGTAAAACCCGGCCAGTCAGCCCTGTGGAGAGCCCAGCGGGGCAGGCGCCCAGAAGAATGACACTGGGGCAGTGACAAATAGATGGGAAAATGGTCACTACCACACAGGTCAGGATGCACTCTCCAGTGGAGAGATGGGACAAGTCCAGGGCTGCAAATAGAGACATCGATGGCCGAGAACGAGCCATGGGCAACACTGAAATGCGTGGGAGCACCGATATTCAAGAGGCTAAGGTCGAGCTGAGCCAACACATGCTCCACGGCCCGACCGCGGTCATCGGAGACAGTCCCACCCCATAGAGGGTTGTGGGCATTTAAATCGCCTAGGAGCAGCAAAGGTGGCGGGAGTTGAGCCAGCAGTGCAGCCAAGACATGTCGAGGGAGCTCCCCATCCGGAGGAATGTAAACAGAGCAAACAGTAATAGCCGGCGAGAGCTCAACCCTGACAGCGACTGCCTCTAAAGGCGTCTGAAGGGGTACTGATGAGCTACAAACAGAGTGGTGAACAAAAAGACAAACCCCACCTGACGCTCGTTGACAGGCAGCGCGGTTCTTATAGTATCCCCGATAACCGCGAAGGGCGGGGGTCCGCAGTGCCGGAAACCAAGTTTCCTGCAGAGCAATGCAGAGAAAAGGGGAATCACTCAGAAGCATCCAGAGCTCAGGCAGGTGGCGGAAATAACCACCGCAGTTCCACTGGAGAATGGAAGGAGGAAGGGACTGGGAGGGCGTGAATGCGACTAAGAGGCAGACAGCGCCTCAGAGCCAACTGCCGCCACCGGGGGAGAGTCAGCTGAGTCCATAGGAGAGGCCCCCAAGGGTTCCGTGAGGGCGAGATTGGCGGCAGAGGCGAGGATCTCCACCTCATCCCCGGAGCCAGGACTATGTACAGCAGGCGGTGCTGAAACCGCCGGAACGTCCTTCTTCTGGGACACATGCCGTTCCTTCTTCTCACGTCGGCCCTTAGGGTGAGAGGGTTGGGAGAGCTTCTCTGAAGGAGCATCGGAGGCTGACGACGACGCAGAAGCCCTACGACCAGCAGGTGGCGGAACCTTCAGCCACTGGCTGACATCTGGCTGGGAAGGAGAAGAAACGGAGGAAGGGAGAAACCCGAGGGACCCCTTCCGCGAGAGAGGAACCGGCGGAGGCAACGCCGGCGGAGAAGGAGGGGGAGGGATCGAGCCTCCCAGTTGTGGAGCAGATGTCACTCCCGAAGTAAGCGTGGGGGGAGCGACAGAAGAGGGTTTGCCCCCAACTGCTAAGGGGGCAACACAGGAAGGCTTGCCCCCAGGCACGAGGGGGGCAGACAGAGATACATGGCCCCGAGGGCCCACTGAAGGTGGCACAGATGAAGCGACAACCGTCGCTCGCGTGGGCGACGATAACGTGGCTGCAGCATAAGATGTTCGAATGGAAGCAGGATACAACCTTTCATATTTCTGTTTAGCCTCTCGATAAGTAAGCCGGTCCAGGGTCTTAAATTCCATTATCTTCCACTCCTTGTGAAGAACGGGGCAATCCGGCGAGCATGGAGAGTGGTGCTCCCCACAGTTGACACATACAGGCAGAGGCGCACATGGAGAATCAGGATGAGAGGGGCGTCCGCAATCTCGACATGTAGCGCTGGATGGGCAGTGGGAGGACATATGCCCAAACTTCCAGCACTGGAAGCACCGCATCGGGGGAGGCACGTATGGCTTGACGTCGCAACGGTAAACCATCACCTTGACCTTCTCGGGCAAGACATCACCCTCGAAGGCCAAGATAAAGGCACCGGTGGCCACCCTGTTTGTCTTGGGTCCTCGATGGACACGACGGACAAAATGCACACCACGTCGTTCCAAGTCGGCTCTCAGCTCGTCATCGGATTGCAACAAGAGGTCACGATGGTAAATAATCCCCTGGACCATATTTAAGCTACTGTGGGGAGTGACGGTAACAGGGACGTCACCCAGCTTATCACACAAGAGCAACGCTCGTGACTGGGCTGGGGAGGACGTCTTGAGGAGGATGGACCCATTCCTCATTTTTGACAACCCTGCCACTTCCCCAAACTTATCCTCCAGGTGTTCCACAAAAAAACATAGGCTTCGTCATAAGAAAGGAGTCACCATCAGTCCTGCTGCAGACAAGGTATTGCGGTACGTAAGGCTCCCGCTTGGCACTAGATCGGCATCCCTCCCATGGCGCAGCCAACGAGGGGAACGTCTGAGGGTCATATTGCGCAGCATCGAAGTCGACTCTACCTCGCTTAGAGACGCTGGTGGCCGTGCGACCACCAGCTTGGTGTGATTTATTGCGCTTCATTGCGCCACATCCGCCCAGATGCCACCTACTCCGAACGAGGGCTCACCCCAAGGGCGCCACCCAGCCAAAGCAACGGGTACCTGGCCGATATCCCGTTGCCCGGAGTCCCCGTGCCCCAGACAAGATGGGCACATACTCCTTGGCATGCATGGGGAGGAAACAGCTCTGGCATCTGTAGTGTGATCCCTGCATGGTCAGGGGGCTACCACCAAGAGGGTACATGACGACCCCACCACAACGGACTGGCTACCGTGCTGGATTTTAGGTGTTGAAAGGGTCCACAGTTGTCGTGGGCTCTAAGAAGAAGAGTGCGCAGAAGGCGAGAAGGAGACAACCCAGAAGATGTTGGGCATATTCCCCCCCCACACAATAGGTAACATGCAAGATGGTGGAGCAAGATGGACCAATATAAAAACACCACGTAAGGTGTCCTTCCCCAAATGGCACGCACTAACAACGGAAATTTGGAAAAAAAATAGGTCAAACCCAAGAGGGGACCATCACAGAAGGCCGAAACGTTTGAGACTCCTTTTAGTCGCCTCTTACGACAGGCAGGAATACTGCGGGCCTATTCTTACCCCCGAACCCGCAGGGGGGATGCTTGCGTTTCAGCCCTTTGTCACCGTACAAGTAATGGCGCCTAACGGCAAGTCAGGACACTAACACAACTAGCAACAAGTCCTGCAATGCAGAGTCTGCCCGTCTTTCCTCTAGAGTTTGGTAGTCATACGGTAAATATTTTTCTTCCTACATTGGTTCAAGTAGTCGAAATTTTAATTATAACCAAGCTGTGTGTTTCAACTGATGAAACCGCAACAAAATGACATTATGATCACATTTTCAGGTGACAAACTATTGCCCTGGAGATGATAGAAACACCGTAATTAGGACTATCTTAACCAGGATATAGTGAGTTGATACAATATTGATTAGCAAAAGAGTGCTACGGACATCACGGCACATAATGCCCTTAATATCCTCTAAGGGAAGCTAACAGAATCCCCTATCTTTCTGCACAAAATCTCCGTTGTAAAACAATGAGGAGACAGCATACGTCACCCTTCCACTTCCGCAACTTTTGGTTGGCCACACACACACACACACACACACACACACACACACACACACTAGTGACAGGCGAAAAAGGAGGGGGAGGGGGGGGGCGCACTCTATCAAGACATCGCTCTGTTCTCTACCTGTTTGACATTTGACGTGTCGTTATGCAGACCTGTTTTCATAGTGTTCAGTTTCTCGTTTTAGCAATATACTTACTGTTATGAAGTTTTTCATTTTAAAGATACAAATGCTATCTGATTTTTTAAGGTGGCAGACCTATTACATCAGAATTTTTGCGTTTTGTTTGCACTTTTACCTCTTTGCACAACTGATGTGTGCTGTTTCACGGTGTCGCATACAACGTAGATTATACAGAGTGTAGAAACATTCGCGCACCATGACTTCGCAGCACAATTCCTCACACTGTATTGTGTTTAAACAGGGGACCTAGAAACGACGGAGAGGTTTGAGCCCAGCGTTATTGTACGGTTCGGCCCCGAGTGCCCCCCCCCCTCCCTGCGGGAATGTCCCATACCAGGCGAGTGTAACCCCAAAAGTTTACGTGGTAGAGTAAGTATGTTGTACGCGTACGTGGAGACAGTGTTTGCGCAGCAATCGCCGACATAGTGCAACTCAGACGGAATATGGGGAATCAGCCCACATTCGCCGAGGTAGATGGAAAACCGTCTTAAAAACCATCTGTAGTGTTGGCAGAAGAGCCAATACTGTGTTTCTAGAGGAGGCCGAAATGCACGCGTTTAATTACACGCTGACTGGCGCGAGGTCTGGAACAGTTAAGGGAATTAATAGTAGCAAATAAAGTACGTAGTTGATATGATACTTAACTTTAATCCACAATTGTAGAACATCGCTCTTGATGATACATTAATAGAATCTCAATATCAAATGCTATGGCGCCTTGCTAGGTCGTAGCAAATGACGTAGCTGAAGGCTATGCTAACTATCGTCTCGGCAAATGAGAGCGTAGTTGTCCATCTCTGGCTAAGTCGGCTGTACAACTGGGGCGAGTGCTAGTAAGTCTCTCTAGACCTGCCGTGTGGCGGCGCTCGGTCTGCAATCACTGACAGTGGCGACACGCGGGTCCGACGTATACTAATGGACCGCGGCCGATTTAAAGGCTACCACCTAGCAAGTGTGGTGTCTGGCGGTGACACCACACCATCCACAGGCGAGCCGGCACACTGAACCTCGACACCAATCCGCCGGGCGGATTCGTGCCGGGAACCAAAACGCCTTCCCACTCGGGAAGCACCGTATTGGACCGCGACTATTTCTCACATACTAGCAATACAAAAATCTGTCACAAAATTTCGTCCTGCCCATATTTCGGGCAGTAAACTGACGTTGAAGGTAGGATATAGCAATAGTGCTGCGTAGTTGGTGCAGTGGATAGCGTTTTCGATTAGCATGCAGAAGTTAGAGTCTGCGTTGAGGAATATTTGTTTTTATTTGCTACAAGTAGTTTGTGTGGTAAGGTATCTGGCGACTTAATTGTCATACAGAGACTACAATGGGCCTTCTACAAAATATTTGCAGTTACGAATTACGAACACAGAAATGGAAATACAATCGTTTTCATCGGTCAACTTTTAAAGAAAACTTTTCCATGTGGTGGGCGTGAATTGTTTCGCACCACTGCATCGACTACGTTGTAAACTTGTTTTCTGTGTACCCTCCCCAAATGGTCCCATCGATTAATACGAACTACTATTCATTCCACTTTGGTTGGTTGGTTGGTTGAGGTTTAAGGGACCAAACAGCAAGGTCATCAGTCCCTTGTTTCAAATATGCGCCATTCCGCTAATGGGACAACTCAGTAAAGTCAGAACAATAAAATGGAAAAAGGGAAAAAACGTAAAAAGGCAGTCATGTTGTCGTTGGTAAGAAAAAAAATGAGGGAAGTCGGTAAGAGAACGAACCCAACACTATGCGGAAGCAGCATAGGCAAGACCACCTGTGGCTTAAAAGGTACAACTGTTATAATGTAGAAAGTACGCATGGGAATAGAAAGACTAACCAAGCCTTAAAAAAAGGGGTACAAACAGAGTAAAAGGGGAAGAAAAGAGGATTTCGGTCAGGGAGGTGAATCAGGAATCTCCAAACACTGCTTACAGTGGGAGACACCCAAACACTCACCGCCCTGCCCCAACACCAGAGAGAGATTAAAAACCTTAAAACTGAGAATAAAAACCACTTACCCGGAGGAAACCGAGAACCAGAGAGACCATCCGGGAATAGTCAGCCAACTTCAAAGGTAAAGTGTGGGGAGCCTGTACTTAGCACGCAGAGCCACAAGAAGGGGGCATTCAACCAAAATGTGGGCCACTGACTGGAAGGCTCCACAACCACATAGTGGGGGTGGCTCATCACGCAAAAGAAAACCATGGGTCAGCCAAGTATGGCCAATGCGGAGACGACACATTGTGGTCGAGACCTTTTGGGAGATGCGAAAGGAAGAACGCCACAGGCCTGGTGTCATCTTAATTGCACGAAGTTTATTAGACAGGGGAGCAGCCTCCCAAGAATTGGCCCATGACTGTGCGAAGTGGGATTTGATGTGAAGCCGTAAATCCGCTGCAGGAGGGGCTACAGAAAATGGGGGGTAAGTAACTGCTCCCCCAGCCAAACGATCAGCGAGCTCATTACCCAGGATACCCACATGGCCAGGGACCCAAAGGAAGTCAATGGAACAAGCAGCACGGTGAATATCAGCGAGATGGTCACGGATGGCAGAGACCAAGGGATGGCGCGAAAAACACCGGTCAATAGCAAGAAGGCCACTCATCGAGTCCGTGCATAACAAAACGCGGTTGTGTTGGGACTGTTTAATAAAGGTAAGGGCCTGGGAAATTGCCATCAATTCCGCAGTAAACACCCCACATGTAGGTGGCAGCAGATGACATTCCGTTCCAACAGAGGACATGGAGGCATACCCAACACGATCAGCAGATTTAGAGCCATCAGTGTAAAAAACAACAGCATCCCGAAACTCCCATAAAATTTGGCGGATAAGGGAACGGAACACTGAGATGGAATCCTTCGAACCGCGGCGTAGATCCATCCGAAGTTGAGGCCGAGGAACTAACCAAGGAGGGGTGGAGGGAAGGGAGCGAGGAAGACAGGACAAAGAAGGAAGCTGAAAATCACGGCAAAGAGACGCAAGGCGCAGCCCAACCGGCAAACCCGCCCGAGGGCAGGAGTCGGGTGGGCGACGTCCATGGTCTGGGAACAGGATAGAATAGGAAGGATGAGTGGGAGAGGAACGGATAGTGAGTGCATAAGACACCAGAAGCTGGGACCACCGAACAGAAAGGGGGGGGGGGGGATCCCAGCTTCAACCAGAAGACAATCAACAGGGCTAATAGGGAAGGAACCGGTGGCCAAACGGATACCACGATGGTGGACTGGATCCAGCACGTGCTGTGTGGAAGGAGCAGCTGAACCATAAACTTGACAACCATAGTCCAAGCGAGACAGAACTAGAGCACGATAAAGACGGAGGAGGAGGGAACGGTCCGCACCCCAAGAGGAGTGGGCAAGGAAGCGAAGAACACTGAGTTTACGGAAACATCCTACCTTCAGGAGTCTGATATGGGGCAGCCAAGTGAGCTTGTTGTCGAAAAGAAGACCCATGAAACGAAACTGTGGGACCACAGGCAATCGTTGTGCAGCGAGATAGAGCTCTGGATCAGGGTGGATCGTAGTACGGCGATAGAAGTGGACCACTCGCGATTTTAAAGGTGCGAATTGAAACCCGTGTGAGAGGGTCCATGCAGAGGCACGCCGTATAGCTACCTGGAGCTGCCGCTCTGCAGATGCCATTGAGGAGGAACTAACCCATATGCAGAAATCATCCACATACAGGGCAGGAGCGACCAAGGGACCGACAGAGGCCACAAGTCCATCGACAGCAATGAGGAAAAGAAGAACACTCAAGACAGAACCCTGTGGGATGCCCGTCTCCTGGGTCCATGGAGAACTAAAAGCAGTACCAACTCGAACTCTGAATGACCGATGGATCAGGAACTGGCGGATAAAAATCGGGAGTGGGCCCCGAAGACCCCACTGATGAAGGGTAAGTAAGATGTGATGGCGCCAGGCCGTGTCATAGGCCTTGCGAAGGTCAAAAAACACTGCAACCAAATGGCGGCGCTGGGAAAAAGCCTGCCGAACTGCGGATTCCAAGCAAAGTAAATGATCGATTGAAGACCGTTCCTCTCGAAAGCCACACTGGTAAGGCGACAATAGATCCCAAGATTCGAGGACCCAATTGAGCCGAAGGGCTACCATCTGTTCAAGTAACTTACAAACAACATTGGTCAAACTAATTGGCCGATAGCTGTAACAGATAGGGGGTTCTTACCAGGCTTAAGGACAGGAACCACAATGCTATCATCCCTCCACTGAGAAGGGAAGTCACCCTGGAGCCAGATACGGTTAAACACCCGAAGAAGATGTTGCCATTGTGGAGCACTGAGATGTTGAAGCAGTTGGTTATGAATGGAATCTGGGCCAGGGGCCGTATCATGAGAAGAAGATAGAGCAGAAAGAAATTCCCATTCAGTAAAAGGTTCGTTGTAAGATGCTGACATGAGGTGGAAGCTTCAGCCAGCTGTTTTTGATGAAGGAAAGCAGCTGGATAGGAGGCTGACGCTGACGCCACTGCAAAATGGGTCGCAAGATGTTCAGCAAGAACTAATGGGTCCATACAAATGCCATCTGGGAGGTGAAGGCCTGGGAGGGTGGACTGCCGATGGCAACCTTGGAGAGAACGAAGTGTAGCCCATACCTGTGACAGAGGGACAGTAGAACCAAGGGAAGAAATGAATCGTTCCCAACATGTCTGCTTACTCTGATTAAATAACGGGCTTTAGCACGGAGGTGTTTAAAGGTAGTAAGGCTGGCTACGGATGGGTGCCTCTTAATGTGTTGCCAAGCTCGACGGCGATCACGGATGGCAATGGCCGTACTCCACCATGGGACTTGGAGGCGACGAAATGGTCCAGATGAGCGTGGGACAGCAAGGCTAGCAGCGCGAACAATCGCGTCAGACACGTCACGTAGGACGTCATCAATACAACCCGACAAAGAGGGAGAAAACTCGACCTGTGCAGCGCATAGAGGCCAATCGGTGCGGTGAAAAGACCAACGAGGTAAACTGTCCATTGGGGAGCGGGAAGGGAGCGTGATAATCAACGGGAAATGGTCACTATCACAAAGATCGACGTGTGGCGACCAGTGTAACGAAGGGAGGAGAGAGGAAGAAGAAAGAGAAAGATCAATGGCAGAAAAGGTACCATGACCGGCACTGAAATGAGTAGGGGGGCCATCATAAAGAAGGCACTGGTCGTGGTCTGCAATAAATTGGTCTATCAGAAGACCTCGTCTAGATGGAAAGGCACTGCCCCACAAAGGATGATGAGCATTAAAATCCCCAAGGAGGAGGAAGGGAGGAGGAAGTTGCTGAAGAAGGGCGGTTAATGCAGCAGGTGTAAGAGTCCTGTCAGGAGGGAGATAAAGATTGCAAACTGTGACTGCAGAGTCTAAGTGGACCCTAACAGCAACAGCTTCCAATGTAGTTTGGAGAGGAATCCACGTGCTAGCAATGTCTGTATGGACCAACGTACAAACGCCACCAGAAGCCCGCAAGGGTCCAACCCGATTTCGACAGAAAACACGGAACCCACACAGGGTCGGTGAGTGAGCATCAGTAAAATGAGATTCCTGGAGAACCACACAGGCTGTAGAATAGGACGAAAGAAGGGATTTCAATTCCGGAAGGTGACGATAGTATCCATTACAATTCCATTGAAAAACCACAGAATGAAGGTTTAAATGGGGGCTGGACACGCTAAATCCAGTCATACCGCCGGGTCCCCACCCGTCACCGACAAGGAGGGGGCGACATCCATTAACGACAGGTCAGAATGCGGTTGTGAAGTCGGGGAAGGGACCTCTGGTGACACCAGAGGCTCTTTGTCCCGGGACTTATGTTTCTTCTTCTTTTCAGGCTGAGATCGAGGAGGGCTGTGTGGCATAAAGGAGCCAGCTGCAGCAAGATCAGGAACAGAAAGAGACCGGGCGACCTGGGGACCGACAGACCGCGGCTCTCGCGGTCGTCGCGCGGCAGCAGACCTTTGGCCTGGAAGGTGCCGGGAAGGGGCATCCCGGGAGAGGCGCCCTTGACCGGCAGACGCCGAAGGAGTGGGACGCTTCTCCAGCTGGGGAGGGGGAGCAGCGCCCATAGGAGTAGGTGTTTTTTTTTTTTTTTTTTTTTTTGTGGTTTTCGGGCGCACAACTTCAATGGTCATTAGCGCCCTGACTACTCTAAGAATGCACCGCGAGGCACAAGTTGACAACAACAACTAAAAGGGAAAACACAATAAAAGACAGACTGACAGGCATAGGATTAAAAAACATAATCAAATGTCCTTAGCGAGGTGTGTCAAATTGATAAAACAAAGAACACGAGCAGCTGCTCGTGGGTCATCCGCTAAAATGGCATCGAAAGTATTAGGCAGGTTAAGATCGAGGCGCAGTGTGTTAAGATCAGGACAGGACATTAAAATGTGTCTAACCGTCAGCAAGTGCCCACATGGGCAGAACGGCGCCGGCGCAGCCGTCAGCAGATGGCGATGGCTGAACCGGCAGTGTCCAATTCTTAACCTTGCTAAAACGACCTCCTCCCGCCGAGAAGGGCGTGAGGAGGACGTCCAAGCCACGGGAAGAGGTTTTAAGGCCCGAAGCTTGTTGTCGGTAAGTGCAGCCCAATCGGCATGCCACAGCGACACAACGCGCCGACAAATGACCCTGCTAAAATCGGACGAAGGGACACAACAAGAAGCTGTCCGAGGCTGGAGGACCGCAGCCTTGGCCGCGGCATCTGCAGCTTCGTTCCCAGGGATACCGACATGGCCAGGAACCCACATAAAGCTAACCGGCGTACCGACGTCCACCAGCTGCTGAAGAGAGCGTTGGATCCGGTGTACGAAAGGGTGAACCGGGTACGGATCACTGAGGCTCTGGATGGCGCTCAGGGAATCTGAGCAGACGACATAAGCAGAATGTCGGTGGCGGCAGATGTAAAGAACAGCCTGGTAGAGGGCAAAGAGCTCAGCTGTGAAGACCGAACAATGGCCATGGAGCCGGTATTGGAAACTTTGTGCCCCGACAATAAAGGAACACCCGACCCCGTCATTGGTCTTAGAGCCATCTGTATAAATGAAAGTCATGTTGTTGAACTTCGAACGAAGTTCCAAAAAACGGGAGTGGTAGACCGAACCGGGGGTGACCTCTTTTGGGAGCGAGCTGAGGTCGAGGTGAACGCGGACCTGAGCCTGGAGCCAAGGTGGCGTGCGGCTCTCGCCCACTCGAAAGGTTGCAGGTAGTGAAAAATCAAGGTGTTGAAGGAGGCGACGAAAGCGAACTCCAGGGGGTAGCAAGGCAGAGACATACAACCCGTATTGAAGGTCAAGAGAGTCGTCAAAAAAGGAACGATAAGACGGATGGTCGGGCATTGACAGTAGCCGACAGGCATACCGACAAAGCAGTATATCGCGCCGGTAGGTGAGTGGCAATTCGCCAGCGTCAGCATGAAGACTCTCTACGGGACTGGTATAAAATGCTCCGATCGCAAGTCGTAAACCCCGATGTTGTATGGAGTTGAGGCGGCGTAAGATGGATGGCCGTGCAGAGGAGTATACGAAGCTCCCATAATCCAGCTTGGAGCGGACGATCGACCGATATAGACGAAGTAGGACGGTTCGATCCGCTCCCCACGACATACCACTGAGAACACGGAGGACATTTAAAGAACGGGTACAACGGGCGGCCAAATATGACACATGTGGAGACCAGCTAAGTTTCCTGTCAAAGGTAAGGCCTAAAAATTTGATTGTCTCCACGAGTGGGAGAGCAACGGGACCGAGTCGTAAGGACGGTGGGAGAAACTCTTTGTAGCGCCAGAAGTTAATACAGACCGTCTTCTCGGCAGAAAAACGGAAGCCATTGGCGACACTCCAGGAGTAAAGACGGTCAAGAGAACGCTGAAGACAGCGCTCCAGGACACGTGCACACTGCGCGCTGCAATAGATGGTAAAATCGTCCACGAAAAGGGAGCCTGATACATCAGCTGGGAGGCAATCCATTATTGGATTGATCGCGATGGCGAAGAGAGCGACGCTCAAAACTGAGCCCTGTGGCACCCCATTCTCCTGGCGAAAGGTGTCGGACAGGACAGAACCCACACGTACCCGAAACTGTCGATCCATTAAAAAGGAATGAATAAAAAGAGGGAGGCGACCGCGAAAGCCCCATGTATGCATGGTGCGGAGAATGCCCGCCCTCCAACAGGTGTCGTAAGCCATCTCCAAATCAAAGAACACAGCCGCGGTCGGGCGCTTCCGCAAGAAGTTATTCATAATGAAGGTCGACAAGGTAACCAGATGGTCAACAGCAGAGCGGCGCCTTCGAAATCCACATTGTACATTGGTAAGTAGGCGTCGAGACTCGAGCAGCCAAACCAATCGAGAGTTAACCATTCGCACCATCACTTTACAGACACAGCTGGTAAGCGAGATAGGTCGATAACTGGAAGGCAAGTGCTTGTCCTTCCCCGGCTTAGGAATCGGGACAACAATAGACTCGCGCCAGCATGCGGGAACATGTCCCTCAATCCAGATGCGATTGTATGTACGAAGAAGAAAACCTTTACCCGCAGGAGAAAGGTTCTTCAGCATCTGAATATGAATAGAATCAGGCCCTGGAGCGGAGGACCGTGATCGGCCAAGTGCGGTTTCGAGTTCCCGCATGGTGAATGGGGCATTATAACTTTCACAATTCGAGGAGCGGAAGTCAGGTGGCCTAGCCTCCTCTGCCTGTTTGCGGGGAGGAAGGCAGGGTGGTAATGAGCGGAGCTCGAAACCTCGGCGAATAAGCGGCCGAAGGCATTGGAGACAGCCTCAGGGGCCACAAGGACTTCATTCGCGACCTTCAAGCCAGAAACTGGGGAGTGGACCTTAGTGCCAGATAGCCGGCGCAGGCTACCCCAGACAACAGAAGAAGGAGTAGAACTGTTGAAGGTGCTTGTGAAAGCAGCCCAGCTGGCTTTCTTGCTTTCTTTAATAATACGACGACACTGAGCACGTAATCGTTTATAATTAATACAATTCGCCACTGTAGGGTGGCGCTTAAAGGTGCGTAAAGCACGTCGACGAGCACGTAAAGCGTCTCTACATGCTGCGGTCCACCAGGGGACCGGTACGCGACGTGGAGAAGAAGTAGGGTGAGGGATGGAATATTCAGCAGCAGCGAGAATGACTTCCGTGAGGTATGCGACCTGACGATCGCAGCTTGTGGAGGTTTGATCCTGAAAGGTAGCCCTGGAAGAGAAGAGCTCCCAGTCTGCCTTGGAGATGGTCCAACGAGAGGAGCACGGAGAGGGAGTATGCTGCAGGAGATGGATAACACACGGGAAGTGGTCGCTCGAATATGTATCAGAAAGTGCATACCACTCAAACCGGCGTGCAAGTTGGGGAGTACATATAGAGAGGTCTAAATGGGAATAGGTGTGAGATGTGTCCGAAAGAAAAGTAGGGGCGCCAGTATTGAGGCAGACAAGATCGAGCTGGTTGAAAAGGTCTGCTAACAAGGAGCCCCTCGGGCAGGATGCTGGAGAGCCCCAAAGGGGATGGTGGGCATTGAAGTCTCCAGTTAACAAAAATGGTGCAGGTAGCTGAGCAATAAGTTGCATCACGTCTGCCCTGGTAACGGCAGATGACGATGGAGTGTAAACGGTACAAAAGGAAAACGTAAAAGTGGGGAGAGTAATGCGGATGGCAACTGCCTGCAGGCCGGTGTGCAACGTGATGGGATCGTAGTAAATATCATCCCGGACCAGCAACATAACCCCTCCATGAGCTGGGATACCTACCACAGGGGGTAGGTCAAAACGCACAGAGGTGTAGTGTGCCAAGGCAATTTGATCGCATGGGCGTAGCTTCGTTTCCTGGAGGGCTACGACAAGCGGACGGTGCAAGCGGAGCAGCAACTTCAAGTCCTCTCGGTTGGAGCGAATGCTGCGAATATTCCAGTGAATAAGTGCCATCGTAAGAAAAGAAAGATGAGAGAAGTGGTCACCTCGAAGGCCGCTTAGGGCCTGGCTTCGAGCGAGCACTGCCGCCGCTATCAGTAGGCGGACAGTCATCGTCCATTGGGTCTATAGGGTCATCGGCCATCTCGGGAGGATGGCCGGGAGGGGGAGCTTCCTCCGCCAGTGAACGGCCAGATGTACGGCGACCAGCGGTGCGGCCAGGCGAAACGGATGACGGCCTGGGGCGGCAGCCGCTGGGTGGCGCAAGAGAAGAAATGCGCCGTGGCGGGGAAGGAGAACTGTGCTTCCTATGCGCCTTTTTGGAAGGACGTGTAGTGGAAGTACCGGTCGAAGGCTGTGAGGTCGAGGTACGGAGGAAGTCTGCACGGGATGGTTCCTTCTTGAAGGCCCGTGCATCTGACTTCGGTGTCTTCGTTTTAGCAGAAGCTGAAGAAGGTGCTCGTGTCTGTGGGGTGATGGGAGGAAGAGGAGACGTCGACCGCGCGATCTTAGCACTGGCCGAACGGACGACCGTGGTGCTGAAGGTCAGATCGCATGTCTGGGTTGCTACCTCCCGGGTAGTCCGAGGAGAGGCGAGGACAGTACTGTATTTCCCCGCTGGGAGCAGCGTGGGCTTCCTACTAGCCAATAGCTTGCGAGCAGCCGAGGTGGACACTTTCTCTTTGACCCGAATTTCCTGGATACAGCGTTCTTCCTTATAGACAGGACAGTCGCGGGAGGATGCTGCATGGTCACCCTGACAGTTCACACAACGAGGAGACGGAGGTGGACAGTCACCCTCATGGGCATCCCTGCCACAGGTGACACATTTAGCCGCATTGGAACAAGACTGTCGAGTGTGATTGAAACGCTGACACTGGTAGCAGCGCGTAGGTGTCGGGATATAGGGGCGAACAGAAATAACCTCGTAGCCCGCCTTGATGCGCGATGGCAGCTTAACACTATCGAAGGTCAAGAAAATTGTCCGGGTCGGTACAAGGTCATTGTTGACCTTTTTCATGACCATATGGACAGCCGTCACGCCCTGCTCAGCGAGGAATGATTGAAGCTCCTCGTCAGTCAATCCGTCGAGGGAGCCAGTATAGACCACACCACGAGACGAATTCAAAGTTCGGTGGGCCTCCACCCGGACAGGGAACGTGTACAGGAGGGTGGCCCGAAGCAGTTTTTGTGCCTGAAAGGCATTCTCAGTTTCCAGTAATAAGGTGCCGTTACGCAACCTGGTACAGGATTTGACAGATCCGGCTATGGCATCTACGCCCTTCTGAATAACGAAAGGGTTGACAGAGGAAAAATCCTTTCCGTCCTCAGTTCGAGAAACTACGAGGAACTGTGGGGCAGGCGGTAGTACTTTTTTCACTGTTGGCTGGTCACGTTTCCGTTTTTGGGTCGAAGTCGAAAGAGATGGAGTAGAATCCATTGCGGAGGAATCCCCCATGATTGCCAGCGTCTCCGATGGCGCGCTCCTTACTTGTGGGGACCCTCTCAGAGGGCACTCCCGCCTTAGGTGAATGTTTACACCTCAGGTCACACCTCCCGAGAAACAGACGGAGGGACCAATCGGCATGGTCAGAAGGTATCAGCTCAGGCAATCACCCCTCCCCGGGCCTGGCCTTTACCAGGGGGTACGCGCGTGCCTTACATGTCTACCCAGGGCGGGGACTTACGCGTTACCCCGTCACCGGCTACGCGTGCGAACGCGTGGCTCGGCCTTCAGGCACGCACAGGGAGGAAGGAAGAAGAGGAAAGAGAAGAGAGAGAGGGAGAAAGAGGACAGACTGTCTCAAACGCCGAGGCGGAGACCAGAGAAGGCAAGGAGAAGAAGGCAATGAGAAAGCAAGGGGAAGAAGGCAATAAGAAGGCAAGGAGAAGAAGGCAATGAGAAGGCAAGGAGAAAAAGGCAATGAGAAGGCAAGGAGAAAAAGGCAATGAGAAGGCAAGGAGAAAAAGGCAATGAGAAGGCAAGGAGAAAAAGGCAATGAGAAGGCAAGGAGAAAAAGGCAATGAGAAGGCAAGGAGAAAAAGGCAATGAGAAGGCAAGGAGAAGGCAAGGGAAAGAGTAAGGAAGACAGTGAGGTGGAGAAGAGCAAAGAAAGGAACCAACAAAAGGAAGGAAGAAACGAGAAGTGAAAAAACCAAAAGGACCACGATGATAGGTCGTGGAACCGTCCGTCTCCGGACGCAGGCGCGAACTACCCCCGTGAGGGGGATGGACTCCTTTTAGTCGCCTCTTACGACAGGCAGGAATACCGCGGGCCTATTCTAATCCCCGGACCCGCAGGGGGGAGGAGTAGGTGTGGGAGCCACAGGGGGGGGGGGAGGAGAGGGGTCTGGGATGGGGGTAAGGAATGGGGAGGAGGGGGTGAAGATGTAACCAAGGCGTAACTAGATGTCATGGACACAGGGTGCAGTCATGCATATTTCTTACGGGCCTCTGTGTAGGTTAAACGATCGAGGGACTTATACTCCTGTATCTTTTTTTCTTTCTTATATACTGGGCAATCTGGTGAACGTGGAGAATGACTACCATGACAATTTACACATACAGGAGGGGGAACACAGGGACTCCCCTCATGGAGTGGACGTCCACAGTCACCACAGAGAGGGGCCTGGGAACAGCGAGAAGGGATGTGGCCAGAACGCAAGCACTTAATACACCTCATAGGAGGTGGGATGTACGGCTTCACATCACAGCGATAGACCATAATCTTAACTTTCTCAGGGAGGGTATCCCATTCAAAGGCCAGGATAAAGGCACCAGTATCAATACGATTGTCTTTAGGACCCTTCTGAACACGCCGAACAAAGTGAACACCCCGCCGTCCGAGATTGTCCCGAAGTTCCTCATCAGTTTGAAGGATGAGGTCCTTGTGAAAAATCACACCCTGTACCATATTTAGAGACTGGTGAGGGGTAATGGACACAGGAATTGTGCCAAGATGGGTACAGGCACGAAGGGCCGCAGATTGGGCAGCTGAAGCAGTTTTTATCAGCAACAAACCCGACCGCATCTTGCTCAGGGAGTCCACTTCGCCGAACTTGTCTTTAATGTGTTCCACGAAGAATAAAGGTTTGACACTGGTGAAAGTATCACCATCAGTCCTGGTGCAAACTAGATAACGGGGGAAAGGTTTTGCCCCTAGACGACGGGCCTGACCCTCTTCCCAAGGGGTAGCCATGGAAGGAAAGGCCGAAGGGGCAAGAGAAGCAGCACTTGAGGAATCAGTTCCACGCAGAGAGACGGCCGCAGAAGAACGGCCAGAGTTTTGGACCCGTATGCGTTTCATTTGCATAGTGTCTGCCCTGATACCACCCACTCCGATCAGGGGCTCTCCTCACAGGCGCCACCCAGCCACAGCAAGGGCCGTCTGGCACGGCGACCATTGCCGGGAGTTCCGATGCTCCAGGATGACGAGCAACCACTCCAAGGCATGCATGAGGAGGTCACAGCTCAGGTATCAGAAGTGTGATCCCTGTGTGTTCAGGGGGCTCAACCAAAAGGGTACATAGCGACCCACCACACGGGCTGCCTACCATGCTGGCTATGCACCCTAGTATCAGACAACGACATGGAAGATAAGGTGGAATGTACTAGGAGGGCGCACGTCGGAGACACTAGGTAAGGTGCTCTTACCCAAATGGCTCACACTATGGAGGAGAAATTTTGTAATGGAGGTCAAACCCCAGAGGGGGACCAAGGAATGCCAAAAGGAGGAGATGATTATGCAACAAAGCCGAATTGGAAAACCAACAGAACCAGGAGGATTGCGGGGCCAACATAAGCAAGGACACCAAGAGAAGGAGAGGAGAGGGCGAGGGGAAAGGAGCAAGGAGGGGAAAGGAGTGGAAGGTAGTGGAAGGGAAAGGAAATGCAGCCCTGGAGAGTAAGGAGGCTGCAATGGCTCGGGGCACTGTGCGCGCCACGCACGTATCCACAAAAGAGTTGTGGACCCCCTGGCGGGTCATTCCACTTTCAGATCCAATACAATCCGTTATGGCCTTACGTCACCAGTCAACGTGCTTTGCAAATAATTTCGATGGGACCATTGGGGGATGGTACACAGAAAACAGGTTTGAAATATAGAAGATGCAGTGGCGCGAAACATTTCGCATCCACATCGTATAAAAGGTTTCTTTAAAAGCTGACCAAAAAACCAATTGCACTTCCATTTCTGTGTTCGAAGTATATAATTGCTAATGTTTTGTACAAGGCCCACTGTGATTTCTGTATACAGATTAAGACGCCAGATTCCGTAACATGCAGACTATTTTTAGAAAATGGAAACAAATGGTCCACAACCCAGAATCGAACCCTCGATCTCCTGCATGCTAACCCAAAACGCTGTCCACTGCACCAACTGCACAGCACCATACATGTGATTACAGTGTAGCCAGGTTGCCAATCTTTAACGTCCATTTACTGCCCGAAATGTGCGCAGGACGAAATTTAGTGAGAGCTTTTTGTATTGGCAGTGGGCGAGGAATCCTGCCGCGCAATCTGAGTGCGCGAATTTTTCTTCACTTTGTATATGACTGTGGTATTGTATTTTATAACTTCGTGCTAAGTGTAATACTGCTTTCTCGGGTTTTGTTTTATACGTAGGTTTTCCTGGTTTTGTTTTATACGTAGGTTTTCCTATCTTCCAGTGCTTTTACGTATTTATATATCGGTTTGGTTTGGCACTTTGCCGTTACTTTTAGCATGTCTGTTGCGTTTAGCCAATGTGTCGGTTCCTCTGGTTCCGCGCATGCGCTGCTGAGCGTTCTCTCCAGGACAGGGCCCGCTCATTCTGACTATGTTGCACCAGTGGGCTGGCCGCTGTCCCCGAAAAGGCGTTCAGCATATGGCCGTTACGCTCTTTGAGGTTGGGGGTTTGTTTTCTACGTTAATGGCGCTGGTTTTTATTCGATTCTCTTTGTTTCTAGGGTTACGTCCTGCTCTTGTTCCTCTGTTTATTTAATTGATGACACCAAGCTCTTGTTGGCTTGTTCTCTTCCGTTTTTTCCTGTTTTTATCACTCACTCGAAATGTCCTCAGTGGAAGTGGACAGATTGAGGTCATGGAGTAACATGAGGTCGAGTACTTAGAGCTCTAGCCTCATTTTCTCTGATTAAATTGGGTTTTGGCTGTGGTCTCATTTCTATACTTTTCTACGTAATCTGTGAGTTCAGGCGCTCTATGAGGAGCGCTGCGCAAGAGAGAATCGCGTGTGGTCGGACCAGAGTATTTCCGGAAAGCAGCCGGTCAGTGACAACGACGGGGTGCTAACAGAGGCGACCCTTATACAGGGTGGGGCACGTAAAACCGGCCCGTTGTACGCAACACTAATGTTCCAGTGCGTGCGCACTCGCCAATAACAATGGGAAACGAGAAACGCCGTCCAAACAGTCGTGCACGAACTAACCATTTGCTCAGATGTACCGACAGCGCGCAGAACTTTGTTGTGTAACGAGACCAGGTGCAGCCAATGAATCTTGTCGAAACCAGTTGCGAAAAATACCTCCTTGTGTGAAACCAGGTTAGTGTGAGTGTGTGAATGGCGGTGTACAGAATCGGCTCAAAATGCTTCCAGGAACAGACCTTCACCTGTCCGCAGGCCTGAATTTAAGGCGCAGATGCAGGAGATAATGGCAAGAAGTCCACATGGGTCAACCAGGAGATCGAGCCAACAGATTCATGCGAGTGAGAGAAGTTCCAGACCTGTTTGAAGGGGACTGAAGTTAAAACGGTACTGGATAACTTGTGCAAGAACTGAAGGAGCCTGACCTGCATAAGCGAGCACTTTTCTTTTCGCAACTGTTGAGAAATGTTGCCATGGTGCCTTGGACACACTAGGGCTCAGCACGAGTGATGAGGCGTAGTACCACCTGTCTGGGTAGTTAAATACCCAAAACAATCGGTATTGGTCGACGGAAAATTCACACGCGATCCACCAGCTACCCTTGCATGACGAAAAGGTTGGTGTTCGGTGTGCCATTCTGCCATACGCGCTTTGGGGCCCATATTTTTTGAGACGGCAATGAAGAATAACGTGTATTTGGGAATCTTGGAGGAATTTTATTCAAATTTGACAGAAGAGGAGCGTCAGTTTTGTTAGTTTCAGCAGGACACATCAGTTGCATCCTTGTCCCGTATGCATGAGACGTTTACGTCATAGACTACAACCAGCAAAGGCTAGTGGCTCGCTCGGTCACCAGATTTTTCCACACGACTTTTAGCTGTGGGAACTGTTAAAGAGAAGAGTATACGATAAAAACGTCCACACACAATTGAAGAACTCGAGACCAGGATCCAGGATGTCATCAATAGCATCACAACACAAGAACTGTTAAGGGTATACATGAATCTCCTCAAGTGTGTTAACATGTGTGCTGAAGTGGGAGGAGGATACTTTCACCACCGACTCTGAAGGTGAGTAATCATACTGAATACAATACATTTTATGTTCATGTGTTGACTTTATTGGCCGGTTTTACGTGCCGCACCCAGTAGGACGGTTAGCAGTACTCCTTTGTATCAGCCGGAATATAGAGGTCATTGGCCGAGCAGAAGTCTGTTGCAACTGGCTGGCACCTCGAAATAATTTCTACTGCCGAGTACGGTGTATTGGTCGCCGTCTCGGTGTCAGGCATGTGCACTGTGAGGGTGGCGTTCTCAGAACTAATCCGTTACTCTAGGGTGCCCGACAGACGGGCGTCACACGTAGACGCTGTTTTGCTATTCACGGGTGCAGGTTTTGCACACATCTATCCTCCCGCACGCAGCCAAAAGGTGCGGGATTACTGAAGGACTGCTGGCGTCATAGAGTGTGCTCAGATTTTGCGGCAAGTCTCTCCATTGGAACTGGATATTATGTGGTGTTTATGGAAGGATTGTCTGCGGCGTACGGTACAGAAATGATTGACCTATCATCCCGCGCACAAGCGCGATTGTAAGTATAGGAGTTTGGAGGTGCCAGGGCGCACTGATCTTCCAGAGTTGATGGGCAGAGGACAGTTTCTCGGTGAGTGTCATCTGGGCCGCCAGAGAGGTCGTGGCGTCTCTTCTAGACCGCCAGAATTCGCGTTTCGTCATCGTGGAGTAGAAGACCAAATTCTTGGTCGACATAGGAGTGATTACCATCACAGTAGCCCAGACAGTTTCCTAGATCCCACTGGTAATCGTCGGTCGGAGTGCGTTATCTTCCCAAACCGCGACTTGGCGGGAAGTTAGTCGCGAGGATGATGATTGGGTTGTGGGACGCTCAACTGCGCGCTCATCAGCGCTCGTACAAAGTCCCAGTTTTGTCGCAGCCCATTTTTTGCACAGTCCATTTTTGCACAGTCCATTTTTTGCACAGTCCATTTTTTGCACAGTCCATTTTTTGCACAGTCCATTTTTTGCACAGTCCATTTTTTTGCACAGTCCATTTTTTTGCACAGTCCATTTTTTTGCACAGTCCATTTTTTTGCACAGTCCATTTTTTGCACAGTCCATTTTTTGCACAGTCCATTTTTTGCACAGTCCATTTTTTGCACAGTCCATTTTTTTTGCACAGTCCATTTTTTTGCACAGTCCATTTTTTTGCACAGTCCATTTTTTTGCATAGTCCATTTTTTTGCACAGTCCAATACAGCCACTGTCACGAATGATAACACAAACACACTGCCCCGGGAAGAGAAAATCCTCAACACAGCCGGGAATCGAACCTTGGACCCCGTGATCCAGAGGCAGCAACGCTAGCCACTAGATAACGAGCTGCAGACTTATTCGGGAACATAGCTCGTAATGCAGGTCGGCAGTTCTCTCTGGAGCCTGCAGAGTAACCCAGTGCTGATAGCTGTCTACCCACGACTCGACTTCACAGCCTCGTGAAGTAATCGCAGCACCGGCAGAGCAGGGACTTGTTTATACATGCTGGCGCTCTGAGCTACGTGCACCGTCGGATTGTGACCACACCTACGATTATTTGCTTGTGTAAATCTAACGCCGTGAAATATTACTCTATTACTATTCCACAGCGCAGTTGAGTTTGTAATCCATTTGAAACTCCATCCTGCTCATCATAGAACCGCAGTTATATAGTAGGTCGCATTTGACTTTGCCTACAGCTCATTCTCAGATAACGTTTTTGATGATAATATTACAGATTCGTCACGTGGTCAGTCTCACTCAGCGCGTGCTCAGTGAGACTGACCTCGTAATAAAATTCGCCGACACGGAAATTCTGGCTGTAGAGAAGCACTATCACACCCGCTTGTTTAGAGAAGCTGTAGAAATACAAAAACACGCGAATAGCTTCAGCAAGAAAGTGGAAAGCCTTAAGGTAAACGGATCCTGGCTTCCCATACTGCAGCGGACGACCGTCGCAGGTAGCAAGAAGAGAACCGCACCGGAGATGACCGCAGAGAAGCTCTTGAACGTTGGCGCGCCAGGTACAGGGTGTTTCAAAAATGACCGGTATATTTGAAACGGCAATAAAAACTAAACGAGCAGCGATAGAAATACGCTGCTTGTTGCAATATGCTTGGGACAACAGCACATGTTCAGGCAGACAAACTTTCGAAATTACAGTAGTTACAATTTTCAGCAACAGATGGCGCTGCGGTCTGGGAAACTCTATAGTACGATATTTTCCACATATCCACCATGCGTAGCAATAATATGGCGTAGTCTCTGAATGAAATTACCCGAAACCTTTGACAACGTGTCTGGCGGAATGGCTTCACATGCAGATGAGATGTACTGCTTCAGCTGTTCAATTGTTTCTGGATTCTGGCGGTACACCTGGTCTTTCAAGTGTCCCCACAGATAGATGTCACATGGGTTCATGTCTGGCGAATAGGGAGGCCAATCCACGCCGCCTCCTGTATGTTTCGGATAGCCCAAAGCAATCACACGATCATCGAAATATTCATTCAGGAAATTAAAGACGTCGGCCGTGCGATGTGGTCGGGCACCACCTTGCATAAACCACGAGGTGTTCGCAGTGTCGTCTAAGGCAGTTTGTACCGCCACAAATTCACGAAGAATGTCCAGATAGCGTGATGCAGTAATCGTTTCGGATCTGAAAAATGGGCCAATGATTCCTTTGGAAGAAATGGCGGCCCAGACCAGTACTTTTTGAGGATGCAGGGACGATGGGACTGCAACATGGGGCTTTTCGGTTCCCCAAATGCGCCAGTTCTGTTTATTGATGAAGCCGTCAAGGTAAAAATAAGCTTCGTCAGTAAACCAAATGCTGCCCACATGCATATCGCCGTCATCAACCCTGTGCACTATATCGTTAGCGAATGTCTCTCGTGCAGCAATGGTAGCAGCGCTGAGGGGTTGCCGCGTTTGAATTTTGTATGGATAGAGGTGTAAACTCTGGCGCATGAGACGATACGTGGATGTTGGCGTCATTTGGACCGTAGCTGCAACACGGCGAACGGAAACCCGAGGCCGCTGTTGGATCACCTGCTGCACTAGCTGCGCGTTGCCCTCTGTGGTTGCCGTACGCGGTCGCCCTACCTTTCCAGCACGTTCATCCGTCACGTTCCCAGTCCGTTGAAATTTTTCAAACATATCCTTTATTGTATCGCTTTTCGGTCCTTTGGTTACATTAAACCTCCGTTGAAAACTTCGCCTTGTTGCAACAACACTGTGTTCTAGGCGGTGGAATTCCAACACCAGAAAAATCCTCTGTTCTAAGGAATAAACCATGCTGTCTACAGCACACTTGCACGTTGTGAACAGCACACGCTTACAGCAGAAAGACGACATACAGAATGGCGCACCCACAGACTGCGTTGTCTTCTATATCGTTCACATCACTTGCAGCGCCATCTGTTGTTGAAAATTGTAACTACTGTAATTTCGAAAGTTTGTCCGCCTGAACATGTACTGTTGTCCCAAGCATATTGCAACAAACAGTGTATTTCTATCGCTGCTCGTTTAGTTTTTATTGCCGTTTCAAATATACCGGTCATTTTTGAAACACCCTGTACATGTAGTCTGCGGCCGCGAGCTCGGACCACGGGGAAGACGCAGCCACGGCCCTCAATGAGCCTGCCTGCGCAGCCAACAAGCGAGGAATGGTGCCACTACGCGGTCACCCATCTCCGAGCGCTTCGTTTCGACGCACGCCCACCAGACACCGATGGACGACCTGGGCCTTCCCCCGCGCGAAGTCACTACTGACAGCGCGGCACGGGATTCACAGCACAAACTGTAGCACACAGTGCTGCAGCACCGTCTAGGACTGATCTCTTATGACGAAACTTGGTATGACACAGTATCCGATTGCATGATACCCAACCACTAACGTAACCTTACCTTGCACGATCTGTCGCAGATAGCAAGAAACCGCTAATGCCCTTACTACCCAACCTGACACTGTCGCAGAGGTTTTTTTTCCCTTGGCACTTTTTTCCCCTCTGCCCTTAAAACCGCTCTTCTTTCAAGCTTGATTCTGTCATGCTTTTTGTAACACTTCTATCACCCAGATGCGCCCGTATTAATGGATAATCTTACCAAGACGTACGGATAACATCGCAGTTCCTCGTTCCTGCGATCTCCTCGATTCTAAATACTAACAATGCAGAGGTGACAGTAGACCTTTTGAGTCGGTCACCATGCCTGTGCAAGCGTGGAGGGGCTCCCACCTTTAAGCAAGCTCGGCTCCAGTTCACCACCGGCAATGGAGGCTGAAGCCTTGACAATGCCAGCCACTAGTGCTGGCGAAACGTCAGTAAGATGATCAGATGAACGTCGGCCGAAGACCTCGAGACAAAAGCCAATAGGCAGTTTGTCATCAAGTGGCCACGAAAGCCTTAACAATTTTGTACTCTTGTTCGTGTTGATACTTACGTACTGTTCCCTAGGCTAATTTAGACGTGGCCAGACGTCGAACACTTAAGCAGCTGATGCCAATCTCTCGGGCCACCTCGTGTCATCGTCCAGTTTTAAGTCATTGGGGACGTTTCATCAGCTCCACAGCTTCTCGCGCTATGTGCACTACAACGGCTTGTTTTTTTATCATTAGCAGATCGCTGGGTGTACAGACAATCTGTATCACCGAGTTTAAACGCCACACTTCATACTTGTAAGCAGTTGTACCACAAACTGTCGTGAAAGAGAGATGAGGTAACATGATAATTGCCTGTTGACTTTAATTTTTGCCCACGATATTTCAGTAAGCAATCTTTTCGAGTATAGATTCAGTGATTAGATGGAGCAGCTATTATCATGGCACCGCTTTAGGCTATAAACTGAAAGTGGACAGCTTATGGAACTTTAGAATAGGACCTAATGAATTATTATCTACTTCTGGATCTTCAAGAGAAAACCTACGCAAATTCATTACCGATGTTGATATATAAAGTAAATGTGTGTGTGTTCTGTGACTAATTCGTTAACATTTGTGGTTAGGCCGTGTTATGAATTGTACACGGGGGATATAAATATTCATACAATACAGGCTAGCTCAATAGGTGAGTGCTTTATGTAACTACTAATCCTAGCTTTTTTTTTTAACTGAGCACATCACTTAAAAACTTATGAGTAAAAAATTAATTACAACATAGGGAAGTCTCATATATGATCTAAAATACTCGTGAAAATCATTAATAAATTTGGACTAGCTAGTCTAAAAACGCCGTAAGTGAATCTTAATACAATGATGCTAAAAAGCAACGGATTGTCTTACTCTCAGTAACGAGATGTAAGGGAAGTCGACTGGAAATCACAGGTAAACTTCGCAGCTTGTAGTTACTGGCACATGCTTGCTTGTGCACGAATACAGAGTGCGAATGTATTACTTCTTTATCGACTTTTAATAAAGTACCGTCGTCGATGAGGTCATTAGAGACGGAGAGAAAGATTGGATTTGGAGAGGGAACCTGCCGTGGCCTTTCGAAGGAACCACCCTGGCCTTTTCCTGACGCGATTTAGGGAAATCACGGAAAATCTAAATCAGGATGGCCGGACGTGGGTTCGAACCGTCGTCCTCCAGAATGCTGTAGCCAACTATACCGGTGCGTCGACGTTTACTATGAACGGTAAGTTTCTTTTTTGTTACATACACGTCTTTATTAGTGCGTTCTTTATGAAGACAGACTTGTCTATTAGGTTAAAAAATTACTTAAACATAAATTCGTTAAACAAGAAACTACACTTAGTCTCTTAGAAGAAAAAAAAACAAAAATTCAGATTGAATTTGTGGCTCACCATCACCTGCTCATAATGCCTCGTGTCGGTCCGCTACTACAGATCCTGTTGGCTGTTTTAAGCGAATATTTTCCTGGTATTTATTAATGCGCACTTGATTAGCGTGCCCCGGTTAACACATTCTTTCTGCAGCAGGAACTCTTTCACAATTAGCATATGCGAGACCCCCGTTAGATGCTTTTTTGGTTCCAAAACAATTCCTGCTCTTGAGACCAGCAGACATAGGTCGTTGCAGTCGTTTTGAGGACAGTACTAATGGCGTTGGTAACGTTCCAGACAGAGCAATAGGTGTATCTGATACCTGTTTCTCGCCCCTTCACAGCACAGTACTTATCACTGCTAGCCGCATCTTTTGAACGGGCATTGGTTTACATTGTGCAAGGTGGCAACGAAGCAGGCAGCATTGGCGGCCTGACGTCACAGTGCACCTCACCCACTCTTCTGCTTCGTTGCCCTAGCGCTGGTACTGCACTCGAAAGGTTTACAGTTTGCCATGTCCACTGGTCATGAGAGCGACAATTATTTTGGACTAAAAAAAAAGCCGACGGGAGACTTACATATGATGTTTACGAAGCTGCAGTAAGAACTTCACAGGTGAAACAGAACAGCAGCAGCAACGACCGTTGTGTGTGTCTGCAACAAGCGTTTAGTGTTTTCTGACAAATTTTTGTCAAGAAGTGAAAGAATTCTGTGTGTGTATCTGGGCTGATTAGTGTTTGATCACGTTCTGTAGATGATTGTGTATTTTTTTTCCTCGTGTAATAGATTTATTTGAGGTTACTTTCAAGTGAAAACTTAAGAGGATGTCTTTCCTGGAAGTCATCAGGCGATTTCCTCTAGTGTTTTATTAGCAGATATCTGCAATTTAGATTCTTCATTATGTAGCTGGAATTCGCCCAAACAATAGTGCGTATCACGTCTTTCGCGCGAAGACCAGTTTAGACGGAAAGCGTCAGTTTGTTTCCAGTTACAAACAAAGTGATTTTTAAAGTGGTGATTTAAGTTCCCATTCACTATAGTGGTCCCACGTTAGTCTATTGCGATATTCGTCTCATTGATATGTATTATCAGGAAGAGTAAAACACGAAGAATAAACGGCAAGCGAGCAGCGACTCAGTAGCTCTGGATATTTGGCGGTAGCAGTCAGTGCGGGCCAGGCCAGTGGTATCGCCGCTGGAGTACTGGTTAGTCTTCGTGTTTTACTGTCACTAATAATACATATTGATAACACGAATACCACACTGACTAATCTGGGACCGTTCCATCGAATGGACACGTAAAATACCGTTTTTAATATCATTTCGTTTGTAACGGGAAACCAACCGACGAATTCCGTCGGCACTGCGCATCGCATGAAAGACACAATGAGCAGTATTTCTTTGGGCTGACTCCAAGTACACAATGCAGAAAGGAAATTTCAAATATCTACTGAAAAACCAGAGAAAATGCACCAGACAACTCGTAGAATGCACCCTTCGCTGGAGCACCTCATAGCCTTTAAACGGCTCTGTGCGTGCATTCGCCAACTTATCAAACGACGGAAGCAGGAGTGTAGGGAGAGAGACGTCTCGACCATTGGGTGCCATACGTCACCTTCCCAAGTCTAGGCAAAGATCGAATAGTTGCTATTAAAATCAGTCTTGACCACAAATTTATTTATTCTGGTAACCGGTTTCGACCATGCCTGTGGTCATCTTCAGACCAAAATGCTGTATGAGCAGGAGCCGCCTCCTGGTGGTAAATCACTGCTCAAACGTCTTTTCGGGTACCAGATCCCAAGAACTGTTCCCCGTGTTACCATAAGTGGCGTGTTATCTACCGACGCACACGCAATTATTATTTTTGTTCGTATAGTTTGTGGGTTTTGTGATCTTAGTGTAGAGTGAGATGAGAGCAGATTTAACTGCAAATTTTTTTAAAATCATTATTCTTTTTTTGTTATGGTTTTAGGGCGCAAAACTGCTACGGTCATTAGCGCCCGGTCTCTGACTTAGGAAAAGGTAAAAAACGAAACTGGAAACCAGCAGCAATGGGAACGAAACTCAAAAAATTGGAGAAACTAAAAACGGAAGGAAAGCTTAAAAAAACACTATAGAAATTATTCTTCTTGTTTATATTTTGTGAGCACGGCAGATTTAGTAGCACTACAGTCTGATAATTTTCTCTCTTGCTGAATCTGTTCGTTCTGAACTAGTCGTGAGTGCTTTGACTTTCTGCGATTTTACACAGCTTTTGCACATTGCAAAATGGACAGGAATTGTGTTTGTTGTGTGCGGACACAGTAGACTATGCCGCTGTCCGGAAACGCCAGTAAGCACCGAACGGCAGATAACGGGCTACTGCTCCAAGCTTCAACGACATCAAGCGACCCATGGCGAAGGCTGCGATACATTTAGTGCCGTTGAATCCCCGTTGAAGCACTGGCCGCACGGCTGCCCCCTTACGCCTTAGCGACATGGATGAGGTGTTACCTAATATTTGTAACATTTCTTAGGCAGCACGGGATCCCTCTGCTGTTGGGTCAGTGGATGATTTTCGGTGCCCAGGCCGGACAAGTGCAGATGGTGGGTGTGGCAGTCATCGGGACCTTCCACGTTAAGCGGTTAATGGAGCGCCCCAGGTAAACAGGAGGCGGACTGGGAAAGAAGTCTAGTGCGCAACAGCTATGTTTGCCAACGGGTCTCGTCCGAGAAGTGGAGGCGGCCCTGCCGTGGCTGCTGAACTCAATAGGTGCAACAGGCTGCAAGTCAATGAACGGCTACTGCTCAGTTACTCTCTGTGTCTTGCTGGCAGGTAGCATCCAACGCAGGGTGCAACCTCGGTATTTGCAGCATCGTACTCAGAGCTGAGCGTCTTCCGCTGGTTTGGAGCAGAGTGAAAGATCTAAACCAGAAGCTCGGACGATCATGCGACGATATCGGATGCGAAATTCTCGAGCTCCGCTATCTTGAGCCACACTGAACAGGTCAGGCGTTGGTTGGTTGGTTTTGGGGTTTGATGGGGGCTAAACATCCAGGTCATCAGTCCCCTGTTCCAGACAGACAGACTTGTAAAAGGCCTTTACAGTAAAAGCGTAACCTCTGCACCCAGAGGGAAGGAACACCAAGGGGTACAGAGCTAAAATGAACACCGCAATAACACAAAATAGAGAACACTTAAAAGGAGCAGAGCAAATAGTTGGCTAGAGTAAAACAGACTACAGTGGTTGATGGATCGTCTACAAACGAAGAACCTCTAGCTGCAAAGCGTTGATAGAGGTACCAACACAACGTGTTACCATAAAAGACACTATTTTGGTATCCACGTCACAAAAGTCGCTGGAGAGGGTGTAGCCTGAGAAATCATGCGAGAGCGCCCACACTAGAGCGAGTGATAAAACCCAGCTGCACGGATAAAACGTAAAACTGAGTCAACTATAGAGGCATCGACACTTAAAATTAAAGGAAGTGCAGCTGGTAAATTAAAGGACTGCCTCAAGGGGGCTAAAAGGGGGCAGTCCATCAGAAGATGGACCACTGTCAGTCCTGTATCACAGCGACACTTGGGCGGGTTCTCACGGCGAAGGAGATAGCTGTGGGTCAACCGCGTATGTCCAATTCGGAGACGGCAGAGAACAACTAAATCCCTACGCGTGCTCCTCAAGGATGAGTTCCATACGGCCGTGGACGACTTTACCATGTGGAGCTTACTTGGCGTGTTCGAGACAGACCATTCAGAGCTCCAGACATGGCGGACCTTGCGATGTAGGGCAACAGGTCAGGCGTGCACTAAACGCAGGAAGCGGCTACTAGGGTTGCTGAGTACGTGCAGTGTGCACATGGAGGTTTTTCTGGACTAGAGGAGCCCCGACCCCCACCAACACAAAAAAAAGTTGGGATCTGTGATGAACTGCCGGACGAAATCAGAGGTACATCAGGCACATTATTCTCAAAGAACATACATCCCGGCAGATCGGAAAGAGATAAGTTAATATGACATAAGTAAACTGCAGGAACATCCATGGCAAAGTCCCAGAGTTAGTATCCTTCTTGAAGGCAATAATGCCCAGACAGTATTAAGAAGGGAAAGGTGGAAGAAACCGTAGGTTAATAACAACGAAATTCTAAGTAAAAATTTAAAAATTAGAAATTGATATATTTATTTATTTATTTATTTATTTATTTCAATGTGTGTGTGTGTGTGGGGGGGGGGGGGGGGGGGGGAGCTAAGAACCACGTACCTGACATAGTTCAGGGGATACGAAACACGCGGAAAATTGTCACACCATGCAAGGCGTTTAAATAGACTACTTTTGTGCTACTAGCAGTAGACCTATTCACAATAAATTTCTCAGACAGTAACAAACAGTATTCACATATGCCAGAGCCGCTAAATGCACCTACAAAGTAAATAGCTCTGAGCACTATGGGACTCAACATCTGTGGTCATCAGTCCCCTAGAACTTAGAACTACTTAAACCTAACTAACCTAAGGACATCACACACATCCATGCCCGAGGCAGGATTCGAACCTGCGACCGTAGCAGCAGCGTGGTTCCGGACTGACGCGCCTAGAACCGCACGGCCACACCGGCCGGCCACCTACAAAGTACTACACGTAGTTCAGAAGAGATGTCATAACCACTGAGATATGTGAAAAAATGCCGCATCATGCGTAACGTTTAAGCACATTTATTCTGCACTACCAAGACACGCCTTCAGTCGAGTCAGCTTAAGGAAATCCAGGATACCTGGCAACACTTTTGAAGGCTTTCAACTGCGAAGCGCATACGGCTATAGGCGAAAATTTTATCATACAACAGACTTCGGAAGAGGCGTTCCCATAGACACGTTTGGAAAATTGCGTTCCATTTACGAAGCAGTTGCGGCCAAGTGTACAGAAAACGTCCGGGATAATGGTTCTTAATGTGGATACCGTACATTATTTTTTTTTGTACGACATTTTCATACTTTCAAATGTGTTTTCACGGATACATGGAAGTGAAATTGTTTCGATGCTTCAGTACGAAAACAGTTCAATTTTTTGTTTTCGTTTGTAACAGAAAATTGTTATTACAGATACTAAATATGATATAACATGGGTGAAGTTATACGTCAAAGGTGGGTCAAACGAAGGAATCGAATGCTTTTATAGATCAGCTGTCACAGGAGCTGTGGTTATAGAGCACTTCAGAAAGAACTAGAATGTCGTGATTAAGTTTCCGGATCACACGATGTAATAGGAGGGACACGTCAGTTTGACAGCTATAGAATGGGGGACTCATGCGATCAAAACTGGTGCCAAATAGTGAGGGATTCATGTGACATACTGAATGACTTCTCTGGAAAGTATTTCGAGGAGGTAGAGTGTAATGTTGTATATCTCCTAGCAACTAACAGATCTGAAGTGTTCGAACCATTAATGCAGAGAAGAGCATCAATGATCAGTAAGACTGTGATAGGATCAGTGACTGCAAGTGTTACAGCAACGGTAAGAAAAGAAAATATTTTTGCTTAACAAGGTTAACAGAATGCAAACTACAGAGTATCTGATTAGTCAGCATCAAATATTCAGTTTTGAGGATGATGGGGAGCACAAATGCATAAAATCCTAAATTATCGTTCAATACCCCTTAGACATGTTCCGAACAAGATTTTAAGGGATGAGAATGCCCGTACGAAGTTTAACAACCGTGTTGGAAAGTTTCTGCGGAAGAAAAGAAAGATTCATCACAGATTTATGCGATATCAAAACCTAGCTGATAAACAAAAGCTGAATGAAGTGAAAATGAGCTTCAAGAGAGCAGTGGGAGAAGCACTGAAAGATCTTGAAAGTAAAATTTTGCGAACTGATATAACTAAAAAACCTTATAATTTTTGCTCTTATGTAAAATTAGTGAGTGGCTCGAAATCATCTAATCAGTCGTTCAGTGGCCGTAATGGTAACGAAACGCAAGTTGGCAGAGAGAAGATCGAAATACTTAATTCGTTCTTCCGAAACAGTCTGACCGCGGAAGATCGTAAACCAGACCCTCCTTTCAATCATCACGAACGCCGAAACAGCAATGCATCTGGACTACAGAATATGCCCGTAAGAGCGTACAGAGATCTTGCTGGAGAGCTAACAGTAGTTTCTTTTGGATTACCGTAGCAACGACGGGTACCTAGCGAAAAAGACGCAGATAGTTCCAGTTTTGAAGAACGGTTAGATTCTCCTGCTGTTTTACGCCATAGGACTCCACAGAGGATGTCAATTTATCTGTGGCGTTTTGATCGTAGGTTCCGAAACACGTTGACGTAGTTAATATGTTAAATATTTAACGTTAAGGACGTAAGGGAGGAAAATTTGCACAAAATGTTTCAGATTATGTTTAAAATTTGTTGCAAGTTGCTTGCTAAAGTGCTCTGATTCTGAAATGCTAGAGGGCGAGAGAGAGAGAGAGAGAGAGAGAGAGAGAGAGAGAGAGAGAGAGAGAGAGAGAGAGAGAGAGAGAGAGAGAGAGAGAGAGAGAGATATGGTTCTTAGAACCTACTACCGCACACCTCTCACCCCCCCCCCCCCCCCCCCTCCTACTGGCTCCACCAGAAAGCAAGTGATATTTGTACTAAGCCTGACTGAAATCAATCCACAAGTTTCGGGGGAGATTAACTTACATACATACACATTTATGTAAGTCACAGAGAAAGTCACAGAGACACAGAGAAAGTCACAGAGACACAGAGAAAGTCACAGAGACACAGACAAAGTCACAGAGACACAGACAAAGTCACAGAGACACAGACAAAGTCACAGAGACACAGACAAAGTCACAGAGACACAGACAAAGTCACAGAGACACAGACAAAGTCACAGAGACACAGACAAAGTCACAGAGACACAGACAAAGTCACAGAGACACAGACAAAGTCACAGAGACACAGACAAAGTCACAGAGACACAGACAAAGTCACAGAGACACAGACAAAGTCACAGAGACAGTCACAGAGAAAGTCACAGAGACAGTCACAGAGAAAGTCACAGAGAAAGTCACAGAGACAGTCACAGAGAAAGTCACAGAGACGGTCACAGAGACAGTCACAGAGACAGTCACAGAGACAGTCACAGAGAAAGTCACAGAGAAAGTCACAGAGAAAGTCACAGAGAAAGTCACAGAGAAAGTCACAGAGAAAGTCACAGAGAAAGTCACAGAGAAAGTCACAGAGAAAGTCACAGAGAAAGTCACAGAGAAAGTCACAGAGAAAGTCACAGAGAAAGTCACAGAGAAAGTCACAGAGAAAGTCACAGAGAAAGTCACAGAGAAAGTCACAGAGAAAGTCACAGAGAAAGTCACAGATAGCGCTAACGTCAGTCTGTAGTAGAATTATGGAACGCTTCATGCTCACGTATTATGACATTCTTCAAGAACGGAAAATTGCTCCTGTAAAAATCAGCATGATTCTGCGCACAATAATTTGTTCGTCCTTGTGCTCTAGGGCGCAGCTGACGGTGTTCGAGTTTATGCATTGTTCCTTGACTTCAAGAAGACATTTGAACATTTGCACCCTGTAATAGTGATCAAAATGCAAGCTTACCGAGTATCGGACCAGATTTGTGATTAATATTCAAGACTTACTAGCAGACTATAGTCAGCGTCGTGGAAAGGTAATTTCGCTGTGTGAGGACCTTTACTCTTTAGAGTATATATACTCTAAGAAATGAAAAAAAAGGACGCACCACGAAGGAATTGTCTGTGTCCAAACGGGACGGAAATCGGTAGATGTAGTGTACATATATAGGCAAACAAATTATAGTTTCAGAAAAATTGGACGATTTATTCCACGGAAAGAGCTTCGCAAATTGAGCAGGTCATCTCTGCCCTTTATGTAAGCAATTATTCTACGTGGAATTGATTAATAGAGTTGTTTGCTGTCCTCCCGAGGGATATAGTGCCAAATTTTGTCCAATTATATCGTTACGAGGAGGTTTACTATCTTTTGGTTCTTTTATTTTTGGATCCATGAAAGTGTTTAGAACCCACCCCTGAAACGGTTTTCCCGAATACGGAACGAAAATGTTTGTTATTCGCGGTTGAATAAAAGATGCACCTGCCTGAAATCAGCCTTTTTCACGCACCAGTTTTTTTTCTTTCGAAGGATGAGTTACTGTACCGGTGCTTGGGGGGGAAATATACAAAATTCAAATGAAAGTTTGAAAGCGTGTGTTTGGAAGTTTGCCCCCAAGCATTTGCATTCTGGTGCGAAGACTGTGGCGATTGCGACTTTCCTGGCAGTGAGCAGCTTCACCGAAGGGTATTCAGCAAGTCTGAAGACCATGACAATGATGGACGTCACCCTGGAACTCTATTTGACGCAGGTCAAGTATTCGGACGACCACCGGATCCAAGCGCCCGAAAACCGCTTGTCACCGGCCATACGAGCGGCTCTGGAGCAGCGCAGGATGGCCCAGATGGAGTAGAACGCCCTCTATGAGGAAGACCAGTTTATGGACCCGGAGTAGCAGATTGAACGTAAGTTGCATAATATTGCATTTATATGTAGTCAAAACGTAAACGCGTTTTTCTCGAAATGACTTTTTTATCACACGGCACGGTAACTTCAAATCTACTGAACCGATTGGCATGATCCTTTGTTTCCGACGAAGATAGCTAAATTGTCTAGGAGTTGTACCACTTTTATTCCGATCCATCAACTATAAATGTTTTTACTTGGCCGACAAAGTCGAAAAAACACTATTTTTTCAAATGGCCGCCATTTTGTTTCCTATGGTCCAAATAACTTAAGCGATGTACAACTCCTAAAGAATCTTATGTACTTCGCTGACGTCAACTCAATTTTGATTTCAGACGAGCCGGCTGACCTCTGAGATACCGCGCCTGGAGGTCTACATCGAAATTTTGTTTCGTTCCGACGGCACTTTCGCCTTTACTCTTCGACATTTCCGGTCGAAAAAATTCCAATTTGTAGAGGAAATATCAATAAATAATTTGACCAAATTTGACACTGATATCTATAACGTATTCCGAGAAAAAATTCTCAAAGAACATGCATTTTCAGTCCAAAGATAGTAAACCTCCCCTGAAAATCACTAGATGCTTGGGAGTGCCTGCCTATAATGCTCCAAATGTTAATCTGGGAGAGATCTGGTGGTCACCAGATCTCTTTCTGGCCAAGGCAGGGTTCGATGAGCAGCAGAAACTCACTCCCTGTACGGACGATCATTATCTTGCTGAAATGTAAGCCCAGGATGGCTTGCATGGAGGGCAACGGAACGGGGCGCAGAATATCGTCAACGTGCTGCTGAGCTTTAAGGGAGTCAAGGATGACAAACAAAAGGGTTCCATTATGAAAAGAAATGGCATGCCAGATTTATCACTTCTGGTTGTCAGGCCGCATGGTGAGCTACAGTCTGAATGGTATCCCACCGCTTTCTGGGGTGTCTCCTGATACAACGAAGAGGAATCTGAAGACGTTCCAGACAGAGGGGTGGGATATACCAACCTGACAGTCGCCTGCCATAGAGTCCTACAAGCACGTGTGATAGTCTGGGGTGCCATTCCGTTTCATAGTAGGTACCCTTACAGCACAGCGGTATGTCGACGATATTCTGCGCCGTGTTTCGTCGCCCTTCATTGCAAGCCATTCTGACCTTACATTTCATTTGGATAATGCCCACATGCGCACAGCGGGAGTTTATACTGCTTGTCTCTTGCCTGCCAAACGGTACCTTGGCCAGCTAAGTCACTGGATCTTTCCCCAGTTGAGAAGATTTGTAACATTATGGGCGAGATCCTCCAAAGAGCTCGGGATTTTGCCGATCTAAGGCGCCATCTGGACAGAATTTGGTACGATATCCCTCAGGAGGACATACAGCAACTCTATCAATCAATAATGTTAAGCCGATTAACTGCTTGCACAAGGGCCAGAGGTGGATCAACGCGTTATTAACTTACTTAAGTTGTGAAGGTCTTCTTCCTCTCTAATAACTTATCCAGATTTTCTGAAACTGTAATCATTTATTATCGTACCAAAGGAAGACCTGCAGAATATTTACGAACGGTTCACGGACTGATGGTTGACCCTAAAGGTAAATAATGATAAATTGCGCATAGAAAGAGCGAAGAAATTCTCTGCTGAAGAACCACACGATTGGTGACAAAAACATTATGATAAAATATCTAGGAGTAATCATCCGGCGCTAGATACACTGAAACGAGCACATAAACGAAACAGCGGGGGAGACAAATGGGCAGGCTGGGATTCACAGGAGGAATTTTAAGTAAATTTAGGGCACTTATGCAGTTTAGCAGGTACGGAAAAAATTTATCAGTTTTTTTCAAAATTTGATCGATTATAGTCAAATTTGATACGCTGATTACGAATACGATATTTATTTTCGCCCCAGTCAATTATTTACATCAAAAAAATTGTTTTAAATTTTTTTAAAAATTTTTTATTTTTCAATATTTTGTCGATATAGTGAATTCTGATGCGCTGATTTCGAATATAACATCCATTTTCATTTTGCCTTGACCGTCGGCGATATCTTCTGCCCGATAAGCGTGGCGCTGCCGATGACGCAACATTGCGTAATACACTAACTAATCAGTATTTTCAAATCATAGGCGGCCGCTGCCGCGGCCGCATTCCAAAAAAAAAAAAAAACTCCCAACCTAACCTCAAGTGGGCTACGCTACAGATCACTTTATTTATGAAAATACAAAGTACAATCACCAACAAACTTTACATATTCACCCACAAAGCTCTCCAAGCCAGATACATTTGGAATGAAAAATTTTTTCCGTACCTGCTAAACTGCATAAGTGCCAAATTTAGTTCATACACGAAAGAAGTGGCTTGCGAGAAACTCTTTCGACTGATTCTAAAGTATAGCTTATCGGTCTGGGACCCTCACCAGGTTGGGTTAATAGAAGAGACAAACAAGATCCAACCAACAACGATGCATTGCGTCATGGGATTGTTGGGTAGCATGAGAGCGCTACGGAGATGTTCAACAAATTCCCTTGGCAGACGCTACGAGAGAGGCGCCTTCCCCGTCAGCAACCACAGTAAACAACAAGCGGCCAGCTTTGTGTGGGAACAATGCACTGCTTCCAGATACAAGTGAGCCAAAACTTGAGTGTGCTGCAGAGTCAGCCATGGAAAAAAGTACTCCCACAACGGAAATCGAAACAGTACGTAGTCTGCTGCGGAGATTATCCTAAATAGTTCGTAAATCAGACTGGAAGTTAAAAAAAAGCACTCTGAAGAACATCCAGACGTATTTAGACTACTTTAACTAGTCACTCATAGCCACCCACATGTTGGACACAACTCACAAAATGCGTGAAACAAATCAATATTTCACTATTATCATCCATACCCCAGTAAGGCGCAAAATGCCTTATTTGCTAGAAGAGCTGAAAATGTTTCATCCTTTTAAGCAGCCTGGGAAAGTTGAGTGAGATTCATAAATGTGGACTGTGTATCCACAATAATATATGCGTACTGTGAATCTAAGTGGTTAAGGAATCTGCTCATGAGAAGCGGTAAAACCGAGTTAATAGTCCCGGCACAGCCCAAATTTTCAGCTTTCCCCATTGATTTATTTTAATGCCCATTTACAACCGTTGTCTGTCTTTCCTTCGATTCGTATTCATACAAGGCTGCAAGATTAGACAACTGGTGTCTATTCTTTCGCATATGTGCTAAAGAACAGACATCCTATGAGAGAGAGAGAGAGAAGATCGTTTAACTGTTCTATTCGTTGCAAGTCTATGCCTTTAAATAAAGCTAGTAATATCTTAAATTTGTACACACAAATTCATCTTTGTTTTGTGGTGTGTATACTGTGCATTGCCCTTAATTTGTGTGATGTTACCGTGAACAAATTTCTGGAGGTAGATTATACTGCTACATTGTTCAGCCATGCTTCTGTCTACAAACATATTTTCTCGTAATATTGTTAGTGTGTAGTGTAATATCGGTTTTTCAAGAAACCATTTTGAAATGCTCATCTTGACGCTGTAAGGAATTACAATGCGTCATCTAAATAAAGTTATTTTGTGTCTGAAAGAAGTGCTTTTACAGACTGATTTCAATTGCCGTGGCTACGTGTATTTGGATCTTTATGGATAACATTATGTTCATAGCGTGGGCCGGTGAAAAGGCGGAACCAAAACATCTGAGCTAGAAACAATTTATCAACGGTGGCAAAAGAAAGTAATTACACATAAAAGATTAACAGGTCACCCTCAATCAGGCTGGTGGAGAGAGTACGCTGTAACTTACAAGCCCTTGGGTTTGCAGCAGAGTTATTTTCTTTAGACGATATTTCAAAAACTTCCCTAAATGGCCTCGTCAGGCGTCGAGCGCATTCTTCGCTGCTCGCCGTTTTGTTCCCCAAGCAGACTGTTTCCGCTACACGGTGACAATTCCTAGAGCGGATCGCAGCATGTCCCGTCCACAGTTTCATTAGAGTCTTGATAGTGAGCATCGAAGTCTGCGCTCGGTACCTCGAGAAGAAAACTAGTGCTGCAAGGCGTCGAAATGTCGTGTAAAGAATAGCTCATCTCGGTTGCACTAACAAGAACTTGTAAACCGCGAATTTTACTGGGAAAGTCTGAAACATTACAAAGTAGGTCACTGTTTAATGGGGGAAGATGAGGAAACGGATTAGAAACACATGCCATCTAATTATTACTCCAAGGTGTCAAGCTCCCAGAATTGAATATTGCTATCATCCAAACACGAGATAAGAAAAGCTATGCAGAAATGAACAAGTGTGGCTTAAGAGGACACCGATATTGATCAATGTATAAAACATGCGGCAAAAGCGTAAAAATCGTAAAACTGTGCAACAATGCAAAATTTCAGCAGATCCCTCAGAAATTCAGAAAATCACGTTACTGTATGAAACGGAGCAAAATACTCTGGAGAAACTACAGCCAGTGCTGCTGGTGTGTTTACCTCGGCTGTCAACCCGTGTGGTGATCTGGTGCTCAGCACGTCACACTAGCCGTGCCTTCCCACAGACTGGCGCGCGGCTACGTTGCACGCGTAGTTCAAGGAAGCACCACCAGGGTGTGTGTCTGTGCGCGGCTCTAGCCTCTGCTTCGAAAAGCAGACTACCGGTATTGGCAGAACACAACATCGATACTTATTTACATCATTATTATTATCTAACGAATTAATTTTGGGCGTTTTGTACCTCTTTGCCCGCCATGAACGTATGAGGTGCTTCTGTCAATCCTAAAGTCTTTCAGGTAATCGAGTGGCGAATATGAAACTAGCGATAACCGTAATGTCAACACTGAGGACCACGAAGTAGGCAGAGGAATTTTGTTACGGACACTACACACGCACCAACCGATCGACCGCTAAATTCGACGTATGTAGGCATTTTGAGCGACCGACCAACGAATTTTCCATGTCGTGTTGGGTGGGGAGGAAAGGGGGGGGGGGGGGAGGTGGTGGGTGATGTGCCAACCGTCCGACACTACTCTGAGCATGCACAAGTAATTTCAAACGCCGTGGGAATCTTACCTTCGGAATTCCAAGGGAATACGTTCCGATACGAATGGAGAAAGATATGAGACGAAATCTGAGAACTTATGGAGATTCTGGAGTTTCCAGTGCTGCTCCGTCTAACTTTCTCCCAGTGTATCCGGGATTGTAACTGGTAGGACAAAGTACTCTCGGCCTCACGGTGGTTTGGGGGTACAGACATGGATATTGCCCATTTTGTTATTATGCTTCATTGAGTCCACAACAGCCCCCATTGAAAATGCTTTTTTATTCCACTCTCTGATGATCACAAATGAATTCTTTAGACGATGACCGGTTTCAGTCTGTAATGACCATCCTCAGATCTTTTTTTGAACCATGTCCTAAAGTGATACGACCATAATGGCATCGTCAAAACATATCACTTTAGGACATGGTGTAAAAAAGATCTGAGGATGGTCATTACAGACTGAAACTGGTCATCGCCTAAAGAATTCATTTGTGATCAGAGACTGGAATAAAAAAGCATTTTACAGCATTGGATCACTGTTTGTATACGCGATTATGTCGCAGTAGGTGAGCCCCCATTGAGACACAACAGTAAATTTTATGTAACATTTTAACCATCTATTTTTATCTGAAACTTTCAGTAATATTAGTGATTCTTAACAATTTTAATTGGTTGACAAAGTAGAAATGTGACAAAAATAAAATTGATAGCTTTATCAGGTGTTTAAAGTTACGAATATTTCCAAGAAATAATTTTCAGACCATGAAAAAAAGCTCCCTTAAAACTGTGCTACCCACAGGTAGAACTCTTGCTGTTTTCTGTTATAGTTCTTAAGGCATTTCGCAGAACAATGTTTACAAATGGCGCAGCTTTTAGTTATCAGCCGGAGTAGTGTTGATCCCGTTCTCAGATATATAAAGTTTATTTCGGTTTCTAAGTATAACTTCAGTTTATTTTTGGTTGCCAGAAGCAAACAATGATCTTTTCTTGTGTCACTGTCCCGCATCTTCGCGCGGCCCGCATAGTTATTAACGGATTTGCCATGGTTAATTGAACTGGTGGCGGGACACCCTTGTTATCACTAACCCTTGTGTCTATGGACAGCCAACCGTACGATACACACTTACAGTAGGGAGTGGGAGAGAATTTTATTTCGAGGCTTCAAAATTGCAATGTTTGTTTTCTGGAAATCCAACGGGGGTTGCCAAACCGCGCGGATGCAACAACAATTCATTATCAACTGTCAGCGTCGATGTTTCAGACAATGTTGTCGTATGTTTGGTAACATCAAAATTAATTGCAGAAAAACAAATATTTTAAATGTAAACCAAATCTGTTTTTTTGCCGAATCCTCATAAGGAACAATGTAGTTGGGCGTATTTAAGATTGTGTCCATTAGATGTTCTTTATACTGCGAGTATACCTACTTTGAGTCTTTATTTCACAAGCACAGTCCATGTAGTTGTTCGAATGAAACTGAGGACATGTAGCAGAGCGAGTGAAAGAGCCATTGTAAAGCGACAATTCTTTACTAATCCAAGTCGTTTGAGAAATTTATTTACCTACCTAGTTATTATTCTTTATTGATTTGCGTACTTTATTAATCCTTCTATTCCTACCAATTTCCGTATACAAGAAAGGTACAAATGAAAAGTCTGCAGAATGCATTCGGGAATCGAACGCAGGTTCTCCGGTCCCTAGCTATACGTCTTGTCCGCTGTGCCAGCGGCACTTTCGTTCAGTAGCGTCTACGTCATAGATACGTAAAGGGGCAGTCATAATAGTCTCTTTCCTCAATTTCTAGGAAAATATGAGTTTGCGGACCTCATGTATGACGAAAAGTGCTCAATTATCTATCTGTGGTAGGGAAGGCGAATGATCAACTTCGCTTTATTGAGAGAATTTAAGGAAAGAGTGGTTCGCCTTGAAGGAGGGTGCATATAAGATGGTAGTGCGACCTGTTCTTGAGTACTGCTCGAGTGTTTGGGATCCGTACCAGGTCCGATGGAAGGAAGGCATCGATGCAATTCAAAGGCGGGCTGCTAGATTTGCTACCGGAAGGTTCGAACAACACCTAAGTGTTACGGAAATGCTTCGGGAATCAAATGGGGATCCCTGGAGGGAAGGGCGACGTTCTCTTCGAGAAACACTATTGAGAAAATTAGAGAACTGGCATTTGAAGCCGACTGCCGAACGATTCTACTGCCAACGTAAAATGCTCGTAACGACCACAAAGATACAGGACATTAGGGGTCATGCGGAGGTATACAGACATTTCTGCCTCTCTCTGGTTGCGAGTGGAACAGGAAAGGAAATGACAAGTAGTGGTACAGAACACCCTCCGCCAGGCACCGGACGGTGGCTTGCGGAGTATCTGTTTATATGTAGATAGATGCGCACATGTAGACCTGTCAGTTCTAAGCCAGTTGCGCGTACTGAACTTTGTTGCGGTTTTCTCGAAAACGGGAATGAGTTGAGCCAACATATCTTAGAATCTTTCATTTTCGATTGCAAATAGACGACGTGCCACATACGAGCCGAATCGATTGGCATGTCTTACGCCTTCCCCTTGTTTAACTTCCCATCGCCACTATGAATAAGAGTACATTTCTTGTCGACCGCGATATTATGTCCGATTTTCCCGCAATTAAGAATGCCGTAACAATAAAACGATTATCTGTGAACATTGCGGACAGCTACTGAAATGAAAATACACTATTTTGAGCCTATAAGCAAAGTCGTCTCCATGAACGGAGTATGTGGTACCTAAAACCAAACTGCTCATCGAATATAATGTGTTGGGCTGCGTTCTTACATGTTTAAAACGAGGGCTACCGTTTAAAGTTTGTAACACGCACAGCTTAGTTTTACACTGTCATGTCAAGAACAATGCGTTTCTACAGTTGAAGCGATCTATTTAGATTTCCTCGGACGATAAAGTAAATATTCGTAACGGTTCCTTTGGAATGGCCGTGATCGATTTCTTCTTGCATCTTGTCGTTTCCTAGCCTGTGGTGTATCTCTGGTCACCTCGTGGTCGCTAGACCGTGATCCGTGGTCGGCTTCGTATTTGTTTTGCCGTAGTGGTGAGTTGTGGCAGCGAATCAGCTGCGGGATACGAGGGCCCTGGCTCTGAGCGGAATAGTTGTGCTGCGTCCGTGTGTGCGCCCGTTACCTTGTTCTAATGCTGTACTGTCAACGGGTGGTCAACTGGAATACAGCACCACGCTAGTTCTTTCGGTTCCATCGTTTCACGTTCCGGGATCCCCAGGTGTTTACCACGCTTCGTGCGTGGCTTCCCTTGGTTATTGTGTATGGCCTTCGTGTTTCGACTGATAAGCAGTGATGGCTCACAGTCAGTGTTCGCGTTCTGTGTGTTTATTGGAATGGCAGCAATGGCAGTGTAAAGTCAACGCCGTTCCTATCAACTTCCGTGTGTGTGGAGCACTTAAAATATATCCCCAGAAGAGCTCGGCAGATCACTGATTCTGCGTTTGCTGTGGACGGTTGAACGATGGCTGTTCGACAAGGCATCTGGCCCGCGCGACCGACGTCGTTCATCACATAAGGTGAGAGAGTTACCAGCTCTTCATAGTGTCTTTGAGTTGTGTGTTTCCCCAGTATACAGTAGCGATGAGGCTGTTTACTAAACGATGCAGAAAATTTTCTGCAGTTGTTTCCCCGATCCCGCTTTAGCTGTCACATATATCTGCACGGCGCATTTCGTCAGTTAGCCCGTGAATGCGGAATTGTTTCGTTCTGAGGCATAGTGCAATTCAGAATGTTACATCATGCATTCTGGGAACCCTAGTTCTTTATAGTTTGAAATATGAGGTGTTATCTTAAGTAATGCACAATTCTGCAGTTGCAAATGGGAACACGGCGTGTTTTGTGTTTATGCAGGCTGTTTAGGTGTCTGTGAAACCAGAGAACTTTTGCAACTTTGTGTGAAAAGTGCGAAGCGTGTCGAGAGGATCAACGAAGATCTAGAATGAGATTTTCGCTCTGCAACGGAGTGTGCGCTGATATGAAACTTCCTAGGAGATTAAAACTGTGTGCCGGACCGAGACTCGAACTGGGGACCTTTGCCTTTCACGGGCGGGCATGTTCTCTACCATCTGAGCTACCCAAGCACGACTCACGCCCCATCCTCACAGCTTGACTTCTGCCTCGTTTCCCAAACTTTACAGAAGCGAACCTGGCAGAAGAGCTTCTGTGAAGTTTGGAAGGTAGGAGACAAGGTACTGGCAGAACTGAAGCTGTGAGGACGGGTCGTGAGTCGTGCTTGGGTAGCTCAGTTGGTAGAGCACTTGCCCGCCCGCGAAAGGCAAAGGTCCCGAGTCCGAGTATCGGTCTGGCACGAAGTTTTAATCTGCCTGGAAGTTTCAACGAAGATGTGTTTAACGTAACTCATTTACTCGAACTCTTAATGAAAATAACACTTTTCACTGGTGATGGATGTACACGATTTTTGCACACACTTCTCAAACAACTTTAAATTACGAACGTGACAGGTCCAACTTCACGTGTGTGTGTGTGTGTGTGTGTGTGTGTGTGTGTGTGTGTGTGTGTGTGTGTGTGTGTGTGTGTGTGTGTGTGTGTGTGTGTGTGTGGGGGGGGGGGGGGGGGGGGGGGTGGTAAGAAAATTTATTCCATCTTATAAACATCACTACGTAAAAAATAACAAGGTTTGGAAACAGCAGTCATAATATGTGATGTTATACTTAAAGAAATATACCGATAGGTCACTTGTTCACTACCCATCGTTATAGTTTCGTAATTGTATGTAACATATACAGTGGCTGGGCGATGTTTTTGTTTCTATGTTTCAGCTCCAGGCGTTGTTCGTGCGTTTTGTTTTCGCAATGTCGTTTAGTTCTGGTTGGTTGTTGATCAGACTGTGTCGTACACTAGACCTTTGAAGGTTTACTGAACATAGTTAGTGTATGGCAGAGAGCGACGCTGCCATTCTGCTATGACCTGTGCCATAATTTCTTTCTGTTCACGAAGTCAGGGAATCCATAGTGACAAATATGTTTTTGTTAAAAGACGGTTGTGGTGGCAGAATGATCTGTGGCGTAGCCCGAGGACTTGGTTAGAATGCTGACTGATAGTTGGAGCCAACGAATAAGTCACAATTTTTTTATACGTATTGCGCTTTCCGTAGTTACATTTATCGCAATAAGAGCCCTAATTTAGCCATTTGATGTTATATTTTCAGGTTTTTAATATATTTGGAGGCGTTAATAATAGCCTGTCGAGGTTCCATTATCATGTCGACCGTGATATACCTCGCCTACTCATACCACCAGTCTGCTCTGATCCATTACTATACCAGAATGGGTGTCATAAACGACTCATCTGCATTCGTTCATAGTGCATATGCGTCACAACAAGAATTATGGTTGTTCTGGGCTGCATGATTCGGACTGTAGTCCAAACTATTGCCTACTACCTCAAATATAAACGCGACAAAACGTTAGTAAATAACTACCGACCCATCACATTACTATCAGTATTTTCAAAAAAAAAAATCGAGAAGATAATATAAAATGGATTTCATGCAAACTCAGTACAGGAGAACATGCTCAGTAGGAAACAGTTCAGATTTCAAAAAGCACCATAACAAGCTACATTTACCTTGACAGGTAATATACGGCACTACAATCAATAAGTCATAAATTACTATATTTGGCAAATTGATAAAGGCTTTTGACTATGATATCATAACGGAAAACTTATAATACACTTACTGTGTAATATTTTTATCTATGTATGATATTCCACTTAGTTTAAAAAATGATAAATTTGTGCCCGTCGTTTTGTAGATGCAATTATAGGATTGAAATAACACCAGCTTCCTTACTGGAAAGGCTGATGATAAAATTTTTATAAAACATCCACAGTTGATTCAAGGCAAATGGATTATCAGGAAATCTTGAAAAGGTTCAGTATGTGCAGTTCAAAACTTGTCACAGGCATACAGATAAGTTTCTCAATCAGAGGAATACAAGAAGTAGAAAGTGTTGTCTTGTGGCAAAGACAAATCACAACTCGCTAGTGGACAACCCACTTCCTAGAAACCATCGATCGCCTTGGTTCAGCTATTTTTCTAGTACGCACTATAGGCGATTTAAAAATGAAGAAAAAGTTTATACTGCATATTTACATTAACTAGTGAGTTATGGAATCATTTTTGGGGGGAAATTAGAGTTACAGAGAGAGTCTTCAAATATAGGAGCGCGTTATAAGAATTATATCTGGTGTAAGTTCACAAACATCCTGCAGAGACTTTTTCAGGAAACAGCGTATTTTGACAACCACTAATGTGAAGTGGTTGGTATATTCCTTAATGTCCTTTGTCATTACCAACGTATCAGTTCCATTCCAACCACAGTCATAGCCAATATCGATACAGTCTGTTTCGGTATCTGATTTTACGCATGTTAATTGTGAGACTAACGAAAAAGGAATATAAGAATGCAGAAGCATTCTTTTTTAAACTGAGATGCCGTATCTTTTCCACGCAGTATAGAAGCAATACGTTGAGCGTTTAATGACCTTCATGATTACTGAGAAGAAAAATCATTCTGCACAGTACAAACATACTCCAGTTTAAGCTGACATTATAGTAACAACGAAAGTAAACCTCTATAATTGAATATTTCTGACACACACACACACACACACACACACACACACACACACACACACACGAGAGAGAGAGAGAGAGAGAGAGAGAGAGAGAGAGAGAGAGAGAGAGAGATTTTGGCGGGGGGGGGGGGGGGAGGGGGGGGGGGGCGAGCTATTGTAAAATCTATTTAACATTTTTGTATTTGTCAGAAGATCTATCTGAGAAGTGCAAATTCGACGGGAATTTATGACAGTCTGTGTGACTGACGCTATGTGACTTTTTAAACATACTGAACAAGCAAAACTTTCGAAGAGTTAAACTTTACCCAAGCGCCAGTGTTTTGCCATCTCGCCGACATTACTAATGGAAAAATATGGAAGAGATTGCTACATTTGTTGTTGTTCTAACGCAATGATTCCTGCTTTAAGTTGACTTTGATAATATTCTGTATTCTTCCTGAGAAAGATACAGTGAAAACTTCAGTTTTCTCAAATTTCTCATGGGGAAAACAGTATTATGCTAACTTCGAGTCAACTTCTGTACTTAAGATTCAGGTAAATAACTGTTAGTTCAGGTGATCCATGAATAAAATTCTGTCGCATTACGTATAAAAATCGTACAATTATATTAAAACAGGAATTTTGCCCTATGACCATATTATTCTGCTTCTCATGCAGTAGTCTTTTCACGTCCTATGTATATGTTGTAAAGTGTTTAGTTTATAGCCACACACATTCTCTTTGTGTCTTATAGTCCGATGTGATGATGACTATTACTAATCGATAATGCTCTCAAATAAAAAACTATTACGATAAAAAAAAGTGTAAATATTACAGTTCTTCAGTTCACTTTAATGAAATACTATAGGAGTACCTGGAGTCACCCGGTTATGTATTTATTCCAATATTCTGTTAGTTCATCTATACCTTCCCCCCTTCCCACCTACAAATCCCCCTGCCACTCTGTCCATCTCCTCCATCCCCCACTCTCCATCCATCTGCTCGTGCCCCTCTCTCTACTCATCTCCTGCTTCCCCCTCGCTGTCTCTGAACATTCTCGCCCACCCCCCTCACGCCGCGTTATCACGCTCACGCCAATAGGAGGTTGCTGGTTCCTACTCCTACAGTATTTCTTTCCTGATCGTAACGAATTTGTGCACCTAATTTTATTGACATCGTTCCAGGGGTTTAGGATAGGCTTTTTACCCGTGTCTTTGCCCACATACACACATTTCGACTTATTTCATACATATTTTGTGTATCTGAGGAGTATTTGCACACACATTTCACCTGTATCTCTAGCGAATTTCACCCTTCGGTTTCGTTTGCACGTGTCCCATTGTGTATGACTTCGTATATCCTGCAGTAAGTGGCGTCCAATGATGTAATTTTTCTGGTACATACAGTGACATATGTGAACACTCTAAGCAAAATGTCACGAATATATTTAGTAGTGAATAAGTAATATATTAAAACGTCATGCGTCATGTGGCAGTTTTACTGCATAACAGCGAAAATTTAGTAAACGATAAACTTTCTTCCTATCACCATTTTATAGTGGTCGTCAGGAGGAATGTGACTTTAAGAGCTAGACTCAGTGGCACCAAAAATGTTCAAATGTGTGTGAAATCGTATGGGACTTAACGGCTAAGGTCATCAGTCCCTAAGCTTACACACTACTTAACCTAAATTATCCTAAGGACAAACACTCACACCCATGCCCGCGGCAGGACTCGAACCTCAGCCGGGACCAGCCGCACAGTCCATGACTGCAACGCCTTAGACCGCTCGGCTAATACCACGCGGCATCTGGCACCAAAGGAATGCTTCCTCCTGTTGGTTTTATAATGATAGTATAGTACTATTTAGTTTAATCGCCACTAAAGTTGTTTGTGTACATAATACGTCAATATGAGTTCCTGGAGTTTAAAACTCGTCGCTTCAAAATAGGATCACCTCAGCAAGTATTCTGCCTGGGAGTTGTTAGTTAGGCCTACTTACGCTAATAATACTTCCTGCAAAGTCTTCCTTCATTTCGACAACAACTTAACCTTATTAAAATCTGGTGCATTGTAAGGTAGGTAGCCCTTATTTTGAGAACGAAGTGAAAATATGTACCACGAATATTACGAAACAATGGAATAGAAGTGAGATTTTCTGTTTATGCCTATTTACTACGAACGGGAGAAAAAGTGTTAACGATTAAGCATGAATGGACTCCTGTTAACTTTTCAAACGAATGAAGTATTTACGTATACCGACTACATGTTACCATAAAATAAGTCCCAAGTTACAAGCTAGAGTTGTACGAAAATTTTAAGCATTTTTAGCGTATAATGGAGGAAGCAGACAAACTAATCGCTTACACTGCTTTCGTACCATACGTTACACCTGTAGAAACATCCACTGTTGTAATTCTTTGAAAACTCAGTGATCATACGCGTTCGAAATGGTCGCCGGAGCCTTGGTTGGTGGTCGCGTGCAGCATAGCCTTGCACAAAGTTCATAAACAGACATTGCCCGCACTTACCTTCGCCTACAGGTCGAACACCCCCTTGTCTAATCTATGGATGCTGAGCGATCGTCTTCCCGAGAAAGTCCATGCTCTCCGCATTCGGGCTAAATGGAAGCGCGCGTGAGTAATCCGAAACTCGTTCATAGGATAGGGATGGGAAAAAGCTACCGAATAACAACGGTATCAGTATTTTAGTTCTGAATAACAGGTATTTGTTTGGTTTCTGTTATCCCCAGATAATTTTTAATTTTTTTGCTAACTACCAAGTAACAAAAACCGAAATATCACCGTTGTCATAGCAGCAGTGCTAAAAATTTTCGTTTTTAAATAAAACTTTTGTAAAAAAGGAATAGTATTATTTGTAAAATTCACATTGGTTTAAAATATCACGATACATAGTAAATCAGAAACCCAATGCTGTCTTCATAACAATGTTGACAGCAACGAGCAACAAACAAATGGTATAAGAATAGGTACAGCATTGCTGAGGCAACAATGCGGAAGAAAAGATAACCGTCAACTCAACATACAGCCAACCGGCTGCACATAACCAGTAGGTACATTGACCTAGTTTTCGACACCTACTAAGGGTGTCTTCTTCAGAGAGTTAATCTTTGCCTTGAGCATAGCTGCTCTAAATTCTGGCCATCGTAATTTTACGATTTAGCAAAATTTCATTTTGATGAAGACGCCGGTTAGCTGTATAATCCAATGTTGAAAGAAGTATATGGTTGCTGAGTGAAAGTTATGTCCAAAACTATAACGGAAAACTGGTTCTTTCAGCTATAACCGCCATCCCTACCATGAGAATCTGAGTGTCACTGGAATGCGGAGAAACGGACGATCACATTAAGGCCGGGTCACAGGATTTGGGTTACAAATTTTGCGGCAATGAGCCGTGGAGGGAGGGAGGGGGGGGGGGGGGAGTGGGTTCTTAGCATTCGCGTTTCTCTAACCAAGCCAATCAATAGCGTGGTGCAGCTCAGTAAGCATGAAGTTATTTAGTGTTGTACTGAAAGTGATCCATCCTGAGTCTGAAGTCGCATGCGAGAGCTTTTGGATACTGACGTCTTAAAAATCCATGTTTTAAAAACCTCCAACTTCAGTGCTATTTCTTTTAATTACGCTTTGCTAATAATTGTTTGTTCAAACTTTGTTAAATTCTTAAACTACCCACATAAGTGGCACTGTTTTGTTGCTTTTTTGAATTACTGTCGTTTGGAGTTCTTATACATTGTGGTAGTCAGCCGGCCGCGGTGGTCTCGCGGTTCTAGGCACTTCAGTCCGGAACCGTGCGACTGCTACGGTCGCAGGTTCGAATCCTGCCTCGGGCATGGATGTGTGTTATGTCATTAGGTTAGTTAGGTTTAAGTAGTTCTAAGTTCTATGGGACTGATGACCACAGCAGTTGAGTCCCATAGTTCTCAGAGCCATTTGAACCATATTTGGTAGTCAAATTACAGGGCTAACTGGAGCTTCTTCTCTTGAGTGGATTTTGCTTTTAAGTGCACGCTTCTGTGTTGATAATTGAAAAGCTGATTGCTGACACTACTCAACTTGGCAGCACCACTACCGTGTACCTTCATAGTACTCACACACTGAGCAAGCCGCAATATCAGCACTTGATAATGGCCTAAGGCCGAAATTGCAGTAGTGTAATAAAAACTTAAAACAGTCACTGGCGTTGAGATGATGTCCTTCAAAAAAGAGTATGATGTAGCTGAACACGGCTAATTTCACCTGCCATTACGAGTGCCAAGATTGAAGCCCTCACCGGTGCGCAAACTATGTGAATGAAGATTTCCTTCTCTATTGTATGCTTATTATTGTTATTATTATCAATCATAATAACAGTAGTGGTGGTGATAGTAGTAGTAGTAGTAGTAGTAGTAGTAGTAGTAGTAGTAGTAGTAGTAGTAGTAGTAGTATAAGCCGCTATGGATTACACTAATTCAAAATGTTTTTCTTTCCTTCTCCTTAATATCCATAACACTTTCACAAGGTTTTTTTCTTCCTCCCTCACAAGGGAACCTCCCCATCGCATCCCCTTCAGATTTAGTTATAAGTTGGCACAGTGGATAGGCTTTGAAAAACTGAACACAGATCAATGGAGAAAACAGGAAGAAGTTGTGTGGAACTATGAAAAAATAAGCAAAATATACAAACTGAGTAGTTAATGTGCAAGATAGGCAACATCAAGGATTATCTGAAGTTAGGAGCGCAGTGGTCCCGTGGTTAGAGTGAGCAGTTGCAGAATAAGAGGTCCTTGGTTCAAGTCTTCCCTCGAGCGAAAATTTTACTTTATTTACTGTCGCAAAGTTATGATCTGTCCATTCATTGACGTCTCTGTTCACTGTAATAAGTTTAGTGTCTGTGCTTTGCGACCGCACCGCAAAAGCGTGCGACCGTGCGATTAGTAGACGAAAGGACGTGCCTCTCCAATGGGAATCGAAAACATTTGATCGCAAGGTCATATGTCAACCGATTCCTCCACAGGAAAGCACGTCTGATACATTCTATACGAAACTGGTGACGGCATGTGCGTCACATGACAGGAATATGTTGTCGTCCCACCTAACTTGTTACACTTGGCGAATGGGTACAAAGATTCTTCTACCTTGCCCGATTTAGGTTTTCTTGTGGATGTGATAATCACTCCCAAAAAGTGATAAAAACATAAGAGTTTGTCACATAAAGTGAAAATGACGAATTAAACATTTCACTCGAGGGAAGACTTGAACCTAGGACCTCTTGTTCCGCAGCTGCTCACGCTAACCACGGGACCACGGCGCTCCTTCGCTCACATTATCCTTGATGTTGCCTATCTTGCACATGGACTACTCAGTTTGTATATTTTGCTTATTTTTTCATAGTTCCACAGAACTTCTTCCTGTTTTCTCGATTGATCTGTGTTCAGTTTTTCAAGGCCCATCCATTGTGCCAACTTATAACTAAATCTGAGGGGGGTGCGATGGGGAGGTTCCCTTGTCAGTTCTGGCTGCACAAGCTTCTTTGCTGGACATGTCATGGGCATTCGCACAGTCCTGTAACTTTTCTTTAAGTGATGCATGTACCTGAAAAGCCTCTTACCAGGTGGGCAGCGCAGTGGTTAGCACACTGGCCTCGCATTCGGGAGGACGATTGTTCAAACCCTCTCCGGCCATCTGGATTTATGTTTTCTGTGATTTCCCTAAATTGCTTAAGGCAAATGCCATGATGGTTCCTTTGAAAGGGCACAGCCACTTTCATTCTCCATCCATCACTAATCAGAGCTTGTGCTCTGTCTCTCATGACCTCGTCATCGATGTGACATTAAACCCTAATCTCCCCCTCCTCTTCCTCAAATGACCTGTTGAGCAACTGCCGCTATGAGAGGTCTACTATGCTCTTTAGAGTTTCCGTGATCCACTAGTTAGCCCTTTTCGATCTTACAAAAGGATTCCACAATTTTCTTGTCGGTGTGTTTGGATTCTTTCTACGAATATGACCATAAGAAACCATTTATTTCTTCCTCATTATATCTGCAATTTTTCTTCACCTGCAAATAGTACGTTGCTCCGACATCTTCTTTATTCTTCAACTTCAATTGGGCCTAATTTTCATAGCACCTCTCTCTGTGCTATCCATATAATTTTCTTATTAACCCATTTTCTGCAGGCAAAATGCGTTTTTCGATTAACCACCTTGGACAGTTTCGAAGCCGCTCATGGAGTCGTGAATAACAGTGTGTTTCTGGTGATAAAGAGGAACGAGGGGACATTTGAAAAAGTGTCGCCCTTTTATATCCATAACGGTTTGGAAGGCCTTGCTGGAACATTAAAATCTATAAAACGATTGTGTAATGGCTCATTGTTGGTCGAAGCCAACAGGTCAAAGCAAGTAGACCTTCTTAAGAAATAACGGAAATTGGGTTACTATGATAATGTTCAGATGTACAGCTCTGTCAACTCAAATAAGGATATTGTCATATGCTGAGATATTGTGGACATAGACATAGCAGAACTGAAGCAAGGATGGGCATCCCAGGGAATAGTCGATGTAGAGCAACAAATGCACAGGAATAAAGGGCGCAACTGAAAAGACTGCAACTTTCATTGTCACATTCAATTCTCCACCACTGCCTGAACATCTTATGGTGAGGTTCCTTCGACTTAATGTTTGGACTTACATTCCAATCCCTATGCGGTGCTATTAATGCCAGCATTTCGGCCATACAACCATGAGTTGTGAAGGTGAATAGATCTGTGGGAACTGCAGAAAAGCCACTCATGATGCAGGGACTGACTGTCCGTCTCCAGCGATCTGCATCAACTGCTCTGGAAACCACCCAATCTGGAGGCGAGACTGCCCTGATTCTGCTGAAGAACGCAAAGTAAGAGAGACAAAAGTAACCAATTGAATCTCCTATGCCGAAGCCAAAGAAGAATATAAGGCGACGAAACCCCTGTCTTTGCCACCTCATATTCTTCCATGGTGCAGAAACTTATTTCCAAGACGAACGCTTTGGTACAGACGACGACTAACGTGCCTGTATCCACCACAAGCACCTGTACTTGCATGTGTACATGTCAAGGGAAAAAGAGTAAGAATGAAGTAAGCCAGGCAGCTGCACCAGAAAAGACCAACAGTTCTGCAGCGAGCATCCAGAAGGTACAAAAAAACAGAGTTCATCTCAAGCCCCCCTTCCCCCCTCGTCCTCCAAGGGACAGGGTGCAGGGAAAGGCTCATGACATTTGGGTCATAAGCTGTCCCGAGCACTGTCAGACGTCATTCTTTCCCATTTGACTGATGAGGAGGATATCATCGAGTTAGATGCCTTTGATCCAGGCAGTCACTCCACTCCTTCTCGCTCTTCTTCATCTCCCTGGTACAAAGATAGGAATAAATTAAAACCGCACCAATGACATGGCTTCCATATTACAGAGGAACATGAATGGGTTCATGAATCATGTGGAGGAACTGAAACTTCTAGCACAGGCACATTCCTTGTGCTTTTGTTTACAAGAAATGCATTTTAAAAATACAGATGTCCCTGTGCTATAGGGATATACAATATACCGTAAGGATGACTTATTGGGGGAAAGTGCCAAGGGAGGTGTCACAGTGTTTGTCACTATTGTGCACCACTCCTCTGTTTACCCCTTGGCTGCTGACCTGCAAGCAGTTGCAGTTCAGATTCATGTGTGTCGAAGGATCAGTTTGCTCGCTGTATTTACCTCCGCAAGATGCACTACCCTCTGAGGCTCTCATCACACAGCTCCTGCGACCATTCCTCCTCTTGCGAGACTTCAATGACCATCATGTCGTGTGGGGCTCGACTCATACTTGTCCTCGAGGTCGGGTTTTGGAGATCTCGTGACGTGTGCATCCTCAACATGGGTAATCTCTCACATTTTTCTACTGCTACTGGGTCATTCTCAGCCATTGACCTCTCTTTCTGTTCTCTAGCCCTTGCAGACTCCATTCAGTAGGAGGTCATTGATGACCTTCATTCCAGTGACCATTTCCCAGTCTGCCTTCACCTACTAAATGGTTTACCACCTGAAGCTAAACCCCAAAAATGGATGGTCAGTGGGGCTAACTGGTTGTGTTTCAGCCAGCTGGCTGTGTTCGAACACTGCAGCAGTGTCCAAGGATGGATGGACCACATCACACATTGTTCCTGGACTCCCTTAATCGTTCCATTTCTTCTATAAAAGTATGGGAAGCCAAGGATTTCCAGTAAATGCAGCCGTTTACTGATAGCAGCAGTGCTGAAACAGGGGTGCCTCCAAATGACGCCCAGAGACATTGCTCAGAGGCTGGCTGATCATTTTGCACAAACTACTGCCAATGCAAGCCAGGATCTGGCGTTTTGTCACTATCGTGCGACTGTAGAGAGGGAAAAGCTGGACTTCAGGTACAACAGTTCTGAGGCCTAGAACTCCCCTTTTTCCATGTGGGAGTGCGAATCAGCACTGACTGAGATTTGTGACACTGCACCCAGTCACGACCAAATCCGGTATTGCATGCTTAGACATTTGCCAGTGGCATAAAAGGAAATTCTCCTTGAATGTTCTAATCTAATATGGCAAACAAGTAACTTCCTCAACTTGTGGAGGGAGGTAATTCTGATCTCTCTCCTCAAACCAGGCAAGGACTCCACATGTCCCAGTAGTTATCAGAGTACTGCCTTAATGAGCTGTGTAGGAAAGACCCTGGAGCGAATGGTTAAGCATCGTCTGGTCTGGTCTGGTTGTTAGAGACCAGGCAACTCCTTAGCTGCTCTGTGTGGATTCTAAAGATTTCTGTCCACTGCCGACAGTCTGACCCTCCTAGAGGTGGCTGTTCAGCAGGATTTCCTGTTATTCAGAAGTATCACTGTATTGGTATATTTTCTGATATAAGTAAGGCATACAATACTACTTAAAGACACTGTATTCTCGCACAACTGCATCAATGGGGCTTTCATGGCCATCTCCCCATCTTCATATGCTCTTTCCTGTCTCAGCTGTCTGATCGATTTGAGCAGAAGAATGGTGTGCATCAGGGCAGTATTCAAAGTGTTACCCTCTTTTCCATAGCCAACAGCAGTATCATATCTATGGTAAGGAGTCCTGTACAGTGCTCCTTATTTGTAGATGATTTTACTGTTTTCCTTTCGTCCTCCAGAGTTGCAGTGGCAAGGCGTCAGTTGCAACTCAACAGTGTGATGGTTAGAGGAGTGGGCTGCTAAGACGGGTTTTCAGTTTTCTGCAGATAAGTCTGTGTGTGTTCATATTAATTGTTATCATCCTCTTTTTAATTTGACTGCCTTGAATATGGGGAGGCCACCCTGCATTTTGGACACAGTGCTGTTTCTGGGCCTCATTTTTGACTACCGATTGTCATGATTACCATACCTGTGAGACTAGAAAGCCAGAACTCTTTGCATTAGCCACAGGTCTTGGGGAGCGGGCAGGGCGCGTTTCCTTCAGTTTTATCAGCCTTTGTGAATTCTCGGCTGGACTACAGTAGCATGGTTTACTGGTTAGTGAAGCGTTCTAGACACTGTCCATCATGAGTGGATTTGGCTGGCCACAGGTGCTTATCAAACCAGTCCCATACCTAGCATATGTGCTGAGGGGAGGGAACCGCCACTTACCATCCAGTGCCAGCTGCTCATGGTATGTCAGGTGTGTAAGTTAGTTCCAGCTCCAACTTCACCCACACACCATACTGTTGCTCGTCCAGCTCTGGAATGCCTTTTTTTCCAACTGTCCATGAGCCACGGTGCCATTTGGAATCCGCATGCAGTATGTGTTGGAGTCACTTGGTGTGGAGCCAGCATGACCCCAAATCTAGGTTTTCAACGGCCCTGCCTGCCTGGTTACTGGAGAAACCCAGAGTGATTTTAGGTTTGGTGTGGTACAGGAGAGATAGCTCTCGTGCTTAAATTTTTAATATGATATTCTCTGATATTTTATTTGAGTACCACAGTCATGTTGCTGTTTCTACATACAGGTCTGTGTGGTACGGCTCTGTTGGTTGCTCTGTCGTTTTCCCAGATCATGTCGTCAAGGTCAGACTGCCTCCAGAATTTACCGACTTCGACACAGCACGGGAGCAGATGAGACGCTCTCCCATTGTTAGATTGCTCAGACTCCCTGAGCATCCTTTACTCTCTCCAACGTTTGTACCCAGGAGATACAATAACCCAGAATATCCAGGATGCCCTCCTACGACTACAACGACTGGGGAAGGAGGTGTCTTTCTGCTAGGTACCTGGGCACATTAGAATTGCGGGGAATAAAAGGGCAGATCGAGAAGCCAGGGAGACATGTCATGATCATCTGGTATTTCGGTGTGCTAGCCTCCGGCATGCTATCACATCGCTGTTGAGGTACAATGTGATGTGCCGATGGGAAGACAAGAGGCTGGCAGTGACCAATAAAAAGCTCCGTGTCATCAGGCCCACAACTCGCCCGTGGTGTACTTCTTTCCAGCCACGTCGGCGGGACACAGTCCTTCTTACTCGTCTTCGCGTAGGCCACAGCCCTATGACACATGGCTTCTTACTCCTGCGAGAGGACCCCCCAATGTGTGGTGCTTGTGGCATGCAGATCACGGTGCGCTACGTTTTATTGAACTGCATTTTATTTGCCTACCAGCGGACTGTGACGGATTTGCTGGCGGATATGCCGTCTATTTTAAGCAATGATCAAACGAATGTGGTTAGGGTTTTAAAGCTTTGTAAATTGTCCAACGTTTATAACAAGATTTCGGGAGATGTTCTTAATGTGTCAAAGGGTGGCTGGCTCACCCTAGATTTTTGTAGGCGGTCACCCAGTCACATTTCCTGGTACTTTTCTTTTAGTTCCTCTTCATTTTGTTTTCGCTATTTTTTAATTTCTTGATTGGCTCTCTTCCCTCCTAATTGGTTTTAGTGCATGTGAGAGTGACTGTGTGGTCGTTTAGAGGGCATGCATGTACAACACTTTTAGTTAATCTCTACATTCGTTTTTTTAAGCGTAAGGGTGCTGATGACCTGGCTGTTGGGCACCCATCAGATCAAAACACACACACACACACACACACACACACACACACACACACACACACACACACACAGAGCTCTGACTCTCCGTGCCCTTCAAAGCCTGTGTGTGCTGTACACCGTCCATCCCTTAATGGAACGGGTCAAGGGAAGCTGTCAGTTGCTCAATCTTGATGGGGACTGTGATGTTTGTGGGTCGCTGGTCATGTCGCTCTGACAGGAAACGAGGTTGCTGACACTGCTGCCAAGGCTGCAGTCCTAGTACCTCAGCCCCCTAGTTCCTATATTCACTCCGACGATCTCTGTATTGCCGTCTGTCAGGAAGTGGTCAGCCAGTCACATTTCCCAGTGCTTTTCTTTTAGTTCCTCTGTGTTTTGTTTTCGCTGTTTTTTAATTTCTTGATTAGATCCCTTCCCTCCTGCCACTGCTCCTCCCTTCATGGGAATAAGCTCCGGGCTATTAAGCCTCTCCCAGCGGCTTGGACGATCTCCTCCCGGCCCTCCCGTCGGAATGAGGTTGCATATTGGACACTGCCTTTTTAACCATCGTCATATAAGTGCTGCTCGCCCATCACTTTGTGCACATTGCGCCCAACCTTTATCTGTCTTCCATTTTCTGACGGAATTCACTTTCTTTAACCGTTTACATTCCCGTTTGGTTTGCCGTCTGAGTTATCGGCCGTTTTAGAGAACGACGCGTGGGCTGTCAACTGTGTTTTACTTTTTATCCGCCAAAGCAATATGGAGGAGGGCTTTTAATTTTTAGTTCTGGACTTCCGTTTCTCTATGGTGTATTTTATAGATTTTTCTCCATATCCCTGTTTTTAGCTGTCTTACCTTCCATCGATTGGGATTGACGTATAGTCATTTTTAACTCCTCTCTCTAGCCGACCGGAGTGGCCGAGCGGATCTAGGCGCTTCAGCCTGGAACCGCGCGACCGCTACGGTTGCAGGTTCGAATCCTGCCTCGAGCATGGACGTGTGTGATGTCCTTGGGTTAGTTAGGTTTAAGTACTTCTAAGTTCTAGGGGACTGATTACCTCAGATGTTAAGTCCCATAGTGCTCAGAGCCATTTGAACCATTTTTTTTAACTCCTCTCTCTGTCTGTGTTTCACAGTTTAGACATGGGCGGGTATTACACTAGTTGTTTTTGCGCCCTAAAATAAAACAGTCTTGAAGTTTAGAGTTATAGAATAATGATGATTTGTTAGAGAGAAATTGGCATATGTGACCTGCTACCTACATTTTGCCACCTCTTGAATGAAATGCTTTTCTTTCGACGACATGGTCTGTTCAATTAATGCTTCTAAACACTTGATTTTATTGGTAGAGTTATTTTGACGATATTTAATTTTCTTCATAGTGCCTATCGTAATGTTCGTCATAAATTTACTTTTCTCAAATAAAATCTGTAAACCAATTTTTTCAACCTGTGCTTTAAGTAATTCAATTTATTTCGTCACTAGGCTATTTCTAGAGAATCTGCCATGATTACGATGCCGTTTGAAAAGATTAGCAGCCAATTTATAGGATCTCTTTTGTATCCTAATTTGGTTCTTGCCCTATCCTTGATTTTTCCCTTTTTCTCATGGCCATTTCAAGCACGCTACTAAACAGCAACGGTGAGAGAACATCATCTTGCCTGTCCTGTTTTAATCACGCATTTTCTGGATATATTCTCTCTTAATTTATGTTCGGAATTGGTGTTTAAGTTTTTTTTCATTTAGGCACTTGTTCTATAGTCTAGACTACATTCCTTAAGAAATCTGAACAGCGACTCTGCGTCAACTGAGTCGCACACTTTGTTAAAATTACTAAAAGTCATTACAATGTTTTAAAAGGTTTTTCAAAGATGTCATTAATCGTTTTAGATGTAGAATCTGCTCTGTGCGTGATCTGCTTTTGCAGAAGCATTTTTTCGAGTCTCATTGTTTCTCTGCACTTTTTGGTGAGGTCCTAGAGAAGATTTTGCATTTGAGAGGAGGAAGCCAGATGTCTCCGAAATGGATTACGGAATTTTTATCATCTCTTTTCTGTAATACATGGATCAGTACTGTTGTTCAATCTTCGGAAATTTCCTTTGTTGTTGTTGTTGTTGTTGTTGTTATTATTTTAGCTGCACTACGTCGCCAAACGCTGGATCTTAACTTTTTATACCTGGGATTCACTCCTGTAGAACTTTATAACACACATTATATTTACGCCAGTGACTGTAACACTTTCTTTATTTCACTATTGCAATTTCGGTCTTAGGCTATTATCAAGTGCAAATTTTTGTGGCTTTACGTCGTGTCAACTTAACATGAGCTGACACATTTATGTGTCGTTGTCATTACTATTAAGTACATTCGTGTTACATATTGCGAGCACACAAATCCATACGTCATAAAACAACATAGTCTGTAGACACTCGTGTTTGATATCCAAGTCGCACCAACACTCAAGAATGGAAATAGGAATCACTGACGAATTACAGACATGTCACGGACGTCGATTTGCGGCAGGGTTTGAACATGTACTGTGTTCGCACGTTATGAAATAGTCTAAGGTAACGGGCTGTTGACACACACAGTCAACAAGGATTCACAAAGTACTGTTCTTGTGAAGCACAGTTAGCTTTTTACATGCACGAAGTAATAAGTACTGTCGACAGGTGTTCTCAAATTTATTCCATATTCCTATATTTATGAAAGGCTTTATACACCGTTCCTCACAAGCGGTTTCTACTCAAACTGCGTGCCTATGTAGTATCGCTTCACTTGTGCTACTGGATTCAGGATTTCCTGTCAGTAAGGTCACAATCCGCAGTAATGGACGGAAAATCACTCAGTGAAACAGGTGATATCTGGCGTCCCCCAAGGACGGGCCATATGCTTTTCCAAATCTATGTCAACGATTTAGGAGCCAATCTGGGCAGCCGTCTTAGATTCTTTTTTTTTTTTTTTTTTTTTTTTTTTGCAGATGACGCTGTTATTTACCATCCAACAAAGTCAGCAGACAATCAAAACCAAATGCAATATGACTTAGACACGAAATACGGACAATTGTCTCTGGATATGGAAATGTGAGGTCGTCCACTTGATTACGCTGAAATCCGTTAAGTTTTTCGGTTTTACGATAAAACACAAAAAAATTAAAGGGAATCAATTCAAGTAAACGTCTAGGAAATGAAAATAAGAAGAACTTAAACTGGAATGATCGCATAGATACTGTTGTGGGGAAGGCAAACCAAAGATGCATTTATTTTCTGAACACTTAGAATACGCAACAGGTCTACTACAGATACTGCTTACAATACGCTCTTCCGTCCTCTGCTTGAGTATTGTTGTGCGGCATGAGATCTTTACCAGAGAGGATTGACGGTGGACACTGAAAACGTCCAAAGGAGGACAGGTTGAAATAGGGGAAAGAGTGTCACGGATAAGATAAGCCAGCTGTGGTGGCAATCATTAAAACAAACGCGTTTTTCGTTCACCTGAATGCGCAAAACGTTTTACGTCGCTAACCTTTATAGTGAGAAATGATGATTGTAATAAAACAAGACAAACCATAGCTCGTACAGAAAGATTTGCGAGTTCATTTTCCCGCGCACTGTTACAGAGTGGAACGGTTAGAGAAATAGTCTGAAGGTAGTTCGAAGAACCCTCTGCCAGGCACTTAAATATGAACTGCAGTCATGTAGACGACGTCTTAGATGTAGGCCCTGAGCCAGACTCCAGGCGGCAAGAACGGTGTGGATGACTACACCACAGTCTAACATAACAGTCGCGACACTTCGCCTCGATTTTGTTGTCTTCAGCGCCAGCAGCGCCCCAAGCGGGCGGTTGGTTGAACTGTGAATTCGGCGCGATCGTGAAAGCGAATAGTGATTGTTTATGTTGATTTATACAATGGTTTTTACCATCGGGAGCGTTTGTAGCGCAATAAATTGCAGCAGCAATAGGAAGAGGACACTACAGCTGTCTTTTTTAGGTTTCCTAAGGATCCTGAGTGGTATATGCCATCATGTTACTAAAAAGTAGCGTTAGGATTCACTTGCAAACCATATGTGTATAAATGATGAATGTTTCGTTTTAGGAGCAAGAAATGGCTAGATAATAGCAGACGAGAAGACCTTATGAAGAAAGACCCATTTTACCTGTATAACAATATTAGGTTTTGTTCGCTACATTTCGAACAAAACCAGTTCATGAACGCAGACAATAACAAACTCGTGTGGAATGCAGTACCCACACTGTTTGACATTCCAAATAAGCCACCTCAACTGACGATGGAGAAGGAACTGCCACAAAGATTCGACAGTCAATCTAAAGCTGTAAAACAGTCCTATGACACAGAAGCAGCCAGTTCAACTCTCCATGTATCAGTGCCAGATTCGTGAGAATCATCAACACAGACCTGCTTTGACGATGAAGTGGTTAGATTAAGTGCAGCTGTTCGTGTCTTACAAAAGCGTGTGAAGTGTCAGAATGTGCAGATCGCTAGACTTCGAGCGAAACTATTATGGGACAAGGAAAGTGCCTAGAGACAGATTGTTTGAAAATTATTCAAATATTTGGTTTTTCGTTAAATGTAATGTAATCAGCTCGTTACAATGTTTTCAGCATATTTCTCCCACTATGTCAGTTGCTTGTTCCACCTAGAATAATATAAAGATGAAGGTCGTACTTGTGGCAACAGGCGACAATGACAAACACAGTAGGCCTACAGAACGATAAACGAGCTGTCCATCGCTTTTGCTTGTAGAGGTACATGTCTGTGCTTCTTACACGTGAATCTGTGTATTTATATACTTTTGATATCAACGTGGTAAGCTGCAGTTCTGTCCAATGCCACAAGTGTTTCTTCACGAATGCGTTGTAGCTTGCCACTCTATTCATGGTTTTTGTCCATACTTACGCTTATTTTAGAATCATTTTTAGAAACACATATGCCTTCTGATACTACACAAACTCTTGGAGGCACAAAATAACTCGAATAATTCAGAAATTACGTAGGAAATGGATGCAAACAAACATTATGCTTACGACTCGTCTGACGTTCACCTTACCTGGCGCTTGGAGCGCTAGTGTAGCTCCATCCGTCAAACGGCAACAACTTTTACAGCAATGAGTGTCGCGACTGTTATGTTAGACTGTGGCCTACACAGCGCAGCGCGACGATGCCGCGTGGCTGCTGTGACGTCAGACGTAGGGCCCCGCCATTGGCCGAGAGGCTGACCAATGGCAGCAGGCGCCGCTGTCCCGCCCTCGCACGGCCTGCCAGACTAAACAGGCAGCGCGCGCACAGCCTGTGCCGGAAAGCAAGTCTCTTATGGCGCCAACCAGTTCTGCACCTCTGCTGCGAAATCCTCCTCCTCCAGCATTATTTCTGACTCTGTTTACCTATCTACTATCCTGTAAAACTATAAAGGGCTGTAAACGAATTAGCTAAGAACGCTGTTTACGGGAAAACTGTACTTACCCATCAAAATCCTTTTTCAAAAAGTATTGGAGATTATTTCGAATCTTTGGAGTGTTTACTCTTACTGTGGTGTCACCGCCAGACACCACACTTGCTAGGTGGTAGCTTAAATCGGCCGCGGTCCATTTAGTACATGTCGGACCCGCGTGTCGCCACTGTGTGATCGCAGACCTAGCGCCACCACAAAGCAGGTGTCGAGATACGATAGAGCACTCGCCCCAATTGTACGACGACTTTGCTAGCGACTACACTGACGAAGCCTTTGCTCTCATTTGCCGAGAGACAGTTAGAATAGCCTTCTGCTAAGTCCATGGCTACGACCTAGCAAGGCGCCAATGGTATCAGTGCATGTATCTTACGAGTCTCATTTGTATAGTCAAGAGAGATGTATCACAAGGAGTGATTAAAAGTTAAGTATATTCCAAAGCTACGTACTTTTCTTGCTACCATTCAATAGTTATCCTGTTCCAGACTTGACGCCAGTCGGCGTGTGTGTACGCGTGCCTTTCTTTCGGCTCCCTTCCCAGTGTGGCGTAGCAAACTTGTTACGCCACAACACTTACATCCCAAAATTATTTGCCCTTGTTCGAATTCCAAGTATGCCTAAGAAATATACGAAATATGACATACGCAAGGGGCCCACTTATAGCTGCCAGAGTGATAAAGACAGTACCTGTCTATCAGAGACTTCTACATGCACACTACTGCACTAATGCAAGACACGGAATACAAATGCAAGTTTGCACCGAGTAATTTCCTCCAAGTGTCCCAAAGAAAACAGAAAGATACTCTGGGTCTTGTAGAAGATGTTTCTCAGTTCAGTATGATATGTTTGAAGACTGAAGAAGACAAGAGGCTCAGCATTCCTTTCTCACACTTCAGAAGAAGATCTGCTTAGCTAGACACCAACAACGGATCAAACAGTCCACAAGATGCTGTCTGGAGAACAACAAATTCAAGTAATTGCGAGAACAAGCAGCCGCACAGGGGCAGGAAGGGAAATCGTATGGTGCTGGTTAATGTTTAATGGATGTGTGTCTTGTATTAGCATTAATTTGCTAGACAAATTTTGAAATCAGTTTTCGTGTGAGTTAGTTGTTCTAAATACAACGCCATCTTTTTTAACATAAATAGACCCAATTCACCAACCTCAATGAAATTGTTGCACGAAGTAGCCTTGAGGTATTTGCATAAATCTATGTACTAATATTATCGAAAATGTAGTTTGTCTATTTTATCATAGTTACTACCGATTATTAAAGCAAATTTAAGTTTAAAACTTGAAAATACTGAAAGCAAATTAATAACATTTCTCATAAAATGATTGCATACGACTGATGAGCAATGTTTTGTGAATGTATAAAAAAAACCTGGTATGTGAAAATTCAGGTCTGACAGCAGTATTTGTTTTTCAAAACTACATTTAAGAATCAAATTAAAAATTTAAACTTCAAAAGAAATGAAGTCCCGGACTTCAAAGCTTTGGTACTGTTACATCTTTTCAGTGTAGACATGATTTTAAAATTAGGTAGAAATTGGTAAAAAAGAAGAAAAATTAAAAGTTTTAGTTCAGTTTTCCCTTAAGATAATCGAAAGTCTATCTAACGTAACTATGAATCTTAGGGACATATAAAGTTTTGGTAATAATAATAACTCTGCAGCATCGGAGTGTGAACGGGATAGTCTGCACACCCAGGCGAAGCGGATCGACCAGTAAAGTCTAGCAGACGACTGCACAGATCGAAAGCAGCGCAGAACTGTGTTTAACGTCACGCATCAAGTGGTACAAATAGAGGTCACTGTGCACGACAATATACACTGTCGTATAATGGCGACAACCTGAAGTACTGTATTCTGCGAGACCACGGTATAGTATGTGCAACCTGGGGGGTTGTAGTGTTAGTAATTCATTTCTCAGTGTCATCAGCGATTAGATGACGTTCTAGGCGCATGTCTCCACGCCTTTTGTTTTGACTCGGCAAACAGTAACACTGCTGGAGTTTAGAGGTGAACTGTGTGCGTAACATGCACCACTGATTAGTCTGTATTCCTGTTGAACAACTGTAGTCATTCGAATGAGGTCATATTGTGGGCATTCTGGAAGGTGGCTGCATATATGTGTAGTGTGCCACTGCTTTTAGCAGTGATCTGTGGGACATTCCTACCCCCCACTGACCAGTTTCTGGATGTCCTCATAGTAGAGACGCACGTGAAGATACATAGATTGGACAGCAGCAGTGAGCGACCAGACATCATACAGGGGCGAAATGTGAGAACATGTGGCACTGATATCATCAAGGGCCATTGGGTTAGTGGTTGATGCAGGGGAGGGGACCAAACAGTGCAGTCATTGGCCCCATCATCTAAAATGGCAGAAATCAAGGAAGACAAAACACTAACAGCACAGGTGCAGTCAAGGGGAAGGGATAACATGCAAGCAAAGAGAAAAAAAGTACGTCAGGGCAGCAAGAAAAGGAGGGGGTTGGCAGAAATGAGAAGAGGTACCCCAGTAACGCTGCACACAGTGGGGCACTGGAAGTGACCTGTCCCAACACCCACATCATATCATTATCGTGACAGAATTGGGACAACACGAAGGGAAGATAAGAAAAGAGGAAACAAAACAACATAACAGACCAGACAAAATGTAGGGTAAAAGTGGGGACATACTGGACCAACCTCCATAACCAACATCTACACTGAGGGACTCTATTTCAGAGATTTATACTTGAGAGTACAAACAACTTTTGTGAAGAAATCCGAGAACAGACATAACCATGTATGACACATCCAGTAACACCTGACACAAAGAAGTTGGCAGGGTTTATTCAGTGTGAAGGGCCAAAAGTCTGGGGCAGTCAAGCAAAATATAGTTCTGCATTTACAAATGGTATGGGAGGGGAGAAATCCATTGTGGAGTAAAGAGCTGTAGGTCAACCTGGTATGGCCAAAACCAAGACAGCAGCGGTTGGTAGATTATTGGCAAGTACAACAGAGGAACAAATGTCATCTGGCTGGAGTCTCCTTGAGGACACCAAATTTATTAGATAGAGGGCAGCCTCACAAGAGTCGGCCCACAGTTGAGCAATAACTGATTTGATGTAAGCCACAAATTCTGAGAAGTAGGTGGTTACACCCCAGACAGATGATCAGCAAGTTCATTACCCATGATACCTACATAGCCAGGAACACAAAGGAAATCAACTAAATAAGCAGCAGCACCATGCTCAGCAGGAAGGTTGTGGATGGCAGAGACCAAGAGTGGTGAAGAAAAACACCAAGCAATAACCTGAAGGTCATTGAGTTTGTACATAACAAAACTCAGGTGAGGGAGGAAAGAAACAGAGGACCTGATACGTGGCCATCAATTCCACAATAAACAGCCCACACATGGCAGACAAGATTGTTTTCCATTCCAACAGAAGATGTGAAAGTATACCCCACATGATCAGCAGATTTAGAGTCATAATTGTAAATTACAATAGTATACTGAAAGCACTGTAAGAGCCATTGGTTGGAGTTTAAACACACTGAAAGCAAGCAACCACTCAATGGTAAATTTGGGGAGACAATGGCACAGTTATCAGAAGTGTGTGAATCTTGTCTTGTCAGGGAGCTCAGCCAGATAGGTACCTAACAGCCCCTCCACATGGACTGGCTGTATGTGCTCGTAACCTGGGAGGGAAGACGGAGCTATGGCTGGGAAGGAGGAGGGGATGGAAGGGGGGAGAGGCATTCATGCCAAGAAGGATGAAACCGCAAAACCGCAAGGAATAGAGGAAGCCAGGTGGATAGCTAGGTCGAGATAAGTAAGAACACCAATAGAGGGAAAGGAGGGCAAAGCGAGTATGGAGCGAGGATTTGGAGGGAGAGGCATGAGAAAGGAAATGCAACCCAGGAAGGATGCAACTACCTGGAGCCCTGTGGGCGCCATGCACGAACTCGTGAAAGAACTGAGATACCCCTGGGATCTGTGCACTCTCACCAAGGTCTAAGATGATCTGTGCCTGTGGTCAGACACCATGACACCATCAAGCATGACAACTTTGGTATCATGAAATAGTCGACTGGTAAGTAGAATGGTGCTTTGTTATCTTAAGTGACAAGAGTAAATGGTTCAAATGACTCTGAGCACTATGGGACTTAACATCTGAGGTCATCAGTCCCCTAGAACTTAGAACTACTTAAACCTAACTAACCTAAGGACATCACACACATTCATGCTCGAGACAGGATTCGAACCTGCGACTGTAGCAGTCGCGCGGTGCTGGGCTGAAGCGCCTAGAACCGCTCGGCCACGACGGCCGGCCCGACAAGAGTAGATTCTGTATGAAAGAGATGGACGGACACATGTGCGCCATAGATCTGGTGAACAGCCTACTCTGGAGTGTATTCGTCCATGACACACAGGTCCCATCAGCTATAACTCGAGGTAAAATTTGGTTTTTCTGCAGGATAAAGTAACCAGTGCCCGGTACATTTCTTCGACAGGAAGGTGATGTCATTTTTCATCAGATCCATGCACTTCTAGATGACGAAGTACCGCCAGTTGGTATTTTTTGGGGTTCTTTCCAGGGCGTTTGATTGTGTATACCATGTTACTCTTTCAGCAAAAGTTTTAGGGAACTGATGGTATTTTGTGCAGCTGGTTAGAACCACACTTTAACAGAATGTAAAATGTTGTGCTGAATAATTTAAACAGTGTCGGAGCTGCAGGGAATTTTAGTGACTGCAGGAAATCACAAGTAGAATACCACAGGATTCAGTTTTGGGTCCACTGTTATTGCTTAGATGCGTGAACGACCTTCCATTTAACAGCAACAAGGAAAATTGTTACTTTTTGCAGACGATACTGGTGTTATAATAGATCACCCTAGAAAGAAGGGAACATAAGAGCTTATAAATGATACTTTCCATAGATTTGTGAAGTGGCTGTCAGACAATGGTTTCCCATAAATTTTGAGGAAATATGCTTTTTCAGTTCTGTGCACTAGTGGATGTCACTAATAGAGTAGAATATTCAAAATTTTTGGATGTACATCTCTATGATAACTCGAATTGGAGGAAGCATGTTACTGAGCTCCTCGAGCAATTAATTTCAGCTATTTTTGATTTTCATAAAATTGCTATTCTTGAAGAAAAACGATTTAAACTCCTGAAATCTTTCGTACATTTCCACTCAATAATGTCTTATCGAATGATTTTCTGGGGTAGCTCACTACTTCAGTAGAAAGTTTTGATTGTACAAAACCGAGCAGTAAGAATAATGTGTGTTCACCCTAGGACGTCTTGAAAAAACTAGACATTTTTACAATGCCGTCACAATACATATATTCCGTAATGAAATCGCAATTTAAGAACAACAGCTATGTTCATACCTACAACACTAGGGGGAAAATGGCCTTTATTGCCGCACGTGATTAGCCTAACGGTCTAAGGTTCTGCATTCATGGACTGTGCGGCTGATCCCGGCGGAGGTTCGAGTCCTCTCTCGGGCATGGGTGTGTGTGTGTTTGTCCTTAGGATAATTTAGGTTATGTAGTGTGTAAGCTTAGGGACTGATGACCCTACCAGTTAAGTCCCATAAGGTTTCACACAGATTTGAACATTTTTTGGCCTTTATTACCCTCTATTAAAGCTGCCTATGGCTGACAAAGGAGTTCAGTATGCAGCAACAGAAATTTTTGTTCATTTGGCAAATACCGTAGAATGTCTCACAGATAGTAAAGCAAGTTATAAATCTAAATAAAAAATAATTTCTCCTGGGCAACTGTTATTCCACTGACGAATTTCTATTTGAAAACTGTTAGCCAGTCAAAAAAAGAGTATTTGTTTTTAAGTGTATCCTGTAAAGTGACTCGCTCCACGAATTTTCGATAAAAGAATCGTTCAATCGATTTATGGAACATGTGGCTAACATACGCCTGCTGGGACGCAATGTGTTCTTCATTGTCTACAAAAACTGATCTCGACTGCGAGATAAACCAATCTCTCGCCGATGAACCCGTATGGAACATTGAAGCGGGAACTTACCTTGCTCTTCAGAGCTTGAAGAACCGTTAGCGAATTACGACAAAAGAGACAACCTATTGTAGGTTGCTGTTCGGCACCATTATGATCGTTTGCATTCGAGAATACACGCCTGCATTGGCGCCAGAGTCGGATACGCTGCGTATTGATGCAAATGTTTGGGCACCCTTTACTGCGACTTGGGTGTCTTATTTGGTCGGAATTTGTCATCTTGCACTCCAATACCGATCCCCCTGTCACATCACCTGTCAATAAAACGGACTTGTCGTTGAGGCTTTTTTTTTTCCTGGCAGTGTAAGTCTCGCTTCGCAGTTTCACTGGCAGAGTTCCCGCAGTGTGTCTCCGAGAGATTGCTCCATAGTTGCAGTGCGGTTTCCAGCGACACCCAGTTCCATTTCATGGACGTCGGTACAGCTGCAGTCATCGCAGCTCACCTCCCCGAAGAGGATCCGCCACTGCTCTGCAATGCCTAGGTCGGATAGAGGACTGTATTGTGCACCAATTGTAGTGTCACATGCTAAGAATGTTGTACAACAATCTCTTGTAGCTGACTATGTGTTATTCACGAAATAAATGTTCTGTGGCAGCAGTACCGAAAAAAATACTCGAACGGACCAGAGCCGCTCACGTAGGACGCAAGTTAGCTGCATCAGTCGGCGTGCGAATCTGCCGATAGGCAAAACTGTGGCAACGTGTGGTGTGCGCGGACGCGAGTCAGCAGGAAACGAAACAGGCAATGCGAACTGAGCCGCCGTACAGCACAGACGCGTATTTGGAGAGTCTGTAACTTCAGTCCGCGGACCACGTGGGCCGAGCTCAACGAGAGCTCCCCATAGACGCGTGCGGAACTGTTTGGCGCCCGCCGTTCGTTTCCGCCTTCGCTTCATCGCGTCCGCGAAAACGCACGATGCCCCGCGGTCGCGAGTAAAAGATTCGTCTCTTTCCGGACACGCGCCCAGCGTTCTCCCGCGCTCATCAAAGAGGAGTGTACGCCCTCCGGGATCCGTGTTCGGGTGGAACTGTTATGCAAAGACAATTTTCGCTATCGCTGGTTTATGGATAATGCTATCTGATTCCATTTTTGTCACTTGTTCATTTACTCATTTGGCAGGATACATAAATTTTCGGCAAGTGTACTAATCAATTCCCGTTACCAAAACTAGACGTGATTGACTTAATGGTATTTCCGCGATCGGTCATTAAATAAAAATACGGCATTTCAGTCTATGATCGCTAATTTTTATTTTCAATGGCCGGCTTCAGTCTAGCTGCCCACCTTCAGATGTGTTAGACAAAGTTAAAAATATAATTAACAAGAGAGATACAATTAGTTATAGAAATATATTAGTTTACAAAAAGAAATTTTGGAACGTATTAAATGCCAACAAACCAAATATTCCAGTTACAGAGTAACTTGTCAGTACAGAACTATGGGTTCGCTGTCAAAACTAAAGTAAATTGTAATCTTTTAAAACCTTATATCGCAGTTTTAGAGTAACATTATTGGTAACAGTAAAAATTGCCCTCTACCTATAAGAACTGTGCACATGTTATTATTTCACCGTACATATTAATGGTGAATATACTTGTTTAATAAAACAATTTTTAAAGTAATAACATAAGAATAATCTTTTTTTGAGTGGACCATGAACCGAAATAATTTACACTAATTTAAAATTTCTTTTGGAGCACATGTAATAGATAGTAAACATGAAATGAGTAATATAAATGAACAAATGGAGGTGCTATATAAAGCTCTAAAAAGTCTCTATCTCAACGTGCTCGAAGAGATTGAAATATACGCTCATCAAAGAAAAACCCCAGGCCTACTACTTAATGAGCAAAGTGATTTTATGCACAGGAGTTATTATGAGATTTTTAAAGCCCTGTTTTAGGCTTGCTCTTCAATGCAACATCACGCTCCAGTAAGAACCAGATGCAGCGGAACGGCCATCAGCTACTGGCGGCGAGGTGAATTGGGGGCGGCGGAAGAGTACTCGGCGTGGCGTTGTATACCTTCTGACGTAGGGAAATCCTCTCAACCACCAATCAAAACAAAGAAAGGGAAACGCACATTTTCGAAAGAATATGTACATTTTAACTATATTTTTAAGTTTCTTTATAAAGAAATTTTAAATTAGTGTAAATTTTTTCGGTTCATGCTCCACTCAAAAAAAGATTATTCGTATGTTATTGTTTTAAAAATTGTTTAATAAAACAAGTATATACGCCATTAATATGTACGGTGAAATAATAACGTTTGCACAGTTCTTATAGGTAGAGGGAACTTTTTACTGTTACCAATCAGGTTTCTCTAAAACTGCGGTATAAGGTTTTAACAGATTAAAATTTTCTTTAGTTATGACAGCGAACCCATAGTCTGTACTGACAAGTTACTCTGTAACTGCAATATATGGTATGTTGGCATTTAATACGTTCCAACCCCGTCATACTGGCGCCAGCGGCACCTTTGTGTGTGTGTGTGTGTGTGTGTGTGTGTGTGTGTGTGTGTGTGTGTTTTTGTATTTGTATTGAGCGACTTTCCAATCTTCTAGATTGCTCTTTCGTCAAGCGAGCGGTTGTAATGATTGCTAAGTATGAGACTATTGTGTCGACTTACTAAAGGAACCTAATTGGGGTACTATCTGGACCGGAAGACTTGGCTTTATTAAATTATTTACGCTCCTTCGCTACATTTGAGGATATCTACTTGTAAATTAATCGTGATGGCAGGTGTTTTTGATTCGAATTCTGGAACATTTACTCCGTCGTTTTTGGTGAAAGAATTTCGGAAAACTCCGTGTGAGGTGGCAATGTCAGCGATAGTGTTACCACTGGTCTCAAGCATTGAAGGTATTGATTGTCTCTTGTCGCTGGTGTACGTCACATACGACCAGAAGCTCTGGATTTTCTGTCATATTTCGAGACAGAGTTTTGCTGTGGAAGCTATTAAAAGCATCTCGCATTGAAATCCGCGCTAAGATTCGCGTTTCAGTGAAACATCGCCGATATTGAGGATTTTATGTTCTCTTAAATGTGGCATGAGGTTTTCTTTGCTTCTGCAACAGCTGTCTGACCTATTTTGTGTACCATTCCAAGATGCGTAAAACCGATGTGCGCAACGGAAAAACTGAATGCGAAAATGATCTGGCCCTGTCTGACTACCCCCTGAAGCAGATCTTAGAATCTCTTAATGGTAATTTCTCCTCCTCATTGTTCTTTAACATATAAATTACAACATAAACATAAATGAATGATTACGGGAACTATAAAATGATACTGTTTCTGCTTGTACATTTATTGTAGATTAAAACCCCTTTATATATTACAAATATTTATGTATCAATGTCCAATGGACATAGAGAGACACAAATGAATTTCCCAACTAATATCAGCGATCAATTGTCAAAATCTGCCTCTTTTTATGGCTACGCGATCTAATATAAATAACGCGAGATGACTGACATCTACGTATCAAACGCTAGAAAACACTACTTTCAAAAATGATCTGCGGTGGTGTGCTACCTCAGAGGAAATATAACGTACGTGATCACAGCTGTTTAGCCTTATAGCCGTAATAAGCCGAAGCAATTAGCAATATCACCGTATGTACTGCGTCCGGTGCGCCGGAGTGACGGTTCTCGTACACGTCTGCGTTGATGGAAGAACTCCAGCCACAAAATAAAACTCTTTCAAACACTAGGACGGCAGAAGGCGGTCCTCTAACTAGTATACTCTAGTACTGTCTTCTCCTCTCTGCGTTCTACAGACGAGAAACGCGAACTTCCCGCCACAAGGACAGAGTTCAAATAACGTCTCAACTTTAGTATAGGGAGAAGAAGTGCTCTCAATCACTTAACGCTGCGTACTCAACGACTCCCAACACGGAGACGAAGTCCAGAACGTATAAGTTCGCAACAGTACAGTGCCTAACCGTTCTAACTACAAAATCTCCTGAGACCAAAGACAGCAAGTCCGTCTGTACCAACAAAGGCTGATACTGAGCGTCCGTCAAACTCGGGCGCTCAAAATGGAAGACCTCGTCTCTCCACCGCCGGCTTCCCAGCAAAGCTCGGCTCCTCTCCCTCATAACTGCAGAAGGAGAGTCATATTCTCGAAACCACGGAATATTCTCCCCCTGTACAGATTCTTCCGAACGCCGACAAACCACATTTCAGTCTTTTGTCGTTAAGCGCGGAAAGCTTGCGAGGAAATACCTATACTCATAGAATGGTACGCTTCTCAGAGTAAAAATACTCCGAAATAACCAAGCCTGCGTGATTTCCGAGGTGACGCTTCCTCATTCCTCTCTGCTGCGTCCAAGATCTTCAGAGTTTCCGAAGTATTATCCGGTTATCCTTCCGGCCCTACTTGCAAACCAGCCGGCCGCCGCTGTATTGTGCTTCCTCGCTCAGGTACCTGCACCGTCAGTTTTGGCGCTTCCTGTGTGAAGCAGGACCAAATACACCTGTGCGGGCTTTACCACCAAGGGCTTGAGTTACACCTGCCGTTTCATTTCCACTGGCGTTCCGACCTCTACTAGTGTAGGAAATAATTCATTACGCCGTTTTGATAATAAAGATATTCAGTCACCTTTCAACCAATAAGCGTTAACAAGTATTTACCAGGTGTACGTGACAATGTCAGTCATCTTTAAATATTCATGTATACGATGTACAACCTACCAAATGATACCTAATTGCGGTTGTAAAAAACGGCAAAGTATGTAGATGAATACTTGTAAGGAGCGAAATTACATGCACCTTACACCATGAGGCATCAGCACCATCTTTTATTAATTTATGCGCTATAAATCTCTGTCTCAACAGATATTTCCCTGAATTTAAACCACATCTGGTCTAAATCTACATTTACTTTGGAGGGAGTGGAGACACTCTGTTAGGAGGCCGTGAAGTAAATTTTTGCCTGCTATTTTAAATAGATATATTTTACGTTTACTTTCGGTGGATTTCGAAGTTTCGATGGTTATTCTCGCTACAACGACGTTTACCTCACTAATCCCTGTAATCGTCACGATACTCCTGTTTGCTCAGGATTATTTGTTCCTAAGAGGTCAGTAGGTTTTGGCAACCATTCCCGTTTTGAGTGGACTCCTGAACTAATTCATCAAAATAAATTTTCGGAGATAGCTTTTACTAAAACTTCTGGCAATGTTTTGTACCTACCACCAGCTTTGAACATGTGTTTTCGCCAACATATCGACGATACTCGTAGGTTGGAATCGTCACTGATTATAATTTGTGAGTGGGGTACCTATGTGAAATAACACTCAAGTCTTTTTTTATGTCTTTTTCTTAACTTTTCAGGAACCACGTCATCCGAGTCAGGGGGGTCGGTAAAGGGAACCAATAAGTGATTTGTGGTTGGCTCTGAGCACTATGGGACTTAACATCTATGGTCATCAGTCCCCTAGAACTTAGAACTACGTAAACCTAACTAACCTAAGGACATCACACAACACCCAGTCATCACGAGGCAGAGAAAATCCCTGACCCCGCCGGGAATCGAACCCGGGGACCCGGGCGCGGGAAGCGAGAACGCTACCGCACGACCACGAGCTGCGGACAAGTGATTTGTTCTGGTTGTCAAATATAGCTTCTATCCTTATTAACTTACAGGAACTATCTACTTTAGTTTCACTTAAAGATAAACTACTTCTAACAGTAACAATCACATGGCCACCCAGTACATTTAATGTTTTCTTTCATAATACTGGCAATTCCTTTTTGAAATTTTTGGCTGAATACATCTTTGCCTTTAGCCAGCTTTCGGTACCCTTCACGATTTGAGCTTCAGTGCTTTCTATTAACGCTTGGAGCTCGGGTTCTTTCTGAACACTGCTACAACAGTTTAGAACTACAATGCTGATCGTTGCCTTATCTGCCTCTTGCCGAGTTCGTTCTGCACCCTTTTAGACTGACGCCCTTTCTGAACTTTCGCGAGATCTTCTGACGTAAGAAAACGCCCAGTCTCTGCCACACAGTCCCCACTACCCGTGTAGTCGCTTCCACTGTGTAGTCGACACATGACCTTTTAAGCGGAACAGGAAATCCCAACACACTACGGCGCAAGTTCAGAAACCTGCAACCTACTGTACGCGCAAACAAAGTTGACACTCGGCGCGCTGGCTGATGGGAGCGACTGCAAAACCATTTCCCATTTACAGCCGCTCCCATCAGCCAGCACGCCGAGTGTCAACTTTGTTTGCGTGCTTAATACATGGTCGCAGAAACGGGTGAAAAAATGGCTCTGAGCACTATGCGACTTAACTTCTGAGGTCATCAGTCGCCTGGAACTTAGAACTAATTAAACCTAACTAACATAAGGACATCACACACATCCATGCCCGAGGCAGGATTCGAACCTGCGACCGTAGCGGTCGCTCGGCTCCAGACTGCAGCGCCTAGAACCGCACGGCCACTCCGGCCGGCGAACCAGCAGCGCCTCTGATTCTGACCCTCCACTCGCCTCTGTATCAAGGCTTCACAACTGGTCTTTTCGACGATGCTACAGATGCTAAGTGCTACCTTCATTTTTTGATCTTCGCTAGAAGTCTTTAAACCCTCCCGAAACAATAGAAAATATCTTCCGATCCAAAGCGACACACATTGTTAGTACAGTCATGAGCTACCACCGGCAGTAAGCTGCACCCCTGGTATGCACCCTGGACTTGTACCCTCCTTGGCAGTCATATCCGCATGGGGCCCCGTTACACGAGTTGATTTCTGCGAGGGGCCGGAACTGCGGGCCAGGTTTGCCAATATTTTTGACGGATCCCACCCAGCGTTTCCCGCTAACATGTGGCTCCTCCGGTCCGATCTGCCCGGAGGGCTGATCCCTCCATGTGTCGAGTAAATCAGCGGATTTTCGTGATTTATCCATGGGCCTAGTTGTTTGTACTTGACAAACCAGATGCCATGGGCGACGGATTTCAGGAGTCACGACTGTTTCCCACCGAAAGTACGCTGTACAGTGCGGCAACTTGTAAGGCATTTCATTGTAGTACACTACCGGATTCTGAAACTCGTTTATGTTGTTCAGTACAAGCGGAAAAATGCTCCGATTGGAGAACAAAAAGGGTAATATGCTTCTATTTTAAAAGAATCTGACTGAAAAGTGGCGTAGTAGCTGCCTCGTTCTACCTTCCTCAGCAACTTTAAAAATTTCCCCAATATTTTGTCATGCGAACATATCCGCTCTCTTTTTAACGTGCAACCCACCTCGTTCCCACAAGCTGCCGTAACTATAATTCGCTCACAACCACTAGTCCGTTTACTTTTCCCTCCCTTTCCCTCTGTCACTATCTCCTCCTCTCTCAGCATAATATATTTGAGAATATATTTGCATACCAAATTATTTGAGAAAATTCTTAAAGATGTTGAGAAAGGTAGAATAAGGCAGCTGGTACCGCATTTTTTCAGCCAGTCTTCCAATAAATAGGGGCGTCTTCGCCTGTTTTGTGCTCCGATAGGAGCATTTTTCCACTGGTTTCTTCTTTTCCTTTCTACAGCAGGGCATGCCACTCACATGAAAAGAACTTTATGGATCGTAAACTTTTGATAGTTTACCTATGGGAAATAATCTAAACTATTTTTACACCTCAGGCCGGATTTTAAGTGGACAAGAATTTTGTATGTGCTTCAGTACTACAACATGGGCTTCCCAGAAACCTTCTGATATATAATGGAGACACTTTATACCACATTTATTAGTGCTACGTCTCTTTATAAACTACCAGACTCGTACTTTTTCGCCTTACACCGGATATCATGTGAGTCTTTTACATGTAAAAATAGGATGATGACTTTGAACCTCTGTATTTTGGAAACGGATAAAGATATCAAGACAATTTTCGAGGTCGTTAGAGATCGGAATCCCGGAAACACATCGTAAAAATTACAGCCATTTTCTGCGCTTAGCCATCTTGGAATCCACGGTTCGGTTTCGGTATCAAAAGACAATGTTTTTTCACATTTTATCAAGAATTGACCATTAACTTAATAGTGCCTCCATAACCCGCTTACGGTACAAGAGACTGCAAATGATGCAAAGACAACCAATCTATTTGCTCCATTTACCTAAACTGGTAGATGCATATAGCAATCGAACTCTGACCCTATACTGTAGTATAGTATACAAATGGTAGCTAGTACTTGATGCCCAGCCTTCCTTTCACCAACAGAACCCATGGCATGAGCACCCAAAAAATCCCGTTTTCATGCGGGGCGACATTCTGTCGCGTGCGTACCGATTGTGGGAAGAAAGTTGTGACGATCGCCGGCGTTTTCTGCGCTTTTTACTTATATATACGAGGGTGAGTCAAATGAAAACCTTAATTTTTTTTATTATTTGTAGTGCAGATGTGGTACAAAGCTGTATCACTTTTCAACATAATCTCCCCCACGCTCAGTGCAAGTCCTCCAGTGCATACAAAGTGCATAAATTCCTTTAGAAAAAAGTTATTTTTGGTAGTCCGTGCAACCACTCATGCACAGCGTGGCGTACCTCTTCACCAGAACGGAACTTCTTTCCTCCCATTGCGTCTTTGAGAGGTCCAAACATATGGAAATCACTTGGGGCAAGGTCTGGTGAGTATGGTGGATGGGGAAGACACTCAAAATGCAGGTCTGTGATTATTGCAACTGTTGTACGGGCAGTGTGGGGCCTTGCATTGTCATGTTGCTAAAGGACATCTGCTGACAGCAATCCACGGCGCTTTGATTTGACTGCAGGCCGCAAATGATTTTTTAGGAGATCTGTGTATGATGCACTGGTGACAGTTGTCGCTCTAGACATGTAGTGCTCCAAAGTGCCGCCTTTTTCGTCTTAAGAGAGAGTCAGCATAACCTTCCCTACTTATGGTTCCGTGCGAAACTTTTTTGGTTTTGGTGATGAGGAATGGTGCCATTCCTTGCTCGCTCTCTTCGTTTCCGGTTGGTGGAAGTGAACCCGGGTTTCGTCCCGAGTAACGAATCTTGCAAGGAAGGCATCACCTTCTCGTTCAAAGCGCTGGAGAACTTCTTCACAAACATCTCTCATATCAGGAGTCAGCTGCCGTGGCACCCATCTTGCAGACACTTTATGTAACTGGAGCACATCATTCACTATGTGGTGTGCTGACCCATGACTAATCTGTAAATATGCTGCATTGTCATTCAGTGTCACTCTGCGGTTTTCCTTCACTATGGCTGCAACTGCTGCAATGTTCTGTAGAGTCACAACTCGTTGTGCCTGACCTGGACGAGGAGCATCTTCCACTGAAGTCACACCATTTGCGAACTTCCTACTCCATTCGTAGACTTGCTGCTGTAACAAACATGCATCACCGTGCTGAACATTCGTCGGTGAATTTCAACAGATTTCACACCTTCACTACGCAAATCCTAATAACAGAACGCTGTTCTTCCCTGGAGCAAGTCGCAAGTGGGGCGGCCATCTTTATACTGATACTGCGACGGTATGCGTGCACCTGCACTGTGCTGCGACCTACAGGCCATTCTGCACGCTGTCTGTAGCACGCTTACCAACTTACAGGATAACGGCGTGAAATTTCGATTTATTACAAATTTAAGGTTTTCATTTGACTCACCTTCGTATCGCGAAAGAAAAATCACACGAAATGGGTGAAAAAATGTATTGTCGAAAGCCAACATTCCGATCGTCTGGGTATGATTCAGAATTATCAAAGACCTGAACCTGACGACTACAAGAACTACTTAAGAATCACTCAGTATTACGTCGACGCACTTTTAGATGAGTACATTTCATTTTTGTTAGCCGTCTATAGTTCATGCCGAGCATCTGGTAGGGCAAATGACATTCTAATGATTGTGTGCTCTGGGGTTTTCTATCGAGAGGTCTTCAGGTGCTGCCAGTTTTGCTGTTAAAGTTCACACTCTGTTTGGTGGGCATCATGCTACGTAAAGAAGACATAATAATCCGTGAAGGCGCGCTGTCTGAGTCGTCGGCATTCATCAGAGAATCGCGAAGGTTTGATTCGCTAGGAAAATGGCTTTCTTCGTTCTTCGTAAAAAATAGTAACTTGTAATGCTTGTAAAATTATGATCGTAACGCAATAATGCATAATACAATAATGCAGGACAAGAAGCTTTCTATTGATTGTACGCATTTCGTCCCTCCCCTTTGTCGGTGCTTCCAGAGCTCTCCATCTTTCTGAACTCGTTCTGAAACTTTGTCAAATTTTGTAGCTTGGTTTTTATCACGCTTTGATCCACATTTGCAATACCGTCTCGACATGTTTCAACGATTTCTTCTTACAAACTAATCTTTATATTTCAGTTCGTGTAATGTTCGTGGGGTCATTTTTCACAAAGAAGTATGGTTCAGTTAGTTCTTGAATGCGGTCGGTTGTTCACTCCTTCGCCTTACCGGGAGCAACTAGAACTTGCTGTCACACAGAAAAAAATCTCACGGACTTTCTGACCAGTGCTGCCGCGTTGCTGCAGATATCGGTACGTGTGAGCCTAGGAGACCGTATCGGCTGTTCCGAGAACTGCAGGTAACGGCCTGAATGAAGGACAAGCGTCCATAGCGTTTAACGTCCCGTCAACTAAGCAATTAGAGGTCGACCAACGCACAGGCGAGGAATGCAGTTGTTCCACAATCCGTGACAAATAGCCGTCGCATGTTGCTAAAATCCGCTCGTTGTGGCCAGATTTTGGAACTAACTACAGACCTTCTGCAGAGCACACACTTCATCATTTCTGCTGCAAAATCCGCAAGATAATTCAGTGACGTCGTCGGAACTCAGACCGAACATTCAACCGTCAACGTTGAGCGTGTCGAGTTTTTAAATGGTTCAAATGGCTCTGAGCACTATGCGACTCAACTGCTGAGGTCATCAGTCGCCTAGAACTTAGAACTAATTAAACCTAACTAACCTAAGGACATCACACACATCCATGCCCGAGGCAGGATTCGAACCTGCGACCGTAGCGGTCACGCGGTTCCAGACTGAAGCGCCTTTAACCGCACGGCCACACCGGCCGGCCGAGTTTTTAACATCGCGTAGAAAAAGCACGTTGACGAGTCTTTCGGAGCGTGAGGAGTAATATCTATCATGTCAGATAATCTCAACGTGCTGCTGAACGTAGGCCAATGGGATGGAAGAACGCCACCCACGTCACGTGACGTCATCTTTCTTTAGTACAGAGTCGCGACACGCAATTTCGGCTTTCAGCTGAAGCCCATATACTGTTTCCAATCACCAACAAATTGAAGATCTCTCGAAAACCCGTCGTTAATTTTACGATTTGTTGTAGTAAAGCACGGCTTCACAACATACGTGCTCGCGGAGCAAGCTGTGAGCAGCAAGGCGCGAGCACGGAGCAGCGCGAGCACGCTACCCCCAGCTACCCCCACTACCGGACCAGAGCGGAGAGTGGGGAAAGTCGCGTGGGGCACACAACAGCTGCCGCCAGTCAATGTAAATCCGCGGCCACCTGCAGGGATATCACTCACGAGTTATTACTGCGACAAATGAAACAAATAAAGGAGATTGTACACGTGCCACATAATTTTATTAGCTTAGTGTATGCCTCTACATTCGTATTAATTTGTGAACTGTTACACAATAAAAGGTGTGGGATTCTCGGTTGTCTTGTACTTTTTGCCCTTTACAATTGCGTCTATGTTCGGAGTAATTGTTCTTGTGAATTGTAAGCGCAGCGTATAGTTTAAATTTCGATCAGACAACGCGTTTCTCAGGCGCGTCTTGTTACATTTCATTTCAGAGAACAGTTGTTCTCAAATATACGTGGAACCGAACATTGATATTATTGTAGCCGCCAGTTTGTGCAAACGAGGAAATCTATCCTGAGGGAAGTGTCGGTAGGACACCAAAACGTTTTTCTTGTTCTGAAATTTGTCTCTGTATTCTCTGTCACACTGCAGGTCAATAATTTCTAGTTGCAGCTCAGGACGAATCTCTTCAATATTCGCTGAATATGGAGAGGAGAACAGATCAAAATCACTGTCTAGTGCTGTTAGATCTTGAAAGCGTTGATCAAATTCTTCCTTAAGGGCAACTAAACTATGTGAATAACGTTCACAGTCTTTGTGAACATCTTGCATGGATGATAATTTAGGAAAATGAGCTAAATTTCCTGTTTCCAGCATACTCACCCAAAGTGTCAATTTCATTTTAAAAGCTCGTATTCGATCTATGAAATGAGTAATTAGCAGATCTTTACCTTGTAGTGAAATGTTCATTCAGATGGCTAGTTAAATCTCGTAAGAACGCGAGATCACATTTCCTTGAAGGTTCTTTCAATTCAGGAACACACATGTTATTTATTTCCATGAACATATTTATTTCATCTAATAGGCAAAAAAATCGATTTAATACAGAAACTAAAGAATTCCACGACAATCCTATATTTTCAACACGTTCTTCAACACTACTTAAAATATCACCTCGGGTTGTAGTGTGCTTCATGGCTACTACATCGAAGAGCTCCTCCCTCACCTGAAGATCTCTATTAACATCTCTAATAAATATGGCAAGCTGCGCTGTTCCAGTGATATCAACACTTTCGTCCAGAGCTAGAGAATACGCCATAAAATCTTCACAGATATTTGCAAGCTGGCTCTGGACGTCGTCTGCCATGTCCTGTATGCGACGTATAATGGTCGTGTTAGATAATGGCACAATTCGAAACTGTTCAACTTGAGAGGGACACAAATGTTCCGCTGCAACTACCAAACATTCTTTTATTAAATCGCCATCAGTAAAGGGGCGCAGGGATTTTGCTAAAAGCAAAGCAATTTTGCAACTCATTCTGAGAGCTGCCTCAGTTGATTTTTCTTCGTTGTCCAGATCTTCTTCGGATGCTTCCCTTGAAGTTTAATAACTTCCTGTGCACGATCTGGTCCATCACATTTTCCACTTCCGTAGTCTTTAGCATGGTACGACATATAATGTCGCTGCAAATTAAATTTCCTAAAAGAATTCAGCGTTTTGTGACATACTAAACATTTTGCAACACCATCTTTTTCTGTAAACAGATACATTTCCTCCCAATGGGGGTCGAATTGCGAAAGCATGGTTGGGGTTACACAACGGCGACTTGACATGATTCTTAACCAGCGAAGTGACTGTTAGAGCTGATCTTAGTAATTTAAACGTTACACAGTCGGCGCGAATTCAATAGGCACGCTACCGCCCTATTCAAACGTGCGCGCGCATTTCCCCTCCCTCCCTACTCCACGACCTTGCACCTGCTCGCGAGCACGTGCCTGAGCAGACGCGAGTACTCGCGCTCAAAACCGGCCAGTTGTTAAGCCCTATAGTAAAGTGACAGGAAATGTCATATTCGTGGTTAGAGTTATTGCGCATTATGCAAGTTCGTCGTTTGATAGCAACCGCACATTGAAGATGCATATAGAATGCATTGTTATTGTTGCAGTTTGTTATAACTGTCAGTTAATTACACATCAACGATTAAAGCTACCAGGAGGTGGTAAGGGGCTATGTATGGTCGCAAACCGTCCATGGTCGGTGTAGGGTAATATGAAGTGACGCATAATTGTAATAGGTGATGTGTCACTGATTCACTTTTTCTGATAGATTCTGATACTTTCTTATAGTGTCAATAAAAGTATAAAATATAATATTCAGTCTTACTGAGGAGTGTGTTTGTTCTATTGGCTTTATATCCAAGACAGCTTGCACTACTTGGAGCAAGATATTTTGCCCATACTTGTTTCAAGTTTTCCATCTGATAAGTTACAATGATTCTGCTCTTGAATTTGGATATTGGTCAAGTAAGAATGACGTTAAGGCTTTACTAATAAGTGAGGATGATGGTATAGCTCTTATCTTACATGGAGAACTAGTATGAATTTGTATCGCACAATTTGTAATGGCACATTCATAAGCCGATGTCCTTATTGACTGGAAATAGTGCTTTCCTTTCTGTCTTGTAACATGTTCATGGATATCGAGGTTTTTATTTACGTACACTACAAAAATGGTTCAAGTGGCTCTGAGCACTATGTGACTTAATTTCTGAGGTCATCAGTCACCTAGAACTTAGAACTACTTAAACCTAACTAACCTAAGGACATCACACACGTCCATGCCCGAGGCAGGATTCGAACCTCCGACCGTAGCGGTCGCCCGGCTCCAGACTGTAGCGCCTAGAACCGCAGGGCCACTCCGGCCGGCGTACACTACAGGGATAACAAAATGACTAGCATATGGTCCAGGGCGGAAATGTGCGTTTTAATAGAGCCCACGTAGTAATTTGTCTCACCCATTTCGTAATCAGAGCGATCTGCGAGCCAGTTACAGCCGACGACGCCATTGGAGCGCGCTGCGACCGCGGTATACCATGTTGGGGCCCACGTACCGTCTGCACAAGTCGCGTAGTTTCTGAGCGCTCAGCAGCACCTTGAACTCGGCACGCTTAACGTTGACGCTCAAAAGCACGGAGCGTGTGCCGACGGCTTACGCCAACAGAGACGGGCTATATGCAACAGCAGCAAGAAATTATAGGCCCTTCTAGCAGTCATATTAAAAATATTTGTACGAGCTTACGCACAGAGATTCACTGTATATCTGGAGAAGTACGTGATAAACAATAAAAGCCAATTTGGCTTGCAGAAAGGTAAATAAAACGCAGTACCATATGTATCATTGGATCTAACTTGGGCTTTTGTCAGTGTAGACCGAAAACAATTAGTAGAAATGTTAATGTATAAATGGGGCAGCAGGAGATTCGATCCTACTATACAGGACGAGTCACTAACTATTGCCACCAAGAATAACTCCGAAATTATGATAACTGAAAAGTTTGTGGCACAAATGTTTCATGGGACAGCGAGGGCCATAATATGACGTTGGTTTTTTGTTGCTAGGAGGGGTCGCGTCAGAGATATGAGGTCACCTTTTTGTTTTTTTAAATGGGATGCTGTAGTTTGGTACTTATTTTCTGACAGCGGCTATCGAGACTAATCCAATGATGTGTAACAGTAAGGTCTTTGAAGGACAAAGGAGGTCACAAAGGTGGCATGAACGTCCATTTACAGAAGGTGTTCGAAGTGATGATCATTGGTATCAATGCAGTGCTGTAACCTTATCATGGATTGAGTGGTATTCTTTATCACATCTGCACTTATCGAAGCACATGCTCTGACAATTCTCTCTGGTGTATCGTGCTAATAGTAATTATTCGCGGAATATGGTATATCCACCTAACGTGCCATCTCTCTATAATGAGAGAGATATTATAAGCTTTCGTACGTTTTCAATTGGTGTAATTCCAAACAAGTGTTATGGTACTTGTGTTGTTACAACAGATAAACCGTTCTGTTTGTATAGCAACGGGAAGACTACTATCGTCGAATCAAGCGAATGTGAATGATGCATTCCTTCGAAGAACAAGTCAATATGCTTGTCATTTACGGAGAATGCCAACCATATTTAGTGCGAGCTGAGATTTATACGCTGAAAGATTTCCACAACGTCCACACACTACACGTCGTACATTTAAATATATGTGTGATAAATTGAGAACAACTGTATCTTTAACGCATCGGAAACATATCCGGCAAAGGGAAGTTACTAACGAGGAAACGGAAATTGGTGTTCTTGCCACGGTGGTTCGAGATCTTTGTGTTAGTTGGCGTCAAATCGTAAGCGAAACTGGCATGAGTAGTATTGTTCGGGTTCTGCATTGCCATAAATATCATCCTTAGCATATCAGTCTCCACCAAGAATTAACTGGTATGGATTGTATGCGTCGCATTGAATTCTGCCGATTGGCTCAACTTCAGATTCAGAGGGATGACAAATTTATTAATTTTATTTACTGATGAAACTACATTCACGAACCATGGAAATGTTAATTTGCATAACATGCATTATTGGACAACTGAAAATCCATGTTGGCTGCGGCAAGTTGCACACCAGAAGGCGTGGTCGGTAAATGTATGGTGTGGGATTCTGGAGGACAGGATTATAGGCCCCTGTTTCATCGAAGGAAATCTTAATGGTAGGAAGTACACCACATTCCTGCAAGAAACATTAGGTCTGTTAATGGAAGAAATACCTTTAGGAACAAGGCTCAGAATGTGGTATCAACACGATGAGTGTGCGGCACATTTTTTTTCTGATGACTAGAAATCATTTGCAGAGACAATTCTCAAATCGTAGGATTGGACGCGGAGGCGATGTCTCGTGGCCGGCTCGTTCGCCAGACTTGACACCTCTGGATTTTTTTCTTGTGGGGATTCGTAAAAGACATTGTTTATAAAGACGTTCCAACTACCCCTGACGATATGCGTAGTCGAAGAGTGCCTTTCGGTAAGTGCCGATGTGATAAGGAATACCACACAATCCGTGATAAGGAGGTCGTAGCACTGCATTGATACCAGTGGTCATCACTTCGAACACCTTCTGTAAACGGACGATCATGCCACCTTTGTGACCTTCGTTGACCTTCGAAGACCTTACTGGTACACATCATTGGATTCATCTCGATAGCCGCTATCAGAAAATAAGTACCAAACTATAGCATCCGATTTAAAAAAACAAAGTTGACCTTCATATTTCTGAAGCGACCCCACCTAGCAACAAAACTACCAACGTTATATTATGGCCCCCGTTTTCTGATGCAACTTTCGTCCCACAAACTTTTCAGCTCCTATCATACTTTCGGAGTTATTCTTGGTGGCAATAGTTAGAATTAAAAGCAGGAGCCAGTATACAGAAATTACAGAAAACATTGAGAGAATAAGATTTGAAGAGAGAATTCTACAGTTCTGTCCCGCAGGTACCCCTACTTAGTCCACTGCTTTGTATTTCATACAAGTTGTTGTTGTTGTTGTTGTTGTTGTTGTTGTTGTTGTGGTCTTCAGTCCTGAGGCTGGTTTGATGCAGCTCTCCATGCTACTCTATCCTGTGCAAGCTTCTTCATCTCCCAGTACCTACTGCAACCTACATCCTTCTGAATCTGCTTAGTGTATTCATCTCTTGGTCTCCCCCCTACGATTTTTACCCTCCACGCTGCCCTCCAGTACTAAATTGGTGATCCCTTGATGCCTCAGAACATGTCCTACCAACCGATCCCTTCTTCTGGTCAAGTTGTGCCACAAACTTCTCTTCTCTTCTCTCCTCCCCAATCCTATTCTATACTTCATTAGTTATGTGATCTACCCATCTAATCTTCAGTATTCTTCTGTAGCACCACATTTCGAAAGCTTCTATTCTCTTCTTGTCCAAACTATTTACCGTCCATGTTTCACTTCCATACATGGCTACACTCCATACAAATACTTTCAGAAATGACTTCCTGACACTTAAATCTATACTCGATGTTAACAAATTTTTCTTCTTCAGAAACGCTTTCCTTGCCATTGCCAGTCTACGTTTTATATCCTCTCTACTTCGACCATCATCAGTTATTTTGCTCCCCAAATAGCAAAACTCCTTTACTACTTTAAGTGTCTCATTTCCTAATCTAATACCCTCAACATCACCCGACTTAATTCGACTACATTCCATTATCCTCGTTTTGCTTTTGTTGATGTTCATCTTATATCCTCCCTTCAAGACACCATCCATTCCATTCAACTGCTATTCCAAGTCTTTTGCTGTCTCTGACAGAATTACAATGTCATCGCCGAACCTCAAAGTTTTTATTTCTTCTCCATGGATTTTAATACCTACTCCGAATTTTTCTATTGTTTCCTTTACTGCTTGTTCAATATACAGATTGAATAACATCGGGGATAGGCTACAAACCTGTCTTACTCCCTTCCCAACCACTGTTTCCCTTTCATGTCCCTCGACTCTTATAACTGCCACCTGGTTTCTGTACAAATTGTAAATAGCCTTTCGCTCCCTGTATTTTACCCCTGCCACCTTTAGAATTTGAAAGAGAGTATTCCAGTCAACGTCAAAAGCTTTCTTTAAGTCTACAAATGCTAGAAACGTAGGTTTGCCTTTCCTTAATCTTTCTTCTAAGATAAGTCGTAAGGTCAGTATTGCCTCACGTGTTCCAGTATTTCTACGGAATCCAAACTGATCTTCCCCGAGGTCGGATTCTACTAGTTTTTCCATTCGTCTGTAAAGAATTCGTGTTAGTATTTTGCAGCTGTGGCTTATTAAACTGATTGTTCGGTAATTTTCACATCTGTCAGCACCTGCTTTCTTTGCGATTGGAATTATTATATTCTTCTTGAAGTCTGAGGGTATTTCGCCTGTTTCATACATCTTGCTCACCAGATGGTAGAGTTTTGTCAGGACTAGCTCTCCCAAGGCCGTCAGTAGTTCCAATGGAATGTTGTCTACTCCGGGGGCCTTGTTTCGACTCAGGTCTTTCAGTGCTCTGTCAAACTCTTCACGCAGTATCGTATCTCCCATTTCATCTTGATCTACATCCTCTTCCATTTCCATAATATTGTCCTCAAGTACATCGCCCTTGAATAGACCCTCTATATACTCCTTCCACCTTTCTGCTTTCCCTTCTTTGCTTAGAACTGGATTTTCATCTGAGCTCTTGATATTCATACAAGTCGTTCTCTTATCTCCAAAGGTCTCTTTAATTTTCCTGTAGGCGGTATCTATCTTACCCCTAGTGAGATAGGCCTCTACATCCTTACATTTGTCCTCTAGCCATCCCTGCTTAGCCATTTTGCACTTCCTGTCGATCTCATTTTCGAGACGTTTGTATTCCTTTTTGCCTGCTTCATTTACTGCATTTTTATATTTTCTCCTTTCATCAATTAAATTCAATATTTCTTCTGTTACCCAAGGATTTCTACTAGCCCTCGTCTTTTTACCTACTTGATACTCTGCTACCTTCATTACTTCATCCCTCAAAGCTACCCATTCTTCTTCTACTGTATTTATTTCCCCCATTCCTGTCAATTGTTCCCTTATGCTCTCCCTGAAACTCTGTACAACCTCTGGTTCTTTCAGTTTATCCAGGTGCCATCTCCTTAAATTCCCACCTTTTTGCAGTTTCTTCAGTTTTAATCTACAGGTCATAACCAATAGATTGTGGTCAGAGTCCACATCTGCACCTGGAAATGTCTTACAATTTAAAACCTGGTTCCTAAATCTCTGTCTTACCATTATATAATCTATCTGAAACCTCCCAGTATCTCCAGGGTTCTTCCATGTATACAACCTTCTATCATGATTCTTAAACCAAGTGTTAGCTATAATTAAGTTGTGCTCTGTGCAAAATTCTACCAGCCGGCTTCCTCTTTCATTTCTTAGCCCCAATCCATATTCGCCTACTACGTTTCTTTCTGTCCCTTTTCCTACACTCGAATTCCAGTCACCCATGATTATTAAGTTTTCGTCTCCCTTCACTATCTGAATAATTTCTTTTATTTCATCATACATTTCTTCACTTTCTTCGTCATCTGCAGAGCTAGTTGGCATATAAGCTTGTACTACTGTAGTAGGCGTGGGCTTCGTGTCTATCTTGGCCACAATAATGCGTTCACTATGCTGTTTGTAGTAGCTTACCCGCATTCCTATTTTCCTATTCATTATTAAACCTACTCCTGCATTACCCCTATTTGACTTTGTGTTTATAACCCTGTATTCGCCTGACCAGAAGTATTGTTCCTCCTGCCACCGAACTTCACTAATTCCCACTATATCTAACTTTAACCTATCCATTTCCCTTTTTAAATTTTCTAACCTACCTGCCCGCGTAAGGGATCTGACATTCCACGCTCCGATTCGTAGAACGCCAGTTTTCTTTCTCCTGATAACGACATCCTCTTGAGTAGTCCCCGCCCGGAGATCCGAATGGGGGACTATTTTACCTCCGGAATATTTTACCCAAGAGGACGCCATCATCATTTAATCATACAGTAAAGCTGCATGCCCTCGGGAAAAATTACGGCCGTAGTTTCCCCTTGCTTTCAGCCGTTCGCAGTACCAGCACAGCAAGGCCGTTTTGGTTATTGTTACAAGGCCAGATCAGTCAATCATCCAGACTGTTGCCCTTGCAACTACTGAAAAGGCTGCTGCCCCTGTTCAGGAACCACACGTTTGTCTGGCCGCTCAACAGACACCCCTCCGTTCTGGTTGTAGCTACGGTACGGCTATCTGTATCGCTGAGGCACGCAAGCCTCCCCACCAACGGCAAGGTCCATGGTTCATGGGGGGGTGGGGGGGGGGGGGTTCATACAAGTAGTACATCAAAACCACTTAATAGATCATACAAATGATAAAACTCTGCTGCTCAGAGATTATGACATAGAAAATCTGGAAATAAAAATCATCTTTGGTGTAAATAATTACATAATGCTATCCACAAGTCGGCTGAAATAAATTTCCATAATGACTGCTAATGTCTTTCGTTTAAATTTCAGGCTAAATAATCAACATAATGAAGAAATGGTTCAAATAGCTCTGAGCACTATGGGACTTAACATCTATGGTCATCAGTCCCCTAGAACTTAGAACTACTTAAGCCTAACCTAAGGACATCACACAACACCCAGTCATCACGAACATAATGAAGATATATTTGCATAGGTTACTACATAGCAGGAAACTCCATACACATTAAAACACTTGGGACGTAATAGATGAAAACGTACATTGGTATACGCACATAGAATGTATAAGTGGATAACTCGGCTAAGAAACTTACACTATATGATCAAAAGTATCCGAAAACCTGGCTGAAAATGACTTAAAAGTACGTGGCGCCCTCCATCGGTAACGCTGGAATTCAATGTGGTGTTGACCCACCCTTAGCCTCGATGACAGCTTCCACTCTCTCAGCCATACGTTCAGTCAGGTGCTGGAAGGTTTCTTGGGGAATGGCAGCCCATTCTTCACGGAGTGCTGCACTGAGAAGAGGTATCGATGTCAGTCGGTGAGGCCTGGCACAAAGTCGGCGTTCCAAAAGATTCCAAAGGTGTTCTATAGGATTCAGGTCAGGACTCAGTGCAGGCCAGTCCATCACAGGGATGTTACTGTCGTGTAGTCACTCCGCCACAGGCCGTGCATTATGAACAGGTGCTCTTCAACAGTGGGAAGCAAGAAGGTGCTTAAAACATCAGTGTAGGCCTGTGGCTGTGATAGTGCCGCGCAAAACAACGAGGGGGTATAAGCCCCCTCCATGAAAAACACGACCACACCACAACGCCACCGCCTCCGAATTTTACTGTTGGCATCACACACGCTGGCTGATGACGTTCACCGGGCATTCGCCATACCCATACTCTGCCATCGGATCGCAACATTGTGTACCGTTATTCGTGACGCCACACAACGTTTTTCCACAGTTCAATCGTCCAGTGTTTACGCTCCTTACGCCAAGCGAGACGTCGTTTGGCATTTACCGGCGAGATGTGTGGCTTATGAGCAGCGCTTCACCATGAAATCAAAGTTTTCTCACCTCCCGCCTAACTGTCATAGACATTGCAGTGTATCTTGTTGTAGTTCGGAATTCCTGTGTGATGGTCTGGATAGAAGTCGTCTTTCTATTACACATTACGACCCTCTTCAACTGTCGTCGGCCTGTCAGTCAAGAGACGAGGTTGGCCTGTACGCTTTTGTGCTGTATGTGTTTCTCGTTTCCACTCCAGTATCACATCGTAAACAATGAGCCTAGGGATGTTTAGGAGTGTGTAAATCTTGCGTACAGACGTATGACACAAATGACACCCAATCAGCTGACCACGTTCAAAGTCCGTGAGTTCCGTGGAGCGCCCCGTTCCGCTCTCTCACGATGCCAATGACTACTGAGGTCGCTGATATGGAGTGCCTGGCAGTAGGTGACAGTACAATGCACCTAATATGAAAAATGTATGTTTTCGGGGCTGTCAGGATACTTTTGATCACAAAGTGTACGTGTCCTCGACATACTTACCTACCTAAAATACACCAGCGATACGAAAGTGACGTAAAATACGCTAATTCGTTCTACATTATGGCATTCTTTTGAGATGGGGCGCCTCCTAACAAACACAGAAACAGGATATTGAAACTGCAGCCGAGAACCGTAAGGATGGTAGCCAATGATAAATGGAGAGATTATTTGTAAGTACGAGGGCTGTTCGGAAAGCAAGGTCCGATAGGTCACGAAATGGAAACTACAATGACAATCCGATGAAGCTTTGCACAGATGTGTTGAGCAGTGTCTGTAGTATGCCTGTCGATCGCATCATGTCGCTCTTTTCAGTTCTGAGCAAGCAGTGAGCAAGTAAATATGCCTAAGACAATAGTCTCTTCCGCCAAGTATGGGTGCCCGCTGAGAGGTTTCCCCTGCTTTCCTGCACCCCACATAACGTACCTGTCATGCCGTTCATTCTTCATACCAGTTCTCTGCCGCACACTGGAGGAGCAATGAGGACAAGCTTGGGCGTTTTCGATGTGAAGTGTTTTACTACCCACCATACAGCCAGAATTTGACCCCCTCTGATGATCATCTCTACTCACATTAACAGCTAGCTATGAAGATCACATTTTGGCACACACAAAGAGCTGAAGACCAACGTAGAGAAGTGGCGGAAATCACAGGCGGCTGCCTTCTATGAAGAGGTATTGGAAAGTTGGTACAACGCTACGACAAATGTCGACGTCGGAGTGACGACTATGTAGAGAAGTAGCTCGAAGGTGCAGCTGACTGTTTCAAATAAAACATTTTTTTATTTTCACTGTGGTCTGCATTTCAGGACCGATCGGACCTTACTTTCCGCACAACCCACGTACATAGCAAGTATTTAACCCCAGGAATTCTGTGCAGGGAAATGCGTTGTGGTGCCCTACGCTACATGAAGAGCACGAAGGAGAAACGGAGAGAAAATAAGGCCTATCTCCAAAAACTTTAGGGACCGAAAAAAATATTCATTAACACTTTCGCTGCGGCATCGGTGCAGGCGCGCAACTCTCCAGTACGGCCCGGTAACGTGCGAGTGCGTGCCGGTAACGCTCCGAAACGTCAGGTACCGCTCAGAGCCGACTCTTCTAAGCACACCTGAGCTACAGGCTGACGTCAAGACCTTGTACGATCTGTAGCATCATGTTCTATACTGACTTAATGCTGACATCTTAGATGCGTTACTTCAAATAAGCTTCCACTGTATTGTGATCATGTTTAAAGTCTGTTTGCTGTCTGACACCTATAGGGGACACAGGCGTCATTCAAATGTTCGTGATTTGTTGATGATGTAACAAAAACTACAATTCAAAGAAGCAACAAATGCACTGCATTCAGGAAAAATTTGGATTCCAAAATGCAAATTCTTAAGAAGGAAAAAAAGGAGAAAGGAAACTGGATTCATTTGAAATTATATTTATTTCGAATGCGCATTTTTAAGATTGACTCATAGAGATCGTAAATTTAGTAGCATGTTTGTTCCTGGTATGAGAGAATTAGCCGTCTACATTTATCATAGATGCCCAGGGGAAGCCCGGATGTGTAGAAATTAGTAAGCGAAACACACCCTAGGTGGAGGCTTCTCTCGTGTCCCCCATCACTTCAATTGAGGTGCTATTACAACAAATTTAGCACAACAAATTCTTTCGCAAAAAACTGAAGTGGACGCTTTACAACGCAATAAGACGTAAGTCGACTTAACACAAAACAAAACCTCATTTCTGAGTACTCGCGAAAAAAAGTTTCTAGCCTTTCACGTCATAAAAAGGAACCATGCAATGTCAAAAGAAATAAAAGTTGTCTTTGATAATAGTAATTTCCCCGATATTATCGCGTTTTTGCTACTTATGAGAAATTATACAGCAGTTCAAGCAGTATCCAGGTTTGTCTGGGCAGGTCGTACGCTTGTATGGTGCATCAATGCGCTTGCCTTGTTCCGCGCACTTCTTACACCGCTTCCTCCCCCCCTGCGGGTCCGGGGATTAGAATAGGCCCGCGGTATTCCTGCCTGTCGTAAGAGGCGACTAAAAGGAGTCCCTCCCCCTCAAGGGGGTAGTTAGCGCCTGCGTCCAGAGACGGACGGTTCCACGACCTCTATTTGCGGTCATTTTACTTTTTCACTTCTCGTTTCTTCCTTCCTTTGGTTGGTTCCTTTCTTTGCTCTTCTCCACCTCACTGTCTTCCTTACTCTTTCCCCTGCAAAATCTCCTTGCCTTCTTATTGCCTTCTTCTCCTTGCCTTCTTATTGCCTTCTTCTCCTTGCCTTCTCATTGCCTTCTTCTCCTTGCCTTCTCATTGCCTTCTTCTCCTTGCCTTCTCTGGTCTCCGCCTCGGCGTTTGAGACAGTCTGTCCTCTCTCTCTCTCTCTCTCTCTCTCTCTCTCTCTCTCTCCCCCCCCCCTCTCTCTCTCTCTCTCCTTTTTCCTCTTCTTCCTTCCTCCCTTTGCACGCCTGAAGGCCGACCCACGCGTTCGCACGCGTAGCCGGTGACGGGGTAACGCGTAATTCCCCGCCCTGGGTAGACATGTAAGGCATGCGCGTACCCCCTGGTAAAGGCCAGGCCCGGGGAGGGGTGATTGCCTGAGCTGATACCTTCTGACCATGCCGATTGGTCCCTCCGTCTGTTTCTCGGGAGGTGTGACCTGAGGTGTAAACATTCACCTAAGGCGGGAGTGCCCTCTGAGAGGGTCCCCACAATGAAGGAGCGCGCCATCGGAGACGCTGGCAGTCATGGGGGATTCCTCCGAAATGGATTTCACTCCATCTCTCTCGACTTCTGCCCAAAAACGGAAACATGACCAGCCACCAGTGACAAAAGTACTACCGCCTGCCCCACAGTTCCTCGTCGTTTCTCGATCTGTGGACGGAAAGGATTTTTCCTCTGTCAACCCTTTCGTTATCCAGAAGGGCGTAGATGCCATAGCCGGATCTGTCAAATCTTGTACCAGGTTGCGTAACGGTACCTTATTATTAGAAACTGAGAGCGCCTTTCAGGCACAAAAACTGCTTCAGGCCACACTCCTGTACACGTTCCCTGTCCGGGTGGAGGCTCACCGAACTTTGAATTCGTCTCGTGGTGTAGTCTATACTAGCTCCCTCGACGGATTGACTGACGAGGAGATTCAATCTTTCCTCGCTGAGCAGGGCGTGACGGCTGTCCATAGGGTCATGAAAAAGGTCAACAATGACCTTGTACCGACCCGGACACTTTTCTAGACCTTCGATAGTGTTAAGCTGCCATAGCGCATCAAGGCGGGCTACGAGGTTATTTCTGTTCGCCCCTATGTCCCGACACCTACGCGCTGCTACCAGTGTCAGCGTTTCAATCACACTCGACAGTCTTGTTCCAATGCGGCTAAATGTGTCACTTGTGGCAGGGATGCCCATGAGGGTGACTGTCCACCTCCGTCTCTCGTTGTGTGAACTGTCAGGGTGACCATGCCGCATCCTCCCGCGACTGTCCTGTCTATAAGGAAGAACGCTGTATCCAAGAAATTCGGGTCAAAGAGAAAGTGTCCACTTCGGCTCCTCGCAAGCTATTGGCTAGTAGGAAGCCCACGCTGCTCCCAGCGGGGAAATACAGTACTGTCCTCGCCTCTCCTTGGACTACCAGGGAGGTGGCAACCCAGACATGCGATCTGACCTTCAGCGCCACGGTCGTCCGTTCGGCCAGTGCTAAGATCGCGCGGTCGATGTCTCCTCTTCCTCCCATCACCCCACGGACACCAGCCCCTTCATCAGCTTCTGCTAAGACGAAGACCCAGAAGTCAGATGCACGGGCCTTCAAGAAGGAACCGTCCCGTGCAGACTTCCTACGTACCTCAACCTCCCAGCCTTCGACCGGTACTTCCATCAAACGTCCTTCCAAGAAGGCTCATAGGAAGCACAGTTCTCCTTCTCCGCCAGGCGTATTTCTTCTCCTGCGCCACCCAGCGGTTGTCGCCCCAGGCCGTCATCCGTTTCTCCTGGCCGCACCGCTGGTAGCCGAACATCTGGCCGTTCACCGGCGGAGGAAGCTCCCCCTCCCGGCCATCTTCCCAAGATGGCCGATGAACCTATAGACCCAATGGACGATGACTGTCCGCCTACTGATAGCGGCGGCAGTGCTCGCTCGAAGCCAGGCCCTCAGCGGCCTTCGAGGTGACCCCTTCTTTCGTCTTCCTTTTCTTCTTACGATGGCACTTATTCACTGGAATATTCGCAGCATTCGCTCCAACCGAGAGGACTTGAAGTTGCTGCTCCGCTTGCACCGTCTGCTCGTCGTAGCCCTCCAGGAAACGAAGCTACGCCCATGCGATCAAATTGCCTTGGCACACTACACCTCTGTGCGTTTTGACCTACCCCCTGTGGTAGGTATCCCGGTTAATGGAGGGGTTATGTTGCTGGTCCGGGATGACATTTACTACGATCCCATCACGTTGCACACCGGCCTGCAGGCAATTGCCATCCGCATTACTCTCCCCACTTTTACATTTTCCATTTGTACCGTTTACACTCCATCATCTGCCGTTACCAGGGCAGACATGATGCAACTTATTGCTCAATTACCTGCACCATTTTTGTTAACTGGAGACTTCAATGCCCACCATCCCCTTTGGGGCTCTCCAGCATCCTGCCCGAGGGGCTCCCTGTTAGCAGACCTTTTCAACCAGCTCAATCTTGTCTGCCTCAATACTGGCGCCCCTACTTTTCTTTCGGACACATCTCACACCTATTCCCATTTAGACCTCTCTATATGTACTCCCCAACTTGCACGCCGGTTTGAGTGGTATGCACTTTCTGATACATATTCGAGCGACCACTTCCCGTGTGTTATCCATGTCCTGCAGCATACCCCCTCTCCGTGCTCCTCTAGTTGGACCATCTCCAAGGCAAACTGGGGGCTCTTCTCTTCCAGGGCGACCTTTCAGGATCAAACCTTCACAAGCTGCGATCGTCAGGTCGCACACCTCACGGAAGTCATTCTCGCTGCTGCTGAATATTCCATCCCTCACCGTACTTCTTCTCCACGTCGCGTACCGGTCCCCTGGTGGACCGCAGCATGTAGAGACGCTTTACATGCTCGTCGACGTGCCTTACGCACCTTTAAACGCCACCCTACAGTGGCGAATTGTATCAATTATAAACGATTACGTGCTCAGTGTCGTCGTATTATTAAAGAAAGCAAGAAAGCCAGCTGGGCTGCTTTCTCAAGCACCTTCAACAGTTTTACTCCTTCTTCTGTTGTCTGGGGTAGCCTGCGCCGGCTATCTGGCACTAAGGTCCACTCACTTGTGGCCCCTGAGGATGTCTCCAATGCCTTCGGCCGCTTTTTCGCAGAGGTTTCGAGCTCCGCTCATTGCCACCCTGCCTTCCTCCCCCGCAAACAGGCAGAGGAGGCTAGGCCACCTAACTTCCTTCTTCGTACTTATAATCGCATCTGGATTGAGGGACATGTTCCCGCATGCTGGCACGAGTCTATTGTTGTCCCGATTCCTAAACCGGGGAAGGACAAGCACTTGCCTTCCAGTTATCTACTCATCTCGCTTACCAGCTGTGTCTGTGAAGTGATGGAGCGAATGGTTAACTCTTGTTTGGTTTGGCTGCTCGAGTCTCGACGCCTACTTACCAATGTACAATGTGGATTTCGTAGGCGCCGCTCTGCTGTTGACCATCTGGTTACCTTGTCGACCTTCATTATGAATAACTTCTTGCGGAAGCGCCCGACCATGGCTGTGTTCTTTGATTTGGAGAAGGCTTACGACACCTGTTGGAGGGTGGGCATTCTCCGCACCATGCATACATGGGGCCTTCGCGGTCACCTCCCTCTTTTTATTCGTTCCTTTTTAATGGATCGACAGTTCAGGGTACGTGTGGGTTCTGTCCTGTCAGACACGTTTCGCCAGGAGAATGGGGTGCCACAGGGCTCAGTTTTGAACGTCGCTCTCTTCGCCATCGTGATCAATCCAATAATGGATTGCCTCCCAGCTGATGTATCAGGCTCCCTTTTCGTGGACGATTTTACCATCTATTGCAGTGCGCAGCGTACATGTTTCTTGGAGCGCTGTCTTCAGCGTTCTCTTGACTGTCTTTACTCCTGGAGTGTCGCCAATGGCTTCCGTTTTTCTGCCGAGAAGACGGTCTGTATTAACTTCTGGCGCTACAAAGAGTTTCTCCCACCGTCCTTACGACTCGGTCCCGTTGCTCTCCCAATCGTGGAGACAACAAAATTTTTAGGTCTTACATTTGACAGGAAACTCAGCTGGTCTCCACATGTGTCATATTTGGCTGCCCGTAGTACCCGTTCTTTAAATGTCCTCCGTGTTCTCAGTGGTATGTCGTGGGGAGCGGATCGAACCGTCCTGCTTAGTCTATATCGGTCGATCGTCCGCTCCAAGCTGGATTATGGGAGCTTCGTATACTCCTCTGCACGGCCATCCATCTTACGCCGCCTCAACTCCAAACAACATCGGGGTTTACGACTTGCGATCGGAGCATTTTATACTAGTCCCGTAGAGAGTCTTCATGCTGACGCTGGCGAATTGCCACTCACCTACCGGCGCGATATACTGCTTTGTCGGTATGCCTGTCGGCTACTGTCAATGCCCGACCACCCGTCTTATCGTTCCTTTTTTGACGACTCTCTCGACCGTCAATACGGGTTGTCTGTCTCTGCCCTGCTACCCCCTGGAGTTCGCTTTCGTCGCCTCCTTCAACACCTTCATTTTTCACTCCCTGCAACCTTTCGAGTGGGCGAGAGCCACACGCCACCTTGGCTCCAGGCTCAGGTCCGCGTTCACCTTGACCTCAGCTCGCTCCCAAAAGAGGTTACCCCCGGTTCGGTCTACCACTCCCGTTTTGTCGAACTTCGTTCGAAGTTCATCAATATGACCTTCATTTATACAGATGGCTCAAAGACCAATGACGTGGTCGGGTGTTCTTTTATTGTCGGGGCACAAAGTTTCAAATACCGGCTCCATGGCCATTGTTCGGTCTCCACAGCTGAGCTCTTTGCCCTCTACCAGAGTGTTCTTTACATCTGCCGCCACCGACATTCTGCTTATGTCATCTGCTCCGATTCCCTGAGCGCCATCCAGAGCCTCAGTGATCCGTATCCGGCTCACCCTTTCGTGCACCGGATCCAAAGCTCTCTTCAGCAGCTGGTGGACGTCGGTTCTCCGGTTAGCTTTATGTGGGTCCCTGGCCATGTTGGTATCCCTGGGAACGAAGCTGCAGATACCGCGGCCAAGGCTGCGGTCCTCCAGCCTCGGACAGCTTCTTGTTGTGTCCCTTCATCAGATTGTAGCAGGGTCATTTGTCGGCGCATTTTATCACTGTGGCATGCCGATTGGGCTGCACTTACAGACAACAAGCTTCGGGCCTTGAAACCTCTTCCCGCGGCTTGGACGTCCTCCTCCCGCCCTTCTCGGCGGAGGAGGTCGTTTTGGCCCGGTTACGCATTGGACACTGCCGGTTCAGCCATCGCCATCTGCTGACGGCTGCGCCGGCGCCGTTCTGCCCATGTGGGCAATTGCTGACGGTCCGCCACATTTTAATGTCCTGTCCGGATTTTAACACACTGCGTCTTGATCTTGGCCTGCCATGTACTCTAGATGCCATTTTAGCGGATGGCCCACGAGCAGCTGCTCGTGTTCTTCGTTTTATCAATTTGACAAACCTCTCTAAGGACATTTGATGATACTGTTTTTTAATCCTGTGCCTGTCAGTCTGTCTTTTATCGTGTTTTCCCTTTTAGTTGTTGTTTTAAGCTTGTGCCTCGCGGTGCATTCTTAACGTAGTCAGGGCGCTAATGACTATTGAAGTTGTGCGCCCTAAAACCACAAAAAAAAAAAAAAACCGCTTCCTCACCACTTGCTTCTTCCCGCTTTTCCGCAACGTGTGTTTGTTTGTGATGTTTATTGCTCACATTTCGTGGAACGTCCATTGGTGGAAGGAAGCCCTTTATAATGTTCATTCTGTAATCGTACAACGTCAATTTTTTTCCTGAGTATTTGTTGTACAGATGTAGAGAATTGAAAACTAGCATGTCAGGCCACGACGTACGCATCACAGATTTACTTCAAACTTTGTACACCTTTTGTGGGCCATCAAAACAACGTAATGTGCAAGTAGTAAGGTGCACTGCCGGCCGCGGTGGCCATGCGGTTCTAGGCACTTCAGTCCGGAACCGCGTGACTGCTACGGTCGCAGGTTCGAATCCTGCCTCGGGCATGGATGTGTGTGCTGTCCTTAGGTTAGTTAGGTTTAAGTAGTTCTAAGTTCTAGGGGACTCATGACCTCAGATGTTAGGTCCCATAGTGCTCAGAGCCATTTGAACCATTTGAAGTAAGGTGGTGGTGGTTAGTGTTTATCGTCCCGTCGACAACGAGGTCATTAGAGACGGAGCGCAAGCTCGGGTTAGGGAAGGATTGAGAAGGAAATCGGCCGTGCCCTTTCAAAGGAACCATCCCGGCTTTTGCCTGAAACGATTTAGGGAAATCACGGAAAACCTAAATCAGGATGGCCGGAGACGGGATTGAACCGTCGTCCTCCCGAATGCGAGTCCAGTGTGCTAACCACTGCGCCACCTCGCTCGGTTTGAAGTAAGGTGCACTACTCTCGCAATACCCGTAAAACCGCAAGAGAAGTTTAAGGCCTCTATTAAGTAACAGATGTATGTGTTAGGTACTGGATGTTAAGGTTCATGCTGGCCAAGTGAATCCCCCTCCTCCAAAAAAAAAAAAAGTTTCCGTAAGAGCTGCGGTAGATTAACATGTATGAGGTGACGTTTCGACTCCTGCTCATACTTAATTTTTAATATATATTTTTTTCATCACTAATCATATTATCTAATTTGTATGACATTTGAGAGGTAATACAATTTAAAAACGAGTGTATTTGCATGAAGTTTTTAGTGAATTTCATATTATTTGACTGCGTACTATTTTTAGTTAAAGTTAGTCATTATAACAAACACATTTATCACTGTTGACAAGTAAATGAAGAAACGTCTAGTTTTCCTGAGAATGTATGCCTGTCGTGATTTGCGAAATCCCCTATATATATGCAATCTGATCAGGAACCCGAAACTACTTTGCACCTCGACGCTTCGAGCTGCACATACAGATGCAGGTCCAATTTTGTTAGTTAACCTGCGTAGCGGTGAGACGTTGCTAATATACCAACAACTAATAGTGCAGGTACAGATTTTTTGAATATCACGGAATCTAAAATTGCAGTACAAAAAGAAAGGTTTGAGTGGGAGTCGATCCTTCGCCTCATACACATCCGTCTTACTAAGATCGAACACTAACCAATTGACCATCTTGAACTCTAACGTCTGGCACCTACGCACAGATACATCAGTTACATGATAGAGCCATTAAAACTTTTCTTGCGATTGTCTGTGAATTGCACTTTACCACTTGCACATTATGTTGTTTTAAGTGGCCTACTAAAGATATAGAAAGTTTGAAGTAAATCCGTAATCGCAGCGTCGTGGCCTCCCCTTGTAAGAATATATCAAACTGCACAGACTGCAAACTGTGCCACAACAAGAACAAAGATTGTTTGATAATAAAAAACTTGCTCTCTGTCTGACGTGCACATCGATAACATATAAAAATCAAAATGACATGACCACCTTACAGACGGACTACCCAATACTCTAGTTTGTATGGAACACTCGGTGGATGAGTCACTCGTACTTATCTGGATTTTTGAACGTAGATACGACGCTACGATACATATCCAGAGAGAGCACTCCGTCTTCAGGCCACAAGTGGCCCATCGGGATCATCCGACCGCCGTGTCATCCTCAATGAGGATGTCGTCAGCACACTGCTCTCCTGCTGGTTATGACGGTGTTCTGTGACCGGAGCCGGTACTGTTCAGTCGAGTAGCTCCTCGATTGGCATTACGAGGCTGAGTGCACCCCGAAAAATGGAAACAGCGCATGACGGCCCCGATGGTCACCCATCCAAATACCGGCCACGCCCGACAGCGCTTAACTTCGGTGATCTGACGGGAACCGGTGTATCCACTGCGGCAAGGACGTTGCCCATACATACCCAGCATTGTATTTAATTAACTGCACAAGAACACACACTAAGAAGACTGAAACTACAGTACCCACAGCACCACGCAATCAACACAACTGCTTCTAGACTACCGAATGCTCGTAGCCGTATGTGCACAACAGTACTTTGATACGGAGACATTTGCACAGTAGTGAACCTTGTTGATGGATTACCGAGGCAACGACTGTGCCCACACAGTATTTGCTTCCTCGTTGTTTTCCCTGTCTGTCACGGAGGCGGACACTCTCACTACCAAACATTATCAGCCATTATGGACAAGTGTACAGATCTCAGAAAGTATGCTTTTCTGGACCCACGTTTATTGGAGAAAATTTTGTATTGTGGGCATCCGCAGCTGTAGAACTGTGTAGCGATGGAAAAGACCGCTCCAGCTCTATGGTAAATATTTATTTACAAACTTGTTTCTTGACGTTAGAGCAGCATCTTCAGGCATAGAGACCCACTATTCTCTGTCCAATTGTGTAAAAACTGTTCAAAGTTCAACAGATCGATAGTAAAGTTAAACTACGGCAAAATACAGGGAACATAATTCCTATGAAGGGAACCTGGAACAAGGATAAAGCAGTTAACCAGAGGGATGTAAAAGTATAAAACAAATGATTATTTTATTTAATCGTGTCCAAGCCATAGACAACGCACATATTACATATACTCACAAATACAAATACAATACACATATGTATAAGTAAAACAAACCCAAAATGTGGAGTCACATTACAATATAAAGACAAACATAGTATATATATCATATCACGTCGCGACAAAATTCAGCGCAATTAACTGCCACTGCCGTAGCGTTTGCCAGATCTTCTTTCCCGCACACTTCCCACATGTTGCTGCATTCCAGGAGGTGGTCCATTCTTTGGGTCTGTCCGCACTGGCACGTGTCCGTCCCGTCTCGGTATCCCCATTTACACATGTTTACGTTGCATCTGCCCACCTCAGTTCGTAGGCGGTTGAGGGTTCTCCATAATGGCCATTTTAGTTCATTTCCAGACGCCAGTTGTTAGTTGGGTCAGATTAGAGGTGCCTGGTCACCCGTAGGCAGTGTTGCTTTCCATTTTGACAATCTGGCCTTTTGTTTTGAGGTTTCGATCGGTTGAACTGAGCTGAGGTGAGGAACCTCCGTCTTGATTTTAGACGTGTGTGTGGAGGGTTGTGTCCGAAGAGAGGATGGCGCTGGTCGCGCAGCTGCTTGAGGCGCTCAGCAAATAAAGTTGGCTAACCGGGGTGGATCTTAGGCATCCCGTGATTACGCGACAGGCATCGTTCAGCACAGGATCCACTCGTTTCGCATGCGCTGATCTTTCCCTAACTGGGGCAGCGTATTCAGCAACTGAGTAGCAGTGTGCAAGTGCCGACGTACGTAAAGTATGTGGGTCGGCACCCCATTTTGTGGAGATGAGCTTACTCAGAAGGTTGTTTCTTGTAGATAGTTTGCCCCTGACCTTGTCTACATGATGTCTGTCAGTAAGTGTGCGATCAAGGGTGACGCCTAAATAACAAGGAGTGCTGCTGAACGCAATCCGTCGTTCCACGTGATGTTTAGGGTATGTTTGGCGTCTCGGTTTCGAAGATGGAATAGGCAGGATAATGTTTTTGCTGCGTTCGGGCGTAGGCAGTTGGCTTCGTAGTATGGCGTTAGACCACTGAGGGCATTCGTAAGGCTAATTTCTATGTCGTTAAAGTTCCGACCCTGCACGGCTATTGCAAGATCATCCGCGTAAGCAAAGCTCCTAGTCCCTAGTGCAACTGGTTGATCATTCACATATATGTTGAAAAGAGTGGGTGCGAGGACACTGCCTTGGGGTAGTCCATTTTTCTGGATACGCCATCGGCTTCACTTCCCTCCTAGGTTTACGATGAACCGTCTGTTGCTGAGAAGAGTTGATATAATTTGTATCAGCCCGAAATCATTAGTCATAACGTATATTTTAGTGAGCAGCAGTTTGTGATTTAAAGTGTCGAATGCGGATGAGAGGTCGACAAGTACGGCTCCAGTAATTAGACGGTTCTCGTACCCATGCTCTATAAACTGGGTAAGGTTCAAGACCTGTCCAGTGCAAGTTTTCCCAGGGCGAAACCCCCGCCTGTTCCGGAATTATCTGATGATCAATATCAGGCACAAGTCGATTCAGCAGCATGCGCTCGAACACCTTGTACAAGCAGCAAAGTAATGTTACCGGTCTGAAATTTTTTGGCTCGTCCAATGGTTTGCCGGGTTTTGGAATGGCTATGACCTTGCACTTTCTCCAGATTTTCGGGATGATATGCGTAGATGATGAAAGCCTACGGTAAACTGATAAAATAAAATACATCTCAAATCTAATTACACGATGGATAACGAAGGTCAAATCTAGATAAAATGCTGCTTACAAAATAGACCATCATAGAAATAAAAGGGTGACTGAGGAACAGAAAATTAAAAAAATATTATATGGCCTTACAAAAAGCGTGATGTCGTCCTGACGACACGAGGCACACAAAGGCCGCCGAGTATGCAACTGAGCTAAACTGGGGACTGTGCCTTATGTACTATTCTTAATTTTCCGTTTCCACGGTGATTGTCTCTTTTCTGAGTAGCATTTTATTTAGACTTGACCATCGTTACCGACTGTACAGTTATGTTTGCTCTGTTTTTGAGATCTATTTTATTTTACCAGCTTTTCATCATCTACGCATATCATTTCTTTTATTCTTTCACATAAATCAGTTTTACGGTTTTATCTTTATTCTAGATTTTCTACATCTCAATGATGTTCCCCGCGTACTACCGTATTTTAACTTGGCTACTGACCTCAAGAGGGTTGGGCACTTTTCATGCAAATAGACAGAGAATGTTGGGTCGTCTGCTGGTTATCGCTTGAACTGTCATGAAATAAATGTAAGTAGGTAGTTTTATTATGTAGTTTCATCTACAGTTCAACTACAATTGCTGCCGGGTCCCCGGGTTCGATTCCCGGCGGGGTCAGGGATTTTCTCTGCCTCGTGATGACTGGGTGTTGTGTGATGTCTTTAGGTTAGTTAGGTTTAAGTAGTTCTAAGTTCTAGGGGACTGATGACCTCAGACGTTAAGTCCCATAGTGCTCAAATCCATTTGAACCAATCGTTACTTACACTGCAAATAAACCGAATTAATGGTCAGTATATAATATTTACTAAAATTTTCATTAAAGCCATGAAAAGAAAAGGCAACAGAAAATATGATATTACAAATAAACGTCATCGTGAGGATCGTATTTACAGGGTCCACGAGGACTCCGGAAATAACTTTTCCGATATGGGTTGTTATTAAAGCGTCCGATCAAAAAGGTGAGTCGGGAATTCTCATTTGTCAATATCAATCTAAATACTCTTTTTAACGTCATGTATAATAAAAACGTATACATTGCTTTTTATTAGTGATGTGATGAAGCCTAACGTTCAGGACAATAATTTTTTTCCTGTTAACTGACTCTTGAGAAGGACAAAGAAATCCACAATTATACTATCATATTTCTAAAGATGAAATGTTGCCATCGTGCAGTATGACAGGGATTCCCTCGAAATGCACTACGCTAGTGCAACTCTGCGATGTATCTTTTTATGTTCAAGTAAAAAATTGCTACAAAAGCTTAAAACTGCTCTTATTTCATCCAGAGAGACAAAGAAATCACTTCTGGCGAAGACTGCATGAAATACATTCCTTTGTACATCAGTTATGCTTGCCAGTATCTGGCGAAGTCATTGTTACACGTGGTGTCCTGCGAATCTGTGTGGTGAGAGAGAACGTTTTAACAATGTATATCGCTTTCGTTTCTCTACAAGAAGTTTAAAACAGCCATGTAACTGTTAAAATTCTGGCTTTGTAACGTTTGCAGATGCTGAGAAAATTACTGCTTCCCCCGATTTTACGATACGTATCATCCACACACGTGACAAACATCAGCTGTAAAATCATACACGTATCTAATTTTATGAACGAAGTTCTCGTGTACATCTTGCAGTCTCTTCCTCAAATTTTATTTTCAATCCCAAGATCTTCCAAAGCCTTTTCTTTTCATGTCTTTTGTATGCCATCAACAAATATACTATGATGAGCATTATTTCGGTTAATTACAATGAATGTAACGCATAAATTGAATTTTTTGAATTTTTTTAAAAAAACTATTTCCGTAGAGGGACACCATCCCATGATCCTCGGATTACCGCTCCATACTCCTTCCGCTGCGCCAACACTTGTCTAGAAACTACCCTAACGTAAATGGCTCACGCTTCGCCCGGCCAGCTCCTAATACTATTTTTTCCAAATTGTTGGCCATCTAAAGCTCACACATCTGTTAGTGGCAAAGTCTTGCATACACCATGCATTAGGCCGAAATCAGTGATGACGACTAAGCGTGGTCGCCTTGTTCTTAACACACGGAAATCTAAACCTGGGTGTACCGCACAGGTTTCATGGCCACTAAACTGCCACGACACTATCGTGTTACAGATAGTTGAGCCCAGTTCTTCCAGAATGCGAAAGCACTGTCAGCCACTAAGTCACCGTTCTCGGTACGCGTTAAGGCAGCGTTTGTCAACTTTTGATATTGTCGATCTAATTGTCAATCATAATTGTCGTCACCCCCCCCCCCCCCCGTCACCCCCCCCCCCCCCCATGAACCATGGACCTTCCCGTTGGTGGGGAGGCTTGCGTGCCTCAGCGATACAGATAGCCGTACCGTAGGTGCAACCACAACGGAGGGGTATCTGTTGAGAGGCCAGACAAACGTGTGGTTCCTGAAGAGGGGCAGCAGCCTTTTCAGTAGTTGCAAGGGCAACAGTCTGGATGATTGACTGATCTGGCCTTGTAACATTAACCAAAACGGCCTTGCTGTGCTGGTACTGCGAACGGCTGAAAGCAAGGGGAAACTACAGCCGTAATTTTTCCCGAGGGCATGCAGCTTTACTGTATGATTACATGATGATGGCGTCCTCTTGGGTAAAATATTCCGGAGGTAAAATAGTCCCCCATTCGGATCTCCGGGCGGGGACTACTCAAGAGGATGTCGTTATCAGGAGAAAAAAAACTGGCGTTCTACGGATCGGAGCGTGGAATGTCAGATCCCTTAATCGGGCAGGTAGGTTAGAAAATTTAAAAAGGGAAATGGATAGGTTGAAGTAAGATATAGTGGGAATTAGTGAAGTTCGGTGGCAGGAGGAACACGACTTCTGGTCAGGTGACTACAGGGTTATAAACACAAAATCAAATAGGGGTAATGCAGGAGTAGGTTTAATAATGAATAGGAAAATAGGAATGCGGGTAAGCTACTACAAACAGCATAGTGAACGCATTATTGTGGGCAAGATAGATACGAAGCCCACACCTACTGCAGTAGTACAAGTTTATATGCCAGCTAGCTCTGCAGATGACGAAGAAATTGAAGAAATGTATGATGAAATAAAAGAAATTATTCAGATTGTGAAGGGAGACGAAAATTTAATAGTCATGGGTGACTGGAATTCGAGTGTAGGAAAAGGGAGAGAAGGAAACATAGTAGGTGAATATGGATTGGGGGACAGAAATGAAAGAGGAAGCCGCCTGGTAGAATTTTGCACAGAGCACAGCATAATCATGACTAACACTTGGTTTAAGAATCATGAAAGAAGGTTGTATACATGGAAGAACCCTGGAGATACTAAAAGGTATCAGGTAGATTATATAACGGTAAGACAGAGATTTAGGAACCAGGTTTTAAATTGTAAGACATTTCCAGGTGCAGATGTGGACTCTGACCACAATCTATTGGTTATGACCTGTAGATTAAAACTGAAGAAACTGCAAAAAGGTGGGAATTTAAGGAGATGGGACCTGGATAAACTAAAAGAACCAGAGGTTGTACAGAGATTCAGGGAGAGCATAAGGGAGCAATTGACAGGAATGGGGGAAATAAATACAGTAGAAGAAGAATGGGTAGCTTTGAGGGATGAAGTAGTGAAGGCAGCAGTGGATCAAGTAGGTAAAAAGACGAGGGCTAGTAGAAATCCTTGGGTAACAGAAGAAATATTGAATTTAATTGATGAAAGGAGAAAATATAAAAATGCAGTAAGTGAAACAGGCAAAAAGGAATACAAACGTCTCAAAAATGAGATCGACAGGAAGTGCAAAATAGCTAAGCAGGGATGGCTAGAGGACAAATGTAAGGATGTAGAGGCCTATCTCACTAGGGGTAAGATAGATACCGCCTACAGGAAAATTAAAGAGACCTTTGGAGATAAGAGAACGACTTGTATGATTATCAAGAGCTCAGATGAAAATCCAGTTCTAAGCAAAGAAGGGAAAGCAGAAAGGTGGAAGGAGTATATAGAGGGTCTATACAAGGGCGATGCACTTGAGGACAATATTATGGAAATGGAAGAGGATGTAGATGAAGATGAAATGGGAGATATGATACTGCGTGAAGAGTTTGACAGAGCACTGAAAGACCTGAGTCGGAACAAGGCCCCCGGAGTAGACAATATTCCATTGGAACTACTGACGGCCGTGGGAGAGCCAGTCCTGACAAAACTCTACCATCTGGTGAGCAAGATGTATGAAACAGGCGAAATACCCACAGACTTCAAGAAGAATATAATAATTCCAATCCCAAAGAAAGCAGGTGTTGACAGATGTGAAAATTACCGAACTATCAGCTTAATAAGTCACAGCTGCAAAATACTAACACGAATTCTTTACGGACGAATGGAAAAACTGGTAGACGCGGACCTCGGGGAAGATCAGTTTGGATTCCGTAGAAACACTGGAACACGTGAGGCAATACTGACCTTACGACTTATCTTAGAAGAAAGATTAAGGAAAGGCAAACCTACGTTTCTAGCATTTGTAGACTTAGAGAAAGCTTTTGACAATGTTGACTGGAATACTCTCTTTCAAATTCGAAAGGTGGCAGGGGTAAAATGCAGGGAGCGAAAGGCTATTTACAATTTGTGCAGAAACCAGATGGCAGTTGTAAGAGTCGAGGGATATGAAAGGGAAGCAGTGGTTGGGAAGGGAGTAAGACAGGGTTGTAGCCTCTCCCCGATGTTATTCAATCTGTATATTGAGCAAGCAGTAAAGGAAACAAAAGAAAAATTCGGAGTAGGTATTAAAATTCATGGAGTAGAAATAAAAACTGTGAGGTTCGCCGATGACATTGTAATTCTGTCAGAGACAGCAAAGGACTTGGAAGAGCAGTTGAATGGAATGGACAGTGTCTTGAAAGGAGGATATAAGATGAACATCAACAAAAGCAAAACAAGGATAATGGAATGTAGTCTAATTAAATCGGGTGATGCTGAGGGAATTAGATTAGGAAATGAGGCATTTAAAGTAGTAAAGGAGTTTTGCTATTTGGGGAGCAAAATAACTGATGATGGTAGAAGTAGAGAGGATATAAAATGTAGGCTGGCGATGGCAAGGTAAGCGTTTCTGAAGAAGAGAAATTTGTTAACATCCAATACTGATTCAAGTGTCAGGAAGTCATTTCTGAAAGTATTCGTATGGAGTGTAGCCATGTATGGAAGTGAAACATGGACGATAAATAGTTTGGACCAGAAGAGAATAGAAGCATTCGAAATGTGGTGCTACAGAAGAATGCTGAAGATTAGATGGGTAGATCACATAACTAATGAGGAAGTATTGAATAGGATTGGGGAGAAGAGAAGTTTGTGGCACAACTTGACCAGAAGAAGGGATCGGTTGGTAGGACATGTTCTGAGGCATCAAGGGATCACCAATTTAGTATTGGAGGGGAGCGTGGAGGGTAAAAATCGTAGAGGGAGACCAAGAGATGAATACACTAAGCAGATTCAGAAGGATGTAGGTTGCAGTAGGTACTGGGAGATGGAAAAAGCTTGCACAGGATAGAGTAGCATCGAGAGCTGCATCAAGCGAGTCTCAGGACTGAAGACCACAACAACAACAACAACAATTGTCGTCACCCCCGCCTTCCGCCATTCTTCATACGATAAAACTACACGTGTAAGAACGTATTTTGAGGCTAAAACGACAAAGTTAAAACCTGCCATAGCTTGGTTGGCCCGACAGAATGCCATGCAGGGAGCTCGGCTTCGACTCCCGGCCGGGTCGGAGGTTTACTCCGCTTTGAAGACTGGGTGTTTTAAACACTTCATCCTCATCGATACGCAAGTCACCAAAATGACGTCCACTAAAAAGTTTTGTGCCAAGCGACTGCTTCCCCCTGCGGGTCCGGGGGTAAGAAAAGGCCCGAGATATTTCTGCCTGTCGTAAGAGGCGGCTAAAAGGAGTTTCACACGTTTCGGCCTTCATGTGATGGTCCCCTGTAGTGTTTGACGTCCATTTTTCAAAATTTTCCCAAAGAGAGAGCCAACTGGGGAAGGGCACCTTGCATCTTGTCCATCTTACATTGAGATCTTTAGCCCACTGTCTCGATGTCGCATTGCAGTCGTGCCCATTCTCCATCTCTCGGGCGAGGACACCTTCCTGGGTGCGTTTTCCACCATGCGCTATGCAGTGTCGATTTCGGCGTCGACGACGACTATGGACTTCTTCCCGTGTCCAAGTTGGTGCCTCCTATACTTTCATTCATATCCAGGAGAACTTAGTCCTGCAGGGCTCTGCATTGAGTGTCTATTTTTAATGGCCATTAACGGTCCAGCAGCAGCTGTCCGGCCTTATATCTCACCTTCTCTGTATGAAGACGATTTCCTGCTGCTCCAGTACCTGGTGTTAGGAGCTATCCACATGGTGTTTCTAGTTTTCCGCCATGAAGACGTGTGTGATGCATTTCTGTCGGCAGCGTACCAGTCATCAGGAACCAGCACTTTACCTTCATGGAGACCCACTCACTGTAGTGGAGACATATCGATTCTTAGGTCTGGTTTTCGATGCTCATTTGACTTGACTTCCTCAACTTCATCAGTTTAAACGGAAGTGTTGGCAGCACCTCAATGCCCTCCGCTGCCTTAGGAACACTAACTGGGGTGTAGATCCCTCCACGCTGCTGCAACTCTACAAAGCCCTTGTTAAATCCTACCTTGACTAAGGGAGTCTGGTTTATGGTTCGGTGGCGCCCTCAGCGTTGCGTGTACTCGACCCAGTGCACCACTGTGGCGTTCGCCTAGTGACAGCAGCTTTTAGGAGGAGTCCATTGACCTGGTGGTGGACGGAGTCCATTGCATATCCAACGTGCACATATGCTGGATAGCTAGAACACATTCGTAGTTCTCCTGAGCATCTGAATTACCATATCCTTTTTCCACCCACAGCAGTTCATCTCCCGCATCTGCGGCCAAAGTCAGGGCTAATGATTGCAGTTCGTGTGCGATCCCTTCTATCTGAACTGGAGTCCTTCCCTTTACCACCTCCTATCCAGGTCTGTCCGCATACACCTCCATGGCTTAAACCTATCCCGCAGGTTTAGCTGGACCTTTCGCATGATCCTAAGGACTCAGTCACTCCTGCCACTCTCCGCTGTCACGTCCTCTCCATTCTTGACATGTTTCAGGGCTCTGAAGTGGTTTACACCGATGGCTCGATGGCTATGGTAATATTGGCTTCGCCTTTGTCCACAGTGGCCGCATTGAACAGCATTACTTGCTCGATGGCTCTATTGTATTCACTGCTGAGCTGGTGGCCATATCTCATGCACTTCATTATATCTGTTCATGCCCCGAGGAATCGTTTCTCCTGTGTACTGACTCCTTGAGCAGCCTACAAGCTATCGCCCAGTGCTACCCTCGCCATCCTTTGGGGGCGTCCATCCAGGAGTCAATCTATGCCCTGGACCAGTCCCATCGTTCAGTGTTGTTTGTGTCGACCCCAGGACACGTCGGCATCCTAGGCAATGAACTTGCCGACAGGCTGGGCGGAAACTGCTTCTGGAGATGGGCATCTGTAAACTTGACCTGCGTCCTGATTTATGCCGCAGGGTTTTTCACCTTTGGGAGACAGAATGGCATGACAGTGCGCACAACAAACTGCGTGTCGTTAAGAAGACTATGAATGTGTGGAAGTCTTCCATGCGGGCCTCTCGCAGGAAATCAGCTGTCCTCTGCCGGCTATGTATTGGCCACGCTTGGGCGATCCACGGTTACCTCTTGCACTGTAAAACCGCCTCAGCGTCGTTGTGGCGCCCGGTTGACAGTGGCCCATATTTTGATGCACTGTCCCACTTTGACTGCCCAGTTACGAAATCTCGGTTTATCGGACTCGTTGCCGCTCATTTTATCTGATAACGCCTCATTGGCTGATTTAGTTTTATGTTTTATTCGTGAGGGTGGGTTTTATCATTTCATCTAAGGTTTAGCGCATGACCTTTGTCGCTCTGTCTCCTCCACCCTAGTGGTTTTACGGTGGAGATTTTAATATGTTGCAGAGTGGCTGGCTTTCCCTTTTTTTTTCTCGTGGTCGGCCAGCCACTGTAATCTGCTTTCTTGTTTTACTCTTTTGTTTCTAGCTTCTCTCTGTTGTTTTCGTATCCTCTTTTGGTCCTTTTAGTGTTCGTTGCATTTCTTTCGTTATTGTGATTTTACCTTTCTTTCCGTTTTGCGTTATATGTCTCGCATGTTTTATTCTCACACTTGTGGCAATTTTTCATTATGGACAGGGGACCGATGAACTCTTAGTTTGGTCCGTTCCCCCCCCCCCCCCCCCCCCCCCACCCTTTTAAACCAACCAGGCAACCAGGTTACGCGACAGCCACACGCAAATTTACCTTTACCTAACAAACTACCAAGAATAATTAAATTTATTGCTGCATTGGAAAAAAAGAGTCGATGGCTCTCTGTCACTCCCTGTCTTAAAGGCAGCGCGCGGAAAGTTAACGAAAATGCCTGACGTCCCGAAGGTCTCTAAACTGCCGAAGACAAAATTTTCATAGACTTCACGACAAATGGCGAAATCAAAAGACAATTTAGTAATAAATCGCTCTTTGGATTCTGGGCAGGAGTGCATGATGATTTTTCTTCATTCAAGCCAAGAGTTTTTTCTGGTATTACTATTGTCAACACCCTACGTCTGTCAAACGTCATTTTCTGCTTTGGCTGCTGCAAAAATAAAATTGAGATATCAGCTTCATTGCTCCGCAAGCCAGGCCTGAAGGAGTCACTAGTAATTACTAAACTTTTATTTTAGTATTGAAAAGGTAATTATTAAATGCATGGTGCGGATACGATACAGTCAGATTTGATGGCCGCTTAAATTCCAGGACGCCATCACACTATAGAAATTTGAGCTCAGTTTTTTTAACAGTGTAAATCTGAATTTTATTTTTTTTATTATGAGAGAATATGATAAAATCTTCTCGGGTTGACAGCCGAGTCAATGTGTTGTTCTCCAGCAACATTTCAGCAAGTTTCTTGCTTGCTATCTTCAGACTTCGCCTGAAACGTTGCTGGAGAACAACAAATTGACTTGGCTCTGAACCCGAGAAGATTTTATCATCGAGTTTCGCATTTTCATATATGAGAGAATATATTTTGCTTTGATTTCCTTTCAGAGAATTTATCTGTTTTATAATTCACAGGTTTTTCTTTTCAATAATCTCGTGCCCCTCATTTAGTGTCATCACAGCCAACAGATTGAGAATAGCTGCACTGAGGTCGTTGTCGCCAAGGCAGTGGTCCTCAAACAGCGGCCAGCGGGTCGCAGTTGTACAGACACAAAGCACCCGTGCGGCACACGATTCTCTGCTGTATTTTATAATACACTGCGTAACAGACCTACAGGATCACTTTTTCGACCGAGCGAGGTGGCGCAGTGGTTAGACACTGGACTCGCATTCGGGAGGACGACGGTTCAATCCCGCGTCCGGCCATCCTGATTTAGGTTTTCCGTGATTTCCCTAAAATCGCTCCAGGCAAATGCCGGGATGGTTCCTTTCAAAGGGCACGGCCGACTTCCTTCCTCGTCCTTCCCTAATCCGATGAGACCGATGACCTCGCTGTCTGGTCTCCTTCCCCGAAACAACCAACCAACCATCACTTTTTCGGAACCCCGTAATTTCCACTCATCCCGGGCGGTAAGTTTGAAATTTGTGCCTGACAGGCGTACAACCTTCCTGTGTAATGGTGCAAAAGTGTGGCGCCCTGTGACGTCACTCGCGGACTCGACAACACTTGAGACAGCAAGGCGATTCAAGAGTTCACGTGACGTGTAAAGTGGGTTAATATGACGTCACAGTGGCCCCAAACTTCACCAAAATTCTGTCAAACGCCACTGTGGACGTGTCACACCGTGGAAAGATCATCACAGCCCCTCTAACAAAAAATTTCACACCTTCTTTTGACGCCTCTGCAACAGAGGCTAGAAACGCAACGTGCAGCGTTGAAATCGAGCGGTTTCTGGCCAAGGAAAGCATTCGGAGACATACCGCCGCTCAGAATCGGCACGAGAAGACCGCAGGGGATGGCAAAAAGGGCCAGAATGAAACCACCCCTTCCCCTAGGGCATAGAGTCCCAGACGTTCAGCGATCGAAAACGACAGTGGCTACTCGTCAGAAAACCGCGTGATATCGAACACGTGCATCGCTGTTCTAACCTCCATCGCAGAGGCGTCAGGGGTGAAATTTGGGTAAGTGGGGCTGTGACGACCTTCCGATCGTGTGATACGTTCACGGTGGCCTTATGCAAAATTGTGGTGTAGTTTGGTGTCAGGGTGACATCGTTTACCCACCTTACACGTCACCTGAACTTGAGCCGTTCTTATCAAGTGTCGAGACCTTGCTGTCTGAAGCGTCACCGAAACATAAGTTACGTCGCAGAGCGCCAGGCTTCTGCACCACCGCAAAGAACGGATGTACGTGCCTTTGACCCAGATTTCAAACTTACGCACTGCAATGGATGGGAATTACGGTGTTTCTGAAAAAGTGATCCTTTAATTTTGTTGCGCAGTGTAATATTCTTCTCGCAACTAAACAATGCAACCCAAAAAGGTCAAAGACGTTAAGACATTCTTAAGAGTGTAGTTTTCCTGCTCATTAACAAAACAAAATACTTACGGAGAGCCGGCCGCGGTGACAGAGCGGTTCTAGGCGCTTCAGTCGAGAACTGCGTGACTGCTACGGTCACAGGTTCGAATCCTGCCTCGGGCATGGATGTGTGCGATGTCCTTAGGTTAGTTAGGTTTAAGTAATTCTAAGTTCTAGGGGACTGATGACCTCAGATGTTGAGTCCCTTAGTGCTCAGAGCCATTTTTGAACTTACGGAGACTATTATATTTTAAGATGTGCTTAATTTTAATTGACGTTGGTGTTTTTGGTCGTGAACTAAGCGAAGTTGGCCGGTATCTCAGCGGCGGTGAGGGAAGTAGCGCAGCAGGGTTAGAGGATGTGAGATGGGGGAATATTTTGTTGTCTTCCGGTACTGACAACTCAACTCAACTACTCGTAACGATCAGTTGCTATCGTATACGTTCCAGACTTACGTACCATAGATTGTTGATTGCACGTTACAGAGACGGCCATCCTGAGATGCGGTAGGGGAGACCGGGTCTTTCTGGTTTTTTGTATTTTTTCTCTACAACTCTACTGAAACAAATGCAATGTAGTAAGGTACTATAACTATCTGGGTATCACTTGGTACATTTCAAAGCTTTATAAAAACAAATCTGTGGTGTCTAAAAAATATTTTGTAAACTTTGCTAGATGTATCAGTTTAACCCAGTCTAGGTCAAATTGATACAGTTATGGGCCAAGTTGAGACACCTTTAAGCAGCTGGTACGGTGCCAGAATTCAGGATAATAGTGACTAAAACATGTATTTCGAAATGTTTTTATTGTTTCAAAGTGTACAAACGTATTAAAACCAAAATCTAATATTTCAAATATAATTTTAAAAATGAGTATAATGGAATTGATTTTTTACATCGTTCTAATAAATTTCTTAATTTTACAAAAATTAACATTTTTAAACAACCTTTAAACATAAGATTATAAAAAGTTTTAGGTGGCCTCACAGACCCTTAGTTGTGGCAAGGCATTCAGATTCTGAAGGGAAACATTGGTCTGATTGGCAGTTAACACATGTGTAAAAAGGACTGTCCTCTGCACAAGCTGTGTGTGCCCACTTGTTGCAGGAAACACATTGGATCCAATCTTGACCCAGTTTGGATAAAGAATAAATGCTAAGACACACCAAGAGTCTGATTCATGTTTCTTTTTTTTTTAGGCTTCACTCTTTTTTATTTTGTTTCCTTGGTTTGTCGAGCTATTTTGTTTTGTTGGCAACCAAAGAACGTCATTAACTTTCCTTTCTCTGTTTTTATGGATTTATTTCTCTCCCTCTCTTTTGTATCTTGGTCTATTTTTTTCGGTAGGAGTACCTGTAAGAATGCGGGACTTCTAGCTCCAAGGCCAGCAGTGACAAGTGATGTCGGCTAATACCTGGCGGAGAAGGCTGATAGCCTTCTGCAAATTTAGAAGGCTGATGGACTACTGCAGATGTAGAAGGCCGTTGGTCTGCTGCTAACGTAGACGCTTGTTGGTCTTCTGATGTTGTAGAAAGCTGACGATCAGTTACAAAGCTTGACAAAAAATCTTCGTCCTTAAAAATATCTGGTTTATGCGATATGATCCCTGGAGCTTTGAATCCTGCCATATTATTATTTGTTGTCATGGCACTTCCAAAGTCACCATTTACAAGATTAGGAATGTCATAAATTGTTAGTTTTTCCAGGGTTGCTAATTATCCAGTTGTCTATAGATATAAAGAAGTGTTTCTTGAATGGTCCATAAATAGATATGTCAAGGGGCTGGAGGCGGTGAGAGGTATGGGGAGCGAAAGACAGCAAAAAAATTCCATTGTCTTCGCAGAAGTTTAACACCTGTGTTGACAAGTGTGAACCGTGATTGTCAAGCAACAAAGGGCACGGATGTTAGGGTGTTGACGTTACGTGGCTGTCAAAGTGTCTTACAAAAGGAGCGATGGCCCAGTCATCCAACCAGATGGATGTGCAGTACCAATACACCCTGGCGATCCTCCCTTTATGAAATGGTCTTTAAAGAACACTCCAGGGAAAATGAAGAGTGGGGAGATAACGTTACCAATTGCTCTGATAGCAGTTGCAAATCTGTTTGCCCTCGCTCAGCAGCAGTGGCTTTTGCAACTTGCCAAACTCCTTTGTCAGCTATAATTTTGCTTGGTCGCTGAACAGTGTCCACCCCAGCTTCGTCCGCATTCCACACGTTTTTATAAACATCTCTCAAATTTTCAAAAAAAACTTTCGTCGTTGTGTCGATTAAAACTAGTTGCCCGTCTAAGGCTTGTCGGTTCTGGCTCTCTTAAACAAAGACTGGGATGCCTTTTTAACAACTTACGAAACAATTCTCACGTTGCCATTTTCGCACTTATCCTGGTATCTGGCACTTTTACTTGATCGCTAGTGCTAATTCATAGGCCAGTTCCCGAACGTTTTCAGGAGTTAATCCATAGTAAATTTTAGCACTTGTTAATATACTTACTAAGCTCGTTTTCCAAATAATCATTTAATATTTATCGATGTTTAGCATATTCCATTTTTACATCCTTAACTGCTTCTGGTGTTTTGAGATGCTTTTCCTTTTTAACTTTATACCTATAAAGCGAAATTTGTGCCTATAGCAAATGTTTTTTCTGCGTTGCAGATAGACATCTGGCCATTCCTACTTTCTTCACATGCCCCCCTCAAATTTATCAATGGGTATTTCGCCCTTTTCTGTTTTCTTCTTACAATTCCTCTGCATTTCTGAGAACAAAAATACCACATAAGAAAATACTTGTGGGTTAAGTCGATACACAATATCAACTTGACCCAAAAGAAGAGTATCAAATTGACCCAATCGACGTCATCACACGAAACAAATCTACGAGAAACAGGTAGCAGTTAAAATTACTGTTTAAAGTAAATATTCTTACCTTCAAACCATGAAACAATATGATGTGTTTGAGTGTTCAAATAGCTCACGAAGATCCCTAAAACAAAAGGTGAAAGTGTCTAGTAAAACTTTACTTTCAGTTGAAAATAAAAAACTGTTTTCAATCACAAAAGACAGCGGCAAGCAACGTTCTTCTCCGACAAACGCGTGGTTACTGAGTATCAATCTGTTCCCCTCGACTCCCGTTCCTTCTTGCAAGCATCTTGACGTTTGGAAGTTATTTGGCCTGTATCAACTAGACCCAGTCTCCCTTACATATTTGTAATAAGGAATATGAAATTAAATATCAGGCTGTTGTAATACAACGCAGTCAGTACAAGAATAATTACCCGCAAAATATTAGTAAAACATTGCTGATCGTGTGTCATTGCGTTATGCATTTAAGAAGTAGTGTAGTTATGTTCAGTTAACTATCCGCTCACACTGATAACACAGCACCACATCGTCGGCCAATTACAGTGTCACAGTTTTGAGGTCGCTGATCGTGGCAGCCGTCCGAAACAGAGACCATTCGACACGGAGTGTCCCAAATGGTGCCGATTTTAAACAATCAGCATTTGGAGGAGGGGGCAGTGGCTGCCAACTTGTCGCGCATTTTCGGTAGCTAGTCTATTGTGGGCTCGCAACATTTTAATTTCTGTGCATTACCAGTTAAAAACAACATCGGTACATATGTGGGACGAGGGGCCGCCCCGCCGTATCTGCATCGATTCTTGTGCAAAAACGTTTGACGAACACAGGGCTAGAATATTAGCAGTGTGCGCCGTTTCCAGTTCAGTTGAGACGAAATTACGAGCAGCCTACTTGATGTGGTTGACATCTGTATCAACTGGGTGACCGATCCTATGAACTGTGCGTCTTGTGATCATACGGTGCTGCCTTCTCGTTCTGCAATGAGAATGAGGCCGGCCGCGGTGGTCTAGCGGTTCTAGGCTCTCAGTCCGGAACCGCGCGCCTGCTACGGTCGCAGGTTCGAATCCTGCCTCGGGCATGGATGTGTGTGATGTCCTTAGGTTGGTTAGGTTTAAGTAGTTCTAAGTTCTAGGGGACTGATGACCTCAGATGTTAAGTCCCATAGTGCTCAGAGCCTTTTTTTTTTTTTTTTTTTTGCAATGAGAATGTAAGGTAACACGTCATACTGCTCGTATAAACCGCCAGCGCTGCGTTTTATCGCTCTTGTTGAACAGGACGTGGTCTAGCTGCACGTAGATGTCCAACGCTGTGCAGTACGACTACAGGTAAATTTCTAGGTGGTCATTTTTTCACTGTCTAGTGATTTTTGTCATCGATACTATTCCACAGGCAAATAAAGCCGTGTGGCTTCAAATCACCCCAAATATTCCAATTACGCTCGGAATACTTAATCAGCATCAAGAGAGTGTTCACTGTTTCGCGGTTTTCTTTCCATCCCACGGCATGATAGTTTCTGGTTACCATTGTGTGGCAGTGCAGCTTTGAGACTGCTTGAGGTAGAGTCAATAAAACGTCTCCACTCTTCTGGTAGGTATTTGTTGTTCAGTTGCTTTGAGTCCTGTCACGTCTTGGCAGAAGCAAATACCCCGTCAACAGTATAGTACGCCGCGAATTTCATGTGGTAATCTCGAAAATGCGTAACTGTAGCATCTCTATAGTAAGTTCCACTCCTTCAGTCTGGAACTCGACAGTTTGACTTTTCTTTCGACAGGGTCAAATAGCGAACCACGTCGTCCAGTTTGGTTTGCATGATAAAGTGTCGCTTCTAACGTCATTCTCGGGATCATTTGTCTATTCCGCAGTTCCAGAATCACTTTCATTAACTTCAGTATCATTTTCTTCGTATTAGAAGGAATTGGTACTGGGGTAATCTGTACCGTGCGCCACAAGCTTCAGAGCAGACTGACAATCCGGATACACGATTTTTCTTGCTGTACCCGGATGTGTTGGTCAAGAAGAAATAGCAATCCTAGTGGTGATCTTTCTGCTCTCACCAAATCATGGGAACAGCAAAAGGCATTAGATTTCGCTTACCATTTAACCACTGGGTTAGGCCGGAGTAGCAGACGGTTACACAGAGATGATGAGCCCAGGGTCGCATACTTGCCACAAATGTAGCAAAAGCAGTCCGGGCAGTTCACACGACTGTGCCTATTCAACTTTCGTTTACTGCGTCACCATTTACCGAACCGTCTTACACAGTTTCACTTAAATGCATGTTACTGCTACTGTTAATTAATAAAACACGGAAGCGCAATAACACGAACTACTCTCTAGTCACATCCGAATCAGACTGATAGACGAACAGGTTCAAATGGCTCTGAGCACTATGGGACTTAACATCGGAGGTCATCAGTCCTTTGAACTTAGAACTACTTTAACCTAACTAACCTAAGGACATCACACACATCCATGCCCGAGGCAGGATTCGAACCTGCGACCGTAGCGGTCGCGCGGTTCCAGACTGTAGCGCCTAGAACCGCTCGGCCACAAGACGAACAGGAGAAATTGCACGGGAACTAGTTTTATAAAACAGGTTGAAACCTGCCAGTATGCTGTAGATCGCGGATTACTTTAGCACTTGTCCAAGTCTGCCTTTTTGTTTTACTACTGCATATTTGTCTTCTTACAGATGCATAAAGCAGAGTAACCTTGAGAAAACACACACACACACACACACACACACACACACTCACACACTCACAGCAAACATGGCTCGTTGATGCAGCTACATATTAACCCATGCACAGGCATTTATCATATGACATTCAGCTATAACTTCAAGGGGAGGTTTCCTTTCTTTCGGTTCAAAAAGTCGGTTTTTTTAATTGCATTTTTGGATCCATCAAAGTGTTTAGAATCCACCGCTGAAACGGTTTTTCCGAACACGGAACGGAAATGGTTGTTATTTGCCGTTGAACAAAAAAAAAATACACCTGCCTGAAATCGGCCTTTTCACGCACCAGTTTTTTTTTTTTTTTCATTCGGAGGACGAGTTATTGTACCAGTGCTTAGGAGGAAACACACAAAATTCAAATGAAAGTTTGAACGCGTGTGTTTGGAAGTGAGCCCCCAAGCATTTGCATTCTGGTGCGAAGACTGGCGATTGCGACTTTCTCGGCAGTGAGCAGCTTCAAAGAAGGGTATTCAGCAATTCTGATGACAACGATGGACGTCACACTGAGACACTATTCGACGCACGTCGCCAAGCATTCGGACCACCAACGGATTCAGGCGGCCGAAAACAGCTTGTCACCGGCCGTAAGAGCGGATCTGGAGCAGCGCAGGGTGGCCCAGATCGAGCAGAACGCCCTACATGAGGAAGAGGAAGGACTAATTTATGGACCCAGAAGAGCAGATTGAACGTACGCTGCATAATATTGCATTTGTATGTGCTCAAAACTTCAAACGCGTTTTTCTAGAAACGACTTTTTTTTATCGCGTGGTATGGTAACTTCAAATCTACTGCACCGATTGACATGTTTCTTTTGTTTCTGAAGAAGTTAACTAAATTGTCTAGGAGTTGAACCACTTTTATCCCGATCCATCAACTATAAATTTTTTTACTTGGCCGACGAAGTCGAAAAATCTACGAAACAAACGCTATTTATCTTTCAAATGGCCGCAATTTTGTTTCCTATGATCCAAATAACTTAAGCGAAGTACAACTCCTAAGGAATCTTGTATACTTCGCTAACGTTAACTCAATTTTGATTTCAGACGAGCCGGCTGACATGTGACATACCGCGCGCGGAGGTATACATCGAAATTTTGTTTCGTTCCGACGGCACTTCCGTCTTTGCTCTTAGACATTTCCGGTCGAAAAAATTCCAGTTTGTAGAGGTAATATCAAACATTTTGACCAAATTAGACATGTTTGTAGCATATCCCGAGAAAAAATTCTCAAGGAACATGCTTTTTTCGGGCCAAAGATAGTAAACCTCCCCTTAAATCCGGAGGTCTTACAACATTTGATTGCAAAATCGGATACAGCGCACCCTATTACATAACACTCCCATGATGTTCACCAGTAACAAATTCATAGTCACTTACTGATAATGTGAAGTTTGCTTTGCTGTTCTACACACCTTAAATTTAATTTTCATCTTACTTGTCACCAGGAACTGATCACTCACAGTCTGCTCCTCTATAGGTTCGTGTATCTCCGATGCTGTTTGCATAACACTTCTGGATACAAAGATGTTCTGATTTGAGGTTCTCCGTCACTTTATGCATTTTTTATCATGAAACCGTCTCGTCATAACCCCAGATATTTATGATCAGTTCCAAAATGATCAAATGGATACCACAGTCGCTGTTGTCATCATGCAGTCTGGTACTGCCATCACCAGCTTATACATGCCTTCTTGACCGGATTTTCCGTTGACAACACTCAATACTACATTAAAATTATGGTTTGGTAACGACTTGTACTCATAGTCCAAATCAGGATAAAATTCCTGCTTGATGAATTCCTTCTTATCCTCACAGCGTGCGTCACTATTCACGAAAGCCACTGTAATGTAGAAGGTTCTGTTGTTAACGGATTCAGACTGTTTCGCTGGTTTTTATTGCTGAGTCATGTACGTAAAAGCCAGTACCTAATTCTTAGCGCTCGCCACAGTCTCCATAAAGGGTATTCCAATTGCTTATCTTGATGAATCTTTAGCCTTTGCATCAAATCTCCTGGGGAGCTACAACTTTCTGCTTGTATTTCTCCAACTTCTTGGTTATATGTTTATTTGTTTTGTACTGTAATGTCGTTTGTTCTTAACCTTTGTCACTTTTGCCGGTATTTCACTAAGTGAATGTAAACAAAGAATAACGGAATGAAATCTGTCAAACTAATAATAGCATATAATAGCATATAATAGAATATTACGGGCTTCTAGAAGACAGTAGATTTGACAGCACGAGATGAATTAAACGAAAAAGAGGAAATGTCGTAACATTTGTAAAGAATATATACTTTTTGTTCATTAGACTGCAAATATTTCTTAGACATGTAGTTCATCTATATTACTGACATAATTATTTCTAACAAAATGTACTATGCTTTAATAAAGTGGAAAGAAACTGCACTGTCCGCAGCTCGTGGTCGTGCGGTAGCGTTCTCGCTTCCCACGCCCGGGTTCCCGGGTTCGATTCCCGGCGGGGTCAGGGATTTTCTCTGCCTCGTGATGACTGGGTGTTGTGTGATGTCCTTAGGTTAGTTAGGTTTAAGTAGTTCTAAGTTCTAGGGGACTTATGACCATAGATGTTAAGTCCCATAGTGGTCAGTGTTGTGTTGGCAGAAGAGCCAACACTGTTTTTCTAGAGGAGGCCGAAATGCGCACGTTTAATTACACGCTGACTGGCGTGAAGTCTGGAACAGGACAATATCTTGAGAATTGCAAATAAAGTACGTAGTTGATATAATACTTAACTTTAATTCTCAATTGTAGAACATCTCTCGTTACGGTACATGCTTCATAATATTAATTATCAATCGAATACGGCGCCTTGCTAGGTCGTAGCAAATGTAGCTGAAGGCTATGCTAACTATCGTCTCGGCAAATGAGAGTGTCTTTGTCAGTGAACCATTGCTATGAACGTCGGCTGTACAACTGGGGCGAGTGCTAGTACGTCTCTCTAGACCTGCCGTGTGGTGGCGCTCGGTCTGCGATCACTGACAGTGGCGACACGCGGGTCCGACGTATACTAACGGACCGCGGCCGATTTAAAGGCTACCACCTAGTAAGTGTGGTGTCTGGCGGTGACACCACACTCAGAGCCATTTGAACCATTTAGAAACTGCACTTTTAGGGTGTCCTGTATAGATGAAATATTCCGCTCGTATATGTAAGTCAGTTTAAATTCTATGTCTCCTAACTTAAGCGAGACATATACGAAGCTGTTTCATAATCAACCGACCTTCTTCCATATAGATTTTCTCATTCTCAGCAAAAAAGCTGAATAAATGACAAAAATGTAAAGTGTACTTCTCCGACCATCTCTGCTAATGCGTCGTCACACAGTTCCAATCAATGGGCAATGCGTTTCGGTTCAACCTCCGCGCAAATGGATTGTTTTTTATTGTACAGAGAAATCTTTTTCTTTTTGACTAATGTACAACAGGTAGGTCCGCACGACAGGAAAGTAACCAGGGACGTTAATTTAGAGGACACTGATGACAGTCTAAAAGGTCTGTAGTTTTTTTACCAAGGTTAGCAAATGCACAGGAGACACACACACATACAGTGAAACAACTGGAAACACAACCAGTGCGTTTTAGCGACTACCGTTGTTGAATTTTCAGTGCGGGCTTCCAGATAGATTGGAAGGGAACCATACCGAATGTGCAAAGCGTGAACATCTATTTCATAGTTTCAAGATTCTTGCATAGCAACAGTTTCCAGTAACAAGGGTCGAAAGATGAGTCACCACCACATTAGCGGCGGCGGCAAGCACACCCGTTATCTCTTTAGTAACCGACCCGGGCCACGCAGTCCGTGCCCCAGGTATGTGGCTGGTCGGCGCACTGTTTGCGACGTGTAAACAACTGATTGCGCCAACTGATAAGCTAATGCAAGTGCGGGCTGCCACTCTGGTGTGGCAATGGAAGGCGACAAAAGGGAAGCTGAAGTCTTATTAATTTTCGCGTTTAAGAAATCGTTCAAGTAGGAGGATCACACAAGCATACCGTCGTTTGACCATTACACTGTTTTCCGTACAGGGGACAGAGTAACAGGCAGCTATGGAGTAGAGAAGATTTGAAAACAAATATGTCGCTAGGTTCTGCTGGAATCCTGATTCATTTTTACACATAGTACTCTACGGCATTATCGCCTTACTTAGCTTGCATTTATCGTGAAACTCTCGTCCAGAACAAAGTCTCAAACGATTGGAATAAAGTGACTTTGTATGTAAGAAACATAAAAAAATCCGATCAGCAAAATGACGGAGCAATATCCTTAACATCGGTTTTCTGCAAAAATCTTATGAATATAACGAATTTCCTTGAAACGGAACATCATTTGTCCACAAATCAATACGGTTTTAGAAAGCATCGCTTGTACGAAGCTCACCTCGTCCTTTTCTCACACGACACCCTGTGAACCATGGATGAAGGGCAACTGTCACATTCCATATTCCTAGATTTTAGAAAAACGCAGACTGTTAACGAAGATACGATCATACGAAATAGGTTCTTAGACATGGTAATGGCTCGAAGACTTCTTAAGTAGTAGTGCATAGAACGTCTTCCTCGACGGCGAGTGTTCATCAGAGACAACGATATCGTCAGGAATGACCAGAGGAGTCTGAAAGGATCGATCTTATTCTCTGTATACACAATACATACATGATATGACGGACAGGGTGAGCAGTTATCTGCGTCTGTTCGGCTGTTTGGTGATGAAGCTGTGTCGTACGGGAAGCGACTGTAGGAGGATAAAAGATCACTTAAAACAGAATTTCTGGGTGTTGCGATGGATGTAGAAAAATGCAAGTCAATGCAGATGAGCAGGGGGAACAAGCCCGTAATGTTTGAATACTGCGTTAGCGCTATGCTGCGTGACACAGTTGCTTAGCTGAAATATCTGGGAATAACGTTGGAAAACGATATGAAATGAACGACCATGTAAGGCTCGTAGTAGGGAAGGCGCATGGCGGACTTCGGTTTAATGGGAGAATTTTAGGAAAACGTGGGTCATCTATAAAGGAGACGGGGTATAGGGCATTAATGCAACTCTGTCTTGACTAATGCTGGAGTGTTTGGGATCCCAGCTGGGATTGTAGAACTACACCGAAGCAATTCACAGGTGGTCTGCTAGATTTGGTACCGGTCGGTTCGCACAACCTGCGAGAATTACGGATATGTTTCGGGAAATCAAATGTGAATTGCTGTCGGGAAGACGACGTTCTATTGAGAAAATTGAGAGAACCGACATTTCAAGCTGACTGCAGATCGATTCTACTCCTGCCAACGAACATTACGCGTAATGACCACGAAGAAGGGTAATTAGGGCTCGCACGGAAGCACATAGACCGTTGTTTTTCCCCTCGCTCTGTTTGTGAGTGGAACAGAAATGTAAGTAATTAGTAGCTGTACAAGGTACGGTACGTCGTACGGCGTCAGTGTAGGCGTAGAGTCTGTGGTCCAGCTACAGGCTTTAAGAGATAAAGTAATCAGCGATTCGCGGTCCATTTATTGTGGCTATTAATAAAAAAAACCTGTTTCGGAGCAACGTATTGCGTGGCAGGTGACGTAAAGTTCTGTCGACACGTGAGCAACGGAATCCCAGATGATTGTTTGCACGGAAAATATTGCACAAATGTGGGGTTGGTATTAGTTTTCGTGTTATATTTTGCAGATGATCTGCGTCTGTTTACCTTTATGGTTTCTTGGTGTCGATCTGCCGACACGACAGTTTGCTGGTGTTATCCTAAATGATATGTCAGATCCTTCGATTAGCAAAAGTTATCAGTAGTACCACAGCGGTAAAAGTGTTCAGGCGAGACCATTATCTGAGGGAGATCAGCACCTGAAGGTTGGTGGATGAACAGTCCGGCTGCTTTTTCGGAAATCTGTGTTGAAGTTGCATCACAGAACCTTTTTCTGCCAAAATCAATAAGATTCAAAATGAAGTAAAATTCAAGTTCGCGAATTAAGTAGCGGACAGCCTGACTTTTTGCTAACATAAGGCCCGGCGCAGTTACACCGTTCTGAAGACAGAACAGAAATAATTAGATCTTAGCAGCTGACCAAGTGCGTCTCACATACTTTTCAAGAGGGAAGAAAAACGATAACTTAGCTTATCTATTAACTTCTTTCCATTGCTGCACCATTTTACATACTTGTACGCAGAAAGCCCTTTCAGAATAATTGACGTTCTGGAAACAAAGAGTAATAGAGTTAAGTTATCACTTTTTCATAAATGCTGCTTACTTATTTTTTCATTATTGTTGCGAATTTGTGTTTTTTCGGTTCATCACGCGTCTGGTTCCAAATCATATGCACTCGCTATTGTGGACATCGCCATTCAGTTTCACAGCCAAAAGTGAAACTGTACGTACATCAGAACTAAAGTGTGGCGGTCTGATACGCCATGGTATTAGGAGAGTTTTGTAATGTAACTCGTTTCTTATGAAGTAACGTCGTATACGAAATTTATCACTCTGAGCAGACGACTATTGAGCAGAGAATGTAATCGCCACCTACAAAAACTTCATGGCGTTACAAAAATAAAACGATTTAACCCTTCACGTGTAATTCTGCGTTAACTTGTTATCTTTCTGTTTGTTGTACATACGACTCTTGTTCCTTAGTTGCTTCAACCTCTATGGAGCCAAACATTCTCATCAGATTTCATCTGAGATACAGCATAACATCGCCTAATCAGCTACCCACGATAATAATAAAATTCCGCTCTGTGGCCAAAGTACTTTGTGGGATGTCATTATTCAGGCTGCTGACACGTGGATCGCCAGGTCTGCATCCACACTACGCAAATGTTATTATATTTTATGAGCACATCACGAGTTTCCAGTGCATGATTTAGAGACGAAACCGTGAAGACTTCTGTCTTTGCTCAGTACATGCCGTAACACATGAGATTATTTGGAAGAAGTATGAATCTACGTAAACCGCCATTTGAGAGCCTGAGACTAGAACATATTACCAAGAGGTGTGAGATATTTCCTTGCTACTTTTGTGGGACCTGTATTTCGCATATGCTCCTATGTTACAATGTGTAGGACCCACTAATTATTACTCACATTACACTTCTTCGGTTGGCTCAAAAAAATGTTTCAAATGGCTCTGAACACTATGGGACTTAACTTCTGAGGTCATCAGTCCCCTAGAACTTAGAACTACTTAAACCTAACTAACCTAAGGACATCACACACATCCGTGCCCGAGGCAGGATTCGAACCTGCGACCGTAGCGGTCTCGCGGTTCCTGACTGTAGCGCCTAGAACCGCTCTGCCACTCCGGCCGGCTCTTCGGTTGGCTCTCTAGTATTCTGTTTATGATGGTGTGATTTCTGTTCAGTCATTTAGAGGTAATTTTTTGGGATGTCTTACCACAATCGCTGAAAACAGAACCCTTACAGGATCACTTGGTTGCCCGTATGTCTGTCTGTCTCTCCGATTGTTAAAAACTCATTTTCTCAGGAACAGGTCGACATATCGAATCGAAATATGTTTCACGTACTAAGGCCTGCGGTCGCATAGCGTTGGGAGATATTGAGGCTTCTAAGTCTGTGTAATCAAAAGATAACGCTATTTATGTCACATTTTTATACTCGCTAACTCACTCATTAAAAGTTATAGGGCACTTGCTATTGACATAGGATCAAATAATTTGGAAATAAGCGAGGTTTCACAGTACAATGAAATGGTTAAAATGAGAAAATTGTTAATTTTTAATTATATCACACAAAGTCGTTTGACATTCATTAATAGACGTCCAAGGACAGATATCTTACCTGTATCAATCTCGATAAAAGGCAAAAATTATCGGTATTCTCGAGCTCTGGGATGGGTGAACTGTCTATGTACACAATTTAGCACGGACCCCACAGTGTACGTGTCCTGTTCGCACCTGGACGATGTTTTCTGGGGTGAATGTTTCTCCCAAATACTTTTAGTCGCCCTCGAAACGAATCCGGCTACGTGCCTTAGACAGAATCGCAACGGAAAGACTCAACTACCTTGGAATGTAACTCTATGCTCTGTCTGGAGTGTCAACTATCCATGCCTTATATACATACGGCGACTGAACAGTTAAATCAGTGACAGATGAAACAGATAGTGGTTTTCCCCCTTTGATAGTCAACTTCAGTTACAACTTCCCAATAAATTAATGTTATAAACCCAGTATTTTGAGTTGTCTACGGTGTATTGCTTTTAGTGGACTATCAGAACGAACAGGTTTTGACGGAACACATGTTGATTTTTAGCAGCAAATTTTTGTTGTACAAAAAGTCATAGTGCGAGAGCATAAAAAATGTTCCACAATCTGACATATTCATGTCTAAGTTATAGGTATATAATTAGGTACATATTTCCGACAACTCCACTTGAAAACAGGAATGCTGCTTGTTACCGTTCGTTGTTCTAGCAAAAAATGGGTCATATGGCTCTGAGCGCTATGGGACTTAACATCGGAGGTCATCAGTCCTTTGAACTCAGAACTACTTAAACATAACTAAGCTAAGGACATCACACACATCCATGCCCGAGGCACGATTCGAACCTGTGACCGTAGCAGTCGCGCGGTTCCAGACTGAAGCGCCTAGAACCGCTCGGCCGCCGCGGCCGGCCGTTGTTCTAGCAACCTACGTTAAACCACTGCCTAGATCAGTTATGTAAATATCTGACACGTTGGAGTTCATCCACCGACTGAAAGGAGATACCGATTTAAGATTTTCTGCAGTGAAACAACTTCGGAATACCGACTTCACTTTTTCGGCCTTGTCTGTCATCTTCGGCTGCGACGCGTGTATGATCAATAGGCAAATAAGTACAAAAGTTCGATCCGTTTACGAACTTTAATGGCGTGTTTAGTCTAATTGCATGGTTCATCCATTGAGTTAAATAAGTATACGATATTACGTAGCTGCTATGGACGTAATAAAGACTTCATTCCTCTCGTTACATTACTCGTGTTGTCAATGCAAAAGGAGCGCCATCACTCGGGTGACAGGAATTACGTGCTCCTGTTGGCGAATAGCAGTAAAACTTTGAGTTACAGTTCGCATTGTAGAAACGAAATAGTAGCTGCTCATGGGGTTGTGACTGGGGTAACAGCAGGTAACAACCAGTCAATAGGCAGGGTACTTAAAGGTGCTGGTAAAAGGGAGGGAGTGGGATGATTCATCGCTCAGTCCTGCACGTTAGGTTTTGCAACGTTCAGGGCTATTGCAAAATGATGATCATTCTAGAGAGCGGTCAGTTTCACGTTGTGCTCTCGAGTGAACGAAAGATCTTTATCTTTACTATAATCATTGACCAGCAGTCCTGCTTTTAACTCTCTTCTACCCCATGATAAATTAGTTATTGGCTAACAGCTAACACGGCATCGGAAAGGAGTGGGATTCAAACATCAATCAGACCGTACACAGCTGGGCTTCCCTAAACCTTTCATGGTGATTTCCAGGATGATGCCTTTGAAACGGGCACTGGCGAGTTGATATCTCATCCTTGGCCGAACTCTGCGTGTGCTGCTTCTGTAATATCTTGGATGTTGATGGAACGTTAACTCTTAATCTCCCTTCGCTTTTTTTTCCTTTCCTTTACTTCAAATACTATCTTGTATCTTGGCACGTTAATGGACAAATGAAGTGGACAGCGGAAAGTATTGGATGAATCTACAACTGCTGCTTAGTTAGCGGTCGTTGGTGAAACAGAAAATCCTGAACTTGGCGATGCGTTTGCTATTCTCTGGTTTTGACAGTGTCATGTCGCAGGCTTCAGCGAATTTGTACTCTGCTAAGATTGGCCACTCCGAATATATCCAGAATGGATAAAGCGAGGTGCGGTTCTCTCCATAATATAGCGGGAAATATAGCGAACTTACTGACGTTTGCAAGTAATTTTTATCGTTTACAGTTGCTGAACTGCGATGCTTAGTGGTTTCTAATGGAGCTGTATACTTTCTTCTATGACATCTGAAAGGAGCCCCTGAGAGAATGGAAATGACATAACACTTACAGGTCGTAATCAAACAGTATCGAAGTAACAGCGCTGCAAATTGCTATTCTCAGATCAAGAGAAGAGGTTCCACAGACGTCTGCCTCATTATACCAAATGTAAGGAAACGTGTTACTCAGGTATGGTTCATGTCTGTACTAATTAGGTTGAAGCCCAGCATTCTGTGTTCTGCTCTTGTAGCAGTGACATAACTTGCTCATAAAGCTATTGAGACATTCGCAACAAATACGACCGTAGAAAACGTTTAAACCATTTATGGCGAATATCGCTAAAAATAAGAACAGCGGTGCGGTTGTATGCTGAGAAGTATTTGTTTATTTCGTTCTAATGTATCCTGTTGTCTATAATTTAAAAACAGGCTGTGAAGAGTCTCTAGATCGTGCCACTAACTCACGATCTGTCTTTGGAAACATTATAAATAATGTTCTAGAAACTGGAAGTGTAGAGAGTAAAATAAGCCAAATTAAAGAAGAACAGCTGACTAAGAAACGGAAGTAACGTTTCAGAAGCAGTAACAAACATTGCAAATGATACTAAGAGACATCTCTGAAGTAAGAAAGTGATCAACCAAACGAGTTTTTTGCGAACACTATATTCCATCACATTTCATCACTTCTCGCTACATCTACATCTGCAGCTTCATGGTAATTCTTTCCCAAAATTGCTTACAGTTCTCCAAATGTTATCTACAAGTGCAAACTAATACGGCATATCTATGCAAAAAATTTTTAAAGGAAGAAACACCGTTTACAAACAACGAGCAAATAAATCTTCGCAATATGCACTAATCGTCAGCTGAAAATCTACGCTACCTCCAAGAAATGGATGAAATCAAGACCCCTGGGTCTATCAACGTTTGGTGAGCGGTCCTCAGGACCTGCATCATTGGTCTCTGTTTCATTGATTGGAATCAAAATACGCTCAAGTATCTCGAGTTCCTAAGATTCGCTGCTGCAGGTACTGGAAGACATCCCTCTGGTACAAGGCAATCAGCGTGGTACCAACATTGCGGAACGCCCTCCCACGAGAACGCGTTACCAACCTTGTGGCCACCATGGGGTACGTTGCACAGCTTGCATTGCTGCCTGTGGTAGTTACCCACCCCATTAAGAACCATGCTACACTCTTTTGTTATGTCCGTGGTTCCATCATAAATCGCTGTTTCTTCGGTGTAATTATTGTCTTAGAATGAAAGTATCATTTCCGTTTGTCTCATGACGTATATCTTAAAGTTCTGTACTATACTGTAGCAGTTCGTACTATGTATGGTTTAAGTTTCATAGAGCGACGTTACTTGGAGGGACACATCATGCGAAAGTTTGCAGTCCAGTGTGTATTCCTGCCGTCATTGGAAAACTACTTCAGTAACTTAAATATTCGTCACATTTTGGCTGGAGTGTATTTCACAATTAGTTAACAAATGAAGTAAAGAATTTGGTAGAGATATGTGGTAAATAATTCCGAGAGAATGAAAAAAGTATAATATTTCTCATCCCATTTCAAAATATTTCTTCCTTTACTACTGACGTTACGCCTTACTAAAGGATACGAAGGGTGAAACGAATCTGTGCTGGTTAATCATTTCTCCGTTGCAGAATTATGCTGAGAACCGTCCACCCGTGTCCACAGCAATAATCAAATGGTTCAAATGGTGTGAGCACTATGGGACTCAACGTCTGAGGTCATCAGTCCCCTAGAACTTAGAACAACTTAAACCTAACTAACCTAAGGACATCACACACATCCATGCCCGAGGTAAGATTCGAACCTGCGACCGTAGCGGTCGCGCGGTTCCAGACTGTAGCACCTAGAACCACTTTGCCACTCCGGCCGTCCAGCAATAATCGCTGTAACACGTTTCCACATGAAAGAAGAGAAAAGTATTAGCTGTTATTAATTATAAACAACGACAGTCGTTGAAGTATGGCTGTCTTAAATGGAAAACGGCAAAGTATTACTTACTCCACGCTTTAATCATAAAATACTGGCTTCCGCGGTTTTATGGGCATTAGGCACGGAAACATGTCCTAGATCTTGGTCTAACGTCCATAAAACCAACGACACAAAATATATTCTTATGCTGTCGGACCAGCCACTTTTTACAACAGGTTACCAAGTAGTGCAGATGTTTTGGATGTATTGGTTCTGTTATGGAAAGCGATCAACTATATAATCAGAATGTTACTCAGTGTGCTTCAGAATTTTTCTCTCCTTTTAAGTTGGCTTTGCTCGTTACTGTAATGGACATACTGTTGTTAACCGTTTGTCTCCTGTACAATTAATATCTGCACCGACCACAAGTTTCCAGTCACAATCGTCGTTATCGGTCTAGATGCTTTAACTGTATAGGAAATACACGGTTTATAGCTTATCGTAGAATTCCGTCATATTACGATAAAGAACGTACACGCTCTAAATGATTAAGGAATCGTGTTTCGCCCGGTTTTCACCCGACTGTTGCGATCCACTGTATGCGGCAAAATATTTACTTCATCCATTCTGTATGGAAGAACTTCGCTGAACTTTTCTTTCTGATCGGCTTGGAATCTTATATTCTCATTATTTCTGATATAAAGACTGTTTCTTGACGTCATACTTCACTGAAAACTTGATCCGAAAATTTTTTCGACATCAAAAAATAATATTGCACGCGCACCTTGCCAGAAAGTAAGTAGTAAGGACAACAGCTTCTACGCAAGAATAACCAGAGGAGGGAGTAGTCGAATTTCCGGGAAGCTATTAGCACTGGGGTACGGGAGATAAGACTTCAGGTATGCAGGGGCGGGGTGGGGGAAGGGGTAGGGGGTGAGCTGACGGCGTGACCACGTGGAGCTGCGTCCTCCAGTCTGCTATTGGACTTTGCGCGAGAGTCATCAGCACCATCACCGCCGCTGCTGCTCCAGGACCTTGCGCGACCACCACCAGCTCATCTACCACCACCATCACCACCACTGCTGCTGCTATTGCTGCTGCTGCTGCTGTATATCACGATGAACAGATCACCAGGGAAGCAAACAGGTGAGGGACGCTCTGCAATTTTGCTGTCGCCTTTTGCTTTCAGCTGTGCGCCTCTTTGGACGTTTTACCGTCTGTTTCGTTGTTAACTCGTCACTCGTTAAGACCTTTTATTTAATTAGAAAGCTCGTATTACCGTTTCCACCTGTGCCTGCGAAGTTAATAAGGTTTTTTAAAATTCTGCTCTGTACAAAAACTAAAATACTAAGTTTTTGCTACTCAGACATAATGTAAACGTATTCTCTGAGGTTTTCTTTGGGTGATCGATTAGTGTTGTTCTTTCGCAAGTGCAACCTGGATGATGACTCAATTTTTATGCTGAATATTTCAACAACCGGTCCGGTCATCACCTTCGGATACTGTAAGCTGTTTTCTCTTGAGTTCTCGCTGGCTGGAGCCTAGGCAGCGAGTTCGACGTTATTTGAGCTCTCAGCTGCTGAAGACGACGATCGGATAGATAGTTGAAACATTTAGCATAAAAATCGACTCAGTAGCTCTACTGAACTCCGAGAACAACCTCTTTAATTCAACAAAAGCGTTTTAGCGCTTTTAATGTCGCTATTTTAGTCGTAAAATTATGTCTATTTTTTTGTCGTACTGCGTCATTAATGTCTTCTACGCTGAGGACCAATCGTTTTCTTCCCTTTAAAAACTGTTTTTGCATAATATTTTACGAGCGTGGCAATAGTGGATGTCCAGATTTGTTTTTTTCACCACATTTTGCTTCCTTGATGGGTGGTTTATCATAAAATTTTGAATACCTTTTTCACTAAACGCTTAATTACTTCGCTGTTCCCATAAACTTTCGGAAGAGGCAGCAGTGAAATAGTTAAAGGTGCAAAGAATTAAGTGTTCAAAATCATACCATACACAGCGCACCAGCAAAGAAACAAAACGCCAAGTGTTGCTCAGATGATCAGGCTAATAATAGTTTTTAGAACGGAGAAGGTTTTACTTATCGTTACTAAGCAAACGACATAGTCTCGTAATGAAATATATCACAATATTACGCTCTGTTAATTCCAAAACGGGCCTTAACATAGGAAATCGCAACAAAAATTGACACACAGAGTACTTTTCTCGGCCTACAGTAAAAAAACAGAAAGGTAGACATCGCTATACGATACGTTTACAGAAATAAAGCGATGCCCGTAGGTAATGGAGCATAGGGCCAGAAAAGTATATGTATATATGTGTGTATAGCAAATGAAGGAAAGAAAACATTTTGTGTTTCCGAGAGAAAAAGATTATCTGAAACCGTTTTTGAGCCGTTGGTTTAGGTTTCATTCCACTTTGTTCCGTTTCACATACTTATAGAATCCGATTTGTATGTCCACTGCCTCATAGTGTTCGTTACATTCAAATACGGGAAGGTGCCGCTTCGTCGCGAAAATGCATTCTCCTACTTAAGTTTTCGACTACACTGGATAACGCGCTACCACTCTTTGTTAAGAGATTTCAGTTGCTACTAGTACGATTCACAGTTTTTGTTTTTTACGAAACGTCAAATTTGTTTGTAGATGTTTCTGCGGGTTATCTGGTACCACAGAAGTAATGAATCTAAGCTACCGTTACTGAGGTCGTATCTCATAATTTCCATGTAATCCCTTCGCAGACGTTGCAATAATTGAAACCTTGCTTCTCTCGGAGAAATTAATTTCACATAGAATTGTTTCCGTATCACTTCTCTTTTTAGCGAAAGAGACTTTCACGGTGTGATGTGTACAATACTTAATCGTATAGTGGTGATGTTTCTTGCATCACTACAACGTAATTTTATTTGATTTCGTTAGAAAGACATTTACCAGTGCTTGTAACCCGCAAATGATGAGTACTGAGACCAATTGCTTAAGACAACTCATGTTTCACAACAATTCTTCGGTCGTTATTCGCCTCCGTAGCCGACAGAAAGAAATTTGTTTGTTTCTGTTGTGTATGAAAGTCACGAAAGATTCTATTATACTTGAAAAAGGACTGGTGCTTGCTGTTTACACCCTTTGGAAGGTGACTGATCAAAGAATTGTTAATACACTTTTGCGTGGAGAGGGTGGTAATATAGTTCATTACAACCTATATTATTAGTTTGCAGTTGTCTGCTGTACAAATATGTTATTCGCTTCAAAATTACTATTCATTTCTGCCTATTTTATTAGTATTCTGCCGTTGCTGTAGCTATTCGTGTTATGCTGCTCTTTTTTCGATTATTGTACGAGCATTTTTTTCACAATATTTTTTCTTTCCTGCCGCGTATGGAGCCAAACCTTTCTGCTCAAGTCATAGCTTACCATTAGCCTTAGTTGCTTCTCATTCCACATCAGTTCTCAACTACGTCTCTTGCAGCTATAACGTTTCGATCAACAATTATTGCTACTACTTGATCTCACATTAAATCTACTCTACCAAAGATAACTCATATTTCTTTTTTTTTTTTTTTTTTTTGTCATCAGTCTACTGACTGGTTTGATGCGGCCCGCCACGAATTCCTTTCCTGTGCTAACCTCTTCATCTCAGAGTAGCACTTGCAACCTACTTCCTCAATTATTTGCTTGACGTATTCCAATCTCTGTCTTCCTCTACAGTTTTTGCCCTGTACAGCTCCCTCTAGTACCATGGAAGTCATTCCCTCATGTCTTAACAGATGTCCTATCATCCTGTCCCTTCTCCTTATCAGTGTTTTCCACATATTCCTTTCCTCTCAGATTCTGCGTAGAACCTCCGCATTCCTTACCTTATCAGTCCACCTAATTTCCAACATTCGTCTATAGCACCACATCTCAAATGCTTCGATTCTCTTCTGTTCCGGTTTTGCCACAGTCCATGTTTCACTACCATACAATGCTGTACTCCAGATGTACATCCTCAGAAATTTTTTCCTCAAATTAAGGCCGGTATTTGATATTAGTAGACTTCTCTTGGCCAGGAATGCCTTTTTTGCCATAGCGAGTCTGCTTTTGATGTCCTCCTTGCTCCGTCCGTCATTGGTTATTTTACTGCCTAGGTAGCAGATTTCCTTAACTTCATTGACTTCGTGACCATCAATCCTGATAAGTTTCTCGCTGTTCTCATTTCTACTACTTCTCATTACCTTCGTCTTTCTCCGATTTACTCTCAAACCAAAGTGTGTACTCATTAGACTGTTCATTCCGTTCAGCAGATCATTTAATTCTTCTTCACTTTCACTCAGGATAGAAATGTCATCAGCGAATCGTATCATTGATATCCTTTAACCTTGTATTTTAATTCCACTCCCGAACCTTTCTTTTATTTCCATCATAGCTTCCTCGATGTACAGATTGAAGAGTAGGGGCGAAAGGCTACAGCCATGTCTTACACCCTTCTTAATACGAGCACTTCGTTCTTGATCGTCCACTCTTATTATTCCCTCTTGGTTGTTGTACATATTGTACATGACTCGTCTCTCCCTATAGCTTACCCTTACTTTTTTCAGAATCTCGAACAGTTTGCACCATTTTATATTGTCGAACGCTTTTTCCAGGTCGACAAATCCTATGAAAGTGTCCTGATTTTTCTTTAGCCTTGCTTCCATTATTAGCCGTAACGCCAGAATTGCCTCTCTCGTCCCTTTACTTTTCCTAAAGCCAAACTGATCGTCACCTAGCGCATTCTCAATTTTCTTTTCCATTCTTCTGTATACTCTTGTAAGCAGCTTCGATGCATGAGCTGTTAAGCTGATTGTGCGATAATTCTCGCACTTGTCAGGTCTTGCCGTCTTCGGAATTGTGTGGATGATGCTTTTCCGAAAGTCAGATGGTATGTCGCCAGACTCATATATTCTACACACCAACGTGAATGGTCGTTTTGTTGCCACTTCCTCCAATGATTTTAGAAATTCTGATGGAATGTCATCTATCCCTTCTGCCTTATTTGACCGTAAGTCCTCCAAAGCTCTTTTAAATTCCTATTCTAATACTGGATCCCCTATCTCTTCTAAATCGACTCCTGTTTTTTCTTCTATCGCATCAGACAAATCTTCACCCTCATATAGGCTTTCAATGTATTCTTTTCACCTATCTGCTCTCTCCTCTGCATTTAACAGTGGAATTCCCGTTGCACTCTTAATGTTACCACCGTTGCTTTTAATGTCACCAAAGGTTGTTCTCACTTTCCTGTATGCTGAGTCTGTCCTTCGGACAATCCTATCTTTTTCGATATCTTCACATTTTTCCTGCAGCCATTTCGTCTTAGCTTCCCTGCACTTCCTATTTATTTCATTCCTCAGCGACTTGTATTTCTGTATTCCTGATTTTCCCGGAACATGTTTGTACTTCCTCCTTTCATCAATCAACTGAAGTATTTCTTCTGTTACCCATGGTTTCTTCGCAGCTACCTTCTTTGTACCTATGTTTTCCTTCCCAACTTCTGTGATGGCCCTTTTTAGAGATGTCCATTCCTCTTCAACTGTACTGCCTACTGCGCTATTCCTTATTGCTGGGGACCGATGACCGTAGCAGTCTGGTCCCTTTAACCCCACAAACCAACCAATCAACCTTATTGCTGTATCTATAGCGTTAGAGAACTTCAAACGTATCTCGTTATTCCTTAGTACTTCCGTATCCCACTTCTTTGCGTATTGATTCTTCCTGACTAATGTCTTGAACTTCAGCCTACTCTTCATCACTACTATATTGTGATCTGAGTCTATATCTGCTCCTGGGTACGCCTTACAATCCAGTATCTTATTTCGGAATCTCTGTCTGACCATGATGTAATCTAATTGAAATCTTCCCGTATCTCCCGGCCTTTACCAAGTATACCTCCTCCTCTTGTGATTCTTGAACAGGGTATTAGCTATTACTAGCTGAAACTTGTTACAGAACTCAATTAGTCTTTCTCCTATTTCATTCCTTGTCCCAAGCCCATATTCTCCTGTGACCTTTTCTTCTACTCCTTCCCTTACAACTGCATTCCAGTCGCCCATGACTATTAGATTTTCGTCCCCCTTTACATACTGCATTACCCTTTCAATATCCTCATGCACTTTCTCTATCTGTTCATCTTCAGCTTGCGACGTCGGCATGTATACCTGAACTATCGTTGTCGGTGTTGGTTTGCTGTCGATTCTGATGAGAACAACCCGGTCACTGAACTGTTCACAGTAACACACCCTCTGCCCTACCTTCCTATTCATAACGAATCCTACACTTGTTATACCATTTTCTGCTGCTGTTGATATTACCCGATACTCATCTGACCAGAAATCCTTGTCTTCCTTCCAATTCATTTCACTGACCCCTACTATATCTAGATTGAGCCTTTGCATTTCCCTTTTCAGATTTTCTAGTTTCCCTACCACGTTCAAGCTTCTGACATTCCACGCCCCGACTCGTAGAACGTTATCCTTTCGTTGATTATTCAATCTTTTTCTCATGGTAACCTCCCCCTTGTAAGTCCCCTCCCGGAGATCCGAATGGGGGACTATTCCGGAATCTTTTGCCAATGGAGAGATCATCATGGCACTTCTTCAATTACAGGCCACATGTCCTGTGGATACACGTTACGTGTACTTCTAATAGGTCCAAAACAACAGCTGTTACGTGGATGATACAACCTCCATTCGTGGTTCCCACGTCGCTGTGTAGATTGATGCACTGTCTTATCTCACTAATGTTATAGTCTGTGTAAAAAATAAGTGGTTCTTTCCGCTAACCATTCTTAGTTCAGCTGCTACAGTAATTTACTGCTAGCTGTTGCTGTGCAACAACTACAGAGATCCTTCGTTCAAACAAGTTGCAAAATATGTTTTGTTTATCTTTCCTAAATTTCTTCTCTAACTCAGTTAAATCAGGTTTTCCTTTGGCAGCTCAATCGAAGCCTAGCAGTAATACGTAAAAAATTGCAGTAGGTAGGTAGTTCAAAATTGTATATTACATTGGCTGAAACTTGGGATAAAAGTTGCCTTACATATATCATGTATTAAACGTAAGAAAGAAAAGTTGTACCGTCAGTTTAATTTGTATATCTAAGCCAGATATGAAATTAAATCCTTGTCTCGATCGCAACGGTTTATGGCAGTTCATGCGTAACAGCTGTACTGAAGGAGCCAAGAGTCGGAATTTATGTTCAACCATCTACAGTTCGACTCACAGTCGGTTCTAGAATTTCCTTTTGGCATTGTGCCCGTATTAGGAAAAGTGGAAGTTGCCTTTTTGCACCGTGTTTTGCAGTCAATGGCAGAGAGTAGGTCCCCTTTAGGAGCGCTTTGTTTCTGTAGACAATGCGCATGATTTAAAAATAGCCAGTGAATAGCCAAAAAGTTTATACCAGGCATCAGTACTGTGACAAATTTAGTACACGATTAGGAAGTGGTGGCCGAATAAAAGCTGAAGCTGTTACTTGGAAGGTGATGATTTTAAAACCTCATTTAGTGTACACTACGAATGAGCAATTAATCTCAACATACTTTAATTGTGAGTAGGAGCTCACACTACGTAATATTTCTGCAAAAACTAATTTCTTTCATGTCGTTTGATGTAAAATGGTTTTTTATGTGCCTGCGTGCACAGCGCCGGTAAACACAAGTGAACTTTACTTTTTCATCATCGGCCTGTTAGCACATTTACTTCAGTATATAACGCACATAAATTAAAAACAGCCAATGAATACCACTTCGTTGGAGTCCGTCATTACAAATTTTGTATATAGTCGAGTGTGAGATAAGCGTTCGTCTCCACAACGTCGTGTTATGTAGTATTCGGCCATTAGAACGTGTATCTGCAGCCCGTATAACAATTTTCGCAGTTTTATTGCACTCGGTTTCCATTTTATCGTTGGATAACTCATTTCATGTCAGGATCTTTCTGCAAAGGCACCGCGAAAGCGGTCGGTGGTGTTCACGAGTAGTGGTGGAAAGTGCACCTTATTGTAGATTTTGCAAATCCATTCCATAGCGTTAGGAGTCACCTTTTTCGAAACGCAAAACACTAAATAACTAAGAGTTATTTCCCTTACATGTGTCTTTATGTAATTAGCTTCTCTCATTAATCGAAGATTTTATTTTATTGTGTACGCTGCAGTAGTTAAATGCATGGACCCGCAACTTATTTTACGTCATATTTTTCACGCCGCATTCACTGAGTATTTAATTCTCTATTAAAGTGGCTGAAAAATGCCTCTAGAACGTTTACGACAGCAAGAAAAATATCTAATTATGTTCAGTTTTTTAGCACCTGTTTTACAAGCGACATGCTTGTCAGAAAATTGTTTTACATTAAAAAAATTGTTTCCGGTATTATGAATTAGAAGTCGTCCGTGCTTTGTTTATTACGTTGTTGCTTCAACGCAACTATTTAATGCTTGTATCAGTCCAAACCATTTCGAGAATGTGTTCATAAGAAATACAGTAAAGCTATGATGGCGGTTTTAGTGCTTAAAGTGATCTACATCTTCTCAAAACTTTCGTGCAATCATGTTGAACAGTCGTAATACTACTTATTTGCGATGTTGTTAAATTCACACGTCACATTCGCACTTCTCAGTCTTGGCAAATCAACACAGTGTCATTCTGCACGTTATCACTCTGTGGCCGGTTTGTATTGATAAAAGAGTTATGATTTTTGCAGGAAAAAAATGGTTCGCGTTTTTGATTTCAGTGTAATCAGGGGTGGCCTCAATGTGTTTATTCGGGAGTCAAGGAAAACACACACACACACACACACACACACACACACACACACACACACACACACACACAGAATACCTTGTACACTTCATGTGCATATGTTGTTCGTTGCTCCTTTGCGATTTCGGGCGTATCATCTTCGCATTCTTAAGTAGTGTTGGTATACTGCTGTTTGGTATACTTCGCGTCTGTTGTTGTTCAGGCTGCCTCAGCATTTTATTTGTACGTCAGGAATAAAATCAGTTTCAGAAAATTTTGGACGGCCAGTGTACGTACTAAGTGTCAGATGAATCAATTTATATATTTTTGGAAAACGATCGTGGTTTAAAGCAGAAACATCTCTAGGAACAGAAGGCCGAAATCCTTCTAAATGAATATAATAACTTGTTTAACATCTGATATGTCATTAAGCCGCAAAATCTTGGGAAGTATGTGGGTGATCGAGGCCTGGAGAGACGGTGTAGCTAGTGACAGCTGCACCATCCCGAACACACGATGATCAGATGCGACGCGCTTCATGCCTGGTGAGTCCCGATCCCATGTCCTCTCTAAGGTATGATGGTATTTGTTGGTATTGATCATGACTTGTGGGCAGGCGGCAGCGCGCCTACGTTGTTGTAACCCGACTCACAGAACGTAAAACCACTGATGCTGCAGGTTGTAGAGGCAGAGGAAGTGTCTGAGTATCTCCAGTATGTTGGGTCTCGAGCTAAGCTGAAGTCCTAACTCAGATCAAAGGTGTTCCATTCAGGGCATTCCAGTCCATTTCAGGTAATGTTACTGTCCACAAACCCTTTACCTCACAGAAGCTGCTTTACGACAAGGTGCAGTGTCATTATGGTACAAACGTCTTCTCCGAACTATTCCTTTACTGCACGTAGTGCTTAATAGTGTAAAATGGTTGATATCCTTCAGCTTTTAGCGCTCTTCTCAAGCGCAGTAAGGGGACGACGCCCTAACCACAAAAAAACACCCCTAATACCGTAACGCCCGCATCTCGTGGTCGTGCGGTAGCGTTCTCGCTTCCCACGCCCGGGTTCCCGGGTTCGATTCCCGGCGGGGTCAGGGATTTTCTCTGCCTCGTGATGGCTGGGTGTTGTGTGCTGTCCTTAGGTTAGTTAGGTTTAAGTAGTTCTAAGTTCTAGGGGACTGATGACCATAGATGTTAAGTCCCATAGTGCTCAGAGCCATTTTTTAATACCGTAACGTCATCTCTTCCTTATTGCACCGGCCGCTGTGCCCGAGCGGCTCTAGGTGCTTCAGTCCGGAACCGCGCTGCTGCTACGGTCGCAGGGTCGAACCCTTCCTTGGGCATGGATGTATCTGATGTCCCTATGTTAGTTAAGTTTAAGTAGTTCTAAGTCTAGGGGACTGATGACCTCAGATGTTGTCCCATAGGGCTTAGAGCCATTTGAACCTTCCTCACTGCACTGTTGACATTGCGTATGATGGCAGGCAAGGTAATCCAGGCATTCGCCAAACCCAAACCCTTCCATCGTATTCCGACAGTGTACAGCGTAAATATCAAATGCAATTAAGTCGTCTACACAACGCACATAATACCGTATTTTACTCACTAATTGTGAGTTGGTTTTGAAGAGGCCATCTTCAAGGGAGTTAATGATTTGATGGAATTGACCAAAAATAACATTTATTATCTGACCCCTTTAACGTCTTCCACGAGAAAGTTTAATTTACAAAATAATAGTTATCTTCTGCACGCTAAATTTAGGTGCACTATCACTCTGCTACATAAATGTCTTACAGATAATTTTGTATTTAGTGTATATCTCTAAAAATTATTGCATTTAGTACTGAACTTCTATAACAGATTGTCACTTTTCTTTAATGTAAAATTACGTTACTTAACTCCATCAAGACGCAATGCTTAGCGCCCAGTGCATTCCAATTTTTCCTTATCGCTAAACCTTCCGTTGTATTAAGCGGAAGTTTCCCTTATTAGTGATGTTATTTTATCTCACATTTGCTCTTCTTTCCCCGCGTATTTGTAACAGTGGTCCTTTATAAATAGAACTATAGCTTCTGCACGCTGAATTTACGTACAATATTACTCTGTCAGCAAATGTATTAGAGATTTTATACGTCATATATATCTGGAAATGAATTGCATTTTAATAGCCTTGCAGAAGAAATTTTCATTCTTACTTTAATGGAAAATGTAGCTACTTAGCACAAGGTAGGCGTGGTGCTTAGGCGTTTGTATTTAGCGCAGTCTACATGGCAAGTTTTCTTATCGGTTGAACCTGTACCTTTGAACAGTTAGTCTTCATCTCTGCCTTGGTGAATGCTTATTTTACACAAATATTTCATGTTACTGGTATTTTTATCAGTTTTATGTATGACAAGAACCGGTCGGCTTCTGCTAATGGAATTCACCGCCATGTGATGTAACAAGTGAATGCGCTTACCTTACAACTGTATTTCTATTAGTATTTTGTTATATATGTAAAAGTAGTTTGTAACCGTTCGTACAGGGTGGTCCATTGATCGTGACCGGGGCAAATATCACACGAAATAAGCGTCAAACGAAAAAACTACAAAGAACGAAACTTGTCTATCTTGGCCCGCTAGATGGCGCTGCCATAGGTCAAACGGATATCAACTGCGTTTTCTTAAATAGGAATCCCCATTTCTTATTACATATTCGTTTAGTACGTAAAGAAATATGGATGTTTTAGTTGGACCATTTTTTGTGATAGATGGCGCTGTAATAGTCACAAACATATGGCTCACAATTTTAGACGAACAGTTGGTAACAGGTGGGTTTTTTAAATTAAAATACAGAACGTAGATACGATTGAATATTTTATTTCGGTTGTTCCAATGTGATACATGTACATCATTTCTGAGAACGCATGCTGTTAACACCACAATAACGCAATAAGTGCTCAAAATGATGTCCGTCAACCTCAAGGCATTTGGCAATACGTGTAACGACATTCCTCTCAACAGCGAGTAGTTCCCCTTCCGTGATATTCGCACATGCATTGACAATGCGCTGCCGCATATTGTCAGGCGTTGTCTGTGGATCACGACAGCAAATATCCTTCAACCATCCCCACAGAAAGAAATCCGGGGACGTCAGATATGGTGAACGTGCGGGCCATGGTATGATGCTTCGACGACCAATCCATCTGTCATGAAATATGCTATTCAATACCGCTTCAACCGCACGCGAGCTATGTGCCGGACATCCGTGATGTTGGAAGTACATCGCCATTCTGTCATGCAGTGAAACATCTTGTAGTAACATCGGTATAACATTACGTAGGCAATCAGCATACATTGCACCATTTAGATTGCCATCGATAAATTGGGGGCCAATTATCCCTCCTCCCATAATGCCGGCCGGTCGGGTTGGCCGAGCGATTCTAGGCGCTACAGTCTGGAACCTCGCGACCGCTACGGTCGCAGGTTCGAATCCTGCCTCGGGCATGGATCTGTGTGTTGTCCTTAGGTTAGTTAGGTTTAAGTAGTTCTAAGCTCTATGGGACTGATGATCTCAGATGTTAAGTCACATAGTGCTCAGAGCTATTTTTTAACCATAATGCCGCACCATACATTAACCCGCCAAGGTCGCAGATTTTCCACTTGTCGCAGCTATCGTGGATTTTACGTTGCCCAATAGTGCATATTTATGCCGGTTTACGTTACCCCTGTTGGTGAATGACGCTTCGTCGCTAAATAGAACGCGTGCAAAAAAATCAGTCATCGTCCCATAATATCTCTTGTGCTCAGTGGCAGAACTGTACACGACGTTCAAAGTCGTGGCCATGCAATTCCTGGTGCACAGAAATATGGTACGGGTGCAATCGATGTTGATGTAGCATTCTCAACACCGACGTTTTGAGATTCCCTATTCTCGCGCAATTTGTCTGCTACTGATGTGCGGATTAGCCGCGACAGCAGCTAAAACACCTATTTGGGCATCATCATTTGTTGCAGATCGTGGTTAACGTTTCACATGTGGCTGAACACTTCCTGTTTCCTTAAATAACGTACTATCCGGCGAACGGTCCGGACACTTGGATGATGTCGTCCAGGATACCAAACAGCATACATAGCATATGCCCGTTGGGCATTTTGATCACAATAGCCATATATCAACACGATATCGACCTTTTCCGCAATTGGTAAACGGTCCATTTTAACACGGGTAATGTATAACGAAGCAAATACCATCCGCACTGGCGGAATGTTACGTGATACCACGTACGTCTTCGTTTGTGACTATTACAGCGCCATCTATCACAAAGCGAAAAAAGTGGTCCAACTGAAACATCCATATTTCTTTACGTATTACACGATTATGTAATAAAAATTGGGGATTCCTATTTAAAAAAACGCAGTTGATATCCGTTTGACCTATGGCAACGCCATCTAGCGGACCAACCATAGCGCCATCTGGTTTCCCCCTTCAAGCTAGACGAGTTTCGTTCTTTGTAGTTTTTTCGTTTGATGCTTATTTCGTGAGATATTTGGCCCGGTCACTATCAATGGACCACGCCGTACACATTTTTAGGGCCAACTCCTTCTGGAGAAGATATTTTTGCAAATGTCGAAACCTAGGTCAAAAGCTAATTAAACTTTTGGTTTGCAATTGGTTCGCCGATTTTTTCAATCTCTTCAAATTTGTAAGTCGCCGAATCGCAGCCATGTTTAAAATTTTCGCTTAGCATTGAGTAGAGAAATGTCTGGTTGATAAGAAGGTGCTCGGTCATTCGTTCCTGTTATTTGTAACTCCTACAACACAGTTGTTGAGCTAGCTCGTCTGCTGGTACCACTTTGGAACTCATAAGTGGTTCCTTCCGCTGATTTCGTGCGATTGTTTACAACCGCCCTCCGCAGTGTTCGACGTTTCCTGTGCGTCAGTGTAAGAAGTCTGCTTAGTCTTGGTTTATCTGAGGTTGTTTCTTCGCGTTTCCACTCCACAGTGACGTCACCAACAGTCGACTGGAGCACCTTTAGAAGGGATGAAAACTCCCTGATTCTGCTGTTACTCAGAAGACATCCAATGATTAATCAACGTTCTCCTGACAGACTCCTTCTGCTGTTAACTGCTTATCTGCTGACAATACGTGTCTGTGCCTGCATTTTATCTCATGGAACCACGGCAGCTTTAATAATTCAATGAAAATGGCGGTGTTTACGTATCTGAATGATTATGTGCAAGTATGATGATTTCAGCAATTTGTTATGGCATAAATTGCCTCTTGAGCGTGGATATAGGTCTTTTATTTTAAGCGTCGGGGTAATGTAGACTGGAATTGCCTGTAATGACACACACACACACACACACACACACACACACACACACACACACACACACACAACCAAGCGCGCGCGTGCAGCAAATTCCCTTGCTTTTGTCATTGGTAACGATTTGAAATTACACGAGCAAAAGATTTTGAAATGTTGTTAAAATTAATCTAGCGAATCAATACGTCTGATAAAGCTTCGCGTATATGGCATAATTAATATGAAATTGTTTAGGTTTACGCGACATATAACGTACACTATCGAGAGGGATTGCCGATACAAACACGAAAAATTATTGTAATGAAGTAATTCTTATTATTTGAGCATCCATAATGAAAAGAACTTACTTCAGCTACCTGTTCAATATTTGTCTTAAAGTTAACTCTTTATTAAAAGATTCACTGTTATCCGATTTCGTTTCGCGAAATCGATCAGCTCAGATCATTTTATTACGTAACGGAAAAATATCCTGAGCACTCAAGTTCTATGTTCTACTAATTTTTATTCCTACAGTATTATTCAAGACGACACATGAAGTCCACAAATTGTTACATAAATATAAAGCTGTTAGCAGTTTATGACCGCGATCTAGCAATGATCTGTAATGGTTTATGGCCTTTAAAAACGCTTACATATTTATTTCATTGTTTAAGGAGAGGAGCTTCTCAGAAAGGAACAAAGTAGCTTAATATTTTAACTATTGAATTACATTCTGAAATTGAGCACAAAGTAATACATTTACAATATATACGTTTTCTTTTTACAAGCAGTAAGCGTCAGAGGTGCTATTACACAACCACCTCTTTCTTCTAGCGTGAGACAAAAGAGAGTTAGTCAATTTTCTCTCTGGCGGCCATTTATGTGTCTGTTGCGCCAGAGAGGTTGATGAGTTTATCCAAAGCATTGTTATCTGCTATTCTTTATCCATTTTGTATGTTGTGGGCGCGCTGTGTTGGCTTTTATTTCACGTATCACCATATTTTCACAACACGGCACTGTTTCCTGTTTTGCCGCCGTGGCACATAAAATGCTTAAACAGCAATGGCACACTGACTAGTGACATGATGGGGCTAAGTGGAAGCCTTATCATAGACGTTTTCAGCTTCTACCTTATGTATGTGTCGATGGGCGGTTCGCCTGGCAGGTCCCTTATATGTGTATTTGGCGAGTATCGAACGGCGTCGGCGATGAAGAGAAGGATTTTGCTTCGAAAGGACTAAAGTAAGCTCGGGTGTGCGCTCGCTGCGATAGACCATACCTCTGGTAGGTACAGGACTAGTGACATGATAAAACTGATGTACAACTTTATTTTCATGTCTATGGATAAGTCCCCATCTTTGAGGAGCGGATAGGGTTGGTACAAAGATGCGCAACCCTTGCTTATTGTCCTATTGTTTTGCGAGTGTCAGGCCCCTGTCGACCTGGAAGCACGAATACACTGCCGAAGAACTCAGTTCCATCGTTCTACTTGGAACAGAGATCTGTCTGTCTGCGGAAGTTGTTTTATTCATTAAACTTGTCTGCAATTTTCCCCTCCTTTCATACTGGCTGGTCCGCCTCTGTTGACATCTTTTGATCAATTCCGCATCACGTGGAGGTTTCTGTATAGTAATTGATGAGATAGTGTATATTCCTTCTGATACCGTAACTGCATGCAGACTTATCTTCATGCCAGAGTTTTCACAGCATCGTCTTGTAACTTGCACCGTTGTTTGTCTGACAGACAGTAGATCCGAACTCTGACGTAATCACTATATCACTTTCTGTGACACACGACATCGGACATTATGATCGTAGTCAACACGTCTCAAGCGTTAAAAGTTAGTCATTTCTTGTGTAACGTGGCAACGGAGTATGTATAACATATACTGTTAGATACCATATTTGGTGATTTCACATTTGCAATCCGTGGACAAAAGTTAAATTTTTAATACATGACATTTCGTAACGTAATGTTAATCGCAAGCTGTTAATTTAAAAAAAGAGAAAGAAATATGCTGTCGTTGGGGTCTGATAAATAAGAGGGAAGAGCAAAAAGATACCGACCGAAGGCCTTGCTACAGCATATATCCAACGCATCACAACTCCTACGCGGGTATACAAGCACCGACGCGTAGACAAGGGATTAGTGTGGCACTAGCGTCTTTCCGATATGCGTGCGGTAAATGCGGAAACGTGCACTAAGGTGACGTACTCACTAAATGTGTCCACACAGGACCAAGGTGCTGTTCGTTGTTACTTTGGTACTGATGTACAAACACCGGTAACGCCCTTAGCATAATGAAGAATGTGAAAGGGGCAGCATGTATCTAGAAAACCACGGTTGTGGAATGATGCGACAAGGGGTGTTGCTGGCTCTTGATAACACAGGTCCCCATATTGCAAATGTCGTAACGCAGATGTTGCATGTGGGAGGCACTCGAGTACACACCCTATAGTCCCCATGCTATTATTACGCCCTCGATCCTTTAAAATATACCGTGAAGGGCCGACGATTACTGCTAAACGGAGACTTGCAGCGGGAGTTTACGGTCTTCTTGACGCAGGACGACACGGTGTTTTACCATACGGGTATCATCAGCCTGATGTGGCGGAGCGAAGATTGCCGCGATACCCGGGGCAATTTTGCCTAGTTGACATAACGATTCTGGACTAGGCAGTCTTCGAACGGAAACTTTTTGATCGCCCCTTGAAAGTCATAAATAAAGACAAAAAAAATGGCTCTGAGCACTATGGGACTCAACTGCTGAGGTCATTAGTCCCCTAGAAATTAGAACTAGTTAAACCTAACTAACCTAAGGACATCACACACATCCATGCCCGAGGCAGGATTCGAACCTGCGACCGTAGCGGTCTCGCGGTTCCAGACTGCAGCGCCAGAACCGCGCGGCCACTTCGGCCGGCAAATAAAGACAGACCGAAGCGTGCTATGCGAATGTCATTAGTTACCGAACAGCTGAACATAGACATCATTTCAACAGATCACGTTAACAGATTTAGGTCTGTTTGTGGCAAACATTTAAAACAATAAGTAACGTTAAAATTCACGACATAACTGGTTGCTACATGTTGTTAAAGAACTTAACCGATAAATTCTTACTCCCACTTTCATGACATGTCTAATTCTTGTAGTGTAGAATGGGTCGAGAAGACGGAGCCGATTTGAACATACGGTAGATCCAGACTCCTTATGAGTCGTTAAGTCCGGAAAGTTGTGCTACAAATGTATTATTGTTTATCTTACTCAACAGGGTGTAACGTTGTTGCTTTAATTTGTTCTGCAAGCGGTGCTGCTATTCAAGACCATAAAAGTGGGTTAAAAGCTGTGAGCTGTCTGAGGAAGTTAACCTTGCATTACTGCGCAACTGTTTCACCAGGTATCCAGTCTAGCTTACCAAATTCCCAACCAGACTAACATTAATTATAATCTTTTAATAGTCATACGACAACCCGTGATATATATATATATATATATATATATATATATATATATATAAGATAATTTAAATAAAAAGAAATAAATCAGTTTATGTTTGGAAATTTATTTTAACATTGATCATTCAAATTTCAGCATATTAAACTTGATTCATAACTAAACTGGTGCCTCATCTAGGATTGTGGAAATGTGAGATTGTAATCTTACGGAACACATCAAATATGGAGCCAAGATTGGGAGACTGCATACAACACTGCATTCATAAAATAACACACGAAAAACGTTGAAACATATGCAAGAGGAAATTAATCACAACCAACCGATTCAATTTTCACCCAAAGAAGTTACGTTCGTAGCGCAATCCTGTCCGTCATGTAATTACCACACACTGGTATACTAAATTCATATTAACTCTTTGTGAACTCTTCGCGAAAAGAATAGCTGAGGGCTACTTTGATGATTACACCACATGCTACACATGGTCAACTTGGTTTACACAAAGAGCGTAACTCCACAATAATTTTGATAGTTAAAATAAATTACATTGAAACGCAATTTACAACAGAAAAACCTCGAACTGGTTACTATCGTCTTACTTTTAACCTGATGGGTCAAACAATTGTATAAGCACGTGGTACTGGTCTCACAAAGTAAACCCCACGTGGGTTGAACATAAAGAAAACTTGCTAAATTGAAAAATATTGTCAAGACGAGACGTTATAATCTGACCCACATTCGCATTTAAGATTGATGATGTTAGTAAGAGTTACTGATCAACACGTGGTTCCACTTTACTCACAAAGTAGTGACAAAGCAACTACTGGAAGATATTCTGAACTGTACACTCGAATCACACTGCGTTGCAATTTAAGATAACATTAGATATTTTAGAGCTAAACCTGAAATAAAGGTGATTAACTTTTCAGTTAGGCTGAACTTAAGTAATCCATTGTCCTACGGACTTAGCAGACACGAGCTTAGCCGGAGATCTTACCACTTCAGACGCTCGCCGCGGACCGACTGCCGTGGTCCCTTCCTGAGGGTGGCTCACAAATACAAACGGAAGTGGCCAGAGGGGCAGCTTCCTATACCAACATGACAAGGGACGGACAGGACCATACTAAGAATAGAAACCTCTCTGCTTTTAGAAAGCGTAGCTACCTGTTCCGACGTTGGTCCTACTGTTCTCTAGCAGACAGGCTTGTCTGCTACCCTCAAGCATGCAACTAGAAATACATTTGCTCATTCATCCTCTCACACAGAAGGGAAGGGGGATGACAGTATCTTATCATATACAGTATATAAAAGAAAGCGGATGTAGGTTCCGTATGAGACTGTGTGACATGAATTACATATAAACTGTGTTTTAAAGTGTAGTAGTGTGACAGATCTTTCTTGTTTATGTGTAAAAGTAACACGTTCCACTACTCAGTCTCCTCCCAGATAGTCAGAAACGCCACAGTAAATTTAGAAGAGGAATTTATGCCGTAAATGACAACAGATTTAAGAAATTAACATGAAAGGAATCCAACAGAGACCTTTCAGGAGTAATATATCTTGTTATGTTTGAAATAATCTTTCTTCTTACCTTCCTTCTGCTCACACTTGTAAATTATATATTCGAAATGCGTTCTGCTCAGTTGTCCCTTTGAAATTCGTCTCCTTGAAGACAATCCAAATTCATTCCGGCGTTGAGACGGTTCCTGAAGTGGGCTGTTTATCAAAACGCGAAGTTACCATATACGCTTTTCACAGGCATAATCTATTCTCTGAAAAAAAAACTTTTTAAAATAGTTATACGATTGGAGAGGTGGAATTCTGCCGATGCCAAATCGGTGAACAGAGCTGGCATGTATGAGTTGGTTTTCTCACAGCTCAGTCTTTTTCCCGAGCCTTTGACACACGTTGGCGGCAGTTGATAAAGACTTCGTCTTACCGGCAGGACGCTTAGAAGCGGCAACAGGTGTGTTAAAGAGACTGCCTGCAATACGCTTGTCCATCCTCTGCTAGGATACTGCTGTGCGGTGTGGGATCCGCATCAGATAGGATTGACGAAGTTCAGCTCGTTTTGTACTATCCCGAAACAGGGAAGAGAGTGCCATGGATGGTAATCATTAAAACGTTATATGTCATTTATTGACAAAAAAGATATTTTTCGTTGCGACGACATCTACTCAACCAATTTCAATCACGATGTTTTTCCTCTGACTGCGAAAACGCAGGAAGAAATCATCATCACAATAAAATGGGAGAAATAAGAGCTCGAAAGGAAATATTTATATGTTCTGCCTTCCCAAACGCTCTTAGAGAGTGAAACGATAGAGAAATAGTACTAAGATGGTTCAATGAACCATCTCCCAAGCAGTTACGTATGAATTACAGAGTAGCCATGTAAATGTAGTTATTTGTTCATATCCAAAATTCAGACGTTTCTTTCATTTGGCCGGTTCGCGGACTTTGGCTTGCGACAGTGGAGGGACTGCGAAAAACTTGTTACTGTAAAATCTTTCTTTCGCCTGATATGTGTACAGTACACTTATTTCCGGAGTTAATTTCATTTTTGAAGCAAATTCTTGAAAACAGGGGCGCCATTTTTATTACTTTCTACCCCAATCTGTACAAGGAAATCGTAAAAACAGTACTGACTCCAATAATTTGATAACTTTACATGTGCTTGGATAGATCGATAGATATAGTGCTGATAATTACCGCCGTCCGTTGTGGCCGAGCGGTTCTAGGCGCTTCAGTCCGGAACCACGCGGCTGCTACTTAAACCCAACTAACCTAAGGACATCGCACACAGCCATGCCCGAGGCAGGATTCGAACCTGCGACCGTAGCAGCAGTACGGATCCGGACTGAAGCGCCTAGAACCGCTCGGCCCCAATGGTCGGCCGTAGAAGTGTTTTGTACCGTACAAACATAAACCTAAGTTTACTGCGCCGATTTCAAGTGTTAATGTTCACGTTCAGCTGGCAGCTGCTATTCGGCACAACCTACTTCAGTTTATGTTTGGACATAATACTTTGACATGGCCATATGTAGTGATGTTTATGTTAGTGGGAAGTGCGTATGTAGTGCGAAGTAACTTGTAATTTTGACGGACAGTAAGTTGAAAACATTTCAAAGCATAAAATCCGTAGATGACAGCATACCTCTCTCGAAACCGGTCATCCAATAAGATGCCTTTTTTTTTTTGCGATCTTGGCTTGTAAAGTTTTCTTCACTTACGACACATTGCGGCTCCCCTCCCAGATTGGCAATGTCAGATATACACAGAGCCATTCATATTTTTACGTTTGAAAATATTACAAAGCGAATTAGATGACGCTGATACAAGTAACTTGATATAAGAGCCACGGGGCCGCAGATGTCGGGAAATAACCGAGAAGTGGATGAAGACGATGAAAATGTGATTTCAGATGACTTAACCGCCACATGTGCACCGGTTGATCTTATTGGTCTGTCCTATCTGATTATTCGAACGCTAGTCAAGTATATCACGTCGGTGTGGCTCCGGACCTGCATTCACGACTATCGTGCGTGTGGCTCTTGGTTCGAGTCTTGCATGTCGCAGGATTTTTTTTTTTAATTGGGCTAGTCAGTTACTTGTTTTTCAGCTACTGGTTTTTATTTCATTTACCGATCTCGCGGACGTCGCTATTGTATTTCAGTGTACAGTACAACAATAAACTAGCGTATTGGGTCAAGTAAACTTCCGAAGTGCTTCGCAATCAGTAAATGACTTACCTTTTCTTTATTAAGTAATGTCTGTAAACAAAAAAGAGATAAAAACGAAAGAAACACAAAATAAGAACAGTTTCCTCTTGGTTGCAGCGGGGACATAGTTTAATATCTTCTGCATTTACAACAAACGACATTTACGAAATGTGCTCGCAAAAAGTGTATCCTTCGCGTATTTCCCAACATTTGCGCTCCCATGTGTCCTACATTAAACTAACCTAGCGCTCGCTGCTTCGCTCGCTTAGACTGTATGGTCTGCAGATATTTTCTTTTTTTGTTTTTCTTTAATCGATTTTTTTTATTATTCACTAACCGCAACGCCTTCTGAATTTCTCACATCAATTAAGGCCACAGAATAATGATCCATTCCGAATGTACTGCAGACCAAAAAGCGATTGTGGTAGGTGGAGTCTAAGGTTTCTGTCTGTCATGCGTTTTGCGTCCTTTTAGTGATACTCCATAGAAACTGCTATCCCCTAACACATATTTCTTTTTGTGTCTAGCTGGTAATTGAAATACCAGTTTTCATAAATTTAGCCTTAAGAACTTTTTAATATAACTAAATATTTTCTTAAAAATTTTCATTTCGTATTTCGTCCCCTAAGGTATTGAAAAAGAGTGATACAAGCGCGTGGTTTTAATTTGAAACTGAGAAATCAAATACCAAAATTCATAGATACAGCTACAAAATGCTTTATTAGTTCTTTAGTAAGTTAGTTTCAAAAAAGCTTTCAGCGAATATTTTATCCCCTTGGTGGCTGAATTTTCAAAAATGCTGTAACACGTAATTTTTTATCCAACTGAGAAACGAGATACTAATTTGCGTACGTCTAGCTTCAAAATTGTCTTAATAGCGACATATTTTCGAGAAAACCTTTCATCCCCTATTCTAACCCCTTAGGGTTTGATTTTCGAAATATATTTTCTTAAACGATGTATGCAGTATAAGATAAACAGTCTCTGCAAATTTCGAGTAGCTGTCTTTAGTGGTTTGGGATGAGCGATGCTGAGTCAGTCACTCGGAGCATCGGTTTTTATGCAGGGTGTTTAACAATTCGTGTTACACGCTTCCAGAGGTTATAGAGGGGACGTAGCAGATTAGATTTTACACAGGAACGCACGTCCGGAAACTTCATCCAAAAACGCTAGAGAACGTCGATGTTACAGTCGGCGACGCCTGTAAATGTATGTATATACAGGGTGATTCGTGATGATGTTAGAAACTTTCAAGGATGTTGGAGACTGATGAATGTATGAACTTGAGGTAACTGTCCCTAGTTAGGAAACGATCGAGTTGAAAGTAATGGAATTAATGCAACGGTGCTGTTGTTGGTGATACTATAGGGCATGCAACTGTCAGAGGCGTTGGTTACGGCCCAAATTTCGAGTAAACATGCGCTCTAAAAACGCGTACCTGAGGAGCTATGAGCACTTGTTCATCATCGCTCATGTGAAACACGTCTTCTCGCATGAACAAGTGACCGCAGCTCGTAATGTATGCATTTTAAAGCCCATATTTACTAGACACTTTTTCTTCTTTTGGTACATACTAACGCCTCTGAAAGTTTCCTACCCTACAATCTTAGCAACAATGGTACCAGTGCATATGTTAGACTGTAAGAGGTATCAGAACGGTTTCTGCTAATAACTTTCGACTCATTCGTTTCCTGAGCAGCGACTCTTACCTCAAAATAATACATTTATCTTTCCCCATCATCCTTGAAAATTTTTAACTTCATAATGGAATCAATTCCATATAGATACATTTTGCCTACTAGCGTCAGCGACTATAACTTTGAGGCTCTGTAGCGTTGTTAGATGACGTTTCCGGATGTGCGTTGCTATGTAAAAAACTTGATCTACCAAGACCCCTGTACAGCCTCACGAAGTGTGTAACATAAGTTGTGAAACACACTGTACTTAGAGAGTAATTGTCTCAGCGTCATCTCCGTCGTTCGGCGTTTTTTTAAACGTTAATGAGCGTCATCCTGTGTAGAGAAAGATGTGTTGCTCGCGAGTAGTTCTTGTGATAATTCGTTCAAATTATGTGAGAGAAGCTTCCTTCGCTCTGTGCTCGCCTTTATTTTAGAGACTGAAATATGCAACAGATGGGCGACGGCGTTATCGATCTCCTGGTCGTGCTTCTGCAGTGATCTGCAAGCTCCGACATCGGTTTACTCCCGAATATTGCGACTGTTTGTGAGTCTAACCCCTCCTCTTGTGTGCTGTTTGCCCGCAGCTGCCGCAGTGATGCCGTCACGGGCGACCGAGTCCAGGCAGGGGCGGCCGGCTGAGGCGGCGCAGCGGCCGGGGGCGGAGAGGGGGCAGAGGCCGGGGGCGGAGAGGGCGCCGCGGCGGTCCCGCCCCCGCAGCCCCGCGGAGCGCAGCGCAGCCCTGCAGGCGGAGCGGCGGCGCCTGCACAGGGAGGTCGTCATTCGCTGTTGGCAGCGCTGGATCGACACCAACTTCGGGGCCGCCGAAGACCGCGAGCAGCTGCTGCTCGGCTGGATCAGCGAGTACGAAGACTTCGAGGGCTTCGTCATGCGGAACCCCGCTCCCCAGGACAGCCCCGCCAACCCGCCACGACAGACCTGAGGGACGGAGGGCGCCCCAAACGTCCGAGGGACGTCCGGCGAGGAAGTGGCACGCCTACAGCTGAAAGCGACGACCGCCGGGAGAGCGCGAACGGCGGCAGGAATGGGTGTCCGACAGCAGCGTTTGAACTACGGTGTGCTACTCACTTGAATGTATCATTATTGTGTTGTTTTGTACTTAAGACAAGTGCAGAAAATAAAGTCCACAGTATTTTTTATAAATTGTGTTTTCATTTGAAAGTTCCTGCCATGAGTCAAGTTCCATAGAATTCTTCTGTATTTTAGACTGCGCCACGATGGGAAATGATCTTGCAACGTTTTGGCCACTACTGCTAGGGCCCATCATCAGGGCCATGTAATACTACGTGTTGCAGGAGGGGGGTGGGCTAGGGAGATCACATTTTACAAGAAGACACAGTCTAGGTGTAGAACGAATTTAATAACAACTCCTTGCTTTCTTAATGTGGCACATCCTTTCCAGAATGAAGTGTACTTTTATTATTTAAGGGATTAAGATCATGAAAAACCCACACTATTTAACCTTTTATGGCCTGAATTTTTATTTTTTGACTCTGACATTTCGAAATTTTTCTGTAATGTTCTAGTTGTTAGAAAATACGTCTAGTCTAAAGAAAAATCAGATCAAATAATATTATGCGAATTTTATTAACGTTTTTCAAAAACGTACTTGAGAATCCCGTCAGGTCAGAATGGTACAGACAGGAACAAGCATTACTTCATGAAAAGTGCTACTCACAATAACGGATTCATTAATTTGACTGGGCAGTAAGAGTGTCTTAGTAATAAAGAATAATGTATTCAAAATCAATGCATGATGCGATAATTTTTCACTCATCTCAGTGTTTATGACGTCATATGTCTTTAATCATGTGTCGTATAATGCTATAACTGTGTAGGTACATTCAGCGGCACATGAGATGCTGTCATACACACATACGTACGCATATACATTTTTATAATATGTATGGGTGTTAGACGGTACTCTTTACAAGTTTGCATTTGTTTCTTGATCTGACAGCAGCAAAAGGTTTTTAGTTTCACCTCGGTAAGTGCAACTCGGCTACTTTAATTACACTGCGATATTTCCTTATAATTTCGAATAAATGAAGAAATTTCATCTCTTATCACTATTTTTTCTTTCAAATTTTCTTTATGCTTAAAGTATTTGCCTCAACATGGTCGTGGCAATGGCCGTATAATAAATATTCTACAAAAAATGCGTAGTCTTAAACTTTTCCTTTTTTCCTTTCACTGCTACTCTAATACTATCCTGTGAAGTTTTACTTTAAAGAATTCTTTCCATTTCACGAGGTAGTGTAGAGTCACAATACACAAGTGTGTTTAGACTTTAAGCACACTAGATTTGTCTTCCCATTTACATTCCAGATATCCTGCTGCAGATGAAACGACCACTTCATCACGTGTGTGTTTGTCACCGTAAAAGTGCGACTTGGGAAAACCATTTGCGCAGACAGTTGGAATGGCTGTGGGAAGGTACTAGCCTAATGATTAACAGAGTTGATGTGCCCAAATTACATGTTTTGTTGCCAAGAATATCAATAAATTTACTCTGTCAACAGTGTAAAGCACCCACAACAAACTTCTAGGGAAGTCACCTCTGAAGGATGGAATAAAGGCTTCAGACATACACAGAGCATGATTTTGACTGGTATTTCATTAAATAACAACAGTGACAATTACATTTTACTTCAAAGATCTGTGACGGCGACTAGTTTCGTGTCACTGGTGTTTCTCCAATGACACCACGGAAATGATGCTTAGACAGATTCAGATGAACACTTGTAAGGTGGAGTTTACAATTTTAAGTAGCTACATAACAAAATGCTGTTTTCACACGTCTGACTGTTTCAGTAACAAGGATATTATCATGAACTAATTCCAAATTAAGTTCACCTCAGTTATGCAGGCTACATAAAAAATACTGTTTTCAACACATGCTCTTAAATACTGAGGTAATGGTTTCGTTTCGATTTTGTTCTTTCTTCCAACATCGACTGTCCTATTTACGTTTCCTAACAGCGATAAACATTGATAAATTACATTTGTGTTATGTTACAAATCAGCAGGAGGATCAGAAAACCAAGTAACAGCTTAATATTATAACCCTAGAGATCTGTTTGTGTTAATGAAACCATACGGACGACAGCTTGGTATGTTAGTCGAGCCACATGTAAATGACATTTCTTCGTGACAATTGTTCCGGACTGGAGTAGATGGAAACGTCAGGTATTCTTAAGATTTCAACCTCATAATGTGGTCGCCAAGTCCGAAAACAATGTTTCCCAGAGACCAAAATTCTCGATAAATGCATCTTTGTAAACTGTCCCAATATCACCTTTATAATATGTTGCCGTAAAAAAAAAAATATCCATGTTCGAGCTCTTTCAGAATAGGAAGTGCCAGTACCATAATTGTACATTGAATAGTCTCTCTCTCTCTCTCTCTCTCCCCACATGCTCCATCCGTAGTGTCCAGACAGCTACGCCATCGTTGCGAGAAGTGTCGGATTTGCTTTTGGACAGTAGTCAACAAATGTGATGCCAATCGTCCACAAAGATTCCCTTCAGTTACTTCTTCATGCAAAATGTTCAGTATGCTCTCTTCTCACAGGCCATCGGTGTCAACAGTTTCGTACACCATGCCAACTATCCAACCGCCAACCAAGGAAAATGGCATAGAACAAGTAGGTTCGATACGGTAAGTGAGAGAGAAAATGTTCTGATGCTGTTTTATGACACAATATTTGAATACATCAACCTGCAGTGGAGAAACGGGGGCTACAAATGCATCAAAAGTAAGGTACAGTAATTAATCAGGTGAAGGCAGTGCATGAGTCAGTATCCAAGAACAGGGGGCAAAACCGAAATAGGTCATAAAACCTAAACCACTGATAGGAGGCCTAAGTTGAGTCGTAAACCACGAAAAAGGTATCACACGTCGTGTCAGTTACGTGAAACAACACAACGGAAAAGCAAACTGAAAATACTGAAACTAAGACCTCTAATAACAGGAAACTGCATGTTCTTGCAGACAAGATATTATCGTGGACTTGCAAATGAACTAAAAGTGAAAACTAACGCAAGTTCGTTTTGCATAGTGAAAATGTGGTCTCGTTTGCTGAAATTATGAAGTTGATTGATCTGCAAAGGTTAAGAATATAGACGGTAAAGACATCGTCGTACTTGCTGGAAAATCAAATGACGACTAAAAAAGTGTTTCACATGTCCTTTAACATTGCTCTAATAATAAATTTCGTACGCTGTAATTGCGAATATACCGCATCATCGCCAACTTGAGAGAGTTGTGTGTCAATGCAAAAGCCGGGTGTTCAAATAATCACTTTGCCAAAATCTGCAGACATTTAAAAATTTGAAATACGTAGACGTTAAACGACTAACGTAGGACAAAGATTCCACGCACAACACAGACTACCCCTGAACAGTTTGGGGGAAGAATATGTAGTGAACAACATAATCATGGTACCTGCAATAAAATAAAGCACTGAAATAATATCAAAACAAAAACAATAATAGGAACTTCATCAGCTCCAACAGAAACAATAGCACCGATAAGATGTAGATGTAGATGCAGTATCACAAGCGTCAGTACAACAAAAAGAGCAGTACAACAAAAAGTGCAGCAATAGAAGAAACCGCGAAGAAGACGAGGATTCAACAGAGCAAATAGTGACACGAAGGTAACAGCAGAAGAACTATACCTCCTCATCATCCAAACGGCTTTTTAGCCGAAGGCAAGAGAAACGAGAAGTCTCTAAGGTAAGTAATGCCTGTTGTTTCTCACCAGTAGGAGTATTGTATCCCGACCAAAAGAAATAAAGTGTAATAGCTAGCAGTGGAACTGCAGACTGTTTATACCGTAGCTCACTTATTTGCATTACAACACAAAGCATTGGTGTAGAGGATCTGAAACAACACGTATACTGTATTTGTAGGGTCATATAATACGGTAAGCCATTACTGTAGCACTTCTATATGAGATGTAGTGAATTACGTGACTGTGGTCGTTCTTGGTCCGGTAAATTTCTTTTTCCAATGTTATGTACTTGTGATACACCACACATCTTTTTGCCGGCCGCGGTGGCCGTGCGGTTCTGGCGCTGCAGTCCGGAACCGCGGGACTGCTACGGTCGCAGGTTCGAATCCTGCCTCGGACATGGGTGTGTGTGATGTCCTTAGGTTAGGTAGGTTTAAGTAGTTCTAAGTTCTAGGGGACTTATGACCTAAGATGTTGAGTCCCTTAGTGCTCAGAGCCATTTGAACCACACATCTTTTTTCTTATATTTAGACAATATAAATATTATAGTTTGCATAGGAATAACGTAAAACAGCTTGCACGGTATGATCGCAATGCTAAACGATTTACACAAAAGCTAAAAATACGTTTTTGTGAATATTACGTACTACATGAGTAGTTTTAATTGTAGTTTAGTTCCTTACACTAATTTGTAATTCTAGTTTCTCTTAATATTGTACATTACATTTATCGGCCATACTATTAACTTTTTCTGGCTGTCTGCTCCTGTATGCAGCCACACTACAGAATTGTCTTTCGATTGCCGGCCGGATTGGCCGTGCGGTTCTACGCGCTACAGTCTGGAACCGCGAGACCGCTACGGTCGCAGGTTCGAATCCTGCCTCGGGCATGGGTGTGTGTGATGTCTTTAGGTTAGTTAGGTTTAAGTAGTTCTAAGTTCTAGGCGACTGATGAACTCAGTAGTTAAGTCCTATAGTGCTCAGAGCCATTTCAACCATTTTTGTCTTTCTATTAAGAACTTTTTTGGTTATGCCTGGGGACATCATCTCATTTCTGAGGTTTTGTGTGTCCCTTCACAGCGCCTTAATTAACTTTACACCAGAGTACTTACGTCCTTTTTCAAAAATCTGGTGTCTGTGTGAAATTCATTGTGATTGTTTTCTGTTTCTTGTGATGCGAGGAGGAACAATCTCGTTGGTGTCCAGTTTCGTAGGATCTCGTAATACAGTCACAACGACCTTGGATATATACAGTGATGCTAACGTCAAAAAATTAAGATCTTTGAAACAGTTTCTACAAGACTCTTTTTTGCTTCTTTCTCAATATTATTTGTATGGTTTTCCCCTTGCAGTATGAATATTCTTTTCATTCCTGTGATGGAATGATACAGTCCTGTATTTATGGTTCAAAAATTCCTTGATAGACAGTGCACAAGAGGTCTTCATGTGCATGCTGAGCGAGGAATTGCAAATATCGCTGAGCCTAGTTTTCTGGACAGTGTACTTATCTCCTGCTTCCAAGTTAGCTTTGTCTCTGAAGTTACTTTTCGCAGTTCGGTTTCGCCTATAAAAACATCTATCTGTTCTTGCTTTTGTTTCGCGTTGTAAATCATGTACATAGTTTTTTCTGAGATTAAAAATTATTCTTTATGAGCCGTTCTGAAATAGTATCGACCGACATGAAAGCGTATTTCTCAAGTGCTTCAAAATTATTGGAAAAATTTAGCACAGTCCTATCATCTGCAGACAGTATCTTACAAGTAAACTGAAGAGACTAGGTCCCACAACAGACTCTTGAAGTTCAGCTTACTAACGTAAGTTGTGAGTGGTTACATATTGTCTTCTGTTACTACTGAGATATGATGATATCCGGTGTGCCGCATATCAATGAATACAAGTACTCTCTTGTTTCTTTAGTAAGGCCGCGCGGGATTAATCGAGCGGTCTCGGGCGCTACAGTCATGGACTGTGCGGCTGTTCCCGGCGGAGGTTCGAGTCCTCCCTCGGGCATGGGTGTGTGCGTTTGTCCTTAGGATAATTTAGGTTAAGTAGTGTGTAAGCTTAGGGACTGATGACCTTAGCAGTTAAGTCCCATAAGATTTCACACACATTTTTTTGTCTTTACTAGGATTGCGTGATTATTTCAGACGCCTTGGGAAAGCAAAATAATAATAGTAGTAATAATAATAATAATAATAATAATAATAATGATTCATCCGGTTCTCGAACACTTGTACAGTAAATTCTGTTAATGATTCAGTTGATGTTTCCGTAGATTTCTTTTTCTGGTACGGATGCTTTTCCAGGAGAGTCGTTAGTGTGTTGAGCTCGAGCATTTCTAATGTTTTGGAGAAACCTGATTCTCAGGATACTGATCTGTAATACTGTAATTATTAGGATTATCATCTTTTCCCTTTTTGTGTACAGGTACTTTTTTAATTTAAGTTGATCAAAAAACGTTGCTCTTTGAAATGAGCGTCTGAGAATATCCAACAGCGACGTAAATATTTCTGCTGCCACATGCTTGATTAGTTCGTTTGACATTTCATGTCCAGCAGACGTTTTCCCCTTAAGCTTTTTATAAGCTTTGTCAATTCCTCTTTAGATACTGCTTTCGGGAACACTGAGTGGCTTAGCTTATCGTTCACTGGGGATGAGCTCCCTGGTTATTGTATCCATGCTTTAGGTTTTCTACTGCATCACTTTAGCTATTACTCAGGATGTTGGCAATTTGTTTTTCTATAGTGATTTTGTTACTCGGTGACATACTTTCTATTTAATTTGTATTCTGTGTCTGTTTATTGCCACACTGAGGTAATTATGTCCCTGGCTGTTTACATCTTATTTGATAATTCTGAAATAATCTCATTAATTGATTTATCTTTTAAGCTACATCAACATCGACACTCTGCAAAGTGCCTGGCAGAGGGTTCATGGAACCACTTTCACAATAATTCTCTATTATTTCAGTCTCTAACAGCCCGCGGGAAAAACGAACACATCTATCTTTCTGTGCGAGCTCTGATTTCCCTTATTTTATTATGAGGATAGTTTCTCCCTATGCACGTCTGCGTTCAAAAAATATTTTCGCATTCGGAGGAGAAAGTTGCTGATTGAAAATTCGTAAGAAGATTCTGCCGCTAAGAAAACCGCCTTTGTTTTAAATGCGTCTACCCCAAAATCCTGTATCATGTCAGTGACACTCTTTTCCCTTTTTCGCGATAACACAAGACGCGCTGCTCTTCTTTGAACTTTCCCGATGTACTCTGCTAATAATACATTGTAAGGATCCTAGACCGCGCAGTAATATTCCAAAAGAGGACGGACATGCAGTATCGTTGGTATAGAACTTCAAGATGTACAGAACTGAATATATTATATCTTGTGAGGGACCAGTCATAGAAAACCAGCCAATAATACATTTTTTTACCGTATCTTCTGCTTCTGTATGTGTGCTTGGATTGATTACAGTACTAGTATCATCTGCAAAAATAAGTAATTCTGCTTGTTATGTGTTGAGCAGAAGATCGTTTACACATATGAAGAACAATCGTGGAAATAATGAAAAACCCCATACACGATCTCTCCCTAGTCTCAAGTATGTGCCCTGATTGCACCGACTGGTTTACTAAGTAAGACTTTCTGCATTCTTTGTTCTGCAGGCCTTTTGTATGGCATTCCGCCAAATTACCATTCAGCTGTGGAAGCAGACACACCAGTGATAACTCAACCACATGATGACGGAATAATAATTAGGTTGGAAACTTGTATATTTTTCGGTGTCCATATTGATGATAAGTTAAACTGGAACTCCTAAGACCACTTAGTTCACCCACAATTTCCTTAGAATCATTTCAAATCTTTTTGAGAGACAAATCAGTAAGTAGAAATATTTGGTATATTTCCATCCAATAATGCCATGTTACGTAACGTTCTTTGTAAATCATCTTTAAGAAAGAAAGTCTTCATTGCTCAAAAACGTACTGTAAGAGTAAACGTGGTGCTTATGATGTTGGGCACTCTATTTGCTGCTTCAGTGCGTATACTCCCACCAGAAGTGCGTTGCAAATAAGCCACTGCAGTTCACAAGGAAAAATGCCGTACATAATTGCAACACCGAAAGAGAAAGTCACATTCATTACTCCGCGTTAAGGTTGTCTTTAGCACAAAAAAGGACGAACAACCGTGCAACAAAAATTGTTGGAAAAGTAATATCTGAGCTGAAAACGTTTCTCCTTGACAACACCACCTAACCCATAGGGGAATTTCTGGAGTTGTAATGTGGGGCAGGAAATGTTAACTGACATCTGCACATAAAGAAAAGGCCCGCTCGTAGTCATATTTACAAATGAGGTGGTGTTTGAATGCAAAACTACTCGTTCTGCTTCAGCGCAATTTATCATGGAAATGAGCCACGTAACATGAGACCAACAATTATTCAGCACAATTATCTCAATTTTGTATGTTAAGCAAGATTCAGACCATCTACTCATAAAACCATCAGTTCTAAGAAACTTGAGTTGTTCTGAGAGAATAACATGGTCTACACAATCTGACACGTTGGAAAGATCACAAAAAATACCATCTTGCGATATTTTATCGTGTGTGTTCGTTGTCCTGCCTTCTGCCGTAGAAATAGCAGTGGAACAGGGATAAAAACCTGTAACTGTATCGCGCACTCGTCATTATACCGAGCAAATACACCGGATACGACTGAGCATTGTAGCTGATTTCCCCCCATTACTATGTAGTCTGGGTGCCATCTTTGTGTCGTGGGCGAATGCACTCTGGGATAGGCTGCGCACCAGGTCTGTACTGCAACGTGTACGTCCATCTCTGGCGTAGCGCTAGACTCTACTTTCATCAGTGAAGACAACAGAGCACCATTCCACTCGCCACTCGACATTTACCAAACATGTGAATATCAATGCTTGTCGGTATTGCGATGTCAGTGGTACCCTGACCACAGGGACGCGTGATCTGAGTCGTGCTGAGAGCAGACGCTTCCCAGTGGCCCTTGGTGACACGTCACGGGTACCCAGATTTCGTCCGTGGATGATGTTCGGTCGGCCAGTGCTGCTGTCACAGTGTGACTAGCTCTTGACGTCCGTCTGTACTGAGAGGACATCCAGAACCTGAACTACGGATGTGGGAATGTTCCACAGATCGCTGCTGAAAGTCAGCGATAAACCACGAAGTTGTTCAACACAAGTAAGCTACCTTGTCGTCAGCACTGTGTGGTTGTCAAGTAGAATGGATATTACACACACGATCGTATCTAAACTCTTCACTGTTACGGCTTGCAGAGTCAAAACACGGGGCGCGCAGGTATGCGTCTAGAGCAGTGATCGTCAAACGGCTGTGCTCAAATGTGGGGCTGCACTTCGGACCACACACATAACGATCTTATTTTTAATTGGCAACCAAATAAAGAAGGATGTTACGACTGTTAGCCGCCCCCCCCCCCCCCCCCGCTCCCCCCAAGTACCGGTCGTTAAAAGACGGCACCATTCGTATCACTTCTTGCCGGCTGTTTTCTGTTTCAATGTGCTGGCACCCTCAGCGTCCTCAAAGCGGTGACAGCGCCATTGCTTGACAAAATGGTGTTGTGTTCTCTGCGTCAGCAGATAATTTATTGATTAGTATCAGTAACTATACTTATATTTCAATTCTTAATGTAATGTGAGACACCATCACAAATTTTTACTAAATGTTCCGAAATTTTATCTACTCATTGCCCTGTATTACAACAGCCTATATTTAATTTCATATTCCTTGGTACAAATATGTACCGCAATGGAAGATGGCCGTCTTTATAGCACGCGTTAGCGGATCATATTGCTTTTCAAAATTTATGCCATAGCAGCTGATTCGTACGAGCCACTCACGCCCGTGAGTCGTCAGTACTGTAGGACAAAGCATATTCCTGAGCTACTCAGACATAATATATTTCGCATATTTCCATTCAGTTCCTTATGTAACAATTTTCCGGCGTAATTCATCACTTACAAAGAAAGGACTTATTTTATAAAGCGAGCAGTAAGAATTATATGTCTTGCTCACCGCGGTTATGTAGGTACCTCTTTAAACAGTTATGTGTTTTAATTCCACTGTCACAATATATTGGCTACTGAAATTTCTTATAAATAATCAGTTACAATTAGAAAAGAGTAGTGAGGTAAGAGGCCAACTTTAGTCATAGCTAAATCCACCAACGTCAACAAAAACACAATTCGGCGCTGCTATCCATCTCCGCAACCGGTTGTTAGAATTTACTGGCAGATCCGCTCCGCCTTAGCGTTTAGGCTGTCCCGTTCACACTCCGATGTTGCAGGGAAGTCTGTCGTGCCAGGGTTGCAACTAGGGGACACACCAGTTACTATTTTTTTTATTTATCTCCCGTATAGTTAGTATCACGTCAAACAAACAAAAACTTTTTTCCTTTAACAATACGTACACGCATATTTAACAAACAAAAATTCATCATTGTAATAATAATAATAATAATTATTATTATTATTAGCTTTGTATGTACCTAATATTCATAGTTAGGTTAAGTAGACTTTTGATTTTTCGCTTGTCTCCCCTTGAGATATCACTCAAAACATTTAAATCAGATTTTAAAATCATGTTTGTCATATAAAGATGTGGCAACATGCAAGCTGTGAAGTGCGGAACTTAATTGGCTTTTAAATTTTTAATACGATTCTTAATAGTACCACTGAAAACCAACTTTTGAACTCAGACCTCAATTTTCACATTCCAGATTTTCTTAAGTACGTCCACAAGACATCGTTCAATGGTTCTATGCATACATTTTATGATAAATGTCGTTAATTTTCTTTCAAGTTTCGAACTTAAATTTTTTTTATCAGTCCATAAGTGTGATAATAAACTAGACAAACTACATCTTCGTTAACATTAATACGTATGAAAATACCTCAAGACTATTTCCTGCAAAAATTTTGATGAGGTTGATTAATATTTCGGCTGTAAAATTTAGCATTGAAGTTAGAAAAACTAATTGACAAATTTTTTCAAAATTTTACTAACAGTGAACGCTAATACGAGATACACACAACCCATTAAACATTCACGAGGACCCTTCGTTTTCCCTTCCTGCTCCTGTAGGGCTCCTTTTTATAATTTCAGTGCAAGAGTAGACTTATTCTTGAAATTTTCCTTCTCCAGTCAGCCTCTTGAGGACTGCTTCATTCGTCGCTAACCTCTAGATAAGCAGATCATCTTCTGGGAGGCATATAAACCAGTGTTGCTGCAGCCACCTTCTTCGGTCTTCAAATATACCATACTGAACCGGGAAACAGTTTCTACAACACTCCATTTTTTTTTTTCCGGCGGATGGGGCGGGGGGAGGGGTGTCCGAAGGCTGTTGGACCAAATTAGACTGTGCAAGCTTTCATGTGCGTTTTGTGTCTTGCATCAATCTATCTTACCAGTAGTGACGCAGATGTAATTCTCTGATAGGTACTGTCTCGACCACTCTGGCAGCTGTCAGTGAGCCACAGTCTGTATTTCACGGCCAATATTTCCAATATTTTTTAAAAGTGCTTGTAATTCGAATACAGCCAAATGGTTTATGGATCCAAGAGTAAACACTCCAAAGATTAGAAATAGCCATTAATTTTTTTTTAATTGGTGTTTTAGGATAGTCTCTCCCCTTTAACTACCGAGCGAGGTGGCGCAGTGGTTAGCATACTGGACTCGCATTCGGGAGGACGACGGTTCAATCCCGTCTCCAGCCATCCTGATTTAGGTTTGCCGTGATTTCCCTAAATCGCTTCAGGCAAATGCCGGGATGGTTCCTTTGAAAGGGCACGGCCGATTTCCTTTCTCATCCTTCCCTAACCCGAGCCTGCGCTCCGTCTCTAATGACGTCGTTGTCGACGGGACGTTAAACACTAACATCCTCCTCCTCCTCCTCCTCCTCCTCCTCCCCCCCTTTAACTGCGTTCTTAGGTATTTCGTTTTCCGGTCCTTTATAGTTTTACAGTATAGATAGATAGGCACGCAGTTTAAGAAAAAAACATGGGACGAGGGAAAGACTTTGCTGCAGAAATTGTAGTACTGGTTAGCGCAATAGGAGAGTTGCTTTGCGGCACAGGCTGTGCGCTCGCTGTCTGTATAGTCAGGCAGGCCGTACGCAGGTGGGAGAGCGGCGCCTGCTGCCATTGGTCAGCCTCATGGCCAATGGCGGGGCACCCCGTCTGACGTCACAGCAGCCACGAGCTTTCATCGCGCTGCGCTGTGTAGACATCCACACCGTTCCTGCCGCCTGGGGCCTGGCTGGTCACACATATCAATGTCTACGTCTACATGACTACAGTTCACAGTGCCTGGCAGAGGGCTTTTCGAATCTCCTTCAGACTAGTTCTCTAACCAGTCCACACTCTAACAGCATTCGAAAAAAATTAAATCTTATATTTTTCTGTACGAGCTACTCTTACCCTTATTTTATAACATCGATCAGTTCTCTCTTTGTAGCTTGGCGACTATAAAATATTTTTGCATCCAGTCGAGGAACCTGGTTATTGAAATTTCTTGCAAAGATCTCGCAGCAACGAAAAAGTCTTTGCCTTCATTATTACCATTCCAACTCGCTTTTCATATCTGTGATACTCTTCCCTCCGCAATACGTGTTGATGGAACCCCCACACGTAACAATTCTACCTGCCCGCCTCAGGTTTGCTTCGACGTTTCCCTTTGAGCTGTATTCAAGAAATAGTCGCACTAGTGTCCTAAAGCCGTCTCCTTTGCAGATGAACCAGACTTTCCTAAAATGCTCCCAAGAAACCTAAGTCGACCATTCGCGTTCTGTGCGACAACTCTTGAATGCTGGTTCCATCTCATATCGCTTTGCAGCGTTACGTCTAGATATTTCTTCGACATGACTCTGTCGAGCAGCACACTACTAACGCAGATTAGGACATTACGGGTACGTTTTTCCTGCTCATCCGCATTAACTTATAATTTTCTACACTTACAACCAGCTGCCGTTCGTTGCACCGCTTTGAAATTTTGTCTAACTCATCTTCTATCCTTTCACAAGATCGCTGCTCACCCTGTCAGAGAGGTCGTTTATGTATCGCCCAGCGAGTCTCTTGACGTTACGAATTATGAGCCCAGTCGTATCTCCCTCTTTGTCCTCTTTTTTTGTGCTGACCACTCAAGTTAATCTGTGACAAATGCGTTCGGTACTTATTTACGACCTTCTTTCAAAAAAAAAAAAATGGTTCAAATGGCTCTAAGCACTATGGGACTTAACATCTGAGGTCATCAGTCCCCTAGACTTAGTACTACTTAAACCTAAGTAACCTAAGGACATCACACACATCCATGCCCGAGGCAGGATTCGAACCTGCGACCGTAACAGCAGCGCGGTTACGACCTGCTTTCGTTCCGCCACTCCAGCAGAGCTGCAGTTCTACATTTGCAGCGTCTGGTTTACGAAAACTGTCTCATCTTCTTTGTTACACCCAGTAAACTCTACATACGCTCTCTGTCGATTATCGATTTCCTTAAGCTAAGTAGTTTACTCCCGGAATCTTTTTTCAACACACACCGTAGTCTGCGCTGACCTGAAACTTCCTGATATATTAAAGTTGTGCGCCGGACCGACATTCGAAGCCGAGACGTTTGCCATTCACGGGGCAAATGCTCTGCCGACTGAATATCCCGAACATGACTCACGACCTCTCCTCACATTTTTACTTTCGCCAGTACCTCTTCTACTGTCTTCAGCTTCGCTTAAGTTTCTCTGTTACTATTATTTTTCATTTACCCTGCTGTTCGGATCGTCGTCTTGTTTATACAGTGGAAGACAACCAGGTCTCACTCCGTTATTGAAACATAAAATGACTAGCACATCATCTAGCCTGGGTTCTTCGGTCGATGCTGTCCAAAACAACTGTGATTGCCAGACACAGTCTTGTTAGACGCTGCCATCCGAAAAATTTAGCTGCCACTTAGCAAAGTTAGGTCTTTTTTGTAAGTTAACGTATTCTGTCTTCTTGCATCCCCGTATCCCACGATGAGTGGAGGCCATTAAAATCGCTTAGCACTGTTAATGTGTTAAAGGTCGCTCTCATGTTAACTTCCCTCTGATGGATGTACACGGAGAATTCTTCGACAATACCGCTCGCAACAGATGTCAATACCTCTACCTGTAATGATCCAGTGTCGTGCATTTCAGTCAGATGAAAGAATGATAGGTGGACCAAAGACGTTCTGGGCTGGAGTCGAGGAGTTACGGAAACATGGAGACGGTGACTTAATTGATGGTAGATAGATGGCATCAGAAAACATACACGACCAAGTCAAGCTGAGAATTTTAAAGCCCAAAGGATGCTTTAAACCTGCAGCGGATATCAGATGACAGACAGTGCTGATGAGATTATAATAAAACATTTCCGAGCAGTGTTAACAGCTTCACAAATCCAGAGATGACGTGACTGAATATGTATGTAGCTTAAAATTGTTGTGTGTCAACTTTTATTTGTATATTATTTAGGGAACAATTGCTGGAGCGGCAACCTCTACTAATGTCTCTCTTTTCTTGGCGCTTCTCCTAACTGCACGTTTCGCCGAAAGTCGTGTCATTCTTGTTTGCATATACAGCGCTATTACAAATGATTGAAGCGATTTCATAAATTCACTGTAGCTCCATTCATTGAGATATGGTCACGACACACTACAGATACGTAGAAAAACTCATGAAGTTTTGTTCGGCTGAAGCCGCACTTCAGGTTTCTGTCGCCAGAGCGCTCGAGAGCGCAGTGAGACAAAATAGCGACAGGAGCCGAGAAAGCGTATGTTGTGCTTGAAATGCACTCACATCAGTCAGTCATAACAGTGCAACGACACTTCAGGACGAAGTTCAACAAAGATCCACCAACTGCTAACTCCATTCGGCGATGGTATGCGCAGTTTAAAGCTTCTGGATGCCTCTGTAAGGGGAAATCAACGGGTCGGCCTGCAGTGAGCGAAGAAACGGTTGAACGCGTGCGGGCAAGTTTCACGCGTAGACCGCGGAAGTCGACGAATAAAGCAAGCAGGGAGCTAAACGTACCAAATCTTACGGAAAAGGCTAAAGCAGAAGCCTTACCGTTTACAATTGCTACAAGCCCTGACACCCGATGACAAAGTCAAACGCTTTGAATTTTCGGCGCGGTTGCAACAGCTCATGGAAGGAGATGCTTTCAGTGCGAAACTTATCAGTGATGAAGCAACATTTTTTCTTAATGGTGAAGTGAACAGACACAATGTGCGAATCTGGGCGGTAGAGAATCCTCACGCATTCGTGCAGCAAATTCGCAATTCACCAAAAGTTAACGTGTTTTGTGCAATCTCACGGTTTAAAGTTTACGACCCCTTTTTCTTCTGCGAAAAAAACGTTACAGGACACGTGTATCTGGACATGCTGGAAAATTGGCTCGTGCCACAACTGGAGACCGACAGCGCCGACTTCATCTTTCAACAGGATGGTGCTCCACCGCACTTCCATCATGATGTTCGGCATTTCTTAAACAGGAGATTGGAAAACCGATGGATCGGTCGTGGTGGAGATCATGATCAGCAATTCATGTCATGGCCTCCACGCTCTCCCGACTTAACCCCATGCGATTTCTTTCTGTGGGGTTATGTGAAAGATTCAGTGTTTAAACCTCCTCTACCAAGAAACGTACCAGAACTGCGAGCTCGCATCAACGATGCTTTCGAACTCATTGATGGGGACATGCTGCGCCGAGTGTGGGAGGAACTTGATTATCGGCTTGACGTCTGCCGAATCAGTAAAGGGGCACATATCGAACATTTGTGAATGCCTAAAAAAAAACTTTTTGAGTTTTTTTATGTGTGTGCAAAGCATTGTGAAAAAATCTAAAATAATAAAGTTATTGTAGAGCTGTGAAATCGCTTCAATCATTTGTAATAACCCTGTATTATAACAATTATAAACTTAATGAGATGCAGATGGTAATTACCTATTACTTAAACATTTCCTTGTTCTAACATGTTTTCTAAATCTTTTTCAGCAGAAACAATTGGAAAGCGTGAATCACTCAATACGGTGATGGTATCGATCAGAGCCATTGTAGTAGCTTTAATTTTATATCGCTTGATCAGTGATAGAACGTGCCTTCACTCTGATATTATTTTGAAGAGTCATTTCCCTACAAGGCCAATACTGGCAGAGGAATTCTTAATTGTCTTCTCACGGTCATGCATCACGTTGTTATCGACGCTGCGCTGATTGTTCCGTCCTCCTCATCTCTCAATTGTAATCTGCCCATTGTCAGTTTATTTAATTTTCTTGTAAGCAACAACATTTCAGAAAGTCTGTTCTGTAGGAAGGGTAGATTATAGGGCGGTGTTCGTCGTGGGTGTGGTGGTGATGATGAAATGGTACATTCCGTCTGATATTAAAAATTTTGTCTCCGCTGTTAGCACGAAATTCGTTGAATCTTTGGATTACTAAAGACTTATTATTTCGGAGCCGCACCCCATATAACGTCACTGGTTACATGTTGCATGTTTTTGAAATGTTGCTTGTTGCTGTTGATCGAACGGGAATCCCGTTTTATATTTACTGTGTCCGCCCCCGGTAGCTGAGTGGTCACGGCGATAGAATGTCAATCCTAAGGGCCCGCGTTCGATTCCCGGCGGGGTCGGAGATATCCTCCGCTAAGGAACCGGATGTTGTGTTGTCCTAATCATCATCATTTCATCTCCATCGACGGCCAAGTCGCCTAAGTGGCGTAAAATCGACAGACTTCGCACCCGGCGAACGGTCTACCCGATGGGAGGCCCTAGTCACACGACATTCATTTATTTATATTTACTGTCATTCTTGAAATAGGTGCATGCTTAATATTCTGATGAATGGTAGCCCGGAGCGTCTTTATTCTGATCTCACCATCAAGTTGAACAATATACTGCTCATTATGCTCATAACCACTCACAATATTTCACTCAGGATGGGTTCGCAATGTTACAATTCACCAGACTGATGCGCGATGTTGGTGTAGCTGTAGAAGTTGTGAAGTATGTCACGTGAAGTATGTCACGTGAAGTATGTCACGTGAAGTACGCCACGTGAAGTACGCCACGTGAAGTACGCCACGTGAAGTACGCCACGTGAAGTACTCCACGTGAAGTACGCCACGTGAAGTACGCCACGTGAAGTGTATCATCTGCTTGTGACTTAACAATTTTTATAATTGGCTCCGGAGTGGTTGACTTTTCGGATATGATTTTGTAATATCGCCGATCTGGCGCTGGAAACCTATCTCTGTGATAATTACTACAGTCGAGGTTCTTTCCGTTGGGACGCTAATGGCCTACGACTTGCTGGCTGCTTGGGTAAGGTGTTAAAAGTGACGGATATTTTGAGGGGTGGTAGTACCTACCTAAGCAAGAAAAACAGTGGAATAAAACTAGATCTTGAAACGCATGGCTTCACATATCTGTACAGATGTCCATAGTGCGTAAAAACAAGTGTCCATTGTTGCGTGATGTGTATTAACACAAGTTGAGAAAAAATGCTGTTTGACATGAGTTCGGAAACGCATACTTTCTGCATCCTGTACGCTAGTTTGTAGAGCCGGTTTAATCTGACGTCCATTCACGATCCCTGTTGTAGGAGATACTCAACGTGACGTCTGCCCCTGGCAATGCATAACTCGGCCCTTCGGCGTAAGGAATCACCCACTCTTTGCAACGCACCCGGTTGTTGTAGTTTTGGCATGCGTTGATGACGTGATCCTGTAGCGTATGGACATCGTTGACTGGCGTGGCGTGTATTAGTACGTTATAAAGTGTCCCGAAAGCAAAAATCTAGAGGACTGAAGTCTGGGGAACGGGAGCCCAAGGTAAGGGACCTCCCCAACGTATCCAGCAGCCCTGAGAGGTTAGCGTCAGACGTTTCTGCACATTGCAGAGGGAATGTGCCGGTGCGCCGTCGTGCATAAGCACATCCTCCAAGGCAAGCAATACGTTAACGATAAATCGATGATAATGAGCCTCACTTAATCTTTGTGGTAGGATGTATGGCCCTAGTACTTTATCGCCAAGAACGCTAGTCCGTACTTTGAGGGTGAAACGATGTTGATGCCCTCTTTCTGTAATTGCATAGAGATTTTCATCAGTCCACACACGCCGGCTGTGAAAGCTCACAACGCCATTGCTTGTGGTGACGTCTCGTCGGTAAAGAAAATCTTCGACGAAGATAGTGTATCTGTAACGCACTTCTGCGAGAGCCACTGAGAGAATTGCAATCTGTTTCGGTGGTTTTCTGGCGTTAGTGCCTGGACGTAAATAGTAATGATACAGCAACTGTTCATGTAATACCACCAGCCAAGTGGATCACTCACGCCTTCTGCTACCGGCAGTCGTCGCACACTGGTTCCAGGTCTTTCGTCCAGTAAATGAAGCACCCTTACAGAGTGCTAGATAACATATGTCCTTCTGACGCTCCTTTGTAGGATCAGTTTTGTTGTCCGTCGGGCTATGTGTCTACCTGACTGTGAAAATCCCTTTTCGTCAGCAAAGAGTTGACGCAGCGAATTGAAATTTATGCAAGGTTTATGGTCCCTTAGTGGTGTAAAAAACTGAAGCTTGTGATGTTATTGGATTTCAGACATTTGCATATGAGAAAAGGACAGCCATCGAGCTGTAGTTTGTAATGATACTAAGCATGACAACGCGAGAGTAAAAAAACGAAATCTGTTTATAACGTGCGCCTATACCAAGGTACTTTTAAACACTATGACTCGCTGGGCGCAGATATTTAACATCATTGCCGCAGCGCTTGATAGCAAGAAGCTGCGAAACAGAAGAAAGAACAATTTATCTTTTGTTAGGAAAATTCTAGAGTCTTCTTAGTTAGTTGTACTTCTGGTCGCCGATATGTTAACATGTACTTCATTACCTTTGATGTTTGGTCGCCGACTTGTTAAGACGTGTTGTGTAGCACCGCTACAAGTTATATTTCATTTAGTGTGAAAAACCACGTTATCATCAAGAAAGAAAACGCTTTTGTAAACCTTGTGACGATAATAAATACTTACGCGCCCGCCAGGACATTTAATTTTTACAAAATATCACACATACAAAAGCAGCGATTTTTGGACTGCTCCATGTATGAGAAAAACATAAAAATGTAAGTTTTGTATACATTGTAAATTGGTTAATGTTTATAGTTTAACGCCTTTGTTCTTTAAGAATATATTGATGCTTCACTGTACAGAAAATCTATGCTTATTCTTTTCTTTAAATTAACCACAAATAATGTTTATGTTTAAATGAACTTTGTTACAGGTTCGCTCTTTATCGCGGTGTCTCGATTGTATTTGGGGGACCATTAATGCGTTCAGTTTCCGATCTGACAATTTTTTTTGACAAAATTTCACTGATTTGCATTTTTTATTATTATTCAAATAGGCCCCTTAGGTAATTTCATTGAAGAGTCTGATTGCGTGAAAGCAATCCGGGTTAAGAGGTCATTTGAGAAACTATTTTCACGCAGTCAATCTGTACGTCTCCTGAACACAATCGAGAACCGACGCATCGTCGATCATTCATTAATTTTTCTCTCTTTCCAAGTCGTACAAAAAAAAAAAAAACGGCCAAGGAGAACTGCCGTGAGTACGCAATCTAGTGTTAAAAGGTTGCATTCTTTATCTTGTCGGCATACATTGCCATAAATTATCATCATCAATGTTATATTTGGTTAAATACGAAAAGCAAAAAAAAAAAAAAAACCTTTTAACGCTAGAAGCTCCTAAGTTAATGAAATAAAAAGATACGGCCATTTATGTCACATATTTTGAAATCTTGACTGTAACTTCATCCAAAACAGGCAAAAATCGTCGACATTCTCTGTTATAGAGATGGATGAACTACCTGTAAATTTATTTAAGTTCGTACGGAACCATCGGTGCGCGTGTCGCACTTGCACTCATCCGGGTTCTTGAAAGGAGGTTCGACACTTCAACACATACTCGGCGTTGCATGTAATTTACTTCACAGTAACTCACAGTAACAAGAGTGAAGTACCCAGCTCCACGATAACCCAGTGCTCAGGCAAATGTATATGCTGGAACATTTCGATACAAAGGGACATGAACAATAGTGAAGCCTGTTGACGGATCCCCGAGGCAACAACTGAGCCCATACAGCATTTATGTCGCGGTGGCGGACTTAATCACAACCAAACGTATTCGGCCACTAAGGATGCGTCTCTGGACCAATGTTTACTGTGCAAAATTTTGTGTGGTCGGTATATACAGCTGTAGAATTGTGCAATGACGTGAAAGACGGCTTCAGCTGTGTGTTAAATACATATCTAGGAACGAACTACTTTCATGGCGTTAGAGCAACATCTTCAGGGATCCATCTGTATACATACAAAACATATAACGTTCCTCTTTCGGTTAAAATGTAGTTCAACTGTTGACGGAACTAGATAAGAAAGCGTCAGCTTTCCAGTTGAGCGCTGTGTTCGGCCTGTCCAGCTGCGCTACAGTTGTTTACCACGAGGCCATGCCAATACAGCGGTGACGTATCCTAACTGGTAGTGCCTACTGTGACGGTGGTCTACATCATGTGATTCGCTGGGACAAACAATGCTCTTTTACCTCTGTGTGCAGATCAGGGTATCCTACACTCAAGGAAAGAAATCGCCAGGAATATGCTCTCCAAGTAGCAGTGCCACACATAAGCGCCACTCGGATAATACCAAAACAAAAATCGCACCACCAAAGAGGAGTCATCCGACATATACGAAAGTTGACAGGCCTGTTTTTACATCTCAAGAGGATGCAAATCAGGTTTGCTTTAAATACAAGCTGTAAAGGTCGTGAGCGATCGTTACCTTTGAGGTTTCCACGTGATGAGTTGTCGTCAGTCAAGAATGCCTTTGAGGAGACAAATATGGCATTATCGTCACCTCACTGAGTTTGAACGAGATCTTTGAATAGAGCTACGAAAAACTGGGCGTTGCTTCTGCGATATAGCAGAAGGACGTGGCAGGAATGTAACTACTGTGCGTGACTACTGGTGGCGGTGGTGACGAGAATGTACGGTCGCAAGAAGACACGGCCACGTGCCACTCCCGAGAGGGAGGACCATTGTGTTCAGCGAAAGGCTCTGGCGCATCGTACCGCATCTGCAGCTGCAACCTGAGCACCAGTTGGCACCACAGTGAAACAGCGAACTGTTACAAATAGGTTACTTCAAGGACAGCTCCAAACCATACATCCTGTAGCGTGCGTTCCACTGATTCCAAACCACAAACATTTGCGACTTCCGTTGTGTCAAGCAAGAGCTCATTGGAGGGCAGGTTGGAGGTCTGTTGTTCCCCGCGCCCTGACTGTCAATCAGTTATTCCGACCTGTTCTGCTGCAATTCATGAACAGCATTAGAGAGTGTTTTCCAACAGGATAACGCTTGCCCACATACCACTGTGGTAATTCAACACGCTCTACACCGTGTCGACTTGTTGTTTTGGCCTGCTCGATGACCATATCTGTCTCCAATTGAGCCCCATGTAGGACATCATCGGATGTCAATTCCAGCGCGATCCATAAACAGCATTAACCGTTCCTGTATTGACTGACCAACTACAACAGGCATGGAACTCCGTTCCTCAAACTGACATCCGACACCTGTGCAACTCAACGCATCCACGTTTGCATGCTTGTAGCCAATATTCCGGAGGTTCACCTATCATTAATGGACCAGCATTTAATGTTTGCATCAGCCTGTGATCTTGCGATGTTAATCACTTAAATATGCTACCCAAAGAAATGTACTTTCCAAATTTCATGAACCTTCATTAACTATTTTTTTGTGTTGCAACTCTCTTCTGTCACTGTTTTTAATCGTGTGTTTCCCCAGTCCTCCTTTTAATTGGCAACTTTGGTAAGTTGCATTTTATCTTGTCCTGACCTTCGTTACCTGTCTTACAATTATGCAAGCTCTGTTTCTGAGATCTGTTTTATCTTCTCTGTTTAGCGAAGGTTTTCATCACCTACACGTATCATTTGTATCCATTGGATTTACCGCTTCATTCGTTTTCTAGGTTTCCTCCTTTGGAATGATGATCCCTGCATTCTCCCGTGTTTCAGTCTAACTGCGACTTCTCGACGGTTGAACATTTTTAATACAAATGGACAGAGATTGTTGGGTCGTCTACTAGTTATCGCTTGAACTAAATTATTAAATAACTGTAAAAAAAGAAAAAAAGAAAGAAAGGTCGTGTGACTATGGCCATCCGTCGGGTGGACCGTTCGCCGGGTGCAAGTCTTTCGAGTTGACGCCAGTCCGGCGACTTGCGCGTCGATGTGGGATGAAATGATGATGATTAGGACAACACCAAGTCCCTGAGCGTAGAAAATCACTGACCCAGCCGAGAGTCGAACCCGCGCCCTTAAGATTGGCAGTCTGTCGCGCTGACCAAACAGCTACCGGGGCGGACTTAAATAATATACCAATTACTGTCGTGTACAGTTGAACTACATTTTAACCGAAACTGCATTTATCTGTTCTGTTCTTGTTCATATATGGATGAATCCCCAAATATATGACAGTGAAACCAGTTGGCTATGAATAAAAACTGATTATACAACTGAAAGAATCTTTGTCATCATAGTACACTTACTGAACATTTTTCGTGTTTCGATGTTTACTACCACCTCTCAAAATATTCAAATGTGTGTGAAATCTTATGGGACTTAACTGCTAAGGTCATCAGCCCCTAAGCTTACACACTACTTAACCTACACACACACACACCCACGCCCGAAGGATTCGAACCTCCGCCGGGATCAGCCGCACCGTCCATGACTGCAACACATCTGCCCGCTCGGCTAATTCCGCGCGGCTCTCAAAATATTAAACACTTTTTAACGCCCAGTATAGAACTTGCTGTAACGGTCGTCAGTGCCGGGTGGCCAGACTGCGCCTAAGCGGCCTTTGCCATCGGCTGATCTAAACATCGCATATACCACGGGGCGTTGAAGACCTGACTAAGCCGTTGGCGAACGACGGCGTATGTAGGTTATATGGCGCTAATGTGTAGCTCTAGTTCTGTACTCTGAACAACACACGCAGGTTAAACGTGGCTGTTTGTCTCAGCGGACAACCATCACATTAGGCACCGACGAGTTTTAATGCGTCACCATGGTAAACAACTGCGGCAGTGCTGGACTGTCCGAACATAGGGCTTACCTTGAAAGCGGACCAATATAGACAGTCTGAGGTTGTGGGTGTCCATGGGACGGTATCCAGCATTCAGGTAACCATATTTGACTAGAGCCGTCATCTATCGTAACTTTCGCCATGAAGCGTTTGACTTGCAACATTTGATAGTCAAAGTGATGACAACCTTTGTGTCTCTCAGACAAAGCTAACATTCTGGATGGTACTTTGACGGCTGGTGTGAGAAACGAGGTGAGATCGAAAGGAAGGATCATTGGAATGTCACGAAACCAAGACTCAGACTGGACAAGGGGAGAGCAGGAAATCGACGACATTCATGTTAAAGGGAGAATCTCAATATTGGATGAAACTGATTTACAAGGAGACCGCGCTATTCGCCATCATCGGAATCGACGATGTGGTGTCACCGCCAGACACCACACTTGCTAGGTGGTAGCCTTTAAATCGGCCGAGGTCCATTAGTATACGTCGGACCCGCGTGTCGCCACTGTCAGTGATTGCAGACCGAGCGCCGCCACACGGCAGGTCTAGAGAGACTTCCTAGCACTCGCCCCAGTTGTACAGCCGACTTTGCTAGCCATGCTATACTGACAAATACGCTCTCATTTGCCGAGACGATAGTTAGCATAGCCTTCAGCTACATTTGCTACGACCTAGCAAGGCGCCATTACCAGTTTATATTGAGATTGTAATTATGCATAAACAAGAGCGATGTTCTCCAATTATGGATTAAAGTTAAGTATTCCAGCAGCAACGTACCTTATTGGCTATATTAATTACATTGTCCTGTTCCAGACCTCACGCCAGTTTGCGTGAGCTTAAACGCGTGCATTTCGGCTTCCTCCAAACTCCGTGAATTGGCTCCTGCCAATTCACAACAGACGAAATGTGTGATATTTTCCAGAAATTAGTCGCACGCACTAATGTGTATGGTCCTTTGGTACTGTAAAAAAATTAAGCTTCTAAGTCAATGCAATCAAAATATATGACCATTTATATGAAACATTTTGGTATCCGCAAACTCAGCCATTAAAATCTGTGTGTTGACCTAGAAACATGAAATATGTCAAGAAGCGACGTTTCATAGTACAAGCAAAGAAAAAATCGGAATATCGTTCATTTGTAATTACGTGACACAAGGAAATATTTCTTTTCTAACAGCACGGTTACCCCGCGCGGCGGAAACTTAATTACTGATGTGATGAAGCCCTACGTCCTTCTATTAACTGATTCTTGATGATACGAAACAAATCCACAATTTTATTACGAATTTTTTAAGGGTGCAGTATTGATATAGTGAAGCATTAAAGTAATTCTACCCAAATGCACTACGCTAGTGCAACCCTGTGATGTCTATTTCTGTCGCCAGCTAAGTAACTTGATCAAACAGATTCAAAACTGTCCTTGTCTCTTCGAGAGGGAAAAGGATACCAGATTCCGAGAAGACAGCGTCAAAATACATTCCATCGTATAGCAGCTATCCTCGACAGTATTTGGCAAAAAGAGGCGTTAAAAAACTCGTAGTTTTCCGCCAAGCTGTGCGATGAGAGGAAACATTTTGTCAACGTAAAACACGTTTGTTTCTCTACAGAAACTTTAAGTCAACCACGTAATTGTAAAAATTCGGCCTTTATAACGTGTGCAGACACTGAGGAAATTATTGTTTCACTTGCTTTTACGATGAATGTCGTCGTCAGACGTGCTAATAATCAACTGTAAGATAATAAAAGTGTCTAATTTTATGCACGAAGTTCTCGTGTATGCCTTGCGAAATCTTCCAGGAAGTTTAATTTCAATCACAAATTTTCCTTATACTTTTCTTTCAATGCTTTTTTGTGAAATTATTAATAAGTACAAGGTCCATTCAAAAAATTGCGGAATATTCGTAATTTCGCGTCAGTGGTACGTAGGAGCGAAATTCAGTTTGCATTCCTGCAGCGCCTGTGTTTAATGTGCAGTTGCCAGAAGTTTCATTCTTGTATGTGTATTACTGTTAAGTGCTGTATCAACACTTTCAACACTGCCCTCTTTCCTCCCGGCACTTGGCTGTGAACTGGCATATTTAACGGATGTTTGAAATTAGATTGCAAAGAACAGAAAAATGATAGGAATATGATTCTTGCATCATTTAAAAGGAAAACTTAAGAGCTTTACATGAATTTAAGTTTATTTCACAATATAAAATACAAATGGATATTATAATTAAAGAAAGAAAACACAAAAATGTCGTCGACAGAAAAGTTTTACATGATCTCTCTCTTGAGTAATGCCATTATTACGGTATCTAAATTTTTAAAAATATCACTGGAATGTCTGACTGCAGGTACCTGTAAATTAGAGTATTAAAACTGGCAGGACGGAAGTTAAAGTTGACCTCCGTTGAGGACGTTGGCTTTGAGCACTATGGTACTTAACTTCTGAGATCAGTCCCCTAGAACTTAGAACTACTTAAACCTAACTAACCTAAGGACATCACACACATCCATGCCCGAGGCAGGATTCGAACCTGCGACCGTAGCGGTCGCGCGGTTCCAGACTGAAGCGCCTAGAACCGCTCGGCCTCGTTGAGGACGTCCTTCGTCGTCTACCGAAGACGCTCATGTCAGGAGCGTCAACGAAATTGTGCGTCCTAATTGAAGACTGTTACGTAATTTTTTGAACAGACCTCGTATACTATACCGAGCATTATTTCGGTTAATTTGCTGATTTTATTACTGAGTCATGTACATTAAAGCTAGTACCTAATTGATGGCGCTCGCCACAGAATATTCCCATTGCTTATCTTGATTGATCCTGTACCTTTCTGTAAAGCCTTCTGGACAGTCACAACTTTCAGCTTGTGTTTCTCCAATTTTTTGGTGATATGTTTGTTTGCTTTAAACTGTAATATGAGTTGTTATTAATTCTTGTCACTCTTACGGAATGTGAACCAAGAATAACTGAATGAAATATTGTCAAAATAATAGCATATAATAGAATATTACGGGTTTCTAGATGACACAGTAGATTTCACTGCACGAGACGAATTAGAAGAGAAAAAGTCGTAACGTTTGCTTATTAGAACTGAAATATATCACTGACATATTTGTTACTAACAAAATGTACTATACGTATACTCTGATGATGTGAAAAGAAATTGCCCTTTTAGGTTGTCGTGTATGGATGACATATTTCACTTCTATATTTAAGTCACTTTAATCAGTGTCTCCTAACTTTAGCGAGACATATGTGACGCTGTTTGATAACCAGCCTACCGTCTTGCATGTAAATTTTATCGCTAACACTCAACATTTTTCATTCTGTCAACAAGAAAGCTCAAGAAAGCTGAATGTATCGCGACAGATGTAAAGAGTACTCCTTTACACCTTCTCTTCTTCTAATGCGCCATGACACAGTTACAATCAATGGACAATACGTTTGGATTCAGTTTTCGAGAAATTGAATTTTTTTAAGGTACAGAGAAATATGTTTTTGTTATGAATGTATAACAGGTCGTTCCGCACGACAGGGATGTAACCAGGACTTTATTTTAGAGACCAAAACCAAGATTAACAAATGTGCAGGAAACATACACACATACATTGAAACTACTGGAAACGTAACCAGCACGTTTCAGCAACTACCATTGTTCAGTATTCAACGCGGGCTTCCAGGAAGAGTGGAAGGGTGGAAGGACACTGTATAGAATGTGCAAATCATAAACATTTATTTCACAGTTACACCATTCTTACTCAGAAATACTTTTCAGTAAGTAACAAGAGTCGAAAGGTGAGTCACCCCATTAGAGGGGGCGACAAGGTCACCTCGTTATCTCTTTAGTAAGCGACCTGGACCAGGCAGAGTGCCCGCCAGGTATGCGGCTGGTCGGCGCATTGTCTGTCGCCTCTAAACAACTGATCACGCCAGCTGATAAAGAAATGCAAGTGGCGGATGGCAACATAGACTCGTCCAGGTGTGGCAATAGAAGACAGCAAAAGGAAAGCTGAAGTACTAATTTTCGTGTTTGAGAAACATAAAAAACGGATTCGAAAAACTGCAGACCAATATCCTTAACATCGGTTTCCTGCAGAAATATATGAACATATTATCATTTGGAATATGACATATTTTCTTGAGGCGGAAAAGCATCTGTTCACAGGAGTGGTTTTAGAAAGTATCGTTTGTACAAAGGTCACCTTGCCCTCTTCTCACATCACATCCTGCGATGAATGAAGGGAAACGCAAATTTCATATTCCTAGATTTTTGCGAGCTGCCCCACTACAGACTGTTAACGAAGATACAAGCATACGGAATAGGTTCCCAGATATGTGAATGGCTCGAAGACTTCTGAAGTAGTAGGACCCACTGCGTTGTCCTCGACAGCGAGTGTCCATCAGAGAGAAGGATATCGCCAGAAGTGCCCCAGAGGAGTGTGCTAGGACTGCTCTTGTTCTCCAGACACACTGTATATAAATGATATGATGGATAGGGTGAGCAACTATCTGCTGATGAACCTGTGTTTTACGCGGTGTCACTGAGCGACTATAGGAGGTTACAAGATGAGTTAAGCAAAATTTCTATTTGTTTTGATAAACTTAGGGAAATGTTACTTAATGCAGGTGAGTAGGGGAAACAAGCTGCTTCACACAGATGCGTAGATTAAATATGTAGGCGTATCGTTGCTAAGCGATGAGAAATGTAACGAGCACGTAAGGATTGTAGTAGAGAAGACGAATGGCGGTTTATTTGGAGAATTTTCGGAAAATGTGGGTCATCTGTAAAGGAGACGAGGTAAAGAACAATAATGCGACTCTGCCTTGACTAAAGCTAACATATCTCTGATATCCACCAGCTCGGATTGTAGGAGTACATCGAAGCAACTCATTGCGGGCGCTAATGACCATAGAAGTTTTGCGCCCTAAAACCAAAACAAACCAAACAAACCAAAATCGAAGCAACTCAGAGGTGGTGTGCTAGATTTGGTATCGATAGTTTCGAGCAACACCCAAGAATTATGGAAATGCCGAATGGGATTCAAACGGGAATCCCTGGCGGGAAGGTGACGTTCTTTTCGAAGAACGCTAGTGAGAGAATTGAGAGAATCGGCATTTTATGCTGACTGGAGAACGATTCTATTGCTGTCAACGAATATTGCGCATAGGGGCCACGAAGATAAAAAGAGAAATTAGGGCTCGCACGAAGGCTTATAGACAGCCGTTTTTCCCTCGTTCTGTTTGTGAGTAGAACAGGAAAGAAAATGACTAATAGCGGTACAAAACACCCTCCGCCTCGCACTCTACTTCGTAGATGTAGATACATAATCTGTAGTCCAGCTGTAGTCTTTAACAAACAGACTAATGATGACTTCCGGTAACATTCTTGTCGCTAATAGTAAAAAAGCTATTTTGGAGTCAAGTATTGTGTGGCGCGTGACGTCCAGTGCCGTCGACACGTGACCAACGAGAACCTAGATGATTGTTTGCACTAAAGATATTGCGGTTATGTGGGATTGTTATCAGCCGTCCTATTATATCTTGCAGATGAACTGCGCCTATTTAAAAGAGAATGGTTCCTTGTCATGGGCCGGCCGAAGTGGCCGAGCGGTTCGAGGCGCTACAGTCTGGAACCGCGCGACTTTTTATTAACAAAACGCGCGGCGCAGTTACACCGTTCTGAATACAGAACAGAAATAATTAGAACTTAGAAGTTAACCAACTATGTCCCACGTAACTGTTCAAAAAAGAACAAAGAAAACGACTTACATCTGAACTTTTTTCGTTAATGCACAATTTTATATCCCTGCGCGCAGAAAGCTCTTACAGAATAATATCTTGGAAATATCGAGTAAATCATTACTTATTCCTAAGTGCTAGTTATTTTTTTTTTCAGTTCATAGTATGCAATCTGCTCCTGTTGCGATGCTACGCTGTTCCGTTAATCACGCGTCTGGCTCTAAATTCACTGCACTCGTCAGTGTGGATATCGGCGTTTCGTTTCAGAGTCAAAAGCGAAATTACACGTACGTCAGAATTAAAGTGTGGCGCTCTGACACGTCATGCTGCTTACGAGCGTTTTGTAACATAATGCACTTCTTGTGGAGTAACGTCTGTGTACAGAATTTTTCACTATAATGCAGATGACTATTGAGCAGAAAATGTAATAGCCACCTACAAAAACTTTGTGATGTTACACAATTAAAATGATTTAACCCTTTCGTATTATTCTGCGTTAACTTATTATAATTATTTCTGTTGTACATATGACTCTTCTTCCTTGGTTGGGTGGCGCAGCGGTTAGACACTGGACTCGCATTCGGGAGGACGACGGTTCAATCCCGCGTCCGGCCATCCTGATTTAGGTTTTCCGTGATTTACCTAAATCATTCCAGGCAAATGCCGGGATGGTTCCTCTGAAAGGGCACGGCCGCCTTCCTTCCCTAATCCGATGAGACCGATGACCACGCTGTCTGGTCTCCTTCCCCAAACAACCAATCTTTCCTTGGTTGGTTGAACCTCTATGGAGTCAAATACATTCATCAGATTTCATCTGAGATACATAATAACATTCGCCTAATCCACTACCCGCGATTACAATAAAATTCCGATCTGTGGCTAAAGCATTTTGTTGGATCATTTATCCTGGCTGATGACACGTGCATCATCACTTCCGCTCCCACACTACGCAAATATTATATTTTATGAGCAAATCACTTGTTCCCAAGGTATGAGTGAGAGATGTAGCCAATGAAGACCTCTGTCTCCGGAAGTCTGTTTAGTACATGCTGTAACATACGGGATTACATGAAACAGATATTAACCAACATACGCCGAAATTTGAGAGCCTGAGGCCAGCAACTACCACCAAGACGTGTGACATATTTCCTTGTTGCTTTTGTGAGTGTTTCGTCTATGGTGATGACGTTATATGGTCGAGGGCGCAGTAGTGACTATCAAAAAAAAAAAAAAAAAAAATGGTTTAAATGGCTCTGAGCACTATGGGACTTAACTTCTGAGGTCATCAGTCCCCTAGAACACACACATCCATGGCCGAGGCAGGATTCGAACCTGCGACCGTAGCGGTCGCGCGGTTCCAGGCTGTAGCGCCTAGAACCAATCGGCCACAACGGCCGGCAGGGATTATCACATTACATTTCTTCGGTGCGCCCTCGGGTATTGTGTGTATGGTGGTCCAGCTTGCGTTAAGTTGTTTAGAGGCAATTTTGTGGGATTTCGTACCTCAATCGCTAAATCTGGAACCCTTGTAGTATCACTTCTTTGCCCATATGTCTGTCTGTCCGACTGTTAGAAACTCATTTTCTCAGGAACAGGAGACTTAATTGAAATTTGTGTCACATGCTAAAGTCAATCCCTTAGTTGAGTAACAAATTGAGGCTTCTAAGTCCATGCAGTCAAAAGATAAGACCATTTAGGTCACACATTTTGATATTCGCAAACTCACTCATTAAAAGCTGTAGGCTATTTCCCATTGATCTAGCTTCGAAGAATTTGGCAAGACCCAACAAGGTTTCACAGTACAACTAAATGGATAAAATCAGAAAATTATTAGTTTTTAATTGTATTACACAAAAAAGTCTTCTGACATTCGTTAATAGACTTCCCAGGACAGATATCTTGCCTGTATAAATCTCGATAAAAGGCAAAAATTATCGATATTCTCGATTCCGGGGATGGATGAAATGTCTATATACATACATAATTTTGTACGGGCGCCTCAGTGTGCGTGTCCTGCTCGCACCTGGTTAATTTATTCTGGGATGAATGTTTCTCTCGCAAACCGAATCCGGCTACGTACCTTAGACAAAATCACAAGGAAAGATTCAACCGCCCTTCGCTTATATACAGACGGCGACTAAACAAATCAGTTCATAGTATGCAATCCGCTCCTGTTGCGATGCTACGCTGTTTCGTTAATCACGCGTCTGGCTCTAAATTCACTGCACTCGTCAGTGTGGATATCGGCGTTTCGTTTCAGAGTCAAAAGCGAAATTACGCGTACGTCAAAATAAAATTTCCATTCATCTCAGTGTGCGTGTCCTGCTCGCACCTGGTTAATTTATTCTGGGATGAATGTTTCTCTCGCAAACCGAATCCGGCTACGTACCTTAGACAGAATCACAAGGAAAGATTCAACTGCCCTTCGCTTATATACAGACAGTGACTAAACAAATCAGTGACAGATGAAATAGTGGTTTGCCCCCTTTGATAGTCAACTTCAGTTATAATTTCCAAATAAATTAATGTTATAAATCAGGTATTCTGGGTTGTCTGCGGTGCACTGCTTTTCGCCGACTATCAGAACGAGCAGACATTCGTAGGAAGTGTTTTGACGGAACACACATTTATTTTTAGCAGCAAATATTTGTTCTCCAAAAATGTCACGGTGCGAGAGCATAACAAGTGTTCCACAATCTGACATATTGATGTCTTAGATGTAGGCCTATAATGAAGTGCGTATTTCTGACAACATTCTTGAAAACGGGAGTGACCTACTATTTTCCAGCTACTTGTTACCCTTCGATGTGCCAGCGACCTACGATAAACCACTGCTAGAAAAGCAGAAAGTTGTTTCGCACAGTCTGTGTTAAAATCTTACAGATATCCTACTAGACCGAGATGATTTTCCATTGCTGGGTAATTTTTGTTGATTTACTGTTTCGAGATCACTTCCGTAAATATTTGACATGTTGCAGTTCCCTCACCGATTGCAAGGAGGTTACGTTTAAAGATTTTCTGCAGTGAAACAATTTCGGAACACTGAATTCAGTTTCTTCGCCTTCTGGTTGTAATCTCCGACTGCGGCGCCTGTATGATCACTGGGTAAAAAAGCAGAAAACTTCGATACCCTTACAAACTTCTGTTGCGTGGTTCATCTATTTGCATGGTCAATCCATTGAGTTAAATCAGTATACAATATTATTTCGCGACTATGCAAGTATTAAAGAGTTTATTCCGCTCGTTAGGGCCGCATTGTAAATGCAAAAAGAGCGCCAGCAGTTGTGCGACAGGAATAATGTATCTATGAATGGATATATCAATAAAAATTTCAGCTAAAACTTGCTTCATAGAAACTAAATAGTGGCTACTCATTGGGATGTGACTACAGTAGCAGCAGGCAACAACAAGTCAGGAGGCTAGGTTCTTAACGGTACCGCTAAGAGGAAGATGGCAGGATGATTCATCGGTCAGTCATGCACGTTAGGTTTCTGCAACGTTCGGGGATATTAGAGAATGATGAAGACAAGAAACATTCCAGAGAGCAGTCATTTCACGTTGTGTTCTTGAGTGGACGAAAATGCTGTAGATTTACTATATTTATTCATCAATTGAGCTGTTTTTAACTCTCTTGTACCTCATGCTAAATTAGTTATGGCCTAATAACTGACACGGCATCTGAGACAAACTGAAGCAGCGCGAAGTACCGGGGCTCGCAGAAGTCTCCAACCTCTCAAAATCAGTTCTTCCAACTGAGCAACTCCAACCCTCAACTTACCACTTATTTCTTTCACATACTTCATAACTTCACAGTTTCACCATTTGATCAATATTCGACGAAAAGTACTACATCGGAAACAAGCCAAATATTACAATTCAAATCGGATATTTGATGGTTACAAACCATCACCTTTGAGTGAAACATATTGTTTATGAGAAATATAAATTCATGGACGGGAAATTCAAATATTACGCATAAAAAGGAATCCTGTAAATAGAAAGACTGTTTTTAAGCGCTCTCGTTTTGTCAAATAGGTCCAGTCTCATTGTCTGACATACCGGTATGTGTTTCATTTTCGATGACTTCTGCAGTGCCTTTAACATTGTGCATACGAGCAAGTTGTCTGTCGTGCTGGTGATATGGAGTATTGTCTCTGAAATCTTCGCATCCGTGTAGAACGCAATAGAATCTGCTTTTGTTGGTTCAGTGGCCACTTCAAACCTGTATTTGTACAGGTATAGGAGACGCCGAATGCTTATTCTGAGCGGACAGAGTAGACACGTAGTTAAGGTATTACTGTCATTCGAGAGAAATGGGATTCAAACATGAAGCCGATCATCAACAGTTGGACTTGACTAAAGCATTTATGGAGATTTCCAGGGTGATGCCTCTGAAACGGGCACTGGTGAGTTGATATCTCATCCTTGGCCGATTGCTGCATGTGCTGCGTCTTTAATGACTTGGATATGGACGGAATGTTAACTTATGTCCCTTCGTTTTCCTTTTCTTTACTTCAAATGCTACATTTGTCTCGTGGCGCTGATGGGCAAATGAAGTGGACAGTGGAAATTATCAGATCAAGAAATAACTGCTGCTTGATTAGCAGACGTTGGTGAAAAAGAAAGTCCTGAACCTAGCGATGCGTTTGATAGGCTCTGATTTTGATAGGCCTACATCGATGGCTTCAGGAATTTGTAGTTTGCCTCAAAGGCACTCGATATTTGGCACCATCCAAATAGTTTTACAGGATAAGGCAGCTAGGGCTGACCGCTGAGAATATATCCACAATGAACAAACGTAGCGGGGAACGGTTTTCTCCGAGATATAGCGCACAAATGAATGAGGTAATTTGGAAGTCATTTGTAATAATGCAGACAGATGAAGAACAAGGAAAAAAGTTTATAATTTTGCATTCCATTTCAAAATATTTCTTTCTTTACCACCGGCTTTACGCCTTACTACAGCGTATGAAGGGTAAAACAAAACTATGCTGGTTAATCCACTCTCTGTTGCAGAATTATGCGCAGGAGCGTCCACCAGTGTCCTCATTCATAATCGTTGTAACCTGTTCCCACATGAAAGAAGATAAAAGTGTTGGCTGTTTTAATTACAAACAACGAGAGCCCCTAACGTTGCCTGCCTTTAATGGAAAACGGCAAAATATTGCTTAGTCAACGCTTTAATCATAAAATACTGGCTTCCACGGTTGGTACTTCTATTCGTAGTAACACTGGTTTTATGGGCTTTAGGAAATATGTCCTAGGCCACGGTCTAACGCCCAAAAAAATCAATGAAACCAAAGATATTGTTACGCTTTGTCCGCTCAGCCACTTTTTACAACAGGCTACTAAGTAGGTGAGATATTTTCGATGTATTTCTTCTATTAGTAATACAAGCCAAAACGTTGAAAACGATCAAGTAAATTGAATGTTTCTGGTTATGGTTCAGAATTTTTCCCTCCCTAAAATTTGCTTTACTCATTACTCTAGTGTAAATAGAGTAACATAGATGTGCTATTGTTAATCCATTCTCTCTTGCAGAATTAAGTTCTGAATCGATCACAAGTGTCCACAGTCGCAATTTTTGTAACTTGTTACCGGTCTAGATGCTTTAACTGCGTAGGAAATGCACGGTTTATAGTTCATCGTACAATTCCGGCATATTGTGAGAAAGAATCAACATTATGTAAATGATTTAAGAATCGTGTATCGGCCGGTTTTCGTCTGAATTTTTGTGATCCACTGCATTCAGCAAAACGTTTACTTCATCAATTTGTAGGAAACCGCAATTCTTCATTGAGCTTTTCTTTGGAATATTTATATTCTCATTGTGAATGCTATTAAGCTAAATGTTTCTTAACGTGATACTTCACTGACAATTCGATCTGAAATTTTTTTGCGACAACCCAAAATAGTAATGTTTGCGCAACATGCCAAGAAAATAGAATAGTAAGGAGTACAACTAGCTGGCAAGAAATGCCTGTGGATGGCATAAGTCGAATTTTCGAGAAGCTATTAGCACTGGGGTACGGGAGATAAGACTTCAGGTATGCAGGGGTGGGGTGGGGGAAGGGGTAGGGGGTGAGCTGACGGCGTGACCACGCGGAGCTGCGTCCTCCAGTCTGCTAGTGGACTTTGCGCGAGAGTCATCAGCACCCATCACCGCCACCGAAGCCGCTGCTGCTCCAGGACGTTGCGCGGGCATCACCAGCACATCAACCATCACCACCACTGCTGCTGCATATCACGATGAACAGATCACCAGGGAAGCAAACAGGTGAGGGACGCTCTGCAATTCTGCTGCTGCCTTGTGCTCTCAGCTGTGAGCCTCTGTGGACGTTTTACCATCTTTTTCGTTGTGCATTCGCCACTCCTAATAGTCGTTGTATTGAATTAGGAATCTCGTATTACCTTCTCCAAGTGTGACTGCGAAGTAAATACAGATTTTTTTTTAAAAACCCAAATATGTATAAGAACTAAAACATTAAGTCTTTGCTATTCTGACATAACGTAAAGGTACTCTCTCAGGTTTTCTTTGGGTGATCGATTTGTGCTATTCTTTTGCGAGTGCAGCCTTGATGTTGTTTCCATTTTTATGCTCAGTATTCGACAACCGATCCGGTCGTCATCCTCAGATGCTGTAAGCTGTTTTCTCTTAAGCTTTCGCTGGCTGGCGTCTAGGCAGCGAGTTCAACATTATTTTAGCTCGCAGCGCGTGAAGAAGACGGTGGGATCGGTCTTAGAAATATTGACCATAAAAATGGAATTAGTAACTCGATTGAACTCCAAATCGTGGTCGTGCGGTAGCGTTCTCGCTTCCCACGCCCGGGTTCCCGGGTTCGATTCCCGGCGGGGTCAGGGATTTTCTCTGCCTCGTGATGGCTGGGTGTTGTGTGCTGTCCTTAGGTTAGTTAGGTTTAAGTAGTTCTAAGTTTTAGGGGACTTATGACCACAGCAGTTGAGTCCCATAGTGCTCAGAGCCATGTGAACCATGTGTGAACTCCAAATACAACGTCGTTAATACGACAAAGTGGTTTTAATGTCGCTGTTTTAGGCGTAAAATTCTATGTGCTTCTATTTTTGTCGCGATGCGTCATTCATGTCTTCTACGCTGTACTTCGTTCACAATATGTTCTGTAAAATAGCGAGGACCAACAGTTTTCTTTCGTTTAAAAATGTTTTCGCATAAATGTTCCCGAGCGTGGCAGTAGTTATTTTATTCATCATATTTTGCTTCTTTGACATGTTGTTTATGATAAATTTTTTAATATCGTTCTCTTTAAACGCTTAACCACTTACTTACGGCCGGCCAGAGTGGCCGTGCGGTTCTAGGCGCTACAGTCTGGAACCGAGCGAACGCTACGGTCGCAGGTTCGAATCCTGCCTCGGGCATGGCTGTGTGTGATGTCCTTAGGTTACTTAGGTTTAATTAGTTCTAAGCGACTGATGACCTCAGAAGTTAAGTCGCATAGTGCTCAGAGCCAACTTACTTACGGAACAAGGCTGCAGTGAAACAGTTAAAGGTGCAGCGAATAAAGTGTTCAAAACTGTACCTTACACAGTGCAACAACAAGGACAGAAACGCGAAGTGTTACATGAAATGATCAGCCCAGTAATAGTTTGCAGAACGCTGAATCTGTTGCTTATCGTTGCTGAGCGGATGACATAGTCTGGCAATAAAATATATCAAAATAGTTCGCTCTGTTAATTGCAAGAGTGTCTTTAATGTAGGAAATCTCGACAAAAATTGACGCATACTGTGCCTTTTTAGGCCTTCATTAATTTGACAGAAAGGTAGACATATGTATAAGATATTTTTATAGAAATAAAGGGATACCCATAGATTGTGGAGCAAAGGGGCAGAAAAATATCTGGGTGGCAAAAGAAGAAAAGAATATATTTTTGTTCCACAGGGAATGAATTCATCTGAAACCGTTTTTGAGCCACTAGTTAAGGTTTCATTTCACTTTGCTCCATTTCACACACTTACAGAATATGCTTTGTTCATGCGCAGTCTCGCTGTGTTCGTTACATTCATATACAGCAATATTCAGTTTCGTTGCAAAAATGCTTTCTGCTACTCAAGTCTTCGACTGCACTAGGTAACGGATTACCACTCTATGCTGTTAGAGATGCTGGTCTTTGTAATACGTAAATCCTGAGTACTGAAAACCATTGCTTAAAAGAACTCACGGATCACAACTACTTTCAGTTCCTATTCGTCTGACAGAATGATTTCGTTCGTTTCTGACCTGTATGAAACTCGTGAAAGACCTCGTACTTTTGATTTTTTTTATAACTGGAAAAGGATTGATGACTTGCCATTAATCAAGGAAATATTTATGTACTTTTTCAATGCAGTGGCTGGTAATATGGTTCTTTACAATCTACAATTTTAGTTTTCAGTTGTTGGTCGTACGGATATATTATTCACTTCAGATTTACTATTTTTTCTGTCTCTTTTATTATTATTCTACCGTTGCTCCAGCCACTGGTGTCACTCTTTGTTCTATTCGTGTGCGATCATTATTTTTCACAGTATTTTCTCTGTCCTGCCGCGTATAAAGGCAACCCTTTCTACTCCAGTCATACACTACCATTAGCCTTATTTGCTTCTCCTTCCATAACAATTGTCAACTACGTCTCTTGCAACTACAACGTTTTGAACAACAATGATTGTTACTACTTGATTCCACATTAAATCTACTCTCTTGGTAGAATACACCAAAGCTGATAGGACTAAATCAACAGCTACTGTTCTTTATTTGAACGATAAAACCTCCAATCGTGGCTCCCACAACGCCTTGTAGTAATGTAATACTCTGTTTAGAAATTAAGCGGTTCTTTCCTCTAACCGCTCTTAGGATAGCTACTACTGTAATTTTCCGTTAGCTCTTGCTGTGCAATAACTACAGAGACCCTTTTTTCAAAGAAGTTGAAAAATATTCCTTTGTTTATCTTTTATCCTTTCCGAATATTTTTCCTTCTCTGTCTCAGTTAATTCAGGTTTTCCTTTGGCAGTTCAAACGGAGCATAGCATTATCGTGTAAAACAGTCAAATCGGTAGTTAAAAACTGAATACTGTATTGGTTGAAACTTGCAACAAAGGTTGCCAGATGTATCATGTACTAACCGTACGCAAGACATGTTTTACTATCAGTTTAATTTGTATATCTAAGCCAGATATGAAATTAAATCATTGTTTCGTTCGCAACAGTTTGATAGTTCATGCATAACAACTGTACTCCAGAAAGCAAGAGCCGGAATTTATGTTCAGACATCTAGAGTCCGATTCACAGTCTGTTGTAGGATTTCTTTTTGGCTCTGTAGATCCTCTTACCCCTGTTAGTGAAATGCAGAAATTGCTGTTTTGCGCCGTGGTTCGCAGTCAGTGTTAGAGTTAGGACCCCTTTGGCTGGCTGGATTAACTAAGTTCGAGGATACCTCCAAGGCAAACGGTGTACCCCCTACTGTAGAGCTGTGCCTAGTGTTGAAAACTGTGTCCGGCTTAGGGGTGCTTAGTTCCTCTAGATAATGCGCATTAATCAAAAATAGCCAATGAATAGCCAAAGGAAACTCGATAAGGAAGTGATAGCCGAATAAAATTGAAACTATTGCTGGGATGGTGGTGATTTTAAAAAGCCGTTTAGTTTGCAGCAGCTCGCACTTGGTATTTCTGCCGAAACTAATTTCTTTTATGTTGTTCGGTGAAAAGTAGTTTTTAATATTCCCCAGTGCACAGTGCCTATAAACAGAAGTGAACTTTAACTTATTCATCATTGGCATCTGAGCGGCCTTACTTCAGTATATAACGCACACGAATTAAAATTAACCAGTGAATACTACTTCCTTCAAGTTCGCGATTACAGATTTCTAACACACAAGAGTCCAAGACACGAAAGATCGATCAATACGAGTATATGAAATAACCGATTGTCTCTACAACGTCGTCTTGTGTCGTATTCGGTCGTAATAACGTGTACCTGCAGTCTGTATAACAATTTTCGCAGTTTTATCGCAAAAGAAGTTCCCACTTTATCGTTCTGTAACTCGTTTCATGTCAGTACCTTTCGCGAAAGGCACTAGGGAAGTGGTGCGGTGGCGTTTACGACTAGGGCGCTAAATGTACCGTAGAGATACATGTCTCCTTTTCTTTTCTGAAAGGCAGAACACTTTGTGAGAGTTTTTTCCCTTATTAATGTCTTTAGATCATTAGCGTGTTTCACATGTAATCGAAGATTTTACTTTATTCAAACACAGTCTGCTGGTAGTTAAATGTGTGGAGCCACAGTTTATTTTACGTGATATTTTTCATGCCGTATTGACTGAGTATTTCATTCTCTATTCAAGGTGGTGAAAAGAGCCTCTAGAATGTTTAAGGCAGCGAAAAACATCTGATTATATCCGTTTATAGCACCTGTTTTACAAGCAACAAGCTTCTCAGAAAATGGTTTTACATTTTTATAAAAATATCATAGTTTCCGATACTCTGAATTAGAAGTCCTCCGTGTGTGTTTTATTACGTTTTTAATTCGACGCAACCATTTGTTGCTTGTAACAGTCCAAAACGGTCCGAGAATGGGTTCATAAGAAATACAGAAAGCCTAAGATGGCGGTTTTAATGCTTCAGATGTTCTACGTATTCTCTTCCCCTCGCCCCGCCCCCACTCCATTTCATTACAACTCTTAGAACTTTCGTACAATCGTATTGAACTGTGATAAAAGTCCTTCTTTGCGATGTTGTTACATTCGCACTCCACATTCGCACCTTTCCAGTCTTCGCAAATCTACAGAGTGTCATTCTGCATGCTATCGTTTTGTGCTTCGTTGATATCGATAAGAACGTGATGATTTTTGCCAGACGGAAATTGTTCGCGTTTTTCATTTCAATATAAACAGGGTTGGCCTCTACATGTTTGTTCAGGAGTTAAGGTGTGCGGAACAGACTTCACACACACATAGTATAATCTCCAAAACATTCTTGAGAATGCCTTGTACACTTTACTTACATATGTTCAGTTTGTCGCTCCTTTGCAATTTGTGACGTATCATCTTCGACAGACTACATACGAATGCTTGCTGATTGGCATACTTCGCGTCTGTTTTGGTTCAGACTGCATCAGTAGTTATTGCGCAGATGTTGCTCATACGTCAGGAATAAAATCAGTTTCAGTATATTAAGGACAGCCGGTATACATAGGCCTATTAAGTGTCAAATGAACAACGTTAGATATTTTTGGAAAATGATCGTGGTTCAAGAAGAAAAATCTCCAGAAACAGAAGGCCCGAATCCTTTTTATTGAATATAATAACTTGTTTAACATCTCTGATATGTCATTAAGTCACACAGACGTCGAAAGTAACTTATGTATAAGCGTGTCACTGAGGCCTAGAGAAATCGTGCAGCTGGTGACAGTTGTACCATCCCGAACACACAGTGATCAGATGCAACGGGCTTCACGCTTGGTGAGACCTCATCCTATGTCCTCTGTAAGGTATGGCAGTACTTGCTGGTGTTCATCATAACCTGTGACCAGGCGGTAGTGCGCCTATGCTATTGTAACCTCAGTCACAGAACGTAGCCACTGACGCTATTGGTTGTAGAGGCATACCGAGTGTTTGAGTTACGAATCTGCAGTGATTGTGTGCATGTATGATGATGTCTGCAGTTTGTTATAACCTAAATTGTCTCTTGGGTGTCGATATAGGTCTTTCATTTTAAGCGTTCCTGTAATGTGTACCTAATGTAGTGACCTTCCCTCTCAGTGTATGATTTTTATGTGAATTTATATTATGTACGTTGTTTAGGAATGAATTATGGTATTGATCTGACTTGATCGATGGTCACGCTACCGGAATTGCCGTTTGCTGTGGCTGCTCGGCTTGTAAAAACAGTGAAATGAATACAGCGATAAAGTACAGAATATTGCCTTGCGTTTGTTACTGTTATGCTTTGACGCTATATGACCAAAAGGTTTTGAAATATAGTTAAAATTAATCTTGTGAATCAATATGTATGATGAAACTTCGGTTAAATGACGTTGACAGTATGAAACTTTATAGGTTTGCCCGACATAAAACGTACACTATCGAGAGGGATTGCCAATGCAAACACTGGCTTAAGAAATGATTATTTTAAAGTAATTCATATTATTTGGTCATCCAGGATGAGGAAAAACAAGTTCAGTTATTTGTTCGATATTTGTCTTCAAGTTCAATTCTTTAACAAAACATTCACAGTGTCCCGATTTCGTGAAGCGAAATCAGTCAAGTCAGAGCACTTTATTGCGTAAGCAGAAAAAATACCTGAGCGCTCTTGTTTTATGGTATGATTAAAAGACTAAAAATTCTACTAATCTTTATTCCTGTCATATTATTCAAGAAGACAAGTGTAGCCCACAAATTGTAAAACAAAAATAAAGCTGTTAGCAGTTTATGACCGCGATCCAGCAATGATCTGTAATGGCTTATGGCCTTTAAAAACTCTTACATATTTACTTCATAATTTAAGAAGAGGAGCTTTTCAGAAAGGAACAAAGTAGGTTAATATTTTAACTATTGAACTACATTCTGAAATTAAGCGCAAATTAATACATTTGCAATACACACGTTCTCGTTTTACAAGCAGGAAGAGTCAGAGGTGCTATTACACAACAAATTCTTTCTTGCAGTATGAGAAAAGAGAGTTAGTCAGTTCGCTCTCTAGCTGCGCTTTATATGTCAATTACGCAGGGAGGTTGATGAGTTTCTCCGAAGCGAACATTGTCATCTGCTATTCTTTATACATTTTATACGTTGTGGACGCACTGAATTGGCTTTTATTTCACGTTTCACCATATTTTCGCAACACTGTTTCCAGTTTTGTCGCCGTGGAAAATAAAAGATTTTAACAGTAATGCCACGCTAACTAATGAATGACATGATGGGGGAAAATGGAGGCCTTCTCATAGGCTCTACCTTACGTACGTGTAGATGGACGGTTCGCCTAGCAGGTCCCATATACGTATATTTGGCGTGTATCGGTCGACGTCTGTTACGGAAAGAAGGACTTTGCTTCGAAAGGACTACAGTTTGCTCAGGTCTGCGCTCGTTGCGATAGACCATACCTCTGATAGGTACTGCACCAGTGACACGATAACACTGATGTACAACTTTATTTTCGTGTCCATGGTTAAGTCCCCATCTTTGGTAGAAAGTTATTTTATTCGTAATCATGACTGCAAGACAATTCTGCCCACCTCCTTTCATACTGGCAGGTCCACCTCTGTTGAAATCTGGTCATCAGTACTGCATTACGTGGGGGTTTCTGTAAAGTAATTGATGAGGTAGTGTATATTCCTTCTGATACCGTAGCTCTATGCAGACTTCTATTCACACCAGTGTCTCCACAGCATCGTCTTGTAACTTTCACCGTTGTTTGTTTGACAGACAGTGGATCCGAACTTTGATGTAAATTTCTGTATTACTTTCTGTGACACACGACATCGGACATTATGGTCATAGTCAACATGTCTGAAGCATTGAAAGTTACAGTCATTGTTCTGTAACGTGGCAAAGAAATATATATATATATATATATATATATATATATATATATACCATATTTGGTGATTTCACGATTTCACATGTGTAATCCGTGGATAAAAGTTAAAATTTTAATACATGACATAAGGTTAATCGCATGCTGTTAGTTAATATATATATATATATATATATATATATATATATATATATATATATATATATATATATATATGGTGCCGTTGGCGTCTGATAAATAAGAGGGACGATCACAAAGATACCTTTCGAGGGGTTTGCTGCTGCATATGTGCAACGTAGCGCGACTCCGACGCGGGTATACAAGCACCGACGGGTAGACGAGGGATTAATGTGGGATTCGTGTCTGGCCGACGTGCGTGCGGTAATCGCGGAAACGTACACTGTGGTGATGTAATCAGCAAATCCGTCCAAACAGGACCACCGTGTTGTTATTCCTTTCATACCGATACACACCCATCTCTCTTGAAAACCACGGTTTGCGGAATGGTGCGTCCAGGGGTGTTGCTGGCTCGTGATAACATACTTCCCCGTATCGCAGTTGTCGTAACGCAGAAGTATCATCAACTCATGTGGGAGGCACTCGACCACGCGCCCTATAGCCCTGATCTCTCCCCATGGTGTTATTACGCCTTCGCTCCTTCAAAAGATACCTTGAAGGGTCGACGATTCCTGTCAGACGGGGACGTGGAGCAGGCAGTTACGGACTTCTTCACGCACCAGAACACGGCGTTTTACCAGACGAGGATCTTAAACCTGGTGTGGCAGAGCGATGATTGCCTCGATGCTCGGGGCGATTTTGCCTGATAGGCATAACGATTCTGGGCTGTGCAATCTTCGAACGGAAACTTTTTTTTTGATTGCCCCTTACAAGTCAGAAATAAAGACAGACCGTAGCCTGCTATGCGAATGTCATGTGTTACCGAACAGCTGAACATATACATCGCTTCACGCGAGATCACCTTAACAGATTTGCATCTGTTTGTGGCAAACATTTAAGACTATGATTAACGTTAAAATACGCAACATAACTGGTTCTACATCTCGTTAAAGAACTTCACCGATATGTACTTACTCCCACTTTCATGACATATCTAATTGTTGTACTGTAGACTCAGTCCAGAAGATGGAGCCGATTTGAAATTCGATCGAGAGGCCTAATGAATCGTTACGTCTGGAAAGTTATGCTACAAACGTTTTATTGTTTATCTTTCTCAAGACGGTAATAAATCGTGTTATGTTTGGAATAATCTTTTTCTTACCTGCGTTCTGCTCACAGTTTTAAAGTACTTGTTCGAAATGCGTTCTGATCAGTTGTCCCGTTGAAATTCGCCTCCTTGACGACAATGCAACTTCATTCCGTCGTTGAAACGTTTCTTGAAGTGTGCTGTTTATCAAAACGCGAAGTTACCATGTACGCTTTGCACGCGCCTAATCTATTCACTGAAAAAAACCTTTTGAATATAGTTATATCATTCGAGAGGTGGAAGTCTGCCGATGCCAAATCGATGAACAGAATGTGCGGATCGCAGCTGGCATGCAATTTTTGCCAGGTAACTACATGTGGACAGAGCCTTGTTGTGAGGAAGGCTGCACACGCGGTTGGTTCTCTCACGGCTCACACTTATTGCAGGGCCAATGAAACACCTTGGGGGCAGCTGATTGTAAATAACGAAACTTGTGAGGTCATCCGAACGAATACTAGAAAGAATCCGTTAAATTTCATTTCAATAAACCACACAAATATAAAAGTTGAAAGTTCAACTACTTACCTAGAGATAATTACGAACAACTTACATTGGAACGCTCATAAAGATAATTTTGGGTGGAAGGCACGCCATAGGTTTCGCTTAGAAGCGGTAACAGGTGTATTTAAGAGACTGCCTACAATACGCCTGTCTGTCCTCTGGTAGGGAACTGCTGTGGGGTGTGGGAACCGCATCAGATTGGATTGACTGAGCCCAAAGGATGACAGCTCGTGTTGTACTACCGCGAAACAGCGGAGAGAGTGTTACGGATGGCAATCATTGAAACATTATATGCCATTTACAGACAAAAAAGGTATTTTTCATTCGATGAACCCTCCACCAACCATTGACGTGTGAATTACAAAGTAGGCATGCAGATGGAGTTAATTGTTAGTCTGCAAAATTCAGGTATGTTTGTTTTATTTCGCCCTTTTGTGGACTTTCGCTTGCGACATACAGGGACTGCGAAAAACTTGTTACTGTAAAATCTTTCTTTCGCCAGATATGTGTACGGTACACTCATTTCAAGGAATTCGTTTCTTTTTAAACAAATTCTTGAAAACAGGGTCGTCATTTTTATTCCTTTCTTCGACATTCTGTACAGGAAATAGTAAGAATAGTACTGTTGTTGTTGTCTTCAGTCCTGAGACTGGTTTGATGTAGCTCTCCATGCTACTCTATCCTGTGCAAGCTTCATCATCTCCCAGTTCTTACTGCAACCTACATCCTTCTGAATCTGCTTAGTGTATTCATCTCTTGGTCTCCCTCTACGATTTTTACCCTCCACGATGCCCTCCAATGCTAAATTTGTGATCCCTTGACGCCTCAGAACATGTCCTACCAACCGGTCCCTTCTTCTTGTCAAGTTGTGCCACAAGCTCCTCTTCTCCCCAATTCTATTCAATACCTCCTCATTAGTTATGTGATCTACCCATCTAATCTTCAGCATTCTCCTGTGGCACCACATTTCGAAAGCTTCTATTCTCTTCTTGTCCAAACTATTTCTCGTCCATGTTTCACTTCCATACATGGCTACACTCCATACAAATGCTTTCAGATACGGCTTCCTGACACTTAAATCTACACTCGATGTTAACAAATTTCTCTTCTTCAGAAACGCTTTCATCAGTTATTTTGCTCCCCAAATAGCAAAACTCCTTTACTACTTTAAGTGTCTCATTTCCTAATCTAATTCCCTCAGCGTCGCTCGACTTAATTCCACTACATTCCATTATCCTCGTTTTGCTTTTGTTGATGTTCATCTTATATCCTCCTTTCAAGACACTGTCCATTCCGTTCAACTGCTCTTCCAAGTCCTTTGCTGTCTCTGACAGAATTACAATGTCATCGGCGAACCTCAACATTTTTATTTCTTCTCCATGGACTTTAATACTCACTCCGAATTTTTTTTTCGTTTCCTTTACTGCTTGCTCAATATACAGGTTGAATAACATCGGGGACAGGCTACAACCCTGTCTCACTCCCTTCCCAACCGCTGCTTCCCTTTCATGCCCTCTACTCTTATAACTGCCATCTGGTTTCTGTACAAATTGTAAATAGCCTTTCGCTCCCTGTATTTTACCCGTGTCACCTTCAGAATTTGAAAGAGAGTATTCCAGTCAACATTGTCAAAAGCTTTCTCTAAGTCTACAAATGCTAGAAACGTAGGTTTGCCTTTCCTTAATCTAGCTACTAAGATAAGTCGTAGGGTCAGTATTGCCTCACGTGTTCCAACATTTCTGCGGAATCCAAACTGATCTTCGCCGAGGTCGGCTTCTACCAGTTTTTCCATTCGACTGTAAAGATTTCGTGTTAGTATTTTGCAGCTGTGACTTATTAAACTGATAGTTCGGTAATTTTCACATCTGTCAACACCTGCTTTCTTTCGGATTGGAATTATTATATTCTTCTTGAAGTCTGAGGGTATTTCGCCTGTCTCATACATCTTGCTCACCAGATGGTAGAGTTTTGTCATGACTGGCTCTCCCAAGACGTCAGTAGTTCCAATGGAATGTTGTCTACTCCCGGCGCCTTGTTTCGACTCAGGTCTTTCAGTGCTCTCTCAAACTCTTCACGCAGTATCGTATCTCCCATTTCATCTTCATCTACATCCTCTTCCATTTCCATAATATTGTCCTCAAGTACATCGCATTTGTATGGACCCTCTACATACTCCTTCCACCTTCCTGCTTTCCATTCTTTGCTTAGAACTGGATTTCCATCTGAGCTCTTGATATTCATACAAGTGGCTCTCTTTTCTCCAAAGGTCTCTTTAATTTTCCTGTAGGCAGTATCTATCTTACCCCTAGTGAGATAAGCCTCTACATCCTTACATTTGTCCTCTAGCCATCCCTGCTTAGCCATTTTTCACTTCCTGTCGATCTCATTTTTGAGACGTTTGTATTCCTTTTTGCCTGCTTCATTTACTGCGTTTTTATCTTTTCTCCTTTCATCAATTAAACTCAATATTTCTTCCGTTACCCAAGGATTTCTAGTAGCCCTCGTCTTTTTACCTAGTTGATCCTCTGCTGCCTTCACTACTTCATCCCTCAGAGCTACCCATTCTTCTTCTACTGTATTTCTTTCCCCCATTCCTGTCAATTGTTCCCTGATGCTGTCCCTGAAACTCTGTACAACCTCTGGTTTAGTCAGTTTATCGAGGTCCCATCTCCTTAAATTCCCAACTTTTTGCAGTTTCTTCAGTTTTAATCTACAGTTCATAACCAATAGATTGTGGTCAGAGTCCACATCTGCCCCTGGAAATGTCTTACAATTTAAAACCTGGTTCCCCAAATCTCTGTCTTACCATTATATAATCTATCTGATACCTTCTAGTATCTCCAGGATTCTTCCATGTATACAACCTTCTTTCATGATTCTTGAACCAAGTGTTAGCTATGGTTAAGTTATGCTCTGTGCAAAATTCTACCAGACGGCTTCCTCTTTCATTTCTCTCCCTCAATCCATATTCACCCACTATGTTTCCTTCTGTGCCTTTTCCTACTCTCGAATTCCAGTCACCCATGACAATTAAATTTTCGTCTCCCTTCACTACCTGAATAATTTCTTTTATCTCATCATATATTTCTTCAATTTCTTCGACATTTGCAGAGCTAGTTGGCATATAAACTTGCACTACTGTAGTAGGCATGGGCTTCGTGTCTATCTTGGCCACAATAATGCGTTCACTATGCTGTTGCTAGTAGCTCACCCGCACTCCTATTCTTCTATTCATTATTAAACCCAATCCTGCATTACCCCTATTTGATTATGTATTTATAACCCTGTATTCACCTGACTAAAAGTCTTGTTCCTCCTGCCATCGAACTTCACTAATTCCCACTATATCTAACTCCAACCTATCCATTTCCATTTTTAAATTTTCTAACCTACCTGCCCGATTAAGGGATCTGACATTCCACGCTCCGATCCGTAGAACGCCAGCTTTCTTTCTCCTGATAACGACGTCCTCTTGGGTATTCCCCTCCCGGAGATCCGAATGGGGGACTATTTTACCTCCGGAATATTTTATCCAAGAGGACGCCATCATCATTTAATCATACAGTAAATCTGCATGCCCTCGGGAATAATTACGGCTGTAGTTTCCCCTTGCTTTCAGCCGTTCGCAGTACCAGCACAGCAAGGCCGTTTTGGTTAGTGTTACAGGGCCAGATCAGTCAATCATCCAGACTGTTGCCCCTGCAACTACTGAAAAGGCTACTGCCCCTCTTCAGGAACCACACGTTTGTCTGGCCTCTCAACAGATACCCCTCCGTTGTGGTTGGACCTACGGTACGGCCAACTGTATCTCTGAGGCACCCAAGCCTCCCCACCAACGGCAAGGTCCATGGTTCATGGGGGTGGAAGAATAGTACTCACTCTAGAAAAATCTGATAATTTTGCATGTGCTTGGATACCTCCGTAGATATAGTCCTTATTATTACCAAAGTGAGATCTCGCCATTAATCGAGCAAGCGCACTTGAACCACACATCTGTATTGAAAATGTTATCACTTGCTAATTATTTTCACTAAGTTTTAGTCTCTCTATTGCGAACGTTAACTGAAGGCACATACTATTTGAATGTAAAATGACAGTGTCATATGTATGCATCCACGAACTAGTGGGTGTGATGTACGAATAAGGGACAGTCAATTGAAAACCAGACCGATGGGAAAAGATAAGTAAACGGTTTATTCCACAAGTAATTCCCATAGCTATTAATACATCAAGATGATCAGTTTCCCGTCCCTTCCATTTCCGCAGAAAGCTAGGGAAAAATTACTGTTAATTTACTTCTGAAAACGCCCTAATCTCCCATACTTTCTTTGTTCTTAAGAAAGATACGGAATGGTAAAAGAATAGCCCCTCATCCTACCTCTCTTACCGGATCTCTGAACATAACCAACAGCATTACCGTGACTCTCGTGGCCGCTTGTTGACTCACTGCCTTATGTTCTTCAGCCGCCGCTTGTTTAACGATGTTTCTGACTGCGCGCCGTTAGGATGACTTGCATTTTTAGCTCTTCACCTCGCCTTGCTTGTGGCGGATGTTACGTTGCCAGAAATGGAAGATTAAGCTCTGACAACGGCTGCAGAAACGTCACAAAACATCGACAAACAAACGCTGCCGGCAGCAACCGAGCCGCACGTCCACACTCAATGTGTGATTCTGAACAGGGCTAACTAGGACAAAGGCAGCTTTCTTCCAGTGAGTCCCATTTATGTTTCACATATCTGGAAGACTTTTGTGTGGACTGTACCAGCATACTACAGTCATGCAACGCATCTCTGAGTTGGGTCGATGTTAGTTAACACGCTTATTTGGTAAGGACGCAAGATTCTGGACGACTCTCTGGAAGTAGAAGATCGGGGAACTCACACGAGACTCCCTTTAGAGAAGCACCGCACCTTCCCAGAATTCCCGCGACTGATCTACTGTAGGTCCTCCATTCGCATATTACAGGGCGACCATTAATGAACCGTATGAAATAAAATCGTCATAACGTCTGAACGGATTCCGTTAGGACGTTCAAACTGCACGGCTGGCGGCGGGGCATGGTGGGACTTAGTATGCCCATGCGCATTTGGTATAGCGACGAAGCCTACTTTCTTTTCGATGGATTCGTCAACAAACAAAATTGGCGCATTTGGGGGACATAGAATCCGAATTTCGCTCTCGAGAAGTCTCTTCACCCTCAGCGGGTGACTGTGTGGTGTGTAATGTCCAGTCACGGAAGCCGGCCGGGGTGGCCGAGCGGTTCTAGGCGCTACAGTCTGGAACCGCGCGACCGCTGCGGTCGCAGGTTCGAATCCTGCCTCGGGCATGGATGTGTGTGATGTCCTTAGGTTAGTTAGGTTTAAGTAGTTCTACGTTCTAGGGGACTGATGACCTCAGAAGTTATGTCCCATAGTGCTCAGAGCCGTTTGAACCAGTCACGGAATAATTGGTCCAATATTTCTTGATGGCGAGGGGACTACCGAACGGTACGTGTAGGTTTTGGAAGTTGATTGCATCCCCATTATCCAAAGTGACCCTGATTTCTACAAGATGTGGTTCATGCGAGACGGAGCTCGATCCCACAGAAGCAGAGGAGAGTGTGATGTCCTGGAAGAGCACTTTGGGGACCGCATTCTGGCTCCGGGGTACCCAGAGGCCACTGGTGTGGGGCTCGATTGGCCGCTATACTCTCCAGCTCTGAACACATGCGACTCGCTTTTGTGGGGCTATATTGAAGAAACGATGGACAGCAATAACCCCGGAAATCATAGCTGATCTGAAAACAGTCATTCAAGGGGTCATCGACAGCATCGATGTTCCGACACTTCAGTGTGTCATGCAGAATTTCGATATTCGTCTGCGCCACATATAATAACCTAAATCCGAATATCCGTAGTAACGTTTAAACGTTGAGTAAAGTGTGTGCACGCCGTAGTTTGTAACTAATTTACATTTTTTTCATATCGTTCAAAAATTGTCTTCCTGTATGATCGTCGCATTACTTATTGCTTCTTAGCATTAGCGCTAAAAAAACTAAATGGCATGACGTGTTGAAAATGTTCACTGCTAGTCTTCCAACGGGGCGCCATAGAGTTCTTTTTCTTCCTTGTATGAATATCCTACATGCTTCTACGTTTATGAGGATCTACCATTCACTATACCAAATCGAAATTTTTCAGATGTCTTCCTGCATTCCTTTATAATCGTACGACGACATTACTTTCCAGTACATGCCAGCAGACACCATTCTATCGTTGCTGATCATATCTGATAAAATATTAATGTGCAGTGAGATCGTTAGTTGTGCTATGAAGCTTCGTTGAAGCACACACGACGTTATTTTCGTTTCGATCGAGCATTCACCGTCCAGTATGACGCATTGATTACGCAAAAATTCATGGTTCCATCAGCATTTCTGCGACTATATTCTGAGCATTCTTATCCTGGCTATTATCAGATAATGTGGTACAGTTTCGTACTTTTTCCTGAATTCTATGAAGAGAGAATTTACCTGTTCACCTGAATCTACTATTTGCCTGAAATCGCCTGTGAATGTGGTAACTAGGGAGTATTTCACAAGCCAAGATCGCTTAAAAAAAAAAAAAAAAAAAAAAAAAAAAAAAAAAAAAAAAAAAAAAAAAAAAAAAAAAAAAAAGCATTTATTGAATGAAATGTTTACAACGTATTGTCCATCAGTGTTCAAAATTGCCTCACATTGCATATGCATTTCCCACTACCATGAAGATCACCAGACATCGACATGTCAAATGTAGAAGAATTGTGTACCGTACAAACATAAACGTAACTTTACTGCGCAGATTGCAAGTGTTGATATTCGCTATCACCTGGCGGCTGCAATTCGGCACAATGTACTTACGTTTATGTTTGGACATAATACGTTGACATGGCGATATGTAGTGATCCTTATGTTAGTGGGAAGTGCATATGCAGTGTGAAGCGCCTTGTAATTTTGACGGACACTATGTTGTAATCATCTCAAAGCATGAGATACGATGATGAAAGCTTCTCTCTGTCGAAAACGGTCATCCAATATGATGCTTTTTTAGCTATCTTTGCTTCTGAAGTTATATACAGTACGATACATTGCGGTTCACCGCTAGACTCGCAATGTCAGATATACACAGGGCCATTCTTATTTTTACGTTTGAAAAAATTACAAAGCGAAGTAGCTGACGCTGATGCAAGTAACTTGATATAAGAGACATGCGGCCGAAAATGTTCGGAAATAACCGAGAAGTGGATGGAGACGATGAAAATGTGATGTCACCAGACGGCTTACCCCGCCACATGTGCACCGGATGATCTTATTGGTCTGTCCTACGTGATGATTCGAACGCTAGTCAAGTATTCACGTCGGTGTGGCTCCGGACCTGCCTTCCCGACTATCGTACGTGGGACTCTTGGTTCGAATCTTGCATGTGGCACGAAGTATTTTTTTTTTATTATTGGGCTAGATAGTTAGATGTTACATCTCAGCTAATAGTTTTTATTTCATTTACCGATCTCGCGGACGTCGCTATTTTATTGCAGAGTACAGTACAACAAAAAACTAGCGTATTGCGTCACAAGTAAATCGGTATAAACTTCCGAATTGCGTCGCTACCAGTAAATGCCTTACTTCTTGTTTACTAAATAATATCTGTAAACAGAAAAATAGAAGAAACGACAGAAACACAAAATAAGAACAGTTTTCGCTTGGTTACAGCCCGGACATAGTTTAAACTGTTCTGCATTTACAACAAACTACTTTTACGAAACGTGCTCGCAAAAAGTGTACCCTTCGCGTATTTCACAACATTTGCGCTCCCATGTTTCTTACATTACACTAACTTAGCGCGTAGACGGTATAGTCTGCACATATTTTTCTGTTTTTCTTTAATCGGTTTTGCTATTGCTCACAAACTGCAACGCCTTCTTAATTTTTCTCGTTAATTAAGGCCACAAAAGCATGGTCTTTCCCGAATGTACTGCGGACCAAAAAAGCGATTGTGGTAGGTGGAGTCTAAGGTTTCTGTTAATCATGCTTGTTGCGTTCTTGTAGTGATACTCCATAGAAACTGCTATCTCCTAACACACATTTCTTTGTATCTAATTGGCAAGTGAAATACCAATTTTCATAGATTTTGCTGTAACAATTTTTTAATATAACGAAATATTTTCTTAAAAATTAGCATTTCGCATTTAGTCCCCTTAGGAATTGAAAAAAAAAACATTTTTGCATGCGTTTTTAATTTCAAACTGAGAAGGCAAATACAGCGATTATTTTATCCTCTTAGTGGCTGAATGTCGAAAAATGCTGAAACATGTATTTTTTTTATCTGACTGAGAAACCAGATATTAATTTGCGTACGTCTAACTTCAAGATTGTCTTAATAGCGAGATATTTCAGAAAAAAAACCTTTCGTCCCCTAGTTCAATCCCTCAGGGTTGGAATTTCGAAGAATATTTCCTTAAGCGATACGTGCAGTGTAAGATCAACAATCTCTGTAAATTTCGAGTTGCTGTCTTTAGTGGTTTGGGCTGAGCCATGCTGAGTCAGTCACTCAGAACATCGGCTTTTATGCAGGGTGTTTAACAATTTGAGTTTCACGCTTCTAGAGGTTGTAGAGCGGACTTAGTAGATCAGATTTTACACAGGAACGCAGGTCGGGAAACGTCATCCAACAGCGCTAGAGAATGTCAAAGCTATACTCACCAACGCCTGTAAATGTATGTTTATGTAGGGTGATTCGTGATGATGTTAGAAACTTTCAAGGATGATGGAGATACATTTATCTTTCCCTATCATGGTTGAAAATTTGTAACTTCATAATGGAATCACCCTCCATGTACATACATTTTGCATACAGGCGTCGGCGACTATAACTTTGACACTCTGTAGCGTTGTTGGATGACGCTTCTGGACTTGTGTTGCTATGTAAAAAAACTTGATCTACTAAGTCCCCTCTACATGCTCTAGAAGTGAGTAACATAAATTGTGAAACACCCTGTATATAGAGATTAATTGTCCAGCGTCATACAGGCTTACGTCGTTCTGCGGTTCTTTAAACTTTAATAAGTACCACCCTGTGTAGGGAAAGTTGTGTTTTTCGGGAGTAGTTCTTGTCATAATGCGTTCTAATTACGTGAGAAAAGTTTCCTCCGGTCTTTGCTCGCCTTTAGTTTAGAGTCTGAAATATGCAACAGATGGGCGTCGGCATCATCGATCTGTTGGTCGTGCTTTCGCAGTGATCTGCAAGCTCCGACAACGGTTTACTCCCGAATATTGGGACTGTTTATAAGACTAACAGCATGTGTGCTGTGTGCCCGCAGCGGCCGCGGTGATGCCGTCACGGGCGACCGAGGCCAGGCAGGGGCGGCCGGCTGAGGCGGCGCAGAGGCCGGGGGCGGAGGAGGGGCAGAGGCCGGGGGCGGAGAGGGCGCCGCGGCGGTCCCGCCCCCGCAGCCCCGCGGAGCGCAGCGCAGCCCTGCAGGCGGAGCGGCGGCGCCTGCACAGGGAGGTCGTCGTCCGCTGTTGGCAGCGCTGGATCGACAACACCTTCAGGCCCGCCGCAGACCGCGAGCAGCTGCTGCTCGGCTGGATCCAGGAGTACGAAGACTTCGAGGGTTTCGTCATGCGGAACCCCGCCCCGCAGGACAGCCCCGGCAACCCGCCACGCCAGACCTGAGGGACGGAGGGCGCCCCCAAACGTCCGAGGGAGGTACGGCGAGGAAGTGGCACGCCTACAGCTGAAAGTGAAGTCCGCCGGGAGAGCGCGAATGGCGTCAGGAATGGGTGTCTGACAGCAGGCATTTGAGCCACGGTGTGCTACTATCTTGTATGTATCATTTTGCGTTGTTTTGTACTTGCGACTAGTGCAGAAAATAAAGTGCACATTATTTTATAAGTTCTGTTTTCATTGCAATTTCCTTCCAAGAGTCAATGTTCCACCGAATTCTTCTGTGTTTTAGACTGCGCCACGATGGGAAATGATCTTGCAACGTTTCGGCCACTACTGCTAGGGCCCATCATCTGGACCATGTAATACTACTTGTTTCAGCAGGGAGTGGGGCAGGGAGATCACATTTTACAAGACACGGTCTAGATGCAGAAGGAATCTAATAACTCCTCGCTTTCTTAATGTGGCACATCCCTTCCACAATAAAGTGTTCTTTTATTATTTCGGTGTGTAAGGCCATGAAAAACACACACTATTTAACCCTTTATGGCCTGAATTTTTTATTTTTCAGCTCTGACATTTCGAAATATTTCTGTGGTATTCTAGTTGTTACGAAATAGGTTTAGTATAAAGAAAAACTAGATCGAGTAATATTATGTGAATTTTATTAACTTTCTCAAAAAGGGATTTGAGTATCCCGTCAGGTCACAACGGTACAGACAATAACAAACGTTACTTCATGAAAAGTGGTACTCATAAAAACAGTTTCCTTAATTTCACTGGGCAATAAGTGTCCTAATAGTAAAGAATAAATGTATTCAAAATCAATGCGTGATGCGGCAATTTTTCACCTATCTCAGTGTTTATGACGTCATATCTCTTGAAAGATGTTTCGTGTTATGATATAATTGTGTAGGTACGTTTAGCAACACACGAGATGCTGTCATACACATATACATATGCATATACTATTTTACAATATGTATGGGTGTTACGCGGTAGTGTTTACAACTTTGCATTCGGTTCTTGATCTGACAGCAGCAAAAGGTTTTTAGTTTCACCTCGGTACTTGCAACTCGGCTACTTTAATTACACTGCGGCATAATTTGGAACAAATGAAGAAACTTCATCTCTTAAGTCTATATTTCAAATTTTCTTTTTGCTTAAAGTATTTGGCTCAACGTCGTCGTGGTAATGGCCGTAGAATAAATATTCTACAAAACTGCGTAATCTCAAACTTTTCCTCCTTTCCTTTCACTGCTACTCTATTACTGTCCTGTGCAGTTTTACTTCAAAGAATTCTTTCCCCTTCAAGTGGTAGTATAAAATCACAATACAGAAGCGTGATTAGACTTTAAGCACACTAGATTTGTCTGCTCGTTTACATACCAGATATCCTACTGCAGATGAAACGTCCACTTCACCACCTGTGTGTTTGCTCCGTAAAAGTGCGACCTGGAAGAATCATATGCGTAGTCAGTCATTAGCCGAGTACCTTCCCGCAACCATTCCAACTAACAGAGTTGATATAGACCCAAATTAGATGTTTCCTTGAAAAGAATACCAATAAATTTACCACTCAGTAGTGTAAAGCACACACAAAAAGCTTCTGGGAAAGTCACCTCAGAAAAGTGGAATAAAGGCTTCAGACACACACAGAGCATCATCGAAATAGTATTGCAAGCTGAATCTTTGTTCGAGGAAATGTTTACCGGTATTTCATTAACTAACAACAGCGACAGTTACACTTTACTTCAAAATTTGTGACGGCGACTAGTTTCGTGTCAATGGTGTTATGTTATAAATCAGTAGGAGGATCAGAAAACTAAGTTACAGCTTTATATTACAAACCTGGGGATCTGTTTGTGTTAGTGAAAGCATACGGACGGCCGCTTGGTACGCTACTTCAGCAACATGTAACTGACATTTCTTCGTAGTAAAGTTCCGGTCTGCGGTTGAGGGAAACGTCAGGTATTCTTAAGATTTCATTCCAATAATGTGGACGCAAAGTCCGATAACATCACGGTTTCCCATATACCGAAATTCCATTTCTCGATAAATGCATCTTTGTAAGCTGTCCGAATATCACTTTAAGAATATGTTACCGTAAAGGAAACAAATGAACACGTGTTGGGGTCCTTCCAGAATAGAAAGTGCCAGTTCTATAGTACATTCAATAGTCTCTCTCTCTCTCTCTCTCTGCGCGCGCTCATATATATATATATATGTGTGTGTGTGTGTGTGTGTGTGTTTTCAATGAAACGTAATATTGATTACACGTGCGTTCCGTAAGCGATTCACACCTCCACATGCTCCATCCGAAGTGTGAGTTGGTTGGTTGATTTGACGGAGGGGATCAGAAAGCTGGGTCATCGGATCGGTGCGAGAAGCGTCCGTCCAAAAGTATTTATTTTGGACAATAGTCAACAAATGTGATGCCCATCTTCCACATAGAACCCCTTCAGTTACTTCTGCATGCAAAATGTTCAGCTCTCTCTCTTCTCATAGGCCTACGGTGTAAGCAGTTTTATACAAAATGCCAATTATCCAATTGCAAACCAAAGAAAATGGTGTGGAACAAGTAGGTTCGATACCGCAAGTGAATGGTGTTAAAAAGAGAGAAAATGTTCTGATGCTGTTTTGTGGTACAATGCCTGAATTACTTGAACCCGCAGTGGATAAACGGGAGCTACGAACACATCTAAAGTTAGGTACAGTAACTAATCAGGTGAAGGCAGTGCATGAATCAGAATCCAACAACATTTACCAAACCTAAATAAGTCATAAAACCTAAATCACTTATAGTAGGCGCAAGTGGAGTCGTAAACCACGAAAGAGGTACCACACGTCGTGTCAGTTACGTGAAACAACAAAACGGAAAAGGAAACTGAAAATACTGAAGCTAAGACCTCTAATAACAGGAAACTGCATGTTCTAGCAGCAAGGCATGATCGTGGACTTGCAAATGAAATAAAAGTGAAAACTAACGTAAGTTCGTTTTGTGTTATGAAATTGTGGTCTCGCTTGCAGAAATTTTGAAGTTGATTGTATCTGCAGAGGTTAAGAATACACATGGTAAAGACTTCGTCATACTTCTTGGAAAATCAGACGAAGACTAGAAAAGTGAAACAGCCAGTGTTTCACATGTCCTTTAACATTTCTCTAATAATAAATTTCGTACGCTGTAATTGCGAATATTCCTCATCATCGCCAACTTGAGAGAGTTATGTGTTAATGCAAAAACATGGTGTTCCAATAATGACTTTGCCAAAATCTGCAGACGATTAAAAATTTAAAATACTTTGACGTTAGAAAACTGACGTAGGTCGTAGATTCGACTCACAACATGGCCACCACATGAACAGTTTGGGGAAAGAATATGTTGTGAACATGATAATAGTAGTAATTGTAATTAAAAAAAAGCGCTGACACAATATCAAAACAAGAACAATAGTAGGACCTTCATCAGGTCCAACAGAAACAATAGCACTGATAAGATGCAGAAGCAGTGTCACCAGCGTCAATACAACAAAAAGTGCAGCAATAGAAGAAACCGAGAAGAAGACGAGGATTCAGCAGAGCAAATAGTGACAACGAAGGGAACAGCAAGGAAACTGTACCTCATCATCATCCAAACGGCTTTTTAGCCGAAGTTAATAGAAACGAGAAGTCTCTAAGGTTAGTAATATAAATATAGGAGTACTGTATCCCGACCAATTTTATTTTGGTATAGTGCCGTGGACAATAACACTATGCACCGCTCTGTTTGTCCCACGTGACGAAACACAGTTCGGCGCTGCTATCCATCTCCGCAACCGGCTGTTAGAATTTGCTCGCCGACCCGCTTCGCCTTGGCGTTTAGGCTGTCCCGTTCACACACCGGTGTTGCAGGGAAGTCTGTCGCGCCAGGGTTGCGACTAGGGGCACACCAATTGCTACTTATTTTACTTTATGTCCCGTATGGCTAGTATCACATTAAACAAAAAAACTTTTTTCCTTTAACAATACGTACACGCATATTTAACAAACAAAAAATTTATTGTTATTATTATTATTATTATTAGCTTTGTACGTACCTAACATTCATAGTAATGTTAAGTAGACTTTTGCTTTTTCGCTTATCTCAAGGAGAGGCATCACTCAAAACATTTAAATCAGATTTTAAAATCATGTTTATCGTGTAAAGACAGTTGAAGAGGGTCGTAATGTGTAATAGGAAGACATCTATTCAGACCATCACACAGGAATTCCAGACTGCATCAGGATCCACTGCAAGTACTATGACACTTGAGCAGGAGGAGAGAAAACTTGGATTTCATGGTCGAGTTGCTGCTCATAACCACACATCACGCCAGTAAATGGCAAACGACACCTCGCTTGGAGTAAGGAACGTAAACATTGGATGATTGAACTTAATTGGTTATTGAGTTTTTAATATGATTCTTAATAGCACCACTGAAAACCAACTTTTGGACTCAGACCTCAATTTTCACTTTCCAGGTTTTCTTAACTACGTTGCATGGGGGCTTAATTTATTATGCAATAATTTTAGTAGCTGTGTGTCCGGTTACGAAGTCCCGTAACCGATTGGCCCTGACTAGTATTAGTACGCAATCTGACTGCATAAAACAAAAATAAAGAATGAAAGGAAATTTCCGTTAACACAATTGATTAATTAAGTCCCCTGCAACTATAAAAGCTACGAAACAACAAAGCACAAGTGTAACTGTTCAATGTGTAGAAGTGTGATTCAACGTACATGTATCTGGCACGGTTCTTCCTCAATACGACAAGATATTTTAAACACCATTTACAATGAACTAATTGAAAAACCAGAAATACTATAACTGCACGTGGAAAGCAGAATTACAAGTCTAATACATGAACACGAGCCAGATGCTTTGTTGACTGAACCTGTGACCAAGAGGCATTGTCATTAAGGAAATGTGAAATAAAAATGTTTTTTGTTACCTCTATATATATTGACGAAAAATACACTGTGATCATTGCAACATCTTCCATCTATACATCACACCAACCGCACACCAGCGTCTACTCTCTCTCCCAACAGAACAACAACTGCACACAACATCCTCTGAACTAGTACTGCTCTCGACATCCTCTCAACAAGTACTGCCCACGACAATCTCTGAACTACTACTGCTCGAGTGGCGGCGGAGGAATAATAATCTTTAGCGCAATCTCTGGCGTTGTGACTCAGTGTAGCCACCTTTCAACGTCCACAAGACATTGTCCAACGGTTCTATGCATTCATTTTATTAGAAATGTCGTTAATTTTCTTTCGTTATTTTCTTTCAAGCTTCAAATTTAATTTTTCTTTAATTATCAGTCCACAAATGTGATAATAAACTAGACAAACTACATCTTAGTTAACATTAATGGAAATACCTGAAGACTATTTCCTGCAAAAATTTTGATGAGGTTTATTAATATTTAGGATGAAAGTTTGGCATTGGAGTTAGAAAAACTAATTTACAGGAAATTGATTTCCAAAATTTTACTAAAAATGAACGCTGACACAAGACACACACAACCCATTAAACATTCACGAGGACCCTATGTTTCCCCTTCCTGTTCCTGTACGGCTACTTTTTATAATTTCAGGACCAGAGTAGACTTATTCTTGAAATTTTCCTTCCCCAGGCAGCGTCTTGTGGACTGCTTTATTCGTCGCTAACCTCTAGATAAGCAGATTTCTTCTGGGAGGCACATAAACCAGGGCTCCCACCTTCTTCGGTCTTCAAATATACCGTACTGAACTGGGAAACAGCTTGTACAACAGACAAATATATGTATTATACACTCCTGGAAATGGAAAAAAGAACACATTGACACCGGTGTGTCAGACCCACCATACTTGCTCCGGACACTGCGAGAGGGCTGTACAAGCAATGATCACACGCACGGCACAGCGGACACACCAGGAACCGCGGTGTTGGCCGTCGAATGGCGCTAGCTGCGCAGCATTTGTGCACCGCCGCCGTCAGTGTCAGCCAGTTTGCCGTGGCATACGGAGCTCCATCGCAGTCTTTAACACTGGTAGCATGCCGCGACAGCGTGGACGTGAACCGCATGTGCAGTTGACGGACTTTGAGCGAGGGCGTATAGGGGGCATGCGGGAGGCCGGGTGGACGTACCGCCGAATTGCTCAACACGTGGGGCGTGAGGTCTCCACAGTACATCGATGTGGTCGGCGGAAGGTGCGCGTGCCCGTCGACCTGGGACCGGACCGCAGCGACGCACGGATGCACGCCAAGACCGTAGGATCCTACGCAGTGCCGTAGGGGACCGCACCGCCACTTCCCAGCAAATTAGGGACACTGTTGCTCCTGGGGTATCGGCGAGGACCATTCGCAACCGTCTCCATGAAGCTGGGCTACGGTCCCGTACACCGTTAGGCCGTCTTCCGCTCACGCCCCAACATCGTGCAGCCCGCCTCCAGTGGTGTCGCGACAGGCGTGAATGGAGGGACGAATGGAGACGTGTCGTCTTCAGCGATGAGAGTCGCTTCTGCCTTGGTGCCAATGATGGTCGTATGCGTGTTTGGCGCCGTGCAGGTGAGCGCCACAATCAGGACTGCATACGACCGAGGCACACAGGGCCAACACCCGGCATCATGGTGTGGGGAGCGATCTCCTACACTGGCCGTACACCACTGGTGATCGTCGAGGGGACACTGAATAGTGCACAGTACATCCAAACCGTCATCGAACCCATCGTTCTACCATTCCTAGACCGGCAAGGGAACTTGCTGTTCCAACAGGACAATGCACGTCCGCATGTATCCCGTGCCACCCAACGTGCTCTAGAAGGTGTAAGTCAACTACCCTGGCCAGCAAGATCTCCGGATCTGTCCCCCATTGAGCATGTTTGGGACTGGATGAAGCGTCGTCTCACGCGGTCTGCACGTCCAGCACGAACGCTGGTCCAACTGAGGCGCCAGGTGGAAATGGCATGGCAAGCCGTTCCACAGGACTACATCCAGCATCTCTACGATCGTCTCCATGGGAGAATAGCAGCCTGCATTGGTGCGAAAGGTGGATATACACTGTACTAGCGCCGACATTGTGCATGCTCTGTTGCCTGTGTCTATGTGCCTGTGGTTCTGTCAGTGTGATCATGTGATGTATCTGACCCCAGGAATGTGTCAATAAAGTTTCCCCTTCCTGGGACAATGAATTCACGGTGTTCTTATTTCAATTTCCAGGAGTGTATTTAGAGCTAGCTGCTATTCATTACATCAGCTAGAAAGTTTGTCTAACTCATCTTCTATCCTTCTACAGTCACTCAACGACGACGCTCTCCCGTACACCACAGCATCGTCAGCAAACATCCCTAGATTGCTGCTCACCCTGAGAATTTCCTGGCGTTACGAATTATAAAAGCCCAGTCGTAACTCCCTCTCTCTCCTCTGAGTTTCTTAGCTTTTGTCCAGACTATTCAAGTTAATATGTGAGGCATGCCTTTTCTACTTATTTATGACCTATTTTCGTTCCGCCGCACCAGCAAAGCTGTATTTATCCTTTTGAACTGTCTCGTTTACGAAAAGGAAAATAGATCATAAGTAAGTACAAAAGGCATGCCTCACAGATTAACTTGAATAGTCAGGACAAAAGCTAACAAACTAAGAGGAGATAGAGGGAGATACGAATGAGCTTTTATAATTCGTAACGCCAGGAAATTCGATGGGCGATACATAAGCGACCTGTCTCACAGGCTGAGCAGCAATCTGGGGATGTTTGCTGACGATGCTGTGGTGTACGGGAGAGCGTCGTCGTTGAGTGACTGTAAAAGGATAGAAGATGAGTTAGACTCAATTTCTAGCTGATGTAATGAATAGCAGCTAGCTGTAAATGTAGAAAATTTTAAGTCAATCCGAATGAGCAGGATAAACGTATCCGTAATGTCCTAATCAGCGTTAGTGCTGTGTTGCGTGACACAGTCACGTCGAATAAATATCTAGGCTTACGCTGCAGAGCGATATGAAATGCAACCAGCATTCAAGTATTGAGGACAGAACGCGAATGGTCGACTTCGGTTTGTTGGGAGAATTTTTGGAAAGTGTGGTTCATCTGCAAGGGAGACGGCATTAAGACACTAACGCGACCGACTCTTGAATACTGCTTAAAGGAAGACATCGAAGCAGTTCTGAGGCGGGCTGGCGGAATTGTTACCGGTAGGTTCCATCAACACATATTACGGAGGGAAGAGTATCACAAATATGATAAGCGTTTTGGAATGGTATTATTAATGCAAAGGCGTTTCTTTGCGGCGAGAACTTTACAAGAAATTTCAAGGCCCAACTTCCTCGTCTGCATGCAAAAATATTTTGTAGTCGCTAAGCTACGTAGGGAGAAATGATCACTGTAGGAGTAATAGTAGCTCGTACAGAAAGGTAAAGGAGTTAATTTTTCTCGAATGCTGTTAGAGGGTGGAACTGTTAGAGAACTAGTCTGAAGGTGATTCGAAGAACCCTCTGCCAGGCACTGTGAACTGTAGTAATGTAGATGTAGATGTAGATGTGTCTACCCAGCTAGGCCCCAGGCAGTAGCATCGGTGTGGATTGCCTACACAGCGCAGCGCGAGGGCGGCGCGTGGCTGCTGTGACGTCAGACGGGGTGCCCCGCCATTGGCCTAGAGGCTGACCAGTGGCAACAGGTGCCGCTGTCCCGCTCGCGCACGCCCTGCCTCACTATACAGCCAGCGAGCGCACAACCTCTGCCGCAATGCAACTCTCCTATTGCGCTAACCAGTACTACAATTTCTGCTGCGAAATTCTCACCCTCGTCCCATCTTTTTTTCTAAAACTGAATGCCAATCTACCATTCCTGTAAAATTATAAAGAACCGTAAAACGAAATATCTAACAACACAATTAAAGGGGAGAGACTATCCTGAAACTTCAATCTTTTTTAAAACAGTTAACGGATGTTTCACATCTTTAGAGTATTGATCCTTAGATCCCAAAACCATTTGGCTGTATTCGAATTACAAGCACGTTTAAAAAACATCTGAAATATTGACGTAAAATACGGACTGTGGCTCACTGACAGTTGCCTGAGTGGTGAATACAGTATCTCTCTATCAGAGACTTGCATCTGCTGCGCTGCTGGCAAGATGCATTGATGCAAGATGCAAAATTCAAGTTCAAGTTTGCCCAGTGTAATTTGGTCTAAGTGACCAGATACAAAATAGATACATTTCGGTCGTATAGAAGCTGTTCAATATGGGATGTTTGAAGACTGAAGGAGGTGGTGGTCACAGCATTCCTTTATTTTCATCCCAAAGATGATCTGCTTATCTAGGAATAATTCAAGAAAAAGTCTACTCTGGTCCAGAATTAGAAGGAACAGGAAGGGAATACGTATGAAGCTGGTGAACGTTTCACGTGTGTATGTGTGTGAGAGTCTTGTATTAGTGCTCATTTTTTAGTATAATTTTCAAAACCGTTCTAATGTAAATTAGCTTTCGTAACTTCAATACCAAATGTTTCAACTTGAATATTAAACAGTCTCAATAAAATTTTTGTAGGACGTAGTCTTGAGGTATTTGCGTACTTTTATACATTAACGTCACCTAAAATACAGATTTTCTATTTTGTTATTACATTTAGGTCCAATAATTAAAGAAAATTTAAGTTAGAAACAAACAAAAATATTGAATGTAAATTAATAACATTTCTCATGAAATGAGTGAATAGCATTTTTGAACAATGTGTTTTGAACATACCTAAAATATGTGGACTGTGCAAATCGAGGTCTGAGAGCAACAGTTGGTTTTCAAGGATACTATTAAGAATTATATAAAAAAAACATTACGTGATAGACATGATTTTAAAATCAAATAAAAGAAATCTGCAAAGAAAATGAAAAACTAAATTTTTGAGTGCGGTCTCCCCTTAAGAAAAGCGAAGAAGCGGAAGCCTGTTTAACGTTACTATGAATACTAGGTACTTATAAAGTTTTGGTAATAATAATAATAGTAATAATAATACTACTAATAATAATAATAATAGAGGCTCTTGAAAGGAATAGGCCTTCGGTATGTTCTGCCAGTCGTAAAAGGCGACGAAAAGAACCAACCACTAATAGGGCTAACCCCCCTTTTAGTGTGATTAGTTGGTTCAGGACAGAACTAATGAAGCCTCGGACAAGCGCTATCATGGTCGGGGACGACGCTTGAACCCTATGCCCGTCCACAATGGTAACGACACTGCTAGCCACACGGAAAATGATTTAAATCCAAATAGAGGTGTTTTGCAGGACATGCTTCCTGCAACCACTCTAGAAGGAAAACAAAGACAGAGGATGAGATGGTCAGATGAAGTTAACCGACACCTCATGTTCTGTTATTACCAAGCAACAAACATAGGAACCAACACAACTAGATACAGATCACAAGTATACACAACATATATTACCAGATACGCAGAATTAAAATTTTTAACAGAACAACGACTAGCTGATCAGATTCGTGTAATAATCAAAAATAACAGGATAACCCAGTCAGAATTAGAAAACATCAAACAACAAGTACAACAAATACTGGAACAAAATAATGTGCAATCAGAAGAAGAAGAAAATACAGTAATGGACTCAAACATCCCAGAGCAAACAAAAAAAGAACAACACGCATCAATTAAACAATCAGAGGAAAACAAAATCTTAAGACGGCCACCAGAACAAGCACAAATAGAACATGAAGTGACACACATGTTAGATATAGAGGAAAAATTTCAGCTAACATATATACAATACAAAGACACAAATACAGACATTAGACCATTCTTGCATAGAACACCAAATAACCCACAAGTCAATGCAACAATAACAACTATCAACACAAAATAAATGAAAATACAACTATTGAAGAGTTACAACTACTGGTTTATGTAGGAGCACTCACTACACTAAATATACACACTAGGCAGAGATCAGAACCAACCAACAGACAGAAGAAACCCACAAAACCAGCATGGCAACACAGGCTACAGATCAGAATAGAAAAACTGAGAAAAGATGTCGGACAGCTATCACAATTTATAAGAAATGAAATGTCAGACAAAAAACGAAAAGGTTAGGTAAAATCTCACAACAAGAAGCGATAGAGCAATTAGATGAAAAGAAGCAGAAATTACAAGCACTGGCCAAACGACTTAGAAGATACAAAAAAAGTGAAAATAGAAGGAAACAAAACCAAATATTCGACACAAACTAAAAGAAATTTTACCAGACAATAGATAACACACATATCAAAATAGACAATCCACCAAACATAATAGACATGGAACAATTCTGGAGCAACATATGGTCAAAGCCAGTACAACATAACAGACACGCACGGTGGATACAAGTAGAAACAGACTCATACAAGATGATACCACAACTGCCTGAAGTGATAATTTTGCAACATGAAGTCACCCGTGCAGTTAATTCTACGCACAATTGGAAAGCCCCTGCAAATGATAAAATAGCAAATTTCTGGCTAAAGAAGTTCACCTGAACACATTCACATCTAACTAAATTATTTAACAATTACATTGCAGACCCATACACAGTCCCTGATATACTCACCCAAGGAATAACTTATCTGAAACCTAAAGATCAAGCAGACACAGCAAACCCAGCTAAATATCGTCCCATAACGTGCCTACCAACAATATACAAAGTATTAACTTCAGTCATTACACAGAAATTAATGACACATACAACACAGAACAAAATTATAAATGAAGAACAAAAATGCTGCTGCAAAGGAGCACGAGGATGTAAAGAGCAACTGATAATAGATACAGAGGTGACATATCAAGCTAAAACTAAACAAAGGTCGCTGCACTATGCATACATTGATTACCAAAAAGCTTTTGATAATGTACCCCACTCATGGTTACTACAGATATTGGAAATATACAAAGTAGATCCTAAATTAATACAGCTCCTCAACATAGTAATGAAAAATTGGAACACCAAATATCCAAACAAATTCAAATAATATCACATCACAGGTAATACAGATTAAGCGTGGAATATACCAAGGAGACTCATTAAGTCCTTTCTGGTTCTGCCTTGCTCTGAACCCATTATCCAACATGCTAAATAATACAAATTATGGATATAATATTACTGGAACATACCCACACAAAATCACACATTTGCTATACTACTGGCAGCAAGAAATCAACAACTCAACCAATTACTAAAGATAACAGAAGTATTCAGCAATGATATAAATATGGCTTTTGGAACATACAAATGTAAGAAAAATAGCATAGTCAAGGGAAAACACACTAAACAAGAAGATTACATTTTGGATAACCACAGCGACAGCATAGAAGCGATGGGAAAAACAGATGCCTATAAATATTTGGGATACAGACAAAAAATGGGAATAGATAATACAAATATTAATGAAGAACTAAAAGAAAAATATAGACAAAGACTAACAAAAATACTGAAAACAGAATTGACAGCAAGAAACAAGACTAAAGCTATAAATACTTATGCTATACCAATATTGACCTACTCATTTGGAGTAGTGAAATGGAGTAACACAGACCTAGAAGCACTCAATACACTTACACGATCACAATGCCACAAATATAGAATACATCACATACATTCAGCAACAGAAAGATTCACATTAAGCAGAAAGGAAGGAGGAAGGGGATTTATCGACATAAAAAACCTACATTATGGACAGGTAGACAATTTAAGAAAATTCTTTATAGAACGAGCAGAAACTAGCATAATACACAAAGCAATCACTCATATGAATACATCGGCTACACCACTGCAATTTCATAACCACTTCTACAACCCTATAGATCACATAACATCAACATATACGAAGAAAGTAAATTGGAAAAAGAAAACACTACATGGCAAGCACCCGTATCATCTAACACAACCACACATCGATCAAGACGCATCCAACACAGGCTAAGAAAAGGCAATATATACAGTGAGACGGAAGGATTCATGATTGCAATACAGGATCAAACAATAACACCAGATATTACAGCAAGCATATTACTAAAGATCCCAATACCACAACAGATAAATGCAGACTTTGCAAACAACAAATAGAAACAGTAGATCACATCACAAGCAGATGTACAATACTAGCAAATACGGAATACCCCAGAAGACATGACAATGTAGCAAAAATAATACATCAACAACTTGCCATACAACATAAACTAATAAAACAACATGTTCCCACATACAAGTATGTACCACAAAATGTACTGGAGAATGATGAATACAAATTATACTGGAACAGATCCATTATAACAGATAAAACAACACCACATAACAAATCTGACGTCATATTCACTAATAAAAAGAAGAAATTAACACAACTAATCGAAATATCCATACCCAATACAACAAATATACAGAAGAAAACAGGAGAAAAAATTGAAAAAAACATCCAACTGGCTGAGGAAGTCAAGGACATGTCGCATCAGGATAAAGTTGACATTATACCAATTATACTATCAACTACAGGAGTCATACCACGCAATATCCACCAGTACATCAACGCAATACAATTACATCCAAACATAGATATATATATATATATATATATATATATATATATATATATATATATATACCACTACAGAAATCTGTAATTATAGATACATTTTAAATTACCCGAAAGTTCCTAAGTGCAAGGTAACATATACCATACAGTTAAAAGGAAGTCACGCTTGATCAAGTCCGCGTTACTTTCCATTTTTAACCAGACATAACGTCTGAGAAAAGAAAGAAATAATAATAATAATAATAATAATAATAATATAATGATCAATTTTTGTGTTTGTTAACGGTGTGTGTATGTATCGATAAAGGGAAAAGTTTTTATTGTTTGATGTTATACTAGCCACAAGCAAAGAAAAAAAAATAGTAATTGATGTACCCCTTGTCGCAACCCGGGCACGTCAGACTTCCCTGCAACACCGAAGTGTAAACGGGGCAGCCTAAACGCCAAGGCGAAGGGGGTCAGGCAGCAAATCGCAGCAGCCGGTTGCGGAGATGGATAGCAGCGCCGAACTGAGTTTCATGTCACTTGGGACAAACAGAGCCGACCTTAGTGTTACTGTCCAGTACCAAATACACTAACATAAAAAAATGGAACGCCCTCAAAGACCGTGTTGAGTGGCACCAGAGTACAACATGCACATACTGAGGGGTTGAAGTGTGAGGTGATTCATCTCTCACTGTCATCGGCTATCGGATGGCGCTCTAGGCCATGTGGCCCGAATCAAGCGGTTGTTCGGCCAAATCGTCAACTCACATTAGGAGCTTCTTAAGAGTGTAGTTGTCCTGATCTGTAGGAAACAAAAATACTCAGAGAGATAGTAAAATTTTTAGATACGCATAATTTTAACTGGTGTCCGTGAATTCGGCCGTGAGCAAGGTAAAGTTGAACTCCTACCTCGCTACTTTTGTCAAATGATGACTGATTATTTGTCAGAAATTTCAGTAACGAGTATTGTGACAGCGCAGTTAAAGTACGTAACTGTTTGCAGAGGTACCTATATGACTACCGCGGGTGAACAACAGACATTATCCTTACTGCTCCTTTATACGATCAATTCTTTCTTTGTAAGTGATGAATTACGGCGGAAAATTATTACGTAAGATATTGAATGGAAATACGCAAAATATGTTTGAGCAGCTCAGGAATATGCTTCGTTTGTCCTACAGTACTGACAACTCACGGCCTGAGCGACTCGTACCGATCAGCTGCTATGGCATAAATTTTGACAAGCAATGTGATCCGGTAACGCGCACTATAAAGACGCCCATCTTCCAGCGCGGTACGTATCTATACCAAGGAATATGAATTTAAACATAGGCTATTGTAATACAATCCAATGAGTCGATGAAAAATGATTTTCAGAACATTTAGTAATCAGTTCTAAACATGTTTCATGTTGTATGATGAATAGAAATGTAAGTGCAGTTACTGTTACTAATCAATAAATCATCTGCTGAATTGGAGAACACAACACCACTTCACTGAGCAATGGCGCTGTCTCAGCTTTGGGGACGCTGAGGGTGGCAGCAGATTGAAACAGAAAACAGCCGGCAAGAATGTTCCGAATGGTGCCGTCTTTTAACGACCGGTACTTGGTAGAAATGGTGGGGGATGGGGTGGAGGGGGGGGGGGGGAGCAGCTAGCGGTCATAACATCCTTCTTTATGTAGGTTGTCAATTAATAAGATGATCGGTATGTGTGTGGTCCGAAATGCAGCCCCACACTCGAGCACAACAGTTTGACAATCTCTAGATGCATACCTGCGCGCCCCATGTTTTGACTCAGCAACCAGTAACAGTGAAGAGTCTAGATGTGATCGGTGTGTGTAATATCCATTCTACAGGACAACTACGTACCGCTGCCCATTACAAAGCCTACTTGTGTTGAACAACTTCAGCTATTTGAGCGGGGCGCAATGTGGGCCTGCTGGAACCCGGATGGACGTACTGACTGACTGCTGCACATGTTGGGCACCCTGTATCGGTGGTTTACCGCTGGGTTTCATCAGCGATCTGTGGAACATTCCCACAACCGTAGGCCAGGTTCTGGATGTCCTCGCAGTACACTCGCGCGTCAAGATCGACACTTTGTGACAGCACCACTGGCCGACCGAACATCATCCAGGGACTAAATCTGGGTACACGTTCCAGTGACGTGTCACGAAGGGCCACTGGGAAGCGTCTGCTATCAGACGGGACTAAGATCACAAGTGGCTGTGGCAAAGCTATCACTGACATCGCAATACCGACAAGCATTGCTATTCACATATTGTGGAAGTGTCGACTGGAGAGTGGAATGGTGCTCTGTTGTGATGAGAGTAGATTCTGTCGCTATGCCAGAGATGGACCTACACGTGTTCAAGTGTAGACCTGGTGCGCACCCTATCCCGGAGTGCATTCGCCGACGACACAAAGATGCCACCCAGACTACATGGTAATGAGGGAAATCAGCTACAATGTTCAGTCACATCTGGCGTGTCCTATGGGTAAAATGACGAGTTCCCGCTACATTTACAGGTTGTTATCCCTGTGCCACTGCTGTTTATTCGGCAGGAAGCAGTACAATGAGCATACACATGATAAAATATCGCCGGCCAGGGTGTCCGAGCGGTTCTAGGCGCTGCAGTCTGGAACCACGCGACCGCTACGGTCGCAGGTTCGAATCCTGCCTCGGGCATGGATGTGTGTGATGACCTTAGTTTAGTTAGGTTTAAGTAGTTCTAAGTTCTAGGGGACTGGTGATCTCAGAAGTTGAGTCCCATAGTGCTCAGAGCCATTTGAACCATTTTTGATATCGCCAGATGGTATATTTTGTGGTCATTCCGAAGAGTCTGATTGTGTACATCATGTTATTCTCTCAGAAAAACTCATCTTTTATAGAACTGGTGGTTTAATGCACAACTGGTCTGAATCATACTTCACATACAGAACTGAGAAAATTGTTCTGAATAATCGTTGGTCTCATGCTCCATGGCTCATTTCCATGATAAATACCAATGATGTAGATCGAGTAACTTTGTATTCAAGCAAAAAACCATTTGTAAATATGACTACGGGAGGGCTTTTTTACGTGCGGATGTGACGTTACTATTTGCTGCCCCCACATAACAATAGTTGAAATTCTTCTGTGGAGTAGATGGTGTTATCAAGGAGAAACAAGCTTAACGTGGAGTAATCAATGTCACTTTTCCTTTTGGTGTTGTAATTATGTACCGCATTTTTTCTATTGAACTACAGTGGATTATTTACCACTCACTTCCTGAGGGAATAAACGCACTGAAGTATGAGTGCCCAGTTTCATAAGCACCACGTGTTATTCTTACAGCACGTTTTAGAGGAATAAAGACTTTCTTTCTTAAAGATGTGTTACACAGAAGATTACGCATATGACATTAGTGAACGGAAACATGCAAAATATGTCAACTTACTGATTTATCTCTGCACAAGTTTTGCAGTGATTAGCGGAGCCAAAAGTACGCTCCACCAACACCATTAGGCGGCTAGCGGAATATGATGCAGATTCTAAGGAAAATGTGGCTGATCTAAATTGTCTTAGAAGCTCCAGTTTAAATTCTCACCGATATGGACACTTAAAAAAATATTGAAACTGCGCGGTTTGCAATTCTTACAAGGTAGTATTAACGGAGTACATCGAAAAAGTTCAAAGAAGAGCAGCACGTTTTGTATTACAGCAAAATAGGGGAAAGAGTGTTACTGACATATTACAGGATGTTGGAGCAGACACATTTAAATCAAAGGCCTGAAACAATCACGCAATCCTACCAAAGAAGCTAGAGAGTACTTGTATTCATTGACATACAGGGCAGTGGATATCATCGTATCTCAGTAACAGGAGACAATATGTAAACACTCACACCTTAAGTAAATCCAAATTTAGAAGCGATACGTATGCTGAACATCAAGAATCTGTTGTGGGACCTATTCTCTTCAGTTTACTTGAAAGATACTGTATGCTGATGATACGACCACGCTTAATTTTTCCAACAATTTTGAAGCACTTGAGAAAAACTCTTTCAGAGCGATCAATAATATAGCAGAACGGCTCATGGACAATGAGTTAATTATTTATCACAAAAAACTATGTACATGGTTTTCAACGCTAAACAAAAGCAAGAACAGATAGATGTTTTTCTAGGCGAAAACGAACTAGGAGAAATAACTTCAGTTAAGTTTTTAGGGATAACAACAGATCGTGAGATAACTTGGGAGCAGGAGATAAGTACTTTGTCCAGAAAACTAGGCTCAGCGATATTTGCAATCACTCGCCCAGCATGCACATCAAGACCTCTTGTGCCCTGTCTATCATGGATTTTTTAACCATAAATGCAATACTGAATCATTCCATCGCAGGAATGAATAGAATATTCCTCAAACGGGAGAAAAGCATTCGAGTAATATTGAGAAAGAAGCAAAAAGTCTTGTAGAAGCTGTTTCAAAGATCTTAATTTTTTGACGTTACCATCACTGTATATATTCGAGACCATTGTGGCGTATACGAGATCCTACCAAACAGGACACCAACTAGATTGTTCCTCCTGATATCACAAGGAACAGAAAACAATCACAATGAATTTCACACAGAGCCCAGATTTTTGAAAAAGATCGTAAGTACTCTGGTGTAAAGTTAATTTAGGCGCTGACAAGGGACTTACAAAACCTCCGAAATAACATTTTCCCAGGTATCACTAAAAAACTTTTTAATAGAAGGTCAATTCCACAGTACGGAACTGTACTACAGTTAAAATGCTCATGTACTACGTAATAATCACAAAATTTCAGCTTTTTTTAAATCACTTAGCACTGCGTTCATACCGTGCACGCTGTTTTACGTTATTTCTATGTAAACTATAATATTATATTGTCTAGATGTAAGCAAAATGACGCGTGCTGTATCACAGGTACACATCTTTTGTAAAAGGTAATTTACCGGGCCAAGAACGTTGACAATCACTTAATTCACTACATCTCATAGTGGTCCTACTGTATGGATTACCAGATCATATGACCTTAGAAATTCTGAATACGTGCTGTTTCGGATCCTCTACACCAGTGCTTTGTGTTGTTATGCAAATAAGTGAGCTACGGTATAAATAGTCTGCAGTTCCACTGCTAACTAATGCACTTTATTTCTTTTGGTCGGGATACAGTACTCCTATATTTATGGACTGGTGATAAACAATAGGAATTACTTACCTTACAGACTTCTCGTTTCTCTTGCCTTCGGCTAAAAATCCATTTGGATGATGAGGAGGTATAGTTTTCTTGCTGTTCCCTGCGTTCTCACTATTTGTCTTCTTCGCGGTTTCTTCTATTTCTGCATTTTTTGTTGTACTGACGCTGGTGTTACTGCTTCTACATCTTATCGGTGCTATTGTTTTTGTTGGAGCTGATGAAGGTCCTATTATTGTTTTTGTTTTGATATTGTCTTCTAAAGTCAACGTATTTCAAATTTTTAAATGTCTGCTTATTTTGGTAAAGTGATTATTGGAACATCATGCTTTTTCATTAACACATTACTCTCTCAAGTTGGCGATGATGCGGAATATTCGCAATTACAGTGTACGAAATTTATTATTAGAGCGTGATAAAGGACATGTGAAAAACTGGCTGTTTCACTTTTCTAGTTGTCGTTTGATTTTCCAAGAAGTGTGACGAAGCCTTTACCGTGTGTATTCTTAACCTCTGCAGATACAATCAATTTCAAAATTTCTGCAAGTGAGACCATAGTTTCACTATCCAAAAGGAACTTGTGTTAGTTTTCACTTTTATTTCATTTGCAAGTCCACGATCATGTCTGTCTGCAAGAACATGCAGTTTCCTGTTATTAGAGGTCTTAGCTTCAGTATTTTCGGTTTGTTTTTCCATTTTGTTGTTTCAGGTAACTGACACGACGTGTGATACCTGTTTCGCGGTTTACGACTCAACTTATACCTGCTATGAGCGATTTAGGTATTATGACTTATTACGGTTTCGCCCACTGTTCTTGTATCCTGATTCATACACTGCCTTCACCTGATAAGTTACTGTACCTTACTTTAGATGTGTTTGTAGCCACTTTTTCTCCACTGCAGGTTGATGTAATTCAGGTATTGTATCATAAAACAGTATCAGAACATTTTCTCTCTCTCTCTCTTCAACACCGTACGCTTACTGTATCGAACCTCCTTGTTCTATGCCATTTTCCTGGTTGGCAATTCGATAATTGGCATTGTGTACGAAACTGCTGACACCGTAGGCCTATGAGAAGAGAGGGTACTGAACAATTTGCATGAAGAAGTAACTGAAGGAATCTTTGTTTAAGATTGGCATAACTTTTGTTGACTAGTGTCCAAAAGCGAATGCGATACTAGATTTGCCAAAAATTTTAAAAAGTGCCCATAATATTTTGTAGCAAAGTGTTCCGATGGGGTGAAAGCTGGGTCCCCCACAGCTATGAGAAAAGAAGTGGCAACCACACTACTGCCTGTTCGAAAATACTTTCGGTCAGACACTTCTCGCACCGATGACCCAGCTTTCTGGTCCCCTCCATCAAATAAAACAACCAGCTGACAATACGAATGGAGCATGTGGAGGCGTGAATCGCTTATACGGAACACACGTGTAATCAGTATTACGTTTCATTGAACATACACACACACACTCACACACATACACACACACACACACACACACACACACACACACACACACACACACACACACACACAGAGAGAGAGAGAGAGAGAGAGAGAGAGAGAGAGAGAGAGAGAGACTATTCAGGGTACAATTATGGAACTGGCACTTTCTACTCTGAGAGAGCTCCAACATGTTTTCATTTGTTTTGTTGTTTTGGTGGCGGCAAGGTGTTATTAAGGTGATATTTGGACGGCTTACTAAGATGCATTTATCGAGAACTGGAATTTTTGTCTATGGGAAACCTTACTCATATCGGACTTGTCGACCACGTTATGGGACTGAAATCTTAAGAATACCTGACGTTTCCATCTAGTCCAGACCGGAACAATTGTCACGAAGAAATGTCATTTACATGTGGCTCGAGTAACCTACCAAGCTGTCGTTCGTATGGTTTCATTAACACAAACAGATCCCTAGGTTTGTAACATTAAGCTGTTACTTGGTTTTCTGATCCTCCTGCTGATTTATAACACAAATGTGATCAATGTTTATCCCTGTGAGGAAACGTAAATAGGACAGCCGGTGCTGGAAGAAAGAACAAAACCGAAACGAAACCAATAGCTCAGTAATGTTGTGTTGAAAACTGTGTTTTTTATGTTGCCTACATAACTGAGGTGAACTTAATTTGGAGATAGTTCATGATAATATCCTTGTTACTAAAACGCTAAGACTTGTGAAAACAGCATTTTGTTATGTAGCTACTTAAAATTGCTAACTCCATATTACAAATGTTCATCTGAATCTGTCTAAGCATCATTTCTGTGGTGTCATTGGAGAAACACCAGTGACACGAAACTAGTCGCCGTCGCAGATCTTTGAAGTAAAGTGTAACTGTCGCTGTCGTTATTTAATGAAATACCGGTAAAGATCATGCTCTGTGCATGTCCGAAGCCTTTATTCCACCCTTCGGAGGTGACTTCCCTAGAAGCTTTTTGTGCGTGCTTTACACTGTTGACAAGGTAAATTTACTGGTGTTCTTGGCAACAAAACATCTAATTTGGGCACATATCAACTCTGTTAGTTGGAATGGCTGCGGGAAGGTACTGCCCTAATGACTGTCTGCGCATATGATTTTTCCAGGTCGCACTTTTACGGAGACAAACACACAGTTGATGAAGAGGTCGTTTCATCTGCATCAGGATACCTGGTTTATAAATGGGCAGACAAATCTAGTGCGCTTAAAGTCTAATCACGCTTCTGTATTGTGACTTTATACTACCTCATGAAGGAGAAAGAATTATTTCAAGTAAAACTACACAGGATAGTATTAGAGTAGCAGTAAAAGGAAAGTAGGAAAAGTTTGAGAATACGCATCGTTTTGTAGAATATTTATTCTACGGCCATTACCACGACCATATAGAGCCAAATACTTTAAGCATAAAGAAAATCTGAAAGATAAATCAGAGTTAAGTGATGGAATTCCTTTCTTTGTTCGAAATTATAGGGAAACATCGCAGTGTAGTTAAAGTAGCCGAGTTGGACGTACCGAGGTGAAACTAAAAACCTTTTGCTGCTGTCAGGTCAAGAAACAAATGCAAACTTGTAAAGACTACCGTGTAACACCCATACATATCATAAAAACGTATATGCGTATGTATATATATATATGTATGACAGTACCTCATGTCCGCTAAATGTACCTACACAGTAACATCATTATACGACACATCTTTCAAGACATATGACGTCATAAACACTGAGATGGGTGAAAAATTAACGCATCTTGCATTGATTTTGAATACATTTATTCTTTACTAGTAAGAAACTCTTACTGCCCAGTCAAATTAAGGAAAATGGTTTTACGAGTAATGTTTGTTCCTGTCTGTACCGTTGTGACCTGACGGGATTCTCAAATCCCTTTTTGAATAATGTTAATAAAATTCAGATAATATTACTTGATCTACTTTTTCTTTATACTAAACCTATTTCGTAACAACTAGAATACCACAGAAAAATTTCGTAATGTCCGAGTCAAAAAGTAAAAGATTCAGGCCATAAAGGGTTAAATAGTGTGTGTTTTTCATGACCTTACACCCTTAAATAATAAAAGAACACTTGATTCTGGAAGGGATTTACCACATTAAGAAAGCAAGGAGTTGTTATTAGATTCCTTCTACATCCAGACTGCGTCTTCTTGTAAAATGTGATCTCTCTAGCCCACCCACCTCCTGTAACAAGTAGTATTACATGGTCCTAACGATGGGCCCTTGCAGTAGTGGCCGAAACGTTGCAGGATCATTTCATACAGTTGCACAGTGTAAGACACAGAAGAATTCTATGGAACTTGGTTCTTGCTAGGAACTTGCAATAAAAACAGAATTTATAAAGTAGTGTGCACTTTATTTTCTGCACTAGTCGCAAGTACAAAACAACGCAATAATGATACATATAAGTGAGTAGCACACCGTGGCTCAAACGCCTGCTGTCAGACACCCATTCCTGCCGCCGTTCGCGCTCTCCCACGGTCGTCGCTTTCAGCTGGAGGCGTGCCACTTCTTCGCCGGACGTTTGGGGCGCCCTCCGTCCTTCAGGTCTGGCGTGGCGGGTTGCCGGGGCTGCCCTCCTGCGGAGCGGGGTTCCGCATGACGAAGCCCTCGAAGTCTTCGTACTCCTGGATCCAGCCGAGCAGCAGCTGCTCGCGGTCTGCGGCGGGCCTGAAGGTGTTGTCGATCCAGCGCTGCCAACAGCGGACGACGACCTCCCTGTGCAGGCGCCGCCGCTCCGCCTGCAGGGCTGCGCTGCGCTCCGCGGGGCTGCGGGGGCGGGACCGCCGCGGCGCCCTCTCCGCCCCCGGCCTCTGCCCCCTCTCCGCCCCCGGCCTCTGCGCCGCCTCAGCCGGCCGCCCCTGCCTGGCCTCGGTCGCTCGCGCCGGCATCTCCGCGGCCGCTGCGGGCACACAGCACACATGCTGTTAGTCTTATAAACAGACCCAATATTCGGGAGTAAATCAATGGCGGAGCTTGCAGATCACTGCAAAAAACAGAGGAAGCTTTTCTCACGTAATTAGAACGAATTATGACAAGAACTACTCCCGTGAAACACAACTTTCCCTACACAGGGTGGTACTTATTAAAGTTTAAAGAACCGCATAACGACGTAAGCCTGTATGACGCTGGACAATTAATGTTTATATACTGGGTCTTTCACAAGTTACGTTACACACTTCGAGAGGCTGTAGAGTGGTCTTAGTAGATCAAGTTTTTTACACAGCAACGCACATCCGGAAACGTCATCTAACATCGCTTCAAAGTTATAGTGGTGGATGATTGTAGGCAAAATGTATGTATATGGAGGGTGATGCCATTATGATACAAATTTTCAAGGATGATGGGGAAAGTAATAGGTAATAGTCACTGTACAAGAAACGAATGAGTCGAAAGTTATATACAACAACCCTTCTGATACCTCTTACAGTCGAATATATGCACAGGTACTGTTGTTGCCAAGATTGTAGGATAGGAGACTTTCAGAGGCGTCATTATGCACCAAAAGAAGAAAATATGTCACGTAAGCATGGGCTCTAAAATGCATACCTTAAGAGCTATGAACACTTATTCATTCGAGGGGGCGTGTTTCACATGAGCGAAGATGAACAAGTGCTCATAGCTCCTCAGGTACGCATTTTAGAGCACATGTTTACTCGATATTTGGTCAATACTACCACCTCTGAAAGTTGCATATCCTATAGTCTCACCATAACAGCACAGTTACGTCCTACCCCGGTAGCTGAGTGGTCAGCGCGACAGAATGACAATCCTAAGGGTCGCCGGCACGGTAGTCCCAGATTGTTCGGTAAGAGGGTCAGCTACGCTCTGTGATAAAAATCTGAGTGAACGGATCAACGACGAACCTGAACGGGTGATATCGGACGTCCGCCCCAAACGAATTCAACAATCAATATAGATCAAAATGAGATCAAAAAGAACAAGGGCCAGGGTACGATTCCTAGCTGGATCGGAGATTTTCTCCGCTCAGGGACTGGGTGCAGTGTTGTTTTCATCATCATCATTTGATCCCCATCGACGCGCAAGTCGCCGACAACGCGTCAAATCGAAAGATTTGCACCCTGCGAACGGTCTACCTGACGGGAGGCCGTTTCCTAACGAGGGACAGTTACTTTAAGTTCATACATTTATCAGTCTCCATCATCCTTGAAAGTTTCTAACATCATCACGAATCACCCTGTATATACATACAGGCGTTGGCGAGTAAAACTTTGACGTTCTCTAGCGTTGCTAGATGACGTTTCCGGACGTGAGTTCCTGTGTAAAATCTGATCTACTGAGTCTGCTCTACAACCTGTAGAAGCGTGTAACACGAATTGCTAAACACCCTGCATAAAAGCCGATGTTTCGTATGAGTAACTCATCATCGCTAAGCCCAAACCACTAAACAGAGAAACTCGAAATTTGCAGAGGGTGTTGATCTTATACTGCATGCATCGTTTAAGAAAATATTTTTCGAAATTCCAACCCTAAGGGGTTGAAATAGGGGACGAAAGATTTTTTTCGAGAATACGTCACTATTAACACAATTTTAAAGCAAGACGTACGCAAATTAGTTTCTGATTTCCCAGTCAGATAAAATAATACGTGTTTCAGCATTTTTGAAAATCCAGCCACTACGGGGATAAAAAAATTCGCTGAAAGCTTTTTTGAAAATACATTATCAAACAACTAATAAAGTGTTTTAAAGCTGTATCTTTGAAAATTGGTATCTGACTTCTCAGTTTGAAATTAAAAACACATGCGTGTTTTTTCAACCCCTAAGGGGACGAAATACAAAATGAAAATTTTTAAGAAAATATTTCGTAATATTAAAAAATACTTAAAGCTAAATCTACGAAAATTTGTATTTGACTTGCCAGTTAGATACAAAGGAATATGTGTTAGTCGATAGCAGTTTCTATGGCGTATCACTGCAAGAACGCAACAGGCATGATTAACAGAAACCTTAGACTCCACCTACCACAATCACTTGTTTGGTCTCCGGTACATACGAGAAAGAGCATGCTTCTGTGACCTTAATTAACGTTAAAAATTTAGAAGGCGTTGCAGTTTGTGAGCAATAGCAAAATCGATTAAAGAAAAACAAAAGAATATGTGCAAACCATACCGTCTACGCGCTAAGTTAGTTTAATGTAAAACACATGGGAGGACAAATGTTGGGAAATACGGGAAGGGTACACTTTTTGCGTGCACATTTCGTAAAAGTAGTTTGTTGTAATGCAGAAAAGTTTAAACTACGGCCCCGCTGTAACCAAGCGAAAACTATTCTTATTTTGTGTTTCTGTCGTTTCTTCTCTTTTTTTTTTTGATTACAGATATTTTTTAGTAAACAAAAAGTAGGGCATTTACTGGTAATACGCAATTCGGAAGTTTATACGTATTTACTTGTGACGCAATACGGTAGTTTCTTGATGTAGTTTACTCTGCAATAAAATAGTGACGTCCGCGAGGTCGGTAAATGAAATAAAAATTATTGGCTGAGATGTAACATGTAATTGTCTAGCCCAATAAAAAAACATACTTCCTGCCACACAGAAGATTCGAACCAAGAGCCCCACGCACGATAGTCGTGAATGCAGGCCCGGAGTCACACCGACGTGAATACTTGACTCGCGTTCGAATGATCATGTAGGACAGACCAATAAGATCAGCCGGTGCACATGTGGCGGGGTAAGCCATCTGGTGAAATCACTTGTTCATCGTCTCCATCCACTTTTCGGTTATTTCCCAATATTTGCAGTCCCTTGTCTTTTATATCAAGTTACATGTATCAGCGCTGTATACGTCGCTTTGTAGTTTTTTAAACGTAAAAATAAGAACAGCCCATTGCCAGTCTGGAGGTTAATCGCAATGTATCCTAACTGAAGAAAACTTCACAAGCCAAGATCGCTAAAAAAAGCATCTTATTGGATGGTCGGTTTCGACAGAGGTATGCTGTCAACATCGGACCTTATGCTTTGAAACGTTTACAACATACTGTCCGTCAAAATTACAGGTAGGTTCACACTGTATATGCACTTTCGACTAACATAAAGATCACTACATATGGCCATATCAAAGTATTATGTCCAAATATAAACTTAAGTAGGTTGTGCCGAATTGCAGCTGCCAGCTGATATCGAACATAAAACTTGCAATCGGCGCAGTAAAGTTACGTTTATGTTTGTACGGTACACAATCCTTCTACATTTGACATGTCGATGTCTAGGAACCTTCATGGTAGTGGGAAATGCATATGCAATGAGAGTTAATTTTGAACACTTGTGGGCAATACGTTGTAAACATTTCAAGGCATAAGATCCGATGATGGCAGCATAGCTCTGTCGAAATCTGTTATTCAATAAAATTCTGCATTTTTAGCGATCTTGGCTTGTGAAATTTTCCCTAGTTACCACATTCACAGGCGATGTCAGGAAAATAGTAGATTCCGGTGGATAGGTAAATTCTCTCTTCATAGAATTCAGGAAAAAGTACGAAACTGTACCACATTATCCTACAATAGGACGGATAAGAATGCTGGGAATACAGTCACAGAAATGCGAATGGAGCGATGAATTTTTGCGTAATCAGTGCGTCATACTGGATGGCGAGTGCTAAATCGAAACGAAAATAACATCGTGTGTGCCTCAATGAGCTTCATAGCACCAATAACGGTCATGTTACACATGAATTATTTATCATATGTGATCGCCAACGTGAGTGTGTTGTCTGCTGGCAAGGCCTACGTACATGTACACTAAAGTAACGTCGTCGTACGATCATGAAGAAATGCAGGAAGACATCTGAAAAAATTCAGTTTGGTATAATGAATGGCAGATCCCCGTAAACGTGGAAAAATGTAGGATCTTCATACAAGGAAGACTAGCAGTGAACATTTTCAACACGTCATGCCATTTAGTTTTTTTTAGCGGTAATGCTAAGAAGCAATAAGTAATGCGACGATCATACAGGAAGACAATTTTTGAACGATATGAAAAAAATGTAAATTAGTTACAAACTACGGCGTGCACACACTTTACTCAACGTTTAAACGTTACTACAGATATTCGGATTTAGGTTATGATATGTGGCGCAGACGAATATCGAAATTCTGCGCGACCCGCTGAAGTGTCGGAACATCGATGCTGTCGATGACCCCCCTGACTGGCTGTTTTCAGCTCAGCTATGATTTCCGGGGTTATTGCTGTACAACTTTTCTTTAACATAGCGCCACAAAAGCGAGTCGCATGTGTTCAGATCTGGAGAGTATAGCGGCCAATCGAGGCCCACGCCAGTGGCCACTGGGTACCCCAGAGTGCGATCCCCAAAGTGCTCCTCCAGAACATCGTACTCCCTTCTGCTTTGGTGAGTTCGAGCTCTGTCTCACATGAACCACATTTTGGCAAAATCAGGGTCAGTTCAGAAGCTATGAAAATTTAATTTCATGTAGTTCGATAGTTGTCGCGGGAGTTCTGAGAAAGTGCAGTGCTTTTCTAAAGGGAGTCTCATGTGAGATGCCAGAGCTTCTACTTCCAGAGAATGGTCCAGAATCTCACGTCCTTACCAAATAAGCGTGTTAACGAACATCGACCAAATTCAGAGATGCGTTGAGGACTGTAGTATGTTGGTACAGTCCACACAAAAGTGTTCCAGATATGCGAAACTCACTGGAAGCTAGCTGTCTTTGTCCTAGTCAGTCCTGTTCTGTATGACACACTGCCTGTGGAACTGGGACTCGGTTTCTGCAGCCGACATTTGTTTGGCGATTTTTTGTGACATTTCTCAAGCCGTTATCAGTGCTTAATCTTCCATTTCTGGTAGCGGACCATCTGCCACAAGCAAGCCATTCCTAACGCCGCAACGTCAGAAACATCGTTAAACAAACGGCGGCTGAAGAACATAAGCCAGAAGCCTACAGGCAGTAAGTCAACAAGCGGTCACGAGGGGCACGGTAATGCTGCTGATTATGTTCAGAGATCCGATAAGTGAGAAAGACTGTGCGGCTATTCTGCTTTTACCATGCCATGTCTTTCTTAAGAACAACGAAAATAAGATTAGGGCGTTTTCAGAAGGAAATAGACACCAATTTTTGGTTCAAATGGCTCTGAGCACTATGGGACTTAACTACTGAGGTCATCAGTCCCCTAGAACTTAGAACTACTTAAACCTAACTAACCTAAGGACATCACACACATCCATGCCCGAGGCAGGATTCGAACCTGCGACCGCAGCCGTCACGCGGTTCCAAACTGACGCGCTTAGAACCGCACGGCCACACCGGCCGGCACTAATTTTTCCCTAGCTTTCTGCGGGAATGGAAGAGACAGGAAACTGGTCATCTTGGTGTATTAACATTTATGGCAATTACTTGTGAAATAAACTGTTTGTCTCGTTTTCAATTGACTGCTCCTTATTCGTACATCACACCCACTAGTTCGTGGATGCAGACGGATGAGACTGTGATTTCACATTCAAATAGTATGTGCCTTCAGGTAATGGTCTTCCGAAGTAATGCATACACTAAAAAATAATCAGCAAGTGATAACGTTTTCAATACAGCATTTGTGATTCAAGTGCGCTTGCTTGATTAATGGCGAGATCTCACGTTGGTAATAATCAGCACTAAAACTATGGTGATACCCAAGCAAATGTAAAGTTATCAAATTTGTGGAGTCAGTACTATTTTTACGATTTCCTCTACAGATTGGTGTAGAAAGGAACAAAAATGGCGTCCGTGTTTCCAAGAATTTGCTTAAAAAAATGAAATCCAGAAATAAGTGTACTGTACACATATCTGGCGAAGGAAAGATTTTACAGTAACAAGTTTTTCGCAGTCCCTCTACTGCCGCAGTCGAAAGTCCGCATACCGGCCAGATAAAACGAACATGTCTGAATTTCGGAAATAAACAAATAACTACATCTACATGGCTACTCTGTAATTCATAGGTAATTGCTTGGGAGAGGGTTCGTTGCACCATCTTAGTACAATTTCTCTATCGTTCCACTCTCGAAGAACGCTTGGGAAAGAAGAACACTTAAATATTTCTTATTGAGCTCCGATTTCTCTCATTTTATTGTGATGATCATTTCTTCCTGCATTTTCGCAGTCAGAGGAAAAATATGGTGATCGAAATTTCTTGAGTTGGTGTCGTCGTAACGAAAAATACCTTTGTTGTCTATAAATGACATATAATGTTTTAATGACTGCCATCCGTGACACTCTCTCCCCTGTTTCGCGATAGTACAACACGAGTTGTCCTCCTTTGGACTCCGTCAGTCCTCTCTGATGCGGATCCCACACCTCACAGGAGTTCCCTAGCAGAGGGTGGAAAAGCGTATTGCTGTTTCTAAGCGTCCTGCCGGTAAGACTAATTCTTTGTCGTGCCTCCCACACAAAATTATCTTTGTGTACATTCCAAATTGAAGTCGTTCGTCATTGTAACTTCTAGGTAAGTAGTTGAACTGACAACTTTTAGATGTGTGTGGTTTATTGAATTGAAATTTAACGGATTCTTTATAGTACACATGTGGAGACCTCACATGTTTCCTTATTTAAAATCAACTGCCGCCAACGTGTCTCAAAGGCTCTGGAAGAAGAGTGAAAAAATCAACTCATGCATACCAGCTACGATCCGCACACAATGTTCACCGATTTGGCATCGGCAGACTTCCTCCTCTCCAATCAGACAACTATACTCAAAAGTTTTTTTTTTTTCAGAGAACAGATTAGGCACGTGAAAAGCGTACAAGGTAACTTCGCGGTTTGATAAACAGCACACTTAAGGAATCGTTTCAACGACGGAATGAAATTGGATTTTCGTCAAGGAGACGATTTTCAATGAGGCAACTGAGTAGAACGCATTTCGAACAAATACTTCACAGCTGTGAGCAGAACGGAGGTAAGAAAAAATTTCAAACATAACAAGATTTGTTACCCTGTTGAGTAAGGCAAACAATAAAACATTCGTAGCACAACTTTCCAGACGTAACGATTCATTAGGCCTCTCGAACTAAGTTCAAATCGGCTCCATCTTCTGGAATCAGACTACAAGAATTAGATATGTCATGAAAGTGGGGGTAAGATGATATCGGTGAAGTTCTTTAATGAGATTGTTCAACCAGTTATGTCGTGAATTTTAACGTTAATCATAGTCTTAAAAGTTTGCCACAAACAGACGAAAATCTGTTAAGGTGACCTGCGGTGAAATGATGTACATGTTCAGCTGTTCTATAACACATGACATTCGCATAGCAGGCTTCAATCTGTCGTTATTTCTGACAGGTTCTGTCTGGACGGATTTGCTGATAACATCACCACAGTGTACGTTTCCGCGTTTACCACACGCAAGTCGCAAAGAAACGAATGCCACATTAATCCCTTTTCTACCCGTCGGTGTTTGTACACCCGCGTCGGAGTCGCGCTACGTTGCACATATGCAGCAGCAACGCCCTCGAAACGTATCGTTTTGATCGTCCCTCTTGATTATCAGACCCCAACGACACCATAATTTTTTTTTTCGAAACTAACAGCATTCGTTTAAGATTACGTTACGAAATACCATGTATTAAAAATTTAACTTTTGTTCACGGATTACAGATGTGCAGTCACCAAACATGGTATCTAACAATATAAAAAATGGTTCAAATGGCTCTCAGCACTATGAGACTTAACTACTGTGGTCATTAGTCCCCTAGAACTTAGAACTACTTAAACCGAACTAACCTAAGGACATCACACACATCCATGCCCGAGGCAGGATTCGAACCTGCGACCGTAGCAGTCGCGCGGTTCCGGACTGCGCGCCTAGAACCGCTAGACCACCGCGGCCGGCTCTAACAATATATATATATATATTGCTTGATATATCTTTTGACGCTTATTTTGAGAGTTATTTGGCCCGGTCACGATCAATGGACCACCCTGTGTATACTCCGTTGCCACGTTACAAAAGAAATGACTGTAACTTTTAACGCTTGAGACGTGCCGACTATGACCATAATGGCCGATGTCGAGTGTCACAGAAAGTGATATAGTGATTTACATCAAAGTTCGGATCCATTGTCTGTCAGACAAACAACGGTGCAAGTTACAAGACGATGCTGTGAAGACTTTGGTGTAAAGATGTGAGTGCATAGAGTTACGGTATCAGAAGGAATACACACTATCTCATCAATTACTATACAGAAACCTCCACGTAATGCGGAACTGATGAATAGATGTCAACAGAGGTGTACTTACCAGTATGAAAGGAGGTGGGGAGAATTGTGTTGCATTCATGTTTACGTATAAAATGACTTCCTCAGACAGACAAATCTCTGTTGCACGCAGAACACTGGAATGCAGTGATACGGCACATCTATTTCTGCTTACTACTCGACAGGGACCAGATATTTGCAAAACAGATGAATAGGACAGTAAGCAAGGCTTGCGCTACTTTCTACCAACTCTTGCCGCTCATAAAAGATGGAGACTTATCCATAGACACGAAAATAAAGTTGTACATCAACGTAATCGTGTCACTGGTCCTGTGCCTATCAGAGGTATGGTCTGTCGCAGCAAGCGCACACCTGAGCGAACTGTAGACCTTTCGTAGCAAAATCCTTCTTTTAATCGCAGACGCCGAGCGATACACGCTAAACACACATATATGGGACCTGCTACCCGAACCGTCCATCTACACGTACATAAGGTAGACGTTGAAAACCTCTATGAGAGGTCATTCATAAATTAGTGTGCCATTGCTGTTTAAGTCTTATGTGCCACGACGACAAAACACGAAGCAGTGTCGTGTTGTGAAAGTATGGTGAAACGTGAAATAAAAGCCAATATAGTGTGTCCACAACGTACAAAATGCATGAAGAATAGCAGACAGCAATGTTTGCTTTGGATACACTCGTCAACCTCTCTGGCGTAAGAAAGCGCAACCAGAGAGCAAACTGACTAACTCTCTTTTCTTCTCGTGGTGTAAGATGGAAGTAATTATGTAATGGCACCTTTGACTATTACTACTTGTAAAACGACAACGTGTGTACTGTAAATGTATTACTTTGTGCTTAATTTCAGAATAAAATCCATAGTTTGAATATTAACCTACTTTGTTCCTGTGTGAGAAGCTACTCTCCTCCAATTATGAAGTAAATACGTAGGACATTTTAAAGGCCTTAAGCCATTACAAAAAATGGTTCAAATGGCTCTGAGCACTATGGGACTTAACATCTGAGGTCATCAGTCCCCTAGAACTTAGAACTACTGAAACCTAACTAACCTAAGGACATCACATAACACCCAGCCATCACGAGGCAGAGAAAATCCCTGACCCCGCCGGGAATCGAACCCAGGAACCCGGGCGTGGGAAGCGAGAACGCTACCGCACGACCACGAGATAAGCCATTACAGATCATTGCTGGATAGCGGTCATAAACTGTTAATCACTTTATTTTTGTTTAAAAATTTTTGGGCTACACCTCTCTTCTTGAATAATATGACAGGAATAAAAATTAGTAGAATGTTTAGTCATTTAATCATATCATAAAACAAGAGTGCTCATGAATTTTTTACTGCTTACGTAATAAAGTGCTCTGACTTGATCGACTTCGCTTCACGAAATCGGGACACAGTGAAAGTTTTATTAAAGAATTAACTTGACAAGTATCGAACAGATAACTGAACTTGGTTTTTTGTTAATTCTGGATGCCCAAAACATAAGAATTACTGTAAAACAATCTTTCGTTAGATGAGTGTTTGTATTGGCAATCCCTCTCGATAGTGTATGTTGTATGTCGGGGAAACCTAAAAAACTTCGTACTGTCAACATCACATACGCGAAGTTTCGTCAGACACATTGGTTCGCAAGCAACATTTCAAAACCTTTTGGTCACATAGTGTCAAAGCATTAACAGTAAAAAACGCATGGCAATATTCTGTGCTTTATGGCTGAATTCATTTCACTGTTTTTGCAAGGCGAACAGCTGCAGCAAACGTGTATGTAAATCAATACAGGCAATTCCGGTAGCGTAACCACTGATCAAGTCATATCAATACGATTATTCGCTCTTAAACAACATATATAATATAAATTCACATAAAAATACACATTGAGAGGGAAGGTCACTACATTTGGTACACATTACCCCGACGTTTAAATTAAAAGACTTATATCGACACCCAAGAGACAATTCAGGTTATAAAAAACTGCAATCATCATCATACCTGCACACAATCACTGGAGATTCATTAACTCAGACACTCGGTATGCCTCTACAACCAGTAGCGTCAGTGGCTTTACTGTCTGTGACTGAGGTTACAACAGCATAGACGCACTACCGTCTAGTCACAGGTTATGATGAACACAACCAAGTACTGCCATACCTTACAGAGGGCATAGTATGGGGTCTCACCAAGCGTGAAGCCCGTTACATCTGATCACTGTGTGTTCGGGATGGTACAACTGTCACTAGCTATATCATTTCTCTAGGCCTCAGTGACACGCATATACGTAAGTTACTTTCCAACTCTGTGCGACTTAATGACATACCAGAGATGTTAAACAAGTTGTTATGTTCGATTAGAAGGATTCTGGCCTTCTGTTTCTGGCGATTTTTCTTCTTTGAACCACGATCATTTTCCAAAAATGTCTAACGTTGTTCATTTGACACTTAGTAGGCCTATGTATACCGGCTGTCCAAAATATTCTGAAACTGATTTTATTCCTGACGTACAAGCAACATCTGTACAATAACTACTGAGGCAGGCTGAACCAACAACAGACGCGAAGTATGCCAATCAGCAGTCAGCAAGGATTCTTAAGTAGTCTGTCGAAGATGATACGTCACAAACCACAAAGAAGCGACGGACTGAACATATGTAAATCAAGTGTACAAGGCATTCTCAGGAATATTCTGTAGAGAATTTGTGTGTGTGTGTGCGTGTGTGAAGTCTACACGTGGATTATTTTGAAATGAAAAACGCGAACAATTTTTTCCTGGCAAAAATCATCACGGTTTTATCGACATCAGCCTACCACAGAACGATAACGCGCACGACAGTCTGTTGAATTACGAAGACTGGAAAGGTGCAAATGTGGCGAGTGTATGTAACTTGTTTGAACAAAGGGTCTCTGTAGTTGTTGCACAGCAATAGCTAACAGTAAATTACTGTAGTAGCTGTCCTAAGAGCGGTTAGAGGGAAGAACCGCCTAATTTCTAAACAGAGTGTTACATTAGTGAGATAAGGCAGTGCATCTTCTCTATACGGCGTTGTGAGAGCCACGATTGGAGGTTGTATCATCCACATGAAGAACAATAGCTGTGGGTTTAGTCCTGTTAGCTTTGGTGTATTCAACCAAGAGAGTAGATTTAATGAGGGATGAAGTAATAACAATCATTGTTGTTCAAAACATTGTAGTTGCAAGAGAGGTAGTAGACAATAGTAATGGAAGGAGAAGCAAATAAGGCAAATGATAGCGTATGACTGGAATAGAAAGGGTTGGCTTTATACGCGGCACGAAAGAGAAAATACTGTGACAAAAAATGACCGCACACGAAAAGGAAAAAAGAGTAACAACAGTGGCTGGAGCAACGGTAGAATAATAATAAAAGAGACAGAAAAAATAGTAAGTCTGAATGTTCAAATGTGTGTGAAATCTTATGGGACTTAACTGATAAGGTCATCAGTCCCTAAGCTTACACACTACTTAACATAAATTATCCTAAGAATAAACACACACACCCATGCCCGAGGGAGGACTCGAACCTTCGCCGGGACCAGCCGCACAGTCTATGACTGCAGCGCCCAAGACCGCTCGGCTAACCCCGCGCGGCAGTAAGTCTGAAGTGAATAACATTTGTACGACCAACAACTGGAAACTAAAAATGTGGATTGTAAATAACCATATTACCAGCCACTGCATGGAAAAATATATTAATATTTCTTTGATTAATGGCCTTCCAAAGATGATAAACAGCAAGTCACCAATCCTCTTTTCCAGTTATAATAGAAATCAAAAGTGCGAGGTTTTTCATGACTTTCATACGGGACAGAAACGAACGAAATCTTTTTGTTGTCTACGGAGATGAATAGGAACCGAAAGTAGTTGTGATCCTTGAGTTCTTTCAAGCAATGCGTTTCAGTACTCAGGATTTACGTATTACAAGTACCAGCACATGCCTTTCTAACGGAGTCAAAGAAAATTACTTTGTAGTAGTGGAAGAAATGTCACCACTAAATGATTATGTATGGTACATATCACACCATAAAAGACTCTTTCGCTAAAATTAATTATATGTGATATTAATTTCAAGATTTTAAGAAATGCAGCATCTGAGAAGGGCACTACATGGTAAGTATGAGATAATATAAATCCGATAACGGTAGCGTAGGTTCATAAGGTAAAAGAATATTACTCTTTTGCTACGAGGTGAACCGTAGAAACAGCGACAAAGTAATTTGACGCTTCGTAAAATATAAAAAATATGAATCGTACTAGCAGCAAGTGAAATCTCTAACAGCATAGACTGGTAGCGCGTTACCTAGTGCAGTCAGTCTAAGACTTGAGTAGCAGAAAGCATTTTTGCGACGAAGCTGAACATTCCTGTGTATGACTGAAACGAACACAACGAGACAAGGCATATAGAAATCAGATTCTGTAAGTGAGTGAAATGGAGCAAAGTGAAATGAAACCTTAACTTACGGCTTAAAAATGGTTTCAGATAAATTCATTCCCTGTGGAACAAAAATATATTCCTTTCTTCTTTTACTACCCACTTGTTTTTCTGCCCCTATGCTCCACAATCTATGCGTAACCCTTTATTTATATAAAAATGTCTTATAGCTATGTGTACCTTTCTGTCAAATTAATTAAGGCCTAAAAAGGTACTCTATGCGTCAATTTTTGTCGAGATTTCCTACGTTAAGGCCAATCTTGCAATTAACAGAGCGAACTATTTTGATATATTGTACTGCCAGACTATGCCATCCGCTAAGTAACGATAAGTAACAGTTTCGGCGTTCTACAAACTATTATTGGCCTGATCATTTCAATAGCACTTTGCGTTTCCGTCCTTGTTAGTACGCTGTGTAAGATACAGTTTTGAACACTTTATTCGTTGCACCTTTAACTGTGTCACTGCAGCCTTGTTCTGTAAGCATGTGGTAACAGATAAGTGGTGAAGCGCCTAATGAAAACAGTATTAAAAAATTTATCGTAAACAACACGTCAAAGGAAACTAAATATCATGAAACAAATGTAAATTTGGACATCCACTACTGCCACGCTTGGGATATTTTGCGCAAAAACAGCTTGTAAAGGCAAGAAAGCGATTGGTACTCGCTATTCTCCGGATCATATTGTGAACAAACGTAGACGACATAAATGACGCATCACAACAAAAATAGAGACACATATAATTTTACGGCTAAAACAACGACATTAAAATTACTACAAGGTCTTTATCGTATTATCGACATTTTTTTGGGCTTGAATCGAGTTACTAATTACATTTTTATGCTCAATATTTCGAAGTCCGATCCCATCGTCTTCTTCACGCGCTGCGTGCTGAAATAATGTTGAACTCGCTGCCTAGACTCCGGTCAGCGAAAGGTCAAGAGAAAACAGCTTACAGCATTTGAGATTATGTCCGGACCGGTCGTCGAAATACTGAGCATAAACATGGAAACAACATCCAGACTGCACTCGCGAAAGAACAGCACAAGTCGATCACCCAGAGAAAACCTGAGAGAGTACCTTTACGATATGTCAGAGTAGCAAAGACGTAATATTTTAGTTTCTATACAGATTAGAGTTTTTTTTTAAAAAAAAGCTATTAACTTCGCAGTGACTTGTGGAAACGTTAATACGAACTTCCTAATTTAAGAATTAGGAGTGGCGAATGCGCAACGAAAAAGACGGTAAAACGCCCACAGAGGCTCACATGTGAGAGCACAAGGCAGCAGCAGAATTGCAGAGCGTCCCTTACCTGTTTGCTTCCCTGGTGATCTGTTCATCCTGATATGCAGCAGCAGCAGTGGTGGTGATGGTAGATGAGCTGGTGGTGCTCGCCCAACGTCCTGCAGCAGCGGTGGCGGTGGTGGCGGTGATGGTGCTGAAGACTCTCACGCAAGGTCCAACAGCAGACTGGAGGACTCTGCTCCGCGTGGTCACACCGTCGGCTCACCCCCTACCCCTTCCCCCACCCCGCCCCTGCATTCCAGAAGTCTTATCTCCCGTGCCCCAGTGCTAATAGCTTCGCGGAAATTCAAATTCTGCCATCCTCCAGCAATACTTGCGAGCAAGTTGTACTCCTTACTACTATATTTTTTTGCATGTTTCGCGAACAGTACTAGTTTTGGCTGTCGCAAAATATTTTCAGATCGATTTTTCAGAAGTGTCAAGTCAAGGAACATTTAGCTTAACAGCATTGATATTGATAATATAAATTTTGGAAACCGATCAGAAAGGGAAGTCCAACGAAGAATTTTAATTGTTCGGTCGATCTTCTTCCTTACAAAGTGAATGAAGTAAATGTATTGGGGCATGCAGCGGATCGTAACAATTCAGACGCAAACCGGCCGAGCTACAGTCTGCAACAGCGCGACCGCTAAGGTCGCAGGTTCGAATCCTTCGTCGGGCATGGATGTGTGTGATGTCCTTAGGTTAGTTAGGTTTAAGTAGTTCTAAGTTCTAGGGGACTGATGACCACAGCAGTTAAGTCCCATAGTGCTCAGAGCCATTTGAACCATTTTTAACCAAACCGCCCAAAATACGATTGAGAATTCTACGATGAACTATAAACCGTTAATTTCCTATACAGTTGAAGCATCTACACACGTAACAAGTTACAACGATTGTGACTATGGACAATCTTGGTCTCTTAAGAACTTAATTCTGCAGGAGAGAATGGATCAACAACAGCAGTAGTCTGTTACTATGTGTACGCTAAAGTAACGAGTAAAGCCAATTTTAGGAAGAGAAAAATTCTGAAGCAGACTGAAAAAAACTGTGATTCTTTAGTAAATTGTTTTCCGTGTTTTGGACAAGTATTACTAATAGAACCAATACAACAAAAATATCTCAACTACCTGGTAATGTGTTGTAAAACGTGCCTGTCTGGACAAAGTATGAGAATATCTTTGGTTTCTATGATTTTAGCGGCATTAGACCGTAGCGTAAGATGTGTTTACGAGCCTAATGGCCATAAAATTAGTGTTACCGCGCATACAAATACCAACCGTCTAAAACTGTATTTTAAGATTAGAATTGTTTTCCATTAAATGCATAGGTTAACAACTCACGTTGTTTATAATTAAGAACATCTAATATTTTATCTTCTTTCATTTGAGAACAGGTTACCACTATTACGACTGAGGACACTTGTGGACGCTTCTGCGCATAATTCTGCAACAGAGAATGGATTAACCAGCACAGTTTTGTATTATCCTTCGTACACTATAGCGAGGCGTAAAGACAATAGCAAAGGATGAAATGTTTCGAAATGTAATGAAAAATTATAAATTTTTTCAACTTTTTCATCTCCCTGAATTGTTTACCACACAAACTATCTCATTCATTTGTTCATAATTGTGAAATGTCACTCACCAATTCTTTTCCCATAAAGGCAGGAATGTAAATTGGGATGCAAATCTTGAGGACAAGGTGACTTTCGCATAATGTGTCACTCCAAGTAACGTCGCTCTACGAAACTTAAACCATACATAGAACGAACTGCTACAGTATAGTACAGAATTAAGCTTTAAGAAATGCGCAGTGAGATGAACAAAACTGATACTTTTATACAAAGACAGTAATTAACCCGAAGTAACCGCGATTTTTGATGTTCCCAAGGACTTTATGAAAGAGTGTGGCTATTATTTTCGGCGGAGTGGGTGATAGGGCTGCTACAGTCGCAGGTTCGAATCCTGCCTCGGGCATGGGTATGTGTGATGTCCTTAGGTTAGGTTAGTTAGGTTTAAGAAGTTCTTAGTCTAGTTGACTGATGACCTCATATGTTAAGTCCGATAGTGCTTCCAACCATTTGAACCATTTTTTTAGCGTTCCGCCATGTTCGTGTCACGCTGATGTCCCTCAATCATCGGGATGTCTTCCCACAACTGCGGCAGCAGCAAATCTTAGGAATTAGATATACTTGAGTGTATTAGGTTCCCATCAATGTAACAGGGACCAATAATACGGGTCCTCAAAACAGCGCACCAAACTTTGATAGACCAAGGACATTGTTTTTATCCACTTCTTGGAGTCAGCGTGAATTTTCAGCTGACTATTAGTGCATATTGCGAAGATTTACGTGCTCATCGTTTGTAAACGATGTTTCATCCTTAAACAAAACTTTGCATGCATGTGCCGTATTGCTTTGCACTTGTCGTAGGTTACATCTGGAGAACCGAAACCAATTTTGGAAAATATTTACCAAGGAGCTGCAGATGCAGCGAAAATTGAAGAGGATGAAATGCGATATAATATATTATTTGCAAAACACTTGTTTGGTTGATCCCTCACGTACTTCCGAGATGCCTCTTAGTAACACTGCCACTTTGTGTTGGTGCTGCTTAAGTGTTATTTTCATTTCGTTCGTCGATCGATTTTCTTTTACCTTGGCGTATTTTGCTCTCTACACTTCCACTTTTTAAAACATTATTTATAATGTTTGCAAAGACAGACCGTAACATCTGGCACCATCAGGTACTTTTCACAGTATGTTTAAATTATAGTCAATAACTTCAATAGAATGAAGTAAATAAATACTTTTCAGCACACAACCGCACCGCTGCTCCAATTTTTGGTGACATTCGCCATAAATGATATAAGCTTTCTCGACTATCGAATTTAATGTGAATGTTTCAATAGCTTTATGAGAAAGTTACGTGACTGCTGCAACAGCAGAACACAGAATGCTGGGCTTCAAGCTAACAAGTACTCACATGGACCGTACCTGAGTAACATGTTTGCTTACTTCTGGTATAATGGGGCTGACGTTTGTGGAATCTCTTCTCGTGATGAGAGGATAGCAATTTGCAGAGCTGTTACCTTGATACTGTTGTTCAACTTCCATACATGTTATGTCACTGAAGTTCTCTCACGAGCTCCTTTCAGATGCTACAGAAGAAGGTATATAGCTCCATTAGAAAGCACGAAGAGTCATAATTAGACGCCCATATGCGATAAAAATTTGCAAATGTCAGGAAGTTCGGCATATTGCCCGCCATATCTCGGACAGAACTGCACCTCGCTATTTTTTTCAAAGAATGGTTCAAATGCATCTGAGCACTATGGGACTTAACATCTGTCGTCATCGGTCCCCTAGAACTACTTAAACCTAACTAACCGCCGGCTGGTGTGGCCGTGCGGTTCTAGGCGCATCAAAGCGCGTGACCGCTACGGTCGCAGGTTCGAATCCTGCCTCGGGCATGAATGTGTGTGATGTCCTTAGGTTAGTTAGGTTGAAGTAGTTCTAAGTTCTAGGGGACTGATGACCTCAGATGTTAAGTCCCATAGTGCTCAGAGCCATTTGAACCATTTTTTGAACCTAACTAACCTAAGGACATCACAAACACCCATGCCCGAAGCAGGATTCGAACCTGCGACCGTAGCGGTCCTGCGGTTCCAGACTGAAGCGCCTAGAACCGCACGGCCACACCAGCCGGCCTATTTTTATTTGTTCTGAATATTCACACAAGTCAGTTCAAAAATGGCTCTGAGCACTATGGGACTTAACATCTATGGTCATCAGTCCCCTAGAACTTAGAACTACTTAAACCTAACTAACCTAAGGACATCACACACAATCATGCCCGAGGCAGGATTCGAACCTGCGACCGTAGCAGTCGCGCGGTTCCGGACTGAGCACCTAGAACCGCTAGACCACCGCGGCCGGCACACACAAGTCAGTCCTAGCTGCCTTATCCTGTATAGCTATTTGGTAGGTGCCTCAAATATCGAGTGCCTTTATGACAAATAATAAATTCGCTGAAGCCCACGATATAGTCCTTTTAAAACCAGAGGCTAGCAAACCCGTCGCTAACTTAAGGATTTTCTTCTTCTCCAATGTCCGCTAACCAAGCAGCAGTTGTCGGTTGATCTGATCATTTCCGCTGACCACTTGATTTGTCCATCAACGCCATGAGACAAAGGTAGCAAAGAAAAGGAAAAGGAAGGGATATTATAAGTTAACGTTCCGTCAATATCTAAGTCATTAAAGACGCAGAACATGCACCGGTCGCCCAAGGATGAGATGTCAACTAGCCAGTGCCCGTTTCAAAGACATCACCCTAGATAGCACCATAAATGTTTTAGGAAAGTCCAACTGTATATGATCGGCTTCATGTGGAATCCCACTCCTCTGCAATGCCAGTAATACCTTAGCTACGTATCCACTCTGCCCGCTCAGAATAAGCATTTGGCGTCCCCTACATCTGCACAAATACAGGTTTGAAGTGGACACTGCACCAACAAAAGCAATTTCTATTGCATTCATCACGGATGCAAAGATTTCAGAGATAGTATTCCTTATCCCCTGGACAATAAGCAACAGTGTTGTGTCAGACACAGTGTTAAAGCCACTGCATTAGTCATGGAAACTGAAACACATGCCGGTATGCCACACAAAGGGATTGGACGTATTTGGCAAAACGAGAGCACTTAAAAACAGTCTTTCTATTTACATGATTCCTTCTTGTGGGTAATGTTTGAATTTCATGTCCATGAATTTATATTTCTCATAAACAATATACTTTACTCGACGGTGTTGGTTTATTACCATCAAATGTCTGATGTGAATCGTAATATTTGGCTTGTTTCCGATGTAGTACTTTTCGTCGAATATTGATAAAATGGTGAAAAAGTGGAGCTATGAAGGAAGTGAAAGAAATAAGTGGTAAGTTGAGGGTTGGAGTTACTCGGTTGAAAGAACTGATTTTGAGAGGTTGGAGACTTCTACGAGCCCCGGTCCTTCACGCTGCTTCAGTTTGTCTCAGATGCCGTGTTAGCTGTTAGGCCAAAATTAATTTAGCATGAGGTACAAGAGAGTTAAAAGCAGCTCATTGGATGAATAAATATAGTAAATCTACAGCATTTCGTTCACTCAAGAGCACAACGTGAAATTGACTGCTGTCTAGCATGTGCCTTGTCCTCATCATTCTCTGATATCCCTGAACGTTGCAGAAACCTAACGAGCATGACTGACCGATGAATCATCCTGCCATCTTCCCCTTACCGGCACCGTTAAGTACCCAGCCTCCTGAGTGGTCGTTGCCTGCTGCTACTGTAGTCACATCCCAAAGAGTAGCCACTATTTCGTTTCTATGAGGCAAGCTCTAACTCAAACTTTTACTGGTGTTCGCAAACATCGATTCATTATTCGAATCGCACCGGTGCTGGCGGCGCACTTTTTGCATAGAAAATACTAGTTTAGCGACCGGAATAAAACCTTTTCTACTTGCATAGTCGCTATATATTTAACACAATGCATGGACACTGCAAATAGATGAAGCACGCAATAGAAGTTGGTAAGCGGATCGAAGTTTTCTGTTCATTTTCCCAGAGACCATATACGCGCTGCAGCAGAGAGGAAACCGAAAAACTGAATTAGGTATTACGAAATTGTTTACTGCAGAAAATCGTAAAACGGAACTTCTTTTCAATCGGCGGTTGAACTCCAACATGTCAGATATTTACTTGAGTGATCTCGAAACAGAAAATCAACTAAAATTACTCAACAGTGTAGAATCATTTAGACCTAGTGGGATACTTGTAAGATTTTAACAGAGGTTGTGCGAAACCACTTACTCCTTTTCTAGCAGTGGTTTATCGTAGGTCGCTGGAACAACGAAGGGTAACAAGCAGCTGGAAAATAGTAGGTCATTCCCGTTTTCAAGAACGTTGTCAGAAATGTGAACATAATTATAGGCCTATATCTATGACATCAATATGTCAGATTGTAGAACATTTTTTATGCTCTCGTACTGTGACATTTTTGTAGAACAAAAATTTGCTGATAAAAATAAATGTGTATACCGCTAACACACTTCCTACGAAACTCTGCTCGTTCTGATGGTCCGCGAAAAGCAGTGGACCGTAGATAACCCAAAATACTGGATTTATAACATTAATTTATTCGGAAATTATAACTGAAGTTGACTATCAAAGGGCGAAAACCACTGACTATTTCGTCTGTCACTGATTTAATTGTTTAGTCGCCGTCTGTATATAAGCCAAGGGCAGTTGAGTCTTTCCTTGCGATTCTGTCTAAGGTACGTAGCCGGATTCGGTTTGCGAGAGAAACATTCATCCCAGAAAAAATTAACCAGATGCGGGCAGGACACGCACACTGAGGCATCCGTACAAAATTATGTATATAGACAGTTCATCAATCCCGGGGATCGAGAATATCGATGATTTTTGCCTTTTATCGAGATTGATACAGGCAAGATATGTGTCCTGGGAAGTCTATTAACAAATGTGAAAAGACTTTCATGTGCGATATAATTAAAATTAACTATTTTCTGATTTTTTCCCTTTAGTTGTACTTTGAAACCATGCTTCTTGCCAAATTCTTTGATGCTAGATCAATGGGAAACAGCCTATATCTTTAAATGAGTGAGTTTGCGAGTATCAAAATGTGTGACGTAAATGGCCTTACATTTTGATTGCATAGACTTAGAAGCATGAATTTCTTACCCCGATATGGGACCGTAGACATTAGTATGTGACATAAATTTCAATTCCATACGTCTCCCTTTCCCGAGAAAATGAGTTTCTAACAGTCGGACAGACAGACAAAATGGGCAAAGAAGTGATACTACAAGGGTTCCGTTTTCAGCGATTGAGGTACTAAATCCCAAAAAATTACCTCTAAATGGTTTAATGCATCATAGACACAGTAATCGGGAGCGCACCGAACAAATGTAATGTGATGATCACTACTGCGGCATAGATATCATAACGTCTTAGCCATAGACGAAACCCAGGACTGTCAAAAGCAACAAGGAAATGTCTCACACGTCTTGGTAGTAGTTTCTAGCCTCAGGCTCTCAAATTTCGGCGTATGTATGTTCATACTTGTTTCATTAATCCCATATGTTACAACATGTACTAAACAGACTTCCGGAGACAGAGTTCTTCTCACTCATTCCTTGGGAACAAGTGATTTTCTCCTAAAATATAACATTTGCGCTGGCCGGTGTGACCGTGCGGTTCTAGGCGCTTCAGTCTGTAACCGCGTGACCGCTACGGTCGCAGGTTCGAATCCTGCCTCGGGCATGGATGTGTGTGATGTCCTTAGGTTAGTTAGGTTTAAGTAGTTCTAAGTTCTAGGGGACTGATGACCACAGATGTTAAGTCCCATAGTGCTCAGAGCCATTTGAACCATTTTTTACAACATTTGCGTAGTGTGGGAGCGGAAGTGATGAGCCACGTGTCATCAGCCTGGATAAATGATCCCATAAAGTGCTGTGGCCACAGATCGGGATTCTATTATAATCGTAGGTAGTGGATTAGGCGACGTTATCATGTATCTCAGATGAAATCTGATGAGAATATTTGGCTCCATAGAGGTTCAAACAACTAAGGAGGAAGAGTCATCTGTAGGCTACAACAGAAAGAAATATAACAAGTTAACGCAGAATAATACGAAAGGGTTAAATCATTTTCATTTTGTAACATCACAACGTTTTTGTAGGTGGCGATAACATTTTCTGCTCAATAGTCGTCTGCACCAGAGTGAAAAATTTCGTACACAGACGTTACTCCACAAGAAGTGCATTATGTTACAAAACGCTCCTAAACGGCACGACGTGCAAGACCGCCACACTTTAATTCTGACGTTAGTGTAATTTCGCTTTTGACTCTGAAACGAAACGCCGGTATCCACAATGACGAGTACAGTGAATTTAGAGGCAGACACGTGATGAACGAAACAGCGTAGCATCGCAACAGGAGCAATTTGCGTACTATGAAATGAAAAAAAAAAAAAAAAAAAAAACAAATAGCACTTAGAAATAGATAATGATTTAACTCTGTTACTCGATATTTCCAGGATGTTAATTATTCTGAAAGAGCTTTCTGCGTACAAGGATATAAAATTGTGCATTACTGGAAACAGTTCCTAGATAATCCAAGTTTTCTTTTTTGTTTTTTAAACAGTTACGTGGGATATAGTTGGTTAACTTCTAAGATCTAATCATTTCTGTTCTGTCTTCAGAACGGTGTAACTGCGCCGGGCGTTATGTTAACAAAAAGTCAGGCCGTCCGCTACGTAATTCGAGAACTTGAATTTTTCTCTACTAATTGATTTTGGCAGAAAAACCTTCTATGATGCGACATCAGTACAGATTACCGCAAAAGTGCCTGACTGTCCAACCACCAGGCTTCAGGTGCTGAACTCCCTCCGATGAATGTCTCATCTCAACAGCTTTACCATTGTGGTACTAGTGCCATCTTTTGTTAATCGAACTATTTGACAAATTATTTAAGATGATACCAGCAAACTGTCGTGTGGGCTGATCGTCACAAGGAACCAATTTCTTATAAATAGACGCAGTTCATCTGCAAGATGTAATGGGACAACTGTTAACAACCCACATATCCGCAATATCTTCTGAGGAAACAATCACCTGGCTTTTCGTTGGTCACGTGCCGACGACACTGGACGTCGTCTGCCACGGAATACTTGACTCCGAAACAGGTTTTTTTATTAATAGTCACAAGAATGGGATTGCGAGTCCCTCATTACTCTTTCTGGAAAACACGACAGCTGGACCACAGGTTCTACATCTACATCTACATCCACGCCGTAGGGTGCGCGACGGAGGGTGTCTTGTACCACTACTAGTCATTTTCTTTCCTGTTCTACTCACAAAAAGAGCAAGGAAAAAACACGACTGTCCATTAGCCTCCGCAAGAGTTCGAATTAATCTGCTCATCTTCGTGGTACGTATGCGCAATGTTCGTTGGCAGCAGTACGATCGTCCTGCAGTCAGCTTAAAATGTCGATTCTCTCAATTTTCTCGATAGCGTTCTTCGAAAAGAACGTCACCTTCCCGCCAGGGAATCCCGTTTGACATCTCCGCAATTCTTGCGTGTTGTTCGAACCTACCGGTACCAAATCGAGCAGACCACCTTTGAATTGCTTCGATCTACTCCTACAATCTGAGCTGATGGGGGTCCCAGACACACTACTTTACTCAAGACAGATTCGTATTAGTGTCCTCTCTCGTTCACAGATGGCCAACATTTTCCTCAAAATGGTTCAAATGGCTCTGAGCACTATGGGATTCAACTGCTGAGGTCATTAGTCCCCAAGAACTTAGAACTAGTTAAACCTAACTAACCTAAGGACATCACAAACATCCATGCCCGAGGCAGGATTCGAACCTGCGACCGTAGCGGTCTTGCGGTTCCAGACTGCAGCGCCTTTAACCGCACGGCCACTTCGGCCGGCCACATTTTCCTCAAATCCCCCAAATAAACAGAAGTCCGCCATTCGCGTTCCCTACTACAATCTTCACATGCTCGTTAGATTTCGTATCGCTTTGCAAAGTTACGCTTAGATATTTAAACTACGCAACTGTGTCAAGCAGCATACTGCTAACGTTGTTTTCGAACATTACGAGCTTGTTCTCTCTACTGCTCTGCATTAACTTACATTTTTCTATATTTATTACAACAATTAGAAATTTTGTTTAAGTCGTCTTGTATCCTCCTAAAACACTACTTCATCAGCAGATACCTGCTCACTCTGTTCGCCGTATCATTTTTGTTGTGTGCATAGGGAATAAGAGCAGTCCTCCGGGGCACGCCTGGCGATACCCTTCTTTCTGATGAACACTCGCCATAGAGGCCAGTGTACTGTGTTCTATTACTTAAGAAGTCTTTGAGCCATTCATGTGCCTGCGGAAGTATTCCGTATGCCCATATCCTCGTGAATGGTCTGTAGTGGGACTAATTGCCAAATGCTTTTCAGAAATTTAGGAATATAAAAACTGACTGTTGCCCTTCGTTCATGGTTCGCGGGATGCCATGTGAGAATACGGCAAAGTGAGTTTTGTACAAGCGATGCTTTCTAAAACCGTACTGATCTGTGAACAGATGCTTTTCCGCCTCAATAATATACGTTACATTGCAACTGAGGGTGTGTTCATAGATTTCTACGGCAAACAAGTGTTAAGCATACTGGTCTGTAATTTTTCAGACCTGTTTTTTATGTTTCTTATATACAGAAGTCACCTGCACTTTTTTGCAATTCGATTGGGACTTTGTTCTGGACGAGAGATTCACGATAAATGCGAGCTAAGTAAACAGTTAACGCCATAGATCACACTCTGTAAAACCGAGTCAGGATTCCGGCCGAACCTGGCGGCTTATTTGTTTTCAATTCTTGTCTACGACAGGGCTGCCCATTACTATGTCCTCTGTACAGGAATCAGTGTGACGGTCGAACGGCGGTACGTTTGCACGTTCCTCCTGCGTGAACGATTTCTTAAAAGCGAAAATTAAGGCTTCAGCTTTCCTTTTGCTATCTTCTATTGCCACATCAAACTGGTGGATGAGTCTTCGTTGACATCCCATACTTCCATTTCCTTATCAGCTGGCGCGATCAGTTGTTTACACGTGACAGACAGTGCGCCGACCATCCGCATACCTGGCGTACAGATTGGTCAGAGCTAACGGGGTGAGTTTATCGCCGCCGCTGATGGGGTGATTCACTTTTCGACAAGTTTCTGGAAACTATTTCTGTGCTAGAACGGTGTAACTATGAAATAATGTTCACGCTTTGGACATTCAGAATAGTTTCCTTTTACTCCTTCTGAAAGCCCGCACTGCTGACGCGTATTGGTTCCGTTTCCAGTAGGTTCACTGTATGCGTGTAGGATTCTTGTACATCTGTTAATCCAAAATGGTGCTAAAGACTCTGAGCAGGCCGGCCAGAGTGGCCGTGCGGTTCTAGGCGCTACAGTCTGGAACCGAGCGACCGCTACGGTCGCAGGTTCGAATCCTGCCTCGTGCATGGATGTGTGTGATGTCCTTGGGTTAGTTAGGCTTAAGTAGTTCTAAGGGACTGATGACCTCAGAAGTTAAGTCCCATAGTGCTCAGAGCCATTTGAACCATTTTTTTCATAAAGGAGGAATTTTATACTGAACTGGACTGTGAGTACAACTCGTTGCCAAACCATAATTTTAAAGTAGTATTGGTTGATTTTAACAGCAAAATCGGCAATATCTGACTGCATGATTAGAACAGTGACTGTGGTATCCACTTGCTCAGTTTCGCAACTCAAAATAAATATCTGCAACATGAGAACACGGTTTGAATATGAAAAATACATAAAGCGACATGGATGGCACCAGACCTACAAAAAATAAATCAGACAGAACATCTATGTATCCAGAAGTGTTATTTGAACAACATCAAAGATACAGGAACGTGTGGAGGTGCAGACTCTGACATTGATCACATCCTGGTGATAAGTAAGATGAAAATTAAATTTAAGTTGTGCAGAACAGCAAATCAGACAACGTTCAACATATATCTCTTGTGGATTGTAATAAGATTTACCTGTCTCGACTCCGTAGCAAACTCGGTCTTATGAAACAGTTTGTTGCAACAACAGAACAAAAAGTGGTTTTCAGTGCCTAAGATGCAAGTTTGGAAAGGTGGACACTGACGCAAAATTGAAATCAGGAGCCTTCGTTCGACCAGAAATACGAAAGTTGATTCGCGATCCATATTTCAGACTGGAGCTCACGGAACGAGAACTAGCAGCTTGGGACACATTTTTGCTCGCCGTGGGACCACAGAGCAGACAGCTATGCAGAAGTTGTGGACAATTTGCTAGTAGCCTTCCAGCATCTCACTGAGTGCCACTAAAGATGCATTTCTGGCGTTCGCATCTCAGATTATTTCCGTCAGATGTGGGGGCAGTGAGTGACGACCACGGTGAAAGATTCCACCAGGAGATGTCCATCAAGGAAGCAAAATATAAAGGCCGTTTCAGTCCAAATATGATGGAGGATTACGGTTAGTTTTTGTAGAGAGCACCGGAAGGTATTCACAGGCGGAAAGGAAGAAACTCTACACACTTTTACATCAAGCCATTGCTAACCGTAGGGTAAGTAAGAGTCCCTAACTCAATTCAGTGGTAAATAAACATTTATAATTGACTTCTTAATTATAATATTTAGTGTTTTTCATTCCAAAGCACGCACATTAACTTCCTTAAAAATTTTCACATTCGCAAGTCGACGTAACTAATATCATTATCCTTGATAACCTTTGTACGCGCGTAACTGTTTTTCATGACGCGCGAGAGCAAATCCGACTGTAATTATGTGTTTAGCGCATATATGGAACGCATTTTCAACCCAGTGCGTAGTGTTGTGATAAAACAGGTTAAAGGGGAGAGAGATTAAAAGAAAATACAGCTGTAGCAGAAAACGTAAGTAAATGAGAGGAAAAGATAGGAGACTATGACATCAAGAACGATTGATCTCAAATCGAAGAAACAGTACACAGGATATAATCAGAAATTCTAGGCAAAAAGAAGAGGTCACATAAGCTGTGGTACAGTCAAGTGTGCAGCAAAAAACTGGGAAGAGGTGGTTAAGAAATCTGAGGGTCACGAGCGAAAATTTTATTGTCGTGTGAGTAGGGCCTCCCGTCGGGTAAATCGTTCGCCTGGTGCAACTCTTTAGGGTTGACGCCACTTTGGCGACTTTCGTGTCGATGGGGATGAAATGATGATGATAAGGACAACACAATACCCAGTCCCTGAGCAGAGAAAATCTCCGACCCCAGGAATCGAACCCGAGCCGTAAGGTATGACATTCCGTCGCGCTGACCACTCAGCTACCAGGGGCGGACAGGGTCACGAGTTAAAACACCGGTATATCACAGTAAGGAAGCTGACGGCAGTTACACTAAGGCAGGAGAAACGGAAATATTACAGGGAACTAATAGAAGTAGCCGAACGGGACTGGAGGAATGTAGAGAACGCGCATTATCTTCCACGCCAAAACGACAATTAAGAAGAAAAGAAGGACAAGAAGAAGACATTATGTCATTCACAACTGATGTACAATTCTTTTAATACTTTACCTGTAACGGTAGTGGCTGATAATTGGGGACTCTCTCTCTAGTCGAGCACTTTGTGTCTGGTTTCCCACAGGCGTGTGGGCACTGATTATTTATCTAAACGATTTAAAAGCCTCCTTAATAGCACAACAAAAATTTGACTACAGATTTCGCTCCATATCATGTCCCACATAATTATATTTCTTTATGCCGCCGCATTCGTACTACTTACGTAGTGATGCACTTTGTTGACCGCCATTCTCTGATTTGTTTCGACAACTCATGTAACCCTTCAACGTCATACTTTGCCAACTGGTATCTCGTATTTTGCACAGTTTTTTAAAACATTTTTAGCATGTGGTGTTGCAAATTAATGATTTCACGACCGCACAGTTTCCTTTCATGCACACCTATATACGTATTTAATATATGTCCACTCGCTTTCAAATTCCGCCCGAAGTTTTTGTAGCATTTACAGCGACACTGCAGAAATATCGTGCAGCTAGACCACGTTGACCATGTTGAACACATGAGGGACAATACGCAGTGGTAGCGGTTTATGAGAACGTTGTGACGTATGCCCTTACATTCTCATTGCAGAATGAGCCATATGGTCACATGATTGTTAGTTCATTCGATCTGTCCCCCGACTGACACAAATGTTGGCAAGGTCACGTAACCCGGTTGAAATTCCGTCTTAACTGAACTGCAAACGACAAACTCTGCTAATATCCTAGCCTATGGTCGTCAAACCTTTTTGCTCAAGTATTTAATATTCTGAAGGATCAGCCTCAGTTGCGCAAATTTTCTGGTTTTTGCCAGGTTTCGGCTAGATTAATCTAGCCTTCTTCAGAAGCATAAAATTACTATAACATGCCAGAGTAAGGCATAGTCAACATTAAAATTAAAACCTGTAGTACCGTGGTACCACTTAGAATTAAAATTACTTAACTGAAGTCTGGCCCTGGCATCTCTTCACCACGCATTCGGTTGGCAGTGGCAACTACGTTGCACAAGAGCCAATACTGACACAGCGGGGCGTCCCACATACGTACCGATGCTATTTTTAACTGGTAATGTACAGAAATTAGAACGTTACGAGCCCCCAATAAACTAGCTACAGAGAGGGCGTGACAAGTTGGCTGCCACCCCCTCCCCCAAGTGCCGATCGTTAAAAGTCGGCACCACTGGGAACACTCCTTGTCGACTGTCCTCTGTTTCAGAGTGGCCGTGCGGTTAAAGGCGCTACAGTCTGGAACCGCAAGACCGCTACGGTCGCAGGTTCGAATCCTGCCTCGGGCATGGATGTTTGTGATGTCCTTAGGTTAGTTAGGTTTAACTAGTTCTAAGTTCTAGGGGACTAATGACCCCAGCAGTTGAGTCCCATAGTGCTCAGAACCATTTGAACCATTTTCTGTTTCAGATTGCTGCTGCCCCCAGTGACCCGAAAGTTGTTACCCTGATTGGTTCACAACGTGACGTTGTGTTGTCTTTGTGAGTGCATGATTATCTGAACAGTAATTGCACTTCTTAAATTCTTCGTGCAATATGATACACGATCAGCAATGTTTTATTAATATTTTGCAAGTAATTCTTCTTCTACTGACTGCGGTGTGTTACAAACAACCTAAATTTAATTTCATATTCCATATTACAAATATGTACAGCATTTGAAGATGGCCGTCCCTGTAATGCGCATTCAGGAATGTATAGTACCCACGTTTGGAACGTATGCCATAGCAGTTGATCGGTACGAATGACACACGCGGCGAGTTGTCAGTACTGCCAGACGAATAGCAAAACATTCCCCCCTCTCAGATCCTCTATCCCTGACGCGCTACTTACCTCCTTGCTCCCGAGGTATTGACCAACTGTACGTAGTTCACGACCAAAAACACCAACGTCAATTAAATATAGTCACATCTTAAAATGTTACTTTCTTTGTAATTATTTTTGTTTGTTAGTGAGCAGGAAAACTACACTCCTGAGAAGCTCTTAACGTCATTTGACGTTTATGGGTGAGGCTGTTAGTTGCGAGAAGGATATTAACTGCGCAACAGAATTAAAGGGTCACTTTTTCAGAAATACCGCAGTTACCATCCATTGCGACGCTTAAATTTGGCTCTAAGGCGCGTACAACCTTTCTCTGTAAGGGCACAAAACGTGGCGCCCTGTGACGTCACCTTCGGATTCGATGACGCTTCAAACAGCGAGCGGTAGACACATACTAAGAAAAAAAATCCACAGCTCAGAAGCTGATGCGACGTATAAAGTGGGTCAATGGCGTCACATCGGTACCAAACTTCACCACAATTCTGCCCAACGCCATTGTGGAGGTGACACACGATCGCAAGGTTGCCACAGCAACACTTACGAAAATTTCTCACCTACTTTTGAGGGCTCTGCTAAGGAGGTCACAACCGCGATGCACTTCTTCGAAATCACGTGCTTTTCTTATAAGAGGTCAAGGAGAATATCAGCACTGCCAACAGTCGTTTTCGATCACTGAATTTCTGGGAATCAACGGTGAGCCGTGGTAAAAAAATTGCTGTTTTGAAGAGCGCGCCGCAGCGCGTTGTGTGAAGCAGTCGCTCTCCGTTTCTGGCGGTGGCGCCGCTGTGGCAATCGCAGCTTAGGTGTCTCCCTCTGGCGGGAATGATGAAAGGTTGCCCGTTCACGTGCATTTAAGGGGTGTTATGAGCTCGGCAGTAGGTCAGTCGGGCGAGTCTGGTCAGTTGGTCAGTCCGAGTGAGGCTGGGTCAGTCTCGCGTCATTAGTTGCTGGACTGTTTCTCGTTCGCATTTGTGCGGCAGAGTGTGTTTGTCTGTCGTCGGAGTGCTACTGAGTCTGCGCGTTAGGCCGCCAGTCTGCTCGAGTTGCTTGGGCATCGGTCATTGGCGGCTTGATCGATCGGTTGGTCGGTCGCACACTGATACACAAGAATACTGGTCCGCCTTGAGCGTCAGTGCATGTGAGGTTCCCACTTGAGTCCAGTGGGGCGCGCCGTATAGAAAGGGGTAGTGGCTTCGCGGTCGACACGAGAGCAACAGGAGTGGAACCACGACATCGGGCTGGCCGGGGCGAGCTGCGACGCCGTGAGACGGGAGATCGGCACGCCTTCCTGCGTCCGTTGAAGCGGCTGGCAGCGGACGGTTCGGGAGAGCGATTTGGGGGTGCTGCGCCAGGTCTTCTCCAGAAATCGCAGTTTATTAGAAGTTAAGTGATTGGAGATAAGTTGTTTCATTTTACTTGTCAAATTATACTTGTTTTCTTGGTGAGGTCACTAGCCGATTCGTTTTGGGGTCGTCCCACCATTCTTCTCCGTTTGCCCACCCGCGGGAAGGTGGTTATTTATGAATTGGGTGGTCCGTTTTCCCTTGTGGAGTTGGCGTGGGTTAGAGCAATCTGCGGTTCGGGTTGTTCAGTATTCCCCCTGTCAATCTGTCATACGTTAATAGCTGCCTCTCTCATGTTTGTCGGATTCGGTGTTAACGAATTTATTGCTTAAGGTGTAAAGGCCGAATTGCTGAAATATGTTTTTTTATCTTGCCTATCATCTTCCGAGATGGTATATGTGTAATGTAGAGCATGTTGGTACATTTTATGTAAAACTACATTTCATGGATTTTATTTAAATGGTCATTTTAGTTTATAAAGTTGCCACCTTTCCATCGTAAGAGTTCTTTTAGAAACAAGTTGCAAATAATTATTAATGTGATTGTTTTGTACCATTTCCATCTCTCTTACGGGGTGCATAGTTTATGTGTTTGTGTGAGTTTTAAAATTTTTAGTTTAAAGTAATTTGGTGTGCTGCAGATTTGCTCCAGTGTAGCCTTTCAGAGGTTGTTGTGAGCGGTCGTGACCACGGCCGTGTTAAAAGGGAGCGTCGAGATTCTCAGCCCGAAAGCTCATACTATCAAAAAAAAAAAAAAAAAAAAAAAAAGTTATTTCTGCATCTGAATAAATTGTAGCTTGATATTTACAGGATGTTTTCTGATTATAATTTTTAAATCTGTTTAAAAAAAGGCTTTATGAATAAAATTTCCATTTATTAAAGAAAATTAATTTGTGTCATCAGTTACCCATTGGCAACTACTTCCACGCTCACGGAGTGTGATTAAATGTATTAATGTTCTTGATGAATCGCTAGTAAATAAAGAAAATTCTTAAGAAAAGGTTTTGAAAGCAAATTCACGGTTCAAACGGCTTAGGCAAAGCGGTGGTTTCACTGACGCCCTTTACTTCACCTCCTGGCGGCCTTTTGGTGCCGATTCTCAGCAGCGATGTCTCTCGAAAGTTTTCCTCATAAGAAAACCGCGTCATTTCAACCCTGGGCGTTGCGGTTCTAACCACCATCAGAGAGGCGTTGAAAGAAGGGGTGAAATTCGGGTAAGAGGGGCTGTGTGGACCTTCGCATAGTCTGACACATCCACAGTGGCGTTGGGCAGAACTGTGATGAAGTCTGTTGTCAGAGTGACCTCGTATTAACCCACTTTACACGTCACGTGAACTTCCTAGTCGTTTGAAGCGTCATCGAGCCCGGGGGTGACGTCACAGGGCGCCACGCTTTCGCACAGTTACAGAGGATGTTTGTACGCGTGCTAATAGTCAAATTTCAAACTTAAGCGTCGCGATGTGTGAGAATTGCAGTGTTTCGCAAAAATGCTCCGTTAAGTCTGATACGAGGTGTATTACAAAATATGGCCGAGAACAGCGGGCCGCACGAGTGCTTCGTTTCTGGACATCTGTAACCCATGGTCCGCCGTTTGACGACCACTGCCATGGCCAGACACTGTCTTCAGCGACTACGGCCATAGTGCAGCGATTCAGAACCTGTAGGGCACGCTATCTTAGGGGGCACTGATGACACTAAATGATGGGCACAAGATTACTGAAAAGAAAAAAAGTATATATTAAAAACTGAGTAATCTGCTAGAAAAGAAATCGAAGCAAAATACACTACCGTCTGTGGAAATTACAATACCAAGAAGGAAGAGCACGAACTCAATTAACCCAGATAGTCCTGAATTATTTGTTTTTCAAAATTGACTTATATCTTATCTACATTCATTCACAAGGTTGTAAGGAAGAAAGAAAAAACAATTTTGAGTATTTATTTTTATTTAGTATTTCCAAAAATGGGCGTCCTTCCAGAAGGACGTCAGGACAATAACTTGTTTTGGTTTTTATACTTTCAAATAAACATAAATAAATTTGAATTATGGGCTAAAACAGCTAATAAATACAAAAAACAAAGAAAATAATCTATACATATATTTTATGCACTAGTATGATAAGACAAAAAGCAACAAACATGAAGTGGTTCGTCACATTTTACACACATAGTAGTTGTTTTTTTTTTTTTTTTTGTGGCAACTTCGACATTTCAGCTGCTTCTTCTTTTTTGTTATCTCGTCCGTTGGTAATTCAGCAACATAATGTTCTCTTCCATCAAATCTAGAATCTAGTTTTGCCCTCTTACTAGGACGTCCTCTGCTGATAGTGACTCTTTTGTTACTTTCAAGAAATGCAGTGACGATTCGACGACGAAATGTCAGATGATCTATGGGTTATTCGTTGTGCTTGTAAAGATCCCAGGCATTTTGCTCTGCAATGTCTATAAAATGTGCAATGATCGGGAAATACCACTTTTTCCCTCTTATAGAGCATCTGTATAGGGATTCATTTTGGTCACTTCGATCTATGCCTCCCGTATGAGTATTGTAGGAGTGTAATAAGTTTGGTTGAAGCGCGCTAATCCTTTTCTTTTGTTCCCTGGAAAATCTTGCTACAGACCATAGTGGTTGCACTCTGTCAAAGTCGGTGGCTACAGTAACAACATTGTTGTCATTCCAACGTACAATGGAAATCCCGGATGCTGAGTCAGAACAAATTTCATATGATCCTCTATTTTCTTTTATCAATTTATCTACAAATGATAGAGTACAATTCTTAACTCTGTTTCCTCTTATTGTTCCTGATGCTTCCACGCCCCTCTCTTTTAGGTCACGTAGCGCAGTAGCACTGAGCTGACTTGCGGGTAATTTATCTACACTTGGATTTTCTTCAGCACCCGAATCTTCATCTGTTACGTCATCAGTTGAATTTAGAGGAGGGTGTAATGTTACGTTCACACCAGTATTAGGTACTTCCTCATCTTTTGATTCTAACATGTCCAAAAGTTCCATAAGTGTACATCGTTTTCTGTGAATACAAAATGACAACATATTACCCCGACGGCCTTCTGGAAGGACGGTTGAAAACATTACTGAATTACAACTCACGAAAACTTTCAATCGTAATATGAGCCCATAAATAATATAGGTTAATTCTTTAAGATATTATATGACAAGTTTCAGAACTATTGACGCAATATGAAAGAAAGTATACAGACCCATCGATGATAAGGTCAGTCAGTTCGTCCATGGTAAAATCGGCCCTATTTTCAAGACAGTTTCCCACTATGAACGACAGCGTCAATCTGACTGTCGCAGCGCGCAACTGACTCTGCCTACTTCATATAATAATGCGCCACAGTCCGTTGCAACAATGCGTTATTCGCAAAAATAAATAATTTCAACAGTGAGTTACGTCGTCCATCCAGTTATCTGGGTTATCTGGGTTAATTTAATACCACAGGCTAGATACAAGACAAGTAACAAATGATTACCTTTTCAAATCTGTACATGTCCTTTGAGCCCTACTATTCAGTATGTCGTGTGGCCACCATGCGCTGCAATTAGAGCTGCTGTACGCCGTGGCATTGAATCAATAGGGTTCTGAATACGTTCCTGAGGGATTTCGCTCCACACAATTTGTATCCGAGCCCACAAATCCGTGACACCAGTTACTGGAGGACCCTGACACACCAGGTGCCGACCAACTATATCCCAGACATGTTCGATGGGCGATATGTCTGGCGAACGTTCAGGCCAGGGCAGGAATGGTACCCGTCGCTCTTCGAAGAAGGCCTGTACGTTCCTCGCAATATGTGGCCGGGCATTGTCCTGTTGAAATGTGGCCTGTGGAGGTCCCTGAAGCAGGGCGTGTACCTCAGGCTCCACAACCTCCGTTAGGTACCGGTTGCTGTTGCCCAAACACGTACGAGGCGAGATCAGTTGTTGTAACCAATGGCGCCCCAAACCATCACACCTGGTTCCACAGGTTGCCTCCAGGTATCGCCAGACACGCATGCGGCCATCGCTGTAGGACACGTTGAAGCGGGACTCACCCGAAAAGATTTCTTGTTCCCACTCGGCACCCCAGTGGCGGTGTTCACGTGCCCATCGCAGCCGGAGGAGTTTGTGGTTTCTGGACAATGGAAGCCGACATAATGGCATGCGTGCAATCAGTCCAGCCTGCAGCAGACGGCGACGAACCGTCGATACAGACAAGTTCACACCTGTTGCAGTGCTCCAGCGACGAGCCAACACGGGGCATGACGCTGTACGGTCTGTAATGGGCCATGCGGACAAGACGACGGTCATCCAGTGGTGTGGTCATGTTCTATAGTCCAGTTACCGCTCGTCGATGCGTACGACCTTCCTCTATCCACTGCTTCCACGTACGCATCACTGTCACAGCAGTATGCCCTGTGTGAGCCGAAATATCACATTATGGCAATCTCATTTCCCGGAGGATCATTCTGCCCCGTTCGAACTCGATCACATGCCGACATGGCTCCCTTTGACGTCACTGATAGTAGGCCTAGACCAACTCGCGAAAAGGGTGAAAACCTCGTAAAACATGAAACGCATACAATGCACTGTGTTAATTACTTGAAACAAGACAACACAACGCCCAATTGATAAATACTAAACCTGAGATCTCTAATAACAGCAAACTGCATGTGCTTGCACACAGGCATAATCGTGGGCTTGCAAATAAATTAAAAGTGAAAACTAATATACTTTCGCATTGTGTAATGAAACTGGGGTCTCACTTGCAGAAATTAGGAAGTTGATTGCATCTACAGAAGTTAAGAATAAACACGGTAAAGACTTTGTCAAACTTCTAGGAGTCTGAAAAGACGTCTACAAAAATGAAACAGCCAGTGTTTCGCGCGACCGTAAACAGTGATCGAAAAACAGATATCGTACCCGGTAATTGTGAATATTCCACATCGCCACCAACTTGTGAGACAGTCGTGTGTTAATGCAGAAGCACAATGTACCAATCAATTTGCCAGAATCTGCAGGCATTTAAAAAATATGAAATATATTGATGTAAGAAGACTAACAGAGCACGTAGATTCCACCCACATCATAGACTGCACCTGAACGGCGTGGGGAAAGAATGTATAATGTACAAGGTAATAAAGATATCAATAATAAAAAAGACCAAAACATTCCAAGAGGAACAAAAATACCACTGCTAAGAGAGAGAAACAGTGGCACCAGCGTCAGTGCCAACAAAAAGTGCAGCAGTAGCAGAAACCTCAAGAAAGGTGAGGAGTCATCAGAAGAAACAGCGGACAGCGAAGTGAACAGCTAGAAAACTATCCCTCCTATCATCCAAACATTTTTTTAAGCCGAAGTCAAGAGAGACAAGAAGTCTCGAAGGTAAACAACACTCATTGTTTCTGAACAGTCCACAAAAATAGGAGTATCCTGTCTATAAGGAATATAGTGCAACAGCCAGCAGTAGAACTGGAGTCTATTTATACTGTAGCTCTCTCTCATTTGCGTTATGGTACAGAACATTGGTGTAGAGGATCAGAAATACCAAACTTACAGTAGTTGTAACTTAAGTGGTCTGGCATGCCTTTACAGTGGAACCACTAAGTGAGGTGAAATGACGTTTCATTAAAGTGAAGAAAAACTTGTGTTATAGAGATATCAGCTATAGACAAAAGAAAACAAATATATTTTCCAAAAATTAGCTCTATTATTATTTACACGTCAAGTTCCGTAATACCAAATTGAAGAGCTAATCTCCATGGTGATGGTAGGTGCCAGTACATGAATTTACAACATAAAAGTAACAACAGATGAAATAAAATGTTTATGAACACAAAAAGGACGAGCCATAACTTTACATAAACACAATCAACACTGTATCACAGGAATAAGCTTAATTTTTCCAAGGAACTCCTCGATAGAATAGGAGGAATGACCCATGGGGAAACTCAGTTTAATTTGAAATGGCGTGGATTACTGCTATGATTTTTGAATTTTTGTGGTAGCTTATTGAAAATAGGTGCAGCAATATACAGCCCACCTTTCTCCACAAGAGTCGAGGGAGTGCGATCCAAATGCATATTGGATTTCTGCCTAGTATTAACTGAGCGAAAGCTCCTAATTCTTGGGAATACGCTGATAATGTTAACAAGAAACGACAGTAAAGAAAATATGTATAGAGAGACCAATGTTAGAATACCCAGGCTAGTGAACAGGGGTCAACAAGAGGTTTGCGAACTTACGCCACTTATTGCGCGGACCGCCCGTATCTGAGCCAGAAAGATCCTTTGACAACGGGAAGACTTACCCCAAAATATAACATCATACGTCATAAGGAATGAAAATAGGCAAAGTAGACTACTTTTCGTGTCGAACTATCACTTACTTCAGATACAGAAATTAAGTCTTTGAACAAGACCCTGAACATGGATTTCCACGACAAAGTTGATTAAGTATATTACGTATTTGGCATGCTCCCAGTCGTGACATGAGTTCATTGCAAAATTAACCCAACTACTGCAGATGGTTTCTAATCCTAAGAGCAAAATTCTCATCTGTGGAGATTTTAATATGAACACAGTAAACCCAGATGGGTTCTGCGGCACACTCTTGACCTTTATGTACAGCTATAGAATCTCGCCAAAGCTGATGAACACTGCAACAGGGATAATCAAGTGACAATCATTGACCGTATGTGTACTGACATAAAGAAAGTAAGTTCTGGTATTGTTGTAGATAACATTGCCTTTTTCAGATCATTCCAGTCACATCTTCAAATTAAACATTTCTGCAGGAAATTTAAAACACTCAAATGAAGGATATAACGTAAAAGTCGATTGTTTTTGTTCAAATGAAGAATAGGATTCTCTAAGCCAAAAAGAGTTGAGTTTGCCACACAGATGAAGGACAAAACACGGAGAAAGTGCACATAGAAACTAACATGGGTGATAAGTTTCGAAAGTTCTTATCAGCATTTAAAATTAAATTTGAAGAACTGTGTCCAAAAGTACTAAGAATATTAAAGCATAAAACAGAAGACCTGGGTCATAAAAGGAATAAATCTGTAACACTCACTCACCACAGCAGCATAAAAAGCAACCAAAAAGATCCTGTTTATCTAAGCTGTTTCTAAACATACAAAAAGGCGTAGAAGTATTACTAGCGGCAAACAAGTCTCATAACGGTAAATTTATAGAAATGACAGGAAACAAAATCAGGGCAACCTGGTATCTACCTCTCTCTCTCTCTCTCTCTCTCTCTCTCTCTCTTTCTTGCACACACACACACACACACACACAAGAAAAAGGTACCGTAAATTTACAGTTTCAGCACAATGGTGCTACAATACGTATAGTTTTAAAACTACCGTAGACTACCATAACTGGCGTGAATGATGATAGTTTTCCTAGTAGCTTCGGGCAGTTAAGGTCGTACCTCCGTTACGTGTACGTTGGCTGTGTTGTACACTTTAGGGCGTAACCTCATACCGATCTCTTTCTTCAATATGCGAACAGTGTCTTCTTAGATCCCATAAAAACTGAAAGCAGTGAACCGTCTAAAAACTGAGGGGTGATGTATAGAAGGGCCAGGTAACTTACAGAATACGTAACTATCGTGTTGTCTGTTACTTAAGAGTAAACAGTATTTATAGCAGAACCAAATATGTGAATGTTTCAGTCACGCTTTACTCGAAAATAGCTGATTTGCAACTTGAAAAAGAGAGATATTGTGGTGAAAATAAAGAGAACATCACATAACACTAGAAAACTCAGTTTCATCAACAAAAAGGTAAAGTACAAAAACCGCAAGACAAAAATACATCAAACATCGTTTCAATACTTTGCAGTGGTTTTATTTATTTATTTATTTATTTATTTTTACTTATAAACATTTGTCAGTAATAACAGGAATCTCTCGCCTTTGGGAATGATGAAGAACATTCTATTGGGTACAATATAAAAATACAGTAATTAATATTTGCTGTTTTTCATGTTTGTGCGTGTAAACCCTACTTACATCAAAAATAATTGCTTTGGATACTTAAAGGTGCGCCGACCCGTGTGACCGAGCGGCTCTAGACGCTTCAGTCTGGAACCGCGCGACCGCTACGGTCGCAGGTTCGAATCCTTCATCGGGCATGGATGTGTGTGATGTCCTTAGCTTAGTTAGATTTAAGTAGTTCTAAGTTCTAGGGGACTGATGACACTAGATGTTAAGTCCCATAGTGCTCAGAGCCATTTGAACTATTTGAACTTAAAGGCGCAGAAGCTACGCAATGTACTAGTTTTTTTATTACTTATAAAATGCAATTTATATTCTGTGAGAGTATGAAATACATAATGGATTCACACTGAGTGATGTGGATTTCTGATTCTGTGCAAAACGAATAACCAAACAAAGAGAATTCGTTGGTTCCCATTTTATCTCTGACACATACATTTATGTTTCTTTCTCTACCATTTTTACGAATACTACCGGTAGAATTTTTTGTGTAAAGAACTGTTTGGTAAAAAACAACAGGATCAGCTATAGCTTGATTTATAAACTTCGTTCTAGAAGCACTAGGCAAAGTAGGTCATGTAACAGGCATCTTCCTTGTCTTTACCAAAATCCCTTTACTCAGAAAATCGCAAATACCACTAAACACACGTTAGGAATTGTCGTCTCACAAAACAGCTAGAGTACATAAACATAAAGAGTCCTACAAGGAAGTGTGCTGAGCCCAATACTGTTTTTGATACAGACCAATGATTTTCTGCAAGGTGTCAAACGCGATGACAGTAAGGGACAAAACGAATGATGTTGATAATGAACCAAATGCTAAAAAAAAATTTAATCCCGTGGTATGAATTTATCATTATTTTGAAATAGCTTTCCTCATAAGCTAATCAGAAAGACATTAAACAGCAATGTGAAATGCCACTGATCATGTGAAAAAGGAAATTTATCTCTTGGCAAGAACAAGTAAAGATCCTGCAGTAGTTGGATGTTTCAAAAACTATTCAAAATTGTTTAGTAAAGTTGTTAAAAAAGTGAGGAACGTGCACATTATGAAAGAAATCAGTAATTCTGCTAATAGATTTTGGATATATGGAATGTTACGAAACGATAGACAGGACAACCAGCCACCGAACAGGTTAACATCACTATTGAATTAAATGGATGGCCTATAAACAATCAGTTGCAGGTAGCAGATACGTTTAATAAGCACTCTCAAAACATATAAAGATATGGACAAACAGTTCAAGAAAAAATCAGAGCAGTTTGTTGAAGAGCAACTGTCACAAAAATCAAATCTACGAATGTATCACCAACTCCTCCTTTTGAAATTAACACAACTATATATTCTCTCAAATAAAACACAACCATATATTCTCTCAAATAAAAGCTCATCTTGATTTGATTGTGTTTCCAACACAGTAATGATCTAAAGATTTGTTTCCATATAATAAGCCGTGTATTATCTGAAATACGTAATGCAACTTAGCAGTTAAGTCCAATAAGATTTCACACACATTTGACCCAAAAAAGCTAGCTCAATTTCCATTACAAGTTCTTTTAACTGTTTCACTCCCTCTTCTGTCATTTGGGACAATCTTCATTAGCTCTCTAGAACCAAGATTCATTTCCCAGTTTCTGGCCTGACCATCGCAGATGGTGTCATTGTGGACTCTACTGATATTTCCAACAACTTGGACTGCTATTCTGTGGAGATTTAGAGCTTCACCCACTGTCACCCCAACTTCCTTGCTTGGAAATGAGTGGAGAAGATTCAGGCGATATCCTTCTCCTCTCAATATTGTGAATGCTGCATTGCCACCTTTACTATGTTGAAGCTTGACACTGGTCTCACTTCATCACAATCTTTCACCTGAGAGCCGGATAATGTTCACATTCAGATGTTTCAGCACCTTTCTCTTGCAGGCAAGCACTTTCTCCCTCATGCATATAATTGCATTTGGGCAGATGGTATGTTTCCCAGATGCTGGCATGAAGCCACTGTCATACCCATACCAAAGCCCAATAAGGACAAACTTCTTCCCCCTAGCTACTGCCCCATGTCTCTCACCTGCTGTGTTTGCAAGGTGATCAAATGTAGGATTCATGGCTGGCTGGTATGGTGGCTCAAGTCTCGCAATCTGGTAACTCCTACACAATATCAATTTTGTGCTCACGTTCTGCAGTTACCCATTTCGTTACTTTGTCAACACATGTCGTGAACTGTTTCCTATGGAAACACCATATTATGGCCATATTTTTTTTGATTTGGAGAAAGCCTAAAACACCTGCTGGAGGACTGGTATCCCCCACCAGGCTTCTGAGGCTGCATGCCACATTTCCCTCAGGAATTTTTAAAAGCAGAGTTTTCAAGTACATGTGGGTTTGGCATTGCTGGATGCCTTTATCCAGGAGAATGGGGTACATCAAGGCTCTGTCCTGAGTGTCATTGTCCTTGCTATAGCCATTAACCCGATTATGGACTGTCTCCCGTGAGGCATCTCTGGCACTGTTTTTGTCGACACTTCATAATCCATTGCAGCTCTCCATGGATTTGTCTCCTTGAGCAGCATCTTCAGCAATGTTTCGATCATATGTACTCATGGAGCATTGACAATGACTGTTGCTTTCGCTCTGACAAAACACTATGGATTTTTGGTGGTGTAATGGGTTTGTTCCACTGTCTTTACAACTTGGGCCTGTCGCTCTTCTGTTCACTGAAACTATGAAATTTCTGGAGTTCATGCTTAATAGGAAACTTTCTTGGTCCTCCCACATGTCTTATCTGCCTGCACGCTGTACTTTCTCCTTCAGTGTCCTATGTGTTCTAAGCAACACTTCCTGTGGAGTGGATTGGACTGCAACTCTCCTTTTATACCAATCCCTTGTTTGTTTTAAACTAGACTGTGGATGTTTCATTTATTCCTTTGTGTGTCGATCCATCTTACACCATTTTAACACAATCCACCATCATGTTATACATTTGGCCACTGGCACCTTTTACAGTAGCCTGGCTGAGTGTATCTATGCCAAAACTGCAGAACAACCACTGTCATACCAGCTTTATGTCGTCCTAGTGGTTATGCTGTTTGTCTTCCATGCCTGGCCACTCATCCTTTTTTGATGACTTCTTTGACCACCAGTATGGGGTGTGCCCTTCTTCTCTGTTACATCCCCTTTCCCCCACCCCACCCCAGGGTGCTCACAGCTCTTACATGAGTTTGTGCACGGCTTCCACAGGGCCATGAGCTATTATGGCCCATTCTTCCTCTCCAGGCTGCATTTCCATACCTCTGCCCCTCCTTCCCTACCCTTGTTCCTCTCCCGATGTTCCACTCCTTCCCCTATCTCTGTCGACCTGGCGATCCACCTGGTTTCCTGTATTGCTCGCAGTTTTGTTCCCCTTCCCTTTTCTCTTTCATCCTTCCTTTATCGCGTTTTTGACCTCCTTTTGGGGTTTGAGCTCTGCTTCTAAATTATCTGTTTGTAGTGTGAGCCATTTGGGGAAGAACTCCCTCCTTAGCATCTACAGCACGGATTCCTTTCATCCCCTTCCCTTCTTCCTTCTCACATCAGTTGCCACATGATGACCTCTGTAATAGTGGCCACTTCCCATTTATTCTCTCATTCCCTTCCCACCTCCCAATGACCAGGTTCCCCACTGGGCTTTCAATCATGCTGATTGTCCACTATATACCTCCCAGGTTGTTTTTTCACCTTCTTTATTGTGTTTTATTGATGAAGTCATCCATGATCTGTCCAATAAGAAAACCTGCACTGCCAGCATTACTGTTCCCCACTTGACAGACACCGTTCATTGTCAGCCAGTTTGGTGCTGGAGCTTGGGCATTGTCACCACTACCTGTGATTCTCGTTGCACCTTGCAGCATCTTAAGTGGCACCAATCCTCTGCCTGTCTTTTACCTTCAAACTTCTTCAACGCAAAAGCCAGTCACTTGATCAAACTAAGCAAACAGGTGTGTCTCCTCTGTAGGTTCTTGTGTCCCTTTGTTGCATCTGTAGGCTACACTCTGCACCCACCAAGTTTGACGACAGCGTTCTTCAATGCCAGGCCTTGCCCTTTCAGATGGCCATTGTACAGTTCTCATGGAACATCTTGTGACCTCATTTTGGGTGGCTTTGACATCAGCCTCCTATCCAGCTGTCTTCCTTCTCTGGAAACACCAAACTGAAGCTTCCCTCTTCTATTTTACCCCTTGTGAGGTGGAATCCTACAACGAATGTTTTACTGAATGGGAGCTTCTTATGTCCCTCTCTTCTGCCTACAATTCAGCTCCTGGCCCTGATTCCATCCATAACCAATAGCTCCAACACCTCAATCCTCCAGAACAAATATCTCTCCTCCAGTTGTTTAACTGTGTTTAGCTCTAAGCCATATTCTGCTTTCAATGGAGAGACAGTATTGTGGTTCCTTTCCTTAAACCTAGCAAGGATTCGTCGCCCCTTGATAGTTACCAGCCAATCAGCCTGACCAATGTCACCTGTAAGTTACTAAAATGGATGGTGGTTCATTGGCTGCTTGAATCTCTGGACGTTTCATCTCTTTACCAGTGCAGCTTTCAGGAGGGACAGTCTCCGACCGATCATCTGCTTCGACTTTTAATAACTTTACTTACATCTTGATGACACTGTTATTTTTCATCAACCTTACACACTTGAGGATGTTAATGTGATAAAAGGTTTCTAATGTTTTTATATGACTGACATAGCATTGCCTTTGAAAATAACAAAAAGACGAAATGCTTAAGGTTGATGAAAAATAAAAGTGTGATCAAGAAAGTAAAGTTATTAACAGTGCATTCAGATGGTCACATCAACTCACAGAATTTTCATGCAAATTGCATCTGCTTTGATTGGAAACCACAGCTTGGCATGCCTTTTGTCAGTGCCACTGTCTCCTCGCAGTCTGTAAGGTCTACAACAGAGCTTGGCTCCATCACATCCTCCTTACACTTTGAGTGTGGTCTCTGGGGAACCCTCCTGATTTTTATTCACAAGTTCCTGTCTCACCAGTCATTCAGAGTCCAGATTGACGCTGTTCTCAGCTCTCTGCAGACCCAGGACAATGGCATTCCACAGGGCTCTATATTAAGTGTCCTTTTTATCTACCCTGCTCTATATGTGGATGACTTTTATATTTGGGCTAAATCCCACTTGATGGCCTCTGCAGGACAACAGCTCCAGGGTGCCATTCAGTGCACTTCCACATTGACACTCTCTCATGGTTTTCAATTCTCTCCCCGTAAGTCAAGGGCAGTGCATTTCTGATGCTGGTCCATCCTGATCCGGAGCTCCACCTCAACATCCAGCATCCGACTGTGGTCCCCCAGTTCCATTTCTTGGGTCTTCCTTTTGGCAACAACCTTCTTGGTTGCCCCTTTTCTGCCATCTGAAGGTTTGCTGTTTTCATAAACTCATTGTTCTTCGCTTCCTTGCCCACACCTCTTGTGGCACCCTTCTCTGCCTAAAGTGGGCATTAGTTTTGTATCATCTGGACAATGGTTGCCTAATTTATGGATCAGCTGCCCCTTTCACTCTGCTCATCTTGGACCTGTTTCACCATTGTGGTATCCATTTAGCCACCAGTACCTTTTACTGTAGCCCTGTTGATAGTCTCCTGGTCCACACTGGGATCCCACCCCTTTTATTCAGTGGTCCCAGCTCCTGATTTCCTATGGCATCACTATCCATTCTTCCTCCGCTCATCCATCTTATTCTATTCTTTTTGTTGCTTTGGGCCACTGCCCACCTGCTGCCTGCCACATTTTCACCCAATCAACCCCTTGGTTAATTCCTCAGTCTCAGATCTGGATGATTCTTTTCTGGGGTCCAAAAGCCTCCATCGCTCCAGTGGTGTTCCATTGTTTGTGTTGAAAAATCTTACAAGAATTTCAGGATGCCACTGGTTTCTTATGCCAATGGCTCTAAATCTACCAATCATGTGGAATATTATGCCTTCATGTCTTCCATTTGCACAGAAAACCAGCTCTTCCCTGCCACAATTGGGGGTTTTACTGTGGAACCTACAACAATCTATTGGGTTCTCTGCTTCATTAAACGGCCCTCACTCACCTGAGATTTGTTATGTACAGACTTAACGAGTGGCCATTAGGCTATTACTATAGTTTTTCCCACCACCCCTTGGTTTCTGCCATCCACAACCTCCTCGATGATCTTGGTGATGCTGCTTGTTTGGATGATTTCCTTTTGGTTCCTGGCCATGTAGGTATCCCAGGTAATGAACTTGCTGATCGTCAGGCTGGAGGCAGGAAGGAGGCAGCCATCTACTCCCTGAAGTCTGTGACCTCTGCTGGGTCTGATTTCTAAATCTACATCTACATCTACATGATTAGTCTGCAATTCACATTTAAGTGCTTGGCAGAGGGTTCATCGAACCACAATCATACTATCTCCCTACCATTCCACTCCCGAACAGCGCATGGGAAAAACGAACACCTAAACCTTTCTGTTCGAGCTCTGATTTCTCTTATTTTATTTTGATGATTCTTCCTACCTATGTAGGTTGGGCTCAACAAAATATTTTCGCATTCGGAAAAGAAAGTTGGTGGCTGAAATTTCGTAAATAGATCTCGCCGTGACGAAAAACGTCTTTGCCTTAATGACTTCCATCCCAACTTGCGTATCATATCTGCCACACTCTCTCCCCTATTACGTGATAATACAAAACGAGCTGCCCATTTTTGCACCCTTTCGATGTCCTCCATCAATCCCACCTGGTAAGGATCCCACACCGCGCAGCAATATTCTAACAGAGGATGAATGAGTGTAGTGTAAGCTGTCTCTCTAGTGGACTTGTTGCATCTTCTAAGTGTCCTGCCAATGAAACGCAACCTTTGGCTCGCCTTCCCCACAATATTATCTATGTGGTCTTTCCATCCGAAGTTGTTCGTAATTTTTACACCCACATACTTAGTTGAATTGATAGCCTTGAGAATTGTACTATTTATCGAGTAATCGAATTCCAATGGAATTCTTTTGGAACTCATGTGGATCACCTCACACTTATCATTATTTAGCGTCAACTGCCACCTGCCACACCATACAGCAATCTTTTCTAAATCGCTTTGCAACTGATATTGATCTTCGGATGACCCTACTAGACGGTAAATTACAGCATCATCTGCAAACAACCTAAGAGAACTGCTCAGATTGTCACCCAGGTCATTTATATAGATCAGGAACAGCAGAGGTCCCAGGACGCTTCCCTGGGGAACACCTGATATCACTTCAGTTTTACTCGATGATTTGCCATCTATTACTACAAACTGCGACCTTCCTGACAGGAAATCGCGAATCCAGTTGCACAACTGAGACGATACCCCATAGGCCCGCAGCTTGATTAGAAGTTGCTTGTGAGGAACAGTGTCAAAAGCTTTCCGGAAATCTAGAAATACGGAATCAACTTGAGATCCCCTGTCGATAGCGACCATTACTTCGTGTGAATAAAGAGCTAGCTGTGTTGCACAAGGACGATGTTTTCTGAAACCATGCTGATTACGTATCAATAGATCGTTCCCTTCGAAGTGATTGATAATGTTTGAATACAGTATATGCTCCAAAACCCTACTGCAAACCGACATCAATGGTACAGGTCTGTAGTTCGATGGATTACTCCTGCTACCCTTCTTAAACACTGGTGCGACCTGCACAATTTTTCAATCTGCAGGTACAGATCTATCGGTGAGTGAGCAGTTGTATATGATTGCTAAGCAGGGAGCTATTGTATCAGCATAATATGAAAGGAACCTAATCGGTATACAATCTGGACCTGAAGACTTGCCCGTATCAAGTGATTTGAGTTGCTTCGCAACCCTTATGGTATCTACTTCTAAGAAACTCATGCTAGCAGCTGTTCGTGTTTCAAATTCTGGAATATTCCATTCGTCTTCCCTGGTGAAGGAATTTTGGAAAACTGCATTCAATAACTCCGCTTTAGCGGCACAGTCGTTGGTAACAGTACCATCGGCACTGGGCAGCGAAGGTATTGACAGCGTCTTGCCGCTTGTGTACTTTACGTACGACCGGAAGTTCTTCGGATTTTCTACCAAACTTTACATCATGTCTCTTTTTGCTCAGTCATGGGCCGACTCTTGGGAGGCTACCCTCCTGTCTAATAAACTTCCCACAATCAAGGAGACTCCCACCATGTGGCATTCTTCCCTCTGCTTCTTCCAGTGGGAATCTACCATTCTCTGTGCCATCTTCATATTGGTCATGCTAGGTTGGTCCCTGATATTTTACTCCACAATTACGATCCATATTTTGCTGGACTGACCCTGCCTTTTGGCCCTTTGCACTAAATATGCCACCCACTCCACCACCACATTCTTTGTCTCGGGTGTTAGTAGATGACCCTGGCATGGTTACATCATCAGTTTTCTTCATGAAAGTGGTTTGTCCTATCAGGTGTAATTTCTTGAAGTTTCCTCTGGAATTTGAGTCCCTCAATTAGTGTATGCATTGGTTATGGAGAGATTGACCTTGCCTTCACACCAACCAGATTCTCCCTGCCTTTTCCATACATTTCATTTATTCTGTTGTACTGTTTTGTTTCCCCTTTTCTAATGTCTCCTTCTCCTGGTGTTGTTCCCATTGTGTCATGATAAAGGCATGGTAAGGTGTGGGTACTGGAATGGGTCAATGGTGGTGCTAGTGCCCCACCACAAATAGCATTTCTGGGGCACACATGCTCTCCTCAGTTCCATCAACCCCCTCCTGTTCTTTCCTTTTCCTGCTGCCCTGACGTCCCTTTTCCCTCTTTGTCTACACATTATCCATTCCCCTAGACTGGACTGTGCCATTTGTGTTGTTCCTCCCTTGATTTCTGCCATCTTAGATCATGGGGCTGATAATCTTACTGTTTGGTTCCCCCTCCCCCCCCCCCCCCCCCTCATCCTGCCAAATCAACCAACCTCTGTTACTTCCAAGAGTTCACGTATGGCCACTGTTCTGGCAGCTTAATTGCATGCTACCCGCCATGTTCCCAATGGGTGTGAACTCTCCATCACTCTGTTACTGTGCGGGTGCCAGTGTTCATCTTGGACTTGATTCACTTCCCAAGGACACTAATCCAGATTCAATCTATTGCTCTAAATTACTTGACCTTCATACCCAACTTAGTGATAGCACCTCCATGTACACGGGTGGCTCTAAGACTGAAAATGGTGTCAGGTGTGCCTTTGTCATTGGCACTGATCATTTTTGGTATCAGCTTCCAGAATACTGCTTGGTTCTTACAGCAGAGCTCTTAGCCCTCTATCAGGCCACCAATTACATCCACTGACAGAGGATTTTCAATTTTGTTACATGTTCTGATTCTTTCAGGGCTCTTCAGAGCCTCTGTGTGCTGTACAGAGTCCATCCCTTAGTGCAATGGGACCAAGAAAGCTTCCATTTGCTCGCTGTTGTGGATGCTAACATAATGTTTATGTAGTCATGTTGGTCTGATGGGAAATGAGTCTGAAGACGCTGCTGCCAAAGCTGCAGTCCTCCTACCTTGGCCTGCTAGCTCTACCATTTTATAGAAGATCCCTGTGTCGCCATTTATTGGCAGTGGTGTCGGCACTGGTCTTTTCATGGGAACAAGCTCCAGGGAATTAAACTTCTCCCAACAGCTTGGCCAAGCCCAGCAGCCTGCTGCAAGAATTTTTAATTGACACCACTTTGGCTACTTCCATGTTTATGATGATAAATGGCAAAAAAGATTACACAACACTTAGTTCCTGACTGAAAAAAATCTCTGACCCAGCCAGGTACTGAACATGGGTCCTTTGCATGACATTCTGCCATGATACCATTCAGCTATGGAGGCAGACATGCCAATGATGTGTGTTACACATGGTGAGAAAATAATACATTGGGTGGAAAAACAAAAATTTTTAGGTGTCCACATTGATGAGAAGTTAACCGTCGACTCAGAAACAGTTGTCTCTTGTACCATGTGAAAAATTTCAAAATAGCTCTCCAAGGTCAGTTTTGGTTGAATGCTGCCCTACCCACCTTATAACTCCAATGCTACAACATTTTGTTGTTGGTTGCATCTTTGCCTCATTTGTTTGTTGTTGCCTCATGTTCTTGTTACAGGTTGGTGCCTTCTAGACTGCACCTCATGAACAATGTACATGTTTCCTTCAGCGTACTACAAAATTGTTCACAGTAATATGCCAGTTTTAATGATCCTAAATTGAATGAAATTGCTGGTCGGTGGATGGAGGAAGATGTCAGTGATATAGATCAAGAAACAGATGGAAAGAGACAGTTCTAATCTCCCTGTCTCACTATCCCTGGTGTTAGGAGACAATGCCTCAGCTGCTGACTTAGTTTTACATTTTATTTGAGAAGAGGGATTTTAAGGGAAGGCCACTTAACCTCATTGGCCCAGTGAAGGGTTGGCAGAACACGCTGTTGCTTCCTTTGCACAGACTGGGCTGTGGCTGTCTGGGCTTGGCAGTCCACCCTGCCCCTCACCCTACCTGCTCTTTTGCTCTTCCTCCCCCTCTCATGTGTTCTGTTTGACTTGTTCATCTTTTGTCTATCTGTGCTTCTCTTGCCCTGTCTGTGTTCCTAGTCTTTTATAGGCAATTTCTGAGTGGGGTACCTCTAGTAAGTAGCATAGGTTGGGGGATGTATGTCCACTCATTTCACTCTGCTCTTGGGGCTTCCGGCTGCACCCTAGATGGGACACCTTGCCCGCGTTTGTTCCTAAGTCTCCTTTTCTTCCTTTTTGTCCCTTATCTAGCCTTCTTTGACCTTTGGTAAACCTTGGGGTTTTCTTCCCCTGAGTATTATGTGGTAGACATCCCTGATGTACAGTTATATAGACATTTCTGTTCGAGGAAAAATGGACTGATGACCTAATAGTCTGGTACCTTTGATCATCAAACCAACCAGCCAATTCCTTCACGTATTCTTTAGTTACATTTCTCTTTTTTTATTGCCTACCTGTTTATAAATTTTATTTGTGTTTCTTTTCTTGTTTCTGATTTTATTGATTTTACAACTTGTCAATATACCAGATTTAATTTTGCAGGCTTCAAGAATTCAAGAGGAAATTTTGTTCTGTAATAAGAGATGCCATAGAGAAAATATTATGATGCCACTTATATTACAATGAAAATAATGATATGAATGGAGACAGAGGAAGCTTCTTATCTGATGGTGATTCCTTTTTGATAAATGCAGTAGGAAGGAGCCATGTAGACATTGTTGGAGGTGGACAAATGTTACACTCTGTGTACTTGTGTCAGTGCCTGCTTCAGATTTTTACAAGAGTTTGTGGAACCTTTGAAATAATGTTTTGTAAAATCTGGGATAGAATTTTGAGGGACAACCACAGCATCTGTTTGTCCAAATCAGACTTGAAACATCATTTCAAACACAACACAAAATTCTTTGTTCATGAAGTTGAAAGAATATGGACTGTAGACTTTAGACAAATTCTCATTCACATGAAGCCCAGTTTTTTACTGTGTGACATTTTACCAGAAGACTGTAGCTCATATATTTTTCTTAGGACAATTACAGATTGGTGAAAATGATGTCATGTGCAAATGTTTTGTACAGTGTTGGACAAGAGCTACCATACATTGATTTTTGTGACATTACTCTTGACATTTCTACTATTCAGGCATATGTTATTGATCCTGTACCTTACATCAGTTAGTCACTTTCAGTCTTTTCTAAGAGGATTATAAACATGACAAAAGAAGAGGATACAGTGAAAACGTTGGCTCAAATTCAGCAAAAAAATTAAGAGCTTTGCCTTGCAATTTAAATTTGACTTTGTATTACAGGAATTGAAGTTGTTGAAACAAAATTTAACAACTTTGTTATCTGAACTGAAAACAGCATTACTTAATTCAGAAAATTGCACAAAAAATTGCAGTTTGAGTTGAGAGAGAAAGGTGCTTGAAGTTCTCCTGTTACTGAACTGTCCAAACAACTTTTCATCCTTTTGTAAGACATTCTTATTGGTTTAAAGTCAAATCATAAATTATGTGATCAAAACAAAAAACCAGTATCATATTATCTAATGTGTCTGAAAATGTATGGTACCATCACTGAATGGAATTTTTCACATGTTCAGAAAAATGCTCAAATGACAGCTATAGATATAAAAATGTCCTAGGCAGGACTTCAGCTGAAACATTTAGGTCCTTAATGGATACAAAAAGTCAAGATGAAATTAACGACAAACTAGGATTTGCACCTTAAGGTTGGCAGAGAAATTTAATTGACTTTGTAAGGAAATATCAGTCAGCTATTGTGGTTGCTCCAACACCTTCAGGTACAACTTACGCATCCCACTACCACATGAAGTTAGTGTTAAAGGAAGCTCATGAACACATTGTTGTGTATGTTTCCCCCACAAATGCTGATGTTAATCAAATAGCAACAACTGTGCATGAATGCTTTAAAAATGTAACAATGCCACCTAGCCATTAAGTATGTGGAATATTTACTCATGATTAAACAGAAAAATGTATTAATCTGCCAAATATTGGTGACTGTGCCAGTATGTTTGGAGATATTGCTTTTGTCATCTCACATGTGCTGTTGGGTCAAGAGACTGTGTTACATTTTATTTGATGAGATTCATTGTTTAGCCAGAATCACTGGTGGGCTGTCCTGGGAAAGTGGATTGTTGCTTATAAATTGATGATTTCTAGCTCTATCTGCAACAAATGAACCACCTGAAATTTTAAAACATTGGTTAGAAGAATCAATTAATTTTAAAAAGAATAGGGATATGCAGAATGGCTGTAGATGAGACTGCTCACTTTAAATGGTACCTCTTATAAAACACAGTAAAAGACATAACGATCTTAAAAAGTGTGGTTGTGTTCATGAACAGAATTTGTTGGATCACATGGATCCTTACATATGTCTCACAATTAAGATGGTGGATACTTAAATGGTATTCCACTTCATCTATCCCTCTCTGCTGAGGGGACATTATCGTTGTTTGTCACTCTCCAGACCGTGGAACAAACACAAGACCAGAAAGCTTCTTCAGAGGAAATAGCCAGAAACTTTTTATTATCCACTCATCAGTTAAAAAGTACAAAAAGGTGCCGAGGGGATTAATAGTTAAATGTAATCTAGAATTTAATGATTCATTTGCATCTGTTATCAGTCATTTGGGTCATGGTACACAACATATTGTTCAAAATTTGTGTGCAGAAGAAGCTGTATTTCAAATTCCGACTTAAATTGAAACTTTGGAAAAAAAATAAAATGTTCCCACCAATTGTGTCCCTGTTTGATTGAACTAAATAGATATTATGCTGAAAAATCACAAGGAATTTTGGACAGTTCCTCACCTGATAGTGACAGAATAAACACTGCAGCAGAAACAATGACAATAAGGAAATATAAAGAAGTTGTTCTTAAAGAAAGAGCATATTCTTTGCGACAATTGAAAGAAAATGATTCACCTGTGCACAGTGTTAGAGTAGTAGACAGTGATGATTTAAAGTATATAGATAGAGTCTAGCAGCAAAAGACCACAGGAAGGATGATCCATTTGTGCAAGGATTAAGAAATGGTATAAAAACTAAGTACAGAGAGGAACAGTTGAAATGATGTTCTATATGAAGTGCTTAATGTTCTGTTTGCAACCTCTACATTGGGTCTTGGCATACACATGCCATGCAAGATGATTGTAGCTGCTACAGATAGCATGTTCCTAACACCACTAAATTGCCATCAAATCTCTGGACATGCAGGAAGGCAAGTGTTTGATGTTGAAGGAAACATTGTATCTTGTGGAGAAAACACAGCTGCTGATGATGCAGGTATGTTACAAAACAACTGCATAATCCTCTTGCTTAAGAATATGTGGTTGGAAAGTGGAGGAAGCCATGCAGCTACTTTCTTTTACTCACTAATTTATCAGTTACATTTTAAATGAAGTAATATTTATCTACCTTGTATTTAAACAAGAGATTTGTTTGCTTGGAAAGATATTGCCATGTGGTTAATTTTCTACTAAGAACAGATTATTGTTTAAGATTTTATAAACTTTTAGCAAATAAACAATTTCTTTAGCATAAATTTCTTGTCACAATTGCTTCCATTAATAGAATAATTTAAAAAATTCCAGATTGTAACAGTTTTTATCAAATATTCCCTAAGTCTCATATCACATTATTTTTACTTAGTAATCATCACGATATGATTCAATAACATAAAGAAACAATGAACATCTGCATATCAGCTACAAATGTTGCAGCATAACTGGAGTCACATTTAGGAAGCTTCCACCCTACTTCCCGCCCTCTGAGCAATGTTTCTTTGTCTGAATCTACATATACACACATACTCTGCAAGTCACTGTGAAGTGCATGACAGATGGTACTTCCCATGGTACCATATATTAGGGTTTTTTCCATTCCATTTTCATAGTAATTTTGGAAAGAATGATTTCTTATATGTCTCAGTGCCCACTGTAATTAATCTAATCTTGTTTTTGCAGTCTCTCTGGGAATAAAATATAGAGGGTTGCACTGTGAAACTTAATGAGTAGCATTCCCAACATAGTCTGTATCCCTCTTCAAGTGTCTGCCAGTTCAAGTTTTTCAGCTTTCTCTGATGTTGTCCCATAAGCCAAACAAATCTGTTAACACTTGTGCTACCATTGTTTGTGTATAAGCAATATCTCCAGGTAGAACTCTCCCACATACAGGAGCAATATTACAGGATGAGGTCACACAAATGTTTTGTAAGTTATTTCCTTTGTAGATTGACTGCATTTTCCCAGTTGTCCTACCAATGAGTCAAAGTGTACTGCCTATTTTACATATGGCTGAAAGCCTACACATCTGATAATCAAATTTCATTTTTCCACAAATCAATATACCCAGGCATTTGTATGAGTTGACTGACTATCTATTCTAATTGCAACTCATCAGTTTCGTAGTCATTTTTCCATTTTCCATTTTCTGGAGTGCATAATTTTGCATTTCTGAACATTTAAAGCAATTGGTCAATCTGTGCACTACTTTGAAATCTTATCAGTATCTGCCTGAGTATTTGTGCAACATCATCGACAAAAGTCTTTAATATACAGCATGAACAGCAAAGGCCCCAACACATTTCCTTGGAGGTCTCCCTTAAGTCACTTCTGTTGATTTCTCTCCATCCAAGACAACATGTGCTATCAAGAAATCCACAGTCTGGTTATAGTTTTTTTTATTACCACGTGTAACCATATTTTTGTTTATAAGCATTAGTATGGTACTGAATCAAACATTTTTTGGAGGTCAAGATGTATTGCATTTATGTGACTGCCTTGTTCTGTGGCCTTCAGGATATTGCATGAGAAAAGGAAAAGTTATTCCCAGAATCAGTGCTGTTGGATTGGAGGAGGGATTTCTTCTGTTCAGTATGCATTATTATGTTTGAATTCTGAGTATGTTCAAAAATTCCACTACAGATAGGTGTCATTTATATTGGACAAACCTCTTTTTTGGAGCTTCCACAACTGAGGTAATGATCAGTTAAACACTTCATGTTATCCAAGCTGAGATTGTGTTTTCTATTGACATATTATATAACTGTCTCATCACTCATTTTGAAATAATTATAGTTGAAATAGCACCACAATACACACCACAGTGACAACACAGCTCATTAACAATGCTGTCAACATTGGCAAATAGTACACTGTACACTGTACAGTTGGCAACAAACATCTCCAAACCACTATGGCATGAAGTCTCCCAGCAACTGCTGAGAGCTACACATCAGAACATTGATGTCCATGCACCAAGTTATAGTTCTCACTTAGTGACTTGTTCATGGAAAAAGAAAAAAAAACAGTGCAGCTAAATATAGGAAAACATACCACTTCCATGGTGAGTGAGAAGAACAGTTTTCTGCTGCAATGCATAAAGATAGGTTTATATGCTTCTTTAGCCATAACAAAAAAGGGAAATATTGAACACCATTTTAGAACAGTTCTCAAAGACTTCAGATTGGAAGCAGCTGTTGATAGTGCGCTGAGGAAAAAGAAATATTCTATTCTTGAAAGTAAACTACAAATCTAGCAGTCGCTTTCTTAAAGACTGTACAAAAATTGCTTAAAATGGTTTCATCAAACATAGCATCATTTCATGTATCAGAAGTACTGGTGAAACATGCAAAACCATTTGATGGTAGCACAAATGTTAAGGAGTGCTTTCTGGCAGCTGCATGATTCCTTGTTTTCCACTTGTAGAAACAAGTCAGAGGTAATAATGACTATCAGAGATTTGCCTCTGTCAAGACTTACTGTAACAAGAAAAGTGGAATTAATGATGTAAAATACAAAAGAACAACTGATAATGGAGTTGCAATCCTGCTTGTGTTTCTCATTGCAGTTAGATGAGTCAGTAGATGGAGTCTATTCAGCTCAAGTTATGATTTTTGTAAGATTGATGTTTTCAGATTTCAGTGTAAAAGAAGACACACAAACAATTCTGACCTTGCAAGACAATACACAAGAAGATTTTTACAATCCATTCAACTCCTTCAATTCTAAAAATGATTTGCCAGTTCTGAAACTTGTGTCTGTTACTTTTGATGGAGTGTCTTGCATGATAGGCAGACTTGAAGGATTTGTTACATTTCATTTGAATAATGAATCTTTCCTGCCTTTCTTTAAGATTCATTGTGTTGTGTATCAGCAAGTGCTTTGTGGGCATATTTTGAAAATGGCACCTGTTATGTGTAGTGTCACCAAAAATTGAGAATTCAGTTCACTCACAATCTCCAGAGAGATGAAAGAGTAAGGTGCTGTTAGAAGTGTTGAATAGCTGATATGGAGACCTGCTGTTGTGCACTGAAGTTCAATGACTGAGTAGACGTTTGATTCTAAACAGATTTAGAGAACTTGTGACAGAGATAAAATCTTCTGTGTCTGAAAGTGAGGAAAATTACTCACAACTGTGTGATTTGAGCTGGTTGTTGCATCTGGCATTTGTTACTGATATGACAGTTAAACTAAATGACTGAAACAAAGAACTTCCAAGAAAAAAACAAATTGTCATAACTCTTATCTCTTCTACAAAGTGTTAGATGCAAAAATTTGACCTTTGGATAGCATAATTACATAAATTAAATTGTGAAACACTTTCCTCAAATACAGTCACTTCTGTCAGATTAACATATGTCATTGGATCAGGAAGCTATGAAGACATATACAGCCAACCTGACAGCACTGAAGACAGAGTCTGAAAACAGATTTTGAGATTTCAAGGAAATAGAACCTGTTGCAGATTTCGATTTTATAGTTTTTATAGTTTATCCACAAACGTGATGCAGATGATGAAATGAGTACTCTTTTCTCTTGTAGTCAGACTGAACTGTGAAGATGAAGTAATTTGATTTCAAAATGACACCTCCTTAAAGTCAGTATACAATGAAGATAGCTTTTGGAAACTAGTGAGTGAGAAAAACCTTCTCTAACATTGTAAAAGTGGCATCATACATTTTATCACTTTTTTAATCAACTTACCTATTTCAAGCAGCATTTTCAATGATGAAAACAGAGAAATCTAAGAGTAGAAATAAACTCACTGATCCTCATCTTTCAGAGTGTATAATGTTGGATCTGGCAAATTATTCACCAGATTATAACAAATTTGGCAGAGATAAGCAAAGCCAAATGCCTCACTAAATTGTTTTTAGCATTTATGATGGTGTATACAGGGAGTTTGTTTTAACATGAAATAAGTAAATATCTCAAAAATGGTGCATTGTACAAAAAAATGTTCTAGGTGAAAAGTACTATTACTAAAGGGAACACCTGTCTGTGCTGCAAGTGGTCACCTGTCCTGTGTGCATGGGGTAGCTTTCTGTTTGCACATTCATATTCTATCCAAAAAAATCCATAAAGTTTGCTCAAACCATCGTTTTCCATTCATGGTAGATGGTGCCATAATCAACAATGTGTGCCTGTTTTTGCAATTAAGAACTGATGCATTTGATACTATATTTAATTTACAATGTAAATGTAACTGTTCTTGTTGATAGTTATATTCAACATTTACTTTAGTGTTGATAATTTTATTGTACTGTACAACATGGCCATTTCAATTTCTGCTTGCGAACTATGTTTAGTGTGGCCCAAGGACAACAACATGGATGTAACAGTTTTCCACTCGCAATGAGCTGCTTTGTATCAGTGAGTTCCCTTGACTCCCTTGATTTCAGTGATTATCCATGGCAGGTGGGCCTGTGACTACCACTTCATGGACATTTTACCTTATTACAGTGGTTATGGTTTATATTCCACCAGCTGCCACATAGGGGCCAGCATGAGAGTTAAGGCAGTTGGATGGAAACACACATCGAAATCTGTCATCCTGATGGCAGAATTGGAGAGCAGACACTATAATGCCATAAGGAACAGAAAACTGTATCATCACACAAGTAGCTTATTTGCCAGAAATGTCAATGTCTGGCCATATTATTTGTATTGCATTTGCAGTGCCTAGGCACCATTTGAACGTCAGTATCAACTTTCAGAACATGAAGGCATACACTAACACAGTAAATGAAATGTAGTATCAAATGTACTGTTTCTTAACTGCAAGAACATTCACACTTGATATTTGTCAATTACAACACCATCTACAAGGAATGGAAAACAATGGTTTGAATAAATTGTACATATTTCTTGGTATAGAATCTGAATATGCAATAAAAATGGAGGGTTTCTGTTTGAAAATACAAAGATGATCCCACCCATGCAGGAAGGGTGGTTAGAAGGTGACCAGTTGTAGCACAGACAGATATCCCATTACCACTATTAACTTTTCACCTAGAACATCCTTTTTGTATGATGTGCAGTTTTAAAGATATTTAGTTGTCTCAAGGTAAAAGAAACACCCTAATATAACAAAATTTTCCACATGTAATATCTTGAAAATTGAGTAGAGGCCTACAAATTTTGATGGAAATAAAATTACCTTTTATGTATTTTGTGTAACTAAAATGGTTAATTTTGGTTTGGACATTGTTTTGTGCTTAGACATTCATAAATTTTTAAGTCAGTAGATCTCTAAATAAACTAAACTGCATGCACTAGATCTCAAGCACAAAAAAGTAGAGAATCCCTGCACTACGTGCTCATGCACAGAACTCCGGTTCATCCTTGAGATATGACATTACTACCTCTCTCTCTCCATTACTGAATATGTAAATATTTCTACTTGCTTTAGTTAGCCAGTCTACTGTGGTAGATATTATTACCCCAAAGCTTCATGGTCACTGACAACAGTCTCAGTCATATATATAGAGGGAAACATTCCACGTAGGAAATATATATCTAAAAACAAAGATGATGTGACTTACCAAACGAAAGTGCTGGCAGGTCGACAGACACACAAACAACCACAAACACACACACAAAATTCAAGCTTTCGCAACAAACTGTTGCCTCATCAGGAAAGAGGGAAGGAGAGGGAAAGACGAAAGGATGTGGGTTTTAAGGGAGAGGGTAAGGAGTCATTCCAATCCCGGGAGCGGAAAGTCTTACCTTAGGGGGAAAAAAGGACGGGTATACACTCACACACACACACACATATCCATCCACACATATACAGACTATATATATATACTCTGCTGCAAACTATTATGAAGTACACAGTAGAGCATACTTGCCATTGAACACCTATCAGTGCTTCTTTCTGTTTCATTTGCATGTGGAGCACAGGACTGTAATTAGTCTAATCTTATCTTCACAGTCCCTGTTTGAGTGATATGAAAGGGGTTGTTGTGTATTTCTAGAGTCCTCACTTAAACCTGGTTGCTTAAACTTTGTAAATAGACTTTCTGGGGATAGTGGACATCTATCCTCCAATGTCTGCCATTTCAGTATTTTCAGCATCTGTATGATTCTCCCACATGGGTCAGATGTGCAAGTGACCATTTGTGCTTGGGAACCAAATTCAACCATATTCTTCACATAAAACAGAGCCTTGTGATCATCTCATTCCCCACCCCCTATGAAACAAGGACCTTACTGTTGGTAGGGAGGCTTGCGTGCCTCAGCAATAAGCAATACAGAATCAGAATCAGAATTTTTATTGACCCGTAACATACAGAGTTAAATCACAAGATTTAATGTACAGAGGACTCATCAATAATGCAATTACAATTTATGTTTGTTACAGAAACAATAATTATTAATTTATAATTTACAGAGACTGTGTGTAGCCTAACAACTGTAGTATTGTAAAAAGAGTTAATAATTATTACAGTCATTTATTAGACATAAAACTTCTAAGCTTAATTGACTAAATATTTTAGCCACTAGTTTTCTCATTCAGATTCTCTTATTATCATTAAGAAATTCTTCTAAGGAATAATAACATTTCTGTGCTAACAATTGATGTAGTTTTTGGTTTAGTTGCCCCATCTCCATGCTGAGGATTTGTTTCTTTTTTAGAATGTTGTAAATTTTCATGCCCATGTATTCTGGGATTTGTGCAAACAGTTTTAATCTATGAGTGGGAAGCACAAAATTCTCCTTGTTCCTAATACTGTGTTGATGTTTAAAGTTATTGTCTGTTATTAACTTGGGGTTACTGTATACAAAGATAATCAGTTCATAAACGTACAAACATGGCGCACTTAATATTTTTAAATTTCTTAACTGTGGGCAACAGGATACTTTTGGTTTTGCATTAGACATATTTCTAACAATTGATTTTTGTAATTTTAAGATTCTAGTCATTTTGCTTGTGCCTTCCCAAACAAACTGCCATATCTTATAACTCATTCAAAGTAGCTGTGTAAACTATTTTTCTAGTCTCCATGCTTATTTTACTTGCTAACTACTTTATGCATGAAGAGCTGGATAGATTTAGGTCCAAATGCATGCCTAAAAATTGAACAGTCCGCTTCTTTCAGTTCTCGGTTTCTATGACGAATGTGGAATTCCTTTACCTTAGAGTTTTTAGTTTTAAACTGCAGCAAATGTGTTTTCCTAATATTCAATTTTAATGCATTTTGTCTAGTACTTCTGTGACAGCTGAAGGAATTTGTTTGGGGTCATTGTGTTAAACAAGGACAGAAGTATCATCCATAAGTGCAACAACAATGGAGGGGCATCTGTTGAGAGGCCAGACAAATATGTGGTTCCTGAAGAGGGGCAGCTGCCTATTCAGTAGTTGAAAGGGCAACAGTATGGGTGACTAACTGAACTGGTATTGTAACATCAACAAAAGTAGCATTGCTGTGCTGGTACTGCGAATGGCTGAAAGCAAGGGGAAAGCAAGGGAAAGGGAGGGCATGGAACTTTATTGTATGGTTAAATGATGATCGTGTCCTCTTGAGTAAAATATTCCACAGGTAAAATAGTCCCTCATTCAGATATCAGGGCAGGGACTACTCAGGAGGACGTTGTTATTTGGATAAATAAAACTAGCATTCTACAGATCGGAGTGTGGAATGTCAGATCCCTTATTTGGGCAGGCAGGTTAGAAAATTGTAAAAGAGAAATGGATTGGTTAAAGTTAGATATAGTGGGAATAATTGAAGTTTGGTGGCAGGAGGAACAGGACTTGTGGTCAAGTGAATACAGGGTTATAAATACAAAATAAAATAGGAGTAATGGAGGAGTAGGTTTAAAGTGAATAAAAAAATAGGAACACGGATAAGCTACTATGAGCAGAATAGTGAACACATTATTGTAGCCAAGATGGACATGAATCCCATGCCTACCATGATAGTACAAGTTTTTATGCCAACTAGCTCTGCAGATGGTGAAGAGATTGAAGAAATGTATGATGATATAAAAGAAATTATTCAATCAGTTAAGGGAGGTGAAAATTTAATAATCGGGGGCAACTGAAATTCAATAGTAGGAAAAGGAAGAGAAGGAAAGTAGTAGATGAATAAAGACTGAGGCTAAGGATTGAAAGACGAAGCCACCTGGTAGAATTTTGCCCAGAGAATAACTTAATCATAGCTGACACTTAGTTTAAGAATCATCAAAGAAGGTTGTATATGTGGAAGAGACCTGGAGCCACAGGAAGGCTTCAGACTGATTACATACGATAAGACAAAGATTTAGGTACCACGTTTTAAATTGTAAGATATTTCCAGGGCAGATGTGGACTCTGACCACAATTTATTGGTTATGAACCTTAGATTAAAATTGAAGAAATTGCAAAAAGATAGGAATTTAAGGAGATGGGGCCTGGATAATCTGAAAACACTAGAGGTTGAAGAGAGTTTGCGAGGGAGCATTAGGGAATGATTGACAAGAACAGGGAAAAGGAATATAGTAGAAGAAGAATGGGTAGTTTTGAGAGATGAAACAATGAAGACAGCAAAGGATCAAGTAGGTAAAAAGCTGAGGGCTAGTAGAAATCCTTGGATAACACAAGAAATATTGTATTCCTTGGGTAACACAAGTCATATTGAATTTAATAGATGAAAGGAGAGTGTATAAAAACGCAGAAAATGAAGTAGGCAAAAAGGAATACAAACATCTCAAAAACGAGCTCGACAGAAAGTTCAAAACAGCTAAGCGGGAAGGGCTAGAGGACAAATGTAAGGCTGTAGAAGCATATACAACTAGGAGTAAGATAGATGTTTCCTATAGAAAAATTAAAGAGACCTTTGGAGAAAAGCGAACCACTTGTATGAATAACAAGATCTCAGATGGTAAACCAGTCCTAAGCAAAAAGGGAAATCCGAAAGGTGAAAGGAGTGTAAAAAGGGTCTATACAAGGACGATGTTCTTGAGGGTAATATTATGGAAATGGAAGAGGATGTAGACGAAGATAAATTGGGAGATATGATACTGCATGAAGAATTTGACAGACCTAAGTAGAAACAAGGCCCCGGGAGTAGACGACTGATGGCCTTGGGAGAGCCAGCCATGACCAAACCCTTCCATCTGGTGGGGAAGATGTATGAGACAAGCAAAATACCCTCAGACTTCAAGAAGAATATAATGATTCCAATTCAAAAGAAAGCAGGTGCTGACAGTTGTGAAAATTTCTCAGCTATCAGTTTAATAAGTCAATGTACTATGTGTTATAACCTTTAATCACCAATAATTGTGTGGATATTCAAAAACACTCACTTAGAAACAATAGCTCGTTACATGATAACAACACAGTATATCTTATTCGACTGCTGTACCGTGACATGCAGCCGGCGCCGTTCGTAGCTAGGTGGCGCTTCCGCGCTCAGCTGAGTTGCAGAGCACCTCTATCGCCATTTGCGCGTACTGTCGTGGCGGCACTGTTAAATGTCGTGGCACTGTCACAACACTTTTCCCCCCTTGAAAAAAAAAAAAAAAAACACTCACTTCCTTGGAGACATGGACAGTGCGGAGACATCCATAGCCTCTTGTGAGGCCCCGAGAAGATCCCGCGGAGAGACACGATAGTATGGCCGAAAATGTCCAGGACAGAAGCTCGTGCGTGGAACGTGCCTCCTGGACGAGATGATGGGTGAAAACTCCGGAGCAGCATCCATAGGTGTCGTGGACCTGGGGGTGTGTTCCAGCGAGATGTGTCCCGGAGAAAACGGCGTCGCGACTGGGGCCGGTTCCGGCGTACTCGGAAGCGGTAGCAACGTCGGCTGCATCAACACGTACGGTAGATCAGCAGCAGCAACAGGACTGGCTTCTGGGGCTGGTGGAGGTGAAGGAAAGGGCGGTGGCACTGGCGTGGCCACCACTCATGGGCACATCTGGTCGTAATGGCGAACAACCATGCCGTCGTCTGTACGTATTTCACAAAGCCGGCGGCCGCGAAGAGCCTTGACCACACCTGGAATCCATTTAGGGCGAGATCCATACCCTCGTGCCCACACGTCGGTGCCCACCAAGTATTTTCCCGCACTAGGGGACACAGCACCAGGCCTGACAGGGTGAAGCAGGTGCAGTAGAGTGCGCGGTTGGCAGCCATGCAAGAGTTCAGCAGGGCTGCGATCACCGAGAGGCGTGAAGCGATAAGATCTCAGAAATTGCAGCAGAGTGTCATCTGTGAAAAAATCACTAAGGAATTTTTTCATTCATTCATCCGAATCAATACCGGGCCAATAAACGTGCCTGCAGGCCAGGGACTTAGTCCGAGAAATACCCCAATGGCCTTCATGCAACAGTTTGAGAACATCTTTGCGAAGAGAGGCTGGCACCATGACCCGTGGAGATGCGCCATCTGTGGCCAGAAGAACACCACCATCATGAACAGACAGACGAAGGTGCAAGACATGGTAGTTGCAAAGGGGATCCGATGCCCGGCCCTTCGTCCTGTCCGGCCAACCCTGTTGAACAAAACCGATCACCTGACGCAGGACCAGGTCCTGCACAGTAGCCGACGCGACCTGCGAACCTGTAAGTGGAAAACCCTCGACTGCACGACGTTCTGCCTCATCAGTGTGGAAACAGAGCAGTTCATCACGATCGAAAACTGGGTCAGGGCCCATCGGCAATCGCGACAATGCGTCAGCATTGGCGTGCTGAGCCGTGGGGCGATAGTGAATCTCATAGTGAAAACAAGGCAAGTATAAAGCCCAACGTTGCAGGCGGTGAGCTGCCTTATCCGGAAGCGACGCCAATGGGCTGAACAGAGAGACCAGTGGCTTGTGGTCGGTGATGAGGTGAAACTGAGAACCATACAAAAAAACGCTGAACTTTTTTAGAGCATAAATGATAGCGAGCTCCTCCTTTTCGACTTGAGAGTAACGCCGTTGTTCATTGTTGAGGGTCTTGGAAGCATAGGCGATGGGTCGGTCCGACCCATCCTCATACCGACGGGCGAGAACAGCCCCTAGGCCATACTGTGATGCGTCAGTCGCCAGAACCAAGTGCTGACCCGGACGGAATGTGGCAAGACAAGGCGCCGACTGCAAATGAGCCTTCAGGTGGACAAAAGCCTGCTCACACTCGTCGGATCAACAGAAAGGGACGTTTTTGCATAACAGTTGATGCAGAGGATGAGCTACCGCCGCCGTGGATGGAATGAATTTGTGATAATAAGCAAGCTTGCCTAGAAATGCCTGAAGTTCTTTGACCGTAGATGGCCGGGGTAGAGCGGTAATGGCCGCAACGTGCTGACATAGAGGACGTATACCCTCACGGGACAAGTGGAAACCAAGATACACAATGGAGGGTTGGAAGAACTGTGGCTTGTCCAGATTGCACATCAACCCAGCCGAATGCAAAACCCGAAACACTGAACGCAAATTGCGAAGGTGCTCCTCAGTGGAGGCCCCTGTGACAACAGTGTCATCCAGATAGTTTATGCAGCTGGGAACGGAAGCCGTGAGCTGTTCCAAAAACCGCTGAAAAAAGGCTGGCGTGGTAGCGATGCCAAATGTAACCGCTGGTACTGATACAACCCACAAGGAGTGTTGATGATGAGAAATTCCTTGGAAGAAGCATCCAACGGCAACTGATGGTACGCCTCCGATACGTCAAGTTTGGAAAAGAACTGGCCCCCAGTGAGCTTGGTAAGTAGCTCCTCAGGACGGGGAAGAGGATATGTGTCAATGAGGCTCTGAGCGTTGACAGTGGCTTTAAAATCACCACACAATCGCAGACTCCCATTTGGTTTAGAAACCACCACGATTGGTGATGCCCATTCACTGGAGGTAACAGAAAGGAGAATCCCTGAAGCTGTTAACCTGTCTATCTCAGCCTTGACAGGTGCACGCAATGCCACCGGAATAGGGCGTGCCCGGAAAAAGTTAGGGCGAGCTGTAGGTTTAAGATTAATGTGGGCTTCAAAATCCCTGGCACGACCCAGACCAGCAGAGAACACGGACGAAAATTCTGAACACAATCCATCCAGCTGTTGATACGGAATATCCTCAGATATGAGGTGCACATCATCATCAATGGAGAACCCGAACAACTGGAAAGCATCATAACCGAACAGGTTTTCAGTGCCCGCACGATCCACCACATAAAACGTGAGGGGCCTAACAACGGACTTGTAGGCAGTAGAAGCATCAAACTGGCCAATGAAAGGAATTTTCTGTTTATTATAAGTTCTCAGATTTTGCATAACTGGAGACAAGGAAGGGGAGCCCAAATCCAAATACGTGCGGGAGTTAATGAGAGTTACTGCAGAGCCAGTGTCCACTTGCATGCGAATGTCTCTATCCAGAACACGAACAGTAACAAACAACTTCTTTGTTTGAGAAAGCACACAGTTAACATCCATGTCCGATGCCTCGTCCTCGTTGACAGGAACTTTAGGGGACTGACACACAGAAGCAATGTGGCCTTTTTTCCTACACGAATTACACGTGGCCCAACATTTTGGACACGCGGCCCTGTCATGCTGTATGTAACAATGTGGACAAGAAGGAAGTGTGGAACGAACCTGGTTGTGTGGTTGCTGTTTTTGCTGCGAGCGTTGCGGCGCAACGCGACGTTGTTTACGCGAGTGAACCGCCGCCACATCTTCGTTCTCCTGTGAAACAGGTAAATTGTCCATGTCGAAAGTTGACTGCAGTGCCTACATCACACCACGCATCTATTTGCGCGCCAGCAGCGTGAGACACTTCAAAGGATTGAGCGATGCTTAGAACTTCCGACTACGACAGGTTTGGCAGTTGTAGGGCACGTTGCCGAACTTCTTTATCAGGAGCAAGCCATAGAATAGCATCCCTAACCATTGAATCAGCATAAGACTCATGATGAGTGTCCGTGACAAACTGACATTTCCTACTGAGACCGTGGAGTTCTGCCGCCCAAGCCCGGTAAGATTGATGGGGCTGTTTACGACACTGGTAGAATATCATGCAGGTGGCCTTGACGTGGCCGTTTTTTCAGTAATAGTTAGACAATAAGTCACACATTTCTTGGAAGGACAGAGAGGCAGGTTCCCACAGAGGGGCTAACTGAGATAGCAGCTGATAGATCCGTGGGGAAATGCAAGATAGAAATAACGACTTACACATAGGAGCATCGACAACGCCGAAAGCCAAGAAGTGTTGCTGCGAACACTTCTCATAATCCTCCCAATCTTCAGCGGCCTCATCATAAGGAGGGAATGGAGGTGGAGAAGAGGAAGACAGACGAGTAAGCGACGTCGACAATGCCTGAATAGCAGCCGTCAGCTGTGTTTGTTGTTCAATGAGCGCTGGCATAAGCTGTTCCATGTCTGCCCCGCCATGAACGCACAAATCCACAATGCAGTGAAAATATCCGACCTCATCGCCAAAAAGTGTTATAACCTTTAATCACCAATAATTGCAAGGATATTCAAAAACACTCACTTAGAAACAATAGCTCATTACATGATAACAATGCAGTATCTCTTATTCAACTGCCGTGCCGTGACATGTGGCCGGTGCCGTTCGTAGCTAGGTGGCGCTCCCGCGCTCGGCCGAGTTGCGGAGCGCCTCTATCGATGTTTGCACGTACTGTCGTGGTGGCACTGTTAAATGTCATGGCACTGTCACAACACTATCATGAATTCTTTACAGAGAAAAATTTGGAGTAGGAATTAAAATCCAGAGAGAAGAAATAAAAAACTTCAGGTTTACTGATGACATTGTAATTCTTTCAGAGACAGCAAAGGACTTGGAAGAACAGTTGAATGGAATGGAAAGTGTCTTGAAAGGAGGATATAAGATGAACATCAAAAAAAGCAAAATGAGAATAGTGGAATGTAGTCAAATTAAATCAAGCAATGCTGAAGGAATTAGATTAGGGAATGACTCACTTAAAGTCACAGATGAGTTTTGGTATTTGGGCAGAAAAATAACTAAGGATGGTCAAGGTAGAGAGGATATAAAATGTAGACTGGCAATGGCAAGGAAAGTGTTGCTGAAGAAGTGAAATTTATTAACGAGTACAGATTTAAGCATCAGGAAGTCTTTTCTGAAAGTATTTCTATGGAGTGTAGCCATGTAAGAATGTGAAGCATGGATGATAAACAGTTTAGAAAAGAAGAGAATAGAAGTTTTTGTGGTGCCACACAAGTATGCTGAAGATTAGATGGGTAGATAATGTTACTAATGAGGAAGTATTTAATAGAATTGGGGAGAAGGGGTATTTGGGGCACAACTTGAATAGAAGAAGGGATCAGTTGTTAGGACATCAAGGGACCACCAATTTAGTACTGGAGGGAAGTGTGGAGGGTAAAGGTCATAGAAGGAGACCAAGAGATGAATACACTAAGCAGATTCAGAAAGATGTAGGTTGCAGTAGTTACTTGGAGATGAAGAGACTTGCACAGGATAGAGTAGCACAGAGAGCTGCGTCAAACCAGTCTTTGGACTGAAGATCCCAACAGCAAAAAGATGTATGGATATTGTGAATATCTCTACCAACATATTTTAAGTGTATACAACATTCTTGAATATTTGTCCCTGTAGTTGCTCCACTAATCAGTCAGATATTTTCAAAATTCATACTGATTGATTACACCTCTTGCTTGACACACTGACATTACAAATGGTGGTGATTTGGGTCAGTGGGATGCACAGTACAGGGCATCTGGCTTGGAGCTGTCTTGAAGAAACCAATTTGTAACAGTTCTTTGTGTCACTGTGGTACCAACTGCTACTCAAATTGCAGCCACAAATGCAGTGTGATGTGCCAGGGCCATATACAAAACTTGATGGTCTTCCCTCTTGGTAGTGCCATGTGGCTGTCCAGAGCCCAGTCTTCTTGCATCCATACATTCTCATGACAACCGCTGCCAGCAGTCATGTACAGTGGCTAGATTTCTGCCAAGTCAAGTCTTTCTGCAGTTTCACAGAAAGAACATCCTGCTTCTCATAGGCCTATTGCATGACTTTGTTCAAACTCAATGAAGTGCCAAGATTGGCATCTTTGTCACCTTAAAGGCATTCTTGACCAACATCAACTTACCATGTCGAATCTCTGAGGTAACTAATCCTCATGACCATTGCCGTGTATATTTAAAGCAAACCTTATTGGCATCCTATTAGTGGTGCTACAGCGCCAATTTTATGTGACTGGCATGAAATTTGAACAGAAATCAGCTTTCAGATGTAGAAACATACTTACCACTTTCTGTTTATGTTGCACAACTCCTTCTTGGTGCTGTGATTCTTCTTTCTGCCAGTGTATTTTCATTGCACCTGGTGGAATTATGCCATGCATGCAACATAATTTTTCGTAATTGTATATTCCATTACCATACTTTATAATTGCACAATTCTTGAACTGAGGAACACTGTATAATTTGGCTCCAGCTAAAGAGAGGTACATGTGCTGTATTGAACCTTGTTTTAGTTTGTATGAGTGTGTGCTGAAAATTAATCCCTCAGAATTTTGTATGTAAAAATTCTTCAAGCTTTTTAAATAAAGCAAACATTATTAACATTCTACTTATTTATTCTTCTTGTCTTCATATTTGGAGCCCTCTGTTGCTGTTGTATGTTACATGGAAATGTGTAGCATAGCTGTTGGAGCGTGAGAAACACCTTACTGCAATTAAATTTTGAATTCAATGAGTTTGTCCTCACACAAAACAGTCTCTCCTTCAGCAAGACTGTGCCACCCCATGCACAAGTGCTGCAACATCTGCAAAAATTGATGCCTTGAGTTCACTGTCATCTATTATCCACCATACAGTCTCAACTTGGTCCCATCCAATATTCATCTTTTTCAAAACCTTAAAGAAAACCTTTGAGAACTTCACTTTGATAGTGATAAAGTGGTGCAAACAGAGGTGAGGCTGTGGCTCCATCAGCAAGTTCAACACTGAACCATGATGGTACCAACAAACTTGTATTTCATTGCAAAGAAATGTGTTCATCACCAGGGTAACTGTGTTGAGAAATAAATACGTAGACAGGAAGAATAAAGATTTAGAATGTTAATAACACTTCTTTTATTAAAAATATTTAGGAGTTTTCACATAAAAAGTTCAGTCGCATTACTTTTCTGCATCCCTAGTATTTCATATTCTCTCAACATGGTGTATCTGAGTGTGTCACATAATGGACTATGTTGTTCTGTGACTGTAAAATAACACTTATTTAACTGACATGAAAAAGTTTTGTGGTGAACCCCCCATTATGTTGTACATATAAGGACTATTACATTTGTGTTTCACTACTTTACGACATCTTGTTAAAAACATTTAAAGATGTGTTCACGTAAATGTCTCCACTTCTCAAAAAAAATTCACAAATTTACTTCAGTGAATGTAATGTTTGTCATGGGTGTATCTCTGCTATTTAGTTTCTTTGATATTGCTCTGTAGGCTACGTACTTGCTTTGGTCACATCCAAAATCATAACATTCAGTTTCTCACTTGCCACTGAGTGGGTCACATCATCTTGTTGTGAAGCTATATTATTCTGTTGTGCACGGTAACTGTCACTGATGTTAATCTCATGTTCTATGATGTATAACCTGTGAAAGCATTATTGTTTTTATTTTGTAAGCATCAAACTATGATTAGTTTATTACTTGTGCTTTTGACTTTGCATGTTTTTGTGCTCTGTTTTCTTTCTATTTTTATTTATTTATTTATTATCATCCCAATGATCACATTTGTGATATAGGAATTGTGATATAAAATTTGTCAGGATACATTTCAACAACTATATAATATCTTTACAAAAAAATTTTATATGCTGAATTCGTATGAATCTATCTTATGTTTAGTACAATATACAACTAATAAGTGTTTTTATAACATAACTTTTTATGTGCTTGACAGACCTATTCCTTGATGATGTGATTTCATTTGTCACATTTGTGATATCATATATTCTTATACAGTTGAGCAGAGCTATTCACTTATTCTGTAGTGACATTTGTTAAGTATGTGGTTCTTAATCTTCTTATGTGATGTAAGTTCATTTGTCACATTTATTTAAACATGTATTCTTATACAGTTGTGCGGAGATATTCACTTATGCTGTAATAACATTTCTCAAGCCACATTACTGGTAGTATAGTTCATGTGGCTGTCAAGCACATTAGAAGATTAAGAACCACATGCTTAACAAATGTCACTATATAATAGAGGGAAACATTCCACGTGGGAAAAATATATCTAAAAACAAAGATGATGTGACTTACCAAACGAAAGCGCTGGCAAGCCGATAGACACACAAACATACACACAAAATTCAAGCTTTCGCAACCAACGGTTGCTTCATCAGGAAAGAGGGAAGGAGAGGGAAAGACAAAAGGATGTGGGTTTTAAGGGAGAAGGTAAGGAGTCATTCAAATCCCGGGAGCGGAAAGACTTACCTTAGGGGAAAAAAAGGACAGGTATACACTTGCACACACACCCATATCCAACCGCACATACACAGACACAAGCAGACATTTGTAAAGGCAAAGAGTCTCGGCAGAGATGTCAGTCGAGGCAGAAGTACAGGGGCAAAGATGTTGTTGAAAGATAGGTGAGGTATGAGCGGCGGCAACTTGAAATTAGTGGAGGTTGAGACCTGGCGGATAACGAGAACAGAGGATATACTGAAGGGCAAGTTCCCATCTCCGGAGTTCTGACAAGTTGGTGTTAGTGGGAAGTATCCAGATAACCCGGACGGTGTAACGCTGTGCCAAGATGTGCTGGCTGTGCACCAAGGCATGTTTAGCCACAGGGTGATCCTCATTACCAACAAACACTGTCTGCCTGTGTCCATTCATGCGAATGGACAGTTTGTTGCTGGTCATTCCCACATAGAAAGCTTCACAGTGTAGGCAGGTCAGTTGGTAAATCACGTGGGTGCTTTCATATGTGGCTCTGCCTTTGATTGTGTACACCTCCCGGGTTACAGGACTGGAGTAGGTGGTGGTGGGAGGGTGCATGGGACAGGTTTTACACCGGGGGCGGTTACAAGGGTAGGAGCCAGAGGGTAGGGAAGGTGGTTTGGGGATATCATAGGGATGAACTAAGAGGTTACGAAGGTTAGGTGGATGACGGAAAGACACTCTTGATGGAGTGGGGAGGATTTCGTGAAGGATGGATCTCATTTCAGGGCAGGATTTGAGGAAGTCGTATCCCTGCTGGAGAGCCACATTCAGAGTCTGATCCAGTCCCGGAAAGTATCCTGTCACAAGCGGGGCACTTTTGTGGTTCTTCTGTGGGAGGTTCTGGGATTGAGGGGATGACGAAGTGGCTCTGGTTATTTGCTTCTGTACCAGGTCGGGAGGGTAGTTGCGGGATGTGAAAGCTGTTTTCAGATTGTTGGTGTAATGGTTCAGGGATTCCGGACTGGAGCAGATTCGTTTGCCACGAAGAACTAGGCTGTAGGGAAGGGACCGTTTGATGTGGAATGGGTGGCAGCTGTCATAATTAAGGTACTGTTTCTTGTTGGTGGGTTTGATGTGGACGGACGTGTGAAGCTGGCCATTGGACAGATGGAGGTCAACGTCAAGGAAAGTGGCATGGGATTTGCAGTAGGACAAGGTGAATCTGATGGAACCAAAGGAGTTGAGGTTGGAGAGGAAATTCTTGAGTTGTTCTTCACTGTGAGTCCAGATCATGAAGATGTCATCAATAAATCTGTACCAAACTTTGGGTTGGCAGGCCTGGGTAACCAAAAAGGCTTCCTCTAAGCGATCCATGAATAGGTTGGCATACGAGGGGGCCATCCTGGTACCCATGGCTGTTCCCTTTAATTGTTGGTATGTCTGGCCTTCAAAAGTGAAGAAGTTGTGGGTCAGGATGAAGCTGGCTAAGGTAATAAGGAAAGAGGTTTTAGGTGGGGTGGCAGGTGATCGGCGTGAAAGGAAGTGCTCCATCGCAGCGAGGCCTTGGACATGCGGAATATTTGTGTATAAGGAAGTGGCATCAATGGTTCCAAGGATGGTTTCCAGGGGTAACAGATTGGGTAAGGATTCCAGGCGTTCGAGAAAGTGGTTGGTGTCTTTGATGAAGGACGGGAGACTGCATGTAATGGGTTGAAGGTGTTGATCTACGTAGGCAGAGACACGTACTGTGGGGGCTTGGTAACCAGCTACAATGGGGTGGCCGGGATGATTGGGTTTGTGAACTTTAGGAAGAAGGTAGGGGTGCAGGGTGTTGGTGGGGTCAGGAGGTTGATGGAGTCAGGTGAGGGGTTTTGTAGGGGGCCTAAGGTTCTGAGGATTCCTTGAAGCTCCGCCTGGACATTAGGAATGGGATTACCTTGGCAAACTTTGTATGTGGTGTTGTCTGAAAGCTGATGCAGTACCTCAGCCACATACTCCCGATGATCAAGTACCCCGGCCGTGGAACCCTTGTCCGCCGGAAGAATGACGATGGATCGGTCAGCCTTCACATCACGGATAGCCTGGGCTTCAGCAGTGGTGATGTTGGGAGTAGAATTAAGGTTTTTTAAGAAGGATTGAGAGGCAAGGCTGGAAGTCAGAAATTCCTGGAAGGTTTGGAGAGGGTGATTTTGAGGAAGAGGAGGTGGGTCCCGCTGTGACGGAGGACGGAACTGCTCCAGGCAGGGTTCAATTTGGATAGTGTCTTGGGGATTTGGATCATTAGGAGTAGGGTTAGGGTCATTTTTCTTTGTGGCAAAGTGATATTTCCATATATATATATCTAAAAAGAAAGATGATGAAACTTACCAAACAAAAGCGCTGGCAGGTCGATAGACACACAAACAAACACAAACATACACACAAAATTCTAGCTTTCGCAACCAATGGTTGCCTCGTCAGGAAAGAGGGAAGGAGAAGGAAAGACAAAAGGATATGGGTTTTAAGGGAGAGGGTAAGGAGTCATTCCAATCCCGGGAGCGGAAAGACTTACCTTAGGGGGAAAAAAGGACAGGTATACACTCGCACACACACACATATCCATCCACACATACACAGACACAAGCAGACATTTGTAAAGGCAAAGAGTTATCAAATGATAAAGAAATAACACAGTGCCATGGTTTCCATCAGTTCCATTTGAAACAAAGACAAGATCACATTTGTGTTAGTATATTGAAATATAATTATTACAAATACCTTGAAATATAAATCAAATAATGGAAAATCTAGAATGGAATGATATTAAAATACATCTTACAGTAATGGATGGACCAATACGCAAAAGAAAGGCACTCACTCACGTACCTTTAGCAGACTGATGTGTGGTGCATAGACGCATGTAACAGAATACAATACTGACTAGCTTCTGACCCCTGGCTGAAAGTACACACATTCACACACACTGCCATGACCAGAACCACTGTAGTGTGCACTTGGGCACCTGTGTGGTTGTGTATGTGAATGTGTGTACTTTCTGTCATGTCCCAGGTACAAGCAACCAAATGGAAATTCAGAATTAATTACAATTTAGAAGATTTATTCTGAAAACAAGGTAAAACATAACTCAGCATAATCACTTGTGTCCAGCTCTGTAGCCAAAGTTCATCTCTCATAAACACTATCACAGTAACAGTAACTGAGAAGAGACCAGCTCCGTACTTCAGCAGCCCACCAGACAACTCCCCTTCCGTGCCGCAACGACATGACTTAATCACATGGGGCTGCATCCTGGTTGGCTCCGTAGACTCTAGCAATATGACTGCAACACTCTTGTGGCACCCCCACTGTGAGCACTTTGAAGTATGTCATGCTGCTGCCTCTGGGGTATTGGCACACAGTCCTTGAGAAGGTGGTGGCCACATCTTACATGTGGCAACTGTGCTGCGTGAACACATGGTGCAACACTTTCTGTCAGAAGAAGAGCCAAGGATCAAAAGCTAATTAATGTGGTGTTCTGGTAAGTGTGTCTATAGGCTGCACATCTGTCTGCTAAAGGTAGGCAGTTGCCTTCCCTTTATTTTACATAATGTTTATATTTTATTATTAAGGTAGAAAGGACAGAAATGTCACCACCATTATGTGTAGCACTAAAGAGCTCTCCTTCCTCATACTGACAGTGTGAGAAGACAGATATTTGCTTGAAAGTTGAGGATGTGTTGATGCAGTAGTTGGCATAGATGTCTTTATGATTTGTGTACTTCCTCATAGAGCTTGAAGGTCTTTTTTATTTTAGTCCTGCATTAACTGAATAACTGTGCACTAAGTCTTTTAATAAAAAAAAGTATGCTGATCTTTTCACAAAGGAAGCAGAGAACAAAGGGCATTATCTGATTTCTGTGCATATGACCATATCCCTAAAATTAATACTGAGGCATATACAGAATTGAAAGCAGAGTGATAACAAAAGCAGTGACACAGAGATCACCAGTTCTATAATATACAATCTTTACATAATGTTTGATAGGCTATCTCAAGTTTGTGTATTCATTCTTGCAGTTCTTCTTTGTCCAAAGTTTTTCTGATGATATCCCATAGGTTCTTAAATTGTTCTACTTTTCCGTTTTGTTTATGTACTGATTATGCTATACAATTACATCTCTTAAATATAAAAATTGTTTGTTGAGTATGTATTGTTGTTGAGTATATCTCCTCAGGGAGTCACACCTAGTGTGGCTGGCGACCACGGGGCCCCGAGCTGAGTCCTGGCATTGCTTCCACTTACTTATGCCAGGCTCCTGACTTTTATCTTTCCTATCTGGCCACCCTCGGCCAGCTCTTGTTCTTTTCTGACCCTGACGCTATTAGGTTTCGAGGGCTAGGGGTCTTTCATTTTCCAACTTATACTTCTCATGCAGCATCTGACCCGGAGCGGGCGGCTGCAAAAGGCGTCTGCATCCCATGTTAGGGGCGGCCTCCAGAACTGCGGAAGGCAACGGAATACCACCGCAGATTATCTTCCCTGCATAATGCAGTCTCCATTTTATGCAAAAAAAAAATGGCTTCCTCTCATGTTAAATCAGTGTCCGGAGGTAAAATAGTCCCCCATTTGGATCTCCGGGGGGGGGGGGGGGGGGGGACAACTTGAAAGGAGGCAAAAAATATAAACGAGAATTGGTACCTGGAATGTCAGAACTCTGCTACAAGCAGGAAAACTAGAAAACCTTAAAAGAGAGATGGAAAAGAATCAAATGGACCTCGTAGGAGTTGCTGAGGTAAGATGGAATGGATATGGAGAGTTGCAGTCAGATGAATATGTATTCTACTACTCAGGAGGAGAAGTAAAAGGAATTAATGGAGTAGGAATGATTATGACAAAGGAATTGGCTAAATGTGTGGAATATGTAGACTATGCAAATGACCGGGTTATTGGTGTAAGGCTGAAAGGAGCACAAAAAGATTTACTGATTGTCCAGGTGTATATGCCAACTTCAGAACATGATGACCAAATTGTAGAGGAAACGTACAATGTAATAGAGAGAATAATGGACGAAAATAAAAAATGCTGCAAAATAGTAATGGGAGACTGGAACGCCATTGTGGGAGAAGGGAAAGAGGGAAACATAGTAGGCAGTCATGGTCTTGGAAAGAGAAATGACAGAGGAGAATGGTTAATTGACTTCTGCAGGGAAAGGCAGCTGATAGCAGGAAATACATGGTTCAAGAACCATAAGAGGAGGCTCTACACTTGGAAATCACCAGGGGATAAACATAGAAACCAAATCGATTTTATACTGGTAGAAGAAAGATACAGGAATGGAATCAAGAAGGTGCACACATTACCAGGTGCAGATATTAATAGTGACCACAACTTACTTATGGCAGAAATAGAAATAAGAATGAAAAAACTGAAAAAGGCGACAATGGTGAAGAAGTGGGATCTAGAGAAGGTAAGGTCTAACAAAGAACAAATTACAGAAATGCTGTCTCGGGACTTTCTAAACACATTACGAGACAAAGAAGCACCTGATAATGCCAACGAGTACTGGAATATGCTGAAAGAAGGAATCATTAAAGCAGGACAGCAAAATATAGAATATGTAAAAGGGAAAAGGTCAAAAAAAAAACCATGGGTCACACAAGAAATGATTTCCAAGATGGAGGAGAGAAGAAAATTGAAAAACAAGAACACTGAAGATGCAAGAAAGATATACCGAAGGTTAAATAACGAACTGCGAAGAGAAACAGAGCAGGCTAGGAAAAAATGGCTAAAAGAGGAATGTGATGAAATTGAAGAACTGGACAGGAAGGGAAGATACGACTTACTATACAACAGAGTAAAGACTATGACATGGGAACAAAACAGAGCAGGAAGTGCTACTATGGAAATTTTGAGTAAAGACGAAGAGGTAGTGTACAAAGATCGTGACGATGTCCTACAGAGATGGGAAGAATATATAAAAGAGCTATATGACACAAATAGCAAACCAGAAACTCTGGAACTTGAATCACACAACAGTGTAAGTGATGAAGAGAAAGGACCGACCATCATAATGGAAGAAGTAAAGTCTGCCATTGCTGCAATGAAAAATGGCAAAGCAGTAGGTACAGATACAATTCTGGGAGAAATACTAAAATGCTTGAACCACAATGGAATAAGAGAAATATTGAGGTTATGTAATAAAATATATGACAGTGGTGAATGGCCTGAGGACTTTTTGACAACAGTAATGATTCCATTACCGAAAAAACAAGGAACCAAGAAATGCAGCGAGCACAGGACAATCAGCCTCATTTCACATGCAGCCAAAGTGATGTTAAGAATAATTAATAAAAGACTTGAAAAAGTAATAGAGGAGAATCTCGGCGAGGAGCAGTTTGGCTTTAGACGGAATACGGGCGCCAGAGATGCAATAGGGCTCCTACGAATCTTGGGAGAAAGGTTTATTGAAAAAGGAAGAGACCTATATATGTGCTTCATCGATTTAGAAAAGGCATTTGACAATGTGGTTTGGGACAAGCTGGCGACTATTATGAGGGAAAAGAGAGTGGACTGGAAAACCAGAAAACTTATAAACTCATTGTACCTTAATCAAAAAGTTTCAGTTAAAGTGAGAGGAGAAAGTACAAACTGGATCAGACTAGGGAAAGGAGTAAGACAAGGATGCTGTTTATCACCTACTCTTTTCAACCTGTACTTGGAAAATATGATTGACCAATGCTCATTAGATGACAAAGGAGTAGAAATTGCTGGAAGAAGAGTAGGGTGCTTGAGATTTGCTGATGACATGGTCCTTCTAGCCACAGGGGAAAAAGAATTACAGGATTTGATGGACACCATTGCAACTAACAGAAAAAATATGGAATGAAAATTAACACAAATAAAACAAAATATTGGCAATAGGAGGAAATAAAAATTGTGCTGAATGGAGAAACACTAGAACAGGTGCAAAATTTTAAGTATCTTGGAAGCAGGATAGACACCGACTGGAAGTGCACCACAGAAATTAAAACAAGGATAGCAATGGCAAAAGAGGTGTTTTATAAGAAAAGGAGAATCTTCTGCAGCGGTCTGGACAGAGAACTCAGAAAGAGACTCATAAAATGTCTTGTATGGAGTGTTCTTCTATATGGCACTGAAACATGGACTATGAGGAAAAAAGACAGAGAAAGGCTGGAGGCTTTTGAGATCTGGACATGGTGGAAGATGGAAAGAATAAGTTGGATGGACAGAGTAAAAAATGAAGAGGTACTGAGAAGAGTGGGAGAGAAAAGGCAGTTACTAGATGTAATAAAGAGAAGAAAAAGAAATTGGATTGGGCATATATTAAGAAAGAATGACGGACTGATAAAAACAGTTTTAGAAGGTTATGTAGAAGGGAAAAGGAAGCGAGGAAGGAAGAGATTCCAGATACTGGATGACATGATGGACGGTACAACATACAGCAGCCTTAAGAAGGAAGCAATGGATCGCAGAAAATGGAGAGGCAAAGGACCTGCTAATATAGCAGATAACTGATGATGACGATATGATTATCCCAACAAAATATTGGGAATTATCTCATAATGTACAGATGCTAATCATATGATTAGAGAGCACTATACACATCAAAAATGTGTAATACAATCAAATTTATATAAAATTTCAATTAACAGGAGACAGCAGTATTTCAACACAAATATAAGTTTTCAGTCAAAGAAGGATCATATATGTGTTTGTGATATTTTGGCTTAGTCAATTGAGCTGAAATTATGCTTCTAAATGATTTATTGTATTGATAATATAGCAAGGGGTATTTTCTGATTCATGCTTTTCAATTAGTAGGGCCATGATAAAATTTGCATTTTTAGTAAACACAAATACCAACGTGAATTCTGCCTCAAAATGCAAAATTATGTAATAAATTCTATTTCATTGTAAAATATTCCCATATGAACTAGTTTATCAAAGATAATTCGAAATAGCTTTACTTCTGATTATAAATATTAATAGAATAATCAATTTTTTGTTACTGGTATTTCACAACATCTGCAAGGTGAGATGTCAGTCACCTTTCTCATCTTTTGTCACCTTTTTTAAATGTGCCACCTTTTTAAATTTTTGTCACCTTTCACTTTCTCACCTTTTTCACTCTTTTAGGAAGAAAATAAGTTGTTTACTTTCGTTCCCAAGTTAATTCATTTAGCTTTTTGGAATGCTCCAATGATGAATGTAGATAAAATTTGCACTCTGATTAAAACTATGTTGTGTCTGGCAGATGGAAGAGGTGAGGAGTGGAGTTGCCTGCTAATACACAACATGACATGTGCTCTTGTGACTAATAGTTGTGCATGCACCAACAAAGGAACAAGTTGTCTTCTTACTGACTGTTGCCAACGTCTTTGTAGGTAGAGGGGAGGGCAATGATAGTAGCTGCTGCTGTAGGGTCGGCCATCTAGAACAGAAAAGCACAGTATGTAGCAATACAACAGTCAAGGCCTTTAGCTGATAGTACTGTGTGTCATGTATGACCTTGCGAGGTGTGGTGTGGTGTGTGGCAATAAGGTACTGTTGCTGTGACACGCTGTGATAAACTTTTCAAAATTCTTTTATTAACTTTGATACAAAAGGTTTTCAGGCAGTTTTCGACAACTCACATCCAACAAAACATTAGTGTAACTTTGACAGCAAATTGGACCACTTCAGTTACATTTAGAACTTTCAGATTGGGCACAACCTTCCAGTTTGCTACAAGCACCAACAATATGGGTGTCAAGTCACTGCTGAATTGATGTGGACAGTGAAATCAGTGACTTCTAATTACACTATAGCTTCATCAAATGACATTTGTAATATTTTTAAGATGATGTTTCTTGATGGTGCTCCTGAATATTTTTCACTTTCATGTAAGAAAATGAGATACCTAATAACTGATGTACTGTCACCTTATTTCCAGGACTGTATATTAGAAGAAGCATGTCCATCATATTATACATTGGGTTTTGATGAAACTATCAGTGTTAAAGAAAAAAATAATCACAAAAAACCATCACATTTTGGTCAGAGAGTAAGTGTTGCATAACAATGCGTCACCTAATAACTTCCTTTATTGGCAAAGCAGATAATGAAAAGTTACATCAGAAATTGTATTTAGCGCTTTCTGAAGCCAACTTGTCCCTAAATAAAGCCTTATGCTGGGTTTAGATGGACCAGTGTCAAAAAAATATATTTAGGCTTTGAGATAGTGCTGCCCAGGAGACCTGAGCCTTTGATACATCAGAAATTGCAATACACAATGCATAATGTCTGTATAAAGTCTCTGTAATATTTAGGTATAGGAGCATTCAAATTTCTGTTCAATATTTACCATTATTTTGATGACTTGCCTGTTTGCTGGGAAGAATTTGAGGGAATTCAATTTAACATTCCACATCAGAAGTTTTTGATGCATGCAACCACAAAGTGGCTTACTTCAGGATCTGTAGCCAACAGGAATTTGGAACAGTGGGATGGTATTCTGTATTACTTTATTAATCATGTACCTCTTAAAAAGAATTCTGCTACTCTTCACTCCAAATCCCACAATGCCGTTGTAAATGCTTTAAAAAACTTTCAGTGAAAGAAGAACTTTATCCCATAATTTCATCAGCAGAACTATTCACTATGTTTACACAACATTTTCAGAGCCAAGCATCTTTGATTCACAAGTGGCATACAGAAATAGAAAACATACTCAATACATTTCTGGCTCATTTTTTGAAGGTTTCTGTTTTGAGAAAAACAGAGAATATTTCTGAAGTTTACATAACAAGGTGTTAGCAGGCATGTAAATAAAGAGATTATTAAACTGTAAGAATGTGAACAGTTGTGATTGCTGAAGAATGCCCAAAAACATTAGGTCACAGTTTGCAGACATATGATGGAAAAGACGTGCTTCTCAAGTGCTCAACTGAAAAGTGTTAGATTTTTAGTCCCCAAACAAAGAGGAAAAAGCAAAAGCTGCAATGACATGTTGAAGGTCACAAAAATGATGCCTTTCAATCTCTGCCAAGATTACTTATTGGATGAGTGGAGGCTCTATCCGGCTTTGGTAACAAAGGTATTGACAATTACCGGCAGCAGTGCATCTCAAAAAGAGACTCATCATCCATACAGTTAAAGTATCCAAATGTTTCAGAACTTGTTAAGGCTTCTCTTACATTCTCCCATGGAAATACAGACATAAGGAGAAGACATTCCATTTCAAAGCACACATTAAGAGAGGACAAACAGCCACTGATGACCAAAAGAATTTTAAACAATGTCTTGGCTGTGAGGGATTGGGGCAGTAGCCCCATTTACTTTCTGTGCTCACTAACTTGCAGCTCATTAGATGTGGACAGCAAGCACATGCAAATATATTTGTATAAGGAAGAATGTGAGACAAAAAGAAAACTTGAATTAGAAGAAAAGAAAAAGAGGAACAAAACCAAAGATCAGATTATAAAGATGAATAATGTGAAAATAAAATCAACTAATTATGAGACAGCTGCTCTGAAAGAAAAGAAAAAAAGAACATCAAATATCTAAAGAAGCACGAGAGGAACTTATCTCACAAGCTTTAGGGAAACTGAAGAAACCACTAAAAAAAATATGATTTAATGGTAACAAAACTGGGCTAGGGTATGCTTGAGGCTGCACAAATCATGAATGTAGAAGAAAGAGTGAAAGAAAGGGAGATAGAAGCCATTCAAAAAAATCTTGAGGAAAAATATCAAAAGATTGCTTCATTTTTTGCTAAGATTCCTAGGAAACAGTAATCCAAAAATATTTTGTTGGTCTTTTTCCATTATTGGTGTGTAGAACATCATTAGATGTAAAAATGTGATGCAGATTTGTGAATTAAGATTACCAATACCAAATTACCAATGTACATGTATATATTAATAAATCTGCATGAAGAAAAAAAATGGACATACCTTATCTGGAATCATAATAAAGAAATTTTTTATGGTCTTAACTGGCATATTGGTAGAAGATTATCAAAAATGAAACAATTTTGTTTTGGCATGTCTGTTAAAAATGTACTACTTTTTAATCAGTTTAATATATTTTATCATGTTTTAGTCACCATTTTGAAATATTTATTCACCTTTCCCATCTTTTTCAAAGATCTCCATGGCTTCTCGCTCTGCATATGCCAAAGCCAAATCTGAAAAGAGCATGTGCATGAGAACATATGTGCAAAATAAAGATCACATCTAGGCATGAATATAATGATGTATAAGTGTGCTCATAAGTTATGCTCCAGTCCAGCATCTGATATGGTAATAATGTTGAGAAATACCTTGAGTCAGAGAATCTGTTCACCAGCAAGAAAATGCTGCTGTATCTTAACACAATCTATCATTTATTGAAAGTTTATAGAGACTAAGGAAGGAAGTAAGCAAAGTCTATTTCAGAAAAACTGTAGAAGCAAATAATCCACTGAAAACCCTCTGATTTTTTCTTCTATTATCTTATTTTTCTTTTGTGATCAAGTTCTTCTTCAGGCATGTACAGAGAGAAACTATCAAATTCATACACATTATCATTTTTTGATGTTTATTACACCAGAAATATATGCTAATTTTGCCCAAAATTGATGCTAATTTCACCAAATATAGATGCTATTTTCTCAGTTCCTTATTTGAAATAAAAGTTATGGGGCAGTATCTATTGATCATCAGATGGTTTGTAACTTATAACAAAATAAAATGAGTGCCAGTATCTCAAAACTTTTGCCAGACTGTTTAAACAACACACTAAAAAAATAGGAACCCACCAGTTATGTTGAATTTCATAATTGTCATTATATTGAGGACAGCATATTAAAGCATGTTTAGGCTCTTAAGTATCAAACAGTTTCTTTTTACATGTGAGGCTGGGGGTTTCATCAATTGCACTACCTACACTTACACTGTATATCAGTTACTGTATTTGAAAGGGATGTCTACATGCATCTCACAAAGTATTTAGAAAAGAGATGAATATGATGCAGGAAAAAGGTTATATTGTCTCAGTTATTTGATTGTAGTAGTACTTCATATCTGTCCTAGGACAGCTGATTATTGTACTTCACATTTCTTACTTTATGTATAGTTTCTAGGAAATTGTCTTCTGTGTATGACAATGTATTTTCGGGTAACCCAGCAGTACAACAGTGAAACTAAATTCTTATTGGATTTCTACTTTTGTTGTGTCACTAGAGATTGTTTGAGAACTGTGGGAGAGGACAAGGTCCTCCTAGTTTTGGAGTTGCGTATTGAACCAGAAACTTCATGCTTGGAGGAAATAAAAGGTAACTTTGTGTCGATAAAAATCTTTTAATAAATCTTATCCTTTGAGGAAGCAGAATATCACTCATCTTAACAATGAAACTAATAATGCTAACACCTTGTGGCACCGATGAGATCGACACCAGTATCGATCTGAGTATCATCTTTGAACCTAGCAAAACATTATCTTTGTGTAGTTCTGCCATCCAGTTCTCTGTAAGTCTTACTTGTGTGAAGAGGTAAATAAATGAACTCCTTATTATAAGGTGTTGTTTGGTGTACCTCACCCGAGCATCCACCTCACTGGTGACCCCGAGTTGTAACGTATTCCGTTTTCGCTGTTTTACTGTGTCTGAGGCCTCCGCGTCCATTATTTTCGCATGTATTACATCAACACAACATTCGAACAATGGCTTTGGCCCAATGCCTAATGCCGGATTTTGTGATCGACATGCATCGTGTTGCAGGTGATGTACACCCGCCAGGGCTGTAACACGATGCCTCTCACTCATCGATTACGCCGATTTCGCTAGACGTTTTTGTGCCTGCAACAATAACTGAGTTTAGGAGCGTGCATGACTCCGGCTATCAGACACCTTTGTTCCCGCCATATGTGCCCTCCCTCATCGACGGTGCAGTTACCTCTTACGGATCTCCGTGCAGTGCAGGATCAATGCTGATTTCTGCAAATGCTCTGTTGGATAACCTACCACTGCTAGGACAACGGTTTGCCATGCCACAATCCGTGCAGTACCATGCAGATTCCTGCCAAGTGGCCTGAACTGCTTTGTTCACAGGTCAACCTTCTCAGCATCGGACCATGCCCACACCTGCCTCAGTTCAGCATCAGCACATGCCTTCCTGCTTCAATACCACGGCCTGCAACAGGAACAATGGCTTGTTATCTGTTCCTGACCTCCATCTCCATCCTACTGCTATGCCTCAGTGTTTTGTGCCATGACATTCACCTTTTCCGCACACCGTTTTGAGTGAAGTGACTATGAACAGTGAACATTCACACATTTTGCCCAATGTTCAACATCATTTTCCTCACTGTGCTTTTGGACAGCCCACACCTCTGCAGCCTCCCAGCAACACAAATGGCTCTGACTCTGATCGCACATCAAGTTTTCCGCGGACTGGCACGCGTTTTCAAGCTTTGAACTTTGTCTCACCTGTCACCCCTGAACTGGCTCCAGTCGAACTTCCACAACCGCAATTGACACATTACAGTGTCTCACCTGTGTTGGCTTTCCGCGTCGCGGCGGATCGCGCTCAACCACAACGCATCACCTTCACGTTGCCACCTGACCAGCCGTCATCGCCACATACCCTGGAGACACACTCTCCTGGAATACTGCAGCAACAACAGCTCGTTTCAGGCAGAGCTCCAACGAATTCAGCTCATCCTGTTCTTCCAAACATTCTACAACGCTTACCGATGCTGCTGCTGTTCAATCCCGACAGGGCAACAACCTGGTTCAAAATTGTGGATGAAGTGTTCGACCATTTCAGGCTCGACAAATCAACCAGATTTCTGTGCCTTATCACCCACCTGCAGGACCAGGAGGTCTTGATTGCTGACCTGGTCGATGCCCTGGACTCAGCTACCCGGTACACTCTAGCCAAAAAGACAGTTCTACGTCGGCTTGTGAGTTCAACTGAGACAGCAATATGGCAAGTGCTCCACATTGAGCAACTAGGCAATGACAACCCTTCACAACTTTGAAGACAACTATGGGACCTGGTCAGCGACGATCTACTCTCTGACACAGCTCTTCTCGCCATCTGGACAGATAAACTACCTCCCCACATCCGCTTTGCTCTGGCTCAGAGGTCTCCCGAACCTGTCGAGCAACGATTGACAATTGCTGACAAACTACATGATGCATCATTGCTCTATTTCGCCAGCCACTGCCTACCTGGCAAGTCTCAGGTTCAGGCTCCTCGTCCCGCGGCCGGACGTGGCCGGGGCCGCACTGTACCGACCATTCCACTCACTCCGGGACGCAGTATACAAACAGCTGGGACATCACCGGCTCCGCCCTCAGTCACGCCCCCTCCTGCAACCAAACTGGCTGTGGCCTCCGAACCTCGGCCACCGCCTCTGTCAATGAACTTTCCACAGGAAATGCAGCCGCACTACCCATACTGTTACTTCCACACATGGTTTGGTGAGGCAGCACGGAACTGCAGACCACTCTGCTGCTTCCCAAACACAAATTGCAGTTAGGTCCAGGTGCTGCCTCCTGCGCACAACATGACAGGCACTTCCCAGTGTTCCATTCTGTCTGGGAACAATCAGACAATTACGGACGACTTTATATTAAAGACATTTCGTCAGGATATTGTTTCCTACTGGCCACAGGCGCCGATGTTTCGCTGCTGCCTATGTCCTTAGTGTCATCGAACAGTCGCCCTCATCATACTTCACTGCAAGCTGTGTATTCTACTGAACTACAATGCTCACGTTCAACCTCCCATGTCATCTCACTCTCCGCAAACTGCAAACTCGAGTGGACTTTTTTAGTGTGCGATATTGAGGAACCTATACTAGGCATTGACTTCTTGCGACACCACAAACTTTTGCCAGACGTAGTGCAAAACACCGGGTTCATCACCTGTCCAAAACTCACTTCCCCTGTGCTCTGTCGAGCAAACCCCCCTGTGACACATCACTCCGGGCTCATCTCATCCATACATGCTCGGTTCTGTCGACGATGTTACAAGAAACAACCCATAAGTGCCTCGTCGAGCTTGAAAACGTCACTCGTCTACGCAAGGAAAACTTCAAGCTCTCACTCCAGCTCCACAAAACTCAGCTCCAACTATCCGATGCAGCAAAGGAATTAGAGACACTGCAGCAAGGACAAAGCAAGGTCAGTAAGTGTGCCGAATCTGCTTGTAGTCCCAGCAATCGAGCCTCCGTGTGCTTACCTCCCATTACCCCTTGCAACTGCACTATCAAGTGTACCATAACGTGTACTGACAGTTCCACAGGACCACACCCCCCTAACACGGCAGCATTTTACACTCAGCCGGACATGAGTGCGCATGCACGACGAGTGTCATGTGTTCCCATACTGACAGTTCCTACCCCTCCCCCCGCAGACAGCACCTCAAACTATGCAGCTTCGCTCCTGTGCACCGCCGTACGACCGCCACTGACAACACAAACAGTTCACTCGCACCTAGCACTTTGCCACAGGCCGACAGGCCGCGCCCTTGGACAATGGACTCACTAATGCTTCACAAGCTCTACCGAGGTCACCCGACCATGATGCCACTGCTTCGGGCCGGTGGCCATCTTGTCACGTTGACTCCTGGGACACTTCACCACCTCGGCTCCCGTCGGATGTGCCGAGTGGCTCTGAACACCACGACCTCACCTCGCTTGCCCCGCCCACCTCACATTGGAAACAAACCACCTCCCGTGTCGCCAGCAACATTTCTGTCGTCACCAACGGCATGGTCCACAAGCTTCGCCTCATGCCAGGCCCCCCCGATCTCCATTAAACCACGTCAACTTTGTCCCGAGCGCCTCTCCGAACTTAAAAAGCAGATTTCTGAACTTCTAAGCTCCAGCATAATCGAACACTCTGCCGGCAGCTGGTCTACGCCCATTCATATGACACCCAAGAAAGATGGGACCTAGCGCATGTGCAGAGACTACCATCGACTAAACGCACGAACAAATATGGACACCAACCACATTGCCGACTTTACCAGTTCCCTCACAGGTGCGACCACATTCTCTGTCATTGATTCCAAACAGGCCTACCACCAGATCCCCATGGCTGCTGAAGACATCGAGAAGACAGCAATCACCACCCCAATCAGGTTATTTCAGTTTCGATTTATGCCCTTCGGGCTAAAAGACGCAACCCAGACCTGGCAACACTTCATCAATGAAGTGCTATTTGGCCTAAAATACTGCTTTGCATATCTTGATGACATTCTTGTGTTCAGCTCCTCCATCGAGGACAACATTCGACATGTGCAAACTGTTATGGACACTCTCGCGGCAGCTGGCATCAAGACCAACCAGGACAAATTGCAGCTACATCAACCTGCTGTCACTTTTCTTGGTTTTCAGATCTCTGCCCCGACAGCATTTCACCACCCCTGACAAAGTACAAACAATACTAAACCTACCTTGACCTTTGTCATTCAAAGAGCTCCAGTGCTTTCTGGGGACAGTTAATTATTATCGCTGTCATCTACCTCAGGCTGCTGAGATTCAGGCTCCACTGACAGATGCATTGGCAGGCACCAAGACCTCTGGATCTCGACCCGTTCCATGGACCCCTGCTATGACTGACTCTTTCACTGCCCTCAAAAATCTTCTTGCCGAGGCCTGCACCATCACGCATCCTCATCCCAATGCCCAGCTTTTCATCACCACAGACACAAGCGATACTGCCATCAGTGCTGTCCTTAGTCAGACAGTCAATGGCCAAACTTCGCCTCTGCAGTTCTTCTTGCGCAAGCTGATCAATGCACAACGGAAATATTCCACGTTTGACAGGGAGTTGCTCGCAGTCTACGAAGTGATCAATCAGTTTAAGAACGACGTAGAGGGATGCTCTTTCTATGTTTTAACAGACCACAAACCCCTGGCTGCAGCCATTGCAAACTCGCCAGCTGACCCACGTCCTCGCCGCTTCAGATACATGGACTTCATATCTCAGTTCACCACTGATGTCAGACACATAAAGGGTGGTGACAACGTAGTTGCTGATTACCTTTCATGAGTCAACGCCGTTCATTCACTGTTAGACCTCTGTGACCTGCCTAACCTCCAACCCGCTGACGAGGACACACAAAACCTGATTTCAGGCACTACCTCTTCACTACACTTCGTCCGCACCACCTTCCCTGGCAATTCTGGTGAGATTTGGTGCGACAACAGTACGGGCACGTTATGCCCCCTCATCCCAACCATGCACTGTCTAGCTGTCTTCAACGCACTGCATAATTTACCCCGGTGTTTGTGTGTCCGCCTGCCTCGTAGCGGAGCACTTTGTGTGGAGAAACGTCAACAAGGAGTGCCAGCAATGGGCACGCTCCTGCGTTGCATGCCAGCGCTGAAAAGTACGCAAGCACACTTCACCCCTCCCCCCCCCCCCCCCCCCCTTTGGCATCTTTTCGATCCCTCCTGGGCGTTTCCAGCATATTCACATTGACATTGGCGGCCCTCTCCCCCCCTCTAACGGCTTTCGTTATGTTCTTTCGTCTATCGACCAAACAACTCGCTGGGTCGAGGCTGTCCCCCTCCCCAATATCACAGCAGAAACTGTTGCTTGATTTTTCATCGAGTCATGGGTATCGCGCTTCGGATGTCCAGCTATCATCATGGCTGACCAGGGCAGATAATTTGAGTTGGCCCTGTACAATGAGATTTGTAACATTTGCAGCATCCGGTGCATCCATACCACAGCATATCACCCGCAAAGTAATGGGCTAGTTGAGCGCTGGCATCACACTTTCAAGGGGGCTCTTCGATGCCATGACTCTCTTTGCACTGAGGCCCTTCCCCTTGTGCTACTTGGCATTCGTGCGATCTATAAGGAAGACCTCAAAGACACAATAGCCGAGTTTGTACACGGCCAGAACATTGTTCTCCCTGGTGAACTTGTGAGCCCTTCCGCTTCTCTCCCTCAGTCTGACTAACCTTCCTTCATGGACCACATCAGACGCCACTTCATCAACCTCCACATCCCTCCGCCTGCCAGCCATTCCCTCCTTAAGGTTCACGTCCCGAAATCTCTGAACAATTGCGAGTACGTCATTCTCCAAGATGACACTGTCCGTGCTCCCCTCCAACCCCCATATACCGGCCTGTACCGAGTTCTCCAGCGCTCAGCCAACACCTATGACATCCAGATAAAAGATTCAGCTGTTACAGTCTCTCTCAACAGACTTAAGCCTGCTCATGTTGAGCCTGCTTCTATCCCCCTTCAGTCCACGACCATGCCACTCACTGTTGTGGCTCACGACACTCCGACCACTCCCTCCACATCGGACTTACTCACTCAGTCGAGTGACTTCCAGCTCCAATCATCGAGCTCTTCTCCAACCTCACCCTCTACTCCCGTCTCTCACACTCCATCGAGTGATCACATGCTCCCCACGTCGAGCTTACCTACGATCACGCCCTCGCCGCCGAGCCCTTCTCCGGTCCCTTCGACCTCTCCTCCGGCACCTGCCTCGCCCTGTCGAGGTTCCTCACGCCCGCCCCATCTTGAACGTGCCCTCGCTCAAGGTGTTTTTGCCTGTCCCCCTGGACATAATCCATGAAATCTCTATAATACTACGCGATGACACACTGTTCGTCATATGTTTCCCTTCATCCGGTGCTCATGACTCAACCTCCGCCATTCCCTGCCACCTGGTGAAATGTGTTCCCCTCTCACCCGACGTCGACCTGGACATGCTTCGTGTGTTTGCCACACCCACTGGAGACATTGTCGTTGTCGCTCCGTTCCTCCCGCAAACCGCCGGCCTACCTATCGCCTCACGACCAGCACGATGACCGGCATGCTTCAATGACTTCCAGGTTCGGTGGCCGGACCTTGCTTCATGTCATCTACCAACACAGCTCCCTGACAACGCTGTCGAGCTGACCGTGGTTCGGCTCCCGCAGACCCCCCCCCCCCCCCCGGCGACTCAGGAGTACTCCATCCTGCAGCCGGGGGGGGGGGGGGGGGGGGGGCGGGGGGGGGGCTATGTGGCGCCAATGAGATTGACACCAGTATCGATCTGAGCATCATTGAACCTAGCAAAACATTATCTTTGTGTAGTTCCGCCATCCAGTTCTCTGTAAGTCTTACTTGTGTGAAGAGGTAAATAAATGAACTCCTGATTATAAGGTGTTGTTTGGTGTATCTCATCCAAGCATCCACCTCAACCTTTTTCTAAATAGGATTGGCCATTTCACGTGCGGAAGCATGAATTCTGTCTTGCAAGAGAATTGATGAGCATTTTGTAATGGTTCTATTACATTGGTAGAAGTAATACACTTCGGTGACAAAAGTCATGAAACAGCAATATGCACATACACACATAATATATGCACATGCAGTATCACATACACAAGGTATAAAATGGCAGTGCATTGGTAGAGCTGTCATTTGTGCTCAGGTGATTCATGTGAAAAGATTTCTGATGTGATTATCACTGCACAAAGGGAATTAACAGACTTTGAATCGAGTACGGTAGTTAGAGCTAGATGCGCTTGACATTCCATTTTGAAAATTGTTAGGGAACTCAATATTCTAAGGTGCATAGTGTCAAGAGTAGGCTGAGAATAACAAATTTCAGGCATTACCTCTCACCATGTACATTGCAGTGGCCTTGACGTAATGACTGAGAAGAGCAATACTTGCATAGAGTTGTCAGTGTTAACAGACAAGCATCACTGCATGAAATAACAACAGAAATCAATGTGGGTCGTATGACAAATGTTTTTGTCAGGACAGTGCAGCAAAATCTGGCATTAATGAGCTATGGCAGCAAAAGACAGACAAGAGAGCCTTGGCTAACTGCATGGCGTTGCCTGCAGTGCTGATGCTTTTGACCATGTGGGTTGACCCTAGATGACTGGAAAACCATGGCCTGGTCGGACGAGTCCTGATTTCAGTTGGTAAGTACTGATGGTAGTGTTAGTGTGTGGCACAGACCCCATGAAGTCATGGGCCCAAGCTGTCAACAAGGCACAGTGCAAGTTGGTGGTGGCTCCATAATGGTGTGGGCTGTGTTCACATGGAATGGACTGAGTCCTCTGGTTGAACTGAACCGATCATTGACTGGAAATGTTTATATTCTGCTACTTGGAGACCATTTACAGCTATTCATAGACTTCATGTTCCCAAATAATGATGGAATTCTCATGGATGACAATGTGCCATGTTACTGGGCCACAATTGTTTACAACTGGTTTGAAGAACATAATGGACAGTTCAAATGCCCAACAGGAATCCCATTGAAAATTTATGGGACATAATTGAGAGGTCAGTTTGTGTGCAAAATCTTGCACTGGCAACACTTCACATTTGTGGACATTTATAGAGGCAGCATGGCTCAATATTTCTGCAAGGGGCTTCTCACAACTGATTGATTCCATGCCATGTTGAACTGCTGCATTACACTGGGTCTAAGGAGGTCCAGGATTACAGTAGGAGGTAACACCCAACTTTTGTCACCTCAGTTTGGTACAGCAGTAATGCCATGTAAACTGGACTTGGTCTGTAAAGTGAGTCACCAGGATAAAAATTCAGTCGCCATGATACCAGGGTGTTAGGCCTGTATTCAAAAATAAGGTGGGTTTGTTGTCAGAAAGCAAATTTATCAGAGATTCTGGTACATTTTACTTTCTGTGTTTCATGAGAAATACATTTTTTAATAGTGCTGTGGCAGCCATAGAGTGTAACAAGTTACATGTTGGAGATTACAAAAATATATATTCAGTTTTTAAATGTTATCACATCTCCCACATCAAATTCGAGGAGGCAGTAATCACCACACATACATATAAGTAGAACTGCATGTGGATAGATATCGAACCAAAGGCATTCAGCTAGCATACCCTTTCTTTCATAATCTCATAACAATTCCATTCCATCATGGCCACCATAATGCCACATGTTCTGTCTAATTTCATGAAGTGGATTTTTCATTTTTACTTACTTGATGTGTTGACAAATTATGCTGCTCCCTGTAAATGAGGTCACAGCTGGTCCTGCACAAGCGCTTACTCCATCACAGCAATAGTAAACTCCAGGAAATATGAAGTTTTCTTAAAAAAATTAGATAGCAAATAAAAGCTCTTCCTTTAATTAAGAAATAAACAGATGAACCTTGAACAACTAGAGATAGAACATTCACATTCACAGGACACGTACATTGGTATGTTCTGCAGAAATAATTAGCATTGCAATCACCTCAGTTCAGCATGTGTCCTGTTGCCTAGTAGGGGCCTAATAACTTGTTCTGAACATGATGTCATCAATGAGTATAAGGCGCAAATGGCATCCTCTGGTATAGCCATCCATGTTGCGTTCACCTGTTTCCAAAATTCATCTGTGGTGGTTGGCATTTGGTCACAGCACTGCACCCATCATTTCACCGTATCCCACACAAGTCAGGTGATCTGGCAGGCCAGGGCAAAAGGCTGAGATCCTGTGACATCAAAATTACACATGTTCATGCAGAAACATTTGGCTGTGCATTGGCATGTGCAAAAGTGGTGTCTGGGATGTTGTGGAGAAAGGGTATGGCTACACGTCACAGGATATTATTCACAAAGGTCACACAGGTCACAGTTCCCTGGACACACACCAACGGTGATTTGTGGTTGTATCCAATAGCACCCCACCTATAAGGTCTTGAGCTGGCACTGTATGTCTTGTATGAATGCAGTCACTGTAATGGCCCTACCCCTGTCTGTGGCGAACCAAAATGCAGCCATTATTTTCAAACAGAACCTGGATTCATCTGAAAACATTATCTGATGCTATTCCTGTCCCCAGTGATATCATTCCATACACCATTACCATCTAGCATATTTCTGCACATTCGCCAAAGGTAGGCGGAGAAGTGGACAATGCACATGTAGCCCATGCCATAATAAATGGTGATGGACTTTCATCCCTGATAGTGTACAATGTGTTCCACTGTTGCACCAGAGCCAAGGAGGATGCAGATCTGTCCTGCAAGGCCATTTGTACAAGATGTAGATTTTCTCAAGGGATGGTCTGGACGGCACGACCCGACACGTCTCATCGTGTTCTGTGCCCTTCGGTGAACCATTCTGCACACACCCATTGCACTGCTGTAACACTTCATCCCACATGAGCAGCAATTTCTTGGATGGATGTATCACATTCTCTCATGCCAATAATGTACCCTCTTTCAAACTCTCTGATTTGTTGGGTCATCTGCGCGGAATCCTGCATGTCTACACAAGTCACACTCATCCTCCATTACCTTTGGTTTATAGTGACAATGAGAGCTGCAGGAGCATTTTGTTCATAGGTGGTGGTGTGCCGCAATATCGATGTTGACCTTGAATCCAAAGGCCGACATGGTTCAAATGCTAATCATTTCTGCAGAACATACTAATGCACACGTCCTGTGAATATGAATGTCCTATCTCTAGTCATTCAAGGTGTTCCATGCACATGTGTTGTGTCCACTCAGGGTGGTCCTCACATCATTGGGTGCTGAAAACAAAACATCTGCTTGTGTCTGTATGTGTGGATGGATATGTGCGTGTGTGCGAGTGTACGAGGTGTGGCTAGAAAAAAACCGGACTAGTACTGGTGAAACAATAAAACGAATGCAATAAGGCTAAAAGTCGCGTGGCCTGTGACGTGACTCTCGTTCCGCCTACTGCTCGAGTTTCATCTGCCTCCTGCACTCAGTCTGCCCGTGGCGTCTGTTTTAAGTAGTTGACGTTTTGTCTGTGCGTCGGAAAATGTTGAGTGTACAGAAAGAACAGCGTGTTAACATCAAATTTTGTTTCAAACTAGGAAAATCTGCAAGTGAAACGTTTGTAATGTTACAACAAGTGTACGGCGATGATTGTTTATCGCGAACACAAGTGTTTGAGTGGTTTAAACGATTTAAGGATGGCCGCGAAGACACCAGTGATGACACTCGCACTGGCAGACCATTGTCAGCAAAAACATATGCAAACATTGAAAAAATCGGTAAACTTGTTCGACAAGACAACAAGTCAACTCCTGCTAACTCAGACATTGCTCTGATTGTTAAACGGCGATCTTGTCGAACAAGTTTACCGATTTTTTTAATGTTTGCATCGGTTTTTGCTGACAATGGTCTGCCAGTGCGAGTGTCATCACTGGTGTCTTCGCGGCCATCTTTAAATCGTTTAAACCACTCAAACACTTGTGTTCGCGATAAACAATCATCGCCGTACACTTGTTGTAACATTACAAACGTTTCACTTGCAGATTTTCCTAGTTTGAAACAAAATTTGATGTTAACACGCTGTTCTTTCTGTACACTCAACATTTTCCGACGCACAGACAAAACGTCAACTACTTAAAACAGACGCCACGGGCAGACTGAGTGCAGGAGGCAGATGAAACTCGAGCAGTAGGCGGAGCGAGAGTCACGTCACAGGCCACGCGACTTTTAGCCTTATTGCATTCGTTTTATTGTTTCACCAGTACTAGTCCGGTTTTTTTCTAGCCACACCTCGTATACCTGTCCTTTTCTCCCCCAAAAGTAAGTCTTTCCACTCCCGGGATTGGAATGACTCCTTACTCTCTCCCTTAAAACCCACTTCCTTTCGTCTTCCCCTCTCCTTCCCTCTTTCCTGATGAGGCAACAGTTTGTTGCGAAAGCTTGAATTTTGTGTGTATGTTTGTGTTTGTTTGTGTGTCTATCGACCTGCCAGCGCTTTCGTTCGGTAAGTCACCTCATCTTTGTTTTTATATATAATATAATATAAACATGTTTACAGGGTGAATATTAATAAAACCAACAAACTGCAGGGACGGATTCCTCACTGGAAATAGAGGAAAAGAAGGTGCTATGAACATTTGTTCGAAAATCGACAGTGTACATGTGACAACAACAGATTGTCCTGGAATACAGTATGAAGCTACACTGCACCCACATCTACATCTACATCTACATCCATACTCCGCAAGCCACCTGACGGTGTGTGGTGGAGGGTACCTTGAGTACCTCTATCGGTTCTCCCTTCTATTCCAGTCTCGTATTGTTCGTGGAAAGAAGGATTGTCGGTATGCCTCTGTGTGGGCTCTAATCTCTCTGATTTTATCCTCATGGTCTCTTCGCGAGATATACGTAGGAGGGAGCAATATACTGCTTGACTCTTCGGTGAAGGTATGTTCTCGAAACTTTGACAAAAGCCCGTACCGAGCTACTGAGCGTCTCTCCTGCAGAGTCTTCCACTGGAGTTTATCTATCATCTCCGTAACACTTTTGTGATTACTAAATGATCCTGTCATGAAGCGCACTGCTCTCCGTTGGATCTTCTCTATATCTTCTATCAACCCTATCTGGTACAGATCCCACACTGCTGAGCAGTATTCAAGCAGTGGGCGAACAAGCGTACTGTAACCTACTTCCTTTGTTTTCGGACTGCATTTCCTTAGGATTCTTCCAATGAATCTCAGTCTGGCATCTGCTTTACCGACGATCAACATTATATGATCATTCCATTTTAAATCACTCCTAATGCGTACTCCCAGATAATTTATGGTATTAACTGCTTCCAGTTGCTGACCTGCTATTTTGTAGCTAAATGATAAAGGATCTATCTTTCTGTGTATTCGCAGCACATCACACTTGTCTACATTGAGATTCAATTGCCATTCCCTGCACCATGCATCAATTCGCTGCAGATCCTCCTGCATTTCAGTACAATTTTCCATTGTTACAACCTCTCGATACACCACAGCATCATCCGCAAAAAGCCTCAGTGAACTTCCGATGTCATCCACAAGGTCATTTATGTATATTCAAAGATGTTCAAAGTGGCTTCTATGGGAGACAATGCATGCATTCACACATCACATCATGGATTGCTGCACTCTTTTGCACGTTCTGGCCCCTTGGCAAATAGTGTCACAGGTGTCATGAAAACACTGTTGAAGGATTTGCACATCATGAACTGTTCAGCACACACAACAATTTTCAGATGCCCCAAGAGCTAAAATCCAGTGGGTTTAAGTCCACTGATGTAGCAGGTCATGCTACAGGACCTCCATGTCTTATCCAATGTCTGGAGGAGATGATGTTGAAGTGTTGATGAACTGTAATCCAGAAGTGAGATGGTGCTTCATCATGCAGAAACTACATAACTTGTCATATTGCCAAAGGCACATTCTCAGGCAGGGGCTGATAGAATCTCTACAACATTGTGTACAGAATGTGCAAAATCTCTCTTCTTAACCATGGTTCACCATAGATCTGCTGAACACAAACCTGTGCCCAGTAGTTGGAAGAAAGCACAGGTCACACCCATGCACAAGAAGGTAGCAGAAGTGAACCACAAAACTTTCACCCAATATCACAGACATTTATCTGTTGTAAAATCTTATAACATATTCTCAGCTGTATGAGGTATCTTGAACAGAATGACCTCTCTGCGTATCAACCTGAGTAGAGTCTGAAAACATTTCTTGTGCAAAAGAAAACTTTTGCTTCTTTTACATGACATCCTGAAAATCACTGATCAAGACAGGCAGGTGGATGCAGTGTTTCTTGCCTATGGAAAATTATTTAATTCAATAGCACACCAATGATACAAAAGTATTAGCATATGTGGTATCAAACAAAATTTGTTACTGGATTATGGATTCTTAACCTACATGTACAACTTCATAACAAGCCACCATACAGTGCACAATGGCCAGTATATTGTACCAGTATTTCCAGTTTTTCTTTCCTATTCCATTTGCATTCTGGGTGGGGGAGGACTGACTGTTTAAGTGTATTTTTACTTGCTCTAATCTCTCATATTTCATGTGTGAGTTAAACATCAGTGGCAGCATATTGGTTGCACAGTCATCTCGGAATATGCGTTCTCCAAACGTACCCAATAGGGCATCATGACAACTGCATGATCTTTCTTTGAAGGTTTCACATTTTGAGTTTCTCGAGCATTTCTGTTACACTTTTTTGTGGGCTATACTGAACTGTTGAGGTCCTAGCACCATGTCTCTGATTTCATTCAACATCTGTTGTCATATCTGCTTCATAAGGAGTATAAACACAGGGACAGTACTCTAGAATTGGTTTAATTAGTGTCTTGTATGTGATTTACTTCACAGGTACACCATATATTCCCAGGAACACTCCAACAAATCTTAATCTTCCTGTCACCTTCCCTGATACTGACTTTATGTGATTGTCCCATTTCACATTGCTTCCTAGTACTACTCCTAACTACTTATGCTATGTGAAGTGTTTGAGACATTCACCACTAGTCTTGTAATCAGATAGGATACTGTTCGTTCTCTTTGTTATACATTTGAAGCAAGTTGCCATTCATTACACCAAGGGGAAATATAGTAAAAATCTTGCTGCAAATCCTTATGATGGTCCAGTGATGGTACTTCCCAGTACGTAACTGCAAACAATCTTACAGTGCTGCTGCTGAAATCGGATACATTGTTTATATACACTGACTAAAAATGTAGAATCCCCAAGGAGTAGCTGTGCAACATAAATGACAGTTGCCAGAAATGTTTCTACATCTGAAAGGTGATATCTATTCAAATTTTACAACCATCGCCTGAGAGTGGCACTAAAAGTGCCACTATGACGATGCATCAAGAATGCCTCTAAGGTGACAACACCTCACTCTGTTTTAACAGGTTCATGTAATAGGGCTACAAGAAGCTGGATGTTCCTTCTGAAAAACTGCAGAAAGACTTGACAGGAATTTAGCCACTATACATGGTTGCTGGCAGCAGGAGTCATGAGAACATACAGTCACAAAAAGATTGGGCTCCAGATGGCTACATGGCACTACCAAGCAGGAAGACCACTGCATTTGGCATAAGGCTCTGGCACATCATACTGTATCTGCAGCAGCGATCTGAGGAGCTGATGGCACCACAGTAACACAACAAACTGTTACTAATTGGTTACTTCAAGGACAGCTCTGAACTAGACATCCTGCAACGTGCATTCCATTAACCCATTTGCAGTTTCAGTGGTGTCAAACAACAGCTCATTGGAGGGCAGGGTGGATGTCTGTTCTGTTTACTGCTGAAAACTGGCTCTGCCTCAGTGTCAGTGATGGCCATGTGTTAGTTAGGAGGGGAGGAGATTAGATTAGATTAGATTTGATTAGTACTTGTTCCATAGATCATGAATACGACACTTCGTAATGTTGTGGAACGCATCAGGTTAATAAAAAGTGTCTATACAAGATATTACATTACACAAAATATTACATGACACTTTTTTTTGTGGGGGTTGGGGAACTTACCCACTTACTATATCCAAAAATTCAACTAATGAGTAGAAGGAGTTGCCATTAAGAAATTCTTTTAATTTCCTTTTAAATGCTACATAGATATCTGTCAGACTTTTGATGCTATTAGGTATGTGACCAAAGACTTTTGTGGCAGCATAATTTACCACCTTCTGAGCCAAAGTTAGTTTTAACCTTGAGTAGTGATGATCATCCTTTCTCCAAGTGTTTAGCCATGTACACTGCTATTACTTTTGAATTTGATTTGACTTACCAAATGAAAGTGCTGGCAGGTCGACAGACACACAAACAACCACAAACATACACACAAAATTCAAGCTTTCGCAACAAACTGTTGCCTCATCAGGAAAGAGGGAAGGAGAGGGAAAGACGAAAGGAAGTGGGTTTTAAGGGAGAGGGAAGGAGTCATTCCAATCCTGGGAGCGGAAAGGCTTACCTTAGGGGGAAAAAAGGACGGGTATACACTCGCGCGCACACACACACACACACACACATATCCATCCACACATATACAGACACAAGCAGACATATTTAAAGACAAAGAGTTTGGGCAGAGATGTCAGTCGAGGCAGAAGTGCAGAGGCAAAGATGATGTTGAATGACAGGTGAGGTATGAGTGGCGGCAACTTGAAATTAGCGGAGATTGAGGCCTGGTGGATAACGGGAAGAGAGGATATATTGAAGAGCAAGTTCCCATCTCCGGAGTTCGGATAGGTTGGTGTTAGTGGGAAGTATCCAAATAACCCGGACGGTGTAACACTGTGCCAAGATGTGCTGGCCGTGCACCAAGGCATGTTTAGCCACAGGGTGATCCTCATTACCAACAAACACTGTCTGTCTGTGTCCATTCATGCGAATGGACAGTTTGTTGCTGGTCATTCCCACATAGAATGCATCACAGTGTAGGCAGGTCAGTTGGCAGATCACGTGGGTGCTTTCACACGTGGCTCTGCCTTTGATCGGGTACACCTTCCGGGTTACAGGACTGGAGTAGGTGGTGGTGGGAGGGTGCATGGGACAGGTTTTACACCGGGGGCGGTTACAAGGGTAGGAGCCAGAGGGTAGGGAAGGTGGTTTGGGGATTTCATAGGGATGAACTAACAGGTTACGAAGGTTAGGTGGATGACGGAAAGACACTCTTGATGGAGTGGGGAGGATTTCGTGAAGGATGGATCTCATTTCAGGGCAGGATTTGAGGAAGTCGTATCCCTGCTGGAGAGCCACATTCAGAGTCTGATCCAGTCCCGGAAAGTATCCTGTCACAAGTGGGGCACTTTTGTGGTTCTTCTGTGGGAGGTTCTTGGTTTGAGAGGATGAGGAAGTGGCTCTGGTTATTTGCTTCTGTACCAGGTCGGGAGGATAGTTGCGGGATGCGAAAGCTGTTGTCAGGTTGTTGGTGTAATGCTTCAGGGATTCCGGACTGGAGCAGATTCGTTTGCCACAAAGACCTAGGCTGTAGGGAAGGGACTGTTTGATGTGGAATGGGTGGCAGCTGTCGTAATGGAGGTCCTGTTGCTTGTTGGTGGGTTTGATGTGGACGGACGTGTGAAGCTGGCCATTGGACAGGTGGAGATCAACATCAAGGAAAGTGGCATGGGATTTGGAGTACGACCAGGTGAATCTGATGGAACCAAAGGAGTTGAGGTTGGAGAGGAAATTCTGGAGTTCTTCTTCACTGTGAGTCCAGATCATGAAGATGTCATCAATAAATCTGTACCAAACTTTGGGTTGGCAGGCCTGGGTAACCAAGAAGGCTTCCTCTAAGCGACCCGTGAATAGGTTGGCGTACGAAGGGGCCATCCTGGTACCCATGGCTGTTCCCTTTAATTGTTGGTATGTCTGGCCTACAAAAGTGAAGAAGTTGTGGGTCAGGATGAAGCTGGCTAAGGTGATGAGGAAAGAGGTTTTAGGTAGGGTGGCAGGTGATCAGCGTGAAAGGAAATGCTCCATCGCAGCGAGGCCCTGGACATGCGGAATATTTGTGTATAAGGAAGTGGCATCAATGGTTACAAGAATGGTTTCCAGGGGTAACACATTGGGTAAGGATTCCAGGCGTTCGAGAAAGTGAATGGTGTCTTTGATGAAGGATGGGAGACTGCATGTAATGGGTTGAAGGTGTTGATCTACGTAGGCAGAGATACGTTCTGTGGGGGCTTGGTAACCAGTTACAATGGGGTGGCCAGGATGATTGGGTTTGTGGATTTTAGGAAGAAGGTAGAAGGTAGGGGTGCGGGGTGTTGGTGGGGTCAGGAGGTTGATGGAGTCAGGTGAAAGGCTTTGCAGGGGGCCTAAGGTTCTGAGGATTCTTTGAAGCTGGACATCGGGAATGGGGTTACCTTGGCAAACTTTGTATATGGTGTTGTCTGAAATCTGACGCAGTCCCTCAGCCACATACTCCTGACGGTCAAGTACCACGGTCATGGAACCCTTGTCCGCCGGAAGAATGACGATGGATCGGTCAGCCTTCACATCTCGGATAGCCTGGGCTTCACCAGTGGTGATGTTGGGAGTAGGATTAAGGTTTTTTAAGAAGGATTGAGATGCAAGGCTGGAAGTCAGAAATTCCTGGAAGGTTTGGAGAGGGTGATTTTGAGGAAGAGGAGGTGGGTCCCACTGCGACGGAGGACGGAACTGTTCCAGGCAGGGTTCAATTTGGATGGTGTCTTGGGGAGTTGGATCATTAGGAGTAGGATTAGGATCATTTTTCTTCGTGGCAAAGTGATATTTCCAGCAGAGAGTATGAGTGTAGGACAGTAAATCTTTGACGAGGGCTGTTTGGTTGAATCTGGGAATGAGGCTGAAGGTGATGCCTTTGGATAGGACAGAGGTTCCGGATTGGGAGAGAGGAATCCTCAGAACCTTAGGCCCCTGCAAAACCTTTCACCTGACTCCATCAACCTCCTGACCCCACCGACACCCCGCACCCCTACCTTCTACCTTCTTCCTAAAATCCACAAACCCAATCATCCCGGCCGCCCCATTGTAGCTGGTTACCAAGCCCCCACAGAACGTATCTCTGCCTACGTAGATCAACACCTTCAACCCATTACATGCAGTCTTCCACACTTCATCAAAGACACCAACCACTTTCTCGAACGCCTGGAATCCTTACCCAATGTGTTACCCCTGGAAACCATTCTTGTAACCATTGATGCCACTTCCTTATACACAAATATTCCGCACGTCCAGGGGCTTGCTGCAATGGAGCATTTCCTTTCACGCCGATCACCTGCCACCCTACCTAAAACCTCTTTCCTCATCACCTTAGCCAGCTTCATCCTGACCCACAACTTCTTCACTTTTGTAGGCCAGACATACCAACAATTAAAGGGAACAGCCATGGGTACCAGGATGGCCCCCTCGTACGCCAACCTAATCATGGGTCGCTTAGAGGAAGCCTTCTTGGTTACCCAGGCCTGCCAACCCAAAGTTTGGTACAGATTTATTGATGACATCTTCATGATCTGGTCTCACAGTGAAGAAGAACTCCAGAATTTCCTCTCCAACCTCAACTCCTTTGGTTCCATCAGATTCACCTGGTCCTACTCCAAATCCCATGCCACTTTCCTTGACGTTGACCTCCACCTGTCCAATGGCCAGCTTCACACGTCCGTCCACATCAAACCCACCAACAAGCAACAGTACCTCCATTATGACAGCTGCCACCCATTCCACATCAAACAGTCCCTTCCCTAAAGCCTAGGTCTTTGTGGCAAACGAATCTGCTCCAGTCCAGAATCCCTGAACCATTACACCAACAACCTGACAACAGCTTTTGCATCCCACAACGACCCTCCCGACCTGGTACAGAAGCAAATAACCAGAGCCACTTCCTCATCCCCTAAAACCCAGAATCCCCCACAGAAGAACCACAAAAGTGCCCCACTTGTGACAGGATACTTTCCGGGACTGGACCAGACTCTGAATGTGGCTCTCCAGCAGGGATACGACTTCCTCAAATCCTGTCCTGAAATGAGATCCATCCTTCATGAAATCCTCCCCACTTCACCAAGTGTGTCTTTCCACCGTCCACCTAACCTTCGTAACCTGTTAGTTCATCCCTATGAAATCCCCAAACCACCTTCCCTACCCTCTGGCTCCTATCCTTGTAACCGCCCCCGGTGTAAAACCTGTCCCATGCACCCTCCCACCACCACCTACTCCAGTCCTGTAACCCGGAAGGTGTACACGATCAAAGGCAGAGCCACATGTGAAAGCACCCACGTGATTTACCAACTGACCTGCCTACACTGTGATGTATTATATGTGGGAATGACCAGCAACAAACTGTCCATTCGCATGAATGGACACAGACAGACAGTGTTTGTTGGTAATGAGGATCACCCTGTGGCTAAACATGCCTTGGTGCATGGCCAGCACATCTTGGCACAGCGTTACACCGTCCGGGTTATCTGGATACTTCCCACTAACACCAACCTATCCGAACTCCGGAGATGGGAACTTGCTCTTCAATATATCCTCTCTTCCTGTTACCCACCAGGCCTCAATCTCCGCTAAATTCAAGTTGCCGCCACTCATACCTCACCAGTCATTCAACACCATCTTTGCCTCTGCACTTCTGCCTCGACTGACATCTCTGCCCAAACTCTTTGTCTTTAAATATGTCTGCTTGTGTCTGTATATGTGTGGATGGATATGTGTGTGTGTGCGAGTGTATACCTGTCCTATTTTCCCCCAAAGGTAAGTCTTTCCGCTCCCGGGATTGGAATGACTCCTTACCCTCTCCCTTAAAACCCACTTCCCTTCGTCTTTCCCTCCCCTTCCCTCTTTCCTGATGAGGCAACACTTTGTTGCGAAAGCTTGAATTTTGTGTGTATGTTTGTGTTTCTATCGACCTGCCAGCGCTTTCGTATGGTAAGTCACATCATCTTTGTTTTTAAATATATTTTTCCCGTTTGGAATGTTTCCCTCTATTATATTGATATCGTTAATTTGAACCCAACAATTACGTTTGTTATTGTCACTGTTGCATTTCAAAATCTTTTCTGTTGTCTTATTTTCTCTTTGTGTTTTTGCCAGTAGTTTCACTTTGTATTCACCTTCTCCTTTTTACTGTCCCGGGATTGGAATGACTCCTTACCCTCTCCCTTAAAACCCACTTCCTTTCGTCTTTCCCTCTCCTTCCCTCTTTCCTGATGAGGCAACAGTTTGTTGCAAAAGCTTGAATTTTGTGTGTATGTATGTGTTTCTATCGACCTGCCAGCGCTTTCGTATGGTAAGTCACATCATCTTTGTTTTTAAATATATTTTTCCCGTGTGGAATGTTTGCCTTTATTATATTGATATCATTAATTTGAACCCAACAATTACGTTTGTTATTGTCGTTGTTGCATTTCGAAATCTTTTCTGTCATCTTAGTTTATCTTCCTGTTTTTGCCATTCTCTACAACACGTTACTTTTTCAAGAATTTTGGATAAGGCAGTCAGGAGATGGATAAGGCAGTCAGGAGACAGATTGGGCAGTAGTTTTTGACATCAGAAGTATTCCATTTTTATGCACAGGTTTAACAATGGCATACTTCAATCTATCTGGGAAAATACCCTGCTTCAGAGAGCTATTACATATGTGGCTAAGAATCCCACTTTTTTCTTGGGAGCAAGCTTTTATTATCCTGCTGGAAGTGCCATCAATTCCATGTGAGCTTTTATTCTTGAGAGAGTTTATTATCTTCCTAATTTCAGAAGGAGAGGTGGGTGGAATTTCAATTGTATCAAGTGGTGTGGGTAGGGCCTCTTCCATTAACTGCCTTACTTCTTCTAATGAACATTTAGATCCTATTTTCTCTACAACATTTATAAAATGATTATTCAAAATGTTTTTGACTTCTGGCTTATTGTTTGCCATTTCCATTCACTTTGATGGTAATGCCATCATCCTGCACTCTTCGTTGCCCTGTCTCCCTTTAATAATATTCCAAATTGTTTTGATTTTGTTATCAGAGGTATTAATCTCAGACGTTATGCACATGCTTCTGGACTTTTTAATAACCTTTCTTAATGTAGCACCGTAGTTTTTATAATATTTGGCTGTTTCTGGGTCATTATTCTTTCTTGTTGTTAGATACAGTTCCCTTTTGTGGTTAGAAGATATTTTTATTCCTTTAGTAAGCCAAGGGTTTTTGCATGGTTTCTTATAATTAGATTTATCTACTTTCTTGGGGAAACAGTTTTCTAATTCTCTTACAAGTGTATCATGAAATAAGTTATATTTTAAATTAGCATTGGGCTCCTCATACACCTCATTCCAGTCTAACTGCTGAAGATTTTCTCTGAAATTTCTAATTGTTGAGTCATTAATTGAATGCACAACTTTGGAGGGTAGTTTTGAATTACTGAATGGAGCTATGTCATGTACTGTAGCTAGCTGAGCACCATGATCAGAAAGGCCATTCTCAACAGGACAAGAATTTACGTTTTTAAACTTATCTTGGTCTATAAAAGTGTTATCTGTCAATGTGCTGCTGCCCTTTACTACCCGAGTAGGAAAATTAATGACAGATGTCAAATTGAAAGAACCGAGCAAGACTTCCTATTACACTCTTTCAGTGAATCAACATTGAAGTCCCCACAAATAATAATTTGCTTTCCCCTATCTGACAGATAGCACAACAAGGCATCCACGTTTTCCAGGAATAAATGAAAATTTCCTGAAGGGGGCCTATATACTGTTACAATTATAAAAGAGCCCTCCTTCAGTTTAAGTTGACAGGCACATGATTCTATATGTTGCTCTAGACAAAACTTTTTTTGTATCTAAGCTTTTTACACAGTGATAAGTTTTGCATATATGGCAACTCCTCCTCTCACCTTATTCTCTCTACTCACATGTGCAGCTAGTTTATAACCACTGATATTTACCTTTTCCATATCAGACATAATGTGATGCTTAGACAGGCATAATATATCTATTACATTATCAGATTCAATGTCATCTAGGTAAATCAGGAGCTCATCTACTTTATTCTTCAATCCCGGAATATTTTGTTGAAAAATGGTAACATTATTATTTACTTTCCTGTTGTGAGAATTTTGTGAGTTTTGGACCTCTTTAGCACTGCCTGGTTGAACTTCTCATTGGACACTGATATTAGTCTAAAAAAAGAGTACTGGTGTCCCCCCTTATGGATTTCACTAACAACCTGCCAGTTTACCCTTCCCTTTCCTATTGAGGTGCAAGCCATGCCTTGTGAAATCCCCCCTATCAATAGCCTTGACAGGAACCAATCCAATGTCTGACAGAGTGGCTGCTCTACGCAACTGATCCAACTCCATATTTTCCCTCCTGACAGAGCAGTTCAACTGGGGCTGATCATGCCACACGAAAGCAGGTATAAGCCCAACATTTGTACGGGTCATTGCAGAGGCTATTTTCAGCAGGTCACACTCAATACTGTAGCCCTGATCCCTATCAATACTGTTTCCCACTCCACCCACTATCACCACATGATCCTGCTTTGTGAAACCCTTGCACAAGGAACCTATATCCTCTACCACCTGGCTAAGACATGCACTTGGCTTGAATAAGTTTGTGACTTAGTACCTGCCACCTAATTTTCCCTGTAAAATCTGGCTCACAGCTCTTCCATGGCTGCTACCTAGTAACATAACTTTCCTCTTACTTTCTACTTTTTTTGAAACAGTTGGTTTCATAGTGAGATTCTTTTGCATCTTAACTACATCTACTTCTACTGGAGCCGCTTCCTTATTTAATTGTGGTAGCAAGGCAAATCTATTGGTTGTGCCAATTGGGGAAGTCTCAGACACTGTCCTCTTTTTATGGGCCTTGTTCCCAGCTACCACTTCCCACTACTGTTTACCCTCCTCCCCCCTTAAAATCTTCAGTTCCTCTCTCGCTCCATCCAGATCTGCCTGAAGGGCTCTTGTGCAAAACCTGTCTGAGTGCTAGATACACTGAACCCTCATATGGAACTATATTCTGGGGTGGGATTTTGTATGAGAACAGGAGCATTCTTGTTGTTATCCCATGCACCCTGGCTGCAGATTTGTATGTCAGTTGTTGATTTGACCTGTTGTCGTGCCATTCATGAACAGGATTCAAGTGGCATTTTCCAACAGGACACTGCTCGCCCACATACTGCTGTTGTAACCCAACATGCTCCAAAGAGTGTTGACTGTTGCCTTGGCCTGCTCGATGACCAGATCTGTCTATAATCAAGCACATATCAGACATCATCGGACAACAACTCCAGCGTCATCCACAACCAACATTAACCATCCCTGTACTGACTGACCAAGTGCAACAGTAATGGAATTCCATCCAGGAAAATGAATCTGTCAAACTTGAAAATCAAAGAGGAAGGGACTCTAATAAAAGACCCAATATATTTGGCAAACTATATAAATGACTATTTTAGTAGCATAGAAATAAAATTACAGGAAAATTTTCTGACAGCCCCTCAGGTCAAAAAGCCTAATAATGGTGTATCACACTCAATGGTGTTATTCCCTACAACACAGGAAGAAGTGTATAAAGCAATCAGCAAACTGAGAAACAAAAACTCAGCTGGTCTGGATGAAGTCCCCATTTTTATAATTAAGGACTGTATCAAGAGCCTACTTCCACCTTTAGTTGATATTATAAATCAATCTTTCAAGCAGGGCTACTTTCCAGATTATTTAAAATATGCGAAATTACTACCCCTCTTCAAAAAAGGTGATGCAGGAATAATTGAAAATTATAGGCCAATTTCTCTACTATCATGCTTTGCAAAAATATTAGAAACTATTATGAAAGATAGGCTAATGAATTATTTAAATAAATACAACTTACTGTCTGTTGACCAGTTTGGATTTTGGTCAGGGGAAAGCACAGAATCAGCAACAGCACACCTCACAAAACACATTCTAGAAACATTAGATAAAGGGAACTACACAACAGGTATATTTCTTGATCTAACTAAAGCATTTGATACAGTAGACCACAACATATTGTTAAATAAGTTAGATGAACTTGGAATAAGGGGACTTGTGAACAAATGGTTCCAGTCATATCTAAAAAATAGAAGACAGATAACTGAATTCTCACATATTTCAAGTTGCTCAAACTATATTGTAAAGTATACTTCAGACCCAAATTATGTAAATATAGGTGTCCCACAAGGTAGTGTCCTTGGCCCAGTACTATTCCTCATTCACATAAATGACTTCCCACAGAGCATCAAGCATGGACAAACAATATTGTTTGCAGACGACTCAAATGTTCTAATCAGTGACAAATCACCAGATGCACTAAAAGAAAAAGCCAAACGAACACTAAACAGTGTATGTGAGTGGGCATCCAATAATAAACTAACACTAAATCTTCAAAAAACAAATGCTGTTAACTTCTATGCCTGCAAAAAACCACACTATAACAACTTTAAGTTAAACAATGAAACTATAGAATGTGTAGACTGCACAAAATTTCTTGGTATACATGTTGACAGTCAGTTAAAGTGGGAAGAACATATTAAAATACTTAGTAACAGAATCGCTACAGCATGCTATGCTCTGAGAATTCTGACTGCAGTTTGTGATACTACATGTGTCAGATCTGTATATTTTTCTTATATCCACTCTGTTATTACCTATGGAATAATATTTTGGGGAGTCAACAGTAAAAATATTCAAATAGTTTTCAAATTACAGAAAAGAGCAATTCGTATAATAACCAAGAGTGGCAGTAGGGCTCACTGCCTTGAACATTTCCAAAAGCAGGAAATCCTAACTGTCCCCTGTGAATACATTTTTCAAAGTGTTATGTATGTAAAAAAAAATATTGACTGCTATATGAAAAATTCTTTAGTACACAGCTATGAAACTAGAAACCAATACAATCTGCATCTAGAGAGGAAAAATAAAGTTAAAACTCAGCAGAGCTTGTTGTACAATGCTGTTAAATTATATAATAAATTACCCCAAAAAATAAGAGATATTGACACAATCGGACAGTTCAAAACAATTAAAACATGTAGTGTAATTAAAGTAGCCTGCATTGTAATACATGAGGAAATAATTATTATATGAAATCAAAAATTGTACAGTACTATAAGAAAATTACAAATTACACAAGGATATAAAACTAATTTAAGATACCTCAAAAATGTGTGTAAATGCAAATTTTATGTGTATAATTGTAGGTATATTGTATTGTATATGATTTTGCTGACGAAATCCACACAATGTAAATTGTTACATGGATTAATAAAGAAATCAATCAATCAATCAATCCCACAAACTGACTTCCAGCACCTGTACTACACAATGCATGCACATTCGCATGCTTGCATTCAACTTTCTGGTGGTGACATCAGTTATTAATACACCAGCATTTTAGATTTGCAATGGCTTGTCTCACGCTTTCATTAACCTGTGATCTTACAGTGTTAATTAATTAAATATGTTACCTAGAAAATGTATTCCTGACATTTTGTTACTCCACATTAATTGTTCTGTGGCGTTGCAATTTTTTTCTGTCAGTGTATATTGGAAATATTAACTTTCTGGGGTCACACGTAATGTATCACACCTCATATTACCTTCATTTCTGTGGAACATGCTCCTTCCAGTATAATGTAGTGTATTCTGTAAGTCAAATATCACTCAAGCTAATAACATATTTGCAAAGATGCTCCATATTACCGTATGTTGGCTAGTAGATGTTGCGTCTGAATGAAGCAAGCTGTTTTTCACAGAATTGTTTTTTTCTGACTCCATCTCGATTCTTTGAGAGAAGCTAGCTTTTCTCCATGAATGTCGTACTTTGTTAGCTTATAATATACTCTAGGATCCTGCAACAGCCTGATGTTAGCAATATTGGTCTATAATCTTGTGCATCCCTTTTTGTGGACAGTGGGTATCTGGTCTTTCTTCCAGTCATTTGGGTCTGTTCATTGCACCACCAATTCTCCATAAATATGAGCTGAAAAAGGAGCTAATTCTATGGGGTTTTCAACATAAAATCTTAATGGAATTCCATCATAGTCTGATTCCTTGTTCGCTTTAAGTAATTTTTATTGTTTTTCATTATCAGGAGTTCTAATAACATCATTCATTTGTCAGTCTATGGAGCAGTCAAATCTGGGGAGCATCCTAGTGTGTGAATACGTACAAGCACACTAGGGAAGTGTGTTGAAAAGGAAGGATCTCAAGTTTTATGTTAATTACCTTACAGACATTATTAATAGTAACCACACACTTTTTGGAGATGATTTAATCAATTATATTGAAGAACTATCTGAGAAAAGCTACACAAATATTCAAGCAGACCTTACTATGATTTTAAAGCAGTGCACAGATCAGCAACTTGAAACATCAGTACGAATGAGTCGTAGTTGAGATTATTCAACTTACACACATACATTGGTGTAACAATTTGTAGAGATATGAAACAGAATTATCAGATAGGCTCAGTTGTAGGTAAAATACATTTCAGACTTTCAGTTCATTGATAGGACACATGGAAATGCAGTCAGTCTACAGTGGAGACCACTCAAAAGACACTTGTGTTACCCATCATAGGACATTCCTCCACTTTATGGGATCTTCATCAGATGGCACTAACAGGGGATGTTGAACATGTGCAAAGAAGGGCATAATTCATGGTCACAGGTTTGTTTCTCGCATGTCAGAGAATCTCAGAGATAATGAAAAACCTGAACTGACAGCTGCTTGAAGATAAATATCAACTATCTATGAATACCTGTGTACAAAGTTTCAAGAACTACTTGAAGTTAGAAATCTCGAAATGTACTACAGTCATCTCTGTATCACCCTACAGAGACCATGAAGATAAGATTAAACTAATTACAGAAGCATATTAGTAATCATTCTCTCCAAGTACATTATGCAAATGGAATGGTAATAAAATCTAAGAAGCTTTACAGTGGGAAGTGCCCACTGTCATGCACTTCAGTGGTTTGCAGAATACTGATATAGATGTAAATATAGATCTCAGGAGGCATTTCAGTTGAAGAGGAACAGCAATCACATTAGTTTTAGAGACAAATATAGGTACAAGGAAGGTAAATGCAAAGATGTAGTGACAGAAGAAATACTATAATTGAGCGATAAAAGAAAGAAATATAAATTTGTGGAACTCTGAAAAGAAATTTTTTCAGTAGGACAGATCCAGCATATAGAAAAGTCAGAGTAACTCAGTACAATAAAAAAGCAAGAGTATCAACATTATGAGTGGAAAAGGAATCCCACTGTTAAATGCAGAGGACAGAGCAGACAGGTGGAAAGACTACATCAAGGTCCATTACAAGGAGGAGGAATTATTTACTGACATGATAGAAGAAGAAATATGTATCAATTTTTAAGAAATAGGGGATTCAGTATTAGAAGCGGACTTTGACAGAGCTTTGGAAAACTTGCCAACAAATGAAGCAGAAGGGGTAGATAACATCCCCTCTGACTTTTCCAAAATTAGTGGGGAAAGGGCACCAAATGATTGCTCAGGATAGCATGTAGACTCCATGATGTTGTAAACATGTCAATGAATTTTCAGAAAAATAGGATCCCCACAGTGTTGAAGATATCAAAGGCAGATAAATGTGAGAACTATTGTATGACCAGATTGCCAGCTTATGCATCTGCATTATTAATGTGAATAATGTAGAGAAGAGGATCATTTTAGTTTTACTAAAGACAATGGTGCTAGAGAGACAGTTCTGATGTTACACTTGATAATAACAGCTGGACTTGTGAGGAATCAAGATGACTGTACATAATTGTTTGATCTAGAAAAAGTATTCAACAGCATAAAATGATGCAAAATGTTTAAAATTTTCAAGAAAGTAGGTATACTTACTTACTCCTTGGCACTACAGCCCATGTGGGACTGTGGCCTCCTGGACAGTCTCCACCCACACTTTTGTACTAGCTGCCTTGGCTCTCCATCTTCTAACTCCCATTTTTCTTAAGTCATCCTCCACAATGTCTAGCCAACTGGTCCTTGGTTTGCCCCTTATATGCTGTCCACCTGGCTTTCCTTTGAAAACTTTTTGGGTTGTGCTACTCTCTACCATTCTTTCTACATGTCCCAACCAGTATAGTCTATTACTCTTTATTTCTGTCATATATCTGGTTTGTTGTACAACTCTCTGATCTCCTTATTATTTCTGATTTGACAAAATTCCTATCATTCACTGGCCTGAAGATTTTTCGAAGTATCTTCCTTTTCCTACCCTGCAACAACTCATCATTTTGCATCATTGTCCAAGTCTCCAAACCATGCACCATGATAGGTCTCCCTAATGCATGATACACTGTCAGCTTCAGATTCATTCTAAGGCTTCTTTCCTTAAATTCTTTAATCAGTGCAAAGTAGCTCCTGTTACCAGCTGTAATCCTTGCATGTATTTCTTCTCTTATATCATTATTCTCAGTTACCAGTGACCTAGGACATTTAAAGCCCTCACAACATTCATATTCTTTCCCATTCATGCTTCTTTCTTCTTCACTATACCTTTTCCTACATATTAATATACTGTTGGTCTTTGACTGATAAACTGTCAGCCCCATCTCCATGCCATATCTTTCTAATTTTTCAAGCTTTTCTTCCAGATCTTGGATAACAAATCAGTATCATCTGCATATGCTAGATCCTGCTTCAATCTATTACACAGTGTTCCCCCAGGGTTGCCACTTTGTGTCTTTCACATTACCTTCTCAAAGGCAGCATTAAACAGAATAGTGGAGAGCATGTCATCCTGTCACAATCCTTGTTTAACTTCAAATACCTTTGATAATGTGCCCTAAACCTTTATTTTACATATTGTTCTTCTCAAAGTCATTTGGAACAGACTTATTAGTTTGTTGGACACTCCTGCCTCTTGCATTGCCTTCCAGAATTGATCCCTTTTGACACGAACATAAGCTCATTTGAAATCAATAAACAACTGGTGGGTATCGATGTTATACCTATAATATTTTTGAAGGATCTGTCTGATAGTAAAAATCTTATCTGTAGTGGATCTATTAGTTCTGAAACCACACTGGTAGTCTCCTAGTCATTCTTCTACATATGTTCTAAGTCACCATACCATGAGTTTTCCTAGTACTTTATATACTAGACAGAGCATGTCATGTTTCTGATGTATAGGGCAGGGCGTTACTGTATTCCACTGTTCTGGCACATTTTCTTTCCACCATCTTTCCACTATAATCTCATGCAAAGCCCTTATTAGTTTCTCTCCACCATATTTTATCATTTCTGCTGTAATATTGTCTTCTTCCTGAGATTTGTTGTTTTTAAGAGTCTTGATACTAGCTTTAACTTTTTCCAATGTGAATTCCTTGACAGATTCCTGGTACTCCGCTTCTCTGTTTATTTCCTTCTCCACCTCTTCTAAAATATCAGCATCTACTTCATCTTTGTTTTCCAATTCTGTATTCAATAATTCACTAAAGTACTCTACCCATCTGTCTAAAATCTGATCTGTTCCTCCAATCAGATTTCTCTCCTTATCTTTACCGAAAACTGCTCTGGGTTGGAATCCTTTCTTTATATCTTTCATCCTTGTACAGAATTTCCATGTTTCCTGAGCAGTCTTTCTCTCTTCTAATTCATCAGACCAACGTGTTTCAAATTCTCTCCTTTTCTTTCTCACATTCCTTATCTGCTTCCTTTCTCGTCTCCCGTTATTCTTCTACAGTATTTCTGTTCTCCTCTGCAGCATTCTTTTTCTTGCCTCATTCCTTTCTTCTATCTTCCTCCTACAACCTTCATCAAACCAGATTTGAGTTCTCAATTGCTTCTTTCTACCCAGTACAGTTTCAGCTGTCTCCTGTACTATACCTATGACCATTTCCCATCTTTCTTTAATAAACCTCTCCTGCCCAATCTTTGGCTTCATTAAGTCTATTTGTCAAAATAGTTTTACACTGTTGTACCGTATTTTCATTATTTCTTAACTTGCCATCATCAAACCTTGGCACAGTAGTTTACTTGGTCTGTCTGTAATTGGTTATTCTCTGTCTGTATTTGATTCTTACCAAACAGTGATCACTATTTCCATCTGCACCATGGACAGCTATCCACTTATAAATAGATGACATGCTTCAGATGTATTAGGAGTATCTTGATCAATCTGATTTTTTGTGATCTTTCCATTGCACCCATGTTCTTTTAATAATCTTGTTATTGCCCATGGCAAAATCAGTTTGTCTGGTACAATTGTCAATAGAAGCTTCATGCAGACTGTCCTTACCAGCTGTTTCTATAAGTAATTTCTCATCCCACTTGAGCACTGAAGTCCCCCACAACCACCTTAACATCATGCTTTGCCACCCTTGCTATTTCCTGTTCCAGTTCCTCACAGAATATGTATTTTTTCACTGGCTCTACATCTTCTGTTGGGACAGACATACATATGAAGATATAATATGCAGATTCTTTCACCAACAGGCTTAAATTTCAATATGGCAGCCTTATGAGCATTATCAACTAAAAAACCCGTGCCTCCATATCCTATGCCTCTACAGCTTTAGAACAATGTATGTGTCCCACATGCTAGTATTCAACTTCCTTTCCATTTCACCGCTTCTACTGCTGCATATCATATTATGTTTCTTCATTTCCTTTTTCAGATTCTGTAGTCTTCCAGTCTTGTGTAGTGTTCTCACATTCAGTGTCACCAAATACCAAATCATATGTTGTTTTTGTTGCTAAGGCCATTTATCTGTTACATCCATCCAGCTTCCTTTGGCCTTTGATTCCATAATGAGCTCTTTTTTCTGGGGTAGGGTTGTTAGCCCCATGCCGAATCCTCCTCCTTTATCCGGGCTTGGGATTGGTATTGGGATTTCCATGGTATCTTCCAGTAGACTGTGGAAAGTAGGTATAAGCTATAGCAAAGAAAGATTAATATATAGTATGTAAAAGGCGAAAGGTACACTGAATTAGAAATTATTTAAATAAAATAGAAGCTCAAGAGTTGAATAAATTGAGAATGAAAGGATATCAATGACAAGATAAAAGTAAGGAACAGTTACAGATCCTGTTGATGAAAAAGTCTAATTAGCACAGAATATGGACCAAGGGTAAACCAAATAAAAATGGAGGATACTAATAAAATTTGTCAAATTTGGGAACCACAGGTAGAGAAAGTGAATATTACACAACAGACAAAGCAAGGAGAATATAGTGAGCAGGCTAGCATGGGCAAAGAGGGCATTCAGCAATAGAAGATGCCTAATAGTATCAAACATATTTCTTAATTAGAGGAAGAAATTTTTAAGAATACAGTTCTGTAGCACAGTGTTGTATGGAACTGAACCATGTACCATGGCAAAACTGGAAAAGAAGAGAACTGAAGCATTTGTGAAGTGCTGTATAAGAATGTGGAAAAAAGTTGGTCCTCATAACTGGTGGGGAAATGAATATGTAGAAAATGTTGGCTAGATGAATGGATGGTATGATAGAACATATCAAATGTTAGCATGTCAGGGAATGATTTATATGGTACTAGAGAGAGCCATAGAGGGGAAAAAACTTTAGGGTAAGATTGGAATATATAGAACAAATAATCATGGACTTCTGTGTAAGTGTCTGTCTGTGATGAAGATGTTGGAATAGGAAATGGAGTCATGGTGGGCCACATAAAACCACTCGGGAGACTGATGGGCAAAAAAGCACTGTTGGGTAATTTTTCACCGTGCTATCAAATAGGCTAAAACTATGCTTTACACACAAAATTCCAAGAACAAAGCAAAGGCAATTTCTTACTTTATTAGGCATAAAACAAATTTACTTGTAGGATAAAAATGATATCCAGCTTCCTGATAACAGTAGCAGTGAGACAGATTATGTTAAATTCAAATTATTGGCTTCTGAATGCAAAGACTTCTTCTTAACTGTATCTGAAAATTCAGGCATAAAAATAAACTGTAAAACTGTATCCATTAAACATACATTGCACATTCCACAACCAGACACCAGTCTTCCTCAGCAAACTGTAAAGGCATTACAACAAATCATAAGTTAACTGTCAAAATTGTAACTCTTCTGGTCATAATGGTCTTCAACCAAACTACTAGAGTATTGTACTGACTTGATAGCATATCCTTTGATCTACCTACATAATCAGTGAAGGAGTCAAGGTGTATTTCCTAAGAGACTGGAGTATGTGAAAAAGTGGAGATAGACAAGTGATGATTGAACTGCATATAGGACAGCAACCTTTCAGCAAGAGATTATTTTGGCTTCCATAAGGATTTCTCTCCTACACTGAGATCTAGTAGAACTAAACAAGAAACATTAGTTTGTTGGCATTTTCTGTGATTCTACCAAGACCTTCATTTGTGTAGATTATAAAATTATGCTAGGAAAGCCAAAGTGGTTGCTTTCCCCTAGCATGTGTGAAGTCATAACTTTGCAACAAAAAGCAGAGGGTCCCATTATTAAATGATACCTTAGGAATAGGATCAAATTTGGAGTGAGGGAACATAAGTATGGTTGGTGTTCCACACAAGCTTTGATTCTAGCTCTGCTCCTACTCTTGGACCACATAAGTGATTTGTTGGGACACTAGAAAAAATTGTTATGTTCACTGATAATAGAAGTATAACAATAATGAGCCCAAACACAATCATACCAGATACAGTGAGGAGATTAATGGAAGAGCTAACAGCTCAATTCTTAATCTCACACAAGGACATATGAAAGTGACTTAAGGTATGAGATCACTGGGGACACACTGGATGAGGCTCTGAATGTACAGATCCTAGACACATGGGTGGCTGATAAAATGAGGTGGTGCCGGTGTATTAATAAGTTGACCAAAAGCACTCGGTTTTGTCTGCTTTGCACATGAAATTCCCATCCTGTGCATTGACTTGCGACCAGATTTTTACCATTCTTTGTTGATGTTGTCCTATGGCATAAACTTGTAAGGCCAAGAAAAATATTTATTCTACAGAAGTGTGCAGTAAGAATATTACATATAGCTGATAATTGATCATCTTGCAAATGTCTGAGGTGACAAAAGTCATGGTACAGCGAGATGCGCACATGGAGATGGCATGACTATCATGTACACAAGGTATAAAAGGGCAGTGCATTGGTGGAGCTATTATTTGTACTCAGGTGATTCACGTGAAAAGGTTTCCGACATGATTATGGTGCACTATGGGAATTAACAGACTCTGAACATGGAATGGTAGTTGAAGCTTGACGCTTTGGACATACTGTTTCAGAAATCATTAGGGAATTCAATATTCCATGATCTGCAGTGTGGAGAGTGTGCTGAGAATACCACATTTCATGCATTACCTCCCACCACAGGCAACGCAGTGGCCAAAGTCCTTCACTTAATGACTGAGAGTAGTGGTGTTCGAGTAGAGGTGTCAGTGCTAACAGACAAGTAATACTGCAGGAAATTACTGCAGAGATTAATGTGGGATGTACGATGAATCTATCAGTTAGGATAGTGCAGTGAAATTTGATGTTCATGGGCTATGGCAGCAGATGACCAACGTAAGTGCCTTTGCTAACAGCACATCACCTGCAGAGTCTTTCCTATGCTTGTAACCATATTCATTGGACCCTAGAGGACTGGAAAACAGAGATCTGGTCAGATGAGTCCCAATTTTGGTTGGTAAGAGCTGATGATAGCAGTCAAGTGTGGTGCACACTCTACAAAGCCATGGACCAAAATTGTCAACAAGGCACAGTGCAGGCTGATGATATCTCCATAACAATGTGGGTTGTTGGCGAAGAGTTCTCGGGCTTCCAGCCGGGTGGCGGTGTCTTCAAACAGCGACGTGAAGTGCCGAGACTTTGCGGATGCCGGTCCCTTTATACCTGCGGTGTGCCCCCCACCACCTGGCCGCGGGAGGCTGGGTCCAGAGGAGCCGGCGGGAGAGGTGGAGGGGGAAGCGGGTGCGCCGTTCGTGTCTCTGTCAGAGCATTCTGATTGCGTCTCGTGAGCTGGACGGTTCTTGTTGCGTTCCTGGCGTATTGCGGCTAATGCTGGATTCCAGGCCGCGCTCAGTTGATAGCCTTCGTCCCTGTTCACAAGGTTCTCGTGGACCCGTATTTCTATTGATTCTTTAATGACGCTATCCCAATAGCTCCCGGCTCGGCATAGCACCCTGGTGTTTTCGAAGTCAAAGGTGTGGTTTTCTTTGATGCTATGTTCAGCTATAGCAGATTTCTCTATCTGTCCAAGTCGAACATGCCTGATGTGTTCCTCGCACCTTTTTGAGATGCAGCGCTGCGTTTGACCAATGTACTGCACACCACATTCGCAGGCAATGTTGTATATACCAGATGTGTTTAGTTTGAGTGGGTCTTTAGCTGAGCCCAGCAGCTCTTTCGTCTTCGGCGGTGGTCGGGAGACGGTATTTATGTTAGATTTTCTTAATAGCCTCCCGATTTTGGCTGATGTGGGCCCCAAATATGGAAGAAAGGCGAGTCTCTTGTTAACTTCCTCTTCCTCTTCCTGAACTTTGTCAGCCTGTCTCCTCTTGAAGGCCCTGCCAATCTGTGTTTCACTGTACCCGTTTTTCCGAAATACCTCTCTTAGGTGGTGTAATTCGTCTGAGAGGCTTTCTTTGTCACAAATGACGTGCGCCCTATGCACCAAGGTGGTCAGTACTGACTGGCGTTGCACCGGATGGTGGCAGCTGGTTGCATGGAGGTACAGGTCTGTGTGTGTCTTTTTTCTATATACTGAATGGCCCAGCGTGCCATCCGCTTTCTTCCTGATCAGTATGTCCAGGAATGGAATACAGCCATTCTCTTCTACTTCCATCATGAAGGTTATATTCTCATGTATGCCGTTCAGGTGGTCCATAAACTCCTCCAGTGCCTGCCTGCCATGCTGCCAAATCACGAAAGTGTCATCCACATAGCGGAAGAAGTGCCTAGGTTTACGGTGAGCAGTTTGTAGTGCCACCTCCTCAAAGTGTTCCATATAAAGATTCGCGATCCCTGGAGCAAGGGGAGATCCCATGGCCACTCCATCCACTTGTTCATAATGCTCTCCATTGCACTTGAAGTAGGTGGTCGTAAGTGCATATTGAAAGAGCTTCACTGTTTCAGGCTCGAAGTGCCGATTAAGGAGTGCCAAGGCGTCTTGTAGCGGTACTTTTGTGAACAAGGAGGTGACGTCGAAGCTCACGAGTAGGTCATCACTCTGTATTCGGATGTCCTTCAGTATTCTAGCGAAATCTGCGGAGTTTTTCACGTGATGACTGCAGTGTCCCACCAGTGGTTTCAATAGTGTCGCCAGGTATTTGGCCAGTCCACAACTGTGCGAGTTGATAGTGTCCAGAATCGGCCGTAGAGGCACCCAATCTTTGTGAATCTTGGGCAACCCATACAGGCGTGGTGTCGTTGGCGCTCTGGGATACAGCCGTTTCTGCACTGCCTCTGGTAGATCTGAGTCCTTCAGTAGCGCCAAGGTTTTCCTGGTCATCGTCGATGTAGGGTCCTTGTTGAGCTTCCTGTAGGCTGGGTCTTGCAGCAGAGAGCAGATTTTCTGTTGGTAGTCGACTGTGCGAATCAGCACTGTCGCATTTCCCTTGTCTGCTGGGAGGACCATGATGTCAGCATCATCCCTCAGTGTGCGGATAGCCTCTCGCTCCCGCGCAGTAATGTTAGCTTTAGGGAGTCGTGACTTGTCGATGATCCTGCACGTCTCCCTTCGGATCTGCTCAGCTTGCTCCTTGGGTAAGCCCCGGATTGCTTCCTCTACGCTGCTGATGATGTCCCTGTACCAAGGACCATACCGAAACGGGACATCAACCTTCACTTTGATAGCTGCCATCCTTTCCACATCAATCGCTCCCTTCCCTACAGCCTAGGTATTTGTGGCAAACGTATTTGCTCCAGTGACGAATCCCTCAACAATTACACCAATAACCTTACCAGTGCTTTCCTCTCCCGCAACTATCCTACAGACCTTGTCCACCAACAGATTTCCCGAGCAATACATTCCTCCCCATCCAACAACAATGTTCCTACCCCAGACCACACAGAAGCATCCCCCTTGTCACCCAATATTATCCTGGCCTCGAAAACATCAACAAAGTACTCCGCCAGGGATATGACTTTCTCAAGTCAACCCCTGAAATGAGATCATCCCTTGGCAAAATTCTCCCCACACCACCCAGAGTTGCTTTTCGTCGCCCCCCTAACCTCCGTAACATCCTTGTTAAACCCTACAATATTCCCAGACTACCTTCTCTACCCAGCGGTTCCTACCCCTGTAACCGACCCCGCTGCAAAACCTGCCCCATGCATCCCCCCCACAACCACCTACCCCAGCCCCGCTACTGGTAAAACATACGCAATTCAAGGCAGGGCCACGTGTGAAACTACACATGTCATTTATCAACTGACATGCCTGCACTGCACAGCCTTTTACATCGGCATGACAACAACTAAACTGGCTGAGCGCATGAACGGACACAGACAAACTGTCCGCCTAGGAGATGCCCAATACCCGGTAGCGGAGCATGCCCTCCAGCATAATTCTAGGGACCTAGGAACCTGCTACACCGTATGTGCCATTTGGCTTCTCCCACCCAACACCAGTCCCTCTGAACTGCGGAGATGGAACTTGCACTCCAACACATGCTTTCATCCCGCCATCCCCCTGGACTGAACCTACGTTAAACAACCTCACTCCCATTTACTCTTCAGTCTTATCCTCTTTCCCATTCCTCTTTAGACATTCACGCATCTTTTCATCCTAAATAGTTGTGTTTATCTTTATACTATATACCTCTTTACTTCTGTATATATCCTCTTTGGGTTGAAGCTGGCACAGTACTTACAGTAGAATATCTTTGGCTTCCCTCTGACAACCATGCCTCCATCCTTGCTACCCTCCCTATTTTCCTTTCCCTGTTGCTTCATAACCTGGGTTGTGAGTAACTGAATCTCCTTTCCCTTCTTCCCTTTCTTTCCCCTCTTTCCTCCCCGATGAAGGAACATTTGTTCCGAAAGCTAGGAACGTAAATTTTCGGTTCTGTTTTATGTGTATCTATCGGCTGTACTGAGCTGAGGTAAGTACTGGCCAGCCCCTCTATCTCTTTGTTAGTATTTGTTTCACATCTTTATATGAGATTTTCCGTTAATCATTCAAACTGTAAAAACTTAGTCTTACTGTGATTTAGCATTAGTTTATTTTCTACAAACCATGAACTTAGGTCATGTACTGCACTTTTTTGAAACTGAGCCCATGTTGCACACAGATTCCTTTACAACCAAGCTAGTGTCATCAACAAACAGAAATATTTTAGAGTTACACGTAATACTAGCGAGCACATCATTTATATAAATAAGGAACAGGAATGGCCCCAACACTGATCCATGGGGCACTTCCGCCCCCCCCTCCCCCCCTCCCCCCTCCCCCACCACCACCACCACCACCACCACCACCACCACCACTTGATGGTACCCCACTCAGACCCCACATCACAGCCATTATCAACACTGTGAATAATGACCTTTTGCTGCCCGTTGCTAAAGTAGAGGTGAACCAATTGCGAGCTATTCCCCATAATGGTCCAACTTCTGGAGCAATATTTTGTGACCAACACAATCAAACACCTCAGTTAAATCAAAAAATATGACAAGCATTCGAAACCTTTTGTTTAACCCATCCAGTACCTCACAGAGAAAAGAGAATACAGCATTTTCAGTTGTTAAATGACTTCTAAAGCTGAACTGTACACTTGATAGCAAATTGTGTGATATAAAATGATCAATTATCCTTACATACACAGCCTTTTCAATAGCTTTTGCAAACACTGATGGCATAGAAATAGGTCTAAAATTATCTACAATATCCCTTTCTCCCTTTTTATAAAGCGGCTTTGCTACTGAGTACTTTAATCGTCCAGGAAACTGACCATTCCTAAAGGAAAAATTACAAATATGGCTGTATACAGGGCTAGCATGTGGAGCACAGTATTTCAATATTCTGTTAGACACTCCATCATAACCATGAGAGTCCTTAGTCTTCAGTGATTTAATTATTGACTCAATCTCCTTCCTGTCGGTATCACAGATGAGTATTTCAGACATCAATCTCAGGAAGGCATATGCCAAGAAAGTTAAATGATTGTTAAATACTGTACATATACCCGATTTATCAATAACAGAAATATTTTTACTGTGATCTGACTTTATATCATCGACCGTGTGCTGCTGACCAGACACTTCCTTCACAACTGACCATACGGTTTTAATTTTATCCTGTGAATTAGCTATATTATTTGCATACCACATACTCTTTGCCTTCCTAATAACATTTTTAAGCACCTTACAATACTGTTTTTAATGGGCTACTGTAGCTTGATCGTAACTACTTCTAACATTTTGATATAATTCCCACTTTGTTCTACAAGATATACTTATCCCACTAGTCAGCCACCCAGGCTGCCCATTACTGCTAGTACCCTGTTTGGAATATTCTAATGGAAAGCAACTCTCAAAGAGCATGAAAATATTTTAAGGAAAGCATTGTATTTATCATCAATGATATTGGCACTATAAACATCCTGCCACTCTTGTTACTTGACAAGGTTTAAAAATAATCTCTATTTCTGTTGGATTAATTTTCCTACATAGTTTGTAATTAAATATGACATTTGTTTGAGTATAAAAGCCTTTTAGTGTTAAAATTTGTGCATCATGGTCTCAAAGGCCATTCATGCTTTTACTAACAGAAATTCCATCCAGTAATGAAGAATGAATAAAAATATTGTCTATGGCTGTGCTACTGTTCCCCTGCACTCTAGTTGTAAAAAACACAGTCTGCATCAGATCATATGAACTTAGAAGATCTACCAACATCCTTTTTCTTGCACCATCATATACAAAATTAATATTGACGTAACCACATATAACTAGTTTCTGGTACTTTCTACAAAGTGAATCAGGAACCCTCCCTAGCTTAAGCAGAAAAGCTCTGAAGTCAGAGTTAGGGAACATATAAACAACAACAATTAGAAGTTAAGTTTCACTAAATTCAACTGCTCCTGCACAAAATTTGAATATCTGTTCAGTGCAATGTCATGATACATCTATGGACTCAAATGGAATACTGTCTTTTTCGTACACCGCCACTCCCCCAGCCCCAATGAACTCTTTGATGTGGATCTCCAGCTCTTCACTTGGAATCATGAATGGGAACGAGGGGAAGGGGGGAGAGGGGTGTAAGTATCTGCCTATCTAGCCAAAAGCTCAGCCAGTTCATTACCTGGGATGCCCACATGACTTCGGACCCAGAGAAAAGGTGACAAGAGTAGAATCAGTCTGTAGCCTGCAGGCTGACCATTGAGTTGGTATGTATTAAAACACTATGGAGGGAGGCCTGAAGAACAAAATGGAGGACTGTTTTAATGGCTAGCAGCTCTGCTGTAAGCACACTACATGATCCCAGCAGTAAATGGTGTTCCATACCAGTAGGAGATGTAAAAGCATATCCCACCTTATCTCTTATCTATCATTTTAGAACCATCAGAGCAGAAGATGGTAGCACCCTGGAACTCTTCAAGGATGGAAAGTACAAAATGCTGAAATATCACAGGCATGGCAGAGACCATAGGACCCTGGAATAGGTTGGTCCTAATCTGTAGTTGAGGCACCTTCCTTAGGTGGAAGGGTTGGGTGAGCTGGGAGAGGAAATACATGGTCCGCGTTCCAGTAAGTGGAGAAGGAGATCCTGACAAAGGGAAGTGAGATGCATTCCAACTGGCAATCCCACACAATGGCATATATGAGGGAAACATCCCTCATTTGAAAAAAGAATGGGGTACATAGGATGTTCAGGGAATCATCAAATGATGATTGCGTAAGAAACTAAGAGTTGGCTCTGTCTGAAATCCCCCACTTCAGCAAGAAGACTGTCGACGGGACTAGTGAGAAGGCACTGTAGCTAGACACACTCCATAATGATGAATAGTGTCAAGTAGTATCAGAATGAAAGGAGCTGCCAAACCATTAACCTGACAAACATAATCTAATCTCGAAAAAACCAGAGTATGGTAAAGATGGAGAAAATCAGCATGGTCTGCATTGCAAGATGAGTGGGCCAGGATGTGGATAACATTAAGCTTCTGCTTGCAGATAGTCTTCAGGTGGTGAATATGGGCAGCCATGTCAGCTTTTTATCAAAGACAGGGCCCAAGAAATGGGTCTGTGCTAGAATATCTAGGTGCTGGTCACCTAAATAAAGTTCTGGATCAGGGTGTAGTATGGTTTGATGGCAAAAATGCATAACCTGTGTTTTGGAGGCAGAAAACTGGAAGCCATTGGAGAGGGCACATATAGAGGCTCACTGGATGGTGCCTTGGAGCTGGCATTCAGCAGATGCCACTGAGTGGGAGCTGTACCAAATCCACAAACTGTTGACATACAATGCCAGGATAATCAGAAGCCCAACAGAGGTTACAAGTTCATTGGTGATGAGGAAGAGTGTGACACTTGAGACAGAACTCAGTGGAATAACGTTTTTCTGGATACAAGGGGTACTGAGTGAAGTGTCAACTCAAATCTGGAAGAGCAGTGGGATGAAAACTTGCAGATAAAAATAGGAAGAGCCCCATGAAAGCCCCAGTCATGGAGGGTAACTGAAATGTGATGGCACCAAGCTATATCACATGCCTTATGTAGGTCAAAGAAGGCTGTGACAAGGTGCCGGCAGGTAGTAAAAGCCTGTTGGGCTGCTGTTTCCAATCTGAGTAAATGGTCAGTTGGTTATCATCCTTCCTGGAAGCCACACTGATATGGGGACAAAATGCCAAGTACTCAACATAATCAGAAGCTAACCATCCTCTCGAGCAGTTTACGAAGTACATCGGTCAGGCTAATTGAGCAGTAGCTGTCGAGATACATTGGATTATCCTCAGGGTTAAGGATGGGGATAACTATGCTGTTTCACCATTGCAAGGGAAGACACCCATGAGCCAAATGCGACTGAAGACCCTGAGTAGATGTTGCCTCTGGGTAACATCCAACTGTTGGATCATCTGGTTGTGGATCGAGTCCAGCCTTGGGGTGATGTCATGTGAAGAGGTAAGAGCCTGCAAGAATTCCATTGAAAGGTTCATTACAGGATTCTGGTTGGTGAGGGCTGAAACAGAGGAAGGGGGGGGGTCCTCAGCTCATCAATTCTGCCAGAAAAAGGTAGCAGGATAGAAAGAGGATGTTGATGCTGTTGCAAAGTATGTTGTTACGTGTTCTGTAAGGACCAATGGATCAGTGCACAGAGCAACCTGTAGCATAACATCCTGAACAGTTAATTGTTGCTGGCAGCCCAGAAGGCTATGGAGCTTAGACCAAACCTAAAATGAGGAGGCATACATCCCCAGGGATGAAACGTAGCTTTCCCACTATTACATTTTACTCTGCACAATTAGGTAGCGAGCCTTAGCATGGAGATGCTTAGTAGCAGTAAGGTTGTCTGTGGAGGGTGTCATTTAAATTTTTGTAGCACCTGTCGGCAGTTGGCAGTCAACCACAGGACTGGTCAACGATGAGGGTGACCTGTGGGTAGGAGAATGCCATACACATGAAGATGAGTGGCAGAGATATCTTGCATGACAGCATCAATGCAGTCCGAGAGAGAGGTGTTGAAGTGCACAGCAGACACACATAAAAGCCAGTTGACTCTGTTGAATGTCCAATGTGGGGAACCTGACTGCCTGGAGGGGGCAGGGGAATGATAGAATCACCAGAAAGTGGTCATTGTTCACCCCATGAAGATCTTTGTGACAATGTAGGAAAGCCATGACAGAAGGGGAGGAAATTATGAGAACAGCACCGAAGAAATAGATAGGGGAACTGTCATTTGGGAGACACAAATCAAAGTCAGTAATAAGTTGGTCAATCAGAAGACCCTGACCCATCAAAGTGGTGCTCCCCTCCAAGGGGTGGTGTGCATTGAGGTCCCACAGGAGATGGTTCAGGGGCAAGAGTTGCTGTCTTAAGGTAGGCAGTCCAACATAAGGAAGTGGCCTGCCTCAAGGGAGGTAGACATTGCATATGGTGATTGCTGTGGTTGTTTGCACTTGTTCCAGGTTGGTATGAAGGGGGATCCAGTCACTGATGACATCGGTGCGAACCCGAGTGCACACCCTGCCAGATGCTGCCCTGGCGCCAGCCCTGCTCTGACAGAATGCCTAATAACCACGAAACATTGGAGAGTGGTCATCATGGAAGCATGTGTCTTGAAGAGCAAGACAGAATGCAGCATAAGAGGAAACAAGTTGTTGTAATTGTGGTAGGTGATGGTAATTTCCCTTGCAGTTCCACTGGATTATCATGTGGTGAGAGTCCAGGTCAGACATAAAGAAACTGAGGGGAGGTCATGTTAGCAGGTCAGTGGTCATCACTGACAAGGATGGGGTGACATCCATAAATAGGATGTCGGACTCAGGTTGCGAAGGGGAAATGGCAGCTCTGGGGGCACCAGGGTGCCTGGTCCTAGGGCTTATGTTTCTTCTTCTTCCCCTTTCTCGGGGAAGATCAGTTTGGATTCTGTAGAAATGTTGGAACACGTGAGGCAATACTGACCTTATGACACATCTTAGAAGAAAGATTAAGGAAAGGCAAACCTACGTTCCTAGCATTTGTAGACTTAGAGAAAGCTTTTGACAATGTTGACTGGAATACTCTCTTCCAAATTCTGAAGGTGGCGGGGGTAAAATACAGGGAGTGAAATGCTATTTATAATTTGTACAGAAAGCAGATGGCAGTTATAAGAGTCGAGGGGTATGAAAGGGAAGCAGTGGTTGAGAAGGGAGTGAGACAGGGTTGTAGCCTATCCCTGATGCTATTCAATCTGTATATTGAGCAAGCAATAAAGGAAACAAAAGAAAAGTTTGGAGTTGGTATTAAAATCCATGGAGAAGAATTAAAAACTTTGAAGTTCGCCGATTACATTGTAATTCTGTCAGAGACAGCAAAGGACTTGGAAGAGCAGTTGAACGGAATGGACAGTGTCCTGAAAGGAGGGTATAAGATGAACATCAACAATAGCAAAACGAGGATAATGGAATGTAGTCGGATTAAGTCGGGTGATGCTGAGGGGATTAGATTAGGAAATGAGAGACTTAAAGTAGTAAAGGAGTTTTGTTATTTGGGGAGCAAAATAACTGATGATGGTCAAAGTAGAGAGGATATAAAATGGAGACTGACAATGGCAAGAAAAGCGTTTCTGTAGAAGACAAATTTGTTAACATTGAGTATAGATTTAAACGTCAGGAAGTCGTTTCTGAAAGTATTTGTAAGGAGTGTAGCCATGTATGGAAGTGAAACGTGGACGATTAATAGTTTAGACAAGAAGAGAATAGAAGCTTTTGAAATGTGGTGCTACAGAAGAATGCTGAAGATTAGATGGGTAGATCACATAACTAATGAGGAGGTATTGAATAGAATTGGGGAGAAGAGGAGCATGTGGCACAACTTGACTAGAAGAAGGGATCGGTTGGTAGGTCATGTTCTGAGACAGAACTGAAAGAGAGCAGGCGACCTTGGGGTGCACAGATGGTGCATCCTGTGAGTTGTGGGAGCAGGCCTTCAATGTGAGAGACGCCGGATGGGAGGGGCCCTGGGGGTGCAGCCCCATCACTGGCAGTCACTGAAGAAGGGGGACAGGCACCCAAAGGGTGCATGGCAACTGCAGGGATGGGGGAGATGAGAGGGGGCTGGGGGAAACACTATAACAGAGGCGAAAGTGGAAGAAATCAACACAGGGTGGAAGCAGTCATATTTTTGTTGAGTCTCAGCATAAGATAGATGACCCAGGGACTTTTACTCTTGGATCTTCTTTCCTTTCTTATAAACTGGGCAATCTGGTGAGTGTGGAGAGGTGGAGAGTGGCGTGTTCATGGCAGTTGACTGACACCGCCCACGCCCACGCCCACGCCCACAGAGTGGCTTCCCTCATGGAGTGGGTGGCCACAGTCACCACACAAAGGCTCCACCGTACAGCAGGAAGACGTGCCCAAAACACAAGCACCAAAAACTTGGTGGTGGGATGTACAGCTTCATGTCACATCAGTAACACATAACCTTAACCTTCTCTGGGACAGTATCCCTGTTGATAGCTAGAACGAAGGTGCTAGTATCAGTGCAGCTGTCTTTATGACCCGTCTGCACACATCAAACAAAATGAATGCTGCACCACTCCAGATTATCTTGGAGTTCATCAGTTTGCAGGATGAGGTTCCACAAGCATGAACGGCTGCAGACTGGGAGGCAGAAGGAGCTTTGATCAACAGGGACCCTGACTGCATCTTACTGAAAGCTTCAACTCCCCAGACATGACCCCAGTATAGTCCACAAAAAACAAAAGTTTTGTGATGGTGAATGTGTCCGTGCGAGTACAGATCAGGTAATGGGGGCAATCCAGTACAGACCAGGTAGCGGGGAAAGTGTTTCATTCTGAGATGGTGAGCCTGGTCCTCCTCTCAGGGTTTAACCAGGGAAGAGAAAGCTGCAGGATCATACAAAGTGGCGTTCAGTGATCCGCTACCACTTGAAGAGATGGACATTTGATAACAGCCAGATTTTTGCAGCTTGATATGTTTCATGTGCTAAGCATCTGCACTGATACCAATCTCTTTGATTAGGGGCTCTCCCCAAGGGTGCACTCAACCACAGCAACAGCAGTCTGGCATGGCAGCCATTACGACGAGTTCTGATGCTCCAGGATGAGAAGCAACCACTCCTTGGTATACATGGTGAGGGAACAGCTCAAGTGTCAGTATCGTGGTCCCCGTGCTGTCAGGGGGCTCAGCCATATGGGCACGTAACAGCCCTACACTGAGGGGAAGGAGGGGGCAGCAGGGAAGGAGTGAGGACAGGGATGGAGGGGCACGGTGAATGAAATGCAGCTTGGGAAGGAAGAATAGGCTGTTATAGCTTAGGGCCCCATGTGCGCCACACACAAACTCACAAAAGAACTGTGAGCCCCGTGGTAGGTGGGAAATGAAGTTAATGAAGATGTAATGACATGGAATGATATCACTGTTGATCATTCAGACATGCTGCATACATAATACAGAGAAACTGTAGTGAGAGTTCAAAATCTTTGTCTCACTTAAACTTGAAGCCTGATTTCCTGCCTTTTGCAAGCAGTCACCTAACCATTAAGCTATCTAAGCATGCCCTCAGGCCTGACTAGAATTTTCATTGTCCATGGTATTTCACTATTATCAAAGTTCCTATTTCACTACTATCAAAGTTCCACACAATAAGTTTTATGTGCACCAAATTTGGTTGTAATTGATGGAGTGATTTAGGAGATGTGGAACATACAGACACATAAAAACTCATTTTAGATATGTATATATGATACACTGAATAGCCATCTTACCACATGAGAAACCACCTGACACAAATCTATTTAACCGCAATTTGTTTTTATGATATGCTTCTACATGCTTCTCCAGTTTTGATTTCTCCATTTCTTTTAATGACACATATTCCCCTGTAATAATCATATTGTCAGACTTTTTTGTTGCTGTTTTTGTGTGAAAGAACAGTCCTCAATATTGTTGTACCCATCTACATTCATAATTGCCTTTTTTGTCTATGTCTGTTTCATTATTATTTTCAATGTGCTGAACTTCTAGTTTAATTCTATGTTATATGTGACTATTAAATGAATTTTCAATATTAAACATTGGAAAATCCAGAATTGAATTACCAATATCAGAAAAAGGATAATTGCTGCTCATCATATAGCAGACATGATGACTCGCAGATTGGCACAACAAAAAGACTGTCGGAAAGTGAGCTTTTGGCCAACAATATCTTTGCCAAAAATAGATAAAACACCAACACACAAATGCAACCCACATACACGTGATCAGTGTCTCTGGGTGCTTTGCATGAGTGTGTGTCTAGTCTATTCCTGATAGTCTTTTTGTTTTGCTTATCAGCAACTTGGCATCTCCACTATGTGGTGAGCAGCAACTATCCTTTCTGTAATATTGAATTTATAGTATTAACTTTTCTTAGTTGTTATGTGAGTCTGTTTTGTGTGTGTGGTGAGTCTGTTTTGTTTTCTTCCCATATGTCATTTTCCATTCTGCATCATGTTATTTTCCAATCACTTTGAGGTCACAAGGGGTTTAGGGCTTTCACATTGTGTGTACTTTGTTTATCTATGTATAGGAAATGGACGTATGTGAGCAGGTGTCTTTTAGCATTGCTCTGGAATGACTTGAGCTGTTTCAAACAAACTAAGTACTAATGCGACACACTGATTGAAAAAATAAGAAAGAAAGAAATCTTGTATGAGGGTTAGAGACCATCAGCTCCCCTAAGGGCAAGTTAGGGTTAGATTAGGACAGAGTAGGTTGAGTTAGCTATGGTTATTATAGGTTTGGCAAGGAGATGCTGCTGTGTAAAAAGAAATTGAATGGCTAATGATGGTGTCAAATCCACAAGTTTAAGTGTCACTGTGCTTGTTGGTGACAGTTAATGTTAATGTACTCATAGTGGTAGTGTTGGTGGTGGGAATGGGACACTGGAAATAATAAAAATAATTTAAAATAACCAATATTAGTGTCAAATGTCAAGTTATTTGTGTTCTGCAATTGCAAACGTATGTCATTACGTAGGACTCAGTGTTCTGTCTTGATATGGTGAAAAGATAACACTCTTCATAGGAGTATTCCTAACTAAAATAATAATAATAACAATAACAATAACAATAACAATAACAATACTCTCACAATGATTTTTGTATTATGCTTTCTGACATGTTCCACACCCATGAGAATCATCTCATTTTTGGGTCTGTGGAATGGAAACTGAATCTAATCTAATTTGTGTGTTGTCTCTTCTGCATGTATACAGCATAAACATTTTATTTAATCATAATGTATTGTTTCCATAGAAAATGCATAAAATTATGGAGGACAACAAACCGAGGATTGTATCTTCAGCTTTCATTGCACTTTCAGGCTATAATGACAATGGTCTTTATTCTAGAGAAACCATAATATCCAGTTTAAGACATCAGGTAACTCTGATTGTAATGTTAAATGACAATATTTATTTATATTCTTGGATTCTAACATCTTGTTATCTTGCAGGTACTCACTGATCAACACACAGTTTCAGTATTTGAGGTATATCAGAATCTTAATAGATTAACATGGGGCTCCTATAATCATGGTATACAGAAGGCCATTACAAGGAAAAATTTAATGAGACATGGTGAATATTTCAGGTATCCAAAGGATATTTTGTTAGTTTTGTTAGCAGTGTACACAAGTTCGCAGGATTTTGATGGTACTGATGAAAATTGTGCAATTATAAAAACTTTTGGGGTACTATTAGAAACTTTCAGAGAGGAAGATCATGAAGCATACAATACTGTAAAAGACTAATTATTATGAAATTAACAGTAAAAGACTCTGGAATATGTGCCTTAATAATAATAGAGGTCCTTGCTCAAAGTACATTTGAATTCAGGTAATGACTGCTGTGACTGTGTACACAGTGCCTATTATGTACATGAATGTTATTTCAAAATAATGTCTTCACCCAAGTATTTTAATTTTTGTATCCAAGTTTTTATTGTGGTTTAAGTCGTCAACAGAGATCAAGAACACTATAACATTAACACTAGAACACTGTAATGGTAACACTATCAGCAGATTATTTTGTTCTTAAAAAGTCATGAGTAAGGAGAGTTACTGATGTAATAAGTGCCTTGGGTTTCATGTAAGGAATGGTTTTAGAAAAAAAAAATTATAAAACTCTTTCTTATATGTGAAAAATTAATGCTTTGTTTTATGAATAAAAATGACTTTTGTACTAATCTGATTTTATTTTCATGTGCAAAGTTATGAGTAAGAAGAATTATTAATGTAGCAAGTGCCTTGTGTTCAAAGTGAAGAATACTTTCAGGGAAAAATTGCATTTAAATAACTCATTTTTATATATAAAATATGAATCATCTGTTTTATGAATAAAAAGGATTTTTATATTAACCGTCTGTTAATCTTTCTTGTGTAGTACCTGTACTACCTCTCATAACAACAGATGTTTGACAGTCAAGGTGAATGCAGGGCCATGGAACAAAACCTGTAGACCACTCTTTAAAAAGCTAGAAATCCTCCCACTTCCATGTATATATGTGTGGGAGATAACTGTGGTTGTGAAAAAATATTCAATTGAAAATTCCCCTCTCTTCCAGAAAAATGAAAATATCCACTCCTACAACACCAGGCAAAAAGGAGACTTTCATCTAGAGCCCACCAACACCACCCTGCATAAAAAAAAGGAACCCTGTATTATGGGAAAGTTATAATATAAAAACTTCCCCCACAAATAAAATCAATAAATGACCTGGAAAGTTTCAAGTCAACTGCTAAGGCATATTTGACTCATCACTGAAATACTGACAACAAAGCCTAATCTTGTAGCTGGCTTGTAATTAATTTACAGTGCATTTCTACAAAGTTCTGTTATAAATAATGAACTGTTACTTGTCTTTGTCATTTGTCACTGAAGGGGTGATTGTTAACAGTTCTTGGTTCATCACTTGTGTAGGATCTTTGAATCTTCTCTCTAGTTAAACAATGTACACACATTTGTTATCCACCTCCAGTGTCTCAAATTCTCATAAAACACGTCAATTTTGACGTACATACACAAAACAACAACTGCTGAGCTGTAACCACAACTGAGCTGTAACCACAACTGAGCCTAAACAATTACGGCTATTTCTACTGCCTAGGCACCCACTTAGATATAACATAATGATGTCCATTTATCATCATTGATATGACAGAGTTTACAATGAACATTTACAATTCAATAAGAATTCAGGTGTTATACATATTGGTTCTTAAGAAAGTATAGATACAACTGATGTAAACCAGACTGCTGTGCATGTGCACATATGATTTTAAACTTGGGCAAATAGCCAGATTTTGGACAATTTCACCAATATGACTAACCTGTGCTTGCGCACAGTTTTCCTAAAGTTTCATTTAGAGTAGCCTTGACTGTGGGATCTTTAATAGAATTACAGTACAAATTCCACCATGTCGGACATGGAATAAGTTGCGGATTTTTCCACATGATTCCAAATAGGTTCCACAAGCTATAGGTAACCTTGCACACACAGCCCAAAATGCTTGACATTTTGAACATGGCTGCATCATCATGTACTTCTGTATTAATTAAGTTCTGGCGTTATCCATATTTTTTATGGTATTAAATGAAATGTGTATGCCTCACACCTCTCATGACTAGGCAGTTGCAGCTCTTCAAAATCATCAATGCCTCAAGAAATTCTCTTAAGCTGAAAACACCATCATCATGCAAAACTTCAGTATTTAGAATACGAGCTAAATCTCTTTCACTTGTTTCCGTATCCAAATCTTTTCCATACAGTGGAAGAGCTTTGACCACATTTGATCCATTGTCAGCTTTAAGTGAATTCTGAATGAATGTCCACAATCTGTTCAACTAATTTATCATAAATGTGGACTCCCTTAAGCTACATTTTTTCATTCAAAAGTTTCACACGTAATTCAATAAGCCATTACACCCACATAGCTTCTCTTGGATGAGGACTTAATACCAGAAGCGGAGCAAACAAAATCAACCTTTTCCAAATCTCATTTCGCATTCTCTACATATTCTGTGTATCATTCTGCAGTTTGTTTTAACTACATGTTTCTTGGCACATAATTTTTGGTTGGACAGACGACTGCTGTTTGCATTCATTCAATAACAACCTTGAAGGACTCATTTTCTACAATTAATACATGTGATGTGGTATCATTTAGGAAACAATCACCACAGTAAAATGTCTGTCTGTAGTACTGGATACACAGGTTTAGTAGAACAGTATCAAAATTATCAATGGCCAATAAAATTATCGATATTGATCTCACCAATGAAAAGAAAAAGCAGATGTAGACACTGTTTACAAATGCATAGTTGTCAGTGTCACACTGACTGAGCAATTAGCATTTCTTGTCAGTGAACTCATAACTGCACAAAAATGCAATAGTTAGTTAGTTAGTGTTCCTCTGTCCGTCCCTCCTTCCACTTTCTTTTGAGATCACTACACATTATCAGGTAATTTCAGTACATTTTACATTAAACAAACAATAGTACATAATGTGCACTCAAGTCTTACTGCCTTTTACTAATGATTACAGTCATGGTTATATTCAGTTGACAGGAATACCTTTGGCACTTACTGCACCATTTATATCTATCATGAAACTATTTTTGTTTAAACAATGAATGAAAAATAAAAAGTGTGAAATTAAAAGATCAGGAGAAGCATTTTGCATTTACAAATAGAAAATTAGTGTATTTTGAGTATCTCGCGTAAAACAGAAAATTCTTTTTGAGGGAAAAAAAGGCATTTTAAATGCAAAATAGAAATAGGAAATTTGCGTTTGCATTTTAGATATATTTATTTTACATAACTCACATCTGACTATAAGTATTGCATTCAGCACATCTCTCTCTCTCTCTCTCTCTCTCTCTCTCTCTCTCTCTCTCTAAAAAATGATACACCCTGAAAGAATAACTGAATTTTCCTGATGGGATGTGTGTTGCAGGATGATCAATGACTCAGCCTACTGGCCTGTTTGACAAGTCACGTGGAGTGATTGTACTCCAAATCACTGAATGCCAAATACTAGTGCATGTGTTCTCAAGAGCTCACAATGTATGCTTTACAAGAAATTCATCGAGCAGTTCTCCAGTGTTGCGAGATGTGTTCTAATTTCTCATTCCTCACCAATATCGCTGTTAATTGAACGGAGGGATGATACTGGTCTACCATAAAATATTGCTTTAGGATATTTTTTAGCTTATGTTTAAACTGCATGAAGGCTGGTTGCATGGATTGCCGTACTTTCTTTCAGATTTTTAGATGTATGTATCCAAGCTTGTTGAGTTGTGCTCATTAAATTTTTTAATACAAGCTTACGTGTATTAAAATGGATATTTTCTTAGACTGAGGGCAAAGAACTCTTAACATCTTGCTAATATATTAATCACTGCTATAATCCATCTTAATAATAGTGGGAGAGCCAGCCATGACAAAACTATTCCACTTGGTACACATGGACTTGGAACTGCAGTTGAACAGGATGGACAGTGTCTTGTACATGCTGTTCAATAATGTGTGCAGATTTATAAACAATAATGTGAGTGATGGGGAATAAACTGCCTAAAGGAATAAAAGGTGAAAAAAACTAAGAAAAGCTATTGTTCAAACTACGGGTTAAAGCAGCAGTCATCAAACTTTTTTGCTCCAGTACCAACATTGTGGGGTAGCACCTACGGCCACATATATACCGAACTTATTATTAATTGAGTCTACATAAATTAGTATGTTATGAGCAAGCCAATAGACTACCTTCAGTAGGGGCCATGATAAAATGGAATCCGGATCCCAACTACCGATTGTTAAGAGTCGGCACCATTCTGAATGCTGTGTCAAATCTTCCCTGTTTTGGTTTGCTGTTACCCTCGGTGGCCCTAAAGATGCAAAGGTGTAATTGCCTGACAAAGTGTTGTGTTGTCTGTGAGAGCAGATGATTAACAACAGTAACTGTACAAATATTTAAATGGATTATTCGATACAAGACATTTTCTTTCTGCTCATTGTGATGTATTACAGTCAGTCTTAATTTCATATTCCTTAGTACAAATCTTTACCACGTTTGAAAATGACCATGTCTATAATGAGCATTCTTGAATCTATGCCACTTCTGAACAGATTTACAGCTCACTAGCTGATCGGTACACTTTGCACACACCTGGGAGTTGTCAGGACTGGAAGACTGTGACAGATTCCCCCTCTAATTCCAAAGTATTTTTGTTATTGAGCAGGAAAACTGCACTCTTAAGAACCAACATTAGCTGACTTTTGGATTCAGCCATTGGGTGATAGACGCATATTATGAAAGACAGCTGAGAACAGCAGGCTGCACAAATGTTTTTTTCATGCCGCAGTTGATGACCACTGGGTTAAAGTGGAGGCACATTTTTGATGCAGTTAGATATAAATGGCTTACACACAAAACAAAAAAAGAAGGCTGAGGGGCAAAAATTTACAGTCTACAATTTTTCTCTCAGAAGAGAGAAGTATTAGTCTTTTGCCTACATAAACATTGGCTAATAAAATATTGCATCAAAATTCTTAATAACTTGGAGAACTATGTTTAAACCAGTAGCTTTCATAGAAGTTACACAATTCATGGAATTGCCTGTAAAGTTATTAAACATTCTGTAGTATATAAGGTAAGAGAGGATTTTAAATTTCTAAATGATGCCACATGCTTTAAGGAGGGGGAGGAAAATCAGAAATGATGCACCAAGGATGAATTACCTGAGTGGGATGGAAATTGGTAAATGTGATGTACATGTACAGGCAAAAAATGGTTACAATTTCAGAAAAATTGGACAATTTATTCAAGAGGAAAGGCTTCACAAATTGAGTTAATCACAAGTTGAGCCACCTCTGGCCCCTATATAATGAGTTATTCACCATGACATTGAATGACGGAATTGTTAGATGTCCTCCAGATGGATATGGTACCAAATTCTGTCCAATTGGTGCATTATATCAAGATTTTGAGCTAGTTGAGGCCTTGCTTGTAACGCTCAGCTGGGCAGATATCTGGCAACCTTGCTGGCCAAGGTAGGATTTGGCAAGCACAAAGACAAACAGTAGAGCCTCTCAGCATGTGAGAGTGGGAACTATCTTGCTGAAATGTAATCTCAGGATGGCATGTAGTGAAGGCAGCAAAACAGGGCATAGCACATCATTGACATACCATTGTGGTTAAGGGTGCTATGGATGATAACCACAGGAATCCTGCAACAAAGCTACAAAATATAATCATACACCAGACCATCACTACTGGTTGTCGGGCCATATGACAGGCAACAGTCGATTGGTATCCTACCCTGGTCCAATAAAATCAAGCAATGTTGACGGATTAGGAAATGACACACTGAAAGTAGTAGATGAGTTAAAAAACTGGCAATAGCCAAAGCAAACTAGTAATAGTAAGAAAAGCATTTATGAAAAAGAGAAATTTGTTACTGGTGAAAATAAATTTAGGTTTTGGAAAGTGTTTTGAGAAGGTATTCCTCTCGAGTGTAGCCTCCTACAGAAGTGGAACTTTAATTTCGAGCATTTCAGAAGAAAAAAGATAAGAGAATAAAAGCTTTTGAAATGTGGTGCTACAGAAGAATGCTGAAAGGATCAGATAGCTAATAAAGAGGCACTGAATCAATCTGGGAAGAATGGAAATTTGTGGCACAACCTTACTCTTGATAAGATACATCCTGAGGCATCAGTTTGGTTATGGAAATAAGTGTGTGGGGTACCAATTTTAAAGGGAGGTGTAAACTACAATACAGTAAGCTGTTGGAAATGAATGTTGGTTGCAATAGTTATGCAGAGATGAAGAGGCTTGTATAGGACAGACTAGCGTGGACAGCTGCATGAAATCAGGCTGAAGAAGCAACGGAGGAGGAGGAGGAGGAGGAGGAGGAGGAGGAGGAGGAGGTGAAAATCTCCAAGTGTGTCTGTAATTTGCATAGTTTTTGCTCTACGATACCCTTCATCTTGCGTGCTTTTTTAACATGATCAGATACTCACTGGGGAGATTCATCAATCTTTGATTGAATCAGATGGTTGATGTCTTTATGAGCTGCAAAGATTGAATGGATACTACTGCTCTGCTGTATTTTCTGTAGGCATACATGATTTGCATGCTCATCTAGTAGCCTTAAGATGGAACCACAGAGAGATCTGTATAAACAACCTTAAAAATTAACATTGAATTAAATTTATTTATCAATTTTTAACATCCAGGTACAAAACATACACATAAAAAATATGTAACAAATCAGTGCTTTAACAGTAATAAGCCATGTATACATCAAAACATTTTTTAATACATTAATAACAAAAAATATTTGTGGATTTCTTTTCCCTTCAGATGACCTGCCTTCTTACAAATATGAAAGATGTTCCAGTAAATTTATGTTGGTCAATTTTGTCCACATTACATTGTATGGGGAGAAAATCTCCTTGAGCATGTTATGCATTTTCTTATTGGCAGATTTGCTGTTCAGCTGCCTCTCTCCAGGTATTGCACAAAAACAATCTCTCACAAATAAGAAACACCTTCTTGCATAGCTTCATATATTCTGTATTTCTGGACACACACATTGTGACTAATAAACTGTAAATGAATTCTCAAACATTGTTGTCAGATCCTCTTCAGTTTGTTCCAATGGAGCCAACTTCCTGACACGGTGCTGGAAAAAAAAAAAAAAAAAAATTAATTTAGAAACCAGAGCCTGTCAAAATCCAGAAAAAAACATAAGCAATGCCTTAACTGACAGATTATGGAAAAATTTGATGCATCAAATGTCAAACTAGCTGACAATTTCTAAGTATATTTTTTTTACAAAATACCCATGACAATTCAAGAATTTATTCTCATTACAAAGTCCAATATTTACATAGGTACTTTATATGATGTTTGTATGTGTGCTGTTCTGCCTCTTTTTGCCCTGCAGCCGTAATTTTTGGCTTTAAGGTAATATGTCACTTCTATTACATATAGACACCTCCTCCCCCTTCCCCCCCCCCCCCCTCCCCCACACACACACACACACACACACACACACACACACACACACACACACACACTTCATGTGACATCAGATGTATGTAAATGTTTCCACTTAATAATGAGGATAAATTCTTTAAACAAGTCATACTAGGCATGAAGAAATACAGAACTGGTCCATTGTTTCATTATTTAACTCATATTTCCTTTTTATGTGATCCCATTAACACATTACATCATGAGCTATTACCATGCATTTCCAACACACTTTCATATTGCAGAGGGGTGTACCTTCACTAGTCAACCAAAACATTTACAAAATAAACAAGAAAAAACTTAACACGCAAGCCTACAACATTGGAATACGAGCTGAAAAACTTTTACTCTTCCACAATGGATGGTTTGAGATAAAAAAAAGAGAAGATAGTCTAGAGAAAAGGGTTACTCATTACACATGTATATATTATGGTGTGATGCACGTTGATCTGTAGTGACCAACTCAGATTATTTTGTGTGCTTTTGATAAATGTTTGCGTAATTTAACATGTTCAACATATATTTTCAGCTTTTTCATTGTAGTTAGTTTGTTACGACTGATAACTTTGATGCTTTAATATGCTGTCAAAACACAACTGACCAGTTTTGTCTAATTAAGCACATAGGCTACAGTTTCACACAAGAGAAATGAAATAGCATTTGTTGTATCATGAACAGCCTCCCCCTCCCCCCAAATGTCTCTTCAGCCAGGGAGCTAGGATAAATAGTGGTGAAAGATTTATCAGAACAGACATTTTTGCATCTACACTCTGAAAACCACAGAAATGAAGGGTACTTCCTGTTGTACAAGGTAGCAGAGCTTCTTCCAGATCTATTCGGATGACTGCTTGAATGCCTTTGTGTACACTGTAATTACACTAAGCTTGTCTTTGTGATACCTACAGAATTGATACATAGGAGGGTGTAGTATAGTCCTCACTTAAAGCTGATTCTTGAAATATTTTAAGTAGGTTCTCCATGAGATAGTTGTACCCGTACGTATCTTCAAGTGTCTTTGAGTTTAGTCCTTTCTGCATATCTTACACATGTTTCACAGGTCAAACAAACCTGCAATCATTCAAGCTGCTTTTTGTACGCATTATTCCTCTGTTAATCCAATTTGGTATGGTTCCCACATAACTGTGCAATATACTGGTATTTATCATAAATATCTTTTAACCAATCTCCTATATAGACTGGTTCATTGCCAAGTACTAATAGAATCAAATAAAAGTCTGGCCTCTGCTTTACCTATGATCAATCCTATGTGATATTTCCATTTCATATTCCTACAAATTGTTACACCCAAGTATTTGTACGAGTTAACCCTATCAGTGACTCATATCTGGAATTGGTCATCATACGATATTACATTTTTTCATGGATATGAATTGTGTGTAGGGGTAAGCATAAAACTCATGTATACAAATCAGGACATATCTAGCATCTACAAGATCACTTCTAGCCAGTGCAATATATTTTGTAGAGGTTTGAACAACAGAAATATCACAATTTAAACAGCATATGGACTACTATAGGCAGGGGATATAACAGACAGAGTGCAGTACATACCCGAGAAAAGGCTGTGTGTTTAAAATTATTTGTGTATCACTAGACCACCTCAGAACTATACCATACATTAATGAGTTAGGAAAATGTTCCTACCTTGGTGTTAACTTTCAAATGATACAAATCACTGTGCCCTGTCATGTGATGTATGACTGTTGCATACAATGGATGAATTCAAGTAAAATGGACAGTGTACCAGCATGTGTAAAACCACTAACAAATAATTTGCAAATGGCAGGTGAGCAATTAAACTGTAATTTCGATGTATATTTCAGAGAGTTTGGCTCCATTGAAATCAGCAACTGTGCATAATACAGGATTGTGACAGAAATGAGAATGTTCATACGTTACAATGTGTTAATTTTAATGCTATATATTGGGAATCATGTTTATGCTGGTAAAGGGCATCATACAGAAGGAGCTCAAACTGAAGTCTAGAGCAGAATACTGTTGATACTTTTGGACTGTCAACCAAGTGTGTCATGTGCATGGCCCACAAAATCTAAGTCAGCAAGAAGTCCATGAACTTGTTTCACTGATTTCATAGTCACAACTAAGTTCTTAATGAAGTGTTTTGTGCAGAAACAGGGCTGTGGAGGCCTGGGTTACAGTTTAATGAATGTTACATGGAAGGGATGGCAACAACTTCTATGTAGCTAGCACTATTCACATTTTGTGGAGAGAGAAGTAAATTGTACCTAGCAGTAGATGCTGAAGTTTTGTAAGGTATGAGACTGTTTTTACTCACTATGGGCATAGACCACAAAAACTGCACTAACTAATCTGTTTCTAAATGTGCCACAAACTTGCAAAGCCCATCATGTAAATAGTAGAAACTTTAACCTACAAAGTCAATCTTTGTGATTATATCCACAATCAGACTGTATAACTGTTCTAATGAACAATCCTTGGTGAAACAAAAAAATTCAAGGAGAAAAGGTAGTAACTCACTATAGTGTTGTGTTGAGTGGTCAATATCCATATAAACAAAAGTGAAAACATTGCTAACCTATCCAATGATGTCCTTTGGAGCCAGCTAGTCAGAATACATACAAACCTGCACTTGCATAGGTACAATGTCCCAGTTGACAATAATGTAACAACACTGCAACTGTCACATGAAAGTAATGAAATGCTAACAGTTTTACAACATATCTTCAAATTGGCTTCCAACACTACATATATTGCTAACACATTTAAACAGTGTGCCAGACTCTGGTGTCCTTTGTTCATGGCCATGGAACCACCAAATAAGGCATGCTTAAGTTGCATCTTACAGTTTCTACCTGCCAACAGTTATTTTCCAAACTTTGCATAAGGGCTGTTGCTGACACTGTGGGACAGGTGGTCTTAAAAAATAGGGCAGAGGGGAGGGAAGAGCCTATATTGCCACTTCACTAAAATTATACAGACGTAGTTATGGATGATATGAGATACATGTATTGAAATATTTCTCTTTAATATTGAACTTCAGTTGCTAATGATAGGGTATGTAAAACACTAGAATAATAAGCAAGGAAAATACAGTAAATTGTGCTCATGGAAGACTGCTATCATTTAGAAAATAAGAAACTGTTTATGTAAATTTCATATTGATCATTCTTTTATGAGCCACTTATGTTCCTATTTTCTGAGCATAGTGTCTTTATTCACCATTATGTATCTCCCTGTTGGAAGACTTACCTGTGGAACAGTGCCTTTAACTAAGTTAGGAACGTCATCTTTAGTGAAGCCAAGGGCAGACAAGCCATTATCTACTTTCATGACCTGCATATATTCTCTTACAGTGTCTGCCAAGATTTTTCCTGCAAACAATCAAATACATGACTTGTGAAAAATGCTGTTTATCCTCTTAAAAACAAAGCAATTGGTTCACTGTATCCAGACTAATGACGAAAACGTCAGCTAAACTACTGTATGAAAAAATGACTCAAAAAACCTGAGTTGATCAGTGAAATAATTCAGGATAGTATTTAAAGCTCAGATTAATACAATATTTCAATTTCAACATCAATAATTATTTGGCATACTATTTCAACCAAACTCATAGGATACTGATACAAAGCCAGGTGCTCTGAAGCAGTATACAGACTAAAAGAGTAGATTATGCATTACCGAATGGGTGGAAGTATCACAATGTGAATCAACACAGCATTTACCAAAAACCAAACAACTGTAAATAAGAGGCTATGGTTTAAGGAACATAAATAAGGATTCTTCGCAAAACCAAGTAATGCTGGCCTTTCTGGTCTCTCATGTACCACTCAAAGCACTGACAGATGAACAATGAAAAATGAGAAATCAATCACAAATAATTATTATAAAAAGAATCTGCTAGTATGAAGTACAAGGTTTTTTCCCATTAGTCTTCTGGCTGGTAAAATGTGGCCTGGAACAAATTCCTCTCCTGGGCAAACCTCTTCATTTCTGAGTAGCACTTTGACTCAACATACTCTATTTGCTATATATATTCCAAACTTTGACTTCCATTGCAGCTTTCTCCTCTATAGCTCCCTATAGTACAATGGAACTATTCCCTGATACTCCATCTTCTAGCTGCTATTTCCCATATATTCATTCTGTCACTGATTCTGCAGAAAACCTCAATTCTTATCTTACTAGCCCATAATTCTCAGGATTCTTCTGTAGTGCCACTTCTCAAATGTTTCAAATCTGTTCTTTTCCAGTTTTCCCATAATTCGTTATTCACTTCCATACAATGCTATGCTCCAAATGTACCGGGTGATCAAAAAGTCAGTATAAATTTGAAAACTTAATAAATCACGGAATAATGTAGATAGAGAGGTAAAAATTAACACACATGCTTGGAATGACATGGGGTTTTATTAGGGAAAAAAAAGAAAAAACACCCCATATTGCTAGATGCGTGAAATGTCTTGCGCGCGTCGTTTGATGATGATCGTGTGCTCAGCCGCCACTCTCGTCATGCTTGGCCTGCCGGGTCCCCAGACCTCAGTCCGTGCGATTATTGGCTTTGGGCTTACCTGAAGTCGCAAGTGTATCGTGATCAACCGACATATCTAGGGATGCTGAAAGACAACATCTGACGCCAATGCCTCACCATAACTGGTGGTGGTGGTTGTTGGGATGTTTAAGGGGGACTAAACAGCGAAGGTCATCAGTCCCCCATTCCAAAATCAGGTGAGCCCAAAAGCGACGGAGCAGGTAAAAACCAAAGGGGGAGGAGACGTCCCCCCAGGCGCTAAAAGAACACAAATGCAGCAACAAACACTACAAACAAGAACAGGACAGAGGCACACCAGACAGAAAGAAACAGACGAAAGGAAGATGGCCGGAGACTGGTTGACTGACCACGAGAACAAAAATGGGAAAGAGTCAACCATCTCACGGCACACCAGAACAGCAACAGACACAAGGACAAAAGACACAGAAAGGGAAAGGTGCAGGACCTCCCTAAATCGAACCATAAAACGGACTACCACGGATAAAATTTAAAACGTCATCAGCCCTGGAGGCATCGTCAGATAAAACCAAAGCCAAAGTGCCCGGGAGATTGAAAGATTGCCGGAGTGTGCGCAGTCGAGGACACTCCAGCAAAATGTGGCCGACCGTCAGCCGGGACCCACACTGACACAGGGGGGGATCCTCCTGACGCAAGAGATGGCCGTGCGTCAGGTACGTATGGCCGATGCGCAGCCGACACAGGACTACCGAGTCCCTGCGAGAAGCCCGCAGGGAGGAACGCCACACGGCGGTCGTCTCCTTGACAGCCCGCAGTTTATTCGGGGCTGTCATGCCACGCCACTCAGCACCCCACATCCCAATCAGCTTACGGCGCAACACCATCTGCTGGTCGCGAGCCGTAAGGCCGATCTCCAAAGCCGGGGCGTCGATCGCCCCCTTGGCCAGCCTGTCTACACGTTCGTTCCCTGGGATGCCAACATGACCGGGCGTCCAAACCAGGACCACCGAACGACCAGAACGGGCAATGGCGGAAACAGTCTCCTGAATGGAGTACACCAGAGGAGAGGAGGGATAGCAGCTGTCGATGGCCTGAAGGCTGCTCAGGGAGTCACTGCAGATCACGACGGACCTACCTGAGCAGAAACGCATATGGTCAAGAGCGCGCAATATGGCCACCAGCTCTGCAGTAAAAATACTGCAGCCAGCCGGCAAGGAGCGCTGCTCAACATGAGCAGCATGAGCAAAAGAGTAGGCAGTGCGACCATCAACCAGGGAACCATCAGTGTAGACAGTCTCACAGTCCGAAAATGAGGCGAGGAGAGCAAGAAAACGGCGACGGAGGGCCACAGGCGGAACCGAGTCCTTGGGTCCCTGTGCCAAGTCCAGACGGACGGACGGCCGGGACAAACACCAGGGAGGCGTAGGTGTACGGACCCGGAAGGGAGGCAGAAGAGGGAATGACCCCAGTTCTGACAGCAGGGACTGGACACGGACAGCTATGGAAAGCCCAGACCTAGGGCGCCGTTCGGGCAGATGGAGGACCATAGCAGGGAAAAGCAGGCGACGATTGGGATGATCTGGCGAGCAATGAACGTGGACAGCATAGTCGACAAGCAGACGATGGCGGCGAATCCGCAGTGGGGGAACCCCGGCCTCCACCAGTAGACTATCCACGGGGCTGGTGCGAAAAGCGCCAGTGGCAAGCCTAACCCCACAGTGGTGTATGGGGTCTAACAACTTTAACACTGAGGGGGACGCAGACCCATAGGCCAGGCTCCCATAATCAAGCCGGGACTGCACAAGGGCTCCATACAACCGCAGCAGCGTGCAGCGATCTGCACCCCAAGACGTGTGGCTAAGGCAGCGGAGGGCGTTGAGGTGCCGCCAGCATTTTTGCTTCAGCTGAGTAACATGAGGAACCCATGTGAGCCGGGCATCAAACACGAGTCCCAAGAAGCGGCAAGTGTCCACCACTTCAAGCAGGTGGCCGTCGAGGTAAAGTGCAGGATGAGGGTGGACCGTCCGACGCCTGCAGAAGTGCATTACTCGAGTCTTGGCAGCAGAGAACTGAAAGCCATGAGTCAGTGCCCATGATGCTGCCTTGCGAACGGCGACTTGCAGCCTGCGTTCGGCGACTCCCGTAGTCGTGGAGCTAAATGAGATGCAGAAGTCGTCGGCATACAAAGAAGGAGACACCGACGACCCCACTGCTGCTGCCAGACCATTAATGGCCACTAAAAATAAGGAGACGCTCAACACCGAGCCCTGCGGGACCCCATTTTCCTGTATATAAGAGGAACTAGAGGTGGCACCGACTTGCACCCGGAAAGAGCGGCGCAATAAAAAGTTTTGAAGAAAAGCCGGGAGCCGACCACGAAGACCCCACCCATGCAACGTGGCGAGGATGTGATGCCTCCATGTGGTGTCATACGCCTTCCGCAGATCGAAAAATACAGCAACAAGATGCTGACGTCGGGCAAAAGCCGTACGGACAGCAGATTCCAGCCGCACCAAATTGTCCACTGCAGACCGGCCCCGACGGAAGCCACCCTGGGATGGAGCGAGGAGACCGCGCGACTCAAGGACCCAACACAAACGCCGCCCCACCATACGTTCGAGCAATTTGCACAAAACGTTGGTGAGGGTAATGGGACGATAGCTGTCCACCGCCAGTGGGTCCGCACCGGGTTTCAAGATGGGGACAATAACGCCCTCCCGCCATTGCGACGGGAACACGCCTTCGCTCCAAATGCGATTAAATATCGCGAGAATGTGTCTCTGGCAGTCCCTGGAGAGATGCTTCAGCATCTGCGTGTGGATGCAGTCTGGGCCTGGTGCTGTATCAGGGCAATCGGCGAGGGCGGCGAGGAATTCCCTCTCGCTGAAAGGAGCATCGTATGTTTCAGTACGACGCGTGTGGAATGAGAACTGCGTCCGCTCGGCTCGCTCCTTTAGAGAGCGAAAGGCGGGGGGATAGGATGCAGTCGCAGAGCTCTGAGCAAAGTGCGCGGCTAGCCGTTCAGCAATGGCGGCAGCGTCCGTGCAGACAGCGCCGTCCAAGGAGAGCCCAGGGACACCCATAGGGGTCTGGGAGCCATAAATCCGCCGGATCCGGGACCACACGTGCGAGGACGAGACACGGGAGCCCAGGGAGGAGACGTACCTCTCCCAGCACTCCTGCTTACGCCGTGCAATAAGACGACGGGCGAAGGCACGGAGCCTCTTAAAGGCGATGAGGGTCTCCAGAGACGGGTGCCGCCTATGACGCTGGAGAGCCCGCCTACGGCCGCGAATAGCCTCAGCAATCTCCGGCGACCACCAGGGGACAGCCTTCCGCCGAGGGAGGCCAGAGGAACGGGGGATAGCAGCCTCGGCCGCCGAAATGATGGACGTGGTGAAAACACGGACCACCTCGTCAATGTCACCCTGTGGGGGAGACGCAATGGTTACAGCGGAAGTAAAAGCTGGCCAGTCAGCCCTGTGGAGAGCCCAGCGGGGCAAGCGCCCAGAAGAATGACACTGTGGCAGTGACAAATAGATGGGAAAATGGTCACTGCCACTCAGGTCAGGATGCACCCTCCAGTGGAGGGATGGGACAAGTCCAGGGCTGCAAATAGAGAGATCGATGGCCGAGAACGAGCCATGGGCCACACTGAAATGCGTGGGAGCACCGGTGTTCAAGAGGCTAAGGTCGAGCTGAGCCAACACATGCTCCACGGCCCGACCGCGATCATCGGAGACAGTCCCACCCCATAGAGGATTGTGGGCGTTGAAATCGCCCAGAAGCAGCAATGGTGGCGGGAGTTGAGCCAGCAGCGCAGCCAAGACATGGCGGGGGAGCTCCCCATCCGGAGGAATGTAAACAGAGCAAACAGTAATAGCCGGCGAGAGCTCAACCCTGGCAGCAACTGCCTCTAAAGGCGTCTGAAGGGGTACTGGCGAGCTACAGACAGAGTGGTGAACAAAGAGGCAAACCCCACCTGACGCTCGTTGACAGGCAGCACGGTTCTTGTAGTATCCCCGATAACCGCGAAGGGCGGGGGTCCGCAGTGCAGGAAACCAAGTTTCCTGCACAGCAATGCAGAGAACAGGGGAATCACTCAGAAGCATCCGGAGCTCTGGCAGGTGGCGGAAATAACCGCCGCAGTTCCATTGGAGAATGGAAGCAGGAAGGGACTGGGAGGGCGTGAATGCGACTAAGAAGCAGACAGCGCTTCAGAGCCAACCGCCGCCACTGGGGGAGAGTCAGCTGAGTCCATAGGAGAGGCCCCCAAGGGTTCCGTGAGGGCGAGATCCGCGGCAGAGGCGAGGATCTCCACCTCATCCCCGGAGCCAGGACTATGTACAGCAGGCGGTGCTGAAACCGCCGGAACGTCCTTCTTCTTGGACACATTCCGTTCCTTCTTCTCGCGTCTGCCCTTAGGGTGAGAGGGCTGGGAGAGCTTCTCTGAAGGAGCGTCGGAGGCTGACGACGACGCAGAAGCCCTACGACCAGCAGGTGGCGGAACCTTCAGCCACTGGCTGACATCTGGCTGGGAAGGAGAAGAAACGGAGGAAGGGAGAGCCCCGAGGGACCCCTTCCGCGAGAGAGGAACCGGCGGAGGCAACGCCGCCGGAGAAGGAGGGGGAGGAATCGAGCCTCCCGGTTGTGGAGCAGATGTCACTCCCGAAGTAAGCTTGGGGGGAGCGACAGAAGAGGGTTTGCCCCCAACTGCTAAGGGGGCAAGAGAGGAAGGCTTGCCCCCAGGCACGAGGGGGGCAGACAGAGATACATGGCCCCGAGGGCCCACTGAAGGCGGCACAGATGAAGCGACAACCGTCGCTCGTGCGGGCGACGATAACGTGGCTGCAGCATAAGATGTTCGAAGGGAAGCAGGATACAACCTTTCATATTTCTGTTTAGCCTCTCGATAAGTAAGCCGGTCCAGGGTCTTAAATTCCATGATCTTCCGCTCCTTATGAAGAACGGGGCAATCCGGCGAGCAGGGAGAGTGGTGCTCCCCACAGTTAACACATACAGGCGGAGGTGCACATGGAGAATCAGGATGAGAGGGGCGTCCGCAATCTCGACATGTAGCGCTGGATGGGCAACGGGAGGACATATGCCCAAACTTCCAGCACTGGAAGCACCGCATCGGGGGAGGCACGTATGGCTTGACGTCGCAACGGTAAACCATCACCTTGACCTTCTCGGGCAAGACATCACCCTCAAAGGCCAAGATAAAGGCACCGGTGGCCACCCTGTTTGTCTTGGGTCCTCGATGGACACGACGGACAAAATGCACACCACGTCGTTCAAAGTCGGCTCTCAGCTCGTCATCGGATTGCAACAAGAGGTCACGATGGTAAATAATCCCCTGGACCATATTTAAGCTACTGTGGGGAGTGACGGTAACAGGGACGTCACCCAGCTTATCACACAAGAGCAACGCTCGTGACTGGGCTGGGGAGGACGTCTTGAGGAGGATGGACTCATTCCTCATTTTTGACAACCCCGCCACTTCCCCAAACTTATCCTCCAGGTGTTCCACAAAAAACATAGGCTTCGTCGGAAGAAAGGAGTCACCATCAGTCCTGCTGCAGACAAGGTATTGCGGTACGTAAGGCTCCCGCTTGGCACTAGATCGGCGTCCCTCCCATGGCGCAGCCAACGAGGGGAACGTCTGAGGGTCATACTGCGCAGCATCGAAGTTGACTCTACCTCGCTTAGAGACGCTGGTGGCCGTGTGACCACCAGCTTGATGTGATTTATTGCGCTTCATTGCGCCACATCCGCCCAGATGCCACCTACTCCGAACGAGGGCTCTCCCCAAGGGCGCCACCCAGCCAAAGCAACGGGTACCTGGCCGATATCCCGTTGCCCGGAGTCCCCGTGCCCCAGACAAGATGGGCACATACTCCTTGGCATGCATGGGGAGGAAACAGCTCTGGCATCTGTAGTGCGATCCCTGCGTGGTCAGGGGGCTACCACCAAGAGGGTACATGACGACCCCACCACAACGGACTGGCTACCGTGCTGGATTTTAGGTGTTTAAAGGGTCCACAGTTGTCGTAGGCGCTAAGAAGAAGAGTGCGCACAAGGCGAGAAGGAGACCACCCAGAAGATGTTGGGCGTAGTCCCCCCCACACGACAATAGGTAACATGCAAGATGGTGGAGCATGATGGACCAATACAAAAACACCACGTAAGGTGTCCTTCCCCAAATGGCACGCACTGACGACGGAAATTTGGAAGAAAAAGGAGGTCAAACCCAAGAGGGGACCATCACAGAAGGCCGAAACGTTTGAGACTCCTTTTAGTCGCCTCTTACGACAGGCAGGAATACCGCGGGCCTATTCTGACCCCCGAACCCGCAGGGGGATCACCATAACTCCGGACATGCTTTACTGTCATGTTCACAATATTATTCCTCGACTACAGCTATTTCTGAGAAATGATGGTGGACATATTGAGCATTTCCTGTAAAGAATATCATCTTTGCTTTCTCTTACTTTGTTATGCTAATTATTGCTATTCTGATCAGGTGAAGCGCCATCTGTCTGACATTTTTTGAACATTTGTATTTTTTTGGTTCTAATAAAATCCCATGTCATTCCAAGCATGTGTGTCAATTTTTACCCCTCTATCTACATTATTCCGTGATTTATTCAGTTTTCAAATTTTATTGACTTTATCACCTGGTACATTCTCAGAAATTCCTTCCTCAAATTTAGCCCAGTAATGCACTCTTTGCATACAATAATCCACTTTTAACATCCTCCTTGCTTTATCTATCTTGTTATTTTGTTTCCACACTATCCTTCACTTCACCTACATCACAGTCCCGAAATCTGATGTCGACAGTATCACTTATTTCATTTCTGCTACTCCTCATTACTTTCATCTTTCTATAGTTTAGTCTCAATCCGTGTTCCCTACTCATCAGACTGCTCATTCCCTTTAAAAATTCCTGCAGTTCTTCCTCACTTTCACTGAGCATAACCATGTCATCAGCAAATCCTACCATCAATATTCTTTCATCCTGAATTTTAATTCCACTCTTGAATCTTTCTTTTATTTCCATCACTGCTTCTTCAATGTATAAACTGAAGAGTAGGGGTGAAAGACTGTATCCCCATCTCGCACTTCATTCTTTGCCTTTCATTCTATTGTTCCCTGTTGTTTCTTGTGTATTTTGTGCATTACCCATTTTTCCATATAGTTTACACCTACTTTCCTGAGAATTTCTAACAACTTTCACCATTTTATATTGACAAATGCTTTTATAGGTCAACAAATCATATGCATGTTTCTTGCTATATCTTAAATCTTGCTTCCATTATAAAATGCTACACTAGAATAATTCACGCTGCAGTACTCATGTGTATTACCTTTTCCTGCTCCTACCCACGCGCCACCTTCCAGGTGGGGTACAAAAGCTGTCGACGATCAGGGATTTTTTTTTTTTTTTTTTTATTACTTATCCATTTCCTTTTTTGCTCAGTACTGCTTTAGCTTTTTTGTGATTTCCCAGTGTGACCATGTGGGTGTATGACTGCTTCTCCAAGTTGCTATAAGACTTATTTGTGTAAACCATGGCTTCGCCACTGGAACAGGTTTTGCTGTCCGATCTTGTCCATTTTCAGGCTCGTCAAATGACGCAGCTGCTTGCTGCCATAAATGGACTGGTCACACAACAAACTGCAGCTACTTTGGCACCTCTGACGGTGCCGCCATTTCGTGCCTTCAATTCTGTCGTTGAACGCTGGCCAAAATACATCGCCCAGCTCGAGGCACACTTCGCAGCATACAACATACCAGGTACAGAGCGGCTTGCTTTTTTCATTGCCAATGCAGGTGTTGTGTTGTACTGTGTGCTCATCAAGTTGTTTCCCACCACCCGCCCAGAAACTAAAACTTATGACGAAGTGATTGATGCTTTGAACTCCCACTTCCGCGACATTGTAAATGTGGTAGCTAAACGCTACAAATTCTTTCACCTCCGGCATGGCCCTACTCAGTCGAATAAATCTTGGTTACAGGACCTTCAGGGATTAACTTCTGACTGTGACTAATTGCTCATGTGGACACTCATATGCGGATATAATGATTAGAGACGCTATTGCAGAGAATGTAGTGGACCACTGTATCTGCGAACAAATCCTCAGATTTAAAAAACTGTCTTTGCAGGAAGTAGTGGACTTGCTAGACAGACACGATACATCAGACATGGCTACTTCCATGTTTTATGTGACCCCGGGTGTGTGTACTGTTAGCGCGGCACAACACGTGCCCTACCGCCCGGCTCCAGCCACGCCACACCACGCCGCTCGCGCACACGTGCACGTAAACATGGTTCAAACCAGGCACCCTCCAAGAAACTGAAATGATGTGCGAACTGCTCTCGTGCCCACCCACGGGACAGTTGCCCATCCCGTCAAGCACAGTGTTATTTTTGTAATAAGAAAGGACATGTGCAACCCGTGTGCAGTCAGAGAAACTCTAATTCACAACTTGTCTCCCGTCTGCGTGACTCGCGTGGGCGTCACCACAATGGCAACCGCCATAACCATGATTCACATCAACCTATGGACGTTAATGCCATTTATTCAAAGCCTTCTGCTTCACCTGCTTCACGTGCTTCAACAGCTTGTCGTGTTAATCAAGTTTTGCCAGACACTTCCCCTCGCATTCAGCACGATACGAGGAAACTTTTTGTGACTTTGAACATTTGTGGACGTTCTGTTTGCATGCAGCTGGACACTGGTGCGTCAGTTTCTTTACTGAACTAATCAACATATGACTTGCTTGGTTTGCCCCCGCTTCATCATTCTCATTCCACCATGACTGCATTTACTGGACAGGAAATCTCAGTGCCAGGCATGTGTAGTTTGCAAGCCACATATGGTGCAACGACCCGCACAGTGTGCTCCGCTCTAGTGATGCTACGAACATTTTTGGCATGGACGTATTTGAACTTTTTGGCCTCGCCATTCAGGACAATGTACTTTTCATCAACACTAGTGACCATGTAGACAGTGTCGCCACACTATGCGATGAATTTGAGGAACTGTTTTCTGATGGCCTTGGTTGCAGCGCATGTTGTAGTTATAGACAATGCCATGCCTATTTTCTGGTGCGCACACCCAGTACCGCACTCACTGCGAGACGCCGTAGCTGCTGAACTTCAGCATTTGCAAGCCATTGGTGTCATTGAACCTGTTTCTGCTTCGTCATGGGCTTTGCCTATCGTGTGTGTGAAGAAACCAAACAGTCATCTCCGTATTTGTGCTGACTAAGTCTACAGTAAATCCCCAGACAGAGGTAGCTACAATTCCCTTACCGCTTCGTCACGACATTTTTATAAGCTTGGCGCGGGAAAATTCTTTTCCACAATTGACTTGAGGGACGCATACTTTCAGATTCCGCTCAACGAACAGTCGCAGCGCTATTTTGTGATCAACACCACCTTGGATTGTTCAAGTTTCGCTGCCTTCTGTTCGGCTGTGCTTCGGCTCCTGCTATTTTTCAGTCTTATTTGCAGCAGTTGTGTGCCACTGTCCCTGGTTGTTTCCATTATCTGGACGATATAGTTGTATCAGGTTGCACCCCTGACAAACATCTGCAGAATTTGTATGCCTTATTTACTGTACTTTTGCAGACAGGACTAAAGTGTAACAGAAACAAGTGCAAATTTTTTCAAACTGAGATTCAGTATTTAGGACATGGTTAACGGACAGTGTATCCACCCCTCGCCATCACATCTCTGTGCCCAACACAGACTGAAGCTCTTTGAAGTTCCTGGGTGCTGGCAAGTCTCTAATCGCACTATTACATATTATATTCGGTTTATACCAAATGCAGCGCAGATTGCAGCGTCTCTGGTGCCTTCGGTGTAATAACGTTCCTTTTGTTTGGTCTTCGGAATGTGACATTGCTTTCCACAAGCTCAAATCTGCTTTGTTGAGTGATCGCTGTTTGATTCCTTTCAATCCCTCCAAAGCAGTTGTTTTTGCTGTCGATGCATCTTCTCACGGCATTAATTCTGTCGATCGCCTGATCGCTTTTGCTTCTAAGTTGCTCAATTCTGCCCAGCAAAACTATTCTCAAATCGAGAAAGAAGCTTTAGCTATTGTCTATGGAGTGACTAAGTTTCATGATTTTTTTGTGTGGTCTTAAGTTCTAATTGGTCACTGACCATAAGCCATTGACGTAGTCGTTCCACCTGTCAAAGCCAGTTCCAGCCTGTACTGCACAAAAGCTGCAACGTCGGTCTTTGTTTTTATCTAACTACAATTACAAAGTTTTGTTTCGGCCTACAGCCCAGAGTGGCAACGCTGATGCTTTGTCTCATCTGCCTATCGGTCCTGACGAAGTGTTTGATTCTTCCGAACTGTCCAGCAGTTTTATTGATTCACAAGATAAGGAATTAGCTGATGGTTTTCCAGTGGATTTTCGTTGCATTGCTTCTGCGGCAGCGGCTGATGCTTCTTTGCAGATTCTTTTGCGGAATCTTCGTACTCACTGGCCTCAATCTGCTACGCAGATTTGTGATCCACTTGTTCAACGTTAGTTTGCGCAATGTCACAACTTGTCTCAACACCACGGTGTTATCTTCTTACAAACTGACAATCATCAGCCTCGTGTGGTTGTACCTAGTTCGTTGCAGTCTGAAATCCTAAGATTGCTGCGTGCTGGTCATTGGGGTACAGTGTGGATGAAGCAATTAGCGCGTCGTCACTGCACTTGGATTGGCTTGATAAACATATTGAGAATTTGCTAACTGTCACTCTTGCACAGAGCACCAATCTACTCCCGGCCAGTGCTTCTTTGTGTGACCAACTCCTACTGTGCCTTGGCAGCGCGTTCATATTGATTTTGCGGGTCCATTCTGGGACACCCGCTGGTTGATGGTTATTGATGTGTACAGCAACTTTCCTTTTGTTGTACCTTTGTCTTCTAGTATGTCTACCAGTACTATTTGGGCTTTGACATCTATTTTTTGTATAGAGGGCCTTCCTGAAGTTATTGTCTCCGACAATGGCCCCCAATTCATGTCCTCAGAATTTGAAGCGTTCTGTGCAGCTACTGGCATTCACTATCTGACCTCAGCCCCGTTACGCCCCCAGCTGAACGGCAAGGCCGTACACTTTGTGCGTATGTTTAAGTCGCAGATGTGCAAGTTGTGCGCCACACATTCTCATGAGCACGCGCTCTGGACTTTCCTTGCTTCCTATCGCTCTCAGCCACGCGGCACCCATTCCCCAGCGGAATTGCTAGACGGCCATGCCCATCGGTCGCTCCTGCAGCTATCAAACCCGCCGCTGCACGCTCCCACTGCTTTGCCTCGTTCTGGCTTGGTGCCACATGATTTGGTATTCTATCGCCTTTTCTCCGAGAGGCAGCACTGGGAGCAGGGGTGGATTGTTTGCCAGCTTGACCACGCCTTATTTGTCATTTCTGGTTCCTCCGGCACTGTCCTGCGACACCGGAACCAAGTCCGTTTGTGCCGTCCTCGGTTTTCTGCTACTGGTTGTTGTCCGGCAGAATTTGAGGCTTCACACCTTCCGCCGCCTCAGCTCACGAATCCACTGACTGTGCCTTCGCTGCGGGCGCGTGCACGCCTGCTGTCGTCGCTGCTGCCGGTCCGGTCACCTGCACCGGACGGGCGCCTCTCGCCATCACCACAACCCCACCTCCAGCCACCGCTGCCGCTACCGCCGCCACCGTCGCCAGAGTCGATGGACACTGAGGCTGCCGTAACGTCACTGCTGCCATCGCCCATGGAGGTCGTTGCTCCGCCTCCTCATCCGAGCATACCCAGTGGTTGTGCGCGGCCTGGGCATGTTTTCCACAGAGCGTTTTCCTCGCTCCCTCGCGAGCAATTCGGGGTCACGGGTGGACAGTGCGCCCTGGCAGTTCCGCTGTCTGCCCCCTCAACTGCGCCGCCCCTGGGTCCCTCCACCCGCCGTTGGAAGCCATACTCAATGACGGTGCGTCATTTCAGTGGGGAGGGATGTGGTATCGATAGCTAGTATGCCACGGCATAGCTGCCAGTGATGCTGGCACTACGACAGACAATGATGACAGTGCCCTCTAGAAGGCACTGTTCAGCTCTACGAGACCACTGTAGATTCAGCCCATTTGATCCAGAGCAGACGGCCGGGACACCTCGCAACTCATTGCAAAGTTATGTATTCTTGCTAGAGAAAAGGTGATTTTAATTCACACTGCAGTACCAACGAGTATTACCTTTTCCTGCTCCTACCCACACGCCGACTTCCAGGGGGGATACAAAAAACACCTTATCGCAAAATGTGGAAGTTGGAGGCTTGCCTGCTCTGTAAGGCAAGATAGGAGGCAATATGTGGCAGATCTGATAGGGTATAGCTCTGCTGCAGGCACAAGTAGTTTGAATCACATCATGCAGCACACAGTGTTAATACTGAGACACGCAGCAGAAGACTCCTATGTGCTCCTATGTTGACCAAACAACACTAGTGTTTACGATTGCAGTCAGCACAGAATCACTGAGATTGGACTGTGGATCAACAGAAACAAGTCATCTGGTTGGACAATTCACCTATCTCGTTACATCGTATCAATGATCATGTACTGATATGCTGTCATCTAGACAAATAACTGCTCAAAACATGCACCATGCCACAGGTGCAGGATGCTATGGGGGATATTCACCTAGACTTCCATGAGACATGTGGTAGTGATATAAGGCAATGCGACAGCTCTGAACTGTAACTGTGGACCAACTGTATCCCTTCAAGCTTAAAGTCTTCCCTGACAGTGATGGCATCTTCCAGCAGGATAACTGTTCATGTCACAAGGTCCATACATGCTATCATGGTTTTATTAACAGGACAGCAAACTTGCACTGATGTCATGGCCACCAAATTTGCCTGATCTGAACCTAACCTAACGCATCTGGGAAGACATTGAGTGCCAACTCCAGAAACACAAATCATCTGCCCATAATTTGTAGGAATTGTGAAATCTGTGCACAGACATTTGGTGCCACATACCTTAGGAAACCTACTAAGAACTTTTTGAATACATGTGAGGAAGAACTGATGGTTTGGGCTCCAAAAGAGGGCCATCATAACATTAAGCAGACTATAATTTTTTGATTCATCAGTGCAGTATTCAGAAGATAGACTAAAATTAATTCTTAATATAGTGCACAACATTTGGTTCTGGTAATTGCTTCTCTTCAGTAAAGTGTATTTTGGGTCATCCCCATTTCTGAAGTCTTCCTTTCTTCTCTAAACCTAACATCACTACCACAACACACAGAACTGCTAACTTATCTTGCACCACTGACAAATCAGCTCTAAGTTTCTAGAAAAGGTGCTCTATTTCTCATACAGTGTAGCAGTAGTGACAATCACAGCACCTCCAGAAGTTGGTTGGTTGGGTGGAGAAGGGACCAAACTACACCAAATCAGTCCCTCTGACCTTGGATAAATTAAAACCGATAAAATCCCACATTAGAAGAGGAAACTACAATGTCCATAAAATGATAAACTATGGACAGGGAAGGAAGTAAAAGGGTGGAAGACGAGGTGAGGGAAAGAAAGTGACTAATGACGGGCATGAAGGAAGAAGCACAGGAGACAAGAGAGATGCTCAAGATATAACAGACCCCATAAGGAAAGGAGGGGGAAGGCAGAGGGCCAGGATGAACCGCAAAGTCCAGTTGAAGCCAATCCAGTTAGGGCAAAGGGGGGGGGGGGGGAGCAAGAGGGCCTGCCATCCCCTCTACTCACTGATAGGGTGGAAGGTCCCTCTCTTAAACAAAGTAATAAATACCCTCCCCCCCCCCCCCCCCCCCCAAAAAAAAAAAAAAAAAAAAAAAAAAAAAAAAAAAAAAAAAAAAAAAAAAAAAAAAAAACACGAATAAAAATTAAAACGAGATCCGCCACTGAGGCATTGTCAGCCAACACCAGGGGTAGTGAGTCTGGAAAGCTAAAAGTCCATCGCAGGGTGGCCAAGTTGTGGCAGTCCAATAAGATGTGAGCCACAGTCAACATCAATCCACAATGACAAAGAGGGGGGGGTGTCCTCACGACAAAGGAGATAACCGTGAGTCAGCCAAGTATGGCCGATGCGGAGCTGGTATAGAGGCCATAAGGAGGACCACCACGGAGTTGTAGAATCCTTAATCGCCTTGAGCTTGTATGGCGAAGAAAGAGTGTGCCATTCTGCATCTCAAAGGCCCAAAACTTGATGTAATGCTGAGCGAAGGTCTATTTCCGGAATTCCAATAGGAAGAGATGGTCTGGTAGTAGTTAATTTAGACAGTCGATTGGTAGTTTCATTACCAGGAATCCCAACATGGCCTGGAGTCCAAATGAAAACCACCGAGCACCCACATTGAGCAAGGAGAGAAAGGGCGTCCTGGATAGCGATGACCAACGGGTGGTGAGGGAAGCACTGGCCAATAGCATGCAAATCGCTCAGTGCATCACTACAGATAGTGAAGGACAGTCCTGAGCAGGAGCGGATATGGTCCCGTGCATGCAAGATGGCTACCAATTCTGCAGTAAACACACTACAGCCATCCGGCAAGGAATGAAGTTGTGTGTGTCACGCATAGGTGTAAGCAAAACCAGTACGGCCAGCAACCATGGAGCCATCAGTATAGATCACTTCTGAACCTGGAAAAGAACTGTGGATACAGTCGAACTGGTGGTGAAGAGCCGAGGGAGGGACAGACTCCTTTGAAGCGGCAGAGATCAAGACAGAACTGCAGCCGAGACACGCACCATGGAGGGGTACGTGTTTGGGTGGAGAAAAGAAGTGGTAAAGGGAATTGCTGGAGCTCAGAAAAGAGCGACTCAATGCAGGTAGCAGTGGTAGGCCCACATCGTGGCCGCTGCTGTGGCAGGGTGATCTCCATGTCTGGATAAAGGAAACTATAATTAGGGTGCTTTGGAGTGCAGCAAATGCGGAGTGCATAAGATATCAGCTGTTGTTGGCGCAAAACTCGCAGTGGTGAAATCCCCGCCTCTGCAAGAAGGCTACGTACGGGGATAGTCCAGAAAGCGCCAGTCGCAAGTTGGACCACACAGTGGTTGATAGGGTCTAGTACCTGCAGCGTCGAAGGCAACGCAGAACCATGGACAGGACTTCCATGGTCTAAACGAGACTGGACCAACGCTTGATACAATCGCAGGAGAACAGAGCAGTCTGCACCCCAGGTGGTATTGCACAGACACCAAAGAACAGTGAGATGGGACCAGATCATCCTCTTATGCTGGCACAGATGAGGGAACCATGTCAACCAGGCATCGAAGACCAGACCCAAGAACTGATGGCTGTCCACCACCACCACCAGGGGCTGGCCATCAAGGAACAGTTCCAGAAGAGGATGGACTGTATGGCGATGGCAGAAATGCATGACACACGACTTGGTCGCCGAAAACTGAAAGTCACCAGACCATTAATGGCTATGAGAAAGAGAGGGACCCTCAGCATGGAACCCTGTGGAACCCTATTTTCTTGCTGATGTGGAGTGCTGTAGGAGGAGCCAACTTGGACCCAAAAAGAGCGACAAGAAAGGAAGTTATGGATTAAAATGGGCAGAGTGCCCTAAGGCCCCAGTCGTGAAGGGTGGCAAGGATACGGTGGTGCCAGGAGGTGTCACAGGCTTTATGCAGATCAAAGAAGACTGCAAGGAGGTGTTGCTGATGGGCAAGAGCTGACCAGATAGCAAACTCCAGGTGGACAAAGTTAGCCACCACAGAGTGGCCACAGCTAAAACCATTGAGTCGATGACATAAGGTCGCGGGATTCAAGGATCCAAAAGAGCTGCCGACTCACCAAGCATTCAAGGAGCTTGTAGAGGGTGTTGGTAAGGTTAATTGGATGGTAGCACCCAACTGAGGAGGTAGCTTGCCTGGCTTCAACACCGGAACAACAATGCTTTCCTGCCACGAGATAGGAAAGACTCCCTCATTCCACAGACAGTTGAAGAGGGTCAGTATATGATGGTGGCCAGCCACCAATAAGTGTTGGAGCATTTGGTTATGTATCCGATCCGGTCCAGGAGCCGTGTCAGGATAAAGGGCGAAGGTGTTGGCACATGCCCACTGGCTGAATGGGGCATTATATGGCTCCGAGCAGAGAGAAACAAAAGAAAAAGGCAGTCGTTCTAAGCACTCTTTCAGGAGAAGGAACATGGGCAGATACTGAGCCGATGCCGAAGCTTGAGAAAAGTGTTGAGTGAAATTTTCAGCTACAAGGTCCAGATTGGTAAGGAAAACACCATGTACAGAAATTCCTGCAACCCCAGTGGGAGGACAGTGGCCAAAAACTTGCCCGAGTTTCGCCCAGACTTGGGAAGAGGGGGTGTGTGGTCCTATGGCAGCTACATATCATTTCCAGCAAATCCATTACTGAAATTTGATTGCGTAGTGGGCCCAGGCGTGGAGTCATTTAAAGACCAGAAGAAGAGCAGTAGAAGGGTGCTGCTTGAAGTGTTGAAGAGCATGGTGGCAGTCTTTTATGTTTGCAGCAATTTCCAGAGTCCACCAAGGGACCATCTTCCAGTGGGGGGAACCTGAGCAAGAAGGGATTGCTGAAACAGCTGCTGAAAGGATGGCAGCAGTCAAAGTCTGTGTAGATTCATCAACACTGTCATGTGGCAATGCAAGGGGGGATGGGAGAAGAGAAGGCACCCCAATCAGCCTTAGATATGGCCCACCTGGGAGGGTGACTGAGCGAGAGACACTGAAGGAAGATCAAAACAATCAGTTAATGATATATGAAGGTGGTATTTGTTCTTTTGGGAACAAATACTATCGAAGACCATGCAGATTCTCTAGAATGAAATGATAAATCGACACCCCAGCTGCAAACAGGCGTTAATATACATTAGGCACACTATGAATGTAGTGGTGTGGACATGGTGGGAATATGGGGCTCACAGGGAACGTGAAAGGGATAAGTCCCTGCAGGTGCACTATCCTCTGTTTCCTCGGTGGCTCAGTTGGACAGAGCATCTGCCATGTAAGCAGGAGATTCTGGGTTCTATTAACAGTCGGGGCACACATTTTAAACATGTCCCCAATGATGTATATCAACTTTTGTTTGCAGCTGGGGGTGTTGATTTAATTATCATTTCAATCGGGTAATGGTTGCTGTCACACAAGTTCTCGTGGACAATCCACTGAGGGAAGAAGGCCGGGGCTGCAGATGCAGAGGTCAATGGTAGAGAAAGTGCCATGCACCACACTAAAGTGTGTGGGACTGCCTGTGTTTAGTAAACAGAGGTCAAGCCCTGCCAGAACAGCTTCAACTGTCCTGCCTAGGGCAGTAGTCGTATGACTACCCCAAGAGGGTTGTTGGCATTAAAGTCCCCTAGTAGCAGGAAGGGAGAATGGAGTTGTTGAAGAAGGGTGATCGGGGCAAGGGATATGGGCAGCTGTCAGGTGGGAGGCAGAGATAGCAAATTGTGATTGGAGTCGTCACATGGACCCTGACAGCCATGGTGTCCAGAGTAGTATGGAGGGGAACCCACTTACTATGTCCTTGCGGACCAAGGTGCAAACACAACCAGAAGCCCGCAAGGGACCAATGCGGTTCCAACAGAAGGTGTGGAACCCACGAAGGGCGGGTGAGTAAGAATTGACAAAATGGGTCTCCTGGAGCGCAGTACAAGTGGCAGAGTAGAAGAAAAGAGGGGGCTGCAACTCTAGGTGCCGCGAAGTGATCTGCATCATTGTGCATTTGTGTTATATTGCAACATACTACATGAAGATAATGCGAACATTACCGACACTTAGCATTTCTTAGGCTAGCAATTTGTACACTGGACTTCATGCAGTGCCCAAGCATGGAAAAGTCAGGGTGTATATGTGGACAAGGAAAAATTCCCGGATTTTTCCTGGATCTCCCAGTTAAAAATACATTTTCTCCCAGGTGAAAATACACTTTTTCCGTGTTAAGTGACAGTATACTTTCCGTCAGAAGTGTAAAACTTATCAATCCTTTAAACGGATATGGTTTTATACAGCAGCGTAGAATTTCTCGGCATTTTAGAAAATAAAACTCGGGGGAAAAAAACACGTTTTGGAATGATCTTTGATGGTGCGCTGCATATTTTTATATTACGAAAGTATAAACACGAATTCCACCAACATGAAAAGTTAATAGTTTAAGTGAATATACATAGTGTTGCTACAAGAAACGCAAAGCTTTCACATATAATATTTGTCTCTAAGATTAATAAGCTACAAGAGAAGCTAATCTTTCACATATAATGTTTATATGTTTAGCGCATGTTAAACTTTTAAGATGCGCACTTTTAGGATCACACCAATACGCCAGTAAAATTTTTACTACTGACAAATCTCTGATGATCTTGGCTCGAAATTCTTCTAAATGGCTCGTCATCAAAGAGTTGATTTTCAAATGAGAGCAAACACTCTGTGACTTAAGAAATTCATCGTACATAGTTCATCTTGCGTAAAAGGAAATTTACCTTGAAAATAACGCTTTCCGAACCACAGTTTGCAATATTTTCCCTCGACCTGTTAGAAATAGATTCATTTCAGCTGTTGCCAGAGAGCGCCAGATAAGAGGCATCACCACACTTGCGCAGCTACTGTGATATAGGAAGCCCGTTTGTTCATACGTGTAAAACATTAAAAGATCTTACTTACATTATGTCATAAAAGAAACAAGCCATCAGAGGGTACTCCAAGAGCGTCGGAATTTCATGAACCATACTAAAATGCATAGTTCACCTTAAAGCGCACATTTCTATGTCAAGATTCCCAATGATGTAGGCCTCTACCTGGTACTAAGCTTTTCGGTGTGGTTTTTGGGACGTAAATTTTCTTGGAGTACCAGTACTGTATTATCTCATGTTTGGTTCTTTATTATGGCATAATGTCATATGTGCTAGACGATGAAAATGTGCACTTGAAATGCAACGAACAGCTGAAACTAGCCAATAGTGTGGAATTAAACACTTCGTTTCAAATACGTTTATTGCCTCATTAGGAAAGCTTAATAAAAGCCAAATTTCTTTAGTAAACCAACAAAAATAACTTTATTGTTCTGCAAGGTTATTAATGCTTGACTGTCAGAAAGGTGGAAATAAAATAAAATCTGAAACTAGTAACATATTTTGGCCTCCTGTAATTATGTAAATGTATTTTAATTCACTTGATAGCTCCCAGCCACAGAAATCCGTCTCATTTTCATTTGACGTGAGAGCAGTAAACGAAGAGGAAACAGAAAAATCACTAAATGTAAACATGGGTCAAGTGGTGACTCCCCCACCGCCTCCCGCTATAACTCTGACTGCTCTGTGCATCAGAACGTAAAAATTGAAAAAAACACTTTTCAAAAATAAGTTCACTTTGTAGCACACATCTTTCTGGAGAGTCGATGCATAAAATATATATCTTTGAGGAAATGTAAGAGAAGTTATTGGTCGTAAGTGTCCCGAAGCGCAGTGCCACGCCTCTTCAAACAACATTCTTATACCTCACGTCACTGTATTTTGCTCCGTGGAACTCAAACGTGTATATTTTGTAATGGATGCCATTAAACTATTTCAGGACAGTGGAAATTAAAATGTCCTGTAGTGCCTCTCCTGCTTTGAGTCTGCCGGTTTGACATCCTGACTAAAAAAAATAAAAAAAAATAAAAAATAAAAAATAAAAAAACAACCCTGCAACTAATATTGGATGGGATTATTTGTAACCAGGAGAACAAGAACTCTTCAGAAAATCTGGACTCTCTATTGCCCATTAGCTAATAACTTGCTCTTCTGTGCAACATAAAATTAAATATAGGATACCTAAAACCAGTTAAGACAAGAGACAGGCAAGACAGTACCCATTTCTTCAATCCTTAGGTCCTAGCAATTTCTCTCTCTAATCTTGCTACAGATTTACATGGCATGCTTTCCTTTCTGCGAAAGTGTTAAAGTTTCCTCTACCAGAGGGTACTTATCAGTCAAGATAACATGATCTCAGTTCTAGCACTTCATTCATGAGCACATTTCATGTATCAAGTGGCAATCAAATGGCACAATTTCTGTTCCATTTTGTTTTTGTTTACTACTGGTTCATCTTTTGAAACAGCAAAGGGACTTGTTTCTTTGTATTTAGAAATGGAAAGGTTGCTTTTAGAAAATGATATGTTTAATAATATCTCATAGTTAGATTAGATTTACTTTCATTCCAGTTGATCCATAGTTGGCAACACAAAGATTAAAATTGCATACAAAATATTCAGAATCATTTCATGACATCAAAACACTGCAACAGATCCCACAACACGCTTTTGCTCACATTTGTTCACCCCACCATTGCTTTTTGACTACTTGTAATATAGGTACAAACATGCCAATAATACGGAATGATTGCCAGGGAGTTCTTGTCACTGTTTTGTAGATCACCCTTTGTGCAAACCACCACATCTAATAAAGCATAAATTCTAATCAGTTTACACCCCACAGAAGGTAATTATTATTGACAGTTCTGTTGCTCTGGAAAGGACATCATGTGGGATGTTGCAGTTATGCAGAAATGAAAACAACAGTTGACAAGTGACAGCAGTAGTGTGGTGTGTCAAACTGACCTTAGGGTTGATGACCAAAACAACATGTGATATCTGACACATCTACTTATTCCATCATTCAGTAACAATGTGATTATGTCAATACAAAAATAAATTCCCCTAGCAGACGAACAACTTAACAACAGATCACAGTGGTAAAATGCAGTATTGTTCTTTTGATGTTGCGGATCTGAAATTCTAATTCAGAGATACTAATTCATGCTTCTTGTGGTTTTCCTCAACCACTTACAAAATAGGACAATAAATTCTTTCCCAAATAACCCAATAAAATCTCCTCCAAACATTAAGTCGGACCTCCACTACAGATATCCTCATGGCCAATGAGAAATTAAATCCAACTAGTAAAGAAACAACACACATACCTCCATCTGCCCTCTTAGCATTTCTTACATCAGCTCCTAGGATACCCGCTGCTTCAATATGTCTGTCAGGACATGCTGGTCCCGTAAAGTTGAAGACTGCTGGTGCACTCATTACAACAGACAAGCCATGTGGAATGATGGGATGATCCTTGCTAAAATCAGTGACAGATGAAAGTATAAATAAATTTTACTATCAACAAAAATTTAAAAACAATTCTTACACTACTATTGAATAATTTCAGATCAGGATAGCCAGCCAAATTAAAATACAGATTATTACCTAAGAAACACAGTTGAAAATTCTGCGACTCAAGAATAGTACAAATGAGAAAAGAGGAAATAATTATCCATTCACTCATTTAGTTTTAAGTAGTGGATAAATACACTCCTGGAAATTGAAATAAGAACACCGTGAATTCATTGTCCCAGGAAGGGGAAACTTTATTGACACATTCCTGGGGTCAGATACATCACATGATCACACTGACAGAACCACAGGCACATAGACACAGGCAACAGAGCATGCACAATGTCGGCACTAGTACAGTGTATATCCACCTTTCGCAGCAATGCAGGCTGCTATTCTCCCATGGAGACGATCATAGAGATGCTGGATGTAGTCCTGTGGAACGGCTTGCCATGCCATTTCCACCTGGCGCCTCAGTTGGACCAGCGTTCGTGCTGGACGTGCAGACCGCGTGAGACGACGCTTCATCCAGTCCCAAACATGCTCAATGGGGGACAGATCCGGAGATCTTGCTGGCCAGGGTAGTTGACTTACACCTTCTAGAGCACGTTGGGTGGCACGGGATACATGCGGACGTGCATTGTCCTGTTGGAACAGCAAGTTCCCTTGCCGGTCTAGGAATGGTAGAACGATGGGTTCGATGACGGTTTGGATGGACCGTGCACTATTCAGTGTCCCCTCGACGATCCCCAGTGGTGTGCGGCCAGTGTAGGAGATCGATCCCCACACCATGATGCCGGGTGTTGGCCCTGTGTGCCTCGGTCGTATGCAGTCCTGATTGTGGCGCTCACCTGCACGGCGCCAAACACGCATACGACCATCATTGGCACCAAGGCAGAAGCGACTCTCATCACTGAAGACGACACGTCTCCATTCGTCCCTCCATTCACGCCTGTCGCGACACCACTGGAGGCGGGCTGCACGATGTTGGGGCGTGAGCGGAAGACGGCCTAACGGTGTGCGGGACCGTAGCCCAGCTTCATGGAGACGGTTGCGAATGGACCTCGCCGATACCCCAGGAGCAACAGTGTCCCTAATTTGCTGGGAAGTGGCGGTGCGGTCCCCTACGGCACTGCATAGGATCCTACGGTCTTGGCGTGCATCCGTGCGTCGCTGCGGTCCGGTCCCAGGTCGACGGGCACGTGCACCTTCCGCCGACCACTGGCGACAACATCGATGTACTGTGGAGACCTCACGCCCCACGTGTTGAGCAATTCGGCGGTACGTCCACCCGGCCTCCCGCATGCCCACTATACGCCCTCGCTCAAAGTCCGTCAACTGCACATACGGTTCACGTCCACGCTGTCGCGGCATGCTACCAGTGTTAAAGACTGCGATGGAGCTCCGTATGCCACGGCAAACTGGCTGACACTGACGGCGGCGGTGCACAAATGCTGCGCAGCTAGCGCCATTCGACGGCCAACACCGCGGTTCCTGGTGTGTCCGCTGTGCCGTGCGTGTGATCATTGCTTGTACAGCCCTCTCGCAGTGTCCGGAGCAAGTATGGTGGGTCTGACACACCGGTGTCAATGTGTTCTTTTTTCCATTTCCAGGAGTGTAGTACGGATGGTAAAGTAGATTTTTTTTACATGACAAAATAATCTTTCTGACAATAAAGACCATTAAAATGTAGTACACTAGTGCCATGCCTATTGAGAATGCAAAACCATGGTGGCAACATGCAACAAGGTCAAACTGGCATGTGGTGTTTGACATTTTTGCACATTCAGATGATTAGCATTTTAACACATCTGCACAAAATACGAAGGAGTTATATCATCTATATTCTTTATATAAAGAAAGATCACTCAGCAGGTTTCTCATTCACAAATTGTGTTTGAATGTTGTTCGTTTGCGAGAAGATTGTGTTATCCCTCATGCAAAAATGACGATTGTCTTCCAGTACATGTCTTAATTCTATAGCAGCAAGATTGTGACCTACAGGGACTGCTATTAATCGTTCTGAGATTTTGCTGCTCGCGTGGTCCATATCCCACAACTGTCATGTGAATATAGAACCAATGGATTCAGGAATGCCATATTCAACAGCATGCAGGATTTTAATGATGCCACATGACTTGTGCCTGAGAGGATTGACATATTGTTTGCTAAGCCATGGAAGATGGAATAACCCGGTCATGGAGCTTGAATCAGAAAATGAGCTTGTTTGCAGCAATGGAAGTGTCCAAACAATCTGTGTCTATATCTAGAGTGTCATGTGCTGTGAACATGATAACCATTGTTGCGGGTGTCTGAAGTGGCAACAGAGGGAGGTGTGTCAACACTGGTGCACCCAACATCCACACTGGTCACAGGAGCACCACCACATCACCTTTTCAGATGAGTCCTGCTTTTGTGATCATTATCACAATAGGCATGTTCATGTGTGAAGGTTCTGAAGAGAATGGATGTTGCCTGAAAGCATTTGTCACATTCATACGGAGATGTGGTGAGATGGTATGGAGCACCGTTGAGTGCATTACGCTATCTCCTGTAGTACACGAAACTAGTAATTTGGACACTAGGCGTTACATTTCCAATGTGCTTAGGCCAGTGACTGTACCCTATCTCCAAGGACTCTGTGACATTTTCTTTCAACTAAATAACAGAAGGCAGCATGTTGCCTTCACAGTGCTGGTGCAGACGGTTTTCAATTATTGCCCAGCCCAGCACATTCTTCAGATTCCTCACCCATTAAAAACATCTGCTCATATATTGCTGAGAAACTGGCATTCTGCCATTTGCCGGTGACTATATGATTTATGAACTCAAGTACAGAGATGAAGCGGTATGAAATGGCATATGTCCAAACTCCGTATGTCTATGCCCTGCCTTGTTAGAGCCATTGTAGCTGCAATAGGTGGCAACTGCATGTACTAATTTTCACACTCTGAATACCCCCACATCACTTACAAATTTATTCGTATATTGTTGCTCAGGAAGTAATATTTCGTTACATACTATGCTTCATGGTGTTGCAACTTTAATGGTCAGTAGTGTATTTTCCTGTACAAAACTGCACTTAGGCTTATTTGCAAACTGTTCACTGTGAATGATAATACTCTTTATGGAAAAGTGCACTTCACTGAGACTGGTGACAAAGTGTATAACTAAAATACAAATGAGCAATAAAAAGAAGACTACTTTAAACTGTTCGCAGAATATTAATAGGGAAACAACATTCTTAAGTGAGAAGAGCTCATGGTTCTCTGTTACAGATCCTCTGAATGTAGAACAAGAGAAAAGTACTAGCTGTTTTTAGAAGTGATATTATTATGGCCTACCCAATGCAAACAGAAGCAATAGAATACTATTTTTTTAAGTAACTAAGCTGTTTATCAAGAGCTCAGATGGCAACCCAGTTCAGCAAAGAAGGGAAGGCAGAAAGGTGGAAGGAGTATATAGAGGGTTTATACAAGGGCGATGTACTTGAGGAAAATATTATGGAAATGGAAGAGGATGAAGATGAAATGGGAGATACAATACTGCGTGAAGAGTTTGACAGAGCACTGAAAGACCGGAGTCGAAACAAGGCCCCGGGAGTAGACAACATTCCATTAGAACTACTGATGGCCTTGGGAGAGCCAGTCATGACAAAACTCTACCATCTGGTGAGCAAGATGTACAAGACAGGCGAAATACCCACAGACTTCAAGAAGAATATAATAATTCCAATCCCAAAGAAAGCATGTGTTGACAGATGTGAAAATTACCAAACTATCAGTTTAGTAAGTCACAGCTGCAAAATACTAAAGCGAATTCTTTACAGACGAATGGAAGAACTGGTAGAAGCGGACCTCGAGGAAGATCAGTTTGGATTCTGTAGAAATGTTGGAACACGTGAGGCAATACTAACCTTACGACTTATCTTAGAAGAAAGATTAAGAAAAGGCAAACCTACGTTTCTAGCATTTGTAGACTTAGAGAAAGCTTTTGACAATGTTAACTGGAATACTCTCTTTCAAATTCTGAGGGTGGCAGGGGTAAAATACAGGGAGCGAAAGGCTATTTACAATTTGTACAGAAACTAAATGGCAGTTATAAGAGTCGAGGAGCATGAAAGGGAAGCAGTGGTTGGGAAAGGAGTGAGACAGGGTTGTAGCCTCTCCCCGATGTTATTCAATCTGTATATTGAGCAAGCAGTAAAGGAAACAAAAGAAAAATTCGGAGTAGGTATTAAAATTCATGGAGAAGAAGTAAAAACTTTGAGGCTCGCTGATGACATTGTAATTCTGTCAGAGACAGCAAAGGACTTTGAAGAGCAGTTGAACGGAATGGACAGTGTCTTGAAAGGAGGATATAAGATGAACAACAAAAGCAAAACGAGGATAATGGAATGTAGTCAAATTAAATCGGGTGATGCTGAGGGGATTAGATTAGGAAATGAGAGACTTAAAGTAGTAAAGGAGTTTTGCTATTTAGGGAGTAAAATAACTGATGATGGTCGAAGTAGAGAGGATATAAAATGTAGACTGGCAATGGCAAGGAGATCGTTTCTGAAGAAGAGAAATTTGTTAACATCGAGTATAGATTTAAGTGTCAGGAAGTCAGGATTGGGGAGAAGAGAAGTTTGTGGCACAACTTGACCAGAAGAAGGGATCGGTTGGTAGGACATGTTTTGAGGCATCAAGGGATCACGAATTTAGCATTGGAGGGCAGCGTGGAGGGTAAGAATCGTAGAGGGAGACAAAGAGATCAATACACTAAGCAGATTCAGAAGGATGTAGGTTGCAGTAGGTACTGGGAGATGAAGAAGCTTGCACAGGATAGAGTAGCATGGAGAGCTGCATCAAACCAGTCTCAGGACTGAAGACCACAACAACAACAACAACAACAACAACAAGCTGTTTTTGTATATGGGTTTTAGTCAAACTCTACAATACATTTATGAATACTTAATCATTAGTTATACGTAACTGGTGTGTTACCTGCAGCTTTGTTTACTTTGTATTCAGATAACTGACAGAGAAATATTGCAGGGAATTGATAACATAACCCTAACATCCAAAACACTGAATTTGTAGATAATATGACACTAAATTCAGCTGTGTAACACAAACACTTTAGTTTGTTCCCCTGATACCTTAGATAACAAGGAAAACTGAAATGACACAAAAGTTTAATTTTTGGTTGGGCATAATGAATAAAATCCAGTCTACAAAAATTATCTGTATGTAGTAAAATTACAGTGTTTCAGAAATATGTCATAAGGAAGGTAACTTTCACTTCTGGAAACAAGTCAGTAAAATTTTCAATGTGAATTCTTTTTATCCAGTAGACTCTCGGGTAAAATATTCCGGAGGTAAAATAGTCCCCCATTTGGATCTGCGGGCGGGGACTACTCAAGAGGACGTCGTTATCAGGAGAAAGAAAACTGGCATTCTACGGATCGGAGCGTGGAATGTCAGATCCCTTAATCGGGCAGGTAGGTTAGAAAATTTAAAAAGGGAAATGGATAGGTTAATGTTAGATATAGTGGGAATTAGTGAAGTTCGGTGGCAGGAGAAACAAGACTTCTGGTCAGGTGAATACAGGGTTATAAATACAAAATCAAATAGGGGTAATGCAGGAGTAGGTTTAATAATGAATAAAAAAAATAGGAGTGCGGGTAAGCTACTACAAACAGCATAGTGAACGCATTATTGTGGCCAAGATAGACACGAAGCCCACGCCTACTACAGTAGTACAAGTTTATATGCCAACTAGCTCTGCAGATGACGAAGAAATTGAACAAATGTATGATGAGATAAAAGAAATTATTCACGTATTGAAGGGAGATGAAAATTTAATAGTCATGGGTGACTGGAATTCGACAGTAGGAAAAGGGAGAGAAGGAAACATAGTAGGTGAATATGGATTGGGGCTAATAAATGAAAGAACAAGCCGTCTGGTAGAATTTTGCACAGAGCATAACTTAATCATAGTTAACACTTGGTTCAAGAATCATAAAATAGGGTTGTATACATGGAAGAATCCTGGAGATACTAAAGGTATCAGATAGATTATATAATGGTAAGACAGAGATTTAGGAACCAGGTTTTAAATTGTAGGACATTTCCAGGGGCAGATGTCAACTCTGACCACAATCTATTGGTTAAGAACTGTAGATTAAAACTGAAGAAATTGCAAAAACGTGGGAATTTAAGGAGCTGGGACCTGGATAAACTGACTAAACCAGAGGTTGTACAGAGTTTCAGGGAGAGCATAAGGGAACAATTGACAGGAATGGGGGAAAGAAATACAGTAGAAGAAGAATGGGTAGCTCTGAGGGATGAAGTAGTGAAGGCAGCAGAGGATCAAGTAGGTAAAAAGACAAGGGCTATTAGAAATCCTTGGGTAACGGAAGAAATATTGAATTTAATTGATCAAAGGAGAAAATATAAAAATGCAGTAAATGAAGCAGGAGTACAAACATCTCAAAAATGAGATCGACAGGAAGTGCAAAATGGCTAAGCAGGGATGGCTAGAGGACAAATGTAAGGATGTAGAGACCTACCTCACTAGGTGTAAGATAGATACTGCCTACAGGAAAATGAAAGAGACCTTTGGAGAAAAGAGAGCCACTTGTATGAATATCAAGAGCTCAGATGGAAACCCAGTTCTAAGCAAAGAGGGGAAAGCAGAAAGATGGAAGGAGTATATAGAGGATCTATACAAGGGCGATGTACTTGAGGACAATATTATGGAAATGGAAGAGGATGTAGATGAAGATGAAATGGGAGATACAATACTGCGTGAAGAGTTTGACAGAGCACTGAAAGACCTGAGTCGAAACAAGGCCCCGGGAGTAGACAACATTCCATTAGAACTACTGACAGCCTTGGGAGAGCCAGTCCTGACAAAACTCTACCATCTGGTGAGCAAGATGTATGAGACAGGCGAAATACCCTCAGACTTCAAGAAGAATATAATAATTCCAATCCCAAAGAAAGCAGGTGTTGACAGATCTGAAAATTACCGAACTATCAGTTTAATAAGTCACGGCTGCAAAATACTAACGCGAATTCTTTACAGACAAATGGAAAAACTGGTAGAAGCCGACCTAGGGGAAGATCAGTTTGGATTCCGTAGAAATGTTTGAAAACGTGAATCAATACTGACCTTACGACTTATCTTAGAAGAAAGATTAAGGAAAGGCAAACCTACATTTCTAGCATTTGTAGATTTAGAGAAAGGTTTTGACAATGTTGACTGGAATACTCTCTTTCAAATTCTAAAGGTGGCAGGGGTAAAATACAGGGAGCGAAAGGCTATTTACAATTTGTACAGAAACCAGGTGGCAGTTAGAAGAGATGAGGGGCATGAAAGGGAAGCAGTGGTTGGGAAGGGAGTGAGACAGGGTTGTACCCTGTCCCCGATGTTATTCAATCTGTATATTGAGCAAGCAGTAAAGGAAACAAAAGAAAAATTTGGAGTAGGTATTAAAATCCAGGGAGAAGAAATAAAAACTTTGAGGTTCGCCGATGACATTGTAATTCTGTCAGAGACAGCAAAGGACTTGGAAGAGCAGTTGAACGGAATGGACAGCGTCTTGAAAAGGGGGGTATAAGATGAACATCAACAAAAGTACAACAAGGATAATGGAATGTAGTCGAATTAAGTCGGGTGATGCTGAGGCAATTAGATTAGGAAATGAGACACTTAAAGTAGTAAAGGAGTTTTGCTATTTGGGGAGCAAAATAACTGATGATGGTCGAAGTAGAGAGGATATAAAATGTAGACTTGCAATGGCAAGGAAAAGCGTTTCTGAAGAAGAGAAATTTGTTAACATCGAGTATAGATTTAAGTGTCAGGAAGCCGTTTCTGAAAGTATTTGTATGGAGTGTAGCCATGTATGGAAGTGAAACATGGACAATAAATAGTTTGGACAAGAAGAGAGTAGAAGCTTTCGAAATGTGGTGCTACAGAAGAATGTTGAAGATTAGATGGGTAGATCACGTAACTAATGAGGAGGTATTGCATATGATTGGGGAGAAGAAAAGTTTGTGGCACAACTTGACTAGAAGAAGGGATCGGTTGGTAGGACCTGTCCTGAGGCATCAAGGGATCACCAATTTAGTATTGGAGGGCAGCGTGGAGGGTAAAAATCGTAGAGGGAGACCAAGAGTTGAATACACTAAGCAGATTCAGAAGGAGGTAGGTTGCAGTAGGTACTGGGAGATGAAGAAGCTTGCACAGGATAGATTAGCATGGAGAGCTGCATCAAACCAGTCTCAGGACTGAAGACCACAACAACAACAACAACAACAACAACAAAAACAGTCTCTTTTGTGTAACATTCTGAAGTAACCCAACCATAAATGGAAATTAGTTCTAGAAATGCAATCTATGGTAATTAATTTTGATGCTAGGTTGCCTGCACATTATATTTAGGATATTATGATGTGATATTATATTTGCACCATAGACTTGGTTATTTGCAGCATATTGCATTGTAACTAGTACTGTCACACAGACACTCACAACAAGAAATACGGGATGACCAATAATTACCTAGTCCTTACTCTCAGCTGATAGAAATGCTGCATATAAAAATAAGAAAAAGCAACATTTGAGGAGAAGAGCTATAGGGCAATAGGGGCAGGAAAGTGAAAGCCTGTTTATTTTGATAACTCACTATCTTTCTTTCACATAACATTTTATTCTTCTGTATTTTTAAAGATTCCTTTAAACATATCAGTACTTGATCACTGCAAACACTAATCATCCTTTACATGATAATGTCCAGGGATGGTAGGAATTCGTTTCCTTTCATTTGTTCATAAAGATAATTTTGCCATATATGCCATTGAGGAGAGAAAAGAATTTAATATGGTTCCAGGAAAAACTATTGCAAAATAACAAGTACAAATAGGGCATTGTCCAAGCCAACTTAAAATAATAGTACTATGATTGCTCATATGCTGCTGCAGTACTCTATGTGTTAATGTAATTTCATATTTGTCTCCTGCTTATGAGGAAGATACAATACAAAAACAGTTTCTCATGCACCATATTTTGCATTTTCAATAGCTTTCTTTTCAATGTGGCAGTACTGCTAGATTACTTCAGTAATCGTTTGTAGATCAACAAATCCCACAATGGCTTACAAATTGTCCTTTAATTATCTCTTACAGTGGTAACTACATCACATACCTGTAGCCTTCAGGTTTGTAATCTTTCACATTCCCAGATATTGCATACGACAGACCATGGCAAAGGTGCACCCCGGCATTACCGAAGCCAACGCCTGCCATTACTGATGCCAAGTGCATGGCAGATCGGGCCTCGACATCATCCGGCTGGTAAACTGACCTAAACAATACATTATTGTTTGACTTAAATTTCTCTCATATTTTCTAAGTAAAAGTAAAACTAAGGTACAGCAAAGAGAAAGAAAGAGAGAGAGAGAGAGAGAGAGAGAGAGAGAGATAGATATTTATAAATTATTATTTCTCTTCTACTATTCATTCATCATGTTTCATGGTCCAGCATGGCTTTTTTCATTAATAAATTGCTAGCAGAGGTGAAAGAAGCAATAAGCTACAAATAAAAGTTAAGATACTTTTGTATTTTTAATATGATACTTATGCACAGGGTCACCAAGCCACATGGTATACATTAAGAATGTGAATTAAATGACAGAAACTGCCTAACAAACACTTTTTAAGTACAATTAACTATTTGTGCTTATGCAGTAAAAGTAAAAGAAATGCCACTGACTCTCACTGATACTCATGTCTTGTGGACTCCTTTAACATATTCTGATCTCAAACATAATGAGGTAGCTCTAACAATTATTTCCTTCATGTTTATCTGCCTGGATTACAAAAATGTTGATAACATGAAACCTAACTTGCACTTTCTTCATATGACAATTTTACACAAGTCCTCCCGCGCGCACACACACCCCTTATGTGGCTGTTCATCCTGTTGGACAGCTGGATGGTAGTCATACCAACATAAAAATCTGTGAAATGACTGCAGCAAAGCTGGTAAATGACACGGTTGCTTTCACAGGTAGCCCAGCCCCTGATGGGGGTGGGATAAACCTTGAAAGGACAGTAACAGGAAGTGCTGGGTGGGTGTATTGGGCAGGTTTTGCACCTGGGTCTTCCTCAGGTATATGATCCTTGTAGCATGGGGTTGACGTTGGGGATGGACTAGGACATTGTGGAGGTTGGGAGGATGAATGAACAACACTTGAGTAGAGGTGGGAAGTATGTCAGTAGGATGTCCCTCATTTCAGGTCCTGATGACAGCTAGTCAAAGCCCTGGCGATGGCTGTGGTTCAGTTGTTCCAGTCTGAGGCGGTACTGGGACATCCTAACCAAAATATTTACCAGCCCTCCTGGTGTTCCATCATCCACTCAACCTCAACTACATCCTAGTCCATCCCTTTGCCACTCCAAATCCCTTGCTACAAGGATCGTATCCCTATGGAAGCCCCAGGTGTCAAACCTGCCCAATCTACCCAACAGCACTTCCTATTCCAGTCCTGTCACAGGTTTATGCTACCCCATCAGAGGCCAGTCCACCTGGGAAGGCAGCCATATCATTCTCCAGCTCTGCTGCAATCATTGCACAGCATTTTGTGTTGATATGACTACCAACCAGCTGTCTATCAGGCTGAACGGCTACAGTGAAACTGTGGCCAAGAGCAAAGTAGATGACCCTGTGGCACATCATGCAGCTGAACATAACACATGATTTAAATGGCTGCTGCACTACCCAAGCTATCTGGAACCTTTCCTCCACCATCAGCTTTTCTGAGCCATGCAGATGGAAGTTATCCTTACAACACATTCTCCGTTCCCAACCTCAACCTTTGGTAACATACCATCTCCACACTCTCCACCCAATAGTTTCCACCCCCTCTGTCCTATCATCTCCTCCCCATTCTCATCTCCCATACTGTTTATCTGCAGCCCTCTGCCAATCCATCTACCCATCTTTCCCCACTCCTCTCTCTTTCGCTCATTTTTTCGACACCTACCTGCCCCGCCAACCTCGTGATTCTGCACTGTTGGCAGTCTAGTCCCTGCATACTCCACCAAATAGTGTTCACCTCTCTTGCCTCCCTTCCCCTTCCTCACCCCCTCTACACTGCTGCTTGCATCCCGCATGATGTTGCATTCTGCCCCGAAAAGCTGGAGTTGCTTCAGAGGCAAAAACAGAAGGGATATCTGCTTCACTTTGTGACAAGGGATGAAAAATGGGTTCATTAAGATAACCGTGGACGCAAAAAATCATCGGGATATTGCAGCCATGCTTCCATGTCAATGGCCAAACCGAGTATTCCTGCCTCCAAGATCATGCTCAGCATTTGGGGGGACCAGCTCAGCATCATGTACTACGAGGTGTTAAAACCAAGTGTAACAATCACAGGTGCTCATTATCGAATGCAAGTAATGTGTCTGAGCAGAGCATTAAAAGACAAACGGCCACAATACAGCAAGAGACACAATAAAGTGATTTTGCACAATGACAACGCTCGATTCCACGTTGCAAAAGAGGTCAAAATGTACTTGAAAACGTTAAAATGGGAAGTCCTACCCCACCCACTGTATTCTCCAGGCACTGCTCCCTCAGACTATCACCTGTTTACATCAATGGCACATGGACTGGCTGGCCAACACTTCCAGTCTCATGAAGAAGTCACAAATTGGATTGATTCATGGCTCACTTCAAAAGTTGAACAATTTTTTTGACGCGGAATTCGTACACTGCCCGTTAGATGGCAGGAAGTAGTGGCCTGCAATGGAAAATACTTTGAATGATACATGTGTAACCAATTTGTTTCATTAAAATTTCAAATGTTGGGGAAAAAACGGTGGAAGCAAAGTTGTAACCTCGTACAAAAGCATCATCACAGTCTCAGGAATTAAGAAAGTGAAATTTATAAGAAAGTGTTTCATATGCAATCTTACACTGACAAGCCAAAACATTATAACCACCTGCTTAATAACTTGTTTGTCCATCTTTGGAACAACTTACATAACTGATTCTGCATTTCAGTGATCCAAAAGTTTGTTGGTATGTTTGTGGAGGCATGTCCCATTAGATTTCTATGCACAGGTCATGTAATTCGCATATACTATGGGCTGCTGTGGGCGATTGTGCCAGATAGTGACCCAGGTGGGTTCCATATGGTTATCATCAGGTGAATTTGGTTGCCAAGCATCAATGTAGGCTCACTAGTATGTTCCTCAACCCACTGCAGCATGGTTCTGGCTTCAAGACATGGACAGTTATACTACTGAAAGATGACATTGCCTTGGGGAAGACATCAGGTCCCATGCAAGTGTGGGAAAATTGCCTCCCATAGCATAAGACTGCTCCCACCAGCCTGCATGTGTGGCACATACACATTTCAAGCCACTGTTCACCTAGATGATGGCATTTGTGAAGATGACTATCGACATAGCCTAGCAAAAAATGAGATTCACCCAAAGAGCTGATATGTTTCCATTGCTCGATGGTCGAATCCCGATGGTCCCATGCCCACTGTTATCACAATTGACAATGTCATTGGGTTAACATGTAAGGATGGTCTACCGAGGCACTGCATTTACGACAATGTACAATGAACGGTATGCCCCAAAACACTCGTGCATGCATCAGCATTGTGCTCTTTCATCAGAGGTGCCACAGATCACCATCTACCCTACATTATAGGGCAGAAAATCCTCCAAACCCCACATTCTGTGAAGAGTCATGGACACCCAACCATTTAGCACCTAGTGGTACTGTTGTCCTACCTCTTTCTGTAGATGCTCATGGCAGTAGCATATGAATATTTAGCCACGTTCACCATTTTTGAGATACTTGTTCACTGACTCTGCATAATAATAATAATCTTCCCTTTGTCAAAGTCACTTATCTCAATGGATTTCCCAATTCATACCCCATATCTTTGCTACAGTGATCCCCATCGGTGTCTGCTCCACTTACATGCTTTTGTTACCATGTCAGATGGCATCCAGCTTTGCAGTGAGCAGTGGTCATAATATTTTGGCTCATCAATGTACATGGACATTATCAGTATCATTACTTTTGTTGTACATCCAACTTAACCTCTGGTGCCAGCAATGTAACCAGTCACCCACTGTACTTTAAACTTAAGATATCGTATTATGGATGGAATATGTTCATTAATATCAATTTGAGATTCCACATTTTCACATTTTATTGTATAATTCACAATGGAAATTCCAGAGATACTGGTGATGCTCCTGTAATGTTATAGACTGAAATCTGTCAGTAAAAGCCACTGAGTGCAATTCGTGGCTGTCCTGAAAAGGCTTAATTTCAACAGTCACCGTTTCCCCTGCAGGCAATGCCTACTATCACTAAAGTAATGTATGTGTCAGTGTTCATCACAAGAGCACCACTAAGTCAAACCTTGCTCAGTTTGCTTGCTGATGCCAATATGACGAGTTAAATTTAATCATATAGTACAAAGTAGTAACTTAGACAAATGTCAGGAGTAAATACAGTTACTTTTAGATTATAGCATGATAGTGTGTGATAAAATACAGGCCAATGCTTCTGCCCAGAATATTATGACAGAGTCTGGCACTGGTAAATAGGCTTTTTATGACATTAGGAAAAATCAAAATAAAACTTTGGACTTTGTGCTAAAACAGAATGAACTAGCTGAAAAAACTAAAGCTGATAATTGTACCAAAACTGAACATTTATGATGATGTGCACACCCTGTACAAAGACCACTTTCATCACATTTCCTGCAAGAGGAGATGAACTGCAGGCTGCAATAGAAAAATGTGCACAGGAATAAGGCCAACTATGTATCACAGCTAGTAATGTTTAGCTTCCATAATTGACACAATATCTTTAACAGAAAAAGAGTGTGAGCTCTCTGCATTCCATACTGAGTGTGGCTCTGTTGTCACTGTACTGCTCACCTAATGCTGCTATCTAGGCTGAGAGATGGCGTTCTGGTTACTATGAAAAACTTCTCATTTTCAGGAAACTATTCAGTGATTTTTTTTCTTCTTTTCCCCATCTGACAGGCTGAATTTATTTTCATTATTTGTCATACTTACAGTGCTGCATCAACTTAAGTAGATTGCTGCACAAAACTCTGAAGAATTTGTACAAGTAGAAATGCATGTTGTAAACTTCGAGTAGTGTTGATCTTACCTCATACATTGCAGTGTATGAAATGTATATAAAATAACAAAACTTTATTTAAAATTGAGAGCAGAATGCCATCTCATTTTGTTATTGGTTTTTATATCCCATGGACAATCACTTGCAATGTCTCCACTCCTGTCCCCGAGTATCAGGAGCCATGTCGTCGTCGTCGTCGTCGACGACAACGACGACATCACTGTCGTGTATCAAAAATTGTTCAAGGTACCAAAATGAGGATTCTTTCCAAATGATAGCATGCGGAGAGGCATGTATGTGGTGCAATAAATACTTGATACTTTTCTATTCAGCAAGATGTGCAAGTAACTCGTCCAGATCATTGGAGGGGCAGCAGAATGGGATGTGTAATAGTGTCAATAGTGCATAAGGAAAACTCAGGGGCCATTTTAAAAACATGTCCTTAGCACTTAGTAGTGGCAGAGCATGACGAGTTGACTCATCTACACACATAGTAAGTGTTGATTGCCTTGTTCTTTCATGCTTCCATCCATCCCCCCGCCCCCCCCCCCCCCCCACCCCCCACCCGGTTCCATGAATCCAATCAAGGAGAGCCTTCAGTTATGTGGAACAAGGCAGGGTATACACTAAAAAAAAGATAGGGAAAACGTAAATGTACTCTGTTACTGTATTAACAGCACACTATCACTACCCTGCTCATTACTGTTTATGATTACGACTCCTAAAAACTCAATTTACCACACAGAGTGGTCTCTTACTAGTCCCAGGAAAACTTCATCCTTTAAGTTCAAAAATTCTTGTTGGACAGTTAAAATTGAAACCTAAATATGTGAAAGTATTATTGATTTTAGGCAATGCTCCTTAACCCCCTTATTGTGTAGTGACAATGGACTGAATAAATTCATGTTTCCCTCTCCAAACACTACTTCGCTGATGCAGACTATGATCAAGCATCTGTACAGACCCAAGTAACTTTATGAATGTATGGTTTTCTTCAACCAAGGAACAGAGTTTGGTCTTTAAGGAATAGGAAAAGAAAATTTGGATTTCCAGGTAACATTTGGAGTGACAGGCATAGAAGAACAAAGGATGTTCATGACTTGCTGTATAAAGATGGAGAATATTTTGGCAACCAAATCCTGACTGAGGACAAAATAACAGACCAGGCACAAGGCATTTACAGCAGAGAAGAGGAAATCAAAAATATCAATGAGTGTACAGGTAACAAACCAATGTTTTAGCTATCAAACTTAGGGAAATTTTGAACATTAATCCAAATTATCAAAATTATTACTTTACATTAAAAGAGACATGACAAAAATTGATAAAACAACAGAGCACAGTGTTGGGACCCTTGTTGTTCATGTTGTACATCAATGACATCGTGGACATTATTATTAGTAAGATCCTGATAAGATTTCTAAATGATGCAAGGATTGACAACTTGCTTTAAATGTTCAGAAATGTAAAACTGTGCACTTCACAAAACAAAACAATATATGTATCTCTTGACTGTAATATCAATAAGTCACAGTTGGAATTGGCCAACTCATACAAATACCTGGATGTTGCACTTTGTGGAGATATGAAATGGAATGATCACATAGACTCAGTCATGGGTGAAGCACATGGTAGACTTCAGTTTCTTGATAGGATATTGGGAAAACAATTATTCTACAAAGGACATTGCTTACAGATCACTCATATGACCCACTCTAGAGTATTGCTCAAGCATATGGGATGCATACTAAACAGGACAAAGAGAGAGATTGAACATATAATACATAGAAGGGCAGCATGAATGGTCATAGGTTTGTTCGACCTGTGGGAGAATGTCAGAGAGATGCAGAAGAAACTGAACTGGCTGACTCTTGAAGATAGATGGAAACCATCCCGAGAAAGCCTACTTACAAAGCTTCAAGAACAGGCTCCAATTTTATGACTCTGAATACACTATGACTCCTGATGTACTGCTCACATAGGGATCATAAGGACAAGATTAAATAATTACAGTGTGCACAGAGGCATTTAAACAATCATTCTTCCCATGCTCCTTATGTGACTGGAATGGGAAAAGTCCTAATAACAGGTACAGTGGGACATACCATCAACCATGGACTTCACAGCTGTTTGCAGGTTATAGATGTAGATGTAGAATCAACCAGAAATAAGTTCCTTCTTTAAGTAAATGGTGTCCATAATTAAAGTTCCAGTATTAAAATGCTATAGAAAGAGAACCACTACCCAGAATGGCATCAAAATTGAACAGCATGTTACTGAAGCAGGAAAAGATCATGATACAAAATTTAAAGAAAATTTTACTAGGAGGTAGCACTGTAAGTATCTTCAAGTAAATGAGGTCAGCTACAAATAACAGCTGAATCGCAATATGATTGCAATGGTTTGAGTAGCACATTACACCATCCATACTATTCAATGCGCATGGCTTCACAAGTTCTGCAGTCAATAGTTGTGGCAGTGTTAGAAAAGCCCTTTGACTGAAGCAAGGTTGTACCACATTAGATGGGGAAAATTTGTTTTTAACTGCCCCGAGGCCAAAAGTCACATAAAAAGCAAACTGACATCAATTTTTACGTGTCCTGGGAGCAGAAGCTGCATAAAAATCAATATCACATCAGTTTCTAATTTTCGTAACACCTGCGTAAGACATGTTCAATACGCTGTCCACCATTTTCTGCCACAAGATAAAATCAAAAAACAGCATGTTCCACAACAGTTTGGTGTATCTCAGGGGTCACATTCAGAATAAGATACATGATGCGTACTTTCAATTCACCCATGGTCTTAATTGGAGCACAGAACACATCTTTCAGATAATCCCACAGCTAGAAGTCGCACCGATTAACGTCAGGTGACCTGGGTAGCAACGCTGTAGGAAAATGATGGCTGATAATTCCAGCATTTTCAAAATGCCTCTGCAGCAGCCACATCACTGGCTGTGCAATGGGCAGAGGTGCGCCATCTTGTATAAAATGATCCTACCCATACAGCTACACTGTTGAAGGGTTGGAATGCAGAAGGTGCACAAAAGACTCGCAGAATTTACCAGTGATGGTAAAGGTAACAAGACACACAGGTCTAATCTCCTCAAAAAAATATGGCCCTATGATACACAATGCTATCAACCTTCACCACATAGATACATTTGCAGAATGAAGTGGTATTGGTTATGTGTGTACAGATTTCCTGTTGCCCATATTCTGCAATTCTGCATACTGACATGTCCTTGGAGGTGAATGTTTCTTTTGCTGGAAGGTCAGCAGGAAGCAACTCTTGAACACGGGCGATTTTGTATGGATAGCTATGGAGAATAGCTTGTAGGATTTTTGGCACCACGCTCACAAACATGTCCATTGTTCTGACAATTCCCCATGCACTGCGTGTTTACAGGCCACCGCTTGACTCCTCCTGCAATGCTGTGGCTGTCCACATCCTTGACAGATATCAGATCAACTGCTTTCCACCCTCTGCCACACTGCAGTTAAAAAAACCTGCCTTTCCGCATTTTTTAAATAATTTTCTCCACACCCTGAGCAGACTTCAATCCAATGACTTTTTTCATACCTTGAGTGTCCAGAACTTCTGTAATGCTGCTGATGCACAGTCACTGTTCCTGTAAAAGAGCTTTACCAGCAGCTTGTGATACTACATGGAGACAGTCATGTTGAGAGTCTCAGATACAAACTGAGGAACAACCATGTGCTGCGTGGCTGTTTGTGTGCATATTCTGACACTTACTGCATCATTTATTGGTCAAATTTTCATTAATTTTTTTTATCATTTTCATTTCCCTTGCGTCAATAATATGCCGTTCAAATCTAGCATCATTCTGAGCAGTGGTTCTCTTTCTACAGCATTTTTAAACTGGAACTTTAATAATGGACATCCTGAAATTATCAAAATATATGGCAAATGAAAATATTTTCTTGGCATCAACTTCAGGTAGTAGTGCCTCTTTAGATACTGTGCATCATATCGTTGTACATCAAGATGTCAGCAGTAAATAACGGGAGAAATCCATATCATTCTCCAAAAAAATTATGTAATCTCTGAAGATGTATTGTAACTTTAATTTGTTTAAAATATTATTGATCATTATTGTGATGTCATTACATTAGTTGCTTTTAAATTAAATGTACCCTTCAGTATTTCACATAATATTGCAGTACATCCAGTTTTTATCCAAGTTATAGACACATTGTATGGTATACTCCTAATTGCAGCTTCAGATAACTTCTTTAGAAAACATTCTATAATTCAACCTTTCAAAAATTTGGACTCCAGATTAATCATCTTTCACAGTACCAATTTAATCAAGTAAAATTTCTGCTAAATCAATTAAAAATTAAGCTACCAACAGATGATAAGCAAAAGCAGGGTGTATACGCGAACAAGGAAAAAAACTTCCCAGATTTTTCCCGGATTTCCCGGTTAAAATTACAGTTTCTCCCGGGTGAAAATACACTTTTTCCATGTTAAATGACAGTATTCTCTTATTCGGCACTGTAAAACGCATCAATCCTTTGAATGTTTATGGTTTTATATACTGACGTAGAATTTCCCGGCACTTCAGAAAACAAAACTCGCGTGGGAAAACACGTTTTGAAAGACCTTTGATGTGCAGCAACATGTACGCTGCATATTTTCGTATTACAAAGGTATAAATTTGAATTGCACCAAACAACGTATGTCACTTTCCGAAGCATTGAAATAGAGATAGTGATGCGCTTTTGTAAGCGTCATAGCTCATTCGTGTGATGTCGCGAGCTGATGACAGCAATAGGACACGTGATGTAGTCAGCCAATAGCAAGATCACTTACGTAGCAAGAACACACAAATAAGAAAAGTTAATGGTTTAAATTAATATACATAGCGTTCACATATAATATTGGTCTCAAAGATTAATAAGTTGAAAGAGAAGCTAAGCTTCCACATATAATGTTGATCTTTTTTTGTGTGTGTTACACTTTAAGATACATCACACAAATGTGCCAGTAAAATTTTTAATAATGACGCAAATGTCTCATCTTCTGGGCTCTAAATTCTTCTAAATGGTCGTCCTCAAAGAGTTGATCTTTAAATGAAAGTCAAACGCTTTGTGATTTAAGAAATTCATCGTGCATAGTTCATCTTGGGTAAAAGGAAATCTGCTTTGAATGTAACGCTTTTCAAACCACCATTCGCAATGTTTTCCCGCAACCTGTTAGAAATAGGTTCATTTCAGCAGTTGCAAGAAAGCACCAGATAACTTGTGTCACCGCACTTGCACAGCTATGACAACTCAGGAAGCCCATATGTTCGTACATGTAAAACATTAAAAGATCTTACATTATGTCATAAAAGAAACAAGACATCACAGGATACTTCAAGAGCGTCGGGATTTCAAGAACCATACTGAAATGCATAATTCGGCTTAAAAGGCACATCCATATGCAAATTTTCTTGGAGTACCAGTACTCCATGTTCGGTTCTTTATTATAGCATAATGCCATAGAAGCACTTGAAATGCAGCGAACAGTTGAAACTAGCCAATAGTGTGAAATTAAACACTTCGTTTCAAATAAATTGACTGCCTCAGTAGAAAGGATTAATAAAAGACAAATCTCTTTAGCAAACCGGAAAAATAACTTCATTGTTCTGTAAGGCAATTAATACTTGACTGTCAAAGGTGGAAATGAAATCTGAAACTATTAACATATTTTGGCCTGCCGTAATTATGCGAACTTATTTTAATTCATTTTGTTAGCTCCCGGCCACAAAAATCCGTTTTGTTAACATTTAATGCGAGAACAATAAACGAAGAGGAAACAACAAAATCAATGAACTTAAACACAGGTCACGTGGAGATGACCCACCTCCCCAACACAACTCCGACTGCTCTGTGCATCAACCCCAGATCTACGATATTTACGGACAGGGGCAATATTAAGTAGTGGCGCCCGGCCACACTTCCGTAACCAGAAGCGGGAGATGGTATTACGCATACGCGACTCAACTGCGCATGCGCAAGAGCCCGCCCGCAACTTCTCAAACAAATCTAATTTAAACAGTTGTCATGTCACACTCAGAGACAATTTGTTGTTATAAAGCATTGCATAGTGTTCGAAAAGCCTTTGACACACTACTGTTGGCAGACGCTTCTATGAGAACTGTTTTGTTGTTGTATACGGCGCATTTCCTTTGCTACTTAAGTTTTATTTTCTTTTGTTTCCTCCCGTTCACGTTTTGTTGCTGCAGTATCATTCGGCAGTAGCGGGATACAATAATATCCTTTGTTAGAGTACTGGTTCTTATCAGTCAAAAATCACCAAAATTTAACTGAAAACTAAAACAATGAAAAATTCCCGGAATTCTAAACAATTCCCAGGTGTCTCCCAGTTTTCTCCCGGATGAAAAAATTCCCAGGTTCTTCCCGGATCTCACAGTTGTCCCGGGTCGTATACACCCTGAAAAGGTATTTTAAATAGTAACAGCTTTCTGTGGTATCCACCATCACCCAGTCACCCCCAACAGCAGCGGATGTCAACACGTGCAAAGCGTGGCCAGTCACGCAGCTGCATAGGAAGCTTTCAAGATGACTGCTAGAGGGCTGGTGTCGCAAGGTGGAAGCAAGTCTCCACTCGGCCCCTTGCGCCACCACACGCCATATTCCCAGACTACCAGGGTGGTATATAGGCCACTGCAACAGCATTGTACAGCCAGTCCTATGCCTGCCTTCACTCTTACTAGTCACTGCATATACTAGGAACCCTGTGGAACTTAGGATCCTGTCTCAGCTATCTCAGATGTGAACTGGAGTGCCCTGGACTTGTGCAATTGCTATGGATTGTGAAATGCTGCTGTAAAACAGTATCGTTGTGAATAAATCATTTGAGTATTTTGGATGTTTATTGTGTTATTCTGATATAATACTTCACTTCCAATTTACTAGATTATATTTTGCTAATAAACAGTAACAGTATTATCTACACTTAAATGTGATTTGCAGAGTATCCATGTAAGTGTCCAGCAGAGGATTCATTGCACCACTTCACAATAATTCTCTACTACTCCAATCTCTAACAGGGTGCAGAAAAAATTAACACTTGTATCTTTCCAGGTCAGCTCTTATTTCCCTTATTTTATTATGATGATTTCTCTCTGTTTAGGTCTTCTCCTGGCTTCAATTTCACCACCTTTTTTTTATAAATTATAATATTATAGATTTTGGCTTTTATCTGCCCTGCCATTTACATTAACCTAATATTCCTCACCTTTTAAAATATTTCTGCATGACCTGCAATGCATATTTAGCCCAAACATCTGATATTGGATTCTGGCCTTGATAAGCAGGACGCTGAATAGGATTTGGGGGGCGTGGTTTTCGTTCTGTGTAAGGGACAGCTGTGAATGATTCAAGTGCATGGCACAAGACATCAAACCTGTAAAAGAAATCTGTGTGAATTAAAAAATTTCAAACTATATTATGCTGAAAGTCACAGCTTTTATATTTAAAAAAAAGGGTAATATAAGTGTGGCAGAAGAAACTGATAAGGAACTCGACAGCAAACAATGAAATCAAAATATCTCTCTCTCACAACGCACAAACATGTAAGTCAACAATAAACACACACATTACACTTGGAAGGAAGGTTAGTTACAGTAAAAAGGGGAGCAGGAATCACATTGTCAGAGAAGACGATGGGAAGATTCTGCTGTGGCCTTACTGAAGGAGCTACCTGTACAATTGAGCAAGCCAATTTAGGAAAATGGTGGTGAGTCTAAAACAGAAAGTTTTGTATGTGAATTTCTATTCTGTTCGGATTTAACAGTAAATTGGTTGCACTGAAAGAGGGAAAAGTCAACTTGTCATAAGTGATCAACAGTTTTGTAAGGGTTTTACGTGGGCAGCTCAAACAACTATACCTACTGAATGCTGAATGGATTGTTGGACTTGGCAATCAAAATTCCAGGAAACTGTTTCATTCTGTGCTGATAATTAAAATTTACATGGCATGTTGTTATTTTTTGTTAGATTGAAGGAATGTGGTTCACAGTAAGTTAGATATTGTATTGCACATTAACCTCTGTAGCTCGACAGACTGATTTGAAGCAAGATGAAAGACAACAATCCAATTTTCAGGGTATAGTAATATGTATTATTTGTGGCAAGACATCACTGATAGAAACGTGAATGGAAACCAATATTTAACAAAGGATATCACTAAACATTTAAGTTAATGGTCCTAAATATCTACATAGTTAATGAAATACAAGGTATCTCAAACTCAATCAGCATCTGAAGCACTGTTTCTGGAATGGACTGTCTGCTCACTATACCAACTGAACTTTATCTACAGAGATGCAGCCTTAAAAACATCTAATCACTGTGGAAAATGCACCAGTAAAATACAACTGGTGCCAATTCTAGCTTTAGAATAGGTAACTGAGTACAGGTCTGCCACCACCCCTCTGCACTCTTTCACTGTTTGGCAAATGAAAAAAAATTCTTTCTAAAGCCTATAGCAAGTTCTATGCACCCGTTCTGTGCTGATCTGCAGCACTGTGCCAGGCTGAAGGGTGCCCACTCCTTTATTAATCGAGTCCAGGTGCATGTATTATTTCCATAACGATGTGCGATACACAAATTGTTCTCCTCTAGAAGAACCCATTCACGATGAACCAACCATGAATGTAGCCAAACAACTACACAATTATCTAAGAGAATAGTCAGGAATGATTCCAGAATATAGACATGAAATACAATGAAGCACTGTTTCACAGTTATTGCAAAAATAAGAATGTTACGAAAGAAATTTTGTAATTTAGAAAAGTAAATCATTTTAGTGCCAATCCCAAAAACATTTTCCCAAGTTAAATGTAGGATATGAGGTGACAGGTGTGGTTCAAAGGAGAAGAAATAAAACCAGAACTGCATATACTCTTGAGAGCTGCAAAAAATTACATATCAAGAGACCACTTGGGTCAAGAAGCTGTGATGGATAAGAAGATTCATGAAAAATGTTATCTCTGTAGGCTGTGTGATAAAGAGTTGATCTCACAGTGCTTACCATTGTTTAGGCAAAGGCTAACATTTGAGAAGGTTTAATAGGCTGCTCAGCCCTTCACAGGTTTACATGTAAGATTAATATACCAGATAACAGCCGTAATGATGATAGAATAAAGCATTACACTTTAAAGACTTTTTCCCATCTCCTTCCTGTAAGCATCTATTTTTGCTTAATTTAGCATCAGTAAGGTTTCATATTACATTTACAGTGTATTGTCAGCATAGTCTGTGTTTATTACACATATTTTCTGACTGGGGTAGGTTTCTCTATTGCATGTACTAAGTTATGCATCAGGCACTATTGTCTTTTTGCAGGTTCATTTATCATCTCCTACAGCTAATTTTTTGTGTGGGGTATTGAGAACTAACTAGCTGGCTGTCACCTACACCTTAACAGCTTGTTCCAGGGTAACACTTCTAGTGAGTTGGCTGATGCAGAATGGCAGTTAGTCGGTGTCAATAGCTACCATGCCTGCTGCCCTATCAGCAAGAGGCTGACACCATTGGGAAGCTTGAGTTTCCTTATCTTTCTGGCATTCCTTTGGAGTATCTTCAGTTTAGAATTATGGAAATAACTGAATTTTTATTCCAGTACTAATTTATAGTATTTATAATTGATAGTGGGGAATTCCAGGTGGGGTCAACATAAAAACACGAATGGCAGAGAACTTCGAGTAGTAAAATGAAAGCACAAAACACACAATGATGAGAAGGTAAGGCCAAGAACACATTAAATTAACAGAATTGAAAGAGAGAGATTCAGGACGACAACTGACAACACGAAAATCAAACACAGTGAGGCGCTACTTCTAGTGCTGCCTTGTACCACAGTAACATACCCGCTGTAAACACATACTCTCTCTGGCATTGTCAAGGTATGCAGCGGATCTACAAGTCCCATTGTTGGGCGAATAGCTCTGTGAGCTATCCCAGTCTTGGCTTTCAGAGGCTCATAATCAAAAATACTCACACCCGTAGTTTCACTTCCAGTACCAGCAGTTGTTGGCACTACAGTTGTGGCAAAAAAGAAAAACAGGTCAGATGGAAAGCTATTTGAAGGCTTTAGTGTATACCACTGTTACATATAAATATCAGTTATTAAAAGTGCTCTAAAGTAACAAAAAATTTATTTACTGCACCTCACCTGCTACAAAAGGTTTCAGTGGAAAGTTGACAGGTTTTCCTTTCCCTATGGGTTCATTAACATAATCCAAGAAGTCTGCTTCAGGGTTGGAAGAATACAGATTTGCAGCTTTGCAAGTGTCCATAACAGAACCACCACCAACTGCAACAAAAGCGTCAAACTGCCCTGCTTTCGCGAAGTTTATTGCATCCTGCAAACTGTCAAGCAACAATTTAATAATGAGGTACTTCAGCCTAATGCTAAGGAATAATACTAGAAATATATTCCGCACCTTTTGTCTGTTGGTTCCACTCTGACTCTATCAAATACTTCAAAATTGATACCATGCTTGGTTAATGAATCCATTGCTGTTCGGATGGAAGGGAGTTTTGCAATGTTTGGATCAGTCATCAAACAAACTTTCTTTGCATTCATATTGGCCATATCCATTCCAATTTCCTGTGTGACTCCTGGCCCATAACGGATTGTGGAACAAGCCATCTGAAACACAGGAATCTATTATGAACCGTACTTCAAAATTTTATACAATAACTGCCAAATCAATTACTTAGAAAAGGATTTCAATAGTTTACTTCATTAATCTGAAAAGTCTACAGTATGATACCAATGGCTTATTGTAATTTAAATCATAGCTCTCCGAACAGTAGGCAAGATATAACAGAAATTGATAAATATGGGGAACTACATAAAATGAAAGACAATCTTTACTTCTAATCACCAACACAGTAGAAACTATAGCAGGACAGAAAAGACACTGAATGTTTAACTTCCTGAACTTTTCAATTATTTCCTTGTGAGCAAAACACACAGCACACAGTAACAAGTAAAAATATATTCCCCTTAAAGGAGTGCCAAAGGGGAATAATGGTAAACTAAAATCACTTAAAAGCAAATGATACAAACTGGAAAGAAGTCAAAGAACACAGAAAAATGGAAAGAAGTCAAAGAACACAGAAAAATGGAAAGAAATCAAAGAACACAGATGCACAGAAATGAGAAGGTGAAAATGTACAAGGAAAAAACCCATAAAAATGAAGAAAGTAGAAAGGAAAAAAGAGCAGCAGAATATAAAAAACAGACAATAGATCATGTGATAGGGGGATGCATTGTGCAAAACTTACAGTCATGATATCCTCATGGAAAATGAAACTATTTACATAAAAACTAACTCAGCTACTTTCAAGGAAAGCATTCAGCAGATAAGCCCCAAACGCAGCAAGGGGAGCTGTGTGAAAACTAATCCTACCAGCATAATCTGTTGCTGTAGAGGGAATGTTTAGCACAGAATGGGCAACAATTGTCAAAGTAAATATTCTTTTTATCTATGTCACCTAAGCCATTGTCAGTGTAGTCCAAACAGTTCTGTGGTGGTGGGGGAGGGGGGGGGGGGGGGGGGAAGAGAGGAGGAAAAGAATAGGAGAGAAGAAAGAAAGTGAAAGGGCTTGTAGGTGTATTGGCAGAATAGAAGGTGTTTGGTACTAGAGTGGGAGCAGGTAAGGAGATAGATGGGTGGAGGGCAGGGATTAGCAATGGCTGAGGCCAGAGGGTTACAGTAAAGAAAGATATATTGCAGGGAGAGTTTCCTCATGCTCAGTTCAGAAAAGCTGGTATTGATAGGAAGAATCCTGGTGACAATGGCTGTGAAGCTATCATTAAAGTGAAGCACATTGTGTTGGGCAGCATGGTCAGCAACCGGGTGGCCCAGCTGTTTGTTGGTTGCAGTTTAGTGGTGTTCATTCATGTGGGCAGACAACTTGTTAGTTGCCACATACATGTAGAAAGCTACACAGTGTTTGCAGTTTAGCTAGTAGCTCAAATGGCTGCTTTCACAGGTGAAAGCATCTATTATCCATTGATGGGGTAGTAGATGGCTGTGACAGGACTGGCGTAGGTGGCAATGGGAGGATGAATGGGACAGGTCTTGCATCCAGGTCTATGGCAGGGATATGAGCCACAAGGCAAGGGGTTGGGAGCAGGAGTAGAATATGGACAGTCAAGGATATACGTAGGTTTACGGGTGGCAGAACACCACAGTGGCAACTGGGAGAAACACAGTGAAAACAATTCTGTCACTAACCCTATTAATCAGACAATCTAAAACCAATACTGAACCCTGCCTAATTCAGTTTCCTCCTCTCCCATTAGCTTTCCACAATTTCCTAACCTCAAACCTTGCCTTATCATCGCTCCCCAAATCACTCAACATGGACACCAACCTTGCATCTGTCAAAAGAACTGCAATTCACCACCTAAAAACCTGCCGACAAAGGCCCCGTCACTGTGGCTACGAACCATCAGGATTACATGATGGAGGGGCTCCATTAGCTATACCCTACAAACCCTGCCAGTGACCCACTCCATAAACCCCACAGATCTCCAGCCCCTACTAAAATCTTCCACTCCAGCCCAGAACATCTCCCCTCTGTCTGTCTCTCCCCTCACCCTCCCCAACATTCCCTGTTCCCCTACCTTTTACATCCTTCCAAAAGTTCATAGACCCTACCACCCAGGAAGCAGCACTGTAGCTGGTCACTGTGCCCTCACAAAGAGAATTTCCACTCTTGTTGGTCAACACCTTCAGGCTATTAACTGCAACTTACTCTACTATATAAAATACACCAACTATTTCCTCCACTTACTCCCCACAGTTCTAAGGAGCCCTGCTTGTCACTATTGATGCCACCAATCTCTACACTAACATCCCTAATGTCCACAGCCTTGCTGCTTTTAACACTGATTTTCTCAATACCCAAATGCCTCCAGGCCCATACCCTCCTTCCTGGTAACTATGATTAACTATATCCTTACCCACAATTACTTCTTCTTTGAAGGCATCACCTACAAACAAATTAGTGGTACAGCAATGGGCATGCACGACACCATCCTATGCCAACCTATACATGGACCATCTAGAGAAATCCTTCCTTATCACCAAGAATCCCAAACCCCTCACTTGGATCACGTTCAGTGAGGATATCATCATGATCTGGACCAAGGGAAAAACACCCTATCCACATTCCTCCACAGCATCCATACCTTCTCACCCATCCACTTCAACTGGTCCTCCTCAAGGATGGCTGCATCAGTACATCTGTTCACATCAAGCCTGCCGACCACCAATAATACCTCCAGTTTGGCAACTGTCACCCATTCCATAACCAGACATCTCTTCCATACAGCCTAGTTCCCAGTCATCATAGTATCTGTACTGACAAGCAATCCCTCTCCAAGTATGCCCAGTGTCTTACTGGTGCCGAAACAGACCAAAATTACTCTTCCAACCTTCTTCAGAAACAGAAACAGTCCATCAGATTGCTGCTCATGCCTGATTCAGTAACAGTCAGGCCCGAGCACCTGGTGACTGGTCAAGTGTGTGTGCATGTCGTGCTTCTGTGAATGTGTATGTGTGTGTTTTCCACTTTGAAGAAGGACTAACTGAAAGCTTAACTATTTTTGCAGTCTTTTTCATTGTCCTACCTGTAGGTCAAAGCCTCCTCCATGTCGTGAGTAGCAATATTACAGTGTATAGTACAGTGCATTTTAGATGGATGTTTGTTATAATTATTTAATGACACATATTTACTGATTCCACATTATTATGATTTTTAAACTCAAGTAGTGAAAGTCATAGTCATATGTAGAAATGTAGCAATAGTGTATTATCATAAAAAATGTTGAAAGATCTTCCTAGAAGTAAATACATCAGATGAACTGCATTATGATCAGAAAGGAAAAATTCCTATCCCTGGCACATTCTGGCAATGAAATAATTCACTGGCGACAAATGAAAATTTGTACCAAGGCCAGGGTGTGACTTTGATAGTATGTGGCAAACAGGAATTTGCACTGAGGGGGGGGGGGGGGGGGGGGGGAGGGAGGCATGCTCGGATAGTCCATCCAGTTGTGCCAAACTATTATGTCAAAGTGGTATAGATGGTTAATGCAACTGCCTAGTAAGCAGGAGACTCTGGCTCAACTCCCGACCTTGGTACAGATTTTTGTTTGTTGCTAATGAATTCTTTCACTGCCCAGATGTGGTAGAAATTGGAATTTCTCCTTTCTGAACATAGCCTGGCCTTGGAATGAAACACACAAATGGTGTCTGTTCTTTTGAAAGAACAGATACCACTCATATTGATACATGAACTGTATTGACCTATTTGCTGCTTCTGCAAAGCATACTACGCTCACTGGAACATAATGACAGTCCTGACTGCAACTGAAACCTTGGCCATGAAAACCTGCAGCAGGACTTCTCCTTTACAGGTGAACTGAAAACTTACACTAACCCACTTCCATGGCATGGTGAAAGTCTGAACTGGACGTGTGCTGCAAACAATTGTGACCTCACAATTTGGCTAGCAAGAAGAGTTAATGGCATATATAGATTGTGCACTGGTTTCTTGAAATATATTTTATTGAACAGAATTAACAACAACAACAACAATAACAACCACCACCACCACCACCACCACATTCTTCCAGCTGTAATTTTTCTCTTGGCTGTGATCTATTTTGAAGCAATAAAAGCAGCTGTCTCACACACACAGTATGCTCATCTACATACAAGGGAGCTCAACAGCTATCACTATTTAATACATAGCACTACACTGATTAGAAATACAAAGAATGTGAAAGAGAGTTTCAATCTCTGTAGAAATGCAGTGAACTGTAATATGGGGCACATTTTTAAATCAGCATCTTCCAAACTGTTGACTTGGTCATACTTGACGTGACAACACAATGTTCTGTTCTTGGTCACCTAGATCTCTCGCCCTAACAGTTGTGGATTTATTTGTTGGGTTTCTATGAAAGACACTGCGCTTGTGCCTCCTTGGCCAAAACCAGCACCAGATTTCCAACTGCGCATTTCGAAGTGCTTATTTTGGCGACTCCACTTATGCTTCAGAATGTATGGCATGAAACGGATTATCACTTAAATGTTGACCATGTTTTCATACAAAATATCACAAATATATAAATTGTTACTCCCACAAAGTGGACCCGTTGAGTTGCAGACAGATAACAAAAATTCTGTTACACATTATAGCTTTCAGTCAAAGCTCCGACAGCTCCAGTTGGAGCTGCAGGTGGTAGTGGTCATGTGTGCATGAGGAATGCTTGCTTATGTATTTTCTTTGCTGAAAAAGGCTTTGGCTGAAAGCTATAATGTACAACAGTTTTTTCATTGTGTCGGTCTGCAATTCAATGGGACATCTTTACAGGGAATCCTGTCTTTTTCCTAATATTGTTGTCACCCCAACCTGGAATTTCCATTGTTTGACAAATAAGTGAAATGGATGAGGGCACATTCTAGTAGCACTTTGAAGTCTTTAGTGACAGCAAATGTCAAACAGTGTAACTAGCAAGACAGAAGCCACAGACTTAAAAATGATGCAAGCAATTAAAGGAAAAGACTAATAAAGATGATGATAATAATAATAATAATAATAATAATAATAATAAAACAGTCATGTATGAGCCCAGTGGGACCATGCTAAGTGCAATCAATGTCGCTTTTGATGGTTAACCTTCCTTTGTGTCTAAATTAGTTTCATCCTTTCAGAATGAAGTATCTTTCTTTCATCAGACCAGTGTTCCAGTCTGTTTTCTAGTTTCCTCTCTGACCAACTTTCTTTTGTCTGAATGTTTTTCTATCTGTAACGTTGGCCTAAATTATAGTGGGTACTTTAAGATCCTTCTCAGTCACTGCAATCCATTTAATTGGCTCAGTTTTGGCTTAACTTCTGTTTTAGTAGAATTCTACTCTTTGTTTTGTCAACCTAGTAGATCCCATTCGTTTAATGTGACCATAAAATTAAAGTCTTCATTTTGTCATGTCACCATGTATGTGTATTATTCTATTTCGTTATTACTTCTTTGCGTATAAGTGTCTCCATCAGTAATTTTGGGGCCTAATATTTTCCTAACAATCTTTCTTTCTACCTTTCTTTTGAATAGCTTCTTTCAATTTAAAATTAAAGTTTCTGCTCCATAGAGACTGTCAGGTTTGATTACAGTTTACTGAATTTAGAAAGTTAATCTGAATGCAGTTGCCATTTTTTGACAGCGAATTTCGTCTGCAGTTTTTATCCAGACCATTTTCTTGTATGATTTCCCCCCAGGTATTTAAATTGAGAAACTCTTGATTTTTCCATATTTTGTGTTAAACTTTGGTGCTTGTTTGTTGTACGTCACTTATTCCATTTTTTGAATGATATTTGTAGTCCTACATTTTCTGTAACTTCTTTAAGAATTTCAATCTGGTTTCAAGCTGTGGTAATACTCTTAGTTAAAATTTCCAGTTCACCTGCACAGGTGAGGCAGTCTAATATTACATCTACCCAACTTAATTGATTGATCTATGTTTTGATTACTTTTGCTCTCACCTTTCTGTAACTACCTTTTCCAAAACACAGTTAAACAGTAAAGGGGAGAGTCCATCTGCCTGTCTAACACCAGTCTTTATATCAAATGGTTCAGAAATTTGCCCATGAATTTAACTTTAGAGCTAGTGTCTGTTAACGTTTCCTTAATCAGTGTTAGAGTTTTATTATCTAGCCCTCATTGCTTTAAAATTCGGAAGAGAGATTCATGATCAACTGAGTTGTAGGCCTTTTTAAAATCCACAAATGTACACATAATGTTGTTACTAGAAATCCTTTGGTGCCTAAGGATAGGTATTTAATCAAGAATTTGTTCCAGACAGGATCTGTTTGGGCTAAAGCCTGCTTGGTATTCACCAATTTTAGGTTCTAACTGTACTTGGGATGAATCAAGTAAACATTGCAAGAGAATTTTGTATATGACCAGGGGAAGAAAGATTCCTCGGTAATTATTAACATTGGTTCTATTCTGATTTAATGCAATGGATGAATTAAGGCAGTCTTGCAGTCCTCAGATATTTTTTCAATTTGCTAGATATGTCCAATCAGTTGGGTGATCTCTTTTTATAGTGTTAAGGCAAGCTGATTTTAGTAGTTCTGCAATTATACCATTTTCTTTAGATGCTTTATTGTTTTTTAGTCTCTTAATCTGTTTAGTTACTTCGATTTTGTCAGATTTTTTAGTGTTAGGGTTGGTGGTGTTAGTTTGCAATAGTCAGAATTTATTCGCAGGTTCTGGACAGTTTAATACTTTTTCCAAAATATTGGCAAGTACCTTACAATTTTCCTGATTATTATGAGCCCAACTGCAATTTTCATTTTTTAAGCAAAGACTTTGAGGTTGGTAATTGGGTAGTTTTGTTTAGAATGTTTTTATATAAGTTTCTCGTATTACTCTTTTGGAATTCTTTTTCAGTTTCTAACAGTTGGGCATTTTAATAGTTTCTTTCAGTCTGTTGGATTAATTTACATGTTTCTTTTCTTACAGGTAGAAAGGTGTTGTACATATTTCCAGTTTGTTACTAATCCAATTTCTGAATGGCTGTTTCACAATCCATGTTCCTTCAAGGGTGTTTTTGTTTCTTTCAAAGTGGAATTAAATTTTGTGCTATTTTGATGAACTTTTCTTTTACCAACTGTTGGATTGTTTTTGTGTCAAGTTTGCTTGTTAGAGTTATGTTAGGGTTATTTTAGCGGTGTCAAATTTTGGAATAACATTTTGTTCGGTTTCGAAGAGTTTTTGGGGTTGAGGTTGACATTTTACTTTTATTCATGTTAAATGATGGTCAGGATCAGTATCAGTCCCTTTCCTAACTTGAACATTTAAAATTTGTCATTAGCATATGAAATAGCTATATGATCAATTTGAATTTCAGAAGGGTTCCTTTTAAAATGTGTTAATACAATTTTAAGGCTAAAATTTTTGCAAGTGTCAACAAGTCTTTGGCCATTTTGGTTTGTCCATGTACGCACAGGAAATCCACTCACCTGTTTTCTTATATTTTCTCTCTTTACCTAATTGAGCATTGAAATCACCATTAAAATTTTAAAAAGGTTTGAGGGAATTTTCGCGATGATGCTTTCTGACGTTTCCCAAGCTTCATTAACTTCTTCAGGTTTTTACAGTTATCCTCATTGATTGACATACGGGCATTAATTAAAGTGTATGCTTTATTTATGCATTTAAGAAAAATTGTACTTAGTCTATTATTAACGGGTTCTACCTTCATTATTGAACTTAAAATATTTTTTTTAAACTGCTAAAGCAACTCCCAGATGTGGTTTATTATTAAGTATTCTTTTATCAGTTTTACTTTTTGAAAGACAATAACTGCCAAGATTCATGGTGTTATTGTCCATCATTCTTGTTTCTTGAAGTGCCAAAATTTGAATCTTCCTTTCTTTTAATATATCTCCCAATTTATGAAGTTTACTTGGTTACAAAAGTGTATGTTAGATGCTGCAAAAAATTTATTTGTTTTGGTTTTAAGATGGCCAGAGAACTCCGAGTTCTGTTGAATCACATTGCATTTTAACAAGGCTGCCCCAGAATCTGAAAGACCAGTTGTGCCAGCGATACTGGTAGTGGATTGACCACCTGGGGTAATATTGTCGTCATCTAAATTCTCCATGATGATTGTACCTGGAATCAGGTGGGGTTGACTCACTGAGTGAACTCCGAGTGCTAAGACTGAAAGGGTTAGTTCCAGAATATAAATTTCAGCGACACCACTGAACAAATGCTGATCACTTTGCCGCTTGCAACAAGACCGATGCAAAGTGGATTTGGTTTTGTTTTGCCTTGGTCTGGGACTGGTTAATCTCTATTCGCAGCTGTCCACCATATCTGACACAACATTCACTATCTCCCACCTGTTATCCATACAATGCCCTAGGCAAAATCAGCTTCTTAGACTTTTAATTACAGAGTCTTGAAGCCTGGACTATTAATATTATAAATGAACTACACGCATTGATAGAAGCAACTGCAAGAAGTTAAATAATTTCTTGTAGACAGTAGTATTTAAGAGCAAACATTTTGTTCTTTTGAGGACCATGTTTGAGTGAGATGGTGTCAGGCTAGAGCATAATTTGCATTTCTTGTTTTATTTCCTTATTTTAAATTCAACAGACCTTGGGTACATAGCAACAGTCATAAATAACCATACAAAAGACAATTTATTTCTTGGCAAAATCTGTTGACTGAGAACCTGTACTCAAAGAAGTGTGTGTGTGTGTGTGTGTGTGTGTGTGTGTGTGTGTGTGTGTGTGTGTGTGTGTGTGACCATTACACTCCCACAACTAGGGATTATGGTAAGAGATTGGGCCACTTACAAATGCTTTGTCTCACTCAGTATTTAAACCGAGTAAGACAGCAAGCACTGCACAGTGGTTTGCACAATGTGTGTGTACATACATATGACGATAGTAAAGCGCATGTATAAAATGTAACAGTCAGCCAACTGGTTGCACACAACTCTTTTTTAAAAAAAGAGCACATTAACCAGGTTTCTGGTTTCATTAGCTCTAAGACTATTTTCATCAGAATAGTAAACGTTACCTAGAAAATTATACAAGGTACAGGTAATATACATGAAATAGTAACATATGTGGAAATTCTCAAATAAAAACCAGGAAACTGTGCTTACATGAACTCGCATGACAACTTTTAAATTTTCAGCAATAATGCTATCATCAAATGACATGTATAGGTCATAATAAAAAAGACAAACAGTTATAAGAATAATACAATCATAGTTGCAAGCAGTGACACAAGTTATCTGCTATAGCCACCTAAGACCAGCACACACACAGCACAAGAGGCATCAGAGTACATGGCATGTAGGCTGACACTGCCATGAGATGCACACGAGGATTAGTAGTGCCATCTAGTAACAAAACGGCAAACTTATAAACATCTACGACAAGAGCAAAATTACACAGCTGTAGGTATATATTTGTGACTGCTTCCCAAAACCCTGTTAGTAATGATAAAAAAAAATAATTAAAGCCATTAATAATAAATGGTCATGGGAAAACTAAAAACATCCTGGACAAATCCAGAGAACGTAAAATCAAAATTATTGCTTTTCATGAATCACAATATACAGATGAAAATCCTTTTGATTCAGAAGGATACAAGATATACAAAGGAAAACCTCGAAAATGAGCCATGGCAAATTGTCTACAATTTGGAACTCAAAATCAATACTTGATTCAGTAGCAACTTTCAAATCTTACTCGGGTCGGCTCTCCACGATGACAATAAAATCAGCTAATAAGATATACACCCTAATCAATGGACATGCACCAACTAACATCACTAACAAAAACAAAATAGAAGAAGTAGAAGAATTCTGGAACCAATTAGATAATATTCTCCAAAAAATCCCAAATAACCATGTCAAAATCCTTATGGGCCATTTCAATGCACAAATCGGTAAAGAAAAGAAATATCGATATTGGGTAGGTAAATGGTCAGGGCATACACAGACCAACCGGAATGGCATGCGACTCATTGAAATCTGCAAAAAACCATGACCTATTATTCAAATCAACATTTTTCAAGAAAAGAGCCTCGAAAACAGAAACTTTGATCTCACCTAATCCATTACTAGGTGAATATCAGTTGGATCATGTAATGATCTCCCACATAAATACAGTAGAAATCATGAAACTTAAAGTCCTTAATGGACTAGACCTAGATTCCATGCATTACCCAACAAAATTCTCCCTAGATGTCATTCCAGAAAAAAGAAAATTCACTAAGAAATCTCCACACCGTAAATATGATGTACAAAAGATAATTGGCAATGAACAATTTACAAAAGAAACGCAAAATTTAAAACCACAAAATTGGCAACAACTGCAAGCAGGACTTTTAAATGCAGCTGAAACTGTAGCACCACAAACAAGAACACGTAAACACCCATGGTGGACAGATGAGTGTGACCAACTGATAAATCTCAGACAACAGGCGTGGAAAAATTGGTTGTGCAACAAAAATCAAAAGACCCTGGAAGATCTCAAAGATACCAGGAAAACAGTCACAAAAGCAATATGAACACTCCGTAAACAACATGAAGACAAAAAATTGCAAGACATAGAAAATGATTTCAAGAAAAACAATTCCCGAAATTTCTACAGAGTATTCAAACAAAAATTAACAAAGTACTCTCCTCCATCACTCCTGTTCAAAAATGACCATGGGGAAATTGCTCATACCAACACCGAAAACTGTGAAATTCTTGCAAAATACTTTTCTAAATTACTGAATTGTGAAAAGCCTGCAGAAAAATTTGAGTTCCATCGTACACAACGAAACCCAGACTCAAAGCCACCAAGTTTACAAGAGATTAAAGAGATAATTCAGTCACTGAAAAATAACAAAGCATCAGGAGAAGACCAAATCATCACAGAATTATGGAAAAGTGCAGGAGGAAATCTTATTGCAAAACTCAAAGAAATTATACATGAAATCTGGAAAACTGAAAAAATCCCCAGAGATTGGAAGACTGCAATCATACATCCTCTGTACAAAAAAGGAAGTAAAACAGACCCCCAACAACTATCGTGGAATCTCTTTATTGCCAATAACATACAAAATTCTGTCTAGAGCCCTACTAAACCGCGCAGAACCTCAGCTGGATTCAAAACTAGGCGAATACCAAGGTGGGTTCAGAAAAGGTCGATCTTGCGTAGAACAAATCCTTAACTTGAAAAACTCAGTGAAATATTTACATAGTACTTCAAACAAAAGTTATGTCATCACGTTTGTCGACTTTAAAAAAGCATATGACAGTATAGACCGAGAATCTCTTTTTGAAGTATTAGCAGAATTTGGACTAGATCAAAAGACAACAAACGTCATAAAAGAAACACTCACGGAGACCAAATCCAAAGCAAAATTTATGGGAGAATTGAGCACAGAATTTGAAATAGACACAGGAGTACGACAAGGGGATGTACTGTCCCCAGTGCTCTTCAATTGTGCTCTTGAAAAAGTTGTTAGAGAATGGAAAAAAGTAGGTGCACCAGCACACAGACTGGGACCAAGACATAAGGGCATAGAATTACACTGTTTAGCATTTGCTGATGACATGGCACTGATCGCACAAGACATTACTGATGCACAGAAACAGCTAGAATTATTACAAGAACAGGCAGCTAAAATAGGATTACAAATTTCATTTGAAAAAACAAAATTTACAACTGACGTCAAAGATGCACCTTCTGATCTCAAAATTGGTAATAACTAAATCTCTCGAGTAAAAGAATTTAAATATTTAGGTGAATGGATTGCAGAAAATTGTAATGAAAAGAAATCTGTCAGATCAAGAGTCCAGAAAATGGAGACGGCGTTTCAGTTAACAAAAAACATTTACAAGAAAAAGAGTCTCTCATGGAACTGCAAAATACAACACTACACAACAGTAATTAGACCCGAAGCTCTCTACGCATCTGAGACACTAAACCTTCAACACAGAACACTAAAAGAGGAATTAGAAGTGAAAGAACGTAAGATAATGAGCAAAATCCTAGGACCAAGAACTAAAGATGGGGTACATTATCCAAAACCCAATGCAGAAATATATAAAAATATCTCCAAAATAACAGACACAATGCGCATGAGAAGAATCCAATTCATGGGGCACTTAGAAAGAATGGACTCAAACAGGTTAACGCACAAAATCCATACATTTTTAAAGAACAAAACTACAAGACCGAACTGGTACAAACAGACGGAAAAAGACCTGAGAGAATTAGGGTCTCCAAATCTACATGATAGAAATGAAATCAGAAAAATCACAAACACACGGGGTTTTGAGGAAGAAGAGAGAAAAACTAACCGACATACATGGTCTATGCAACGAAAGCTAGCCCATTCGTTTTTTATGAAGGAATACTGGGCGAAAAGGAAGGCCAACAAATGTTGATTACGTGTGGTCCTAAGTGATCCATCCGTGAAGAAGAAGAAGAATAAAGTTAAAGTAAATAATGCTTTAATAATGAAGTCTGATAAAGGGAATGCCACTGTCATTGCTAAAAAGCAAGAATAAGTTACGAAAACCTTGGAGTTTTTTTGAGGAATATGATATTTCTGAGCTTCATGAGGATCCCACCTCTGTTTTGCAAAAGGATATCAGAGCCACAGTTAACGATGAAAAATTTTAACTTAAATCTTACCAAAAAAAGGCAGTTAATTAACATGACCTCTCAAGGTCCAATGTTATGTGTACAATTTAAAGTTCTTAAATTAGTACAGACTGTAGGTCCCATTTCGAATAGTAGGAATAGTGCCTACCATGACCTAGCTATCTGTATGACAACTTGAAAAAAAAAAATCTTTTGTTTTCCAGAATAATTTTTCTATCTCTAACAGTCAAAACTTAGCCAATAAAATTAGAGACATACATTGTGATCAAGGTACTATGTTAATTTCTTTCGACATCAAAAATCTCTATGAAAATGTGGCAGTCAAAACAGCGTTGGACATAGCAGAAAAAAATTTACAACTCTTCAAAAAAGATATTTCTGACAAATTAGTGATTTCATGAATTTGTTTCAAATTGTATTAAATACAATTATTTCAAGATCAATGGGGAGTTATACCTGATGGTCTTGCAATGGAAAACCCATTTGCAGGAATCCTAGCAGACATTTTTATAAATTCCCTAGAGGAAAAATTTTTTAAAAATTTTTCAGCTGTTGCCTTAGGCATTATATCATATTCTAGATATGTTGACATATTCTGATTATTTATAGAGGACCAAACAATGGGGCTTATCACCTATTCAAAATCTTCAATGAACTTCATGAAAAAAATTACTGCCACCTGTGAGCTTGAAAACAAATTCCAGCAATTACACTACTTACACCTTAATCTGACAATAGTAGATGATAAAATTTCCTTTAATATCTTCCACAAACAAACTTGCACTGATCAAATAGCACCTTTTACTTCAACAAACCCCCAGTCTCACAAAAAAGCCTTTTTCATTCAAATATTTACTATTAAAAACAGTCTTGTTCACGATTTATTTATCAAGGTGACCGGTTTCTAGTGATTCTCCAACAGAAAGAGATTCCTGCTCAATGGTCTGAAGATGACCACAGTGGTGGTCGAAACTGGTCACCTTGATAAATAAATCATGATCAAGACTGTTTTTAATAGTAAATATTTGTAAGACCTTGATTACAGCCTTTCCCATAATGTATTCAAAAGTAATTCCTTATTCATTCACCTGTCCTTAGAGCTATTTCTATTTCCTTATCCGATTAAAATCTTGAGGCAGAAAAAATTTTACCGAAACTGTTGCAGTTAATAATGGCTACGAACCCAACATAGTAAGTAACATTTTTAAAAAGCAATATAATGAAGAACAGAATCACCACTCTGGGCCTTTCCACTAATAACTGAAATTAAAAATTTTATTTCTATACCATTTATTGGACCTGTCTCTAATATAATACAACGTCTTCTGCAAAACAAATATGATCGCAAAGTAGCTTTTTCCACAAACAATTCACTAAAAAAAACCACCCTTATTCACAGTCAGGATTCAACACAGTCTCATTTGCAAAAGTCAGGAGTTTATAAAATCATCTGTGACTTGTCTGGCCTATTACATAGGACAGACAGGGAGAGCTATACCTGTAAGATCTAGATAACATCTAGGAAAAAAGATTACTAATATTTGTAATTCATCCATTGCTGACCACTTGTTAATCACCGGCCATAAATCCAAGGAAGTGCAAGATGTCAGTATCCTACACTACAAGAAAAAAAAGGTCTCTAACTCAATGTCCTTGAAGAGCTGGAGATTTTCAAACACCTGTCATGTAAAGACGGTTTTATTCTTAACAAACAATTGCAATTGTTTAACAAAAACTTCTTTTGAGGTTTAGAGCCATTACTTATAACTGATTAATTTTTGGAATTTTTCCTCACAGTAGCATCAGGAATGTCTGTTTTCCTTATTCAACTGTCACTGTAAGCCTGAATTTTAAAACTACCTGCAAAAAGGGTGATTTACTATTTTTGAACTTCCATTTTGCCTATGACCTGGGTGCTATATGGCACTAATGTATACACACAGCTCCGTAATTTGGCTCTAATCGTAGGTGTTTATGAGTTTGCCACTTTGTTACTAGATAGCACTACCAATCTTTTGTTCATCTCATGGCAGTTTCGGTTTACATGCTGTTCAGTATGATGCCTGTTGTGCTGTGCATGTGCCAGTCTTAGCAGGCTAAAGCAGGTAACTTGTGCCACCACTTGCAACTACGACAGTATTACTCTGATAACTGTCTGTCTTTTTATATTCTTGATTCGTGGAACAAAACCATGTCATTTGATGATAGCACTATTGCTGAAAATTTAAAAGCTGTCATGTGAGTTCTCTGGTTATATAATTTTCTATGGAACTTTTACCATTCTGATGAAGATAGTCTTAGAGTTATCGAAACCTGGTTCATGTGTTTTTTTTTTTTAAGTTGTGTGCAACTGGTTGGCTGACCGTTACATTTTATATATTTGCATATACATTTGCCAAGCATACAACCAAAAAAATGTTTAAAATATCAAGTAAAGCATATTTTGGAGATGATGATTTTTAAATGTTCAGTAATTTTACTGTGGCTCATACAGTTGAGACACACTGCCTTGCATTGACTGTAGAGTAACAATTGTATTTAAAATCTTGTGCCTTCACATAATAAATTACTGTATTTGCACTGCCAAACCAATATTTTCTGGGTTTCTATAATATGAAGTAAATTCTTTAATAATTTCACTTCCATACATGGCTACACTCCATACGAATGCTTTCAGAAACGACTTGCTGACACTTAAATCAATACTCTATATTAACAAATTTCTCTTCTTCAGAGACCCTTTCCTTGCCATTGTCAGTCTACATTTTATATCCTCTCTACTTCGACCATCATCAGTTATTTTGCTCCCCAGATAGCAAAACTCCTTTACTAATTTAAGTGTCTCATTTCCTAATCTAATTCCATCAGCATCACCCGACTTAATTCATCCTCGTTTTGCTTTTGTTGATGTTCATCTTATGTCCTCGTTTCAAGACACTGTCCATTGCGTTCAACTGCTCCTCCAAGTCCTTTGCTGTCTCTGACAGAATTACAATGTCATCGGCAAACCTTGAAGTTTTTATTTCTTCTCCATGGATTTTAATACCTACTCCAAATTTTTCTTTTGTTTCCTTTACTGCTTGCTCAATATACAGATTGAATACAAATTGTAAATAGCCTTTTGCTCCCTGTATTTTACCCTTGCCACCTTCAGAATTTGAAAGAGAGTATTCCAGTCAACATTGTCAAAATCTTTCTCTCTGTCTACAAATGCTAGAAATGTAGGTTTGCCTTTCCTTAATCTTTCTTCTAAGATAAGTCGTAACGTCAGTATTGATTCACGTTTTCAAACATTTCTACGGAATCCAAACTGATCTTCCCCTAGGTCGGCTTCTACCAGTTTTTCCATTTGTCTGTAAAGAATTCGCGTTAGTATTTTGCAGCCGTGACTTATTAAACTGATAGTTCGGTAATTTTCACATCTGTCAACACCTGCTTTCTTTGGGATTGGAATTATTGTATTCTTCTTGAAGTCTGAGGGTATTTCGCCTGTCTCGTACATCTTGCTCACCAGATGGTAGAGTTTTGTCAGGACTGGCTCTCCCAAGGCTGTCAGTAGTTCTAATGGAATGTTGTCTACTCCCGAGGCCTTGTTTCGACTTAGGTCTTTCAGTGCTCTGTCAAACTCTTCGTGCAGTATAACCTGCATTCTCTTCCATTTCCATAATGTTGTCCTCACGTACATCGCCCTTGTATTGACCATCTATATACTCCTTCCACCTTTTTGCTTTCCCTTCTTTGCTTAGAACTGGGTTTCCATCTGAGCTCTTGATATTCCTACAAGTGGCTCTCTTTTCTCGAAAGGTCTCTTTCATTTTTCTGTAGGCAGTATCTATCTTACACCTAGTGAGGTAGGTCTCTACATCCTTACATTTGTCCTCTAACCATCCCTGCTTAGCCATTTTGCACTTCCTGTCGATCTCATTTTTGAGATGTTTGTACTCCTGCTTCATTTACTGCATTTTTATATTTTCTCCTTTGATCAATTAAATTCAATATTTATTTTATTACACAAGGAGTTCTACTTGCTCTCATCTTTCTACCTACTTGATCCTCTGCTGCCTTCTCTACTTCATCCCTCAGAGCTACCCACTCTTCTTCTACTGCATTTCTTTTCCCCATTCCTGTCAATTGTTCCCTTACGCTCTCCCTGAAACTCTGTACAACCTCTGGTTCTTTCAGTTTATCCAGGTCCCATCTCCTTAAATTCCCACTTTGTTGCCATTTCTTCAGTTTTAATCTACAGCTCATAACCAATAGATTGTGGTCAGAGTCCACATCTGCCCCTGGAAATGTCTTACAATTTAAAACCTGGTTCCTAAATCTCTGTCTTACCATTACATAATCTATCTGATACCTTCTAGTACCTCCGGGATTCTTCCATGTATACAACCTTCTTTTATGATTCTTGAACCAAGTGTTAGCTGTGATTAAGTTATGCTCCGTGCAAAATTCTACCAGACGGCTTCCTCTTTCATTTCTTACCCCCAATCCATATTCACCTACTATGTTTCCTTCTCTCCCTTTTTCTACTCTCAAATTCCAGTCACCCATGACTATTAAATTTTCGTCCCCCTTCACTACCTGAATAATTCCTTTTATCTCAAGATTACTTATCCCAAATTATAATTCCACATGATAGTATACAAAAACAGCCAACATTAGCTAATTTAAACATTTGTTAATGTACAAGATTTGAACACTGCTGACCCTAGACTGTCTTTCCTGCAGTTCAAATTATTCATATGTTTCATTTATTACATGTTTGATTGTTAATGCCTCTGTTTATGGATGCAATTTAGTGTACTTTTTTTTGTTTTTTAGCTAAAAGGAATCATCAAGCATAAAATCACTTAATCATTACAAGCTATGTTACTACTTCCTCTGATGGTTTGTAGGCATTAGGATAGATTGTAATCGCTATGTGAACAAGAAGAAACAGTATAGAATCACTGTATTAACTGGATATTCATTTGTATAAAATTTTCTGTATTCCTCTGTAGCAACACTTTTAAAAAGCTTGTATTCTCTTCTTTCCTGTAATTTGTATCATCTATATTTCATTTCGGTAATGAAGTACACTCCAGATGAAATCCTTCAGAAAAGATTTCCTATTAAAATTAAATTCAACGTGAACATTTTTTTCCTTTCTTTTTCGGAAGTGCTTTCTTGCTATATCCAGTCTGCATTTTATATCCTGTACTCTGGCCATTGTCAGTTATTTTACTGTCCAAATAGCAAAACTCTTTCAATGCTTTTAATATCTCATTTCCTCAGCATCACCTGATATGACAATATTCCATTACCTTTCTTTTATTTTTGATAATGTTGTTGTTATTACTTCTTTTCAAGACAATTAGCATTATATGAACTATTCATTCACTGTAGCACTCTGTTACTAAAGCAGCTTACACTGGTCACATGCAAATTACCAACACTAATATCTTCTCATTAGTAACTATTTATTTATTTTATTTATTGGTTATTTAGCCTGACCAGATTACATCAGACCAGGAGATCTGTAGCCATACCTCAAATGCATATTCCTTTTCATTCTGTGATGTGCTTGTGTGAGAATGCTGTACACATGAAGCTGACACAACATTCACTGGGCCAGCAGTGTGTGAATGAGCAGGGCACCGACACCTGAAAGAAAAAAAGTTAAAAGTTGTTGTAAAAAAATGAGAACTATTTTGCAGCTTTTAGGCAAAATTGTGGCAGACTACTGAAAGAGCTATATTACATTCAAGCATGTTTAGAAGTTAGCAGATACAGAATGTAGAACATTCAGTAAGAAGTATCAGAGTGAGATGCAGAACTTTTCGAATCAGATTTTGATGACAAGTTGAACAGTTACAAAATTTTATCTTGGTGCACATGTTAACTGGTTATCAAGTAGTAATAACTATTTCAGACATTAAAGGTACAGTACAACAAACTCTGATGAACCAAAAAAGAGTAACTGAAAAGTATAATGTTCAATGTTTGATGAGATTTTTTTTTTTGGCCCATTGGAAGTCAGCAAACAATTGGCTGTTGATAAACCTACTGAACTTGTTGCCAAGTTTACCTTCTTTGGTTGTACACTTCTATACTTGAAGATGATAAACTAGATACTGAGAGATTTAACAGAATACAAGCTACAATAACTCCAGCTCTAAACAAAAAACATTTGAGGAAGCAAACAATGCTGAAATTTTACAGTGTACGTTGTTGTAACATTGATCCTTACTACCGAAGGAAAAAATGGGCAGTGGAGCAGATAGATTATGACATTGCCAAACATAAGCACCTGCAAAACAGGATACTTTGCTGCGTCCACTGCCTCCACCATGCCCCCCCCCCCCCCAAATCCCTGTCCACCTTTGTTGATCTTTAATTTTAGTTTATTTCCTGTTTCTTTTCAGAAGTATTATTCAATGGAACATTTTGAATGATTCTTTTAGTTGGTATCCAACAGATGCTAATACTTTTTTCCTCAGATTCTTAATTTTCAGTGGCAATCTGACAATCCCAGTATATAAATAAAAAAATCTGTAGTGGAATTTTTTATTTTCATTTACTAACTTGTGTGTAGGATACATACTGGATTAAGTCATGTAAGTATACACTTCAAATCATTAGTTAAAAAGTGAAAGGAATAAAGATAATTCACCTATATCTGTAGTGAATGGAGCAAAGAGAAATTATCAGGGAAGTTAAAAGTGACAAAGTCCAAATCTATTGTAATCAGTAGCACCTACATAGATCAACTGAGTGGTGCCTGCATAGACCAACAATTACATGACTGTGCTTGTGAACTACTGCTGTGTGATCTGCCTATGTTTCTTTGAAATGCCCTTAACATAAGCCCCCCCCCCCCCAATTAATCATTAATAATGAAGAATCCCTAAATCCACAACTCCCGTGGATGTAGGCTGCTTATTTTGAGATCACTGTCTGAGGTTGCAGGTTCATGGATGTATGTTACATCTGATGTGGTCTTAACTTACTTACACCAGATAGGACTAACATGGGATATTGAACATATACAGAAAAGGGCAACACAAATGTTCACTGGTTTGTTTAATCCATTGGAGAATGTCACAGAGGTACTGAAGGAACTAAAATGGCAGACTCTAAGACAGGCAAACTATCCTGAGAAAGTGTATTAATAAAGTTCCAAGAACTGGCCTTAACTCATTACTCTAGGAATATACTCACATATCACTCACAAAGGGATTATGAGGATAAGATCAGAATAATTTCTGCATGCACAGAGGCATTCAAAAAATCATTCTTTCCACATTCCATATGTGAATGGATAAGGAAGAAACCCTAATAAATGGAACAATGAGATTTACTCTCTGTCATGCACCTCATGGTGATTTGCAGAGTACAAATGTAGCTGTAGATGTAAATAACAAACAAAAACTCTGTATAATTTACTTATTATTGTTCTGTAAAAAGCAATATTACAAGTGAGATGCACTGAAATATCTCCCTGCATTAGTTTCCACCTTAACGGTGGGTAAAAGCAATAAAGCACCAACTTTAAAGATACGCTCATCTTTAGCTGTTGAAGCTTATTCTGGCTACACCCATCAGCATCTTGCTGAAACTCCCTCCACTGCCCACACCCTCCTAAAGGTATGCTAACAATAGCATATTTCAGTCTATCTGAAAATATCTCCCTGTGATTTCCATAAGAAATTTACATCTGAGGGAGTTAATCACATTTTAATAATTTCAGCAAATCATGGAGTAATAGTGGCATTGCTCTTTGCATGGAAATTTTTCAAACAAGTGAAATTTTTTCACCTTGGGGTTGCATTTACAAAATATTTGATGATGTTTTGAGTTTCTGTTTAGTATGACCTCTGTCTCATGTTTTGTTTTTGTACATACGTCCGATATTACTGAACTAATTCTCATAGTGAACAACATGTTATTGGAGGTTGCATTCTTTTATAGTGAAATAAACTTAATACATATTATAATATTCTTTTAGTTTCACATATTTATGATTTTTTTCCTGTGCTATAGATATTTTATGTGACAATGGGGGTTGCCATAGGAAAGTAAGTACTAGGATGCATTGTGGGAAATGTGGCAAATGGTTTCACTGGGGCAAATGTGGTTGGGGGAACTCTGGGGAGGTCACTAAGGACCTGCCTTAGAAGTGCAAAATATGCAGCAGAAACAGGTTAATAGAGGAGCAGGAAAGGAAGATCTGTGCCATTCAGAAACAGCTGAATCCAGGTAGGAGAGACATAGCAAGGATGCCTAGCTATGGGGGGTGGGAGTATGCATCAATACCAGAGATGGTGTACATTTTAAAGCTAGAGAAGATCTGATACTAATTAGTACATACAAACATTTTGAATTGCCAGCCACTGAATTAACAAAGCTAGTCATCCATTAGAAATTAACCATCCTGTACGTGTACCACTCCCCTATTGTTATGTGTCCACTTTCTTCTATGAATTACTTGGAATCCTGGGAAGAGCTTCCACCTCCAAAACTAACTTACTAGTATGTGGAGACATGAATAGTAATACAAGTGACGAGAGTGAAATTAGTAATAACTTACTCAATATTTAAGTACTTTTAGCAAATCACAAATGGTAAACACTGCTATTAAGATATCAAAAATTTCACCATCAGTCTTAGGCTGAATGGAAAACTTTGTAAATGACTGTTTCTCCGATACTGAGAAGAACTTGCAACAAAACCTTGCTGAAACACACACAGCACCCACAATGACAGGCACAGCAAGCACAATTATGTTGTTTCCTGTTATATCCCCAGCCTTTCACCTGAAATAATAGCTACCACTAATACAGGTGTGTCTGGCAGTTTGCCGTTGCTCTAGCTCACTGGTGATGCCACCTTAGGAAATTCAACACACTGGTTTGTTGTCAAGGGAACCACTTGCATCCGCTCTGAAAACATGTGGCACTAGATTCACCACTAAAGACACCAGTTTAATCACCGTTATTATTACAGTCAACAGTGCTGCAGTCATGGGCACTACTTCACATCCACAAGTCACTTGCCCACCGAGTCCATATCCTTTCACTGGGCATGTATTTACAATAGTGCCCAGCTGCTATACAGTCGTTTCAACTTGCTGAGCCGAAGAAGGATATCCTCCTCACAGCTTCCAAGCAGCTAGCAGTGGCAGCTGCCATATGAGCTTTGACATCAGGCCTCCATGGCCACAATGGGCTGCCAGCCATCTAGAATGAACCTCAATCTCCACAGACTCTGGGCACCAGAACTTCATATCTGCCAGTGTTTATTGACTTTAGTGATTGTGGTCAAGAACAGCTGCCCTCCAAGTGGTCCATCTGGACTTAGAATTGTAGTATTTACACTCATCATCAGTGATTACAGTCAGAACCAGACATTTACTTCAAGAGTTCGTATCTTCATCACAAACTCTAAGAAACAATTATTCAGTATCAATTACTGATCATGAAGATCTATTCTGTGTATTTAATTATTCTTTCCTCTTGGTGCATCAGTGGACTTCAGTGTGACAATTCTTTCATGCTTGCTAAAATAATGTGAGCCTGGTTTTATATTTACATGGAAATCTTATCTTGCATTATGAGTCTATACAAGGTCACTACAGTTTTGGCAATGAGACTAAAATGCTATGCAGTTTCAACCAATTGTAACTGCACCAAGGTGTCAAATGAAACAGACTGAGTTTGACGACTTCCAATGTAGCAAGTGCACTTACAGACACTTTCCAACACTTTACGTAATTGGCAGAATTGATATAAACAACTTTCAGTGGAGGGCAACCACAGCTCAGACGCATTATGAATAACAACAACAATATTCAACACTCAATAACATTGTTATTGTTATTCATTGCTACATTCATAATTGGCAGTGCCATTACCAGTGACACTAATCTTGTTTTCTCATTCCAGCACAGTGACATAGCAATAGGAATTATTGATGCAGCTACCACTTTCCATGCAGTATCTTCATAAAAATAGGTCATTCTTCTCAAAAAGTTGTCCCATCTGGACCCCCCACAAGGATGATGCTCCCTCCGCCATCTCAAGCATACAGTGAGGGAATGGCCAGTGTTTATCACATGGCTGGAGCACCACTCTGTGGCCTCAACAATATGCCTGTTTACTGAGCTATTCCACGCCTACAGGCTGTAAAACCCTGCAACTTAGCAACCCAGGTTGTAACATGATATCTTATTGTATGTCCAATTAAAGGCCCAACTAAATGCCTATTATGTTTCACACAATTTTCATGCTCATGTGCATGGTCAACACTCATAGGTGTCTTCCACAATACTACAGGACTTACAGCCAGTCCATCCTATTTGTCAAACCTTTTGTGCCAATATGCACCACATGCATTCCATGACATCTTCCATGGTGCTAGATTCACCACACGAAACGCAAGCTTCACCAACACCTGTGCAATTATCGCTGTCAACAGCACTGCTATCATAAGTGTTACTTCACATCTGCTAATTACGTGCCCACTGAGTGCCAAGCTGATATCTATCTGCCGGGCATGTACTTATGATGCAGCCTGGCTGTTATGCAACCAGTTAAGTTCGTGTGAGCCAAATGAGGATTTACTCCTTGCAGTGTCCAAGCAGCCAGTAGTTCCAGCCACCATACCAACTTTGACATCACACCTTCACAGCCACAACGAGCCTCCCACAGGCCTCCATGGCCTCGGGGCATCAGGACTTCGTAACTGCTGTTTACCAATCTTAGTATTGGTGGTTAACGACAGTTGTCCTCGTAGTGGTCTGTATGTACTTGTCAATTGTACTCAGCAGTGATTGTGGTAAACACCAGATATATTACTTCAAAATTTTGTATCTTTGTCACAAACCCTAAGAAACAATGATTCAGAATGCAGTATTGATCAAGAAGATCTAATCTTTGTGTTCAATTATTCTTACTCTTGCTGTGTTGGTGAGACTAATAAGTTACATGGATAAATTCAACCTTTTTCAAGAAGCACAGTTTTTTCCCCCAGTGGAAGTAGTACAACACCTGACATTAGCAAGTCCACAAGAGTACCCCCCCAAAGTTCTTGACAAGGATGATTGTGTAACAAGTATGTTCTTACACTTGTCCATGACTTTTGGCATAGTTGACTGTCAATTTTTTTCTACACCAGGTCTGAAAGGAAAATCAAACAAGTGGTTCCATTCTTACCTGGAAAAGAGGGTGAAATAATTCAAATATCTGCTGATTATAAATTTTTTAATTGTTACACAAGAAACATACACACATAGGTGTTCATCAACGTAATTTATCAGGTCCACTTCTGTTCTCAAAATTTTAGCAATGACTATCCAGACAGCAGAAGACATGGATTTGCTGATTAAAGCAACATCACAGTCACTGATAAAACACTGTACCTCTTATTAGATAAAGCAAGTGGAATCCTCAAGAATGTTTACAATTGGGCAGTATGTAATAATTTAACATTGAACATAAAGAGAACCAACAGCATGCACTTCAGCAGAAAGAGGGAAAACAAGTGTCAAATTGAGCATAGGTTACAAACTTATACATTGGTTTAACAAAGCTTTTAGGGATGAATATTAACTGTTAGTTAATATGGAATGAACAAACAAAGGTGCTAGCAAAAAGAACATCATTGGCATGTTACGCTCTTAATATCCTATAAAATGTTTGTAACAGTCAATGTCTTGTGGTGACATACTATTCCTAAGTATATTGAATTCTTAGCTATGGAATAATTTTCTGGGGATCAAAGGCACAAAACACAAACACAGTTTTTAAACTGCAGAAAAAGGCTGCAAGGTTAATAACAAGAAATACGAGGGTAATCCCAAAAGTAAGGTCTCCTATTTTTTTAAAAAGTACGTAGAGCTGTTTATTTCTACAATGTTTTACATCAGTTTACAGCTTGAACTTTTAGCAATTTTTCGACATAATCACCATTTCTGTCCATGCATTTTTGTAGACAATGTGGCAGTTTTTGTATGCCCATGTCATACCAGCTCGCCGCCATACTGTTTAGGAAGTTATGAATCACTTCTTTCACCTTGTCATCTGAGCTGAATTGCTAGGACCATAATTAACGCTGACTGGTACTGAGAGATCTGAAAAAACTAACAGGCAATTCAGAACCAGAAAACAGGAATGTTTAGCAAAGGTGTACACATTCTCCACGACAACACTTGTCCACACACTGCTCGGCAAACCATTGCTCTCCTGCAACAGTTTCAGTGGAACATAATCACCCATCCACCCTATAGTCATGACTTGGTGCGCAGTGACTATCACCCGCTCCCTAGGTTAAAAGAACATTTGGCCAGAAAGTGATTCAGCTCCAACGACGGGGTGAAAGAAGAAGTTCATAACTTTCTGAACAGCATGGCGGCGAGCTGGTATGACATGGGCATACAAAAACTGCCACAATGTCTACGAACATGCATCGACAGAAATGGTGATTAAGTCAAAAAATAGCTAAATGTTCAAGCTGTTAACTGATTTAAACCATTTTAGAAATAAACAGGTCTATGTACTTGTACAAAAATAGGAGACCTTACTTTTGCGATTACCCTCTTATCAATCAAGCTCACTGTAAACAACTGCTTAAAGAACTGGGTATCATTACTGCATGAACTACATGCACCTACCAGTCTGCTGTGTATGTCAGGGAAAACATTAGTAGTATTTCACTAATGGGACTACAGACAATCATGGAAAGAGAGACCATATGGGCTTATATTTGCCAGGGAAAAACAAACAAAAAACCTCCAAACTGCACTTTCTATCAGGGAATAAAACCGCTTACAAAATTGTCCAAGGATATCAATTGAAGACAAAGTGTGTAAATCAGTACGCAATCACGTTGCAGCACTTTATTTGTATAGTTATATCTTACAGGCACAGGCTCCATGGGGCCTGAGGGGGTCCGAGCCCCCTCAAAAATTCATTTGGGGGGGAGGGAGGCAAAATTATTAGTTATATTATGCTTTGTAAAATCACAAAATTATGTTGGAATTCTTTATTTTCTTGTTTGACAATAGTTACCTTTTAAAATACAATCAGTAATGAGCAAAAACAAATAATTATTACGGTAGTAAGCACGTTAGCTGAAAACGAACGGTGTGAATCATGACAGTGTTACAGTGCTCCAGGCACATGTAGAATTGGTTCCGGTGCGCAAACCTTTGGGCAAAGTCTGGTGCCAGCAGGCCAGCACTGCAGCCGCAGCCCCATCAAAAGGTCTGGAGCAGAAGCACCTGGAACCATCCGCCTCACGTCGTCTTGATGCTTCGAGACATTACAATGCCACGGCTATATAAAACCCACCCTGCTGTTGCAACCATTCAGTGTGGATAGTTCCGTTCAGTGCATGCTGCAGACATGTTTAGTGTTCCAACTTTATAGTGTCTAGTGGACTATTTTATATGACTATATTTTATTCGTTTACTTTAGTCTCTTAGTGTCTTGTGAATTAAGTTTGCAATGGATAAATTTGTTACCAATAAATGCGCGCTTGGAAGTTTTTTATGCAGCAAGTCAACCTCCAAAAATTATTGCGTTATCAATTGCTTCATCATCTTCAGGTGAGAAGTGATCACAGCCAAAACCTTGACAATCTGGTAAGGGAAGATCATTTCAGAAGTCGTGGTTGATGAAATATACATGTCTAGAATATGAAGCATCTACCAAAAAAGAGGCAGATGATAAAAATTTTCTTTTTAAAAAAAATAAAAATAAAAAAAAGAAACCAGAGGGGGAGAGAGAGAGGGGATGCATTTACTTCCGTAGGGTTTTCTAACCTGAAAAAGGCTTTGGAAAAACTCTGTCTTCATGAAAATACGTTTACACATAAAGAAGGTGTTCTGAAACTAAATTCTATCACTAACTGAAGTGTGGCTTCCAATTGATTGAACAGTTAGATAGTGATATGAAGGAACGCCATTTAGCTCTTGAGACAATTTTTACTACCGTGCAATTTCTATGTCAACAAGGACTAGCAATTAGAGGGCACAAAGCTGTAAGCTCAAATTTTTTTTTCAATTGTTGGAACTCCAGAAGAATGACATACCTGAGTTCAAATATTGGTTAGAGCATTCGAGGGATAAGTGGACATCCCACAATATTCAAAACAATATCATTGATCTACTAGGAAAGTCTGTGTTGAGAAAGGTATTGGCTTCAATCAAGAAGACTGAACATTTTTCCTACTATGGTTGACGAAACAACTGCTCTTCGATTCACGAACAAGTGTCATTTTGTATTTGTACTGTTGTTGATTCCTTAATTATCAATGAAGACTTTATTGGCTTATACGAGACCCCCAATACTGAATCACAAACTCTGTTTAGTATTTTAAAAGACTTTTTGCTCGTCTTGATTTGTCAATGGATAACTTTAGAGGACAGTGCTATGCTTCAAATATGAGAGGTAAGTTCAAAGGACTAAAAAAGTTAGTTTTGAATATAAAACCAAAAGCTCGTTACGTGCACTGCACTGCTCACAGTTCAGACTTCGCAGTTGTAGACAGTCTCCGCCATCTTACTTCTATGAGGGATATTATGGTTTTAGCCAAGGACTTAATAAACACCCTAACGGAATCCAACAGAAGGATGAGACACTTCAGAAGCATACACTGTGAGCACACACTTTGGCCGACTATGGACTATGTGAGCTCCTAGTATCTTGAGAATATTGAAAAACTCTGAAGAACTTCTAGAGTTTTTTGAAACATTTTCTGCAGAGGACAAAACAGAGGCACATTACAAATGTGCAGGCTACCTTGACTCAATGTTACAATTCAAGACTTATTTCTTTTTACATCGTTATTGCCATGCAATGAGCCCAGCAGAGAATGTCAATGAAAAAATTCAGTGCCCTCATCTCAGTGTTCCTGACCTGGAAACACTTGGGGCTTGATTTGTATATTGCATGGAAGGCATGATAGTTCTGAACACTTTTGGGAATTGTGTTTAAATGAAAAATCCTCACAAGGTTATGATCCTTCACTTCCTCAGAATCTAAGCACAACAAAGAAGTATGAAAACAACAAAGACAGCTCATTACACACTTTCAAAACCCCAAAGGAATACTACAAAGCTATTTACATTGAAGTTTGTGAAACAGTGCAATCTTGCATTACTGAGCAGTTTGCTTCAACTGGACTCACACAGGTCATTGCAGTTGAACAGTAGTGCTTGTTTTTTTAGTAAACAGAGGTGAACAAATTCGGAAAAATCAACCAAGGTTTTGAAAAATGACCTAGACATTGAGAGACTGCTCTTACACTTGAATATGTTAGCCGATATCACTAATAAAAAAACAACTGGTCTTAAAAAACAGGTGATGTAAGAAAGTACATTTCACAAGAGCCTGCAGTTGGAGAAATGTTATGTGAAGTAGTAAAGCGCATTAAGCTTTTCCAAGTAGTTCTAATCACGACAGCAACAGCAGAGCAGTCATTTAGCGCCCTTAGACATTTGAAGTCATATCTCTGATCAACAATGGGACAGAAGTGATTGAACAACTTGGCTGTTCTTCATGACCACCAAAATGTTTTGGATGAATTGGATATCTGACCAGTCATCAACGACTTCATATTCAGTAATCCAGTCAGACGGTCGACATTTGCACCTTTCTAAACACTCTAGCCCTAATAATGGCATTTACAGCAATATTAAAAATCTTTATAAAATAGAGAATTAAATTACATACACAATGTTAAATTTTCAGTTTTAAAATATTAGTACTAGTTTAGTACCATATTACTATAGTACTGTATTAGCTGTTTTCAAATCCTTAAATATTTTTAGGGCACTAGACCCAATTAAAACCCGCTATTTACATACTTTTTGACTGAAAGTATTAGGCATACTGTATTAACACATTAACTCTGAGATATTGTTTTATTTAATGAACCCTGAACCTTATTCAAAGTAACCTTAAATCACCTATTTCACTTATTTATCAAAGTGCTATTACTGTGCGACAGCAATATTTTATTCTTTATTCTTTTAATGATAGTTTAGGATTTATTTAAATATAATTTCAGTCTTTTCAGAGCTATATGTTCACTGCTCTGTAATAGTCTGTAAGCAAGATTATTACCGTAAATTAAATTAGCTTTTTACGAAAATATCATGCGTGTTTCTGTTTTGTTTCTTTTTTCAAAGCCAAAACATGTGTCAGGATTGTCGAGTTTCCCGGAGTGTCAAGTTATCAAGAGTCCAGTTTATCATACGAGTCTAAAATGCTTAGAAAAACTTTAAAACTATTTTTCACTATTTTTCATCTAAAATTTAGAAAATTTCCTGAGGCATGACTGCCAGTATGCCCCGCCAACCCCCCCCCCCCCCCCCCCCCCCCCCGCACCCAATAATTTTTATAAGTCGGCACCCCTGGTCTGTCTTGATCTCACAAATCTGTGAGATGAAGATGGACCTTTACAAATACTGTCCAAGGAGATGATGATGATGATGATTAGTGTTTTAGGGCGCACAACAGCGAGGTTATCAGCGCCCAGTCCAAGGAGATGAGAAAGATTATTACACTACAGTCCATTTGTTTAAAAAGCAGTTAAAACATTATTCATAAACAGTGCATACTACACAATTTAATATTTCTTAGCGGAATCAGTGTAGTGGTTAATAACAAAAGGGGGATAACTACAACACGCTGTCACAATACAATACACGATCACAATGTAATGCTTTTACATGAAAATCATGTGCCAAGTACATGACAGTAACATATTCTCATTCTTCTGAGAGCAATGTCTCACTCATTATGGGGAGTTGCTGATTCATTTCTACAGGCAAACCAAAGGGAGGACAGAGACTTGCATGGAGTATAGTAGCACGTTTATGGGCCTGGAGGCATTTTGCCAGACAGAATGAAGTTAGTGCAAGGAGCACAGCAGTCACCAGTGTGTGCCCTTAGAGTGTGTACTAATCACAGGGAGTCTATCATTGGTGACTGTCTCGTCCCTCTCCCCCTCCCACCATATTATTAGCTACCAGCTAAACTTATCTATCTTTCCCCTCCTGTGAAGTTGTAGGTCATGTCTTGTGTATCCCCATCTCCCAAAAGCAGCAACATGTGAGATTCATCTGAAGTTAGCAGTAATGTGGCCAATTCACATGAAGGCTTTGTTCAGCCAGCGTTGATCATGCTGCTGATTTACATCAATGATGCTCAAAATTGCATCCATTGTTGCTGCCCCTTGCTTATACATGTCACTACTGATACTATAGTCTATATTCTTGGCCACACTGTTGCATCCCCCCTCCCCCAATCATCAACATCTGTCCCTCTTAATTCAAATCCCTAATCTGTTTCTCAATATCCTCCACCACCTGAACAAGGCTAGCACTAGCTTTTGTAATACTGGTGATCTGGTACCCTGATCATACTTCTACATACAGCTGTCTGCCTACAACACTCACATGGCCACTACCTGACAGCAAGGCCTTTATTTCTCTACTAGAAACAGACACACCTCTTAAATTATTATTAATGGTGGGCTGCACCATACATTTTTCATAGCCAAGTAAAGCTCCTTTCCTTAAACAGTAACAGTCTATACCTGTTCTGGGGCTCAGTGATAACAGAACTATCCAAACTACTCCCTTTTCACTCCTTCCCTTTTAATTTTTCCCATCTCTCATTTACTCATCCCCCAGTCCCACACTGCTCTAATCAAATGTCTGCAACCTCAATATCTTCTGCTTCATCTCAATCCGATCTTCCCATGTTTTAAATATAAAGTACATATCCATGTTCACGGAAGTCTAGGTGGGCAGATCCTTTAATGAGATACAGTATGTGGACACACACACACACACACACACACACACACACACACACACACACACACACAACTCTACTATTCAGTGAGCTATCTCCTTTAAGAGTAAAGTATGTATACATTCATATGATAGTCTAATTGGGAATCCCTTCTGTTCCACTGTAGTTGCTACACTGAAACAGTATTCACAATCTACACACACCAATGCAAACTACTAACTAATTACACAGACATACGTATTTCTTGATATCAGTGGCCCATTAAATTACATACATAACACACTTAGTATTAATGACATCCACCATGTGTGGATGGAGTCATATCTTAAAAGAAACAGAAAACAGAGGGACACATTAGCAAATAATGCCGTAGGATTAAAACTAAATTCAGATTGGGGAAATGTATATATGATGGCACGTAACATTTGTTGCTTGAGCAACTCCTGTTTCTGAAGTATATAAATAATTTGCCAAAGACAATGGAGAGCTCTTCAAAAACATGTTTGCTGATGATACAAGGTGTGGCTTGCTGATAAAGACCTGAACACATTCGTAACAGATTCAGCCAGCATAACAGTGGAACATGCTTAGAACTGGTTCTTAGAAAACAATGTAGTACCTAATCATAGAAAATTCATATTGTAAAATTACAAGAAGAGAGAGTATTTGGCTAGTATTTACCTTCAAGGAGGTGAAATTCCAAGTACAGTTGACAGACACAAAGGCAGGAAAAACATTTTAGGTTCTGGTGCAAATAGTTCTGTCGTAAGAGAGGAGAGAGGGAGGGATTAAGGAAGATTTGGAAGGAAAGACTCATCACTCAAGTAGGTCCCTCCCAGCCTTCTCTGTTTAATGCTTTTCTCCTCTGTGAGGAAGGAACTAATAGTTCAGAAGGCTAGGGTAGCTATTTTTATAATTTTATTTGTGTATATTAGCAGTACTCAATTTCCTGAATATAAACACTGACCAGCCATTCTGTTTCCTTGTAATTTTTGCCACTTCCACATATAAGTTTTTCTTTTGATTAAAAAACCTACTATGCACTTCTAAACAAAATCTAGCTACAGGCTCCAGCAATACAGATCAAGGGGGGAATCTTGCAGGAATCATATAAAGTCCACAACTGAAAGTTTTGGAACTTCAGAACCATGGTAAGAGTAGTGTAAAATAAATTCCTTATGGGCCCTGTCTAGAACTCAGGAGAGAGTTTTCATCTACTGATTTATTCATCTTTGACAAATGCCCGAGAGGTGACAGACAGGAAACCGGAAACCTCAAGTACCCAGAATCTAAATATTACACATATGTATCTGAATATTTAGACTCTGGCATGTAAATTCTGGTAACACTAATATCAAACACATTTTAATGTTTCCAGTATATAAACCTCTGATAGTGCTTGCCTTTAAGTTATATAACCTGTTAGTGTAAATAACTGATATCAACAGCAGCTGTATATAGGAAGAACAGTGACTGTTTTAAAGGCATCTGCCTTGTTTCCTATTGTTATTCCAAGACAGTCACCGTGATTAGTGGTCATACTTTGCTGGTTTATGCCATTTAACATTCAAACACAACATGAAAACGTAAATGAACAGAAAACTGTTGAAACTAGTTGTTGCTTTCTTCAGCAATAACCCTTTGTGTTTTTTAGTATTTGTGTGCAAATATATGGCTTAGGAATACAAATGGAGACTTGTAGCAGTGTGCAACTGCAGAGTTCATAACTTAGAGGTGTCTTTAACCTGATGCTTCCCTGCTTTTAAAACACAATACAGTGTCTCTAACGCTTCCTCTAGTGGTTGAAACTTCCACTAGTACCTTTAGTACCAATCTTTCTTGCAGTCAAACACCGCACACTTAAGAAACGTACCAATACTTTATTCTGTCCTTAGTTATTTTGTGGCGAAAGTTACAATTAACTGAACGACAGCTTGCACAGGAGAAGATAGCAACAGAATTGCACAGCTAACTACATTACTTCCAGTTGCAGTAACTATATTTTTCTGGCACATTATATCGCGAATTTCATGTCAACCGATTTCCCGTCAAACACAGTCTACAGCTTTCATGTGTGGACGTAACATCAACTGAAAACGCTGCAAATCGAAACTGTAATGCTCGGTAAAATGAGCGTAGGCCTATAGCACTTCATTCCGCTTACAAAAATTGTGAGGTCCTGAAAGAGCAGCTTTTATTTACGAAAATGGAAAAAAAATTCTTTCATACGTGTTTACTACTGGTCACCAGTGGTCTACTTCTAACCAAACGGCAAAAAAGTTAAGATATGAAATAACACAATCCCCATATATATATTACAAAAAACATTACCCCACTATTCGTAAAAATGTTGCAAGCATAGCGAAACCGGTTGTTTTAGAGAGTTGAGTGTTGCTTTACTCGCAATCTGGCAGTCACAGATTGTTTCTTTAGCTCCTTATTTTTCGTAACAGGAGAGCTTTAGTGGGAACATAAGGTACAAATAATACTCACGAAGCACTCGAGATGACACGCATTAAGTCCAACACCTGTCTTCTAGGCGCCATAGTTTCGTAACTTTGGTGGTAGCCTCCAACAAGCGTCCACTATGCCACGCGCTCACTCACGCACTGCCAAGTGCCAAGGTTGTTTTGAAGGCTGGACGACTTGTTGACGATAGTGCTACGGGCGTGGCAGGCTGTCCAACTTACTCAGTTCAGTGCTCCCTATCACGGACTAGTCTTGTAACCAACCGTGCTTAACACACAATTGAGGAAACATATGCTTACACGTTTGATGTTCAGTGATGAAGTAAACGACATAAACTTTACCCACTAATGTCAGAACAGTGTAAGTTAACATGCAGTTTCGCAGCGCAGAAGTTGCGAGCTTTTCACCGTGGGATCAACAAGCCATCACTGAGGGTCACATCACTTGCGTTGCCATGTCAAGGCTAATAATAGGAAGAATTTGTAATGAGGTTAAAGCTCTCAGCTGTGGCTGATGGTACAATGTTTGGCTGCACTACGGCGGCGATGTATTTCGCACACGTACTAAGTTATTACGAGGCAAGTTGAGGAAAAATCACTAAATGTCAGTAACAGGCCTGTCCGCGGGAATTAAAATAAGGTTGTTGTTAAAAACAAACGCTCTTTTACCTGTCAGCTCTAAAACTTGTTATAAGTATGAGTAACTTAAGAGAGAAACGTGGCTGGCTGATATTAGGACTTTCGGATGCAGCCGACTCTACAACATATCAAATAAAGCTTTCAGCCGAAAAGTTTCTACGATACTGAAATCTGTCCAGAGCACTACCTGAGCTTGGAGGCCTCAGTGTTCTGTCCTCTACAAGGATCTGGGCACAGATTTTTAATTCATTACAGAATTCTCGAAAATTTGTAGTAACGTCTGCGGCCCCAATGAACTGCAGATTTAACATTGCCGAGAGCGAGGAGAGATAAGAGTGACTTTAACAATCATTATTTTTTCGGACAGCAAAAATGGTTGCGAACGTTTACAGCACCGTACCGAAAGAGTGTCCTTAATTTCTTATGTCACTCCCACTTGCAGCCATTAGCGAGTTACAGAGAGACTTCTCCACCACCATGACGCGAAGGTTCCTAGTGCAACGTACTTAAGTGATAACTATCAACCGTTTGAGATACAGTAAGTTTTATGTGCGGTACTTCTTCTGACGTACGGTACTCCTTCTCAGACTTAGTTCTTGTGGGATGATACGTTTTTCGGACCGAGTCAATCAGTTATAACAAAAGTGGCAGTTTTAGAATCCTGTTCCTTCCCGCGAAAATTTTTGCGGACGCCCATGGACTGTGGCGACCGTGGCAATGCCTCAGGGTCTCAAAGAACAAGATGCCTCTTGGCGCCTAAGAGTAAAAAAGAGAAAAATGAAGAGAGAGAAAATGAGAAATTTAAACGGACGAGTAAAGTGGGAATACATAAGTGACGACGTGCATCTACGAGGTGTGGCTAGAAAAAAACCGGACTAGTACTGGTGAAACAATAAAACGAATGCAATAAGGCTGAAAGTCGCGTGGCCTGTCACGTGACTCTCGCTCCGCCTACTGCTCGAGTTTCATCTGCCTCCTGCACTCAGTCTGCCCGTGGCGTCTGTTTTAAGTAGTTGACGTTTTGTCTGTGCGTCGGAAAATGTTGAGTGTACAGAAAGAACAGCGTGTTAACATCAAATTTTGTTTCAAACTAGGAAAATCTGCAAGTGAAACGTTTCTAATGTTACAACAAGTGTACGGCGATGATTGTTTATCGCGAACACAAGTGTTTGAGTGGTTTAAACGATTTAAAGATGGCCGCGAAGACACCAGTGATGATGATTGTTTTTTTTTTGACATCAAAGGGATTGTGCACATTGATTGGGTACCAGAGGCACAAACAGTGAATCAGCATTACTACATTAGCGTCCTGGCTACCCTACGTGAGCGAGTACGGAGAAAACGGAACGATTTGTGGAGAAAAAAGTCATGGATCCTTCACCAAGACAATGCCCCAGCTCACAGTGCGTTGTCAGTGAAGACGTTTTTGGCAAAACACAACATTCCCATCTTAGATCATCCACCCTACTCACCTGATTTGGCCCCCTGTGACTTTTTTCTTTTCCCTAAAGTCAAGTCAGCTTTGAAAGGAACTAGATTTGAGACTGTTGAAGCAGTAAAAGAAAAAGCGACGGAAGTAACGTATGGACTTACCGAAAATGATCTGCAGCATTGCTATGAACAGTGGAAAATTCGTATGGAGCGGTGTAGAGACCGAGGAGGAGAGTACATTGAAGGAGATAACATGAAATTGTTAATAATTGTAAATAAATGTTTTTTCCAGCATCAGTCCGGTTTTTTTCTAGCCGCACCTCGTATGTGTGTTCATAAATGTGTCTGTCCCGGAATTACTCCTTTGAGTTACTCCTTGCGAGTTAGTGAATTTCACACTGATCAAGTGGAAGCAGCTCACAGGTGAAAGCTACACGACGGACGCTGAGTTCCGTCAGCACAACAACCCAGAAGAAAACAAGGAATCCGTTTCGCGGAAGGAAAATAGCAAATATTCACGGAACAGTAAACAATCATGTGGTATACGGCCACCTACATAGGAGAAACTATCATCATGATAAAATAAGGGAAATCAGAGCTCGCACGGAAAGATATAGCTGTGGCATAGTGGAGGCGTGTTGAAGGCTACCACCAAAGTTACGAAACTATGGCGCCTAACAGACAGGTGTTGGACTTAATGCGTGTCAACTCGAGTGCTTCGTGAGTATTATTTGTACCCAGAAGAAAACATGACCCACCGCCACATGGAATTTGTTGCGAAGGAGACAGTTGTATAGAGAGAGATGACGAGAATTATGTGAATGGGTGGGAAAAGAGACGCAGGTGATTTATCCCACCAACAGAATGTCTTTACCCGCTCAAGTTCCTGTCAGTGTGGAAAACTTTGACAGAGTAATTTCATTCGTCTACTGCTAGCTCTGGCTCTTGTACTTGTTGATAGGCCTCTCCACTTCAGCTGATAGTTCTTGCCGTGTACTCCGCATAAACGACAAGCGTTTGCTGACATGGGGCAACCGTTCCCAATTCCAGAGTCTTTAAGAAGCTGATCGAGAAGTTTACACTTCATACAGAGCTTCTTCTTCTTCTCCTTCTTCTTCTTCTTCATCGGCATCTACAAAAAAAAATGTTCAAATTTGTGTGAAATCTTATGGGACTTAACTGCTAAGGTCATCAGTCCCTAAGCTTACACACTACTTAACCTAAAGTATCCTAAGGACAAACACATACACCCATGCCCGAGGGAGGACTCGAACCTCCGCCGGGATCAGCCGCACAGTCTTCAAAAATGGCTCTGAGCACTATGGGACTTAACATATGAGGTAATCAGTCCCCTAGAACTTAGAACTACTTAAACCTAACTAACCTAAGGACATCACACACATCCATGCCCGAGGCAGGATTCGAACCTGCGATCGTAGCGGTCGCGCGGTTCCAGACTGAAGTGCCTAGAACCGCTCGGTCACCCCGGCCGGCAGCCGCACAGTCTGCATCTACACCTATGTATACATGGATACTATGCAAATCACACTTAAGTGCTTGGTAGATGGTTCAACGAACCACCTCCACAATAATTCTCTATTATTACACTCTCGAACAGCGCGCGGAAAAAAACGAACAGCTATATCTTTTCGTGCGAGCTCTGATTTCCCTTATTTTATTATGATCTACAAAATATTTTCATATTCGGAGGAGAAAGTTGGTGACTGAAATTTCGTGAGAAGATCCAGCCACAATGAGAAACGTCTTTGTTTTGATGATGTCCACCTCAAATGCTGTGTCATGTCCGTCACAGTTTCTTCCCTATTTCTCGATAATACAAAACGTGCTGCACTTTTTTGAACTTTCTCGATGTACTCCGTTAACCGTATCTGGTAAGGACTCCTCACCGCGCAGCAGTACTCCAAAAGAGGAAGGACAAGAATAGTGCAGACAGTCTCTTTAGTATATTATCTGTTGCATTTTCTAAGTGATCTACCAACAAATCACAGTCTCTGGTTTTCCCTCCCCTTAACATTTCCTACGCGTTCTTTCCAGTTTAAGTTGTTCGTAATCGTAATTCCTAGGTAATTAGTTGAATTTACGTCCTTTAGATGCGACTGATTTATCGTGTAACCGACGTTTAACCGATTCCTTTTAGCACTCATGTGGGTGCCCTCACCCTTCTCAGTATTTAGGGTACTTTACCAATTTTCGCACCACACAGATATCTTTTCTAAATCGTTTTGAAATTTGTTTTGATCTTCTGATGACTTTAGTTTGAAATGTCATATATCCTTGGAAAAAGAGATCTACGGATGAATAAAGCTACTACTACCACTACTAAGATAAACGACAGCATCATCTGCAAACAACTAAAGACGGCTCCTCAGATTGTCTCCTAAATCGCTTACAAAGATAAGGAACAGCAGAAGGGCTATAACACTACCTTAGGGAACGCCAGAAATCACTTCTGTTTTACTCGATGACTTTCCGTCAGTTACTACGAACTGTGACCTCGCTGACAGGAAACCACGAATCTAGTCACATAACTGAGATGATATCCCAAAAGGACGCAGTCTGATTACAAGCTGCTTGTGAGGTACTGTTTTAAAGACATTCTGAAAATCTAGAAATACGGGATCAATCTGAAATCCCTTGTCGATAGCACTCCACACTTCGTGTAAGTAAAGAGCTAGTTGTGTTTCACAAGAATGATGTTTTCTGAATCTGTGTTGACTGCGTGTCAATAGACCGTTCTTTTCGAGGTAATTCATAATTCTTCAGTCTATCTCAGTGCATTGCTAGATATAAGCCTCTCCCACATGTCTTCGATTTTGGACCACTTGATATCATCGTGTTCTAGCGACGAGCTACACGTCATCAAGACATCTCTTTTGGGGTCTTCCAGCGCCTCTCTTGTGATCCCATGGTATCCATTGAACAATTGTAGCGGTCCAAATGCTGTAATCTTGTCGAGCTTCCGTCTGACCCATTGCCACTTCAGTCTTGCAATTCTCTCTAGGACGTCTGTTACTGCCGGCCGATGTGGCCGTGCGGGTCTAGGCGCTTCAGTCTGGAACCGCGTGACCGCTACGGTCGCAGGTTCGAATCCTGCCTCGGGCATGGATGTGTGTTATGTCCTTAGGTTAGTTAGGTTTAATTAGTTCTAAGTTCTAGGCGACTGATGACCTCAGAAGTTAAGTCGCATAGCGCTCAGAGCCATTTGAACCATTCGTCTGTTACTTTTGTTCGCCATCTAATGTCCTCTGATCGAATCCTAGCCCTGAGGCTGAGTCCTAGCTTCTGCTTTTCAATGGCTCGTCGGGTGCTCTGTTAGTTTACGAACACTCCAGACCATGTGTTGTAACTGGTAGTATGCACTTATTACAGGCCTTAGCATTCAGGTTATTTGGGTCTTCCTTGTTGGTCAGGATAAATCTAAGTTTGTGGAATGTTGGCAAGCTCAGTCTTATTCTGCGAGGAATTTCTGCATTTTGATTGTTTTTCCCTAGTTTAATTTTGTGATAGAAGTATTCATTAACAGTTTCTATAGACTCGTTTCCGACAGTAATTTGCAAGCCAATCTTCGCAGATACAAGTTTTTGTTCTTGGATCATACTCTTTAGTTGTTCCAAATCCTCACTTACGACCACAACATTATCGGCACAGGACAGATGGTTCAGACGTAAGCCATTGATTTTTATTCTTCTGTTATTCCAATCCAGTGATTTAAATGAATTTTACAATGTAAGGATGAACTGTTTCAGAGAACCTTAGTCTCTTCCGATCGGGATCTTACTGGTTACAAAGTCTTTATTCACTCTAACTGTTATTGTTGCCTGTTTGTAGATGTATTTCAGGGGCTTTATACAGCTTCATTTCATCCTGGCGTTTTCAAGCGGCTTCAAATGGTTCAAATGGCTCTGAGCACTATGGGACTTAACAGCTGTGGTCATCAGTCCCCTAGAACTTAGAACTACTTAAACCTATCTAACCTAAGGACATCACACACATCCATGCCCGAGGCAGGATTCGAACCTGCGACCGTAGCAGTTGCGCGGTTCCGGACTGCGCGCCTAGAACCGCGAGACCACCGCGGCCGGCATTCAAGCGGCTTCATGATTGTCCAAATCTCCACCGAGTCGTAAACTTTTCGATAATCTATAAGGTCAGATGAATCGTGGTGTTATAAACAGTTCTTATCTCAAGAAGAAGGCGAATGCTCTGGATGTGACATGTAGTAAAAAAACCTTTTCGAAATTCAGGCTGCTCAACAGGTTGACGAAAATCCAGATCTCTTCTGAGGCGGTTTGTTACAATTTTAGTCCGGAGTTTGTAAAGATGAGACAAGAAACTAACTGGGCTATAGTTCAGTTTTTGACGAAAAAAATCTCGGGTGCACAGCCTGGTGTGAGTGTACAAAGGACACAATATTTCGGCAACAAGGCAACAAGGTCGATTGCTGAAATATTGTGTCCTTTGTACACTCACACCAGGCTGTGCACCCGAGATTTATTTCGTCATGAAATACGCCTGGAGAAATTGAAGAATCACGGTTCAGTTTTTATTGTTACCCTTTTTGAAGAATAGTACCAGTTCAGCATTTCTCCATTTTTCTGGCGTTCTTCCACAGTTGATGTGTTTGTTGATTAGGTATCCTCACAATTTCCAGCAGGTAACTTCCACCTAGTTTCAACTTTTCATCTGTTATTATTTCCCCCCTTACAGGGGCTTTTTGGTTTTTGCTTGTTTAAGAGCATTTTCGACTTCAGCAGTGCTTTCTTTCGGTGCTTCTGCCCGAGTATCATTCAGGCCAACATATTCTTCCTCAGATGGTCATCGTAGTTATCGTAGCCGTAATTTCGTGTGAGGATTTAACACTATTCTCGAATTTTTGGTTGGGAATACTTCGGGTGTGAGTGAGTTACGCTCCATGTGTGGAGCAGGTCAAAGAGACTCTATTTTCCGCAATAGATAGTAGAGTTGAATTGTTCTTGATGTGTAGTATAAATTTATTAAATGTAACTGGGAGAGGCGCGAGGCTGAATTAGATTATTCATGTGCTTTCGGAACTTGAAAGTAGTGAACAATGGTATGATTTAAATCTGTTCCATGTTAGTTTCAGTTAATATACGAACCTTCAGTGTGTGAGTATTAGCCATAACAAGCGTATATTCCGAATCGATATTAAATTTATCTTTCGTGCATTCATGATTATTCATAGTGTGAGCGTGGGTATTCTCGAACACACGTGTTCCTGGTAGAACGTGTAGCAGTTGCTTACTAATCAATGGATAGATCTCAGTCTGCAGAGTGGAATGAATAGTTACTTGGCCAAATTATTTTTGACGTTCTAGAATTCAATACGTTCCTTCATTAATTCTGCGACTTACCTGTGCCTTCAGCGTTCGTGGATCATTTGTGCACGTCACTAAATTTCTGTGGATTTTATCGGTTATATGTAAAGCGGCATGTGCGAGCACGTGTTGTTCAGGGCATGCTGTATTTCTCCTAGTAAATATTCTCTCTGCTGAGTAGGCAGGGGGTTTTGTGGTGGTACTGGTGGTTGTAAGGTACTTTTTATTTCAATTTATTGCGATACGGACGAGTTTCCTAATTGACTTATCCTTTAGTTATCCCAGCTATCCCCTATCATTATTCAGTTTAGTGTACTGATAAATCTCACTTGACTTTTGTGTGAAGTTGGTTGGTTGGTTGGTTGGTTGGGGAAGGAGACCAGACAGCGTGGTCATCGGTCTCATCGGATTAGGGAAGGATGGGGAAGGAAGTCGGCCGTGCCCTCAATCAGGATAGCCGGACGCGCGATTGAACCGTCGTCCTCCCGAATGCGAGTCCAGTGTCTAGCCACTGCGCCACCTCGCTCGGTGTGTGAAGTTGACACCACACCAATGTATTATATTGGTAAACGCCATTTTTATTGTTTGTGCTTGCTCAGGTCTAACCTAACTGTTCAATAAAGGCAATTTTGGAGGAACAAGCCGAAACCCCCATTAATGAAATTAGATACAATATTCTGCCTCCTTGATTAACATATTATACGAAAAGAAAACTGTTGTTGTTCTTGTTGTTGTGGTCTTTAGTCCTGAGACTGGTTTGATGCAGCTCTCCATTCTACCCTACCCTGTGCAAGCTTCTTCATCTCCCAGTACTTACTGCAACCTACCTCCTTCTGAATCTGCTTAGTGTATTCATCTCTTGTTCTCCCTCTACGATTTTTACCCTCCACGCTGCCCTCCAATGCTAAATTTGTGATCCCTTGATGCCTCAGAACATGTCCTACCAACTGGTCCCTCCTTTGTGTCAAGTTGTGCCACAAACTCCTCTTCTCCCAAATTCTATTCAATACCTCCTCATTAGTTATGTGTACTACACACCTAATTTTCAGCATTCTTCTGTAGCACCACATTTCGAAAGCTTCTATTCTCTTCTTGTCCAAACTATTTATCGTCCATGTTTCACTTCCATACATGGCTACATTCCATACAAATACTTTCAGAAGCGACTTCCTGACACTTAAATCTATACTCGATTTTAACAAATTCCTCTTCTTCAGACGCGTTTTTCTTGCCGTTGCCATTCTACATTTTATATCCGCTCTACTTCGACCATCATCAGTTATTTTGCTCCCCAAATAGCTCCTTTACTACTTTAAGTGTCTCATTTCGTAATCTAATTCCCTCAGCATCACCCGACTTAATTCGACTACATTTCATTATCCTCGTCTTGCTTTTGTTGATGCTCATCTTCTATCCTCTTTTCAAGACACTGTCCATTCCGTTCAACTGCTCTTCCAAGTCCTTTGCTGTCTCTGACAGAATTACAACGTCGTCAGCGAACCTCAAAGTTTTTATTTCTCCTCCATGGATGTTAATACCTACTCCGAATTTTTCTTTTGTTTCCTTTACTGCTTGCTCAATATACACATTGAATAACATTGGGGAGAGGCTACAACCCTGTTTCACACCCTTCCCAACCACTGTTTCCTTTTCATGCCCCTCGACTCTTATAACTGCCATCTGGTTTCTGTACAAATTGTAAATAGCCTTTCGCTCCCTGTATTTTACCCCTGCCACCTTTAGAATTTGAAAGAGAGTATTCCAGTCAACATTGTCAAAACCTTTCTCTAAATCTACAAATGCTAGAAACGTAGGTTTGCCTTTCCTTAATCTTTCTTCTAAGATAAGTCGTAGGGTCAGTATTGCCTCATGTGTTCCAACATTTCTACGAAATCCAAACCGATCTTCCCTGAGGCCGGCTTCTACCAGTTTTTCCATTCGTCTGTAAAGAATTTGCGTTAGTATTTTGCAGCTGTGACTTATTAAACTGATAGTTCGGAAATTTTCACATCTGTCAACACCTGCTTTCTTTGGGATTGGAATTATTACGGTATATTCTTCTTCAAGTCTGAGGGTATTTCGCCTGTCTCATACATCTTGCTCACTAGATGGTAGAGTTTTGTCAGGAGTGGCTCTCCCAAGGCCGTCAGTAGTTCTGATGGAAAGTTGTCTACGCCCAGGGCCTTGTTGCAACTCAGGTCTTTCAGTGCTCTGTCAAACTCTTCACACAGTATCGTATCTCCCATTTCATCTTCATCTACATCCTCTTACATTTCCATAATATTGTTATCAACTAAATCATCGCACTTGTATAGACCCTCTAATACTCCTTCCACCTTTCTGCTTTCCCTTCTTTGCTTAGAACTGGGTTTCCATCTGAGCTCTTGATATTCATACAAGTCGTTCTCTTTTCTGCAAAGGTCTCTTTAATTTTCCTGTAGGCAGTATCCATATTACCCCTAGTGATATGCACCTCTACATCCTTACATTTGTCCTCTAGCCATCCCTGCTTAGCCATTTTGCACTTCCTGTCGATCTCATTTTTGAGACGGTTGTATTCCTTTTTGCCTGCTTCATTTTCTGCATTTTTATATTTTCTCCTTTCATCAATTAAATTCATTATATCTTTTGTTACCCAAGGATTTCTATTAGCCCTCATCTTTTTACCTACTTGGTCCTCTGCTGCCTTCACTATTTCATCCCTCAGAGCTACCCATTCTTCTTCTACTGTATTTGTTTCCCCCATTCCTGTCAATCGTTCGCTAATGCTCTCCCTGAAGCTCTCTGCAACCTCTGGTTCTCTCAGTTTATCCAGGTCCCATCTCCTCAAACCCCCACCTTTTTGCAGTTTCTTCAGTTTTAATCTACAGTTCATAACCAATAGATTGTGGTCAGAGTCCACATCTGCCCATTGAAATGTCTTACAACTTAAAATCTGGTTCCTAAATCTCTGTCTTACCATTATATAATCTATCTGATACCTTCTAGTATCTCCAGGATTCTTCCATGTATACAACCTTCTTTTATGATTCTTAAACCAAATGTTAGCTATGATTAAGGTATGCTCTGTGTAAAATTCTACCAGGCGGCTTCCTCTTTCATTTCTTACCCCCAATCCATATTCACCTACTATGTTTCCTTCTCTCCCTTTTCCTACTCTCGAATTCCAGTCACTCATGACTATTAAATTTTCGTCTCCCTTCACTACTTGAATAATTTCCTTTATATCATCATACATTTCATCAATTTCTTCATCATCTGCAGAGCTAGTTGGCATATAAACATGTACTACTGTAGTAGGCATGGGGTTCGTGTCTATCTTGGCCACAACAATGCGTTCACTATGCTGTTTGTAGTAGCTTACCCGCACTCCTATTTTTTTATTCATTATTAAACCTACTCCTGCATTACGCCTATTTGATTTTGTATTTATAACCCTGTATTCACCTGACCAGAAGTCTTGTTCCTCCTGCCAGCGAACATCACTAATTCCCACTATATCTAACTCTAAACTATCCATTCTCCTACCCGCCCGATTAAGGGATCTGACATTCCACACTCAGATCCGTAGAACGCCAGTTTTCTTTCTCCTGATACCGACGTCCTCTTTAGTAGTCCCCGCCCGGAGATCCGAATGCGGGACTATTTTACCTCCAGAATATTTTACCCAAGAGGACGTCATCATCATTTAACCACACAGTAAAGCTGCGTGCGCTCGGGAAAAATTACGGCTGTAGTTTCCCCTTGCTTTCAGCCGTTCGTAGTACCAGCACAGCAAGGCCGTTTTGGTTAGTGTTACAAAGCCAGATCAGTCAATCATCCAGACTGTTGCTCCTGTAACTACTGAAAAGGCTGCTGCCCCTCTTCAGGAACCACACGTTTGTCTGGCCTCTCAACAGATACCCCTCCGTTGTGGTTGCACCTACGGTACGGCCAACTGTATCGCTGAGGCACGCAAGCCTCCCCACCAACGGCAAGGTCGATGTTTCATGTGTGTGTGGGGTGGGGGGTGGGGGGGGGGGGGGGGAGGGGGGGAGGGGGGGGGAGGGGTGGGGGATGAAAGCTATCCACGGCATTTTTAATGTGTCAGGTGCAAGTATTAACGGGACAGTATTTACTAACAACTTTTACAGAAACTGGACTGTACATATGAGTCAAATGACACGAAAGGGAAGCAGTGATTCAGAAGCGAGTGAGACAGAGTTGTAGTCTCTCCCGGATGTTATTCAGTCTGTGCACTGACCAAGCTGTGAAGGAAACCAAGGAGAAATTTAGAGAAGGGAATTAAAGCTCAGTGAGCCGAAATAAGAGCTTTGATGTTTGCTGTAATCTGCCCGAGTAGGTAAAGAACTTGGAAGTGCAGCTGAACGGATGGACAGTGTCTTAAAAAGAGACTATAAGTTGAAAAATCAAGAAATGTAAAATATAGGTAATCGAATGTAGTCGATTTAAATCGCGAGATGCTGAGGGGAATAGATTAGTAAATAAGACACTAAAAGTTTTAGATGAATTTAGCTGTAGCACTATTCTGACCTTGCAACACGAATAGTTAACCTGCTGAAAGATATCGTCGCCGTAGGGGGACGCTCCAAGCATGAAACGATGCAGGTGATCCGCAGTAATGTTCACGTGGCTCACTGCGGTCAAGATACCTTCGATTACCGCCATAGATCCCATAGGGGCACAGCTCAATGCACCCCATAGCATAATTCTAGCCTCACCAGCCTGCATTTGTGGCGTGGTGCATGTTTTGTGCAGCCATTCGACTGGATGACGGCGTGTAAGGGCTGAACCATAGACTTGGCGTAACAAGAAATGGGATTCATCCGACAGGCGACACGTTTTTATTGATACACGGTGAAAACTCAGTGATGCCATCCCCACTGCAGTCATTAATGGCGATGTCGTTGAGTCAACTCAGGAAAGCGTATGGGTCGAGTGATGTGGAGCTCCACGTTCAACAATGGCCTTTGAACGGTGTGCTCCGAAACACTTGTGCCCGCTCCAGCACTGTACTGTGTCGTTAGATCTTTCACAGATCGCAGCCTGTACTGGATTACACAGTGGGGAATCCTCCAACACCTATGTTTTCTGATGAGACGCGATGGTCCAATACCATATGGCCAACATATTTTTGACCATCCTTCAATCACTTCCCATAACTGCTCACTACAGTAGTATGCCAACAGGCGACCAGCTTCGCCGTTTCAGAGATTCTCGTTTCCAGCCACAGTGCCATAACAAAGCGTCCTTTATCGAAACCGCTTATACCAGCGGATTTACACATTTGCGGACCGTACAAAAGAACACAGGTTATAAAAAGCAAACTGGCATTGGAACATTAGAAATAAAAGATCAAGAAATCTTTTCTGAAGGCATTTGTCTATGGCGTGGCTTTGTTCAGAAGTGAAACGTGGACCATAAACAGTTTAGACAAGAAGTGAATAGAAACTTCTGAAATTTCCTGCCACAAAAAATGTAGATCAGTGGATCGAATAGCTAATGACAGTGCACAGAATCGAAATGAGGAAAAACTTAATGAGACAACCTGCCTACGAGAGAAGGAATCGGTTGTTAGGTCACGTCCTGAGGCATCAGGGATTTGTCAGTTTGATGATGAAGGGAAGTGTAGGAAATAAAAATTATAGAGCAGGTTCAAATAGATGCAGATTGGAGTTGTTATGGAGAGATGAAGAGGCTTACGCAGGGCACTTTAGCGTAGAGAGCTGCATCAGAGCAGACAACGGACTGAAGACCACAGTAGCAACAACAACAACAAGACAAACTGTACCAGCTGTCGTCCTCCAGTATCAGATAAGCACCCGAGAAGGAGCCGTGCGTTTAGCCAGGCTACATGCTTCTTAGCCAGATATGCCGATATATATTACATTAACACGCAGTAAGTGAGAAAATACAGCCTTTGGAGCATCGACAGATGAAATGTAAATCTAACGTTCGTTCAGTACTCAAACGAACTGGGCGAGGTCACGGATTTTTTCTCAGTTATTGGCATTTGTAATCCATACAGAGAAGGCAACTGAAATGCAGATACTTACATGGTTAGTTACAGTACAGGTCTTAAATAATACTAAGCAGACAGTCAACGTTCGGGACAGAAACTAGGAACTGTCAAAAAGTAAACCAAGAGAAAAAAACATTATGAAAATTCTACCGCGTCCAAAGAGAAATGCGATGGATATAACAGATGAAGTTAGTGCTTCTCTGAAAATAATCGATCTTGATATTATTGATGAAATCGTAAACTATACGAATACGTATACAGGGTGATTCACGAAGATATGCAAATATTTTAATATGTTATTCCACGCGTAAAACTAAAGAAAAAAGTTCGTACAGACATAGGTCCGCAAATGTTTAGTGACGGAGTTACGGCTAGTAAAAGATTTTGCCTGAAATTTATATACTTCGTTAATATGAAGTCATCGCAAAACTGTACGAGGATAAAGTAAAGCACGATTTCCGTTTATTTTGTTGTTATTGATCTGGTGAATCTAATAAAACATGCCCCAGGCGTGTATCTGCAGTAGTTTTCCAGAACATCCAGAGAAGCAAAGACGTAATTTCGTAAAATTTTTAATTTATTAACTACTTGGCCCAATTAGTTTTATTAAATTCCAGACAATTGCACAAAGTTTTAAGCAGAAGCTGTAGAGAACTTAATTTTGGAAAAATGTTGGTAATAACATTACCTGAAACTGTATGAATGTGTCAGATAATCTGCTTTTATTAATACCATAGCAAACATGGATTCATATTAAATGGTAAAAAAAAAAGCTCAGTGTTAAGGAAGTTGTACAGTGTACATACAATTTCACAAAACATTCACAATTAATGTTCAAAAATCTCTGCACCGAGTTCAATGCAATTAGCTGCACGTGTATGAACAGATTTAGTTGCTCGTTTCAATTTCACAGGGTTGTTCATAATTTCGTCTATTGCATTCATAATGCGAGCAAGTAATGCCTCACGTGTATTGACTTTCACTGAACAATACAGAAAACTAACTCGTTTCAAAGTTAGGGAACGACTGGAACTACTAACTAATGGTTGCCAACAATGACATAAACGTTTTTACATTCTTAAATGGGAAATAAACAAATTTACTTGTACAATAATAATCTTTGCGTCTCTGGATGTTCTGGAAAACTACTTTAGATAGACGTCTGGGACATGTTTTATTAGATTCACCAAACCAGAAACAACAAAATAAATGGAAATCGTGCTTTACTTTAACCTCGTACAGTTTTGCGATGGATTCATTTTAGCGAAGCTGTTAAATTTCAGGCAAAATCTTTTATTAGCCGTAACTTCGTAACTAAACATTTGTGGACCTATGTTTATATGAACTTTTTTTCTTTAGTTTTACCTGTAGAATAACATATTAAAATATTTGCATATTTTCGTTAATCAGCGTGTATAAATAGACAGCGACTCACACACCAATTATCGCGCGAAAGACATAATAAAGTGACATCAAGAAACAAAATGAAGGCTGTGTTTGGGATTCTTGTTTTGATTGAAAGAAGAAACGGTCATCATGCTAATATACGAGGTGCATTCAAGTTCTAAGGCCTCCGATTTTTTTTCTCCGGACTGGAAAGAAATAGAAACATGCGCATTGTTTTAAAATGAGGCCGCATTCATTGTCAATACGTCCCAGAGATGGCAGCACCGTACGGCAGATGGAATTTTACCGCCAGAATGAGAACTGTTTTAAATACTTAAAATGGCGACGTTTTCCTTACTTGAACAACGTGCAATCATTCGTTTTCTGAATTTGCGTGGTGTGAAACCAATTGAAATTCATCGACAGTTGAAGGTGACATGTGGTGATGGAGCTATGGATGTGTCGAAAGTGTGTTCGTGGGTGCGACAGTTTAATGAAGGCAGAACATCGTATGACAACAAACCGAAACAACCTCAGGCTCGAACAAGCCGGTCTGACGACATGATCGAGAAAGTGGAGAGAATTGTATTGGGGGATCGCCGAATGACTGTTGAACAGATTGCCTCTAGAGTTGGCATTTCTGTGGGTTCTGTGCACACAATCCTGCATGACGACCTGAAAATGCGAAAAGTGTCATCCAGGTGGGTGCCACGAATGCTGACGGACGACCACATGGCTGCCCACGTGGCATGTTGCCAAGCAATGTTGACGCACAACGACAGCATGAATGGGACTTTCTTTTCGTCGGTTGTGACAATGGATGAGACGTGGATGCCATTTTTCAATCCAGAAACAAAGCGCCAGTCAGCTCAATGGAAGCACACAGATTCACCGCCACCAAAAAAATTTCGGGTAACCGCCAGTGCTGAAAAAATGATGGTGTCCATGTTATGGGACAGCGAGGGCGTAATCCTTACCCATTGCGTTCCAAAGGGCACTACGGTAACAGGTGCATCCTACGAAAATGTTTTGAAGAACAAATTCCTTCCTACACTGCAACAAAAACGTGCGACACGGGCTGCGTGTGTGCTGTTTCACCAAGACAACGCACCCGCACATCGAGCTAACGTTACGCAACAGTTTCTTCGTGATAACAACTTTGAAGTGATTCCTCATGCTCCCTACTCACCTGACCTGGCTCCTAGTGACTTTTGGCTTTCTCCAACAATGAAAGACACTCTCCGTGGCCGCACATTCACCAGCCGTGCTGCTATTGCCTCAGCGATTTTCCAGTGGTCAAAACAGACTCCTAAACAAGCCTTCGCTGATTACGTCGAGAAGTAACGCCAGTTTCATCGATTTCGGGTGAGTAGCTAATTAGAAAAAAAATCGGAGGCCTTAGAACTTGAATGCACCTCATACATCAACTCTGGGTGGCAGATGTAACAGGAATGCAACTGCTTGGGGCTGCAGTGAGTCACAACAAGATTCTGTTTCTTCTACGCTGCATGCGGTTTGATGACATAGAAACGAGGAAGGATAGGAGAAAACTGATAAGTTGGTTGCAATTCGTACAGTATTCGACGCTTTTGTTGCTGACCGTCGAAGTTCTTACAGCCTGAGTGGATTCACCACAATAGATGAAATGCTTCGCCCTTTCAGAGGCAGCTGTGGATGGATTCAGTACGTACCCAACAAACCAACTGAATATAGGATAAAACTGTTTGCACTATGTTATGCAAAAACATTTTGTTGCAGTAACCTGGAGATTTACTGCGGCATGCAACCAGAAGGGCAACATCTGGCATCTAATGCTCCTGAGGATATAGTGAAAAGACTTTAGGTGTCTACGAAAACTCTAAAAGGAACCTTACAACTAAGAATTAGAACGCAACCTGCTTTCTTTCTGAATATTTGCTACTGAAGAAAAATACCTTGCACTGGTACAATGAGGAAGAACAAACGTGAAATTCCTCCAGAATTTCTCCTAAACAAAGAAGAGAAATTGGAGGTGCAATGTTTGGATTCATTAGTTTCGAACGTCCCTCGTCAAAAGCTTTCTGTCATACTTTTGTCTACCATGCATGACACGGTAAGAGTTGCTGAAGAAACAAAAAAACTGAAATGATAGCTGACTACACTGCGATAAAAGGTGGAGTTGATGTTGTAGATAAAGTGCCTGTCTGTCACTCAGTCTCAAGAATTACAAGGAGATGGCATTAACTAAACTTTTTATTTTTTGAACATTGCTGGAATTAATTCACGAATATTGTTTTTCTTCGAAAGCCCGGAGGTAACTTCACAGAGGCATATTTACACTCCTGGAAATGGAAAAAAGAACACATTGACACCGGTGTGTCAGACCCACCATACTTGCTCCGGACACTGCGAGAGGGCTGTACAAGCAATGATCACACGCACGGCACAGCGGACACACCAGGAACCGCGGTGTTGGCCGTCGAATGGCGCTAGCTGCGCAGCATTGGTGCACCGCCGCCGTCAGTGTCAGCCAGTTTGCCGTGGCATACGGAGCTCCATCGCAGTCTTTAACACTGGTAGCATGCCGCGACAGCGTGGACGTGAACCGTATGTGCAGTTGACGGACTTTGAGCGAGGGCGTATAGTGGGCATGCGGGAGGCCGGGTGGACGTACCGCCGAATTGCTCAACACGTGGGGCATGAGGTCTCCACAGTACATCGATGTTGTCGCCAGTGGTCGGCGGAAGGTGCACGTGCCCGTCGACCTGGGACCGGACCGCAGCGACGCACGGATGCACGCCAAGACCGTAGGATCCTACGCAGTGCCGTAGGGGACCGCACCGCCACTTCCCAGCAAATTAGGGACACTGTTGCTCCTGGGGTATCGGCGAGGACCATTCGCAACCGTCTCCATTAAGCTGGGCTACGGTCCCGCACACCGTTAGGCCGTCTTCCGCTCACGCCCCAACATCGTGCAGCCCGCCTCCAGTGGTGTCGCGACAGGCGTGAATGGAAGGACGAATGGAGACGTGTCGTCTTCAGCGATGAGAGTCGCTTCTGCCTTGGTGCCAATGATGGTCGTATGCGTGTTTGGCGCCGTGCAGGTGAGCGCCACAATCAGGACTGCATACGACCGAGGCACACAGGGCCAACACCCGGCATCATGGTGTGGGGAGCGATCTCCTACACTGGCCGTACACCACTGGTGATCGTCGAGGGGACACTGAATAGTGCACGGTACATCCAAACCGTCATCGAACCCATCGTTCTACCATTCCTAGACCGGCAAGGGAACTTGCTGTTCCAACAGGACAATGCACGTCCCCATGTATCCCGTGCCACCCAACGTGCTCTAGAAGATGTAAGTCAACTACCCTGGCCAGCAAGATCTCCGGATCTGTCCCCCATTGAGCATGTTTGGGACTGGATGAAGCGTCGTCTCACGCGGTCTGCACGTCCAGCACGAACGCTGGTCCAACTGAGGCGCCAGGTGGAAATGGCATGGCAAGCCGTTCCACAGGACTACATCAAGCATTTCTACGATCGTCTCCATGGGAGAATAGCAGCCTGCATTGCTGCGAAAGGTGGATATACACTGTACTAGTGCCGACATTGTGCATGCTCTGTTGCCTGTGTCTATGTGCCTGTGGTTCTGTCAGTGTGATCATGTGATGTATCTGACCCCAGGAATGTGTCAATAAAGTTTCCCCTTTCTGGGACAATGAATTCACGGTGTTCTTATTTCAATTTCCAGGAGTGTATCTCAAGCACAGTAGAATGTTTTTCGAAATAACAACTCGTACCTAGAGCTCAACTGATATCGTTGCCAGCCGATATCACCGTATTTCTTATGCGGCTGCGTACTCAAGCGACTTCTGAAGATCAGTACCCTGAACCGCCAACGTGAAAACGCGGGACGTGATTCTTCGTGGACATAAAAAAAAAATTCATCCATATCAATTAAACGTGTTGGATGTAATAACTTTCCTTTTAAACAGCACATTAAGAAAAAAGTTGTTGTGAAATGTGTTATGAAAGTGAACGTATGTCAGAACAACTGTCTAAAATGTTATTAAAAGAAGTAAACGAGCAAAAGCTTTGTTACAAATGTTGAAGATAGTGAATATGAACTGCTTTCTTCAATAAAATTGATAGTTTGTTCAGCGCATGCTTGTTTTCATTCGCAAATGTCCATGTTGTAAATCTTACAATACGCGCCTGCTGGTGTGGCAACAGTAGGTGTGCCTGCCGGAAGGATAAAAAACTTTTTGAATTACATAAATCTCACGACATGTGTGTGAGGGTAAAGTTCGATTTTCGAGTTCTCACGGAGACTTAACGCACCGTTTGTGACTGACAGTAGTACTCGAAGTACCCTCCGCCACACAACGAAAGGTAGCTTGTGGAATACAGATATTGCTGTGAAAACAGTTTAACGGATGATCGTATCACAGCCTTAGCTCTTGATAGCCTCCCGCTTGCAGGAGTGGGAGATATCCAGACCGTGGAATCTAAAAGCAATTACATCGCAGCGACAATGTCACTCGAACCGATAAGGTATCTGATACATTCGTATGGATTATGCAACACAACAGGCTCCTGTACAGTAGCCTTTTATCGAATGACGCAAGCGTCCCATTTGTCTCGGAATGAATGAAGGTCGCCCCTGTTGCCGAGAATGGGTGCAGGACAGCCAGACAAATTCAGGGGAATCTTCTGCTGAAGCCACACGCAATTAATGTTCGTAACTGCAGTCCCCGTCGCGTACACTATTTACACCCGTATTCCTTTCAGTGGCTTTCTTTCGTCGGTTTCTGTTCTCTCTCTGTAGCTTTTTTCTCGTGTTTTCTTCTCCTTCTTTTTTCCTTTCCGCGTTAGTATGTTCTTCGCTAGGTCCCGTTCTGATATCGCGGCATCTCCTGTACTTCTTGTTTACTGATCGGGCTTCTACTTTTCGTTGCCAATGAGATCTTGGTTTGAATTTTCTTTCTTGAATTTCACCAAGACACATTTTTCTCCATTTTACACTCTTCCTTTGTTTTATGTTCATTCGATCAACTCGATTCGTACTGTGTGTTGTTTCTGACTTACCTATTGCACAGTGCACATTCTACAAACTCTTCGTGGTGGCTGTTGCAGGGAAACCGACAAAAAAGTTTTATTTGTTGACGGCTGCTATACGTACCTTCGTATTCCACAATTTGTTCTGGTGTTCATTCACACCTCTGGTTGTTAACAATGATCGAATGTGGACTCTTGCATTTCGTGGTGTTTCCGCTGCGATGCTTCAAACCATGTAGGGTTCATATCCCAGGTAGTATACTCCGGCATGGTTCGAATCTCTCAGTTCCCGCACTGATACGGTGGTAGTTCTTCAGATTTTTCCAGAGTCCCACCTGAGCTTAGACTTCTTTTAAATTTCCTGTGAACCACAATTGTTAGTGCGCAATAAATTAGTGCCGGCCCGGTGGCCGAGCGGTTATAGGCGCTTCAGTCCGGAACCGCGCGACTGCTACGGTCGCAGGTTCGAATCCTACCTCGGGCATGGATGTGTGTGATGTCCTTAGGTTAGTTAGGTTTAAATAGTTCTAAGTTCTAGGGGACTGACGACCTCAGATGTTAAGTCCCATAGTGCTCAGAGCCATTTGAATTTTTTTTTTTTTTTTTTTTTTGTGCTGTTGTTAAGTGAGCTACTGTATAAAAAGATCGACTGCTGGAGGTGCAACTGTCTACCGCACAGTAGCGTCTGTCTCAAGCTAACATACTGTCAATATGCATTCGACAATATCGATTTCATTGCCTCCACTATCTACGGCTGGAATACTTCTCGCAGCACGAGGGATATCAAATGAATCACACCAGCCCCAGCTCTCCCAACATCTGAAGACGTGGAGAGGCTTAAATTGTCTCCCTCTGCAACAGATGTAGCTCACCCAGATGTCGTGTAACTTCAGATATTTCAACAAGTCAAGCAGTGCATTACAGAAGGTTACTAATCTAGATTTGAACATGACGAGTCCCATTTCATCACACGTATTCACACCCACCTTCGCCGGCCGCGGTGGTCTAGCGGTTCTAGGCGCTCAGTCCGGAACCGCGCGACTGCTACGGTCGCAGGTTCGAATCCTGCCTCGGGCATAGATGTGTGTGATGTCCTTAGGTTAGTTAGGTTTAAGTAGTTCTAAGTTCTAGGGGACTGATGACCACAGATGTTAAGTCCCATAGTGCTCAGAGCCATTTGAACCACTTGAACACCCACCTTCGAATATGTGCTGTCGATGTATGGTAAATACGGCGGGAGATATTTGCTGTACTGCTAGAGTTTTCACACAATCGGCCATACAGAGAAAGTGAGTCGACTAAGAAATTTTGGACGGGCGCACGCAGTTGTAACAACAGTCAGTGAAAGTCGGGCCATCGTCACGACGAGTTGCAATCTAGTCGATACACGAGTTTCCACTTCTTAACGGGACTGTACTAACGCGATACCCTAACGGCGACAAACACATGCGGGCATCACACATCTTGAACTTGGCCCCACACACGGAGAACAATGCGCAGGCCTTGTTTACTGCTTTGTCAAAGGTCGCGGGACGTTTGTTTTCCTGTCGTCTCGCTCACTTCGTGTTGCTTAAGTTGTGCAGAGGTCTTCCACATATGTCTGTCACCGTAAACGGCTATACTGTACCAACGCACCTGTCTGCAAATAAATGAAACGTAATTAAATGAAACAATACAGTAAACGACCAGCAATGCTGGCAGATATGTTTCTGCCCTTGTCTCCTTAAGCTAGGTCACCTGTTCAAAATTTACATGCTTTTACATAATGAGTTTACAGGGTGTTTCCGTAAGAGCGTGCAAAAATTTAACAACCTGTGGTCGGAGAAGCCAGCTTAAGGAGATTATTGCAATAAAATCACACTACTGTGTCTTTGTTTACTTACATTAGTTACAGTTAACTGCCAATACCATCATTGACACAATGAACGAACCATTTGTACTGTATCTCACAAAATGTACTGAAACTGACGGCCGTCAATCTCTTTGCAAGCATGACATCGGTGAACAAGATTCTGACGCATCCGCATGCTTAGGAGATCCCTAACGTGCTTCAAATCACATCACAGGCAGCTACAATCCTGGCAACTAATACCTTCGTATCCACTGGAGTCTCAGTCACAAGTGACTTTAGATATCCCCAAAGGAAATAATCAAGGCGATTCAGGTCAGATGACCTCGCAGACCATGCAATAGGATCTCCCCTTCCAATCCAGCAGCGGCGCGGGGTAGCCGCGCGGTTTGAGGCGCCATGTCACGGATTACGCGGCCCCTCCCGCCGGAGGTTTGAATCCTCCCTCGGACATGGGTGTATGTGTTGCTCTTAGCTTAAGTTAGTTTAAGTAGTGTGTAAGTCTAGGGACCGATGATCTCAGCAGTTTGGTCCCTTAGGAATTCACACACACATTTGAACATTTGAGCATACAAACAGATGTGGCGCAAACAGTCGTGATCTGCGTTCTTGCCTCAGTTGTTATTGGTAATGCCAGGTCTCATCCACAGGGGTTGTGATTTGCAGAAAATATCGATTTGTGACAATCTACCAGTTTCCATTCTTTCTGTCTTATTTACCAGTCAATTTGCGCTGGACACATCGGGAGCTAATATCCGACTTAGCCACATGTTTGTGAATGATAGATACGGTAGAATGCATAGCTCCACTCGTAATAAGATAAAGATGTTGGTCTATTTCAGGAAAGCAAAACCACTAACGGCACTGACGTCTTGCCTCCTTTCTCCTTTCTCTAATTTTCCTTCTTCGCCATCGGTATTCCGATTATTTTGATTTCGTTCGGCAGTTTGCAAGCTATCTCCGCGTTCCAGTAAGGAACCGCGCGACTGCTACGGTCGCATGTTCGAATCCTGCCTCGGGCATAGATGTGTGTGATGTCCTTAGGTTAGTTAGGTTTAAGTAGTTCTAAGTTCTAGGGGACTGATGACCACAGATGTTGAGTCCCATAGTGCTCAAAGCCATTTGAACCATTTATCTCCGCGTTCAGCAATACATGTGTGCACAACTCTAGCGGTAGAGCAAACTAACGCCAGTATAGACTTACTCTGGAAAAGACATCAGACAGCCAGCTGGTGCATGGATGTAGCACATAATTGTACTAGACCCCGAGCTGGCGACTGATTGTTTGGAGTACGCACTACATACCACTATGGTTCCTCCTCGTTGTCCCTGGAAGAGGTAGCACTTATTGTCCGTAATAGAGTCATTACATAGGTAGCTTCAAACCATTTACATTGTCGCTTCTGGTAAGATCGTCTCAAAGTAAGAAACGGATGCCGTTTCATACATTAATTTTATTTACATTTTAGTGTTTTCTCTGTTAACCAATGCATTAATGTTTGTGTCACAAATTCCTTTAACGGGAAAATTTTCGTCATTTGCTACTACCATTCATGTAATTAACACCAGTGAACATTAGTTTCAACTGGGACCTTTCACACACGTTCTGATGCACCGAAGTCAGTTTACCACTCATTATAAAGGGTGAAACAAAAATCTACCGACAGACTTTCAGAGGTGGTGGTATGGACCAAAATAATAAAAAAAAGTCTGTTGAACATGGACTACAAAATGCATACCTTAATAGCTAAGAGCAGCAAGCTCTCTGCCCTCTATGTTTTAAGAGGTGGTATCGTGGACCAAAACAAGAAAAGAGTTCCAGTACACATGGGCTATAAAGCGCACACTTAAAGAGCTATGAGTACTTGTTCATAATCGCTACTGTGAAAAACCTCTTCTGGTGAACACGTTTTCATAGCTCGTAAGATACCCATTTTAGAGCCTATGTTTACAACACTTTTTTTTCTTCTTTTGGTCTATAAGTCTGACGGTGGATTGCTGGTTCACCCTGTATATGACTTTATCTGATACGGATGTACACACATAAAAAAAAATGCATCACCTCGGTTTGGAGAGTTCCGGAACCTGTACAGAAAACTGGAATAGAGATCAATATAAACATCATTTCCGCCCTTTTTATTACTCATTGCATGTTGTACCACCATACAGTGAGACCTTCAGAGGTTGTGGTCTCGATTTCAGTACACGCCGGTATCTCTAATATCCAGTAGCACGTCCTCTTGCATTGATGCATGCCTGTATTCGTCGTGGCATACTATCCACAAGTTCATGAAGGCACTGTTGGTCCAGATTGTCCCACTCCTGAACGCCGATTCGGCGTAGACCCCTCAGTGTGGTTGGTGGGTCACATAGTCCATAAACAGCCTTTTTCAATCTATCCCATGCATGTTCGATACGGTTCATGTCTGGAGAACATGCTGGTCACTCTAGTCGAACGATGTCGTTATCCTGAAGGAAGCCATTCACAAGATGTGCACGAGGGCGGCGTGAATTGTCGTCCATGAAGACAATACGTGATGCTAATCCTGAGCAGTCTGTTCGGCATGTTGTTGGGCCCATTTGTACCGCGCTTTGTGGTGTCGTGGTTGCAAAGATGGACTTCGGAACTGACTTCGGAAGTTGCGCATCATACAGCCTATTGCGCACAGTTTGAGTCATAACACGACGTCCTGTGGCTACACGAAAAACATTATTCAACATGGTGGCGTTGCTGTCAGGGTTCCTCCGAGCTATAATCCGTAGGTAGCAGTCATCCACCGCAGTAGTAACCCTTGCGCAGCCTGAGCGAGGCGTGTCATGGACAGTTCCTGTCTTTCTGTGTCTCCTCCATGTCCGAACAACATCGCTTTGTTTCGCTCCAAGACGCCTGGACACTTCCCTTGTTGAGAGCTCTTCCTGGCACAAAGTAACAATGCGGACGCGATCGGACCGCGGTATTGACCGTCTAGGCATTGTTGAACTACAGACAACACGAGCCGTGTGCCTGCTTCCTGGTGGAATGACTGGCACTGATAGGCTGTCGGACTCATTCCGTCTAATAAGCACTGCTCATGCATGGTCATTTACATCTTTGGGCGGGTTTAGTGGCACCTCTGAACAGTCAAAGGGACTGTGTCTGTTATACCATATCCACAGTCAACGTATATCTTCAGGAGTTCTGGGAACCGGGGTGATGCAAATTTGTTTTTGATGTGTGTAGAACGATAGTCTTGTAATTTGTCGATGGTTTGGTTTTGCTACGACCGTTTTTTACAAAGTGGCCATGCTTATTACAATTACAGCACCTTAGCCCCTTGGAAGAATTGTGTGCAGAGTTTGTTATCTTTCTTATTCATCTCAAGAGCTAGGTGTACACAGAGTGATTTTTTCCCACCGTGTGCAAACTCTAGGGACTGTTCGATGAGAGGATACGGAACTGAAAAGGTCTAATGAGCTTATGTCCGGAAATGCATGGCCTCTATGCTAGAGACTATTTACTCAATCATTCATTGTTACAGAGACTGCAGTCTAACACACGCTGTACCTTGCAGCCACAGTTACAGTATGCGTTGAAAATGGTTTCCACGTGCCTCGACGCACGAGTGTACGCGCCGTAGCGTATTCGGTCTCTGACGTTCACATCGGCCAGGCTGCACTTGAAAATGTCAAAGGCAGCATGAATACGCTGTTCCAGTGTCTCCACATCTGTAATTGGCTCTGCATACACGATACTTTTGAGATGGCCCCATAACCAGAAATCGCACTGGTTAAGATTCGGCGAACGAGCAGGTCACGCAACTGGATGCCCTCGTCAGAGCCATCGACTAGGGGAGACACAGTTAAGATGCGTCCGGACATTAACGGCGAAGTTGGCTGGAGAACCATCATGTAGCAGCCTCATAGCCCTTCGAATCATCAGTGGCACTTCTGGCAGCGGGGGAGGCAAAGTCACCCGCAAGAAACGCCTATAGTTTCGGCCTGTTAGTCGACGTGGAAGGAACGGTCGCCGATTATCCCGTCCCACAAATTCTGGCTGCACCGATGCTGATGATTCGCTGTCGCCATACCATGAGGGTTCTGCATACCATCCCACAGATGACTGTTATGAAAGCTGAAGACACCACTCCGCGTAAAGGTGAACAGGATGGATGACACAAATCCTGGAATCTTGGTTGCCTGGTGAAGAAACCAGTGATAAAACTGTTCCCGACGTGGAAAGTCTCGCTAGTAAGCCCTGCACACGCTGCAGATAACAAGGGTAGTAACAATTGTCATGGAGAATGTTCCACACAGTCGTCTGGCTTACCCTGTACTGGCGGGTCAGCTGCCTGCTAATGACATGGGGATGGCCTTGCACGGTGTTGATCACATTTTCCTTCAAGTGTGGTGTCCGAACATTTCGGGTACGTCCTTCATGATTTCCAGCTTCCTAAAACGAACCTGTCGCAGACACATGGCGAAACAGTGTTACAAACATTGAATGCTGTGGTTGTTGGAGGCGGGGACAGGTCTCCTGATACAACCTTGCTGTCCGGCCTGTTGCCATTTGCCTTTCCGTAAGTAAACACGATGTCTGCAAGCTCTCGGTTCGAAAACGCAGCCACTGTGGACAACGCCGTATCAGTTCACTAAAAGGTGAGTCAGCAGCAGAAGTGAAACTAACACAATATTACCAATTACTACGGCAGGCGAGGACTCTAAGGCGCGACCTATTAGGAACAGTACCACCCTCTAGGAGGAAAACATGCATACTGCAGCTATGGCTGCATGGTACAGCGCCTATTAGACCGCAGTCTCTGTAACAGACTTAATAAATGGTCTCTAGCGTGTAAACCATGCACTTCTGGACATATGTTCATTAGACATTTTTTGTTCCGTATCCTCTCATCGATCAATCCCTAGAGTTTGTACACGACGGAGAAAATCACCCCGCATAAACAGAATGGCAGATCTCTTCGTCCTTCACTACCTGCAATAATTTAGTCTTAATGAAGTCTCCAGTTATTGGTATTTGGTGTATTAGAGTTCTCTAGAACAATGATTATTGTTTTGTACTTATTAGATAGCCCTGACAATAAAATGTACCCTATCCATTCGTCTTTCACTTCAAAGTTTACAGCATTTAATTTATTAGAGGTGAAAAATACACTCTCAGAAAAAAAAGCTACACACAACGAAGGAGTTAAGCAAACTGCTCAGAAACTTGAAACACGTATGTAACGTAGCAGCGATGGTGAGGCACGTTAAAATCTTTGACCAGAGAGCCTATTATCGTAGTTAGTCTGCGCTTGACCGCGCGAGTGTTGCGAGCAGTACGCTAGTAGTAGTCGTGCAGCACAGCTGCGAGCAGTCTGTCAGTGGGCAGTCTGTGGGCAGGGCAGTATGTCCGTAATAGCAGCCCAGTGCAGTTGTGTGTGAGGAGTCGGCGAGCGTCGACATGCGATTCTGGTCAAGATGCTGAATGAGGTATATTGTTAATTAAGGTAATCATCAGATAATGTAAAGTTTATTTATTGTAATTAATTTCCAACAAATGCCCCAATAATAATTTTGATTTCAAAGCAATTTTTACAAAAAAAAAAATCATTTAATTACGATTTCCTTCATTTCCCTTAAAGAAAAGTTTCAGTTAAATTTAAAAAAAAAAAATATTATTTGCAATGCAGTTCCTCCAAGCCGTGCGCAACAATAAGAGCAGAAATTTGACAAGCAGTTTCAATGAGGTAAGAAATTAATTCTGATTTTTGCACAAGGGCCAAAGACCGATATTTCGGTTTAATTGAATTTTCATTATCACTGAGATTTTCTTATCACTGAATCGACTTTCATTATTTTCGTGAGAGCTTACACCTTGAGTCAGATTGCGATTCTCATTTTTATTGTCATTAAATTTAATTGCTAGGGAGGTTACGCTTGGGTCCATTTCTATTAAATATTGTCTTTTCTTTTAAATTTTTGTGGGGAGGTTACAAACTGATATTCTTTCAAGCGTTTACGGAAAACGCACCATTGTAAACTTTGGCAGCCGATGGATGTACAGGATAGTTATACTTAAATTTTCCTTATTTAACACGTTATAACACGGAAACTGATTTCCGTACGAGGCCCAAACTTGGTAGCATTAATGTCAAGGACGTGGGGAAGAGAAATAATGCAGAACCAATTCAACTGAAACACTTTTGATGTGCTGCTACGGTACATAATACCATTACATACCAGTACCATTGCTGCTACAAAAGGGGCTCAATATGGCGCCCATCGATGTCTCGATGTCTAAAAGAGTTTGTAAGCGTAGGATTGCACTCTGCACAGCAGAACGAATGATGTCCGTAGGTATGCTGGCTAGCGCTCTTGATATGCTACGCTTCAGATCAGCACGTGTGTGCATGTTTCCTGGTAAACCCTGTCCTTCAGGTAGCCCCACAACCAGACATCACAGAGAGTGAGATCAGGTGATCGTGCCTACGAACCATTTGGAAACGATCCGCTGATGGTTCGATCGTTTCCAAATGTGTTCCGGAGAAGCAGGTGAACTTCACGAGCGATGTGTGGTGAGGCTCCATCTTGCATAAAAACTGTTGAGTTCAATGCGTCTGTCTCCTTTAGGGCGGGTATGACATGCTGGCGAAGGAAATAACAGTAACGCTGGCCAGTCACACTGCACGGCTTTGATCTTTGTGGGCCAACTCTTTCAAAAAAGAATGGGCCAATGATGAACGTAGCCGTGAAGCCACATCATACGGTGACACGTTCACCATACAGAGGAACTTCACGAACGGTGACTGGAGGTGAAGATCCCCACACTCGGCAATTCTGTGTGTTCACTTCAACCGTTAGAGAAAAACGAGCTTCGTCTGTCCATAGGATGCGCCAGGGCCAGCCCTCGTCAGCTTCAACCCTTGCGAGAAAGTGAAGAGCCAAGTCAACACGTTGTTGTGCGTCCTATGGTGCAAGCTGCTGTACGATGCGGACCTTGTACGGATGCCATTTGAGAACGGTTCCAAGCACCTTCCGTACAGTGGACCGCGGGATGTTCAATTGTCTTAACACAGCACACGCACCGCCTGATGATAGGAAACTGCGCGCAGTGTTGTCTGCGATAGCAACAGCGATTTAATCAACCACTTGTGGTGCAACCGGTAGTCGGCTCTCCAGTTGATACGAACTTCTTTGTGGTGCTCCTCACAACAGGTGGAGAAAGAGAACCCTTCCGTAATCCTTTCAGCCGGCAATGTTCTCCAAGCGCAGTTGTCCAAGCACATGTTGACACGTCAACAAGTGCACTACGACTGGTCACATGTGTGAGACGGTGAATCACGATGACTGATCCCGGCACCTGGTGGCCATAGTTGGAACTGGACAATGTAAGTCATGCACTCCATAATCTGGACATTAATACTACCAAGTTTGATAATCATACTGTAATTAATTTCCGTGTTATAAAGCGCAGCTGACATGGATAGTATTCAGGAGACATGTCGATACCAGTCATAAAGTCTTTGCGAACTTCATTCCGTGTACTCTGTTAGACAGTAGTTAAGTCTCGTAGACAAGCTAGTGTACAATATACGCAGATGTCAGCATTCTCACGACGGACTGAGCCCCGATGACCAGCGAGGGCGTGTCGGGAAATGCCCCAGACAGCAGTGGGATGTTGGCTGTGGCCCGCCATACGGCTCTGACGACCGAGGAGTGGTGGTTTGGGTTGTCATTTCACTTCATAGCAGGATCCCCCCTGGTTGTCATCCGCGGCAACCTTATATCACAGTAGTATGTCGACGATATTCTACGCCCCGTTTTATTGTCCTTCATAGCAGTCCATCCTTGGCTTACATTCCAGCAAAATAATGGCCCGCCTGCACACGGCGAGAGTTTCTACGGCTTGTCTTCGTGCTTGTCAAGCCGTAGCTTTGCCAGCAAGGTCGCCGGATCTGTCTCCAACTGACAAGGTTTGCACCATTGTGGGCAGAACCCTCCAACTAGCTCGGGATTTTGATGACCTAAGGTGCCAATTGGACAGAATTTGCCATAACAACAATCAGGAGGACATCCAAGAACTCTATCAATCAATGCCAAGCCGAATAACAGCTTTTATCTGCCAAGCCGAATAACAGCTTTTATCAAGTTCAAAAATCTTCAAATGTGCGTGAAATCTTATGGGACTTAACTACTAAGGTCATCAGTCCCTAAGCTTACACACTACTTAACCTAAATTATCCTAAGGACAAGCACACACCCATGCCTGAGGGAGGACTCGAACCTCCGCCGGGATCAGCCGCACAGTCCATGACTGCAGCGCCTTAGACCGCTCGGCTAATTTTTATCAAATCCAGAGATGAACCAGTGCGTTACTGACTTGCTTGGTTTGTGAAGATCTTTCTGTTATTAACTCATCCAGTTTTTCTGAAACTGTAATCATTTATTTGTCCGTTCATGTACATCACAGTAAGCAAAGTGATACAGCTGATCCGTTTTCTGTACAAGTTGTAGATGACTCTTCGCTCCATGTTTTTTTTTTTTTTTATCCCTGCTACCTTTAGTATTTCAAGGCGTCTATTCGAAACAGCAATATCAAAAGATTTGTGTAAATCTACAAATTCTATAAATGTAGGTATACCTTTCTTCGGCTCCGCTCGGATATCCGTGAGTGTTAGCATGCTGCTCGTGGAATTTGGGCAGGTGCGCCGGAGATAGATCGATTCGCCCGGCGGATTAGCGACAAGGACTTGCGTGCTGGGCAGCCTGGATGTGGCTTGTATGCGGTTACCCACATTCGACTAAGTGAATACCGGGCTGGTACCGAAGTCCCACCTAAGTTATACGACCGCAAACATTTAGTAAAGATATATTTTCATTACATGCGTCGTCGGAGGAGCCTTAATAAAAAAAGTCGTGGAACTTTGCTTTCCATACACTTCGTGGTAAATGCAAAAATCCCATATGAGAGAAATATTTAAATGTAAAACAGTAAAACATGCCAAAGTTCCAATGAAAGTTCAGCCAGTAACTCATTACATATAAACACAGAGAGCTAGTCCCCATGGTAGTGAAACTATATTTAAAAGAGACTAAGGTCTTTGTCATAAAAGTAAAACAGGAGCGCTCAGGCTATGCTGTATATTTCCGACAGCTGATGGCGCTGCACTGGTTGCGAGGTGTTTCGGCCAGTGGCTATCAGTTTATAAGAAAGATCCCAAATTTTCAGATAATATAAAAACACGAGTGAGTCGTAACTTGTCACGTAAGATTACTAAAGGTGGAAAATCTAGGCCTCTTAAAATATTACACTGTGGCTGCGAAAATAGCTACATTGTGCAGGCAGGCAAACTTGTAGTTTAAGGAGCAGAAGTGCGCTAGCAATAAAACTTCATTAGGGGTACATATGCGAAAGAAGGGACATAATATTGGTAACACTGACAAACGACTACAAATTGATTACAAACTTGAAAAAAGTAAACGATTAGATATTTAATAAGCATTGAGAATTGATATTAGAAAACAGAAGAAACCGAACAAACACCTCAGTGAGCAGAGTGAGTTTCTAAAGGATGCTTATTCCACTTCTTACGAGGACCTCTTCGGTTGAGGCGGTCGTTGGCCCTGCCTGTGTGCTCCAGCTGGTGAAGGGTACTTTCTGCAGCGGAATGACAGCCTGTGTCTTCCGGGCCGTGTCGCCTCTTCTGAGCTTGTGACTTACGTTGTTAAACACCTCGCAAAGAAAAAGTGCAAGCGTAATCACCCATCGGAAATATGTATCTTAGCTTGAGAGCTCCCGTTTTCCTTTTATTACAAGATGTGGTTTTACTGCATTTAAGATGTGGTTTTACTACCACAGAGGCTTGCACTCTATATTTAATGAACAACTTCCGCTGTAGCTTTGACGTACACTGCCTGACAAAGAAACGTGAAGCACCTAGAAGGGAGAGGGGGAGGGGGGCGGAAACGAAACATCGCGGGTTGAGAAGATACGTAATGTTATTTCAATGTAGTTTGAGTCCATTTATCATTATGACGACGCACCCTCTCTGGCCTGGATGTGTGCACTGATTTGGTTCAGAAGGATGCCTTAAACCCGTTGTACTCTGTCCTGACGCAAGCTGCCCCACAAGGTTGTAACTGGTCCTTGGAATCCTGGCTGCGGAAGCTGAACTGGAGTTAGTCTGTGATGGCCCTCCAAATGTTCTATCTGATGATCTTCCTGGTCACGGGGGTACCTTACCATCACGCAGACAGTTCACAGGGACGTGTGAGTGAGCGGACGGGCATTGTCCTGTTGAAAAATGGAACCACGATGCTGTCACATGAAAGGTGATACACCAAGACACGGGATATCTGTGATGCACCACTGTGCAGTTCCCTCAGTCACTACCAGCTCTAACCTGAAGTCATACCCGATGGCTCCCCACACCATTATGCGAGGAGTAGGCCTAACACCGTTATGCCTCTCCAAAACACTGGAAGTACGGGACCTCTTCTTGGGTCACCGCCATACTCGCCGACGATGGTCATCCGGGGCAGTGCAGAGCCACTATTCATCGCTGAACACAATGCGACGCTATCCTTCAGCAGTCCATGCTTCTCGGATGGAGGTGCAGATGTGAAGGGGTTACGACGTTCTCGCTGCACAATACGGCCAATCTCACTTGTGCTGGTCAGACATGGTCGACCGGAAACTTGATAGCGAGTGTGCCTTCTCTCACGTCCTCACACAGTCCAACATCGGGCCACCGTGACGTCCATATCGCCTACAAATCTGGATACTGCACGCTTCGAACAACCGGCCAAATGGAGATCCACAATGAAGCCACTTTCACACAAGGTCAGGAGCTAATGACGCTGTCCCATACGAGGACATGACATCTCGTGTTCTTCACAGTGATCTCCCAACAACAGACACTGTTCATCCTTATTTATCCTACCCCGCCTGGTAACAACAATAAACATGAACACCGTAAACGGACTCTGGTGGCCGTTTTCCCTGTCACAGAGAACTGCATTTACATATCCAACGATGGTATGTACTGTGCGAAATTACATTGACAGCCGAACATGTGTTCTAACAAGGGAAACTCCCCATCGCAACCCCTCTGATTTAGTGGTAACACAGATCAAGCATGAAAACAGTCAGGTGTGCCGAACTCTGAGAAACTGCGCTGAACCGCCGATCCTGTCGCAGCAACTCAGCAACGATGTCTGCAGCAGGGGAAAGAAAGGCAATCTGCAAACCAACAGGCTTCAACAGCCTAATCGTGTACCCAATATCGACGGTCCGCCGCAGATCAAATTACAAGTTCTTTTCCCTGTTACTTGAAAAATCCATAAAGAAAAACATTAAGCTGTAGCAGATTCAACCTGATAAGGATAGACGCAGCAAAATTCACCAGTCCCTGTTGCAGAAAAGTTTCATCGTAAAAAAAATATTTTTGACAGTTCAACCAAGTCACAGAGTTTTTATATGTTCGTTGTGCGGTCTGACACTCCTTGATATCTTTGCCAGAATAAATTGAAATTCTCCTAATTTTTCCTTAAATAATTAATCAATGTCACTAAAGAATCAATCTCGTTCTCATTTAACGAAATGTTCCACTTTAAAACCGATCTTCTTGACCACAATCGCCGATAAAGTTTTAAAAGAGAATTTTAATACGCTTCACAGTATCGATTATTTCAAAATGTCAATACGTGTCGACTTCTCATTAATAAAACTTTAAACTAGTTAATTGTTGAAGATCGTCCACACTCTTGATAAAATTCTGCCAGAATCTCTTCAAGAAGTCTGAATTTTAATAAAATTGGCAAATTTCACACATAAGTAATATTTACGATGTATGTCGAACAACAGAATCAACTGACTGTTTTAACTTCCAACTCGAAGTTTACTTAGCAGTTGATAACCAATTGACCTCCAATTGCAAACTTTATCATTCCACTTTCAACATTGAACTCCTTTTCATTTTTATAAAAAAAAATATAGGCTACAACATATTTTAATAATGGTCAGCATGGTGTTTCATCGGTTCTTCCAGTCGCCGGCCGTCGACTACGATGCCATAGAGGTTAGCTCTCGTCGTCCGCCGCGTCTGGAGACCCCACTGGATCATCTTGCTGCCACGCTCGACATGAAAGAAAAGAAACAAAATCTTTTTAAATAACAAGTCTCCACTTAACACACTACAAATAAATAAATATATATATTAACATTTCTTGCCTGGCGTCGCTCAAGCGGTAAAGAAACGCGATGTTTCCTGATTAGACTTTTGAAACACCACAAAATAAAGCAAAATCGAAACAGTGAATGCTCCAAGCTGAAGATGTGCAACATAGAGCAAAAATGAATAGCCACCGCGTTATGGTTATGTGGTCACAGTGTTCAACTGTGTAGGCGGAAATCCGTGTTCACATCTCGCTCGTGCCTAGCATTTTATTTGTTTCACAAAATGATGAAGTGACGTGTCTATTCACTGAATTCAGATTTCTGCTTGTGTCGTGGTGTAACGTCCGTTTGCAACAGCGCGGTTTAAGGAACGGGCCTCCAATTTGTTCCACACACGTACCACATGTTAATGACACTTGCGTTCCGTTTTGGAAGTTTTGACTCTTTGAGTTCCTTTGTTGTAGCATAGTTCACACTCGTTTATTTGTTGTTTCTCTTTCTGTGAGAGGTCTATGGTCTCACTGTTCATCATATTTACTTCCGACCGCAATATACTCTTCCCACATGACTCATATTCTATCACCAACGTGTAATATGACAATTGCCAAGACTACAGAAGGAGAACAGACACATCAATGACCGGACGGACAGCTCATAAAATTGTGGAGGTCGGATCTCCCGCTTTACAGTTCAACACCGTTACCACACAAACACGACGCCATTGTTCCTGAAGTTCGCTCGATGATGCACTTGTTTAGCTACGACCGTTCACTGTTTCTATTTTCCTTATTTTTTTCGCAGTTCAGGACACGTTCTTCCTATTTTCATGCGCTTGATAGGCGTTTAGTCTTTGAGAGGCTATCCACTGGGTTATGTTACCACTAAATCTCCTCAGTTTCCATTGTAAGTGCTTCATTTTTTATCAGGCATTGTATGTTATAGTCTGACATTGAAAGAAATGACGCACAAAGAGAAGATAAGCAAAAAGCACATGATTATATATTTCTTTCATTTTCGTTATTAAAGCTGGTTTGACAACGCACGAAATGAATGTTTTGTTCACCAAATATCAGCCTTTATCAACTGGCATCAGCCACATATTTTAATTCTACGTTGATTAAATCTTAAGCAGAGTTGTCAAGAGATTTTTTACACGTTTTAAGATTTTAATATAGACTTCTCTCTCTTTTTTTTCTCACTGCGGGCTCTGAAGATGGCTATTGCGGGGCGAGACGAGTAATGATTGTATCACAGAAGTTCATAATAAGCCAATTACTAATCTCCTTCAACTGCATGTATTTTTTTCTATTCAATGGACAGATTTTTTAAATTCGTTATTACATCCCTTAATTATTGAGCCGTGGTAAAAATTGCTGTTTTGAAGAGCGCGCCGCAGCACGTAGTGTGAAGCAGTCGCCCTCCGTTTCTGGCGGTGGCGCCGCTGTGGCAATCGCAGCTTTGGTGTCTCCCTCTGGTGGGAAAGGGGAAAGGTTGCCTGTTCACGTGCATTCAAGGGGCGCTATGAGCTCGCCTGTCGGTTAGTCTGGGTCAGTCTCTCGTCCCCAGTTTGCTAGTCTGTCTCTCGTCCGCATTTATTAGGCAGTTAGTGTCTGTCTGTCGTTCAGAGTGCTAGTATGTCTGTTGTTCGGATCAACCTTTAAAGCCGCCAAAATGAGAGTCTTTCCACTCCGCCGGTAAGAGAACTCAGCGAGTGGTCACCCAGTCGGGGCTTAGTTCCTGCATCTGAGTATGCGCGTTAGGCCGCCAGTCTGCTCGAATTTGCTCAGGCAATGGTCATTGGCGGTTGGATCGATCGGTTGGTCGGTCATGCACTGAGACAAAAGATGACTTGTCCACCTTGAGCGTCGGCGCATGTGAGGTCGCCACGTGAGTCCAGTGGGCCGCAGCGTATAGCGAGGGGTAGTGACTTCGCGGTCGACACGAGAGCAACAGGAGTCAACCCACGACATCAGTCTGGCCGGCGCGAGCTGCGACGCCGTGAGACGGGAGATCGGCGCGACTTCCTGCGTCCGTTGAAGCGGCTGGCAGCGATTTGGGAGTGCTGCGCCAGGTCTTCTCGAGAAATCGCAGTTTATTAGAAGTGATTGGTGAGGTCTTGTTTGATTTACTCTTGTTAAATTCTACTTGTTTTCTTGGTGAGGTCACCAGCCGTTCTGCTTTGGGGCCGTCTCACCATTCTTCTCCGTTTGCCCACCCGCGGGAAGGTGGTTGTTTATAAATTGGGTAGTCCGTTTTTCCCTTGTGGAGTAGGGGGCAGGTTAGAGCAACCTGCGGTTCAGGTTGTTCGATAATCTCTCTATCAATCTACCGTAGCTCCCTCTGCCATGTTTGTCGGATTTGGTGTGTTAACGAATTTATTGCTTGGAGTGTAACGGCATAATACCTTAAATGTGTTTTGATCTTTGGAAACTTTGATATTATTGCCTATTATCTTGAGAGGCGGTATCTTTGTACTGTAGAGCATCTTAACTAGTGTTTGGCCAACCTTATAGAATTTTATATAAGGTTTCATTTCGTGGAGTTTTGTTTAAATTATCATTTTAGTATATAAAGTTGCCACCCTTTCACTGTAAGACTTTTCTTAGAAGTTAAAATCAAGTTGCACCTTCGGTGGCAAGGTTAATATTTTGTTAGTGTTTTGTACCATTTCCATCCCTCCTACGGGGGGAGGGGTGCGTGTGTGTGTGTGTGTGTGTGTGTGTGTGTGTGTGCATAGTTTGTGTGCTTGTGTAAATTGTTGAAACTCTTAGTTTAAAGTTATCTGGTGTGTTGCAGATTTGCACCAGTGTAGTCTTTCAGAGGCTGTTGTGAGTGGTCGTAACTACGGCCGTGTCAAAAGGGAGCGGCAAGGTTCTCTGCCCGAAAGCTCATACAGTCAAAACTTGTTTCTTTCTGCCTCTGAATAAATTGTAACTTTGATATTTAAAGGGTGCTTTCTGATTATAGTTTTAAATCTTTTTCTCAAAACAATGCTTTTAGGCACTATTAAATTGAATTTAAATTCCCATTTGTTAAAAGGTATTTGGTTATGATTTCATCAGTTACTCCCTGGCAACTACTTCCATGCTTACATAGTGCGATAAAATGTGTTAATGTTCTTGATGAATCGCTAGTAAATAAAATAAATTCTTAAGAATATTCTTTGAAAATAAATCACTGTTCAATTATCAAGTCAAGGCATGTGACAAAAAACAAGGGACTTAGGCTAGTCGGTCTTCGAGTTTCCTTAGAGACTCGTGGTGGTCCTAAATAGAGCCAGGTTAATTCCAAATTTATTACTGACCCCCAAAGAACACCTTTTGAGAATCTGTGGAGTGTCTGCTTTGGGTCCAAAAATGAAGCGTGGAAAGCCTTGTTTTCCTCTAGAAATTGTGGTTCAAATGGTTCAAGTGTCTCTTAGCACTATGGGACTTAACATCTGAGGCCATCAGTCCCCTAGAACTTAGAACTACTTAAACCTAACTAACCTAAGGACATCACACACATCCTTGCCCGAGGCAGGATTCGATCCTGCGACCGTAGCTGTCGCGCGGTCCCAGACTGAAGCGCCTAGAACCGCTCGGCCACAACGTCCGGCTAGAAATTGTGCCTGGCCATTCTAAGAGTGAAGATGAGACCATGGGGCTCTTTGCTGTTGTTGAAAGCGATTCTATCTTTTTTCTAATATGTATCCAATCTCCTTTCTCAATCTAGTTTGAATATCCCTTTGGTCTAACAGTGGTCTGTGCTCCACTCCTTCATTCCACCGTTTTATGTACCGCCCCATGTCTCTCAACGAAACTAAATGACACATGGTTGTGCAGGAATTATGATTCTGATATGAAATGTTTAATATACCCTATAATGAGGATAAGTATTCGAAACAAACTACTGTTTCAGCATTGGCTGCGAAGAGCTAAACCGGTTAGGTATGGCGCGCTGGTTGGTACTCTCGACTTTCATTCGCTACGACAGCGGTTCGGTTCCTCGTTCTTCCATCGACATGTGGGTTTCCTGCTCTTTCCCGCAGTCACCTGAGACCAATACTGGAATATCTACTTTGATGATTTACTTCATCCAATTCGAGTTGTTTCCCATCGCTAATGGCATCGTTAGTGATTGGACATTGAACCCTATTATCCCTTCTTCTTTTTGTGTAGAGGGATAACTCTGTTCAAGTCTTGTTCGAAGTGTATGTGGGGCGAATGCGTGTATATATGTTTGTTTGTTTGTGTGTGTGTGTGTGTGTGTGTGTGTGGAATGGGGGTTGGGTGGATGGGTGGTTGTGAGGATGGGTGTGCGTGTGTTTCAACGAACCAAACAGATAAAATGACTTGGAATCGCGCTGTAATATGCAGTTCAAATAGAGATGGTGTATTAATTCGGTGTAATACTGATGCTGCTACTGAAGAACGCAGAGGTGGAAATAAACGAGAGGAGGGAAATCTGCAAGTGTCAAAAACGTAAAGAGATCGGCATAGCCTCATACTATCACCACGTGAGAGAGTTTACATTATGTCCTCTTGGCGGGCGACAAAGTAGTTGGGCACGCGTTTAAAAAGGAGTACTGCAACACTTTGTGTGGAAAAGGAACTAAATGCCTCCGTGCCTGGATACTGTCACCAGAAATACTGATGGAGGGATTCCTTCTGCTCTTGAGATTTGCACCACTAAACTTCAGACTGAGTTTTACTACGTCCCGTGCGGCTCCCGCCGTCGAGGTTTGA